>NC_140592.1:16309585-17738907 GCF_964204655.1 Triturus cristatus | reverse complement strand
CCAAGCTCCCTCGGCAGGACGACGGTAAAACGTTCATCATTTGTATGTGTGTGTACGGTGTCTGTCTGCGTTTTTTTCTTCTTCTGTGTGTTATTTTTGTTATCAGATTGGCGTCCATGCCTTCTTTAGGGAGTGCGCAGTCTGTGTGTTAACCATCACAGCGACTTGCTTTGTTGTGCTCTGATTAATCATTTAAATTACGTCTTGTTTTTCATTTCCTTTTAGCGCGCTCGCGCACACAACTCCTGGACTTTTTTCTCTATTTTGCCACGCAACACCTGATTTATGAAGCCAAGCATATTTAAAATATTTTCGCAAAGCAAGTTCAGTAGAAAATAAGTCTGGCGTTTGGTCTGCTTGGATTCTGACCTTGGGCACAATTCACCGAATATCAGAGTGCCGGTGTGCAGATACAAGACCCTGTGGGGTTTGTCAGGGTGTTTAAACGCCCGCCGCTCTTTGGATGTTCATTTAGTGAAGTGTGATCTTCTGAGCATCTTGTTTGTGTGTGTTTGGGTGGGTGTTGCCATTGTGTCTCCGTCCGGGGGAGCGGGGGCGCTTTGGTTTAGCCCTAGACAATCTTCGTATTACGCCACATAATTCTGTTTCTTGGCCTGTGGGCACTTTTGCTTGACCCTGATATAAAGATTGTAGTCTGCTGATTCAGGATGTATGTGGTATATCTCAAGGACTCTATATGGGTTCCGGTGTTGCGATCTTACACCAAATTGTTTGAGTGTGATCAGGGGAATTAGTGCTTCACTACTAGTGCACACACTAGTGTTTCCCTATCCCGTGTGCGTGTTTGTTAGTTATTTAAAAGGGCCAAGTGCTTGTCCCAGCGTCTTCTGTCCAAGCGCTGTGTCTGTCTCTCTGACACAATGTGTTGCGCCAATATCTCCTGTGCCAGTGTGCATGTCGGTGACACCTGTCCCAGTACCTCCTGTCCTAGTGTGCATTCAGTGCCTCCCTATCTCGTGGCCCATCGGCGTCTTTCTTTCCGAGTGTGGGTGTTGGTGTCTCTGCCACTAGTGCAAGGGCCAGTGTCTCACTGTTGCAGTGATCTCCCCTCCTAGTCTGTTTTAGCGACTCCATCAATCAGTTCACCATCGTGCGTGTCAGTGTCTCTCTGTCACTATCTCCTGGCAGTGTGTTTGCCAGTATCTCCAGCCCACAGCGGTGTGTTTGTCAGTGTCTCCTGTCTCAGTGCAGCGCATCACTGCAGTGTGCATGCCAATGTCTCCTTATCTCGGGACCCATCGGCGTCTCTCTTTCAGAGTGTGGGTGTTGGTGTCTCTGCCAATAGTGCAAGGCTCTGTGTGTGTCTCTCTCTCCCCTGTGCGAGTGTCACCATGCACCAGTCAGTACCACTGTCTCTGTGAGTAGGAGATTGTCAGTGTCTGTCTCACAGGCATGCCAATGTCTCCTGTCCCAGAGTGGGAGAGGGCTTCTCCCTGATCCATTTTGCTTTGTTAGTGTTTCCTGTTCTTTTGCATTGTCAGGGTCTCCTACTCCGGCGAGTTAGTCAGTATCTGCTTGACCCAGTGCACTGCGTCAGTGTCGCTCGTCCTAGTGTGCACGTCAGTGCCTCCTGTGCAGGTCCATGTGTCAGCGTCTCCTTTCCCAATGCAGTGTCAGTGTTTATCAGTGCCACCTGTACTAGTGCCTGCATCTTTGACTCCTGTCCAGGCAGAAATTATGGTTTAGTTGCACATGTATAGCGCTTCAGACCCAATTGCGGGACGCCAAAGCGCATTATCAAACACAACACGCGGGAGTGCTTGGTTGAAAGGGTGTTGCACTTGTTGTGCGCCTTTGTGGGAAACGTATTGGTGCCGTGCGTGAGTGACCGGAAATGTGATTATTTTTATTGTGCATCATGTGAGCGCCTCCCGCGCCAGTGCGCAGGGATCCCTGTTCCACTGCACCATGTCAGTGCCCCCTGCCTCCGTGCACGTCAGTTTCTCTATGTCCTGGCAGTCCCAGGGGTGTAAATAAGTGTGGCCGGGTATGTGTAACCAGGACTCAAGCATGCACAGCTGTTTTGTTATACTTCAATGATAAATATCTGAATCTATTTTTACAATTTATAAGTCTGTAACATTTATTGCCAAATTAACATCCGATACAAGGATATCGTCAAAATGATGTATCACATTTATGTTGTAGGCAACAGTTATACAACGATCACTGTTATTATAACATCCATTAAAGAGAATTATGATGTCCTTCTCCCTTCGCCCAATGCATTTCGGGACAAAAAGTCCCTTCGTCAGGGGCAACAAACCTGTTGATAAAACATAATATAAGCATCCATGTTCACATACAGCAACATGCACAGCTACGTAAACCATATAAGATATACGTTTTGAATTTTTGAAATTAATTAACAGCAAAAGAAATCGATCAATAATACAGATCCACATGCATATGATGCATCAGATATAGTGGACGCCAGTGGCACAAGTGTGTGCTTTGAAACCAATAGTCTATATGTCAAAGTCGAGTCAGTCAGTAGTGTCAATCCCAGATAACAAACTCTCCTAAACTTCCACCGCACCCAGCGGTGATATGTATGTGTGTGTGTGACTGCGAAATCACTCTGTCCGTGGTAATAGGGGAAATTTGAGTAACCCGAACTGCACCAGTTTTTAAAAAATAATTCAGAAGTCATAAGATTCTGTCAGTATCTCAGTCATGTCAGTTAGTCCAGCTACAAGGTGATACTCAATATTACATAATAAGAATAATTAGAATATGACCATATTCCTATACAATGAGAGTAAATACATGATCATGTTTGCGTGTGTGTGATAAGACCTCTGTGTATTAGTGCGGTGTTATAAATAAAGTTTTTTTCTAGAATGTCTCTATAAGAAACATGCCATCTCAAACTTGTCATTAAGACCTGTAGGAAGATGTGTATTTAATCTCTTTATCCAAAATGCTTCTCTTTGTAAAAGTCTTTTGGAATTGTCAACACCTTCCATTTTAGGTATCTGTTCTATAATTTGAAATTTGAGTTGAGCAATGGAATGACACTCAGTGTTCCAGTGAGTGGCTACACTTGAATTTAAATTTTTATTCCTGATAGTGCTTTTGTGTTCTGTTAACCGAGTCTTCATTTTCCTTTCCGTTTTACCTACGTATAGTAGGCCACAAGGACATTTTATAGTGTAAACCACATTAGATGAATTACAATCCAAAAGTTTTAATAATTTGATTTTTTCACCCGACATAGGATGAGTTCGTGTATCTCCCAGTATTACATTATTGCAATGAATGCAATTATGGCATTTTATAGTGCCTCCTTTGGTTGCTTTTTTCAAGGTTTTTTCTTTTGATAATAATTCTTTAAGATTCTTTCCACGTGTGTATGCATACAGCGGTTTGTCTTGTCAGCATTTTACACAGATTATCTAAGGACAAAGAAATCATGTTTTAGAAAGCGGACAAAGGAGGCGGATTGGTTATGATGGACAAACTCATGTATGAAAACAAGGTCAAGGAACATATTCATGACACAAATACATATGGATAACTTGAAAAGGATCCAACAGTGGGAATATCTAATTCATCTAAAGCACAACACCACAAAAACAAGGCGATGAATAACTATCTAAAGCACAACACAATAAACACAAGGCGATGAATAACTATCTAAAGCACAACACAACAAACACAAGGCGATGAATAACCATCTAAAGCACAACACCACAAACACAAGGCGATGAATAACCATCTGAAGCACAACACCACAAACACATGGCAATGAATAACCATCTAAAGCACAACACCACAAACACATGGCGATAACACCAAAAACTCATGGCGGTGAATAACCATCTAAAGCACAACACCACAAACACATGGTGACAACACCAAAAACTCATGGCGGTGAATAACCCTCTAAAGCACAACACCACAAACACAGGGCGATGAAAAACCATCTAAAGCACAACACCACTAACACATGAGGTTTACACCAAAAACTCATGGCTGTGAATAACCATCTAAAGCACAACACCACAAACACATGGCGATAAATAACCATCTAAAGCACAACACCACAAACACAGGGTGATGAATAACCATCTAAAGCACAACACCACAAACACATGGCGATAACGCCAAAAACTCATGGCGGTGAATAACCATCTAAAGCACAACACTACAAACACATGGTGATGAATAACCATCTAAAGCACAACACCACAAACACAAGGCAATGAATAAACATCTAAAGCACAACACCACAAACACATGGCGATGAATAACCATCTAAAGCACAACACCACAAACACATGGTGATGAATAACCATCTAAAGCACAACACCACAAACACAAGGCAATGAATAACCATCTAAAGCACAACACCACAAACACATGGCCGATGAATAACCATCTAAAGCACGACAACACAAACACATGGCCGATGAATAACCATCTAAAGCACAACAACACAAACACAGGGCGATGAATAACCATCTAAAGCACAACACCACAAACGCATGGCTGATGAATAACCATCTATACCACAACACCACAAAAACATGCGTGATCAATAAACATTTAAAGCACAACACCACAAACACATGGGTGATGAATAACCATCTAAAGCACAACACCACAAACACATGGCGATAATGCCAAAAACTCATGGCGGTGAATAACCATCTAAAGCACAACACCACAAACACATGGTGATGAATAACCATCTAAAGCACAACACCACAAACACAAGGCAATGAATAACCATCTAAAGCACAACACCACAAACACATGGCGATGAATAACCATCTAAAGCACGACGACACAAACACATGGCTGATGAATAACCATCTAAAGCACAACACAAACACATGCGTGATCAAGAAACATTTAAAGCACAACACCACAAGCACATGGGTGATGAATAACCATCTAAAGCAGAACACCACAAACACATGGATGATGAGTAACCATCTAAAGCAGAACACCACAAACACATAGATGATGGGGAACTATCAAAAGCACAACACCACAAACACATGGATGATGAGTAACCATCTAAAGCGCAATACAACAAAGACCGAGAAGATGACCTAAGGACAGTGGCAAAAATATGAGCCTACCACCATATGACCCAAGAAAATCGAGGCCTCTCCAACAGCATCAAGAGGTCAGAAACCTAGGGGTAATCATGGATTCAGACCAAGCCATAATGCCACAACAAGTGCAATCTACACAATGTCACATCTTCCCTAACCTTGCATACCAAAATTAACTGCAAGCCGTCCTCACACTTGTAATCTCCAAGCTGGACTTTGCCAATAGCCTATGTCTTGTGCAACCACATTCATCAAACGGAAAATATAGCTCATCCAGAATGCTGGTGCAAGACTTCTTCTCTGTCTTCACCCAAGAGACTGCATGACTCCAGGCCTGCAATCACTCCACTGGCTGCCTACAGCTAGAAGAGCCATGTTCAATGTACTCTGCATTGTTCGTGGACCCTCCCAAGGAAAAGGATCTCTATACCTACAAATTAAATTCAATCAATGCAAACAAAACAGAACTATGTGCTTCAGGCTTACATCACTTATCATCAGACCACCTTCCATAAGAAATCTATAGGAGACACTACTTTCTCGGTGCCAGCCATGAAGGTCTGGAAATCACTACCAGGCATCTTTAGAGGCACACAGGAGCAGAAGAGCGTTGCAAACATGGCTATTTCCGAGACAAACACATCATCCCACGTACCTGGGATAGAACCCGGAAAGACAATTGTTCCTTCACATTTTATCTACAGTTTACAGCCCACTGATAATGAACCAACCGACCAGCAAGCAAGTGGGCAGAAAAGAGCTGCCTTATGATTCACCCAGGTATTGTTTAGTGTTGTCAATTCATGTATAACATTTCTGACACACACTAATACTAATACCGTAACACTCGGTGCTCAGCAGCCAAATGTAATGTATTCCTCTTACACTCACATGTAACACAGATCATTCCAATACAAATGATGTAAAGTGACTTGAAATCAAATTGCTTCCAATTACATTCAAGTAGATTCAGTAGTGTGCCACCTACTGGAACAATTACCATGAACGGGAAATACCTCAAAAAAGGCTTTATATATCGCCAACTACCACAGAGGGTCTCTTGGTACTGAGGTGGTGAAAGCAGAGGCCACTGGTCCCTGAGGGTGCAGAGATGTCTCAAGCACTAAGAGTGAGTGTGACCTTCTGGAGAACTGCTGGGTACTGGGAGGAAGAGATCCCTTAGGATGAACAGAAACTTTAGAGACTGGTGGCTGACAAGACATTCAGGAATCTAAGATGGAGGACAGGATCTGGGACCTAAGGGTGAGTGTGATCCTCTTGAGACCTGCTAGGTACTGGGAGGAAGAGATCCCTTAGGATGAACAGAAACTTTAGAGACTGGACGCAGACAGGACATTCAGGGATCTAAGATGGATCGACGGGATCTGGGACCGAAGGGTGAGTGTGATCCTACATAGACCTGCTGGGTACTGGGAGGAAGAGAACCCTTAGGATAAACAGAAACTTTAGAGACTGGAGGCAGACAAGACGTTCAGGGATCTAAGATGGATTGACGGGATCTGGGACCGAAGGGTGAGTGTGATCCTCTGGAGAACTGCTGGGTACTGGGAGGAAGAGATCCCTTAGGATAAACAGAAACTTTAGAGACTGGTGGCTGACAGGACATTCAGGAATCTAAGATGGAGGACAGGATCTGGGACCTAAGGGTGAGTGTGATCCTACATAGACCTGCTGGCACTGGGATGTAGGGATCCCTTAGGATGAACAGAAACTTTAGAGACTGGAGGCAGACAAGACGTTCAGGGACCTAAGATGGATCGACGGGATCTGGGACTGAAGGGTGAGTGTGATCCTACATAGACCTGCTGGCACTAAGATGTAGGGATCCCTAAGGATGAACAGAAACTTTAGAGACTGGAGGCAGACAAGACGTTCAGGGATCTAAGATGGATTGATGGGCTCTGGGACCTAAGAGTGAGTGTGATCCTCTGAAGACCTGCTGGGTACTGGGAGGAAGAGATCCCTTAGGATGAACAGAAACTTTAGAGACTGGAGGCAGACAAGACATTCAGGGATCTAAGATGGATCAACAGGATCTGGGACCGAAGGGTGAGTGTGATCCTACATAGACCTGCTGGGTACTGGGAGGAAGAGATCCCTTAGGATGAACAGAAGCTTTAGAGACTGGAGGCTGACAGGACATTCAGGAATCTAAGATGGAGGACGGGATCTGGGACCGAATGGTGAGTGTGATCCTTCATAGACCTGCTGGCACTGGGATGTAGGGATCCCTAAGGATGAACAGAAGCTTTAGAGACTGGAGGCAGACAAGACATTCAGGAATCTAAGATGGATCGACTGGATCTGGGACTTAAGGGTGAGTGTGATCCTCCGGAGACATGGATGAGGTCCTCTCTGAATGAGGGCAGAACCTCAGCACTGATTCTGCTTGAGTTGAGTGCGGCCTTTGACACAGTCTCCCATAGGTTCTTGCTATACCGGCTAGGCGAGATCGGTGTCAATGGCAGGGCCCTCTCCTGGTTCTCGTCCTTTCTGGACGACCGGTCTTTCCAGGTCTCTGCTCCCCCTTTCTCCTCCTGTGTCCACCCTTTACGCTGTGGTGTTCCTCAGGGCTCTGCTCTGAGCCCCATTTTATTGAATATGTACATCCGCCCTCTGGCCCTCATGGCCAAAGCCCGGAACATCTCTCTGGTGTCCTACGCTGATGACACTCAGCTGGTAATCACTTTTTCCAGTAATCCCAATCAGGATAAATTGAATTTTCAGGAAGATCTCATGGCCATCTCTGGATGAATAGCCGACAACTACCTCCAACTAAATTCCACCAAATCAGAGGTCCTCCTGGTGGGCAGAGCTATCCATCTCTGGGGCAGCCAGTGGTGGCCCCCGACTCTTGGAGTACCACCCCGCCCCAAACTTGGGGGTTCTGGTAGATGGCGCCCTCTTATTTGAGGAGCACACTCGATCTGTGGCAGGCACCTGCTTTGGCCTGTTACGCGCCTAAAGCCTCTTTTGGGGCTTTTGACGCCCACACCCGACAGCTGGTTGTCCAGTCAAGATTAGACTATTGTGACATGTTGCTTCTCGGCGTTAATAAATCAGTGATTAAAGGGCTTCAACACAATGTACCTGCCCTAAAGGTTTAAAATACTTTTATTACCATAAATGTTTAGCAAAATTTGCTCCGTGATCCTAACCAAACAGTTTTTTGTGAAAAGTTGTGATCTGCAAATGTGGGAGACGTTTTTTGTGTGCGCGGGCGGTTTTGGGGGCTGGGGAGGAGGGGAGGTGGTATTTGTGGTCCCGATCCAACCCTGAACAAGTCTTCCCATAAAGAACCACAGAACAAACACAAAAGCCGTCCGACCCCACAGACTCTACAAGCCGTGCCTTCCGGACCATGTGAAGGCAAGCGCTTCAGTGGCCCACATAGTTGTAGAAAGCGCTATGCAAATGCTGTAAAACAATACAAAGGCTTCATAAACTACTGCTCCAGCATAATCAATCCGTCTTCATTATTTTCTCGTTCTAAAGCTCTCGATGACTTTGTGTCAAGCGCCACACGGTGGCGCTCTAGGATAAATTACACTTCGCTCTTCAGCCGCATATATTCAATGATACTTCTCCTCTCACAAGAGCAGTTTACATAAAACGGGGCAACCACTCAGTTGGGGTGAACCCCGATCCAGAGGAGTGCATGCGATGGAGGTAAAATGCAACACGACAAAGGGTTACAGTGTAAAAAGAGGCCCATTCATGCAAGAAAATATCAGAGTCCTTTGGGGCCCCCTCACAACGACTTCCCACTCACTCACCCCTCACCTCTCTGTAAGCAGCACAAAGCCACTCGCAGCCCCCACGGGCTCTCGGGTAAAGCAATGCTGGGTGCCTGCACTAGCCAGCAGGGGGCGCCCTGTATTGCCCGCACAAGCATCAAATGTGGCTCCTTATATTGCTGGAGGTCAGTTTGTAAAAATTTGACTTTTCCTCATGTGTCATTGAGGGCACCAGCCCCGCACGCCCCCATCAGCCCTTCCATCCAGCACAAAGTACCCACATTTCTTTAAAAAAAAAAAAAAAAAAAAAACAAGCATTGAAAATGCAATAGGTCTCGCCTTTGATTAAGTTAAAGCCATTTGCTTTGCTAATGGTATTGTACAGCAACGCAAATGGCTTTAACTTAATGAAAGGCGAGACCTATTGCATTTTTAACGCTTCTTTAGGACTTGTGCCCTGACCTACGTATTGGTGTTCCAAACCTGCTTCAACACGCCTCGGGCACATCTGCAACCTACTACTCATAAGCAATACTACAAATCTATTCTCTAACAAACACGCATAATGAACTGAGCAGCTACTGAGGCACCTAGAAAGCACGTGGGGGCCCTGTTAGCGTTATGAAGTGAGATGCAAATGCTACAATACAATAATCCCAGTTTACTTGCCACATAGGATCAAAACAAAAACTCTACCCATCCAAAAGCATACCCTACACAGTGCAGAGTACTACCCACGAAGGCAAACGAAAGATGAACCCTAAAATTACACTGTGAGAGACGAGAATTTATTAACAAGCATTGGCAAAGCCAATAGGTGTTGCCTGCTCTGGGGGGAGAACAGACCCCCCTCCACAAACACAACACACACACACCCTCCAACCCACCTTGATCTGAAACGTTCTCCACTAATGATGCGCTTTCTTTACTCAAAACTGTCAGAAAGGGCCCTGTGTAAAGCGCTTTACATACATACTGTAAAGAGAAAACAGACGGAAATTGCATTACATAGTAGGCAGGCAGTAAGGAAGCAAAAACCAGGGATAAAAAAACATACAGCATGGAAGATAAGGTGGTTAACACAGTCCGGTCACCAACTATCCTTGAATGACAAGAGAGAGGAGTAAACTCAGAAATTGAAGTCTAGGTTAGTTGACGTTGGTCGGGAAAGTATTTGTTAAGGAGATGGATTTTCAGGTCTCTTTTGAAACAGGAGAAGGAGGGGTTGCATCTGAGGACTCTAGGGAGAGCGTTCCACATCCTGGGAGCGTTGCCAGAGAACGATCGGTTTTGTGTGGTTTTCTTTTTCAGTTTCGGAGGAATAAGAAGGAGTGAGTTGGAGCTTCTCAGCGTTCTGGATTGACCTGCTCTTACCAGTTTGTTGTTCAGGTAGTTGGGGGCCAGAGAGTGAAGGGTTTTGTGTGTGATGCAGGCCAGTTTGTAAATACACCTCCCTTCCATGGGAAGCCAGTTGAGGGAGTTGAGAGCTGGAGTGATGTGTTCAAATCTTTTTACTCCGGATACGAGTCGAGCGGCCATGTTCAACACTGCCCTTTGAGGGGCTAGGTGAGCTTTTGGAGTCCCTGTTAGGATGGCGTTCCCGTAGTCGATTTTAGAGAGAACTAGGGATTGGACTACTGTCTTGAGGTCATCATGGGGAAGAAAATGTTTCAATTTCTTGAGATGTTTTAGGGAGAAAAGAGCACTTTTTGCAGAGTTTTTGATGTGGGCCTCCATAGATAAGTTCTTGTCAAGGGTGATGCCTAGAGACTTAACTGAGTCGGATAGGACGATGGGGCAGTTTAGGGCGACCAGATTCTTGAGCCACTCTTGGATTGGACGATGGTTGCTTTTTGGAGAGAATAGGATTAGTTCTGTTTTATCTGAGTTGAGCTTTAAGTGGTTAGCGTTGAACCAAGTTTGGATCTCGGTTAGAGTGGCATTGAGGTGTTGGATGTCGCTGGGAGACTTGATTTTGAAATAGATTTGGGTGTCATCAGCATAAAGGTGGTAATTCACTCCAGCTTTTTTCAAGATGATTGTGAGGGGCTCCATGAAAAGATTGAAGAGGGCCGTGGAGAGGATCGAGCCTTGCGGGACCCCAAGTGTGACTTTTGTTGGTTTCGAGAGACAGGAGTTGATTTTAATTTGTTGCGAGCGGTGTTGAAGGAAGGAGGTGAACCATTTTAGTACTGTGCCATTGATGCCGGAGCGCTTCGACAAGGTCTCCAGAAGCGCTGGATGATTTACTGTGTCGAATGCCGCAGATAGGTCAATAAGGATGAGTAGGCAGGCATCACCTTCATCTAAATCCTTGTGAATATCGTCAGAGACGTTGAGCATAGCTGTTTCTGTGCTGCAGCCTTTCCTGAATCCTTATTGAAAGGTGTCGAGAAGGTTGAACTTATCAATGTGTTTGTTGAGTTGGTGGGGAACGCATTTCTCCAATGTTTTTGCAAGGAATGGGAGGTTGGAGATAGGTCTGAGGTTGTTGAGATCATTAGGGTCGGCCCCTGGTTTTTTGAGAATGGGTGTGATTTGTCCAAGTTGAAGGGAGTCTGGGACACAGCCTGAGGTGAGAGAGGCGTTGATGATTTTTGTCCAGAAAGGGTAAATGGTGTGGTTAAGTTCTTTTATGAATGTGCATGGGATGGGGTCCATAGTGTGGGAGGAAGGTTTTAGGTTAGAAATTATCCTGAAGACCTCATTTTCTGACATTAGCTCAAAGTTGGACCAATGCGCATTGTTTTTTAGCTGGAGGCAGACCTGGTGTATATTGATTTTGATTTGCTGAAGAGCACCGACCCAAAGGTGACTGGTGATAGTACGAAGATCACTCATCTAGACTGAGCAGCCCATCACTACCATCCCCCTGCTGGTCCAACGCCTACCCACAGGGTTTTGGGAGGCTGGGCACCAGAAGCTTGCATTCCCACATTGTATCGAGCTGCACAGGCCAACGTGGTGTTAAAAAGACCCCCAAATTGGGCCAAGTTGTCTATTGGTTCACGGATCACCAGGAGACAAACCAACATAGCAATCAGCCCAAAGGCCCATGGCGGAGGCGTCCTGAACAGACACAAACAGAGCATATGTGTGAGAGAAAAATAAAACAAATGCGGTTCACAGGGTCTAGCGATTTTTTTATATATATATATATATATATATATATATAAGGCTTGCCACCTTAGTGCGTGTTCGAGTGGGATTGGCAATGGAGCATTGATATTTGGCGGCGACCCAGCCGTCGAGCTTGCACCACCCCGTGAAGAGAGGGGGCCCTACGGCGGAGCATCTGTCGAGCCGTGATGTGGGAGCACGTGCTTGGGATTGAAAGCAGGCGCTGTTTGTGGTGGCTCATCTATGGGCTTGAAAACTTTTAACAGAAATTAGTGCACCATCTGAGGTTGTATTTACCGGGACTTCAGTATCCATAATGCCGAGGGTCATTAGACCGGCCCATCTGGGGGCGTGATTTTGGCATTTAAGAATGGAGACCGGAGCACGCATTCATTACAGCGATTGCCTCTGAAGAAGAAAGATAGACTTTCGAAATGCGTCAGGCGAATCGCGTTCTGGCTGTTTGATTGAAACTACAAACTGAACCTGCCTGGACCCTGAATTAAAGGCTTGCCACCTTAGTGCGTGTTCGAGTGCTGCTCACCTGGTGGGATTGGCAAAGGAGCATTGATATTTGACGGCGACCCAGCTGTCGAGCTTGCACCACCCCGTGAAGAGAGGGGGCCCTACCGCGGAGCATCTGTCGAGCCGTGATGTGGGAGCACGTGCTTGGGATTGAAAGCAGGCGCTGTTTGTGGTGGCTCATCTATGGGCTTGAAAACTTTTAACAGAAATTAGTGCACCATCTGAGGTTGTATTTACCGGGACTTCAGTATCCATAATGCCGAGGGTCATTAGACCGGCCCATCTGGGGGCGTGATTTTGGCATTTAAGAATGGAGACCGGAGCACGCATTCATTACAGCGATTGCCTCTGAAGAAGAAAGATAGACTTTCGAAACGCGTCAGGCGAATCGCATTCTGGCTGTTTGATTGAAACTACAAACTGAACCTGCCTGTACCCTGAATTAAAGGCTTGCCACCTTAGTGCGTGTTCGAGTGCTGCTCACCTAGTGGGATTGGCAATGGAGCATTGATATATATATATATATATATATATATATATATATATATATATATATATATATATACACAGTAATTGCAAGCTCAAAAATATTTGCAATAAAGTGCAAAATAAAAACATTGTTGGGCTGGTTTGCAAAAGGGGGAATCTGCAGGCGCGTATTGGTCTCTTGAGCTCTGCATGTGCTTCTCGTCTCTGATGGGTGAGGGAGCCCCTGGCATTAATCCTTTTTGCATCTTCTGGCAGCCTCTCTGATGGGAACCCAAGGCAGCCATTTGAAAGGAGGGCTATGAATAAACTCAATTTAAGTGAAGGGCCGAGCACGGAAATGTAGCGAAGCCCAGGCCGACATCTTTATCTGGGGCCAGGCGTCCATAGAAAGGGATAAAAAGTTTAACCCCCACCCTTGTAGGAGGCCCATGGAGAAGCACATGACCCCTGACTGCCGCCTCAACCCATAGAAGCAGAGACCATCAGAGGGCATACAGAGCCCCCGTGACCGACCCCCCCCTGTTGGTGAGACGGTCATCTCACTCCCCCGATGCTAGTGGTAGAGTCTTACCTGGCACCCTCCACACGCTCCCCGTGCATGTTGTAATTGACGGTCATGACCTTCACTGAGCTCTTGAAGACTATCTTGCCCTCCTGCAGGTAGGCTAAGGAGCAGGGGATCGGGAAGCGCCCCTTCATCGGCATCTTTGAGGGTAGCAGGCTGCAGAACCCGAGTGAATACAACCCAGTACTCACATCTGCCGGAGGTACCAGCGGCCGCGGAGAGTCCTGGGAGGTGTAGTCCGAACTCAGCAGCCAGTGACCCGGAAGTAACTTCTAGCCTGCATATGGACGTGAGTATAGTAAACACTAGAGCGCATTTCCAATGTCAAAGCAGAGCTAGAGAGAGTGAACGAGGAGCTTCGTGCTTCAGGAATAGAAAACAGTGAAATTCACAGCATTTCCAAAAGCAGTATGTTGTGCGAACCGAGTAAGACAAACGCGGCCCGTCATGGGAGGGACAGGAGATGTGCACGCAGGGACTGCCTTTACTGGCAGCGAGTAAAAAAGTCCACAGAGTATCACGCCGCCAGTAAAGGGGCCAATACCTGCGTGCACATCATTTGTCTTGTTTGTCTCCCCGTGTGTACACTGGAATCGTATCGATTCCAAAAGTCCTCTGCATGGCAGAGCAGCGCATGCGCTGCTTTTCGCCAGGCCGAGACCTAAAAAGGAGGGTGAAGGCACTTTTCTAGGACATACCAATAACTGGCTTCTGTCCACAACTAACAATTAAAACAACGGTCACCAGCACAAAATTACCCAAGAAACGTCCCTACTGCGCACAGCACGCTGGGTGGATCTTCAGATAATAAGGCGTTTTCAGAAATGTACAAAAATGTTTCTCGGACCATGTCCACAGCGTCCTGAGGCGACTGCCGGCTCCGTGTAGGGCTTTATTTAAAAATAAAAATTATAAATATACAAACGCAGCCCGTGTATGTGTTTCATCTTACACCACGTCCTACCACAGGATGGTAAGCAGATGCTGTGTGAACAGAAACCGACACAGGAGTCATTTTAAAGGTTGCATAATCGGCCACCTGTTTGGTTGTGCCTGGGTACAGGTAATACCTATGGTCGAAGTGGGCGGGATCTGAGGGGCACGACAAGCTCATACTTTTTTATTTATTTAAGAAAAACTGTTCCCCTAATTTTTGAGAAAATACAACTGTCCCGGGGAAGATTCATTCAGAGAGTTGAAATGCTTCAGTTGAAGTGTAAGGCAGGGAGTCTCCTGTGCTGTGAAACTGAGGGAGGAGCAAACAGCTAAACAAGCCTTCCTGCCAGGGTGCTGTTGCATGAGAATTACTTACCAGTTGAGCCGTGAAGTGTGTGCTTTTAAATGACAGTTATGAAAAACATTGCACTATGTACAATCTGGGTATTACTAAATTCTATATTTTGGAAGCCTTTTTATTATCGTAACCCTTTTTGCACATGTACTTTTTGAACTTGCTGCATGGTTGCCCCTAACTTTTTTGCCGCATACCTGATGCAATTTAACTGAGTGTGTCGTGGGTCCCCGACGATCAGGTTCCCAGGACCTGTATTCTTTCCCCAAAACTGTACCATTGTTTCCACAATTGGCACAACTCTGGTCTACCTGTAAGTCCTTGGTAAGGGGTACCTATGGAATCAAGGGCATGGTAGACAGGGGACGGCTTCTGAGGGCTGCAGCATGTATTATGCCACCCTCAGAGACCTGTCACCACAAGCATGCACTACTACCATTGCAGCCTGTGTGTTGTGGTGCAGCTACAAGTGAAGAGTCGACATGGCACCCATCCCTGTGTAAAATTATCAAAACTGGCGCGCACTGGCACTCCTATGCCAGACGCACAGCTTAACTCATGAATGTTTGTGAACATTCACAAATTAAGCTTTGCGCTTGGCAGAAGTGTGCAACCATGCTCCAGTTTTGATGTTTTTACATATGCGTGTTACATGGGCAGAGCACGCAAGCCCAGGCTGCACGCGAAAGCGAAATGAGTTCAAAGCAATGTGGAATAAATGCATTAGAATGGTGTGCATTTCTTTAGATATAGTAATTATTACTGTCCTGTTGATCGTTTGCACCCAGGAGAATTAAGGTTTAAAACAAGAGAAACAAACGCCAAGTCTCATGTAAGGTGATACGGGAATATCAGGTCCACCAGTGGTAATTCATGTCAACCACGGAGTCGGAGAGAGGCCCCACAGGTTTGCGGTATGAGCTCTATCAGCTACAAATGGTAGCTGTGACAGAATACCCCTACTCCTGACTCATGGAGCCTGTCCCTTTAATCTTTGGTGAATGGAAAGAAGAGGAATACCCTCTCTGCCAGTTAAGGCGCCTTAGCGTGCGCCGCACATAGACGCTATACACACTCTGTTAGACCTGCCCTCTCACCTTCCACTTTCTTGGTCCTGATGAAAGCCAGCCACAGTTTCCAGGCACTGGCTGAAACATGTTGACCCCACTGGATGGTGGCGGCCATTGATACCTCCTTAGCCATCCCCTGCCTCCTTTTAATGCTGCCCATGGCCCATTATTAAATAATTCTAATTGGTTTTTGGGACCAGAGGGACAGCTTTTAAATATACACGCACTACACCATCACTGCACACTCACCTTGACAATAAACCAGCTCCGCTGCAATTGCAGGCGTCGCAGCACACTTGGCGTACATTCGGTACCCCTAGTGGGGGCCGATGATGAAGCATGCCACCAACTCAGTTGGTGGGTGAAGCCTTTCTTAAAAACCTAAATGGTTTCCCTTGACTAAGGAGACTATTCTGTTTCTTCATATCTACATACACACATCCCCCTCGACCGTGGGGCTAGTTCCTTTTGATTTTCTACTTGAGTTACGAACTAACAGATTGTCGAGGCAGATCATTAATGCGGGTTTAAAAATGTCTTTTATTACCATACGATCACTGCTATGTGTAATATCTAAATTGTAAAAATGTTTCATTTGTAAAAATGTCATGGTTTAAAACAAGAAATGCGGAAATTGGTGCTTTAAGCAAGTTGTTGGAAGGGTGGCTCATAAGATTTAATGGGGTGGGCAGTTATGAATACACACATTTAGAATGTGCAGTCATAAGTTAGCAGTGAAGCAACAGGTGTAGGTAGGTTTACGGAGGGGTAGAACGCGGTGATTTATGGGACTTGTATTTTTGAGGGCTGGGGGACTTCAATGGGCAGGTAGAAACAACTGGTTAATTAGCAGGGTGCGGTCAGTTGCACGAGCTAAAAACCGTAGGGTCGTGTGGTAGGTGAGAATGGAACATTTTACACAGAAGCTGTGGAAGGCGGTTGGAGTGGAGGCGCAGTGCAACGGAGGGTGCAGGTATATGAGAAAGTTTCACTTGCTTTGGTTGTGGTCACGGTTAAATTTGAGTCAGTTCGGTGCAGCAGTTGACTGGGAACAGAATGGGTGTGATCTCGCGTGTGAATACGGAGGTAAAAGATATAAGGGGGAGACATTTTGGGAGAATTTTCTTTGGGCACATTTCGGATGAGTTTTAACACCTTTTTTTAGTGGGACCATGTAGATGAATGGGAGGTTGTTTAAAACATGGCGGGAGTTTACACAGAACGCAACGAGTGTTAAACTAATCGATGCATACTGGTCTGAATGGAAAACGAATGGTAATTTATTTACTTTATAGTTAATCCCTGAAGAAGGGCTGTGAAAGTCTGAAATGCATTGGGCCGAACATGACAAAGCTGCCAAGGAGGAATTCTGCTTTCCCGCATGCCCTAGAGAAAGGCCTGGACAGGCATATCTGTCTTTTGTGAACATTCACGAATTAAGATGTGCGTCTGGCAGAGGAGCGCAACTACGCTCCAGTTTTGATGATTTTACACATGCGTGTTACAAGGGCAGAGCACGCAAGCCCCGGCTGCAGGCAGAAGCGAAATCAGTTCAAAGCAATGTGGAATAAATGCATTCGAATGGTGTGCATTCTATCACCCCTTCTTTAGATATACACATCCCTGTGTGCCATGCCTGCCCAGCACTGCATGAGGCCTAGGTAAGTCACCCTTAAGGCAGGGTGCTCTATACCTCATGTGAGGACTAGGGGTGGGCGGAATTTGCGAAATCCACTTTCGCAAATTATCGCGAAAATGTTTAAAATTATCGCAAACAAGCGGAAATATCGCGAAGATGCAGAATTTTTTTTCCCGCATGTTCGCGAGATTTTCTGCATGGTTGCGGGTCGCCAACTTACCCATGTGGTTGCTCGCGGGCGCGGCCATCTTGTTTTGAGTTGTCTCGCGGTGCATGATCGCGAGAAGAAAGACGTGATCGCGCGACGCATGACGTCACTGCGGGCGCGAGACAGCGCAAATGGCTAAAAACAATCCAACATCTCATGGAGAACGCGACCGGATCAAGAAAACTTGTCGGCAAACGCAGGGATTCAGGTAAGGCGATCACGCGCGCGTGAGAATGTATTATTTTACAGCGCGAGCAAGAAACAAATTATCGCCAAGCTGCGGAAAGCGGAAAATTTGACATTTTCGCGCTCTCCGCGGAACTCGAAAATGTCAAATTATCGCAATTTCCGCGAACGCAACAAAATTTTTGCCCAGGCTTAGTGAGGACCTATCTGCATGAGCAGACAGGCCCCTATAATATCTAAGGCCATTCTTAGGTAGTATAAGTGCCCAGTAAAGCCATACCGAGTATATGGTCTAGAAACTTGTCATTGCGAGTCTCCTAGCACCATAATGGCTTTACTGAATCCCCGGGTGTTTGGTATCAAACATCTCAGAATAATGAGCCTGCACTGATTCCAGTGTCAGATTGATTACTCCATGCCCTCACGGGTCCCTTTCAGAGGAGACCCCCGAACCAAACCAACCACTGAGGGTTCCTGGCTTGTGAACACCGGCCTGCCACCACTAGACAAATTTCAGGACCCCTGGGGTGGGAACTTTTGCTCTTAGGGACCAGAAACAAAGCCTTTCCTGGGCAGAGGTGTTCACACCTCCCCCAGGTCAGGAAGAACCATTAGTGGCAGGAGAGCTTCATAGGACTTGCCGCCTTTGCAACACAACCCCCAGTCTCTCCTGCTATTAGGAGCAGGCCACCTTCCTGTCTCACCCCCTTTTCTGCTGGAAGACAGGCTGGAAACTTTAGCAAGCCCAGGAGGTGTGCCCACATCTGCCAACCCCATCCCTCAGGTGGGTGAGGCAAGGTGAAGCCCACTCTGCAGGGCCCGCCATCTTGCTGATGGGGGGCATCCCTTACTCAGGGTTTGGGAATGTGGTCAATCCCCCACATGGAGTGAGCACATCAAGGGTGTAGTCAGTCACCCTAAGCTCAGTAGCCAATTGGCTAGTTTCTAAAGACCCCTCAAACGCCACATAAATACAGCATTTAGGGGACAGCCCTGAACCCAGAATTTAGTTCCTAATGACCCTAGAAGAGTGGCGAGAAGATGACGCAGAAGAAGAAGATCCAGGCAACCACTGCTTTGACCCCAGCCCTACTGGCCTGTCTGCACCATCAAGAAACCCCTGCAGCATTACAACTTCCAGCCTGAAGACCAATGACCTCTAAAACCCTGGGAGGACTGATCAGCTTTGAAAGAGACTCAAGACTCCAGAAGATAGCAGCTCTGCCTTAAAAAAAGACCTCCAAGACCCTGCGGAATCGTGAATACTCACCTTCCAGACCTACCTCTACACCCGACATCCAGGGCCCGAGTCCAGGAGGCCCTGGAGTCTCGAGCCCGAATCCATCAAGGCGTGACGTCTCCCAGCCTTCGAGACGACTCCTGAAGACTCTGCACAAAGACCCCCTCGACAGCGACCTTCCCGGTAAAGAGAAACCCAATGTTCAAAGACACCCCTGTATCCTTCGGCCCTGCGTCCTGGTGACCAGAAGCAACAGTGTCCCAACTTTGCCTGACATCTCAACTTCCTCCTCTGGCTGTTGGTTCCATCACAGAGACCTTCTGGTCTGAGCTTGCAGCGTGAAACCGGAACCGACGATCTCCATAGGGTAACAATGGCCACCTGATGTGTGAGCACCATGCACCCAGCCGCCCCAGTGCAGCAGGTGGTGTGGTTTTGGCGTTACCTTGGACCCCCCTTCATACTTACCTTAAATCCTGAAGATTGCCCTCCAAGCCTGCTTTACCTTCCTGTGAGCCCCTAGTCTCCATTGACTAGCATTGGGACCCTTGTCCTCTGCACGCGGACGCCCTAGTGCTGCTGCTGGCGCACCTTGATTGCAGAATTGAACCTTGGGGAACCTTGGCTCTACCCCCAGAAGGACCACAACTGAAGTGATTTTGCTTACCTACAATTGCTAACTTTGTTTTCTCCATAGGATTGCATGGTATGGTTTTTATTTGAAAAAAAATCACAAAGTGTCGACCCTGTCTTGTACTGCAAAAAAGTAACTAAGGGGCAGATTTACAAGGAAGTGACGCATCTGCATAGATGTGTCAGTTTCCTTGCGCCAGTGGCAAATGTCCTTGCGCCACCATGGATGCACTGTATTACAATACAGTGCTCCATGGCGCAAGGATGAACAGATGCGTCAGAAATACTAATGCATCTGTTGCCACAAAACTGACTCATTGCTGGAGTTGCTCATGAAGGTGACGCAACTCCCGCAATGCGCCACAACAGATGGGTGTGTCCATTCAAAAAGCCCTGTGTCATTCCTTACGCCCGGTCTGAGCAGGAGTAGGGGTTTTGATGCAGTGAAGGCGTAGAGTGACGCAGTGAAATGTTGTAAATTTCACTCCGTCAGTTCTACATGGATGTTTGTGTGGGAACGCCCACCCTGCATACATATACCTGGCACATGTATAATGTGATGCAGGGCTTCACAATGTGACGCATCTCTCTAGATGCGTCACATTATAAATTGGGCGCATTTTTTGCGCAGCCGTTGCGTCAAATAAAGTGCCGCAATGGCAGAGCAAAGAGGCGCAAGGGGCTTGTAAATCTGCCCCTTAGTGTCTTCAAATGAGTTGTCCTGCTTACTGATGTACTGCAGGGCGTAAACTGTGTTATGAATTTGTTTCATCCTAAGCTAGAAAAGTAACTATAAAGTAATCTAAAGTCATTACACGTATTCTAAAGAGTTTACAACACATTTTCTCTTCTGCAAAGTAATTTGTATGGTTCTACAAAACTAGTACGCACCGTATCTTGAAAAGTATTTATTGTAATGAAAGTATCACTTACCTGATACTAAGTAAATCTTGGTTCTAGTAATAAAAGGTAACAGCTTTTTTTATACAAACCATTGTTCTGGATTCGGTCTTTAAGTGTGTGACTTCATTTCTTGCCTGGGAGTGTACAAGTGCTTAACACTGCCCTCTGAGAAGCCTGACTGCTCAACCACGCTACCATAAAAGAGAGTATGGTATTATCTAATTTAGCCTCTAATATAACTCTGGGAAGCCACGGGACTCCATGCACACTATACCTTACTTTGGTACAGTATCTACAGAGGAAGCTTCCTACAGCACATTTTTATAGTCGCCTACATTTTACCGCAGATGATAAAAGTTTAAAATCATGACTTACATATTCACAATGCTTTCTGTCACAGACTGGGGCCTCTTAGCACTAAACATACACAATTCACGATTCTCCACTGCACCAACCAAGTTCCGGTTCTGTGGCTCTTAAGGTTACAGACATAAACCTTTGCAGTACATTAACTATTAGAGGTTTCATGATGTACAATACTGTATTTCCCACTGATTAACATAACTTGCATTTATTTTTCATTTGAACTGCATGTTATTGTATATGTAGTTACCTAAAGGTGAAAGGATGATAAAAGTCAAAAATATATTATTTGCCTTCGTCTTTGACCTCACACTCACTCCCCCCGCCCCAATTGCTCACAGCAGCACAGTTCGTATACTTTTGTTAATGCACTTCGACCACTGGGTAATGGTGATTGTCTTTAGTACAGCAGGGGGCGACAAATGACCACAAATCTTCACAGAGGTAGAAAAGGAAAAGCGTGATGGTGAGGAACATCAGGAAACCACAGGCAGGCGCTGTGGCCTGAAAGCTTCATAAACTCTTACACTTTAATCCGTCACATGACCTTGCTAAGAATTATTCTTGTATAAGAGAGCTAACCAAGGGTCGCTGTGTCGTTATCTAAGCTCTAGATCTGTTTTACACCTACACCCAAATCTTAGACGCACAAAGGGGCATATCAGCAACAACCGGCGATAATTATCGCTAAGCGCACTTAGCGCTAGAATAATTATCGCCGGCTAGTGTGGATTTTTATTGCTGAGATAGTGTGCTATTAGCAACGCTTATCTCAAAAGCGATAAAAATCCTCACGCTAACCGCCTAACGTGAGATTATCGCTGGAAACCCAGCGATAATCTCACGTAGTGTGGCGTTAGCTTGTTGATAGGGACTCACAAACTTAGCCATGATATCCACCCTCCATAGGATATCATGGCTAAGTCAGTCCTGAAGCAGGCGTA
The DNA here is from genome assembly GCF_964204655.1 of Triturus cristatus. Lineage (NCBI taxonomy): Eukaryota > Metazoa > Chordata > Amphibia > Caudata > Salamandridae > Triturus > Triturus cristatus. The sequence continues at coordinate 17,716,883 of NC_140592.1, read as the reverse complement.
AGGAAAGTAGCGATAACAGGGGTTATCGCTACTTTTCCTGACGCTATGCTTCATAGCGTGGGGCTTGATGATAGGAGAAATGTCGCTTAGCGACACTTCTCCTGTCATGTCAGGTCAGGAACGCCCACTTTGCATCTCATTAGAGATGCAAAGCTGGGCGTTAGGAATTCCTACGCTAACGCAAGTTTTTACGCGTTAGCGTGAGCTTGCTAATTAGGCGATAAAATTATCGCTACTTTTCGGCCAAAAGCGGCGATAATTCTATCGCCTCACTTGCTGATATGCCCCTTTTTTTTTTATATCGCAAGACTAGGATTTTCTGACATTTTGCGTCATGGTTGATTTGCGTTGCCCTGCGTGGTTATGTAAAAAAACAAAGTACCGCAACTTGGGCCTGGGGCCAGGTTTACTATGCACTTGCATTGTTCTTGCGTCACTTATGTCATTGTAAGGCAACGCAAGTGCTGAAGTGACATTTAAATTGAATTTTGCATCACTTTGCATCACTTTTCATCACTTTTCCGCCACTGAGTAACGCAACACAGCACCTTGCACTGTCTTGCATTGCCCTGCGTCAGATAGGTGTTACATGGGCGGAGCGTTGGACATTCCCATGCATCCACCCGTGCATTTTGATGCAACTCATATTTACTGAAGTCAGTAACTTGGATTTGCACCAAAACGGTGTGCCTGCCCGAGAGAGGCGTACCGAGGAGAAACATCTTTACTTCTCCTCCTCACTTCCTCTGCCGGCATGAGTACGCATAGAGGGATTGTTTTGTGCGCAAGAAGGTATTGCTTACTGCACAAAAGGAATTATGACTGCAACGCAGGCCTCCTAGCGCTGTGGCGCAAGCGTGCCTTCGTTGGCGCTAGGCTGCTGAAGCACGTCAGCTCAACGGGGGAGCAGCAGTGTGCCATATCTTAGTAGAGAAGGCACAATTCTGCTCTCGATAATCACGCATGGTGTTCAGATACTAGTGGAAACCTTAGCAGAGGTTCCAGTTCCTACACCAGAGAGAAGAGAAGTGTTTCAGTTCATTCTCTTTTTAGTGGAGAAGCCATCACGCGATTTCCGTCCAGTGTTTTACTTGAAAGCTCCAAGTTCCTGGTTCATTGGCCATTCGAGATGGTCACCCTGCAATCCAACTTTCCTTTCGTCACCAAAAGGGGATTTTCTGGCATTACAGACATGCTGGATGCATAGATGCATGTGCCGATTTTCCCCTTCGCAATCGCTACCTTTGGTTTGCTGTGGACGACGGGCACCTTCAATTCAAGGTCCTTCCCTTTGACCTTTCATCGGCACCAAGGGTGTCCAGGAAGTTACCTGCACCATTTGTGGATTTTCTGCATGGTAAAGGTTTTAACCTTTTCCTTACATCGATGATTGGCTAATTTATTTGTTTTTCCAAGGCACGAGCCGATGTCGAGGAAGTGTGCGATCTGCTTCGGACTTTTGTGCTCCTATTGAATTTTGCAAAGTCCCATCTACACCCCAATGAGGCTTTGCAGGTTCTGGGAACCAGGTTCTGCATGGAATCCGGTAGGTTTTCCCATCGGAGGGGAGACACCTCCAGTTAATTTGGCCTCTGCAGGATCTGTTGGCCTTGACTTCAGCCTCTGCCAGGATGTGGTTGAGGAGTCAGGAAGAGATGGCGTCTGTCTTGTACATTGTGCCTTGGAGCAGGCTGCCTTTGTATCTACTGTTGCACCATCTCCTGGCTCATTGGCTCCCTCAATCTCAAATGTCCGAGACATTAATTCCAGTGATGTCGGCGATCTGACCGGCTCTCCAGTGAGGGTTGCAACCAGGCTCTCTGATGAAGGGGGTGATCTTGGATCCTCAGGTCCCGGTGGCTCTGTCCACAGATGCCAGCAAGTTGGGTTGGGTGCAGTGCTGTGAACAGCTTCAGCTCAGGGGACATGGGGTCCAGAGGGGTTCCACTGGTCCTCCAGGAACTGGCAGCTGTTCAGAGGGCGTTGCTGTCTTTCCTTTCTTTGATGCAGGGTCAGGCTGTCTGTGTCCAGATGGACAATCAAGTGGTAAGATCATTTCTGAAGCAGTGGGGAATGGTTCCTGCTCTATTATATCTGGCACAGGAGATTGTTTGTGGTTGGAGCTCAATCTCCTGTCCCTGAAGGCTGTTTATCTTCTGGGAGGGAGAATGGCCCCCGCAGACCAGTTGAGCAGGAGGTTTCCTTCATCCATGTCCCTGTGTCTGAATCCTGAGGTTTTTCAGGAGCTGGTTGTCAGATTTGGGGTTCTATGGTTGGACCTCTTTGTGACAGAGGAGAATGCTTATTGCCCCAGTTCTGTTTGCTGGTGCCCTTAAAGTTGGCATGGGGGGGGGATGCTCTGCCATGCAGTTGGCTGACTGGTCTCCTGTGTTGGTTTCCGCCAATTCCTCTTCTTCCAGCAGTCCTGCGGAAAATCCTGACAGACCATGCATTAGTCCCTCTAGTGGCTCAGAGACGGATGAGGAGGTCTTGGTACTCTCAGATATTGCTTCTGGCAGTCACTCCTGCCTGGGTATTTCCACTTTAGCCCGCTCTGTTGTCACCAGCTGCGCTCAGTCGTCTGAGCCTGGCAGCATGGCTGCTGAAGGTTAGCTCTTCTTCAACAGGGTTCTTCTAGGGAAGTGGTGGCTGCACATTACTTCGCCCATCGTTTTGCTACAAGGAAATCTTATGCCCGTCATTGGAGATCATTTTGAGAAGTGGTGTTTGGCACATGACTTGGATCCTCTTCATGGGGAAGCCATGAGGATTCTTGATGTCTTGTGGGAGGGTTTTTGCTTGGACTCGTTGTTTCTACCATCAGTGGCCGCAATCCCGGCGGTTAGGGGAGCAAGCATTGATAGACCAGCTCCTTATCCTTCAAAGCTACTGTGGGGTTGTTTTCTGCAGCGCCCTCCTTTTCGATCTCCAATCTCTCTTTGGGGTTTGCTGTAGGTCCTCAAAGCTCTCACATCCCTGCCTTTTGGACCTTTGCAGGCAGTGGATTTTAAGTTTCTCACTGAAAAGGTGTTTTTTCTCGTGGACATTCGCTCAGGTAGAAAGGTTTGTGACCGCTCAACCCCCGCCCCACTCACTGCTGCCGCTCCTGCCTGTCTTTGCCGCCTCCTGCCTGCAGATTCCTTCGCTCGCTGCCCGCTGCTCCTGGGAATTTCCCGCTGCTCCTGGGAATTTCCCGCTGCCCGCTGCTTCTTGGAATTTCCCGCCGCTGCCTCCCTGCGGCCCCGCCCCCCTGTGATTCCATTCGCCGCCCCGCTCCTGCCACCCAGCTGCTCCTCCCACCCAGCTGCTCCTCCCTCCCGGCTCCTTACTTATGACGCCCCCAAAGGTAAGCCCGTCTGCGCCCGTCCGCGCCTGGACCGCGCCCAGCGCCAGACCCCCTGGTCCTCGCCCTCGCCAGCACACCCTGCACATCTACGACACCAAAACCCTCCACGCAGTCAACGCCGGCCGAAACACCGCCTGCTATCGAGCCACCCCGAGACGCACCCACAGACCCTTCACCTGCCTGACCTGCCGCTTCACCGGCCTCCGACCCAACACCGCACCTGCTAAACCGAGCCCCAGCAACAAACACCTGATGTGCATCCTGCTCAACACCCGCTCCGTTCACAGGCATGCCGTCGAACTCTGGAACCTCCTCGACTCGACAGCACCAGACATCGCCTTCCTGACGGAAACCTGGATGAACGCCTCCTCAGCGCCCGACGTCGCCATCGCCGTCCCGGAAGGCTACAAAATCACAAGGAAGGACCGCGTCAACCAGACAGGAGGAGGCATCGCCATCATCCACATGAACACCATCCGCCTCACGACCAACTCCGATGACACCTTCACCTCCGCCGAACACCTCCACTTCCAGATACACACCGACCCCAAGACCACGCTCAGAGGCACCCTCGTCTACAGACCACCGGTACCACGCACACAGTTCAGCGAAGACATCACAGACTTCGTCAGCCCGCACACCATCAATTCCACCGACTACATCCTCCTGGGGGACCTCAACTTCCACCTGGAGGACAACAAGGACCGCAACACCACTGCTCTGCTGGACAACCTGGCCAACCTCGGACTCAAGCAACTAGTAACCACCCCCACCCACTACGCCGGCCACACGCTTGACCCAGTCTTCTCATCCAGCAAATACGTCACCTTCAGCCACTCCACCAATCTCCAGTGGACTGACCACAGCTGCATCCACTTCAGCTTCAGTAAAACGACGACCCACCACCACCCTCAACAAGCCCCCCGCAGGAGCTGGAACAAGATCACCGGCGACCAGCTCACCACCTTCCTCAGCCAGAACCCCCCCACCAGCTCAACGGACCCCAACGAAGCCACCAACAACCTCACACAGTGGATCACCAACTGCGCAGACGCTCTCGCACCACTGAAGAAGAACCCCCCCAGCAGACGCGGCAGCAAGAAAGCCTCCTGGTTCACCGACGAGCTCATCACCTCCAAGAAGAACTGCCGCTCCCTGGAGAACACCTGGCGCACCAACCAGACCATAGACAACATGACGGCCCTCAAACACGCCACCCGCAAACATCACCAACTGATCTGCGCCACAAAGAAGACAGCCTTCAAGGAACGACTGGACAACAACACCCACAACAGGAAGGAACTCTTCAGCATCGTCAAAGAGCTCTCCAACCCCGACGCCGGAAACAATGACATCACTCCCTCGCAAGACCTCTGCGACTCCCTCGCAGCCTTCTTCCACGACAAGATCGCCAACATTCACAACAGCTTCGGCCCACCAACCACGAACCCCACCACCGAACCGATGCCCCCCACCGCCACCCTCCGCACCTGGACCCCAGTCAGCACCGAAGACACAACACGCACAATGAACACCATCCACTCCGGATCCCCTACGGACCCCTGCCCACACCACATCTTCAACATGGCCGACCACATCATCGCACCCCACCTCTGCGACATCATCAACGCCTCCTTCAACACCGCCACCTTCCCGGAGTGCTGGAAACACGCCGAGATCAGTGCCCTGCTGAAGAAACCAACTGCAGACCCCTCCGACCTCAAGAACTACCGCCCCATCTTGCTCCTCCCGTTTCCTGCCAAAGTCATCGAGAAGACCGTCAACAGACAGCTAGCCGCCTTCCTCGAGACCAACTGCTACCTCGACCACACGCAGTCCAGCTTCCGAGCCAACCACAGCACGGAGACCGCCCTCATCGCAGCCACAGACGACATCAGATCCCTAATGGACAACGGGGAAACTGCGGCCCTCATCCTCCTGGACCTCTCCGCAGCATTCAACACTGTTTGCCACCGCACCCTGGTACAGCGCCTGAACAACACCGGCATCCAGGAGAAGGCCCTGGAGTGGATCACCTCATTCCTCGCCGGAAGAACCCAGTGAGTCCGCCTCCCCCCGTTCCGGTCAGCGGCCACCGAAGTCATCTGCGGCGTTCCACAAGGGTCATCGCTCAGCCCCACCCTCTTCAACGTCTACATGAGCCCCCTCGCAACCATCGCACGTCAACACAACCTCAAGATCATCACCTACGCCGACGACACCCAGCTGATCCTCTCCCTCATCAGCGACCCGGACGCCGCCAGAGCCAGCCTACACGAAGGGATGAAAGACGTCGCCGAATGGATGAAGAACAGCCGCCTGAAACTGAACTCAGACAAGACGGAGGTCCTCATCCTGGGATCATCGCCCTCCGCCTGGGACGACTCCTGGTGGCCTCCCGCCCTGGGAGCCACCCCCAAGCCAATGGACCACGCACGCAACCTAGGCTTCATCCTGGACTCCTCCCTCTCGATGACCAGACAAGTCAACGCCGTCTCGTCTTCATGCTTCAACACCCTGCGCATGCTTCGAAAGATCTTCCAGTGGATCCCCACCGAGACCAGGAAGACGGTCACCCAGGCCCTCGTCACCAGTCGGCTGGACTACGGGAACGCCCTCTACGCCGGCACCGCCGCCAAACTCCAGAAGAAACTCCAACGGATCCAGAACGCCTCAGCACGACTCATCCTGGACATCCCCCGACACAGCCACATCTCCGGACACCTGAGAGACCTGCACTGGCTCCCCGTCAACAAAAGAATCACGTTCCGACTCCTCACCCACGCACACAAGGCCCTCCACGACCTGGGCCCCAAGTTCCTCAACAGCCGCCTGACCTTCCACAAGCCCACCCGCCAGCTCCGCTCCGCCAGCCTCGCTCTCGCCACGGTCCCCCGCATCCGCAGAGCCACCGCCGGAGGAAGATCCTTTTCCTACCTGGCAGCCAAGACATGGAACTCCCTCCCCATCCACCTCCGGACAACGCAAGACCATTTCTCCATCAGGAAGCAACTCAAGACCTGGCTGTTCGAGCAGTAGCCTTCCCCCCCCCCCCAGCGCCTTGAGACCCCCCGGGTGAGCAGTGCGCTATACAAATGCCTATGATTGATTGATTGATAGATTGGAGCATTGTTGTCAGTTGCTCCGTGTAGGAAGGTGGATATCTGACTATGGTTACCCCCAAATTTTTGCCTAGTGTCTAGCTGGTTTTTCGACTTAGTTGGCCTGAGATCCTGCCATTCAGGATCTCAGCCTGGCTGTTCTCTCTTTAAAATGGACTCCATGTACCCTAGGTACATACCCAATTGGTTGGATCACCCTGTCAGCCCCTGTACCAGTGTACACTAGGTACCCAGGGCATTGGTGTACCCAAGGCCTGCCAAGGGCTGCAGCATGTATTATGCCACCCCAGGCTTGGCCTAACGATTTGACACAACTGGCTGATCACTCAGCTGGGGTAAGTTGGTGTAATCACCTCTTACTTAGGTGTAGTATACCTATACCTAACCTTAAATGGGACACCTGGTAACCTATAAGTCACTCCTATGGCAGGCCTTAACAATCCTGAAGGCAGAGTGCTTGGTTCCATGTGAGATGGTGCTCTGGCATGAGCTGAGCCTGTCTGCAGTGGTCGGAACAACTTCCCTCTACTGTTTCCAGATATCGTCATACCATATACTCTTAAGTGCATTATGAACCTCGCGGTTAAATGCTATCTTTGGTTTGGCTTTATCAAAACATGTCGAGTAAGGTGTCATACGAATTGGAATACTAACCCCTCGCCAATTCTGGCGACGGGGTTAGCATTCCACCCTTCTAGAGGGACACGACATGTACAGTACCTGAAACCCGGGTAAAATCAGACATAGCCTCAGCTCCACAAAATGGATGCTGCCACCACAGACACAAGTCTGCCCTCCTGCTGCTGGGAGTCCTTCCAGCTTGGGAGGTGTGGACAAAGGGTTTCCTGCCAGGGGAGGTGCGAGCACCACCCCAGACAGGATTTTGTGTATTGGTCAGGTAGGGCTTGAAAGAAACCAGACATGCCTGTGGCTCACAAGGAGCCTCGGGGCATATGCCAGTTCAAACCGGTCCTGGGGCACACCAGTCCCGGGCCTGGGGCGAGCTGGACAAAGGATTGGGGGTGTAACCACCCCCCTTCCTGGTCCCACCCATAGGGAGGGACCTAGCAGGTAGTCCGGCCCCTAGAATCCGAATAAAGGTAGGAGCTGTGTCCTAAGACTTCAGACATCCTGGAATCAACTTGAAACTAAGAAGAAGACGGGAACTTCGACATTCTGCTGCACAGAAGACTGAAGAAAATCTCCCCTGTGGTCAGGGAGTGACCACCTTGCTAACGCAAGCACCATCCAGCGAATCACCATCTGCTTTGCCGCCGCCTCCCGCCGGAGCCCGAGCCCAGAGACTGACAAGACCTGGACCTCCAGACCTCTCACCGCCCGATCCACAGTCCCTGAAAAGAGGAGACCCGTGGAGGCACCGAGACACGTGGAGCCAGCCATCTTGGAACGACTACGACAAGCTGACAAGTGCAACAACCGAGGCTCCCTCCAAGTTGTGCTTTGGGTCCTGAGAAGCCCAACCCTCGAGCAGCATCTGCACCAAAGGTGAGCCCTCCAGCATCTCCACGATCTGCGTGGGGCCCTTCTGCATTTTGCCACTCGACGCGCCTAACCGGTTGCTGGCCCGCTGGCTAGTGGCCATCTTGGCGACGAAATCTACAACAAACACCGCTGGTCTGGTTGCTCCAGACTGGCCCTTGCTCCCCTCCAAAGGAGCAATCCCTCTGACCTTGCTGGTCAGAACCAACAGCTGATTTCCGAATCCTCCTGCAATTGCTTTTGCCAAGGCTTGTTTGCTTCGATCAAGTCGCCGACACCGCCGACAGCGAGAGCCTGCGTGGGACAGCTCGTGAGCCGACTCCTGGACGTCGTCGACCTTCAGGGACCACGTGGCTGCGGAGACAAGCTACCCCTCATCACCTGTTTGCACCCGACATCGCCTGGTACCCACCTGGTGCCACGCTGGTCACTGGCTAGTGACTGTGAACACTGTCCCCTCTGCTTACAGGTCTTCAACATCTCCGATCCACCCTTGGATCCACTGCATCTCTCCCGGACCGACCGCCTGCAGCATCTTTGTCTTCAAGCTCCACGGAACAGATAGAAGAAACCCGACGCACTTCGAGGCCTATGCACCCGCTTCCTGTGGGTGAGGTAAAGCTGCCACACCTGTGCCCAAGTGTAGTATTACATCTCTAGTGCCTGTGTTCCAAATCTTGAGTTCCTAGTCCATCCGGAAGATCCTCTTTGCAGTAACTTTGTACTTTTTACGCACCCATTGAAACCTATGGGAGCACGCGTGTGACTATTTGCTCTGCACACGCCACCCGTGGACCTCCTGGTCACTAACTGACGTTAGCTCCTTGTAGGCCCAGCGATTCTAGAGGCCCTAGGCCTTTTCCCTTTTCTGTTCGTGGTACTTATACCACTATTTTAGTATATGGTTTGAGTGGCCACCAGGGCCTATCCATATAACGTGCAACTTCTGTGTATTCTGTGATAATCTTGTTTGACGATTTGTGCTCCTGTGCTCATAAAGAGACTAGGGGTTACTTTGAGAAATAAATACATATATATTTTGAATATATATCTGTGTGGTGTCCTTTCATTGGTATAAAAGGGGGTTGCATTTGGTAAAACAGCTGGCTTAACACGCTTCACGAGTTTAGCCTCAAAGACTGCTTAGCCTACGCTACCACTAGGGCAGCTAGTCCGAAAAGGTTGACTTACAACCACACCATAAGGGTTGCTTGGCATGGTACAAGGTGATCACTTTAACTAGTGAGCATCATATACCAGGCCAACTTCTCACATTGGTGAGCAGCGGTTGGATTTGAGCTTGCTGTGTTTTACCATTGTAATCTCTTGGTTACCAATTGAAAGATCACATAGGTACCTGTAGGTACATATAAAACAAGATTAGATATACTTAAGTTCTACTGAACTTAGTTGTTGTAGAGCAAAGGGAGTAGCACACCCTGACTACAACTACTAGATAGGTTTAGTAGGTAAACCCAAGTGTAGGTAGATTGCAACACATCCACCCACACTTAAGAGCAATGGCTGGGGCAGAGGGGTCCACTGTACCCATCTCTGTCGAGAGTGACCCCCAGAGGGCACCAACCAGCTTTGCTACCCTTAATCAGAATGAGCTCAGGCATTTGGCAACTCTTAGAGGCCTTAAACAGCCCAAGAACCCAAACTCTGCTGAGCTCAGAGAGCTCTTACAGAATGATGAGAATCAGAGAGCACTCAAGAAAGCTTCCCAGTTAGCCCCCTTAGGGTCAGGAACAGGAGGCCCCCCTTCTGAAGATGCCACAGAGGTACCCCCTTCCAATAGTCACCCCTTAGATGGGATGCCTACCACAGAGGAAGAAAGTGATGGGGATACAGATGTGAGTGGGGATGAAGGGAGAACTAGCCCAGTGCCAAGTGTTATACTTGGCCCAGCTAAACTAAGGCTATTGGGGACTGACAGTGGGTTCACCCCATTGGATCTCCCCAGTGGACTTAACACAGGGCTTGGAAGGCAAAGGAATCGCTCAGGTGACTCCAATGCTTCCCATGGCTCTAGAGGCTCTCAAGGTCACTCCAGAAGGAGACTGACCACCCCTCAGAGGAGGGAACATGAGGCCAGAATGCAGGAAGCCCAGCTGAGGATCAGGAAGCAGGAGCTAGAGGTAGCCCTGATGGAAGAAAAACTGAGGAAGGCTAGGCAACCTAGAGAGAGTGGGTCTATACCCACTGGTGGCAGCATTGTCCCTAAGGACAAAGATAGGGTCTTTGATAATAGGAACCTGTCTAAGGTTGTGCCCCCCTACAAAAGTGGGGATGACATCCACAAATGGATAACTGCTCTTGAGAGAGCCTGCAAAGTACAGCAGGTTCCTGAAGACCAGTGGGCAGCAATCCTCTGGCTCTCCTTTGAAGGAAGAGGCAGAGACAGACTCCTCACTGTTAGAGAAGAGGATGTCAGAAACTACAGAGTCCTGAAGAGTGTTCTGGTTGATGGGTTAGGCTTAACCACTGAACAGTACAGGTTAATGTTCAGAGATACCCAAAAGACACAGACTCAGGACTGGTCTGAATATGTTGAATGTGCCACTAAGGCTTTGGAGGGTTGGTTGCTGGGAAGTAAGGTATCTGATTATACAGGATTGTACAATTTGATGATGAGAGAACAGATTTTAAGTAACTGTCAAAACCAGCTCCTCCATCAACACCTGGTAGACTCAGATTTGACCTCTCCCCAAGAATTGGGAAAGAGGGCAGATAAATGGGTCAGGACCAGGATCAGGCCTAAGAATCAGGGTGGTGACCAAAAGAAAGATACCACCAAACCTCAAGAGAAGGGAGGGGATAAGGCAAAAGAGAAATCTTCCTCAGGGCCCCAAAACTCCACACAGGGTGGTGGGTCCCAAGCTCCCTCCTCTACCACAGCTAAAAAGCCCTACTGCCATGAGTGTAAAACTCCTGGGCATTGGAAAACTGACAGCGGTTGCCCAAGGGCTAAAAACAAAACTGTTCCTCCAATTACTCCTGTCACACCACCTATTACTGTCAGCAGTAATCCCCCAGGTGGTGGGAGTGCCCCCAAAAATTTGGGTGGGTTTACTTGGGGAACACAGGGGGACCCTGGCTTAGCCAATTCCCCTACAGCAACCACTCTTGTCTGTGATGGTGGCATGGGGTTTGCCAACTTCACTGCCTGTCCCAACACTTTGGGTAGGTACAGACAGGAGCCCTACATCAATGGTACAAAAGCTGAGGCCTACAGAGACACTGGGGCTAGCATCACAATGGTGGCCCATTGGCTAGTTCCCTCTGAGCAGCTTTTGCCCGGTTTCTCCTACCAGGTGACTAACATTGATGGCAAACAGAACAGTCATCCCATGGCAGAGGTATGTCTCAGCTGGGGAGGGGTCACTGGCCCTAAAAGGGTAGCAGTGTCCCCAACCTTGCCTGTAGACTGCTTACTGGGGAATGACTTAGAACTCTCAGCTTGGGCTGGAGTTGAACAAGACACCCATTCTAAAATGGTAGGCCTTTCACAAAAGGGTAGTGGGGTTGTGCCATTCACAACCCCTGTCCAAATAGATTTCCTCCCTGGAAAGGTTGGAAGGGCAGTGGTAGCCACAGCCCAGGCACAGACAGACTTCCCTGTAGAGACTGGCAGAGCTGTGACAGTCACAGCTCAAACACAAACTGAGTGCCTCCCTGAAAAGGTTGGCAAGGCTGTAATGGTCTCAGCCTATACTCAGACTGACATAGGTGTAGTGAAGCCTGAAACTATGGATCACTCCACACAAACAGAGAGTAGTGGGGAGGAAGAAAAGTCTCCCTCTCCCCAGACATTAGGAAAACGCCAGCCTCCTCAGGGAGCTGACCTCACCCCTTGTGAAGGAACTGCCCCAGAGGTAGCCAGGCATGGCCTGGCAGAGCCTCTGATGTCAGTGGCCCCTTCCAAGGTGGGACCCAGTCTGGTGCAGGTAGCCTGCCTCTCTCTACCCTGCCTCAGTCAGCCCAGGGCTGCAGAGGTCAGGGAGGCCAGTGGACCCCAAGAGGGCCCCTGTCCACAAGAACCCCCCCATCAAAAGAATGAGGATTGCCTGGCTAGTAGCCCTAGTCAGGTGATGGGTAAAAACATTCCTGAGGGATCTCCTTTACAGGTAGTTAGGGACCTCCCCCAGAGGGATTCTGTTGGGTACAGGCAAACATGGGACCTTAGGGCCCCAGACCTGACCTGTCCCTCCAGTAAGCCCACAAAAGGGACCCAGCCTCCAGCTTTAGGTAGCCAGAGGCTGACCCTGAGAGCACAGTGCAACTCAGTTAAGGAAAGAAAGGCATCCATGGTGGAGGATGATTGGAGGAAGCTGAGGCCTCACTTTGAGGACACTCACTTCAGTACTCCATCTCAACACCAGCCTTTTACTTTGCCAAGACACACCAAAGGTAGAGATTCCCTATGGTGGAGACCCTCTGATACCCTTAGGGTGAGGGATTGCTTAGTGGACCATGAGACAGGGGGTAACCATGCCAGTGCTGGTTCCTCCTTATATGGCCACTTGGGCAATATAGGCTTACCTGGTCAAGGTCAGCCTTATCTCCCTTCGTTTGGGGGGGGGGTTGTGTAGGAAGGTGGATATCTGACTATGGTTACCCCCAAATTTTTGCCTAGTGTCTAGCTGGTTTTTCGACTTAGTTGGCCTGAGATCCTGCCATTCAGGATCTCAGCCTGGCTGTTCTCTCTTTAAAATGGACTCCATGTACCCTAGGTACATACCCAATTGGTTGGATCACCCTGTCAGCCCCTGTACCAGTGTACACTAGGTACCCAGGGCATTGGTGTACCCAAGGCCTGCCAAGGGCTGCAGCATGTATTATGCCACCCCAGGCTTGGCCTAACGATTTGACACAACTGGCTGATCACTCAGCTGGGGTAAGTTGGTGTAATCACCTCTTACTTAGGTGTAGTATACCTATACCTAACCTTAAATGGGACACCTGGTAACCTATAAGTCACTCCTATGGCAGGCCTTAACAATCCTGAAGGCAGAGTGCTTGGTTCCATGTGAGATGGTGCTCTGGCATGAGCTGAGCCTGTCTGCAGTGGTCGGAACAACTTCCCTCTACTGTTTCCAGATATCGTCATACCATATACTCTTAAGTGCATTATGAACCTCGCGGTTAAATGCTATCTTTGGTTTGGCTTTATCAAAACATGTCGAGTAAGGTGTCATACGAATTGGAATACTAACCCCTCGCCAATTCTGGCGACGGGGTTAGCATTCCACCCTTCTAGAGGGACACGACATGTACAGTACCTGAAACCCGGGTAAAATCAGACATAGCCTCAGCTCCACAAAATGGATGCTGCCACCACAGACACAAGTCTGCCCTCCTGCTGCTGGGAGTCCTTCCAGCTTGGGAGGTGTGGACAAAGGGTTTCCTGCCAGGGGAGGTGCGAGCACCACCCCAGACAGGATTTTGTGTATTGGTCAGGTAGGGCTTGAAAGAAACCAGACATGCCTGTGGCTCACAAGGAGCCTCGGGGCATATGCCAGTTCAAACCGGTCCTGGGGCACACCAGTCCCGGGCCTGGGGCGAGCTGGACAAAGGATTGGGGGTGTAACCACCCCCCTTCCTGGTCCCACCCATAGGGAGGGACCTAGCAGGTAGTCCGGCCCCTAGAATCCGAATAAAGGTAGGAGCTGTGTCCTAAGACTTCAGACATCCTGGAATCAACTTGAAACTAAGAAGAAGACGGGAACTTCGACATTCTGCTGCACAGAAGACTGAAGAAAATCTCCCCTGTGGTCAGGGAGTGACCACCTTGCTAACGCAAGCACCATCCAGCGAATCACCGTCTGCTTTGCCGCCGCCTCCCGCCGGAGCCCGAGCCCAGAGACTGACAAGACCTGGACCTCCAGACCTCTCACCGCCCGATCCACAGTCCCTGAAAAGAGGAGACCCGTGGAGGCACCGAGACACGTGGAGCCAGCCATCTTGGAACGACTACGACAAGCTGACAAGTGCAACAACCGAGGCTCCCTCCAAGTTGTGCTTTGGGTCCTGAGAAGCCCAACCCTCGAGCAGCATCTGCACCAAAGGTGAGCCCTCCAGCATCTCCACGATCTGCGTGGGGCCCTTCTGCATTTTGCCACTCGACGCGCCTAACCGGTTGCTGGCCCGCTGTGTAGTGGCCATCTTGGTGACGAAATCTATGACAAACACCGCTGGTCTGGTTGCTCCAGACTGGCCCTTGCTCCCCTCCAAAGGAGCAATCCCTCTGACCTTGCTGGTCAGAACCAACAGCTGATTTCCGAATCCTCCTGCAATTGCTTTTGCCAAGGCTTGTTTGCTTCGATCAAGTCGCCGACACCGCCGAAAGCGAGAGCCTGCGTGGGACAGCTCGTGAGCCGACTCCTGGACGTCGTCGACCTTCAGGGACCACGTGGCTGCGGAGACAAGCTACCCCTCATCACCTGTTTGCACCCGACATCGCCTGGTACCCACCTGGTGCCACGCTGGTCACTGGCTAGTGACTGTGAACACTGTCCCCTCTGCTTACAGGTCTTCAACATCTCCGATCCACCCTTGGATCCACTGCATCTCTCCCGGACCGACCGCCTGCAGCATCTTTGTCTTCAAGCTCCACGGAACAGATAGAAGAAACCCGACGCACTTCGAGGCCTATGCACCCGCTTCCTGTGGGTGAGGTAAAGCTGGCACACCTGTGCCCAAGTGTAGTATTACATCTCTAGTGCCTGTGTTCCAAATCTTGAGTTCCTAGTCCATCCGGAAGATCCTCTTTGCAGTAACTTTGTACTTTTTACGCACCCATTGAAACCTATGGGAGCACGCGTGTGACTATTTGCTCTGCACACGCCACCCGTGGACCTCCTGGTCACTAACTGACGTTAGCTCCTTGTAGGCCCAGCGATTCTAGAGGCCCTAGGCCTTTTCCCTTTTCTGTTCGTGGTACTTATACCACTATTTTAGTATATGGTTTGAGTGGCCACCAGGGCCTATCCATATAACGTGCAACTTCTGTGTATTCTGTGATAATCTTGTTTGACGATTTGTGCTCCTGTGCTCATAAAGAGACTAGGGGTTACTTTGAGAAATAAATACATATATATTTTGAATATATATCTGTGTGGTGTCCTTTCATTGGTATAAAAGGGGGTTGCATTTGGTAAAACAGCTGGCTTAACACGCTTCACGAGTTTAGCCTCAAAGACTGCTTAGCCTACGCTACCACTAGGGCAGCTAGTCCGAAAAGGTTGACTTACAACCACACCATAAGGGTTGCTTGGCATGGTACAAGGTGATCACTTTAACTAGTGAGCATCATATACCAGGCCAACTTCTCACACTCCATAGATTAGGTTTCTGGGGAGATGGTGATTCTCCAGCCTAGTTCAGCTTTTCTTCCTCAGGTTGTGTCGAGTTTTCACACTGATTCGGAGATTGTGCTTCCTGTGCTTTTCCCTTCCCCTTCCTTCACGGAGGAAGTTCACTTACACCCTTTGGATCTGCAGAGGGCTTTATCGATCTACTGGGAACTGACATCTTCCCTTCGTAACGTGCATGCCTTGTTGGTCACTTCTGGGTTACCCAAAACCCAACAAGGGTCCCCGTCCTTCCACCCCTTCTATTATCAGGTGGATTTAGTCTGTGATTGTGAAAGTTTATGAGTTTGCTGAGCTTCAGGCTCCTCCCCCGGCTCAGGGTCTGTCTACTCATGGTGTCTATGCTTTATGGGCCTGCTTCAGGGGCTTCTTCCAAGGATGCTTGTGCAGCAGCGACCTGGAGCTCTCTGCATACTTTCCTTATCATTCCTGTATTCAGTTAGGGGGATGTTTTTCATCGTTATTTGATGAACATGTTTTATCTTCTTAAAACAGAGATAAGAGAGGCCCAGATACAGAGACATCTAAACCACAGCCCCAGGATTCGTCCATATAACCAAGAGAAGGAACACTTTCCAGATGCTGCCGTCAATGCTTTTATTCATAGGGCAAGGTATCCTATAGAATCTTAATGTATATCTCAAACTGTCAATGAAGATCATAACAACTCAGAGGTTTGAGATTTGTAAAATCAAAAACCGAAGCGCACAGTGTGTCGCGCTTAAGGACAGGGCAACGCTACAACGGTTCACTGCTGCGAGTAAACTCTGAAAAGACGCGTGGCGGTGAACCTTTGCCGGTTGAGCTATACATCAGGATTGTATAGGATACCTTGCACTATGAATAAAAGGATTGACGACAGCATCTGAAAACTTCACCTCTGCCTTCGTGTTCCTTCTCTTGGTTATATGGACGAATCCTAGGACTGTGGTTTAGATGTCTCTGTATCTTGGTCTCTCTTATCTCTGTTTTCACATGTTATATTCAGGTCCACCAACGGTGGCTGGTCTTTAGAGGTGGGCATTGTACACGAGACTTTTTAGGAAACAGAAATTAAGTTTCCAACGCACTTTTGCATAAACACTGGTAGTGGTGCGGCCACCGTGGGTCAGTGGGTCAGAAGTGTTTTATCTTCTGTTTCTTCTTTATGTTCCCATCTGGTATTAAATGTTTGTTTGTTTGCATCATTACAGTGTGTGACCCTTGTATTGTCGGGCTATATAAGCAATCGTAATGCTTGGGTATGATCTCGTGTGTAAGGACAGGGTCAGGGAGGATGGACAGGGGGTTACGCCCCAGTTCCTTACCGGTACCCTTCATTACTCCGAGTGGTGGTCTTCCCTGACCCAGTCTAGGTTGGGGAGGAGGGATTGATTACATTATGTTTATGCTTCCTGTTGTGATTGTTGTATGCTTGGTATTTCAACAGGAAGTGATGCCACAGTTTCCCCTTTATGGGTTGGCTGGGTAAATGGCGGCCATCTTAGGGAATCATTTTTGTCAGTAAGGGAATATGTTCTGCATTTAAGATAAATCTTGCATGTACAGACTGGGCCAGGGAAGACCGACGAGGAGGTGATGGAAAATCTGACCCTGCACCGGATAGGCTTTATTTGGGTGGAGCATGGGCATTTCTGTGCATCCACCCATGTATTGTGATGCAAATCCATATTTACTAAAGGCAGAGAAACTGGGTTTGTGCCAAAATGGTACCTCAACCAGAGAGAGATGGAACTAAGAGAAATGTCTCTAATTCTGCAGCACACATGGAAAGAGAAAATGGCCTCCAAGGATTGTTTCTGTTCAAGAAGCTATCTCCCGATAGGAAAATGTTGGGAAATGTAATCAGTTTATTATTTAAAAAATGTAACTTAATTTAATACAAAATACAATTTAAAACAGTTTTGAACAACTAATGCTAACCCAGAACTACTTAAAGAAAAAACTAATACTAACCTAAGACTACTTAAAGAAACATACCCCACATGCTATCTCCTAAAATTTGCTTTGTATAAAATTGGACATTAATTCACATGTATTCATTAATTTTTAAATATTATTATAGAACAATGGTTTACAAATATAATTACCCACCCTAACTAGCATTTGTATTGATGCATGTACATATTTATTAACATGTCATGAATGATGTTGTATGTGAGGTCATAAACATAGAATGGTGCGGGTAAACGTTATGCTGGCACATGCATCAAGCAAAAACCCAGTCGGTAAAATACCGAATCGGTAAAATCAGCCATTAGCGAGTATCAAAAACCAAATCCCAATGCATCAACACAAATCCTCCAAAAATAAAGAATCGCAAAATAAATACCGGAATAATAACTAATCGCAAATAACCAACCTGCAAAAATACAGAATCGCTAACTACCGAACTCGCAATCACCGAAATCATAATTAGCTCCCGGCAAGTGCCAATGGCTAATAACGAATCGCTACGCAAAAATCGCAAATACCGAAAATCCCAACATTCGCTATTTAGCATGAGCAGAATAGGATAGGATAGGATAGGATAGGATGTACATTTGTAGAGCGCGAATTGCTGCCCGGAGGCGTCCAAGCGCTAGGAAAACCGAATACCTACAGCAGGCTTAGAAGGAGAATTAGGAATGAGATTAGCTAGATTGAGTGAAATAAATGGGTCTTTAGTTGTCTGCGGAAGGTTGAGAGGTTAGAATTAGCTCTAAGGTGCAGTGGGAGGGCGTTCCAGGCTCTAGCACCGTTGAAAGAGAAGGTCCTGCCTCCAGATCTGGATCTTTTTATTTTGGGGGTTTTTGCAAGAAATATTTGACTGGAGCGGAGGCTTCTGTTGGGCACATAATGGGTAATTAAGTCTTGGGTAATTTTAGGGCCAGTGTTCCAGAAGGCCTGGTGCGCAATGCACATGGCTTTAAACAGGACCCTCTGTCGCACCGGTAGCCAGTGGAGGGTAGTCAGGCCTGCTCTCACTGACTGTCTGCGGGGAAGGTCTAATAGAATGCGTGCTGCGCAGTTTTGAACTATCTGGAGCCTTCTGAGGGTGGATTCGGGGGCACCAAGATAAAGTATGTTGTTGAAGTCGAGTCGCGATTGAATTAAGCCTTGTATGGCAGTTTGTTTGGCATCCCAGGGAAGGAGGGGGAGGATTCTTTTCAGCATTTTCATGATGCCAAAGCAGGTGGCCGAAAGTTTTGTGGACTGCGTATTAAAGGACAGGGATCTGTCCAGCCACACTCCAAGGCTTTTAATGCTGTTTTTGGGAGTAGGTGGGGGGCCCAGACTGGGTGGCCATAAAGAGGGGGGAATGCTGGGGTCTGGGGAGCCCAGGATCATCAGCTCCGTTTTGTCCCCATTCAGTTTTAACGAAGAAAGGGACATCCAGGTTTTCACTTCTTCAACGCACTCTCTAAGCCCGCCTGGAGCCGATGGAGTGGCTTCCTGAGTCATGGAGACCACCAGCTGCGTATCGTCCGCGTAGGAAATGATTTTGATCCCATACGGACGGACGACGTCAGCCAGTGGCCTCATGTACAAGTTAAAAAGTGCAGGGCTTAGAGATGATCCCTGAGGGACTCCACATTTCAAAGGTCTGCTGGCAGAGACAGAGTCGTCTTCAAACACACAGAAGGATCTGTCTTGGAGGAAAGATTTGAACCAAGACAAGGCTTTGTCTTCAATCCCAACCTGGGACATGCGATATAGCAGAGTGTTATGGCTAACCGTGTCAAAGGCCGCGCTGAGATCAAGGAGGATCACTGCCACTGATCCTCCTTGATCCAAGATCTTTCTCGCTTCCTCAGTGACCATAAGGAGTGCGGTCTCGGTCCCATGCTTGGGTCTGAAGCCCGTCTGGGTCGGGTCCAGTAGTTGGTGATCTTCCAGAAAAGTGATTAGTTGTTTATTAATATATTTTTCCAGAATCTTGCTGATCCATGGGAGCAGGGATATGGGGCGATAATTACTCAGATCATTAAGGTCCAAGTTGGGCTTCTTCACTAGAGCTCTGACCATAGCCTGCTTCCAGGCAGTCGGGACCACACTAGATGAAATGGAGGCGTTTAGGATGTCCTTAATTATAGGCAGAGTAGTTTGAGATGCTGCCATTATTATGTCTGGAGGTGCTGGGTCGTTGGGGGAACCAGATTTGACACTCCGTGCTAAGGGCTCAAGAGTAGCTAGCTCTAGTGGGGGGAAATGTGTTAATGTAGGTGAGTAAAGAGTGGGAGTCATGTGGGGACAAGTAGGAATTGAGAGGGTGAGGTTGTTCGGTGGGAAAGCAGAGTAAATGGTATTTATTTTCTGGTGAAAGAATTCAGCGACGTCGTTACAATGGGTAGTGGACTTATCTGCCTGATCACAGGGGGACTGTTTGGTCAGTTTTTTTATGATCTTAAAAATTTCCTTAGGTTTAGATTTAGCAAGGGAGATTTTCTCCGAAAAGTAAGCGGCTTGGGTCGATTTTATCAACATTTTGTATTCCCTGATGGCTTCATGATAGAGATTTTTTTTTCCTAAGGAATAATCAGCTCGCCAGCTTCTTTCAGCCTGCCTACAGCAGCGTTTCTTGGCTCTGAGATCTTCAGTATACCATGGGGCAGTTTTTTGAAGTCGTTTTAGTGTGATTTTTTTTTTGGGGAGAGCTACGTCTAGAGACTGAGTGATCCAATTAGAATAAGCCAGATTAGCAAGGTTAGGGTTATCTTTGATTAGGGGGGGATTCTCAGCAAGTAAATTAGTCCATTTGTCGATTGCGAGGTTTGACCAAGCTCTAGTGAGTCTTGTGGTCGGTGTCAATTTAGAGGGTTTCAGTGCAGACCAACTGATAGGGATCAAAAAATGATCGGTCCAAGGCAAGTGGATGGGTGATCCTGTTGTGAGGCCAATGCAGTTGCTAAAAACCGGGTCCAGCAGATGACCCTTAACATGGGTGGGGGAGGTAACTTTTTGGGTCAATTGTAGAGCTGCGAGGTCTTCTGTTAGAATAGTGGCTATGTGGTCCAAATCCGAGTCGAAATGGAAATTAAAATCACCTAAAACAGTAAAGTTAGATGAAGGGTTAAGGCGTTCGGCTATGTTTGAGGGTAAGCAGACGTGGAACTGATTCGGGGGGCCGGGAGGGCGGTAAATAAGCGTGCCGGAAAGGCAATTGTTAGGTGAGAGTTCCACATGGAAAGTGATACTCTCGCAGTCCGGGATGGATTCGGCTGCTACACGGCAGCGAAATTGATCTTTATAAATTATCGCTAGACCTCCTCCTCTCCCTTTAGGCCGGTCTTGGTGAGAGATTTGAAAGCCTGAGGGAAGGGCTTCCAGAATCGCTGGCTCAGCGTCAGGAGTTAGCCAGGTTTCTGTTAAAAACAGTATGTCAGGTGAAAGTTCCTCTATTAGGAGAGAAATTTCAACCCTATGTTTTGGGAGGGAGCGGCAGTTCAACAGGTACATGCGGTAGTCATATAGCAGTTCAGGTGTAGTTTTGGGCTTAAGGCGGAGGTTACAGTTGGGGCAGGTAGGGGGTAGGGCATCAGCTTGAAATCTGTGTAGGCATCCCTTGCTAGTGGATGTCCTAAAACTGTGCAGGGTGTCAGGGCTATACTGCAGGGGTACTGAGGGGTGAGGAGTAGGGGGGCTGGCCCTAGGCCCAGACTCGGCGCGGACGAGCGCAGACGAGCTTGCCTTATGCGCGCCTTCGGCGCGCATTCGTCGCGCCCGCTGCGCTCGTCCGCTGCGCCTCCGGTACATACACATTATTATAGGTCAGAGGGAGGGGGGTGTGTCCGCAAAGTGGGCGTGTCCCTCGTTCCGTCGGGCTGATGGCGCCTACGAAGCCTCCCACGAGCTCTCCCTCTCAGCGTGTCAACCGCTGCTGGGTAAGCTTTCCAGGTGGAATACAAGGCAGGTAGAGCGTGCGCTTTTAAAAACAATTGCGTGCAATTTTTAAAATTATTTCCTTCTAAAATCAACAACACCTATCTCCCGGCTGTGCCTCAGGAGGTTACGGCTATCAGTGGACGCGCTGATATCAGCGTTCTATTTACGTGCTTGCAAGGGGGCGTGTCCGCAAAGTGGGCGTGTCCCTCGTTCCGTCGGGCTGATGGCGCCTACGAAGCCTCCCACGAGCTCTCCCTCTCAGCGTGTCAACCGCTGCTGGGTAAGCTTTCCAGGTGGAATACAAGGCAGGTAGAGCGTGCGCTTTTAAAAACAATTGCGTGCAATTTTTAAAATTATTTCCTTCTAAAATCAACAACACCTATCTCCCGGCTGTGCCTCAGGAGGTTACGGCTATCAGTGGACGCGCTGATATCAGCGTTCTATTTACGTGCTTGCAAGGGGGCGTGTCCGCAAAGTGGGCGTGTCCCTCGTTCCGTCGGGCTGATGGCGCCTACGAAGCCTCCCACGAGCTCTCCCTCTCAGCGTGTCAACCGCTGCTGGGTAAGCTTTCCAGGTGGAATACAAGGCAGGTAGAGCGTGCGCTTTTAAAAACAATTGCGTGCAATTTTTAAAATTATTTCCTTCTAAAATCAACAACACCTATCTCCCGGCTGTGCCTCAGGAGGTTACGGCTATCAGTGGACGCGCTGATATCAGCGTTCTATTTACGTGCTTGCAAGGGGGCGTGTCCGCAAAGTGGGCGTGTCCCTCGTTCCGTCGGGCTGATGGCGCCTACGAAGCCTCCCACGAGCTCTCCCTCTCAGCGTGTCAACCGCTGCTGGGTAAGCTTTCCAGGTGGAATACAAGGCAGGTAGAGCGTGCGCTTTTAAAAACAATTGCGTGCAATTTTTAAAATTATTTCCTTCTAAAATCAACAACACCTATCTCCCGGCTGTGCCTCAGGAGGTTACGGCTATCAGAATAAGGGGAATCAGAACCTGGAGGTAAAGTTACCAAAAAAAAATAAAAAAGTTAAAAAAAATATACATGTGCCACAGATGGTACCAATCAGTGAACCCTTAAATGTGGGCCAGGAGACCCTGTTGGCTTGCACAAAATGTCAGCCCTCTACGTGCTTGCAAGGAGGATGCGAATCAATGCAGCAGGACAGCGCAGGAGAAGGGTCCAGGAGAGAGTGTTTAGAGTGCGCATCACCTTGCTAGGACAGAATGAGGATGAGGTGTACGACAAGTATCGACTGAATCGTGCCATGATCCTGCGCCTCATTGCAGACCTGGAACCACTACTGCAGCACCAGACACATCGGACCAATGCAATCCCTGCGCACGTCCAGGTCCTATGCAGCCTGCACCTACTGGCCTCAGGTAGTTTTCAGGGGGTAATCGCCGTAGCCGGAGGCGTATTGCAAAGCGCACTCTCACGCATCTTTCACAAATTCATTGATGCCATGCTGACAATGATACACACCCACATCAGTTTCCCCACAACCCCACAGCAGTTGGACCGCAACAAACAGGCATTCTACCAGGTGGCCCATTTCCCCCATGTCATTGGATGCATCGACTGTACGCATGTCCCCATCTGTCCACCCTCTGCCAATGAGTACATATTCCGCAACCGCAAGTCCTACAACTCAATCAACGTGCAGGTGGTGTGCGATGCCAAGCACATCATCACGGACCTAGTGGCACAATTTCCGGGGTGCACACACGACTCCTACATATTCAGATACAGTGGCATCCACAGGCGCCTACTCAACGGAGAATTCGGAGAGGGACTCCTGCTTGGTACGTACACATACCTCTTCCACACATGAGCACCACACATGTATATACATCACCGTTGCTAAGCCTATGCTTCTATCTTGTAGGTGACAGTGCATACGCCCTGCGGGAATATATACTCACCCCCTACATCAATCCAGCAACCCCACAGGAGCACCGATACAACACGGCCCACATAAGCACAAGGAATGTCATAGAGAGGACCTTTGGGATTCTGAAGAGTCGCTTTAGAATCCGACATAAGACTGGCGGTGCCTTGCAATACAAACCTGATACCTGCTGCAGGATTGTAGCTGTATGTGCCATGCTGCACAACATTGCGACCAGAAGGAGGATACCCATAGAGGTGGACAGGAATGACGACTACCAGGATGACCAACCACCTGCGCAACACCAACAGGCACACGTCCCTAACACAGCTGAGGGCCATAGGAGGCGGACATACATCACGCAACATCATTTCTGATCCAGGTAAGAATGAAACTGACGATTTCATTAGTGGTGCTACTGTTTAATGCACAGGAGCACTGAGGTATGTGCGGCCAAACAAGAAATAAAATAATATATCCCCAATACAAGTGTAACAACAAATGGCCGTTGTAGTCACGGCTGTGCAGCGTCCAATAGGGGAGGACCCTGGTTACCCCACCACGTCATGTTTGGCTGTCAGTTTGTCTAGTGGCACTTGCCACGAATGCCCAGCCTCCTCTCAGGTGTCTCCTCCACCTCACCACGGCCTGTCCCTGTGGAGCACCGCGAACTGCGCCTCCTGGTGCTGGCCTCCGCAACCGAAACACTGCTCACACTTGAGGCAGCCTCACTGCCGTCCTCCCCTCCCAATGCGCTAGCACTGAATGTGCCGCTCTGCAGGTGTTCAACTGCAGTGGTCACCTGGCCTAGGGCCTTGGCAACATCACCGCAAAAGTGACCCAGGTCCACCTGCAGTGACACCGAGCGGCGTGACAGAACTGCGGTGCTATTGCTCAGCCTGGTGATGGCCTTCGTAGAGGCTGCGGACCTGAGCGAGTTATGCCGGTGCCTCCTTCTCTCGCTGTCATGCCCTTCTCTCATGGCACGGGTGAGTTCCTGTATGTCCTCCCTCAGGTACCCATTGCCCTCTGCCACCACAGTGGTCATGTCCCTCACTGCCGCAGTCATGGAACGCCTTTCTTTAGCAAGGTGCGCTATGTTAGTTCTGATTGTAGCCATGTGTCTCCCCTGCAGGTGCTGGACACGCAGCATCCGTTCCTCAATGCCACCATTTGGGGAGCTTGCATCGTGGCCTACGCTTTGTGTACTGCGCAGGGACCTGCGGCGCAGTGGGAGTCGGACACGTGCTGGTGGTGTTGCAGGCGGTGGGACGATTCTCAGACTTTGGCCCGATGGTGTTGCAGGTGTCTGACATGCATCCATCACCTGCATGGGTGGGACCTGTGTCCTGCGTCTCCGCTCTTTTGTTGCAGTTGGTGCACCAGCAGGTGTTGCTGGTGCTGGTGCTGGTGGTGGTGGTGGTGTGGTTGCTGGTGGAGGTGGTGATTGCGTCTCTTGCGGCGTATCCACATCCGAATCGGCTGGTGTCTCCGAAATGATCAGCCGGCCGCTGTAGTCGGAATCGCCAGGAGATGCATCTGTGTGTGAAACAGTGCATGGTTAGTGGGATAGTTACAACTAAGTAGTATTTTAAACATACATGTCCCTCTATGCTTCCCTTAATAAACTGTCTATTTCTAGCTTCTACTGATGTAGTGTAATATACTGTTATTTCTTCCTGTGCATGTACTCCGGGCTGACATGACTACAACTCCCATGATGCACTACTGTTATGAGTGAAGTTGTGTGGGGCAAATCTGCATGCTCACTGTGATTGGGCTGGGAGGTTGGAAATGGTTTTACGCAATGCTGGGTATGGGCACAGGCATGCATCTTACCTTGGGCACTTGTGGCTGCGCCGGAGGTGTCCATCTGTGTGACTCCCACGACGGCCTCAGGCTCGATGGTCCCTTCCACCAGCTCCTCCAGGGCAGTGTTGGCTTGCACTGTTGATGGGCCGCCTCCTGTTCTGTTTGCCTCCCGGAGCCTCTCAGCAATTCTCTCCTTGGCCCGCTTTCTGAGGTCGTACCACCGTTTTTTTAGATCGTCAATGCTGCAGGGCGTCACTCCCACCGCATTGACGCGCTCTCGGATGCGCAGCCATATGCGCCGCTTCTCTGCCTCTGGCACCTTTAGGGACAGCTTCCCAAACAGCCGATCGTGTTTGCTGCTCACCCCCTCGATCAGGTGCTCCAGCTCCCGGTCGGAGAACTTGCGCTTTCTCTTGCGTGCAGCTTCAGCGCTGGATGGTGCTTCTTTCTCCATCCTGGGTGTGTAGAGTGGTAGTCCTGTCAGTATTGCTTCACTGGGCTCAGGCAGTCTCCAGTACCTGCTCCTGTCAGCTCCTCTGGCGAGGGAATGAGGGTGGGGCTGCAGTATTTCCTGGTGGTGATGTCATAATACCGTTCCATGTGCGACCCGTTCATTTACGTTTTCGCTAATACCGATTTCGCTAATACCGATTTCGCAAATACCGAAATCGCTAATAGCTAATTCGGTGATACCGATTTCGCATTTGCCTAATCGGTGTTTGCTATACTCGCAATTGTATTTTCGGTATAAGATATCGATTTTTAAGGAATCGCTATTTTTTACCGAATCTGTTGATGCATTGTGAAAAGCGATTCCTTGATACCGATTCCTTATTTATCGCTATTAAGGAATCGCTTTTGGTTTTGTTGATGCATGTGCACAATAGTTATCTCAGTACACTATAACTAGTGAATGTCAGTACGTTTATGGCTTTTTAAACATTAGTTTTTATATTATTTCATATACATATATATTTATTTCACTATTATTTCCTAATGGGTGTTACTTGTATATCCTATCCCCAATATTTTTTAGGAGTACATTGGCAGAACTAATTTGCCATGTGAAGTGCTTGATTGACTCCAAGGCTGGTGGAGTACATTTAGCCCTGGTTTGTTACTTTTAGGGCTGTAGTAGAACATGGAACATATGTTGCGAATTGTAATTGTAAACTCTTATGTGAGTGCATGCTTTTTATTAACATGTCTCTCCCTAAAACCCTCATTGTTTCACTTAACCACACACATGTTATAGAAATTATTCCCTGTTTTCTACTACCTCATGTTCTTCCCACATTAACTACTAAATCTTGTACTTACGTATGTGGAGATTTCCGTGCGGTACACAGAAGATAGGATGGTGGAGGTGGAAATCTCCGGCCATTGATTTGTAAATTGCACTTTATAGTATGAAAAGCAGTTTTTGTGAATTACTACTTACATTCTCTAAAACGTGTTTTGTGAATTGTCTCTTTCTGGGCAATTATGACAGCATTCTCACAACCATGGCGTAATAGCAGGCGTCCTTACTGTGGAGCTCTTGACACACTGACGGGCGTCCTTAACACACTGTGGGGCTCTTGACACAATGGAGGGTGTCCTTAACACTCTGTGGGGCTCTTGACACAATGGTGACATCCTTAACACACTGTGGACCCCTTAACACACTGTGGAGCTCTTGACACAATGACGGGCATCCTTAATAACCCTGGGAGTAGTTCGCCAAGTAGCGCTACGCGTAGCTATGCAAAGTGCGCTTCGCACTACGCGAGCTACGCGTACCCTGTTCACACTGTGCAAGATGCAGTTTTCAATGACTGCACAGTGCGGACAAGCATCCGGCACTGTGCAATAATTGAAAACGGCATCTTGCACAGTGCGAGCTGTAGTTTTCTGCCGCTCAAGTAGATTTTTACTCGAGCGGCAGCTTTCTCAACGCGGACTGGTAGTTTCTCATCGCGAGCGGTCGCGAGCATCCGTGACCACATACAATGAGAAACCTGACCTTCTGCGTTGAGAATCTCGCCGGGAGGTTTATTTTCCATGCTCGCGATAGGCAACTTGATGTTGCTGATCGCGAATGAGGAAAAAGTCTCGCCGGGATGTCATTTTGTTTGCTCGCGGTCGCCAACTTGATGTTGAGGACCGCGAGCAAGCAAAAAATGACCGCTGCACTACGCTATACTACGATACGCGTGTTTGCACTGTGCTACGTGCAATTCGCGTAGTGCGAAGTAGAGCAAACTTCACAGACTACGCGAGCGTAGCGTGGTGCTTTGCCCAGGCTTAATCCTTAACACACTGTGGAGCTCTTGACACAATGACGGGCATCCTTAACACAATAAGGTGATCTTGACACAATGGCGAGCGTCCTTAACACACAGTGGGTCTCTTGTCACAATGGTGGACCTCCTTAACAAACTGTTGGGATCTTTACACAATGGCGGGCGTCCTTAACACACTGTGGGCTCACAAAGTGGGCTCTTGACACAATGGTGGGCATCCTTAACACACTGTGGGGCTCTTGACAAAATGGTGGGCATCCTTAAAACACTGTGGGGCAATTGACACAATGGCAGGCGTCCTTGGCACACTGTGGGATCTCGACACAATGGTGGCGTCCTTAACACACTGTGGGACTTTTGACACAATGGTGGCGTCCTTAACACACTGTGGGGCTCTTGACACAATGGTGGGTGTCTTCAACACACTGTGGGGTCGTGACACAATGGTGGCGTCCTAAACACACTGTGTGCTCTT
This sequence comes from Triturus cristatus, assembly GCF_964204655.1. Lineage (NCBI taxonomy): Eukaryota > Metazoa > Chordata > Amphibia > Caudata > Salamandridae > Triturus > Triturus cristatus. The sequence continues at coordinate 17,689,208 of NC_140592.1, read as the reverse complement.
GACACAATAACAGGCGTTCTTAACACACTGTGGGGCTCTTGACACAATGGTGGCCACCCATAACACACTGTGGGCTCTTGACACAATGGTGGGCATCCTTAACCCACTGTGGGGCTCTTGACACAATGGTGGCCGCCCATAACACACTGTGGGCTCTTGACACAATGGTGGTCTGTCCTAAACACACTGTGGGGCTCTTGACAGAATTGTGGCCCATGATTAACACACTGTGAGGCTCTTGACACAAGGGTGGTCTGTCCTCAACACACTATGGGGCTCTTGACAGAATGGTGGTCCGTCCTTAACACACTGTGGGGCTCTTGACACATTGGTGGGGCGCCCTTAACACACTGTGGTGCTCTTGACACATTGGTGGTCCATCCTTAACACACTGTGGGGCTCTTGACAGAATTGTGGCCCATCATTAACACAGTGTGGGGCTCTTGACACAATGGTGGCCTGTCCTTAACACACTGTGGGGCTCTGGACACAATGGTGGTCCGTCCTCAGCACACTGTGGGGCCCTTGACTAAATGGTAGCCCAGCCTTAACACACTGTGAAGCTTTTGACACAATGGGGGGCATCCTTAACACACTGTGGAGCTCTTGACACAATGGGGGGGAGTCCTTAACACACTATGGGGCTCCTGAAACAATGGTGGTCCGTCCTTAACACACTGTGGGATTCTTGACACATTGGTGGGGCGTCCTTTACACACTGTGGTGCTCTTGACACAATGGTGGTCCATCCTTAACACACTGTGGGACTCTTGACAAAATGGTGACTCGTCCTTAACACACTGTGGGGTTCTTGACACAATGGTGGTCTGTCCGAAACACACTGTGGGACTCTTGACACAATGGTGGACCGTCCTTAACACACTGTGGAGCTCTTGACAGAAAGAGGGGAGTCCTCAACACACTGTGGGCTCGTGACACAATGGCAGGTGTCCTCAACACACTGTGGAGCTATTGACACAATGGTGGTCTGTCCTTAACACACTGTGGGGCTCTTGACACAATGGAGGGTGTCCTGAACACACTGAGGGGCTCTTGACACAATAGTGGGCATTCTCAACACACTGTGGGGATCTTGACACAATGGTGGTCCGTTCTTAAAACACTGTGGGGCTCTTGGCACAATGGAGGGTGTCCTTAACACACTTTGGGGCTCTTTACACAATGGTGTGCATCCTCAACACACTGTGGGGCTCTTGACCCAATGGTGGTCTATCCTTAACAAACTGTGGGGCTCTGGACACAATGGTGGTCCGTCCTTAACACAATGGTGGTCCGTCCTTAACACACTGTGGGACTCTTGACACAATGGTGGGCATCATTCACACTCTGTGGGCTCTTGACACAATGGCAGGCATCCTCAACACACTATGGGGCTCTTGACACAATGGTGGCCCGTCCTTAACACACTGTGGATCTCTTGACACAATGGTGGACTGTCCTTAACACACTGTGGGGCTCTTGACACAATGGCGGGCGTCTTTCTTGACACAATGGTGGTCCGTCCTTAACGCACTGTAGGTCTCTTGACACAATGGTGGTCTGTCCTTAACATGCTGTGGGGCTCTTGACACAATGGTGGGTGTCCTCAACACACGGTGGGGTATTGATACAATGGAAGCGTCCTAAACACACTGTGGGCTCTCGACACAATGTCAGGCGTTCTTAACACACTGTGGGGCTCTTGACACAATGGTTGGCATACTTAACACACTGTGTGGCTCTTGACACAATGGTGGTCGCCCATAACACACTCTGGGCTCTTGAAACAATGGTAGTCCCTCCTTAACACACTCTGGGGCTCTTGACACAATGGTGGCCCGTCCTTAACACACTGTGGGCTCTTGACACAATGGGGGTGTCCTTAACACACTGTGGGGCTTTTGACACAATGGTGGACCGTCCTTAACACACTATGGGGCTCTTGACACAATGGGGGCTCGCCCTTAACACAATGTGGGGCTCTTGACACAATGGTGGTCTGTCCTTAACACACTGTGGGGCTCTTGACACAATGGTGATCTGTCCTTAACACACTGTGGGGCTCTTGACACAATGGTGGCGTCCTGAACACACTGTGGGGTTCTTGACACAATGGTGGGTGTCCTCAACACACTGGGCGGTCTTGACACAATGGTGGCGTCCTAAACACACTGTGGGCTCTCAACACAATGGCGGGTGTTCTTAACACACTGTGGGGCTCTTGACACAATGGTGGTCGGCCGCCCATAACACACTGTGGGCTCTTGACACAATGGTGGTCCCTCCTTAACACACTCTGGGGCTCTTGATACAATGGTGGCCTGTCCTTCACACACTGTGGAGCTCTTGACACAATGGTGGTCTGTCCTAACACACTGTGGGGCTCTTGACACAATGGTGGGCATCCTTAACACACTGTGGGGCTTTTGACACAATGGTGGCCACCCATCACACACTGTGAGCTCTTGACACAATGGTGGTCTGTCTTTAACACACTGTGGGGCTCTTGACACAATGGTGTCCATCCTCAACACACTGTGGGGCTCTTGACAGAATTGTGGCCCATCATTAACACACTGTGAGGCGCTTGACACAAGGGTGGTCCGTCCTCAACACACTGTGGGGCTCTTGACAGAATGGTGGCCCGTCCTTAACACACTGTGGAGCTCTTGACACAATGGCGGGCAGTCCTCAACACACTGTGGGGCCCTTGACTAAATGGTAGCCCGGCCTTAACACACTGTGAAGCTTTTGACACCATGGGGGGCATCCTTAACACACTGTGGAGCTCTTGACACAATGGGGGGGAGTCCTTAACACACTATGGGGCTCCTGAAACAATGGTGGTCCGTCCTTAACACACTGTGGGAGTCTTGACACATTGGTGGGGCGTCCTTAACACACTGTGGTGCTCTTGACACAATGGTGCTCCATCCTTAACACACTGTGGGGCTCTTGACAACATGGTGACTCGTCCATAACACACTGTGGGGCTCTTGACACAATGGTGGTCTGTCCGTAACACACTGTGGGACTCTTGACACAATGGTGGATCGTCCTTAACACACTGTAGAGCTCTTGACAGAAAGAGGGGAGTCCTCAACACACTGTGGGGCTCTTGACACAATGGAGGGTGTCCTGAACACACTGAGGAGCTCTTGACAAAACAGTGGGCATTCTCAACACACTGTGGGGCTCTTGACACAATGGTGGTCCGTCCTTAATACACTGTGGGGCTCTTGGCACAATGGAGGGTGTCCTTAACACACTTTGGGGCTCTTTACACAAGGGCGTGCATCCTCATCACACTGTGGGGCTCTTGACCCAATGGTGGTCTATCCTTAACAAACTGTGGGGCTCTTGACACAATGGTGATCTGTCCTTAACACACTGTGGGGCTCTTGACACGATGGTGGCGTCCTGAACACACTGTGGGGCTCTTGACACAATGGTGGGTGTCCTCAACACACTGGGGGGTCTTGACACAATGGTGGCGTCCTAAACACAATGTGGGCTCTCGACACAATGGCGGGCGTTCTTAACACACAGTGGGGCTCTTGACACAATGGTGGTCGCCCATAACACACTGTGGGCTCTTGACACAATGGTGGTCCCTCCTTAACACACTCTGGGGCTCTTGATACAATGGTGGCCCATGCTTCACACACTGTGGAGCTCTTGACACAATGGTGGTCTGTCCTAACACACTGTGGGGCTCTTGACACAATGGTGGGCATCCTTAACACACTGTGGCGCTTTTGACACAATGGTGGCCACCCATTACACAATGTGGGCTCTTGACACAATGGTGGTCTGTCTTTAACACACTGTGGGGCTCTTGACACAATGGTGGTCAATCCTCAACACACTGTGGGGCTCTTGACAGAATTGTGGCCCATCATTAACACACTGTGAGGCGCTTGACACAATGGTGGTCTGTCCTCAACACACTGTGGGGCTCTTGACAGAATGGTGGCCTGTCCTTAACACACTGTGGGGCTCTTGACACAATGGTGGTCGGTCCTCAACACACTGTGGGGCCCTTGACTAAATGGTAGCCCGGCCTTAACACACTGTGAAGCTTTTGACACCATGGGGGGCATCCTTAACACACTGTGGAGCTCTTGACACAATGGGGGGGGAGTCCTTAACACACTATGGGGCTCCTGAAACAATGGTGGTCCGTCCTTAACACACTGTGGGATTCTTGACACATTGGTGGGGCATCCTTAACACACTGTGGTGCTCTTGACACAATGGTGTTCCATCCTTAACACACTGTGCGGCTCTTGACAAAATGGTGACTCGTCCATAACACACTGTGGGGCTCTTGACACAATGGTGGTTTGTCCGTAACACACTGTGGGACTCTTTACACAATGGTGGACCGTCCTTAACACACTGTGGAGCTCTTGACAGAAAGAGGGGAGTCCTCAACACACTGTGGGGCTCTTCACACAATGGCAGGTGTCCTCAACCCACTGTGAAGCTATTGACACAATGGTGGTCTGTCCTTAACACACTCAGGGGCTCTTGACACAATGGAGGGTGTCCTGAACACACTGAGGAGCTCTTGACACAACAGTGGGCATTCTCAACACACTGTGGGGCTCTTGACACAATGGTGGTCCGTCCTTAAAACACTGTGGGGCTCTTGGCACAATGGAGGGTGTCCTTAACACACTTTGGGGCTCTTTACACCATGGAGTGCATCCTCATCACACTGTGGGGCTCTTGACTCAATGGTGGTCTATCCTTAACAAACTGTGGGACTCTTGACACAATGGTGGTCCGTCCTTAACACACTTTGGGGCTCTTGACACAATGGTGGTCCGTCCTTAACACACTGTGGATCTCTTGACACAATGGTGGACTGTCCTTAACACACTGTGGGGCTCTTGACACAATGGTGGCGTCCTGAACACACTGTGGGGCTCTTGACACAATGGTGGGTGTCCTCAACACACTGGGCGGTCTTGACACAATGGTGGCGTCCTAAACACACTGTGGGCTCTCAACACAATGGCGGGTGTTCTTAACACACTGTGGGGCTCTTGACACAATGGTGGTTGGCCGCCCATAACACACTGTGGGCTCTTGACACAATGGTGGTCCCTCCTTAACACACTCTGGGGCTCTTGATACAATGGTGGCCCGTCCTTCACACACTGTGGAGCTCTTGACACAATGGTGGTCTGTCCTAACACACTGTGGGGCTCTTGACACAATGGTGGGCATCCTTAACACACTGTGGGGCTTTTGACACAATGGTGGCCACCCATCACACACTGTGAGCTCTTGACACAATGGTGGTCTGTCTTTAACACACTGTGGGGCTCTTGACACAATGGTGGTCCATCCTCAACACACTGTGGGGCTCTTGACAGAATTGTGGCCCATCATTAACACACTGTGAGGCGCTTGACACAAGGGTGGTCCGTCCTCAACACACTGTGGGGCTCTTGACAGAATGGTGGCCCGTCCTTAACACACTGTGGAGCTCTTGACACAATGGCGGGCAGTCCTCAACATACTGTGGAGCTCTTGACACAATGGGTGGGAGTCCTTAACACACTATGGGGCTCCTGAAACAATGGTGGTCCGTCCTTAACACACTGTGGGATTCTTGACACATTGGTGGGGCGTCCTTAACACACTGTGGTGCTCTTGACACAATGGTGCTCCATCCTTAACACACTGTGGGGCTCTTGACAACATGGTGACTCGTCCATAACACACTGTGGGGCTCTTGACACAATGGTGGTCTGTCCGTAACACACTGTGGGACTCTTGACACAATGGTGGATCGTCCTTAACACACTGTAGAGCTCTTGACAGAAAGATGGGAGTCCTCAACACACTGTGGGGCTCTTGACACAATGGCAGGTGTCCTCAACACACTGTGGAGCTTTTGACACAATGGTGGTCGGTCCTTAACACACTCTGGGGCTCTTGACTAGGCCTGGGCGGTAAATTCCGTTCCGCTCGCGGAATTTGCGGAATTTGCGTAATTTCGCGTTCCGCGGAGAACGCGAAATTGCTAAAAAAATCTGCTTTCTGCGATTTCGCGAAATTTTTGCTTGTTCGCGATCTCAAAATGCGTGTTCGCGAGATATTTCTCCCCGAGCACGCAAACAGCAATTGTGAACAGGAAAAAAGCATCGCGAACAAGCAATTCCGCGTGTTCGCGGAATTTCTGCGTGTTCGCGGAGATTTTTTACCGTTTCGCGGAGATTTGCGTAACGCAATTCCGCAAATTCCGCCCACCCCTACTCTTGACACAATGGAGGGTGTCCTGAACACACTGAGGAGCTCTTGACAAAACAGTGGGCATTCTCAACACACTGTGGGGCTCTTGACACAATGGTGGTCCGTCCTTAATACACTGTGGGGCTCTTGGCACAATGGAGGGTGTCCTTAACACACTTTGGGGCTCTTTACACAATGGCGTGCATCCTTATCACACTGTGGGGCTCTTGACCCAATGGTGGTCTATCCTTAACAAACTGTGGGGCTCTTGACACAATGGTGATCTGTCCTTAACACACTGTGGGGCTCTTGACACAATGGTGGCGTCCTGAACACACTGTGGGGCTCTTGACACAATGGTGGGTGTTCTCAAAACACTGGGGGGTCTTGACACAATGGTGGCGTCCTAAACACAATGTGGGCTCTCGACACAATGGCGGGCGTTCTTAACACACTGTGGGGCTCTTGACACAATGGTGGTCGCCCATAACACACTGTGGGCTCTTGACACAATGGCGGTCCCTCCTTAACACACTCTGGGGCTCTTGATACAATGGTGGCCCGTGCTTCACACACTGTGGAGCTCTTGACACAATGGTGGTCTGTCCTAACACACTGTGGGGCTCTTGACACAATGGTGGGCATCCTTAACACACTGTGGCGCTTTTGACACAATGGTGGCCACCCATTACACAATGTGGGCTCTTGACACAATGGTGGTCTGTCTTTAACACACTGTGGGGCTCTTGACACAATGGTGGTCAATCCTCAACACACTGTGGGGCTCTTGACAGAATTGTGGCCCATCATTAACACACTGTGAGGCGCTTGACACAATGATGGTCTGTCCTCAACACACTGTGGGGCTCTTGACAGAATGGTGGCCTGTCCTTAACACACTGTGGGGCTCTTGACACAATGGTGGTCGGTCCTCAACACACTGTGGGGCCCTTGACTAAATGGTAGCCCGGCCTTAACACACTGTGAAGCTTTTGACACCATGGGGGGCATTTTTAACACACTGTGGAGCTCTTGACACAATGGGGGGGGGAGTCCTTAACACACTATGGGGCTCCTCAAACAATGGTGGTCCGTCCTTAAAACACTGTGGGATTCTTGACACATTGGTGGGGCGTCCTTAACACACTGTGGTGCTCTTGACACAATGGTGTTCCATCCTTAACACACCGTGCGGCTCTTGACAAAATGGTGACTCGTCCTGAACACACTGTGGGGCTCTTGACACAATGGTGGGTGTCCTCAACACACTGGGCGGTCTTGACACAATGGTGGCGTCCTAAACACACTGTGGGCTCTCAACACAATGGCGGGTGTTCTTAACACACTGTGGGGCTCTTGACACAATGGTGGTTGGCCGCCCATAACACACTGTGGGCTCTTGACACAATGGTGGTCCCTCCTTAACACACTCTGGGGCTCTTGATACAATGGTGGCCCGTCCTTCACACACTGTGGAGCTCTTGACACAATGGTGGTCTGTCCTAACACACTGTGGGGCTCTTGACACAATGGTGGGCATCCTTAACACACTGTGGGGCTTTTGACACAATGGTGGCCACCCATCACACACTGTGAGCTCTTGACACAATGGTGGTCTGTCTTTAACACACTGTGGGGCTCTTGACACAATGGTGGTCCATCCTCAACACACTGTGGGGCTCTTGACAGAATTGTGGCCCATCATTAACACACTGTGAGGCGCTTGACACAAGGGTGGTCCGTCCTCAACACACTGTGGGGCTCTTGACAGAATGGTGGCCCGTCCTTAACACACTGTGGAGCTCTTGACACAATGGCGGGCAGTCCTCAACACACTGTGGAGCTCTTGACACAATGGGGGGGAGTCCTTAACACACTATGGGGCTCCTGAAACAATGGTGGTCCGTCCTTAACACACTGTGGGATTCTTGACACATTGGTGGGGCGTCCTTAACACACTGTGGTGCTCTTGACACAATGGTGCTCCATCCTTAACACACTGTGGGGCTCTTGACAACATGGTGACTCGTCCATAACACACTGTGGGGCTCTTGACACAATGGTGGTCTGTCCGTAACACACTGTGGGACTCTTGACACAATGGTGGATCGTCCTTAACACACTGTAGAGCTCTTGACAGAAAGATGGGAGTCCTCAACACACTGTGGGGCTCTTGACACAATGGCAGGTGTCCTCAACACACTGTGGAGCTTTTGACACAATGGTGGTCGGTCCTTAACACACTCTGGGGCTCTTGACACAATGGAGGGTGTCCTGAACACACTGAGGAGCTCTTGACAAAACAGTGGGCATTCTCAACACACTGTGGGGCTCTTGACACAATGGTGGTCCGTCCTTAATACACTGTGGGGCTCTTGGCACAATGGAGGGTGTCCTTAACACACTTTGGGGCTCTTTACACAATGGCGTGCATCCTTATCACACTGTGGGGCTCTTGACCCAATGGTGGTCTATCCTTAACAAACTGTGGGGTTCTTGACACAATGGTGATCTGTCCTTAACACACTGTGGGGCTCTTGACACAATGGTGGCGTCCTGAACACACTGTGGGGCTCTTGACACAATGGTGGGTGTTCTCAACACACTGGGGGGTCTTGACACAATGGTGGCGTCCTAAACACAATGTGGGCTCTCGACACAATGGCGGGCGTTCTTAACACACTGTGGGGCTCTTGACACAATGGTGGTCGCCCATAACACACTGTGGGCTCTTGACACAATGGCGGTCCCTCCTTAACACACTCTGGGGCTCTTGATACAATGGTGGCCCGTGCTTCACACACTGTGGAGCTCTTGACACAATGGTGGTCTGTCCTAACACACTGTGGGGCTCTTGACACAATGGTGGGCATCCTTAACACACTGTGGCGCTTTTGACACAATGGTGGCCACCCATTACACAATGTGGGCTCTTGACACAATGGTGGTCTGTCTTTAACACACTGTGGGGCTCTTGACACAATGGTGGTCAATCCTCAACACACTGTGGGGCTCTTGACAGAATTGTGGCCCATCATTAACACACTGTGAGGCGCTTGACACAATGGTGGTCTGTCCTCAACACACTGTGGGGCTCTTGACAGAATGGTGGCCTGTCCTTAACACACTGTGGGGCTCTTGACACAATGGTGGTCGGTCCTCAACACACTGTGGGGCCCTTGACTAAATGGTAGCCCGGCCTTAACACACTGTGAAGCTTTTGACACCATGGGGGGCCTTTTTAACACACTGTGGAGCTCTTGACACAATGGGGGGGGGAGTCCTTAACACACTATGGGGCTCCTCAAACAATGGTGGTCCGTCCTTAAAACACTGTGGGATTCTTGACACATTGGTGGGGCGTCCTTAACACACTGTGGTGCTCTTGACACAATGGTGTTCCATCCTTAACACACCGTGCGGCTCTTGACAAAATGGTGACTCGTCCATAACACACTGTGGGGCTCTTGACACAATGGTGGTCTGTCCGTAACACACTGTGGGACTCTTGACACAATGGTGGACCGTCCTTAACACACTGTGGAGCTCTTGACAGAAAGAGGGGAGTCCTCAACACACTGTGGGGCTCTTCACACAATGGCAGGTGTCCTCAACACACTGTGGAGCTATTGACACAATGGTGGTCTGTCCTTAACACACTCAGGGGCTCTTGACACAATGGAGGGTGTCCTGAACACACTGAGGAGCTCTTGACACAACAGTGGGCATTCTCAACACACTGTGGGGCTCTTGACACAATGGTAGTCCGTCCTTAAAACACTGTGGGGCTCTTGGCACAATGGAGGGTGTCCTTAACACACTTTGGGGCTCTTTACACCATGGAGTGCATCCTCATCACACTGTGGGGCTCTTGACCCAATGGTGGTCTATCCTTAACAAACTGTGGGACTCTTGACACAATGGTGGTCCGTCCTTAACACACTGTGGGGCTCTTGACACAATGGTGGTCCGTCCTTAACACACTGTGGGGCTCTTGACACAATGGTGGGCATCATTCACACTCTCTGGGCTCTTGACACAATGGCAGGCATCCTCAACACACTATGGGGCTCTTGACACAATGGTGGTCCGTCCTTAACACACTGTGGATCTCTTGACACAATGGTGGTCTGTCCTTAACCCACTGTGGGGCTCTTGACACAATGGCGGGCGTCTTTCTTGACACAATGGTGGTCCGTTCTTAACACACTGTAGGTCTCTTGACACAATGGTGGTCCGTCCTTAACAGACTGTGGGGCTCTTGACACAATGATGGGTGTCCTCAACACACTGTGGGGTCTTGATACAATGGTGGCGTCCTAAACACACTGTGGGCTTTCGACACAATGGCAGGCATTCTTAGCACACTGTGGGGCTCTTGACACAATGGTTGGCATCCTTAACACACTGTGGTCGCCCATAACACTGTGGGCTCTTGAAACAATGGTAATCCCTCCTTAACACACTCTGGGGCTCTTGACACAATGGTGGCCCGTCCTTCACACACTGTGGGGCTCTTGACACAATGGTGGTCTGTCCTTAGCACACTGTGGGGCTCTTGACACAATGGTGGGCGTCCTTAACACACTGTGGGGCTCTTGACACAATGGTGCCCACCCATAACACACTGTGGGCTCTTGACACAATGGTGGTCTGTCTTTAACACACTGTGGGGTCTTGACACAATGGTGGTCCGTCCTCAACACACTGTGGGGCTCTTGACACAATGGTGGCGCCTTTAACACACTGTGGGGCTCTTGACACAATGAAGGGTGTCCTTAACCCTCTGTGGGGCTCTTGACACAATGGTGACATCCTTAACACACTGTGAGGCTCTTTACACAATGGCAGGTGTCCTTAACAAAACTCTGGACCCCTTCACACACCGTGGAGCTCTTGACACAATGACGGGCATCCTTAATACACTATGGGGATCTTGACACAATGGCGAGTGACCTTAACACACTGTGGGGCTTTTGACACAATGGTGGGTGCCCATAAGTCACAGTGGGGCTCTAGCTACAATGGTGGACCTCCTTAACAAACTGTTGGGATCTTGACACAATGCGGGTATCCTTAACACACTGTGGGCTCTTGACACAATGGTGGGCGTCCTTAACACACTGTGGGGCTCTTGAGAAAATCGTAGGCATCCTTAAAACACTGTGGGGCAAGTGACACAATGGCAGGCGTCCTTGGCACACTGTGGGATCTTGACACAATGGTGGCGTCCTCAACACACTGTGGGTTCTTGACACAGTGGTCACATCCTAAACACACTGTGGGCTCTCGACACAATGGTGGGCGTTCTAAGCACATTGTGGGGCTCTTGACACAATGGTGGTCCGTCCTTAACACAGTGTGGACTCTTGACACAATGGGGGTGTCCTTAACACACTGTGGGGCTCTTGACACAATGGTGGTCCATCCTAAACACAGTGTGGGGCTCTTGACAGAATGGTGGCCTGTCCTTAACACACTGTGGGGCTCTTGACACAATGGTGGTCGGTCCTCAACACACTGTGGGGCCCTTGACGAAATGGTAACCCGGACTTAACACACTGTGAAGCTTTTGACACAATGGCGGGCATCCTTAACACACTGTGGAGCTCTTGAAACAATGGGGGGGAGTCCTTAACACACTATGGGGCTCCTGAAACAATGGTTGTCCGTCCTTAACATACTGTGGGATTCTTGACACATTGGTGGGGCGTCCTAAACACAGTGTGCGGCTCTTGACACAATGGTGGTCCATCCTTAACACACTGTGGGCCTCTTGACAAAATGGTGGCTCGTCCTTAACACACTGTGGGGCTCTTGACACAATGGTGGTCTGTCCGTAACACACTGTGGGGCTCTTGACACAATGGTTGACCGTCCTTAACACACTGTGGAGCTCTTGACAGAAAGAGGGGAGTCCTCAACGCACTGTGGGGCCCTTGACACAATGGCAGGTGTCCTCAACACACTGTGGTGGTCTGTCCTTAACATACTGTGGGGCTCTTGACACAATGGAGGGTGTCCTGAACACACTGATGGGCTCTTGACACATTAGTGGGCATTCTCAACACACTGTGGGGCTCTTGACACAATCGTGGCCCGTCCTTAAAACACTGTGGGGCTCTTGACACAATGGAGGGTGTCCTTAACACACTGTGGGGCTCTTTACACAATGGCGTGCATCCTCAACACACTGTGGGGCTCTTGACCCAATTGTGGTCCATCCTTAACAAACTGTGGGGCTCTTGACACAGCGGTCGTCCGTCCTTAACACACTGTGGGGCTCTTGACACAATGGTGGTCCGTCCTTAACACACTGTGGGGCTCTTGACACAATGGTGGGCATCATTCACACTCTGTGGGCTCTTGACACAATGGCAGGCATCCTCAACACACTATGGGGCTCTTGACACAATGGTGGTCCGTCCTTAACACACTGTGGATCTCTTGACACAATGGTGGTCTGTCCTTAACCCACTGTGGGGCTCTTGACACAATGGCGGGCGTCTTGTTTGACACAATGGTGGTCCGTTCTTAACACACTGTAGGTCTCTTGACACAATGGTGGTCCGTCCTTAACAGACTGTGGGGCTCTTGACACAATGATGGGTGTCCTCAACACACTGTGGGGCCTTGATACAATGGTGGCGTCCTAAACACACTGTGTGCTTTCGACACAATGGCAGGCATTCTTAACACACTGTGGGGCTCTTGACACAATGGAGGGTGTCCTTAACACTCTGTGGGGCTCTTGACACAATGGTGACATCCTTAACACACTGTGAGGCTCTTGACACAATGGCAGGTGTCCTTAACAAAACTGTGGATCCCTTCACACACTGTGGGGCTCTTGATACAATGGTGGTCCGTCCTTAAAACACTGTGGGGCTCTTGACAAAATGGTGGCTCGTCCTTAACACACTGTGGGGCTCTTGACACAATGGTGGTCTGTCCGTAACACACTGTGGGGCTCTTGACACAATGGTTGACCGTCCTTAACACACTGTGGAGCTCTTGACAGAAAGAGGGGAGTCCTCAACGCACTGTGGGGCCCTTGACACAATGGCAGGTGTCCTCAACACACTGTGGAGCTCTTGACACAATGGTGGTCTGTCCTTAACATACTGTGGGGCTCTTGACACAATGGAGGGTGTCCTGAACAAACTGATGGGCTCTTGACACATTAGTGGGCATTCTCAACACACTGTGGGGCTCTTGACACAATGGTGGCCCGTCCTTAAAACACTGTGGGGCTCTTGACACAATGGAGGGTGTCCTCAACACACTGTGGGGCTCTTGACCCAATTGTGGTCCATCCTTAACAAACTGTGGGGCTCTTGACACAGTGGTCGTCCGTCCTTAACACACTGTGGGGCTCTTGACACAATGGTGGTCCGTCCTTAACACACTGTGGGGCTCTTGACACAATGGTGGGCATCATTCACACTCTGTGGGCTCTTGACACAATGGCAGGCATCCTCAACACACTATGGGGCTCTTGACACAATGGTGGTCCGTCCTTAACACACTGTGGATCTCTTGACACAATGGTGGTCTGTCCTTAACCCACTGTGGGGCTCTTGACACAATGGCGGGCGTCTTGCTTGACACAATGGTGGTCCGTTCTTAACACACTGTAGGTCTCTTGACACAATGGTGGTCCGTCCTTAACAGACTGTGGGGCTCTTGACACAATGATGGGTGTCCTCAACACACTGTGGGGCCTTGATACAATGGTGGCGTCCTAAACACACTGTGGGCTTTCGACACAATGGCAGGCATTCTTAACACACTGTGGGGCTCTTGACACAATGGAGGGTGTCCTTAACACTCTGTGGGGCTCTTGACACAATGGTGACATCCTTAACACACTGTGAGGCTCTTGACACAATGGCAGGTGTCCTTAACAAAACTGTGGATCCCTTCACACACTGTGGGGCTCTTGATACAATGGTGGGCCGTCCTTAAAACACTGTGGGGCTCTTGACACAATGGAGGGTGTCCTTAACACACTGTGGGGCTCTTTACACAATGGCGTGCATCCTCAACACACTGTGGGGCTCTTGACCCAATTGTGGTCCATCCTTAACAAACTGTGGGGCTCTTGACACAGTGGTCGTCCGTCCTTAACACACTGTGGGGCTCTTGACACAATGGTGGTCCGTCCTTAAGACACTGTGGGGCTCTTGACACAATGGTGGGCATCATTCACACTCTGTGGGCTCTTGACACAATGGCAGGCATCCTCAACACACTATGGGGCTCTTGACACAATGGTGGTCCGTCCTTAACACACTGTGGATCTCTTGACACAATGGTGGTCTGTCCTTAACCCACTGTGGGGCTCTTGACACAATGGCGGGCATCTTGCTTGACACAATGGTGGTCCGTTCTTAACACACTGTAGGTCTCTTGACACAATGGTGGTCCGTCCTTAACAGACTGTGGGGCTCTTGACACAATGATGGGTGTCCTCAACACACTGTGGGGTCTTGATACAATGGTGGCGTCCTAAACACACTGTGGGCTTTCGACACAATGGCAGGCATTCTTAACACACTGTGGGGCTCTTGACACAATGGAGGGTGTCCTTAACACTCTGTGGGGCTCTTGACACAATGGTGTCATCCTTAACACACTGTGAGGCTCTTGACACAATGGCAGGTGTCCTTAACAAAACTGTGGATCCCTTCACACACTTTGGAGCTCTTGACACAATGACGGGCATCCTTAATACACTATGGGGATCTTGACACAATAGCGAGTGACCTTAACACACTGTGGGGCTCTTGACACAATGGTGGGTGCCCATACGTCACAGTGGGGCTCTAGCTACAATGGTGGACCTCCTTAACAAACTGTTGGGATCTTGGTAACAATGCGGGTATCCTTAACACACTGTGGGCTCTTGACACAATGGTGGGCGTCCTTAACACCCTGTGGGGCTCTTGACAAAATGGTGGGCATCCTTAAAACACTGTGGGGCAAGTGACACAATGGCAGGCGTCCTTGGCACACTGTGGGATCTTGACACAATGGTGGCGTCCTCAACACACTGTGGGTTCTTGACACAGTGGTCACATCCTAAACACACTGTGGGCTCTCGACACAATGGTGGGCGTTCTAGGCACATTGTGGGGCTCTTGACACAATGGTGGTCTGTCCTTAACACAGTGTGGGCTCTTGACACAAAGGGGGTGTCCTTAACACACTGTGGGGCTCTTGACACAATGGTGGCCCGTCCTAAACACACTGTGGGGCTCTTGACACAATGGTGGTCGGTCCTCAACACACTGTGGGGCCCTTGACGAAATGGTAGCCCGGCCTTAACACACTGTGAAGCTTTTGACACAATGGCGGGCATCCTTAACACACTGTGGAGCTCTTGACACAATGGGGGGGGGGGGAGTCCTTAACACACTATGGGGCTCCTGAAACAATGGTTGTCTGTCCTTAACACACAGTGGGATTCTTGACACATTGGTGGGGCGTCCTAAACACAGTGTGCGGCTCTTGACACAATGGTGGTCCATCCTTAACACACTGTGGGGCTCTTGACAAAATGGTGGCTCGTCCTTAACACACTGTGGGGCTCTTGACACAATGGTGGTCTGTCCGTAACACACTGTGGGGCTCTTGACACAATGGTTGACCGTCCTTAACACACTGTGGAGCTCTTGACAGAAAGAGGGGAGTCCTCAACACACTGTGGGGCCCTTGACACAATGGCAGGTGTACTCAACACACTGTGGAGCTCTTGACACAATGGTGGTCCGTCCTTAACATACTGTTGGGCTCTTGACACAATGGAGGGTGTCCTGAACACACTGATGGGCTCTTGACACATTAGTGGGCATTCTCAACACGCTGTGGGGCTCTTGACACAATGGAGGGTGTCCTGAACACACTGATGGGCTCTTGACACAATGGCAGGTATACTCAACACACTGTGGAGCTCTTGACACAATGGTGGTCCGTCCTTAACATACTGTTGGGCTCTTGACACAATGGAGGGTGTCCTGAACACACTGATGGGCTCTTGACACATTAGTGGGCATTCTCAACACACTGTGGGGCTCTTGACACAATGGTGGTCCGTCCTTAAAACACTGTGGGGCTCTTGACACAATGGAGGGTGTCCTTAACACACTGTGGGGCTCTTTACACAATGGCGTGCATCCTCAACACACTGTGGGGCTC
The DNA here is from genome assembly GCF_964204655.1 of Triturus cristatus. Taxonomy (NCBI): domain Eukaryota; kingdom Metazoa; phylum Chordata; class Amphibia; order Caudata; family Salamandridae; genus Triturus; species Triturus cristatus. Next base: position 17,672,759 of record NC_140592.1, on the reverse strand, counting down.
TTGACACAATGGTGGGCATCCTTAACACACTGTGGGGCTCTTGACACAATGGTGGTCCGTCCTAAACACAGTGTGGGGCTCTTGACAGAATGGTGGCCTGTCCTTAACACACTGTAGGGCTCTTGACACAATGGTGGTCTGTCCTCAACACACTGTGGGGCCCTTGACGAAATGGTAGCCCGGCCTTAACACACTGTGAAGCTTTTGACACAAAGGCGGGCATCCTTAACACACTGTGGAGCTCTTGACACAATGGGTGGGGGGGAGTACTTAACACACTATGGGGCTCCTGAAACAATGGTTGTCCGTCCTTAACACACTGTGGGATTCTTGACACATTGGTGGGGCGTCCTAATCACAGTGTGCGGCTCTTGACACAATGGTGGTCCATCCTTAACACACTGTGGGGCTCTTGACAAAATGGTGGCTCGTCCTTAACACACTGTGGGGCTCTTGACACAATGGTGGTCTGTCCGTAACACACTGTGGGGCTCTTGACACAATGGTTGACCGTCCTTAACACACTGTGGAGCTCTTTACAGAAAGAGGGGAGTCCTCAACACACTGTGGGGCCCTTGACACAATGGCAGGTGTCCTCAACACACTGTGGAGCTCTTGACACAATGGTGGTCCGTCCTTAACATACTGTTGGGCTCTTGACACAATGGAGGGTGTCCTGAACACACTGATGGGCTCTTGACACATTAGTGGGCATTCTCAACACACTGTGGGGCTCTTGACACAATGGTGGTCCGTCCTTAAAACACTGTGGGGCTCTTGACACAATGGTGGTCCGTCCTTAAAACACTGTGGGGCTCTTGACACAATGGAGGGTGTCCTGAACACACTGTGGGGCTCTTTACACAATGGCGTGCATCCTGAACACACTGTGGGGCTCTTGACCCAATTGTGGTCCATCCTTAACAAACTGTGGGGCTCTTGACACAATGGTTGTCCGTCCTTAACACACTGTGGGGCTCTTGACACAATGGTGGTCCGTCCTTAACACACTGTGGGGCTCCTGACACAATGGTGGGCATCCTTCACACTCTGTGGGCTCTTGACACAATGGCAGGCATCCTCAACACACTATGGGGCTCTTGACACAATGGTGGTCCGTCCTTAACACACTGTGGATCTCTTGTCACAATGGTTGTCCGTCCTTAACACACTGTGGGGCTCTTGACACAATGGTGGTCCGTCCTTAACACACTATGGGGCTCCTGAAACAATGGTTGTCCGTCCTTAACACACTGTGGGATTCTTGACACATTGGTGGGGCGTCCTAATCACAGTGTGCGGCTCTTGACACAATGGTGGTCCATCCTTAACACACTGTGGGGCTCTTGACAAAATGGTGGCTCGTCCTTAACACACTGTGGGGCTCTTGACACAATGGTGGTCTGTCCGTAACACACTGTGGGGCTCTTGACACAATGGTTGACCGTCCTTAACACACTGTGGAGCTCTTTACAGAAAGAGGGGAGTCCTCAACACACTGTGGGGCCCTTGACACAATGGCAGGTGTCCTCAACACACTGTGGAGCTCTTGACACAATGGTGGTCCGTCCTTAACATACTGTTGGGCTCTTGACACAATGGAGGGTGTCCTGAACACACTGATGGGCTCTTGACACATTAGTGGGCATTCTCAACACACTGTGGGGCTCTTGACACAATGGTGGTCCGTCCTTAAAACACTGTGGGGCTCTTGACACAATGGTGGTCCGTCCTTAAAACACTGTGGGGCTCTTGACACAATGGAGGGTGTCCTGAACACACTGTGGGGCTCTTTACACAATGGCGTGCATCCTGAACACACTGTGGGGCTCTTGACCCAATTGTGGTCCATCCTTAACAAACTGTGGGGCTCTTGACACAATGGTTGTCCGTCCTTAACACACTGTGGGGCTCTTGACACAATGGTGGTCCGTCCTTAACACACTGTGGGGCTCCTGACACAATGGTGGGCATCCTTCACACTCTGTGGGCTCTTGACACAATGGCAGGCATCCTCAACACACTATGGGGCTCTTGACACAATGGTGGTCCGTCCTTAACACACTGTGGATCTCTTGTCACAATGGTGGTCCGTCCTTAACACACTGTGGGGCTCTTGACACAATGGCGGGTGTCTTTCTTGACACAATGGTGGTCCATCCTTAACACATTGTAGGTCTCTTGACACAATGCTGGTCCGTCCTTAACACACTGTGGGGCTCTTGACACAGTGGTGGGAGTCCTTAACACACTGTGGTGCTCTTGACACAATGGTGGTCCGTTCTTAACACACTGTGGAGCTCTTGACACAATGGGGGGGGGGGAGTCCTTAACACACTGTGGAGCTCTTGACACAATGGTGGTCTGTCCTTAACACACTGTGGAGCTCTTGACACAATGGGGGGGGGGGAGTCCTTAACACACTGTGTTGTTCTTGACACAATGGGGGGGAGTCCTTAACACACTGTGAGGCTCTTGACACAATGGTAGCCTGTACTTACTCACTCTGAAGCTCTTGACACAATGGCGGGCATCCCTAACACACTGTGGAGCTCTTGACACAATGGGGGGGGAGTCCATAACACACTGTGGGGCTCTTGACACAATGGCAGGCATCCTTAACACACTTTGGAGCTCTTGACACAATGGTGGGGAGTCCTTAACACACCGTGGGGCTTTGACACAATGGTGGTCTGTCTTTAACACACTGTGGGGCTCTTGACAAAATGGTAGCCCGGCCTTACACACTGTGGGGCTCTTGACACAATGGTGGTCCGTCCTCAACACACTATGGGGCTCTTGACAAAATGGTAGCCCATCCTTAACACACTCTGGAGCTCTTGACACAATGGCGGGCATCCTTAACCCCTTCAGTGCCCGCCCCTTTCCCCGCCCTGTGCCGGCCGTTGTATTAGCGGGCGGGGTCTATGACGAGCTGGACTCGTCATGGGCACAGCGCCACCGCGGCCCATGACGAGTCCAGCTCGTCATGGGCACTGAAGGGGTTAAAACACTGTGGAGCCCTTGACACAATGGCGGGCGTCCTCAACACACTGTGGGGCTCATTACACGATGGTGGTCCATCCTTAAAAAATTGTGTGGCTCTTGACACAATGGTGGTCCGTCCTTAACACACTGTGGGGCTCTTGACAAAATGGTAGCCCGTCCTCAACATACTGTGAGGCTCTTGACACAATGTTGGTCCGTCCTTAACACACTGTGGGGCTCTTGACACGATAGTGGTCCATCCTTAACAAATTGTGTGGCTCTTGACACATTGGTGGTCCGTCTTTAACACACTGTGGGGCTCTTGACACAATGGTAGTCCGTCCTTAACACACTGTGGGGCTCTTGACACGTTTGTGGTCCATCCTTAACAATCTGTGGGGCTCTTGACACAATGGTGGTCCGTCCTTAACACACTGTGGGGCTCTTGACAGAATTGTGGTCCGTCCTTAACACACTGTGGGCTCTTGACACATTGGTGGTCCATCTTTAACACACTGTGGGGCTCCTGACACAATGGTGGTCCGTCCTTAACACACTGTGGGGCTCTTGACACAATGGCGGACCGTCCTTAACACACTGTGGAGCTCTTGACACAAGGGCATGCGTCCTTAATACGCTGTGGAGTTCTTAACACACTGTGGGGCTCTTGACACAATGGTGGACCATCCTTAACACACTGTGGGGGCCTTGACACAATGGCGGGCTGCTTAACACACTGTGGGGCTCTTGACACAATGGCGGACCGTCCTTAACACACTGTGGAGCTCTTGACACAAGGGCATGCGTCCTTAATACGCTGTGGAGTTCTTAACACACTGTGGGCTCTTGACACGATGGTGGGCATCCTTAACACACTGTGGGGCTCTTGACACAGTGGTGGTCCGTCCTTAACACGCTGTGGGGCCCTTGACACAATGGTGGGCATCCTTATCACACTGTGGGACTCTTGACACAGTGGTGGGCGTCCTTAACACACTGTGGGGCTCTCGACACAATGGTGGGCATCCTTAACACATTTCGGGGCTGTTGGCACAATGGTGGCTATCCATAGGTTAGTGGCAGAGTTTTCATAATGGTTCTCTATTCCGCTTATTGTGTCACTTCTTGACATGATGGTGAATGTCCCTGGCACAAGGGTGGTGAACACGCCTGTCATATGATGACCATCCCTGGTATATGGTGATGATACCTGGACATGAAAGGCAGGGTCCGTGCAGATGTGACTGTGGATTGGCGCTGATGTTCAGGAAACACAAATGTGTTTTCTGAGAACTGGAATCTTGAATTTTGGCAGAAAAATATTGTTTTTCTTCATGAAAAGGACGAGCTTTGGTGTGAGGGAAATTCATGTTTGGTATTTCCTGGCGAAATATCTGCAATTTAGAAACTTACATGTATTGCATGGATTGCATTTCCGAAGTATATTTACAGCTTATGTGTTATGGCTGATTTCGGCTGAGTTCTGAAATGTGCTGATGTTTCAGATTTCCACGAACCAGAAGGGATTTAACCCCCCTGGCTACGTCATGCCTTATTTTGAGATACTTCACCATTTCTGGTGCTGCTGAGTCTTTTTATGAATTATCAGTGCACCGTTTGAGCATGCAGGAGTGATGCACATATGCAATTAATCAATCAATCAATCAGGGTACTTGTAAAGCGCGCTACTTACCCGTGAGGGTCTCAAGGCGCTGAGGGGTGGGGGGGGTGGGGGCCTGGCACATCGGTCTGAACTGCCGGTGCCTGGCCTGGCACATCTGTCTACAACCTGAGATTGTGAAATCTTGGAAGAAGTCTAATCCACAATATTAAGCCAGGAAAGTTGCTGCATTTGTTTCAAAAACATCCAACAATAGTGGGTTTAAAAAAAACGAGTCCAACCAGGTTTTTTGTCTCCCTGAAACACACTGTGCTGTTTAGCTCTGCTTTAGGGAAATGATGCTGGAAAATCACATTTTGTCACTATATAAGTACATTTTGGAAGATGTGAAACACGTGGAATGACTCAGCATCCTACGGCAGTTGGACTGCAGCTTGATTAAGCAAATGCCCTGATGATGGTTGAAGAAAGGCTTTGGGAGGAGGTCATTAGAGTCACAGAATCTGAGTGCTCGAGTTGTATAAAAATATAGGGCCGGATTTATCTTTCTTTCACGCAGCACAACGCACCAAGCCACCTTGCTGCAGCGCGCTGCGTAAAAGGGACAGGGCAGGGATATGCCATCTTTACCATCATACGGCGCAGTCCTGTCCTTTCCTAGCGCCGGCACACTTTTGGCAGCCTCGTGCCGACACAGGCAGCCCTGTGTCTTCATTGTGCAAGAGTGCCTGCGTTGTAGGCAGGATCGTTTTTGTGCTGACATTCCTGAGAGCCATTTTCCTCTAAATAAAGGAAAAATCTACAAGAAATGAAGATATTTCTCTGTCTTAGGAGCATTTTGATGCATTCCCAGGTCTGCCACTAATGGGAACTCAGGGAATGCTTCACTATTCATGGGTGGATGCGTGGAACACCCATGCTCCACCCATGGAGCGCCCCCCTGGTTCAGAGTAACGCAAGGCAGCGACCTGCGCTGCATGGTGCTACTCTGGATTTATCAAGCCTCGCAGGGCCATGCAAGGTGGCTTTGCGTGCCTCGAATATCGAACGTAGGGTTAGCGATGCTCTTGCGCCCCCTTGCGTGGTGCAGGGAGGAAACCAAACCTTGATGACTCTAGTCCTCAATCTGATTGAATCGTGGCAGGCAGACGGATGCGGCCCTGCTGCTCTACTTTAACTAAGAATTTCAATCACGCTTCTGGAGAGCTGATCACACGGGCCCACGAAGGAGGAGGAGCCTGCTTTCCCGCGGACTGCTAGTGCAGTAGTTGAGCGAAGCTGTGGAGCTGTGGAGCCGGGTGCTGCGGAGCCGTGACGATTCGGCAGAGAGCAAGAGAGACACAGGTGGGTTGGGTTGGGCCGGGTCGGGTTGAGCAGGCTGGTGCAGCAGTCCAATCTGCCCCCCCCCCCTCCCCCCTCCCCGCTCCCCGCGGCTCCCGTAGCTCCCGTAGCTCCGGCAGCTCCGGCCCCTGTAGCTCCGGCTCGTTTGTTCTCCGCCCCACCTCGGCATCACCCTTAAGAGACTAAAAGGGTGCTTAAAATTGCGCACACAGAGCTGGCGTTACAGCTTCAACGTCTCCGCCTGCATTACAGTGACAGATGCGGACGGAGGACGGAGGTTGCAGGCACAGGAGGTGCTACCTTGTCTCACCACCCCCAAACACTGCCGTGATCTGAGAGGAGCAGCGCAGAGTCCTCGCAGGACAGCAGGACAGCAGAAATCAGCAGAAATCAGCAGATATAACGTCAATGCGATCAGAGGAGATGAGAGGGGCGCAGTGAGAGGTGCAAGCTGTTAGCGCGCTTCTCTAAGTCACATCGACCACCACCCCTCCCCCTCAAGCTCCCTCCTCGTGGTCCGAGCCAAAAAACCTGAAACTTGAATCAGCAAGCCGACGCCGCAAAAAGAAAAGAAAAGAAACGACAGGACCACTGATTCATCGCCGGACTGAACCCGGCCAACAGTGGTGCCGAGTGAGCGAGTGAGCTAAGGCGAGGCGAGGTGAGGCGCGCACGCACGGGAGAACACGGGTCAGAGGACTGGCAAACTGGCAAAACCGGCACAGCTGACGCAGCGGGAGACAGTGGGACACAACGGGATGTGGCAAGGAGTAATCTCCTGACGCTGTCTTGTTGTTTGTTGCTTGTCGTGTCCAGTGTTGTCCATTGTTGTGCCTAGTGTTCAGCGTCCCGCCTTGACCCCCCCTGAGGGGACTGCCAGCGCCTGTCCTCAAGTTACCTCTCCCTCGCCACAGACGACGCCAGGCGTCTACTTACTTGCTTCCCGGAAACAGCAAACAACCCGGACACGGATACGGACACGGTCCTGGGGGTCAGGGGTTTGAGGGTTTGAGGGTCTGATCGTGTGCACCCCTTCTGCACATTATCTAACTATCTACACACCCCCCCAGCTTTATCCATCTCATTCCAATCTAACTTAACTACTCTAAACTAGGCCTCCGAGATAACAGGCCTTCAAGACAACAAAGATGAGATCTGGCAGAGTCAGGGAATTGCTACCCAACCCCCACCTGAATCCTCCCTCAAAGCCCAAGAAGATAAAGAGAGCACTCGATCTGCACATCAAACCGCTTCAAGAGGGTCTTCAAGGGTTTGTAGAGGTCACCCAAAACACCTCAGTCAAGACAGATAGGAGCGTTCTAACGGCCTCACCAAACCCAGCCTCACCTACGAATGGAGACGGCAAAAGGACAGAACAGGACAAGACACCATCAAAGGCCAACTTCCCCAACCTGAGTTCTGTCACGGCCCATCAACAACAATCGGACCCGGAACTACCAACAGCCGCCGCACTAGGCCCATCACTCTCAACATCGCAACCCCCAATCATCAGGACGAAGTCATTTTTAAAATCTCTTAGCGAATCAAAGGAGCTCATTTCTATAGAGAGACTACTAGAAACATCAGAAACAAAAAGGAAATGTACTAAACAACCCAAGATATACACAAAATTTTCCTTCCTGAAAGATCCAGGTTTAGCAATCTACTCTAAGACTGGATGCATAGAGGGTCTGCAAACTCCTCTCCTACCCGAGGCAGTCACTTATACCTGTTCTGATAGTCACACAAATGACGCCCTACTGACTACAGAGGGGAGCAGTAGCACCATACTAGACGATCCACCAGTCTCAAAAACCTCGCCAGTTCTGAGGAGTCCGGCAACGTCACCGCCAAAGGTAGACCAAGGAGCAATCAGAAGAAACCACCAAAGCTTGGCTAACACACGTGACAAGGACACGGTCGATCGCACAAGAGAGACCACATCAGAAACGGGCGGACCCGCCGTGACAGCCAACTCCCCAAATACCATCTCAAGGGAGGCACTTCACTCAACTGAAACCAACAAACCGCATCAGGAAAGTTGGGTCAGCCAGGAGAACCAGGACAAGAAACTGCAAAGCCCATCCATGACAGTAGACAGCAAGGACGGTAACAGTTGGAACATCCAAGATGCGTTACCTCGACAAACAAACAGAAATTTCTCAACGGAGCAACAAAACAACCGGACAAACCGGGACAGCTTGAGCACCAAGCAAGAAACATTACTAAAAGAACAATACCAACAACTCCAACAGACTAACATAACCACTACGCAAACAGAGCCCCCAATAAGAACAAAACCAGACCATGGGGGGCATACAAGCGCCCAGAGCGGGACAATCGAGTCCAATTCAAAAACGCGTCGCTCCCTATCTCATTACAGCGACCTCAACTCCACGACCTGCTCCGCGGAAAATGATATGACATTCATGGCCACGCAGGAATGGGAAGATCTCATCGCCTCTTACAACCTGAGGCCAGAGTACAACACTTTATTCGACGAACCAAACACCTCATTAAGCCAGGGGAACAGCAATAGCACGTTAAATCCACTAGCTGAAAGCCCATGGCCTATAATCATAAATACTTTGCAAACAACTGCCAAAGCACTAGAGTTCCAATCGCTAAAAATGGACACCCAGCTAACTGTCTTACAATCAATAGCTACTTCTATACTAGGCATTGAGGGGAAGATATCTGAACTAAACGGTCTCATAAAAAGGGGCCAAGAAGCGACCTACACGATCAAGTCACCCTCCCAACCATGCTCCTGTGAATTGATATTAGACAAACTAGCCACAATGCCATCAATGCTAGGGGACCTGATGCGAGAAATAAAATCATCAATTCCACTAACGCAAGATTGTAATGCAGCATCATTTCCAAAACAAAAACCATCAATTCCTCTAATGCAAGATTGTTGTGCAGCATCAATTCCAAAACAAAAACCGCAGGACCCCAAGCCAACACTGGTCCCGGGAGCAGCCACCAATCCAACTGCAGAGAGCAGGGAATTGACCTCTACCCAGCTAAAGGTCCCAGGCGTCGAACCAGTAATCCAAATAGCCACCCCCACTAATCTGACACCAAAGAACAACAAAGCACAGAACAAAATTCGAAGGAAAAAAAGGAAAGGGAGGAAAAAGCTCATATCAAACGTCAACTTTTTCACCAAAAAACAGTCCAACCCACAGCAAGAAGACAGCAAAAGCTCCTCTGAAGCAACGGACACAGAGCCATGCCCACATACACCACAACAAGAGGATCAAGATAAAATACAAGAGCAGCTAATTAACCCTCCTCACGCCACAGCCCAAAAGACAACCAGAAGCCCAGCCAAGAAATTTCACCTGGAAACAAACAACCAATTACTTGACCAAAACAATTGTGAACCAAGAAAGATCGATGACCCCACAGTCAAGTTTAATTCAACACAAAAAACCACTTCTACAACTAAGCTCATTAATAATACAGAACTCATTCAACCATCAAATAGCACAACTAATAGCAATATAACCGAAACAAGAGTCGAGCACACATTAAGAACCCAAATAAACAGCCCAACTGTGAGCAGCATAAGCAGGCAACCCCACTCTAGTCACAACACCTACGTGAGTTTCCAACCAAACTGCAAAAACATCACCAACCAAGCAAATTCCACTGTCATTCTCTTTGCGCCAGAATACACGTCCCTTGGCAGGGACGACATATTAAACAGGGGTAACATTCTTAAACTCCTTCACTCAATAACAACCCTAGAGAACACTTACTCTTCAGACCTGCTCCAAATTGAATTCATCCCCAGTAACGACATCATCCACCAAGAAATGACAAAAACAACGTGGAATACTCCCGAGACAGCGAAAAAGATAATGGAAGAAAAAATAATCTTTAAAAATTGGGGGATCGACTTACGACTTGTAGAACAACCTCGATACCCGGCACCTTTTTTACTTCCGCCCAGATCACCGGCGCGAAAAAAGACCAATTCAGTGCTAAAAGGAGCAAGGAGTTTCTCGCCGACAGCACATTCCAAACTTGGGGCAACAACGGTCAATGGTCAGGAACTCCTACAAAATGACCAAAACCCACCAATCTTCACCCAAAAGCTGCCATTGATCCAGCGAACCATTAATACAGCTATTCCAAATTGACAAAGGGTTCTGAACACTGAGAGCACTACAGAAAAAGTCAAACAAATAAAAATTTGTATTTGGAATATCAACGGCCTGGCAAGCAAAAGACACGACCCTGAATTCCTGCAGTACCTAAACCAATTCGACCTCCTGCTCCTCCAAGAAACTTGGGAGGAAGAACCATTCGAAATTCAAGGGTTTACATCATGCTTTCTCCCTGCCAGCAAAAATTCTATCTTTGGACGCAGATCAGGAGGTCTTGCCATCTTGGCATCCATAGCCACAATAGGAACAATAAGACCCACAGAGTTTTACATATCCCCCCCCAGCGGAATCCTGACGGTTAAAACCCAGCTAACACTACAACAACATACTCAAGAGGTTATAATAATAAATACTTATATTCATCCTACACAAAAACGAAAAGCAGCAAATGAACTGATAAAAGTACTGCAAAAAATCTCCGAAGAAGACCAGTCCGACCAGATCATAGTCGGTGGTGACTTCAATATGTTCCTCATCAACACAGACCACGATAATAACATTCAGCAAGAACTCAGCTCCGCGTGGGGCGTGCCAAGACAAAGCATGGCTAAAACAGATAAATCAACAACCAACTCAAAAAAACTATTGAGACAGCTAGAAGACCTCAACCTAAGGGCACTTAACGGGCGACTTGCTGGCGACAATCCACCGGCCCCAACATTTCATTCCAATAATCACACCTCCCATCTCGACTACACCTTTACATCCTTAAACATGTTCCCAATGATAACAACATTTAGGATAGGGGTCAACGACCTTAGTGACCACCTCCCCCAAGAAATCTGTATAAAAGCAAGAGCACTATTAAACACAGAACCATACACCGGCCCAAAGATAGACACAACATCAAACCTAAGGCGACTTCGATGTAACTCCAACAACATCACTACAATAAGTCTCGACGTAAAATCTTTATACATTCAAACAGTAAAGCGCCTGAACACACCATCAAAAGAATGGCAAAACTTCACCCAAAAAGTTGCAGACAAATTATCTAAGGGTCCAGTAAAGAAGCCTCCGTATGGCAAGGGACACCTAAATAAAACATCACTCTCTCCAGGCATGAAGATCCAAAAACGAATAATAAACCACACGCTGAGAAAGATACGGCAAGACCCGGACAATAAAGATATGCAGGCAACCTTGAGGGAAGCTAAAAAAACACTAAAACAGAAGAAATGGGAGAAACAGAAAAATAAAAACGATCAACTGTGGGCAAAACTATTCCACGAAGCGAAACAAAAAAACAGCTCTAAATTCTGGAGAATGATCAAGGAAATAAAAAATCCTGACCATGGTGGCATAGATTCTAACATCACAGAAGAAGCATGGATAAACCATCTAGCCAGTCACTTTAATAGCGAGGCTACAACTAAAGAGGAAGTGCTAAGGAGGTTGAGCACGGATGACGTGGAGGTAGTACCAGGATACCACCAAAGAGAAGCAAACAACAAACGCAGCACTTTCATCTTGAAAGCGAACGATTTAAAGAATGCCGCCGACACCTCAACAGTCTCAGATCCACAGCCATCGACGATTGGGACTGAAGACATCAGAAGACAAATAGCGAAAGGAAGACCAACAGGAGCCCCTGGACCCAATGGCTTACCATCAATGCTTTACAAAAACGACGTAGAGTTCTGGAGCGTCGCGTTAACATCTTTATTCAACTACGCAAAAACTAATCAGTTTCTACCAGAGTCATGGCATGGTTCAATAATCAGTCCAATCCATAAACATTCGAGCAAAAAAGACCCAAAAAATTACCGTCTGATAGCACTAATTGACGTAGAAGCTAAATACTTTGCAGGGAACATACTAGAGGAATTAACCTCATGGGCCGCCGCAAACTCGGTAATCCCGAACACCCAAACCGGATTCCGTCAGGGCCAAGGAACAATTACAAACATCACGGCCCTGACTCTACTGATGGAATCAGCAAGAGATAACAATAAATCTTTATATCTCTCCTTCATCGACTATACTGCAGCGTTCGATCATGTAGACCGCAACATGTTATGGCAAAAACTGACCAAATGGGGCATACCTGTTCATCTCTTAAACGTACTGATAGCACTACACTCTGACACCTGGATTAAAGTGAAACTTGGTGCAGGCACACATCTTTCAAAACCAATAAAAACAACAAAGGGCCTCAAACAAGGCTGTGTCCTAGCCCCAATGCTATTCAACCTCTTCCTAGCCGACCTGCCCGGCGAACTAGACAAAAAATACTGCCATGCACCAAAGCTAGGGAAGACCACACTATCCAACCTGCTGTATGCAGACGACCTGGTGCTCATCAGCCAGACACCCATTGGTCTTCAGCACCTTCTAAACACCATCTACGATTTTTCAAATAAAAATGCACTGCAGATAAATTTCAATAAATCTAAGGTTATGGCAGTAAACTACAAAAGAAAAGGGAACATAATTGGCATATAAATGGAGAACGATTGGAAAACGTAACAACTTACAAATACTTGGGCATAATACTGGACTCGAAGATCACTTTTAAACCCCAGCTGGACTCCCTGCGAGGCAAGGGAATGGCAACCTCCCTTGCCCTAAAATCCTTAAAAACTAAACTCCCAGATCTGACCTTCTATCCACTTCTCCAAGTACTTCGCGCAAAACTGCAACCAACACTCACCTACGGGAGCGAACCCCTTCAAGGAAAAGACGCCACTCTTCTGGACACAATCATCTCAAACTCTTACAGGCTCATCTTTAACTTGCCAAAACAAGTCTCCTCAGCACAAATACGACTGGAATTTGGCATCGCGAAACAAACCTTAGAAAGACGGTGTGCATACGTCACTGCCTGGCACAAGATACGTAACGCCAACAATGATTCCCTAAATTCTAACATCTGGGATGAGACTCTTCAGCATCAAAAATCATCAGCGAGGAAGTATTTAATTGACTCTCTTGAAGTGCTGGGCCTATCCAACTTATGGGACATTCCAACAGACCATGTGACGTTTAAAAAAACAGCCAAAAAAGTAGTTAGACTCATCTCTAAAACTGAAGACAAGGAGGCCCTGACAAAAAAAGCACATGGTTGGGTAATCCTTAATGATTATGGTCCAATGCAACCACAGGCTTACCTCAATGTGGGCATGAACCTAAGAATGAAAGAGAAATTTTTAAAAATGCGTCTGGGCGTAATCCCGGTATATCCTCACCTACCGCCCTGGATAAGGAAAAATCTTGATCCACAATGCCGTCTGTGTAAAGCAGGAAAGGAAGACCTTGTCCACGCAGTGTGCATCTGCCCCAAACTGAAAGATCTGAGATGCAAATTCCTGCGAGACTCATTCAAAACCTATGGTATACGGACATGCAGACAGGCAGTCAAACTTTGCTTCAATCCCAGCAAAACAAAACTAAACTGTCAGGTCGTAAAATTCTTTGAACTGGCCGGAGTCAGATACATGAGAGCTTGAGGACTGTTGATTTTAACAATGCAACACTTTAATCTGAATCAACTTGGCAAACGCACAGGACAGAGCGAACTTTTAAATACCCTTTGGTTAATTCTCTTTGCAATTTTTAATTGTCCTTTTAAATGTTTTTTATTCGACTTGTAAAGATTTTAATTAATCATGTACAAATAAAATATTTACTTACTTACTTAGTCCTCAATCTATTATGCACAATGCTCATTAGCATGGATGTGTCAATTAGCAAATACAGGAATGATTTAGGGATAAATGTGTTGAGATGTATTTCAGTATGTGCTTACTATACAAAAGCAAACCCAATAGTTAATGAGGAGCTGGGAAGAATGATGGTTTAACATTCCAAAGGGAAATTGGATGATACATTTTCATGTACACATGTGGTGGGTATGAACAGATGTGAGACAAGGATAGGGTGCAGATGAAACAGAGGATGGAGAAGGAGAGGGCTCTGATGGACCAGACCAAAGACAAGGAAAGGGCTCTGTCGGACCAGAGGATAGACAAGGATAGGGCTCTGTCGGAACAGATGATAGACAAGGATAGGGCTCTGTAGGAACAGAGGATGGACTAGGATAGGGCTCTGTCGGAACAGAGGATAGACAAGGATAGGGCTCTGTCGGAACAGAGGATAGACTAGGATAGGGCTCTGTCGGAACAGAGGATAGACTAGGATAGGGCTCTGTCGGAACAGACGATAGACTAGGATAGGGCTCTGTCAGAACAGAGGATGGACTAGGATAGGGCTCTGTCGGAACAGAGGATAGACAAGGATAGGGCTCTGTCGGAACAGAGGATGGACTAGGATAGGGCTCTGTCAGAACAGAGGATAGACAAGGATAGGGCTCTGTCGGAACAGAGGATAGACTAGGATAGGGCTCTGTCGGAACAGAGGATAGACTAGGATAGGGCTCTGTCGGAACAGAGGATACACTAGGATAGGGATCTGGCAGAACAGAGGATGGACTAGGATAGGGCTCTGTCGGAACAGAGGATAGACAAGGATAGGGCTCTGTCGGAACAGAGGATAGACTAGGATAGGGCTCTGTCGGAACAGAGGATGGACTAGGATAGGGCTCTGTCAGAACAGAGGATAGACAAGGATAGTGCTCTGTCGGAACAGAGGATGGACTAGGATAGGGCTCTGATGGAACAGAGGTTAGACTAGGATAGGGCTCTGCCGGAACAGAGGATGGACTAGGATAGGGCTCTGATGGAACAGAGGTTAGACTAGGATAGGGCTCTGCCGGAACAGAGGATGGACTAGGATAGGGCTCTGTCGGAACAGAGGATGGACTAGGATAGGGCTCTGTCGGAACAGGGTAGACAAGGATAGGGCTCTGTCGGAACAGAGGATGGACTAGGATAGGGCTCTGTCGGAACAGAGGGTAGACAAGGATAGGGCTCTGTCGAAACAGAGGATGGACTAGGATAGGGCTCTGATGGAACAGAGGTTAGACTAGGATAGGGCTCTGCCGGAACAGAGGATGGACTAGGATAGGGCTCTGTCGGAACAGAGGATGGACTAGGATAGGGCTCTGTCGGAACAGAGGATAGACAAGGATAGGGCTCTGTCGGAACAGAGGATGGACTAGGATAGGGCTCTGATGGAACAGAGGTTAGACTAGGATAGGGCTCTGCCGGAACAGAGGATGGACTAGGATAGGGCTCTGATGGAACAGAGGTTAGACTAGGATAGGGCTCTGTCGGAACAGAGGATAGACTAGGATAGGGCTTTGATGAAAGAGAGCATGTACAAGGATAGGGCTCAGATGGAACATATGCTAGAGAAGGATAGGGTGCTGATAAAACAGAGGATAGACTAGGATAGTGCTCTGATGTAACAGAGGATAGAGAAGGATAGGGTGCTGATGAAACAAAGGATAGACTAGGATAGGGCTCTGACGTAACAGAGGATAGAGAAGGATAGGGTGCTGATGAAACAGAGGATGGAGAAGATGATGCTCTGAAGGAACAGAACATTGTGAAGGGTAGGACTCTGTCGGAACAGAGGATAGACAAGGATAGGGCTCTGTCGGAACAGAGGATAGACTAGGATAGGGCTCTGTCGGAACAGAGGATAGACTAGGATAGGGCTCTGTCGGAACAGAGGATGGACTAGGATAGGGCTCTGTCGGAACAGAGGATAGACAAGGATAGGGCTCTGTCGGAACAGAGGATGGACTAGGATAGGGCTCTGATGGAACAGAGGTTAGACTAGGATAGGGCTCTGCCGGAACAGAGGATGGACTAGGATAGGGCTCTGATGGAACAGAGGTTAGACTAGGATGGGGCTCTGCCGGAACAGAGGATGGACTAGGATAGGGCTCTGTTGGAACAGAGGATGGACTAGGATAGGGCTCTGTCGGAACAGAGGGTAGACAAGGATAGGGCTCTGTCGGAACAGAGGATGGACTAGGATAGGGCTCTGATGGAACAGAGGTTAGACTAGGATAGGGCTCTGCCGGAACAGAGGATGGACTAGGATAGGGCTCTGTCGGAACAGAGGATGGACTAGGATAGGGCTCTGTCGGAACAGAGGATAGACAAGGATAGGGCTCTGTCGGAACAGAGGATGGACTAGGATAGGGCTCTGATGGAACAGAGGTTAGACTAGGATAGGGCTCTGCCGGAACAGAGGATGGACTAGGATAGGGCTCTGATGGAACAGAGGTTAGACTAGGATAGGGCTCTGTCGGAACAGAGGATAGACTAGGATAGGGCTTTGATGAAAGAGAGCATGTACAAGGATAGGGCTCAGATGGAACAGATGCTAGAGAAGGATAGGGTGCTGATAAAACAGAGGATAGACTAGGATAGTGCTCTAATGTAACTTGGGATAGAGAAGGATAGGGTGCTGATGAAACAAAGGATAGACTAGGATAGGGCTCTGACATAACAGAGGATAGAGAAGGATAGGGTGCTGATGAAACAGAGGATGGAGAACATGATGCTCTGATGGAACAGAGCATTGTGAAGGGTAGGGCTCTGAAATAACAGAAGATAGTAAAGGATAGGGATTTGATGAACGAGAGCATAGACTAGGATAGGGCTCTGATGGAACAGAGGATAGAAAAGAATAGGGCTCTGATGGAACAGAGGATAGACTAGGATAGGGCTCTGATGGAACAGAGGATACAGAAGATGGTGCTCTGATGGAACAGAGGATAGACTAGGATAGGGCTCTGATGGAACAGAGGATAGACAAGGATAGGGCTCTGTTGGAACAGAGGATAGACAAGGATAGGGCTCTGACTGACTGGATGCTTATGAAATGAAGTCTAGACAAGGCTAGTATTAAGTTCAGATGACAATCAATTATAGGGCTCTGATGGAATGAAGGCTAGAGAAGGCTAGGGCTCTGATGCAACCGTGGCTAGACCTGGATAGGGCTCTGATGGAACGAAGGCTAGACATGGATAGGGCTCTGATGGAACGAAGGCTAGACATGGATAGGGCTCTGATGGAATGTAGCCTAGACAAGAAAAGGGCTCTGATGGAACAGAGGATAGACATGGAGAGGGCTCTGATGGAACAGAGGATAGACATGGAGAGGGCTCTGATGGAACAGAGGATAGACATGGAGAGGACTCTGAGGTGAACAGAGCATAGAGAAGGATAAAGCTCTGATGGACCGGACCAAAGACAAGGAGGAGGCCCTGATTCAACAGAGGATAGACAAGAATAGGGCTCTGATGGAACAGAGGATAGACTAGGATGGGGCTCTGATGGAACAGAGGTTAGACTAGGATTGGGCTCTGCCGGAACAGAGGATAGACTAGGATAGGGCTTTGATGAAAGAGAGCATGTACAAGGATAGGTCTCAGATGGAACAGATGCTAGAGAAGGATAGGGTGCTGATGAAACAGAGGATAGACTAGGAGAGGGCTCTGATGGAACAGAGCATTGTGAAGGGTAGGGTTCTGAAATAACAGAGGATAGTAAAGGATAGGGATTTGATGAACGAGAGCATAGACTAGGATAGGGCTCTGATGGAACAGACGATAGACATGGAGAGGGCTCTGATGGAACAGAGGATAGACATGGAGAGGATAAAGCTCTGATGGACTGGACCAAACACAAGGAGGAGGCCCTGATTGAACAGAGGATAGACAAGAATAGGGCTCTGATGGAACAGAGGATAGACTAGGATAGGGCTCTGATGGAACAGAGGATACAGAAGATAGTGCTCTGATGGAACAGAGGATAGACAAGGATAGGGCTCTGATGGAACAGAGGATAGACAAGGATAGGGCTTTGTTGGAACAGAGGATAGACAAAGACAGGGATGTGATGAAAGAGAGCATGCACAAGAATACGGCTCTGAAAGAACTGAGGAGAGACAAGGATAGGGCACTGAAGGAACAGGGGATAGAGAAGGATAGGGCTCTGACTGACCGGATGCTTATGAAATGAAGTCTAGACAAGGCTAGTGTTAAGATCAGATGACTATCAATGATAGGGCTCTGATGGAATGAAGGCTAGAGAAGGCTAGGGCTCTGATGCAACCGAGGCTAGACATGGATAGTGTTCTGATGGAATGAAGGCTAGACATGGATAGGGCTCTGATGGAATGAAGGCTAGACAAGGAAAGGGCTCTGATGGAATCAAGGCTAGACAAGGATAGGGCTCTGATGGAATCAAAGCTAGACATGGATAAGGCTTTGATGAAAAAGAGCATGTACAAGGATAGGGCTCTGATGGAATCAAGGCTAGGCAAGGACATTGCTCTGATGGAATGAAGGCTAGACAAGTATAGGGCTTTGATGAAAGAGAGCATGTACAAGGAAAGGGCTTTGATGGAATGAAGGCTAGACATGGATAGGGCTCTGATGGAATCAAGACTAGACAAGGATAGGGCTCTGATGGAATGAAGGCTAGACATGGATAGGGCTCTGATGGATTGAAGGCTAGACAAGGATAGGGCTTTGATGGAATGAAGGCTAGACGTGGATAGGGCTCTGATGGAATGAAGGCTAGACATGGATAGGGCTCTGATGGAATGAAGGCTTGACATGGATAGGGCTCTGATGGAATGAAAGCTAGACATGGATAGGGCTCTGATGGAATGATGAAGGCTGGACAAAAATAGGGCTCTGATGGAATGAAGGCTAGACAAGGATAGGGCTCTGATGAAATCAAGGCTAGACATGGATAGGGTTTGATGAAAGAGAGCATGTACAAGGATAGGGCTCTGATGCAATCAAGGCTAAACAAGGATAGGGCTTTGATGAAAGACAGCATGTACAAGGATAGGGCTCTGATGGAATTAAGGCTAGACAAGGATAGGGCTCTGATGGAATCAAGGCTAGACATGGATAGGGCTTGGATGAAAGAGAGCATGTACAAGGAAAGGGCTCTGATGGAATGAAGGCTAGACATGGATAGGGCTCTGATGGAACCAAGGCTAGACATGGATAGAGCTCTGATGGAACCAAGGCTAGACATGGATAGGGCTCTGATGCAACCGAGGCTAGACATGGATAGGGTTCTGATGGAATGAAGGCTAGACATGGATAGGGCTCTGATGAAATGAAGGCTAGAGAAGGCTAGGGCTCTGATGCAACCGAGGCTAGACATGGATAGGGCTCTGATGGAATGAAGGCTAGACATGGATAGGGTTCTGATGGAACCAAGGCTAGACATGGATAGGGCTCTGATGGAAGCAAGACTAGACATGGATAGGGCTCTGATGAAACGAAGGCTATACAAGGAAAGGGCTCTGATGGAATGAAGGCTAGACATGGATAGGGCTCTGATGAAACGAAGGCTAGACAAGGAAAGGGCTCTGATGGAATGAAGGCTAGACATGGATAGGGCTCTGATGGAACCATGGCTAGACATGGATAGGGCTCTGATGCAACCGAGGCTAGACATGGATAGGGTTCTGATGGAATGAAGGCTAGACATGGATAGGGCTCTGATGAAATGAAGGCTAGAGAAGGCTAGGGCTCTGATGCAACCGAGGCTAGACATGGATAGGGCTCTGATGGAATGAAGGCTAGACATGGATAGGGTTCTGATGGAACCAAGGCTAGACATGGATAGGGTTCTGATGGAACCAAGGCTAGACATGGATAGGGCTCTGATGAAACGAAGGCTAGACAAGGAAAGGACTCTGATGGAATGAAGGCTAGACAAGGATAGGGCTTTGATGAAAGAGAGCATGTACAAGGATAGGTCTCTGATGGAACTGAGGACAATCAATGATAGGGCTCTGATGCAACCGAGGCTAGACAAGAAAAGCGCTAAGATAGAACAGAGTCTAGACACGGGTAGGGCCTCACAAAGAATAAAAACAAAAGAATTAGAGACCTATTGTTAAAAAATGATCTCTAATATAAAAAGACTTTAATGGTATAACATTCAAACAATAATAAGTCTTTGATGGAACACAAGCGACCTTTAATAAATGGAAATTGGTAAAAATATGAAGTCAGCGCTGTAGGAAAGAAATCTATAATGATAGGGCTGATTGAACACTGGCTTACAACGTTAGTGCTCAGATGAGCGCGGTCTGAACAGTAATTGGAGTGATGGAGCACATGCTAAATGATGAAAGGGTCCGGATGGAACATGATTTATTTACATATTTTATTTCTATTACTTCTGCAACATGTCCTGCATTGCAGTGACATCTCATGAAACATATGTGGAATTTCAATTCCGTTGGAGTAATCAGAGAAATTTCAGCAATTCTGCGTTACTTTTGACTTGGAATTACAAAACAATAATAAAATTCGACCTGCTTGCATAACTAAGAGTGATTTGTGTGTCTTTTACATATATTTTCAGCCTTATCTTTAGGTCTACGTGGAATTTCAATTCCGTCGGAGTAATCCGAGAAATTTCAGCACTTCTGCGTTACTTTTGACTTGGAATTACAAAACAAAAACAAGATTACGCCTGCTTGCATGACTAAGAGTAATTTGTGGGGAAAAACATCACCCTACAAGGATTTAGTGAGTATGACTGGTTTATGATCTGTTGCATTTAGCACTGATTTCTGAGTGCAAAGCGCATCCTGCATTTTGCGCTAATAATCTAGCGCTGAATGCCAGGCGTAAATTGGAGGAAAATCATACCCAAAGTGCACATTTAATGAGTGCACGCGGATGCTCATGCTAGCTATTCTTGTTCTGTTGTGTTAAGCACTATTCATTGGCATTTTACACATAAGGGGGAATTTTTGTGCACAGAAACCCCCAAAGTCACTTTCCTGACAGGCCGACATGGAAAGGCTGATGGAAAGTGACATCGTAATCCCACAGACAGAAACGCCATCCATAGGATGTTACCGTGCGGTTCCGACCAACAGGAATACTCAGCGAGTCGGTCGGAACGGAGTCGGAATGACCGGTTGGTTAACATTCCGACTGCGAACATCGTAATCGGGTGGTCAGACTGTAAACAGACAGTCGGCGGTAAGGGCTCCGACGCGGTCACGAAGATTCCGACTGTCGGGCGGAGGCTTTTCGCCAACATTGAAATTACCCCTTAAATGTAGAATTACTCTTCTAGTGCGGTTCCGTGTAATCGAGCAGAGCTTTCCGGTAATTGTGCAAGATTATGCTTCACAGAATTGCTTGAGTTATGTCCATACTAGTACTCTTGTTGAGCAGCCCACACCGGCAGCTACCTACTAAAGGATGGGGTGGACTAAAGAAAGGGGAGTGGCCTCGAAGAAAACCAGGGTTTGTAGGCCTTGAGATGGCTGAATGGGAGATGTAAGTTCTGAGGCAAGAGATGAGGCTGAGGGTGGTCGGATTGTATTTCAATCTAATGGTTGACTGGGATGGTGTTAGTTATCATATGTCTTTCAAGTGAGCTGGACCATCCATTGGAATACATATGTGCCACAGAGACCAGTCCTTCTCTGAGGTGCAGGAGGCTCTGACCAGTCCATATGTGCCACTGACAGCACTCCTTCTCTGAGGGCAGGTAGTGTAGGAGCTTCAGATGTGTCCATATGTGCCACAGAAAGAAGTCCTTCTCCGAAGGGCAGGCAAGGTAGGAGCCTGAGTCCAGTGCACATGTGCCACAGAGAGCAGTCCTTCTCTGGAGGGCAGGGAGTGTAGGAACCTCAGAGCAGTCCATGTGTGCCACAGAGAGCAGTCCTTCTACGAAGGGCAGAGAATGTAGGACCCTGAGAGCAATCCATATTTGCCACAGAAAGAAGTCCTTCTCCGAAGGGCAGGCAGTGTAGGAGCCTCAGAGCAGTTCATATGTGCCACAGAGACCAGTCCTTCTCTGAGGGGCAGGAGGCTCTGACCAGTCCATATGTGCCACTGACAGCACTCCTTCTCTGAGGGCAGGTAGTGTAGGAGCCCCAGACCAGTCCACATGTGCCACAGAGAGCAGTCCTTCTCTGAGGGGCAGGGAATGTAGGAGCTTACGACGTGTCCATATGTGCCACAGAAAGAAGTCCTTCTCCGTAGGGCAGGCAAGGTAGGAGCCTGAGTCCAGTGCACATGTGCCACAGAGAGCAGTCCTTCTCTGGTGGGAAGGAGGTGTAGGAGCCTCAAAGCAGTCCATATGTGGCCCAGAAATCGGTCCTTCTCTTAGGAGCAGGCACTGTAGGAGCCTCAGACCAGTCCATATGTGCCACAGAGACCAGTCCTTCTCTGACGGTAAGGGAGTGTAGGAGCCTCAGACCAGTCCATATGTGCCACAGAAAGCAGTCCTTCTCTGAGGGCAGGTAGTGAAGGAGCCTCAGACCAGTCCATATGTGCCAAAGAGAGCAGGCCTTCTCTGAGCGGATGGGAGTGTAGAAGCCTCAGATCAGTCCATATGTACGACAGAGACCAATCCTTCTCTGAGGGGCAGGCAGTGCAGGAGCCTCAGACCAGTCCATATGTGCCACAGACAGTAGTCCTTCTCTGAGGGGCAGGCAGTGTAGGAGCCTCAGACCAGTCCATATGTGCCACAGAGAGTATTCCATCTCCAAAGGGTAGGGAATGTAGGACCCTGAGAGCAGTCCATATTTGCCACAGAAAGAAGTCCTTCTCCGAAGGGCAGGCAGTGTAGGAGCCTCAGAGCAGTAAATATTAGTAAATTCCGTTCCGCTCACGGAATTTGCGAAATATGGGCAATTTCGCGTTCCGCGGAGAACGCGGAATTGCCAAAAATTGTGCGATCCGCGGCTTTGCGGAATTTTTTGCTTGTTCTTGCTTTCAAAATGCGTGTTCGCAAGATATTTCCCACCGAGCATGCAAACAGCGTTCGCAAAAAGGAAGAAAGCATCGCGAACGAGCGGAACAAGCAATTCTGCGTGTTCGCGGACCGCTGCATGCTCGCGTACATTTTTTACCGTTTCGCGGAGCTTTGCGTAGCGCGACTACGCAAATTCCACCCACCCCTAGTCCATATGTACCACAGAGAGCAGTCCTTCTCTGAAGGGCAGGGAATGTAGGAGCCTGAGACCAGTCCATATGTGCCACAGAGAGCAGTCATTATGTGGGGGGTAGTGAATGTAGGGGCCTCAGACCAGTCCATATGTGCCACTGAGACCAGTCCTTCTCTGAGGGGCAGGGAGTGTAGGATCCTCACACCAGTCCATATGTGTCACAGGGACCAGTCCTTCTCTTAGGAGCCGGCATTGTAGGAGCCTCAGAACAGTGCATATGTGCCTCAGAGACCAGTCTTTCTCTGAGGGGAAGGGAGTGTGGGACATCAGACCAGTCCACATGTGCAACAGACAGCAGTCCTTCTCTGAAGGGAAGGCAGTGTAGGAGCCTCAGACCAGTCCATATGTGCCACAGAGACCAGTTCTTCTCTAAGGGCCAGGCCGTAAAGGAGCCCCAGACCAGTCCATATGTGCCTCAGACAGCAGTCCTTCTCTGGCGGGAAGGAGGTGTAGGGGCCTCAGACCAGTCCATATGTGCCACAGACAGAAGTCCTTCTCTGAGGGGCAGGGGATGTAGGAGCCTCAGATGAGTCCATATGTACCGCCGAGAGCAGTCCTTCTCTGAAGGGCAGGGAATGTAGGGCCTGAGACCAGTCCATATGTGCCACAGAGAGCAGTCCTTCTCTGGGGGGCAGTGAATGTAGGGGCCTCAGACCAGTCCATATGTACCACAGAGAGCAGTCCTTCTCTGAAGGGCAGGGAGTGTAGGAGCCTCAGACCAGTCCATATGTGTCACAGGGACCAGTCCTTCTCTTAGGAGCCGGCATTGTAGGAGCCTCAGAACAGTGCATATGTGCCTCAGACAGCAGTCCTTCTCTGAAGGGAAGGCAGTGTAGGAGCCTCAGACCAGTCCATATATGCCACAGACAGAAGTCCTTCTCTGAGGGGCAGGGGATGTGGGAGCCTCAGACCAGTCCATATGTGCAACAGAGAGCAGTCGTTCTCCAAAGGGCAGGCAGTGTAGGAGCCTTAGACCAGTCCATCCGTGCCACAGACAGCAGTCCTTCAATGGCAGGAAGGAGGTGTAGGGGCCTCAGATCAGTCCATATATGCCACAGATAGAAGTCCTTCTCTGAGGGGCAGGGGATGTAGGAGCCTCAGATGAGTCCATATGTGCCACAGAGACCAGTCCTTCTCCGAAGGGCAGGCAGTGCAGGAGCCTCAGACCAGTCCATATGTGCCACAGAGACCAGTCCTTCTCTGGCGGCAGGGAATGTAGGAGCCTCAGACCAGTCCATATGTGCCACCACAGTAGTCCTTCTCTGAAGGGAAGGCAGTGAAGGAGCCTCAGACAAGTCCATATGTGCCACAGACAGAAATCCTTCTCTGAGGGGCAGGGGATGTGGGAGCCTCAGACCAGTCCGTGTGCCACAGATACCAGTCCTTCTCTGAGGGGCATGGAGTGTAGGAGCCTCATATCCGTCCATAACTGCGACAGGGACCAGTCCTTCTGTGAGGGGCAGGAGGCTCTGAAAAGTCCATATGTGCCACAGACAGCAGTCCTTCTCTGAGGGGCAGGCACTGTAGGAGCCTCAGACCAGTCCATATGTGCCACAGACAGTAGTCCTTCTCTGAGGGTGCGGGGAGTGTAGGAGCCTCAGACCAGTCCATATGTGCCACAGTCAGCAGTCCATCTCTGAGGGGCAGGAGGCTTTGACCAGTCCATTTTTGCCAGTGACTGCAGTCCTTCTCTGAGGGGCAGGAGGCTCAGACCAGTCCATATATGCCACAGAGAGCAGTCCTTCTCTGGGGGCAGGAGGTGTAGGGGCCTCAGACAAGTCCATATGTGCCACAGACAGAAATCCTTCTCTGAGGGGCAGGGAGTGTAGGGGCATCAGACAGTCCATATGTTGCACATAGACCAGTCCTTCTCTGAGGGGCAGGCAGCGTAGGACTTCAGACCAGTCCATATGTGCCACATGGACCAGTCCTTCTCTGAGGGGCAGGTAGTGTACGAATTCTGACCAGTCCATATGTGCCACAGACAGCATTCCTTCTCTGAGGGGCAGGTAGTGTAGGGGCATCAGACAGTCCATATGTGCCACAGAGAGCAGTCCTCCTCTGAGGGGCAGGGAGTGTAGGAGCCTCAGACCAGTCCATATGTGCCACGCACAGCAGTCCTTCTCTGAAGGGCAGGGAATGTAGGAGCCTCAGGCCAGTACGCATGTGCCGCAAGGAGCACTTCTTCTCTGAGGGGCAGGAGGTTGCTCAGACCAGTCCATATGTGCCAGAGAAAGCTGTCCTCCTCTGAGGGGCAGGAGCCTCAGACCAGTCCATATGTGCCACAGAGAGCAGTCCTCCTCTGAGGGACAGGACTCGGAGCCTCAGACCAGTCCATATGTGCCACAGAGAGCAGTCCTCCTCTGAGGGGCAGGAGCCTCAGACCAGTCCATATGTGCCACAGAGATCGGTTCTTCCCTTAGGAGCATGCATTGTAGGAGCCTCAGACCAGTCCATATGTGCCACAGAGAGCAGTCCTTCTCTGGGGAGCAGGGAATGTAGAAGTGTCAGACGCGTCCATATGTGCCACATAGAGCATTCCTTCTCCGAAGGGCAGGCAGTGTAGGAGCCTGAGACCAGTCCATATGTGCCACAGAGAGCAGTCCTCCTCTGAGGTGCAGGCATTGTAGGAGCCTCAGTCCAGTCCATATGTGCCATATGTCTGAGAGCTCAGTATGGAGCTGGCAGCCTGAACTTTGCTGCTACAGTCACTGATACTGCAGACATCAGATTATCCGTGTCACTAGTGGTGTCTATGAGAGGGCGCCGCAGGCCTTCAGTGCAGCTCCCTCCATCTTCAGAGTACCTGCAGAGGACCAAGGATGCTCGGGAGCTCTGCCTCTCCCTTCCTTGAAAGGAGTCGTAGTTGGATGCGTGGGCTACAAGAAGGCTCTGGGACCACCAACTTTGTGGCTATCCACCTCTCTTTTGTCGCTACAGAGGAATGAACTGCCCTCTGTGTGCCCTTTAGAGAATGGCAGGCATTATACACTTTAACAACACTTCCCTTTGCATTCTGTTGATTTGCCACCAGTCCATTATGTGAGGGTGAGCAGTACATTTTGAAGTACTCTGCCTGCAATTGAGTTCTTGTTGGTTTTTGTCTCCCAGGATGCTCTAGTTTGCATGTCACTGTGTGCCATTTAAAGGAGGTCAGTCTCTGCTTCTGGAGGGGCCGGTACCACCCGCCCAGTAGACCACCACTGAACGCAAGCTTCACGTCCTCCAGGGGCCAAGATGCAGAGGGACTAGTACTGCCCATGTAGTACACCACCAGGTGCAAGCTTCATGGACTCGAATGGCCTAGCTGTGGATGGGCTAGTACTGACAATCCAGTACATTACCTGGTGCACGCTTCAAGCACTTGAGGGGCCTAGCTGAAGATGGGCAAGTACTGACCATCAAGTACACCACCTGGTGCAAGCTTCTCAGACTCATGGGACCTGACTGTGGAGAAGCTTGCCTCGCCCACCCCATACACCACTGCTGGGTGCAAGCTACACAGACTCATGGGCTCACATGCGGAAGGAATAGTACTACTTGTTTGAAACGCCACCGGGTGTATGCGTCACAGACTATTGGAACACTTGTACTAGGGACTAGTACTACCCACCCAGTACACCAGCACAGGGTTCAAGCTTCATAGACTCATGGGGTCTGGCTGCAAAGGTACTAGTATCACCCACATGGGTGCAAGCTTCGGGGATTCCTGGAGCCCAGCTGTGGTGGGGCTAATACCGCCTGGTCAATACACCACCCCCAGCTGCGAGCTACAGGTGGAATGGGCCTGGCAGAGGAGGTGCTACTGCATCACTCGGTGCAAATGGCACGGCTGTGCACATCTGGAAGTGTGTCATAATGCAATGCCATCAAGCTACTGCCCACCTGGCATACCAGCACCAGGGCAAACTTCATGGAGTGAGTGGACTGCCTGCACTTGGCCCTGCACCTGACTCCCACTGAGTATGGTCGGAGGCCATTAATGACACCGGCGCGGGTGGGGTGCAGGGCTTGACAAGATGCCAGGCTATGCCGCCCCCCCTTCCGCGCATGTCCGAAGGTGTCTCCATCTGGGGTCGAATACCCATGGAGAGCCTCGCACCCCACGCTTCAGTGTACACCTTTGAGTCCAGTGGTCGCACCACGCTGCAGACAATCAGAAGCCCCCCACTGAGAATGTTGGACACCCATGAAGGATGGGTTGGAGTCACCTGCCACAGGTCACACAGTGCACCCCACCCTTCCTGCTCACAGACAGTGGCCTCCTGCTGACGTAGGTGCTCCGATTCTGGTCTGCAAGACACTGTGGTCCAGGCCTACTGGGTGCAGAAGAGGGAAGTGCACAGTGCAGAGCAGCTGTTGAGGAGGGGTCGAGAACAGAGTCTGCAGAAGCGATGCCTGGCACAGTTAGGGCAGTGGGGCCTTACCCTACCAACATGATGCGCACTCAAACCCTCCTGGACATGCCGACAAGCCATGACCTGCAATGGTTGCGTTGGCCGTAAATATCTTCTACAGATCAAGCGGCTGCTCTCTGCTAGTTACGGCCAAAGTGTGGACACAGCAACGGCCCGTACGTCACTTAGCTTGAGGCACAGGAAACACTTCAACGTTGAAAAGGATTAAAGAGATAACAGACGTTCACTAAAAAAGACACAGGAGAAAGTGACGCTGTGATGAGGTCTGCTCATAACGTCGTAAGTTAACTTATGTTTGAAAAAACCTCTGAGCACTAAAAAAACCACAAAGTGTAGTTGTGTTACACAATAAACCAAAAAGCCACTGAAATTCGCCTGCTATGGTTCAGTAAACTACCCATAACTTGCACGCTCGCCATGCACTAGTCATGACGTCACGTACTACATTTTAATGACATCACAGATGATATCACTGTCTTCATCTGAAATGAAAAGAGGAATCCTGTGTATGCACTTGTTTTTCACTCTACGGATGCTGACGGGTCTTGGCCGCCCGAAGACGTCAGTGGAAAGTTCCTGGGGTCTGCT
Organism: Triturus cristatus; assembly: GCF_964204655.1. Lineage (NCBI taxonomy): Eukaryota > Metazoa > Chordata > Amphibia > Caudata > Salamandridae > Triturus > Triturus cristatus. Next base: position 17,644,752 of record NC_140592.1, on the reverse strand, counting down.
GATTGCCAATACCCCTCCCTGCACAAGGAGTAACTTGCACAGGGGATGGGTTCAGAGGTTTCCCGTACCACGGACCCTTCTGTTCATTTCTTTTCATGGGACAGACCTTCCGTAGTGTGATAGCTCAGTGGGTCGGTGTCCTTGTTTCAGTGACCGGAGTGTGACACTCCCATCTCGCTCATCGCACTCATACAGGTGTTGGACTGCACGGTGGGGTCTCCACACATCTCACTCTTAGACCCACCCCTCCCCTCCCCATACTCTGCTGCCTCTGGAGTGCGACCTTTTCCTGTCTAATGGGCTGTGAAGGTGATGAGAGAGTCAGCGAGACACCTCTGCCTCTGTCTGACGCCGCCCCTGCAGCCCCCTCCCCCTCCAAAATCAAAGAATGTTCCCTCCTGACGTTTATGAGAGATCTGGAGAGAGGCTGTTTTATAATGAGAAGTTCAGGGACTCCAAAGAAATTCCAAGATAGAATTACAGTTTGTTGACATAAACTATTGTATTTATATCAAGCTTGTGAGCCCTATGCGGGTCATTTGTAAACATTCGGTCTGATTGGAAATCCTTCACCCAGTCAGTGGTTATTCTTAGACTCTGACATGTCTTCAGCTCTGCTTGTATGTAAACCCCCATAATGCACCTGGGCAGAATTTATTATTTCCGGATATTGTTCTGCTCAGTGTCCAACCAGTACCGTGTGTATATCAGAACTAAAGACACACATTGAAAGAAAACGTGATGAAATCATCACGGTTCTTATGGACTTGCTAACTGTTCTCTAACTTTAAAAGTGGGGCTGGCCTGTGATAGGTGGCCTGTGGAGGGGGTGAGGTGACGTCTCTAAAGAGCAGTCTGAGGACAGGAGGTCACCCATGGACATGGCCTGCCCCGAGGCCTGTTATTTGAAGAGGTCCTGACGGCTGCAGACGCTGGGCTGAAGATGGCTCCTGTTCACGGCAGACATGGTATCCTGCGGCAGAAGAAGTGAAAGTGGGCGCCCCCGTGGGTAACCCTACACCCCACTGGCGGGGCAGACAAAGGCCTGGCGGCCCTCTGAAGCCACGAGACCAATCCCCACGCTGATGGCCACTCCACCGCTGTCAGCTAGCGCCGCAACCACTTTCCCTAATCCTTTGGCAAATTGATGTCAATCTTTCTTTGGCCTCAGCATCCAGAGGCTCAGATTTAAGAGGCCTTTGACAAATGAGCAGCCGCCATGACTGAAGGATGGACTCAGCTGTCGCTGGGGCTCCGCCCACTATTTGTCAACATGACAAAGTTCCTTTGTGGGGCGTCGGCTTACGCTGCTCACTACCACAGGTCAGTCCTGGAGACAAAAAGCCAAAGACGTGAGCTATGTAAGGAATTAGTGCTGGCTAGAGAGTGGGTCAAGACGCCGCGAGCCGAAGGGTGGCCCTATGTAATGTATGCTGAAGTATACCTTGAGAGAAGGAGGAGGGGGTAAATACATGCCAGGGGTCACGTGCCTTGTCGTTTCCCATCAGAGGCGCGTCTGCCCAGAACAGCAACAAAATATGGTCAAAAATTCAGAATGGCGCCTTTTGAGAAATTCTAGTAGAGATGGTAGTAAAATATCAATTTATTTCTGCAGTATTAATTGCTGCCCTTTGCCTTGTTTGCACCATTTGTATAAGGTCAAGGAAGTGCAGTGCAGTGCAGTGTAGGAGTAAAGGTGACTCCCCCACAGTTCACAATTGTAAGTGAGGGTTGAAGCTCATAAGATCTCTTCTCCTGGGTGTGGCTGAAGGAAGGAGCAGAGACAAGATTTATCTGAGGATGCTCTAAGCTCGGGGTGTCCTAAATCTCCAAGACTCTTGCAAATACTATGCTTGCTGCGGTAAGTCAAAAGAACGCATGTGGGTTTTCAACACAAAAATTGAAACTTTTGCATCCCTTTTAAGTTGTTGTGACACAAAAATGCCAATATACAACCGGATCCAAAATCGTGAAAAAAGAATGTTAAAGGCCATTTGTAAAAAAAAAAAAATGCTGCATCATTTTTATACGCCAGCTCCCAATCATGGGGAAATATTGCCAGTTTGCAAGGAACCCCTTTGTCATGGTCTCCGCGTGGTAGTAGCACCGGTCCCCAGTGGCGTGCATGGAACCGCTGCACCCCAATTTCAGCTATTTTCCCTACCTAGCTCCTTGAAATTCAGGGGTCCATTTTCTTTACTTTCAGTAATGCCCATAGAGGCCTTGCTATACCGCTGTTCTAATTGCCACTTAGTTGATAATGACAGAGTAGTTTATGTTGTATAATTATCAGAGCTTTTCATCCAAACTTTGTTTGAAATGCTGCATGAAGACGGCGCCAGTGGACGTGGGCGCTCTGCAGTTGTATCCATAAAAGTCAAGTCATCCCGCTAAACATTTCTCCCTCATTAACATTTGTAGGCAACAGAAGTGTTTGCAAATTCTCGAAAAAAATTATCTTAAGTGCAACAAATAACTTTCAAATAATTTAGAACTTGTCCTCCTCCAGTAAGAACCAGTTTGTGTGCTGGGAGGTGGGTTGGTGTATGGCTTTGAAATTTAGGTGGCATCATTTATAAGTCATCCTTGCGTCGCCCTGTCAGCAGAGTTTGCGGAGTTTTGCACAAGTGCGTAATTCCCCCAAAAACTCCACCAACCGCCACGAGGTGGAGTTTATCTTATATGGACGCGCGAGCTAGAAAAATTGAGTGCTAGGACCGGTCACGGCGCAATTTCTCAACCCAGGTGGTTGCTACCGTTCGCACAGAGAATGCAGCTGCTGGAATAGAAAATCTACTCGAGCCGCAGAAACAAGCATCTGATGGCGCCTGATTTTACTGCGCAGAAGAAGCTCTAACGCTGAAAATCAGCGCCAGCAGCACAACGGGCCGTAATTCTGCCACTCGCGGAACTCTGCAGAATCTCGCAAAGTTTGTATGTAACTCCGCGAAATTCCGTGGACTAAAACTCCACGAGCTCCACCCACCCCTAGTCTAAAGGCACCCAGTGGAGCTCATGCAACAGGGGTGGGTGAAATACCTGAATTATTTGAGGTGGGTCAGTCCGGTCACTGAGTGGAGCTGTGCGTCGCGCCAGAGCTAAGTGTGCAGCATCTGCCAGGATTCGATTCCCAAAGCCTGGATACAATACAAGAACACTCAATGTATGTGATAAAACTGGCAAAAGTGGCACACGCTCCCTCGTCTCCCTCACTCTCTCTCTCTCCCCCTCTCTCTCTCCCTCTCTCTCGCCCTCTCTCTCTCCCTCGTCTCCCTCGCTCTCTCTCTCTCCCCCTCTCTCTCTCTCCCTCATCTCCCGCTCTCCCTCCCTCCCTCCCTCATCTCTCTCTCTCTCTCTCTCCGTCCTTCATCTCCCTCACCCCCCCTCATCTCTCTCTCTCTCCCTCCTTCATCTCCCTCACACCCCCCTCATCTCCCAATCGCCTTTGAAGTCTTCACCCTTCAGCTTCAAAGCATGGATCATTCAATGCTCCCTCACCACTGCCTTGGTCCTAAACGCTTCCCTCAGCTCACTCCCGTACGCCATCCAGGCCTTCAGTCCCCCCTGCCACCAACTCAAGACACTAATGCACAACAACGGCCCTCATTTACGAATTCTTAGCGTGGGCTCTTGTGCGACCACAACACTTGGCAGACATGCGCAGTGCTGTATTTTGTTGGCCTGACGAGTTACTGTGCAAACTCTACTAAATGAGTCCTCTGTGTGTCCGAGGAAGGGTGTGTGTGAAAAGAGGCAGGCTTGCAGCATGGGGGGAGGAGGGGGGTGGCAGCAGGGTGTGCCTGCAGGGTCTGGGACGGCGAGCCGCTAGGTGGCGTATGGGTACACGACGCAAAGGAGGCCTCTCTCCTTGGCACGGATGTTGTTAAATCCTGTTAACCTATAGTATCGCCATTGGCACCCCTCAGTCCCCCCCTTCACAAGGATACATACCCAAAATAACACACACACAGACTGTTTGGTTGGGTAAAAATTGCTGCAGGTTTATTACATACTCCATTATGTAATATGTGGGTTATCTTTCGGGCGATCCAAGGGCAGGCAACCAACTGGGCCGCCTGCCCGCCTGATAAGCCGGGCAGCACTGGGGCGAACCCCGCCTTTGCTGCCATCCAAGTGATTCTCTTACAGGATCACGTGACCGTTGGTAACTTCTACTCACGCCCCTTCCCGGGGCGGAGCGTCGCAGAGCAAACCCCCGGTTGTTCAGGCCCACAACCGCCCGAAGGACTAGCGGGGCGCCGACAAGGCTTCCAGGACCCTCCCATGAGGCTCCTCGGATTTGGCTCAGGCACCCCCTATGGTGCCACGCAGAGGTACCCTTGGTACCGGCCTGCTTCCAGATCGCCATGTAACTCCACCTGCAACGAAAAAATAAAACATTACAACATTCTCACCCCCACCTGTACCACCACGCCGGGTAAGCGGCAGGGAGGGATGTATGACGTTACAACGCATGCTATTACAACGCATACCTTTACAACGCATTTTTTACACCGCAACTACTACTACAACGCATTACTTTACAACGAATACTCTTACAACGCAAAATCTATTAAAATACTGAAAAGTGCTGTTACAACGAAATCTATTACAACGCATACCATTACAACGCAAATTTTTTTTTTTTTTAATTAAAAGTACAATAAAATCTGGCACGGGATGCAGGGAAATTAGGGGTTTTAGGGTGGGGAAGTGTATTAAAATGTGGAGAACAACTGAGCGTAAATCTACTGAAATGCTTAACCAAATTAATACTCGAGTATTAAAATTAATACTCGAGTATTAGAATTCATACTCTAAATCCCCAATTATATTCCGTTTTCACACATTTCAAAGATTAACAAAAAGAACGATAGTTAAAACAGCAGTACTAACACAATTTTTATCATGAATAAATCGGAAAGTAAGTAAACAGAGTAAAACACACATACACATAGGCGCCATTTTAATGATCTCACTTGTAAAACTTGTCCTACCACAGTTTCTATGTAAACAATACCAAAAGACATGTTCCAAAATGGATGCCAAAACGGAGCAAATGAATGAAAACAATATTTTTAATAAAGCATTTTTAAATTATCATTTTCCACAGTAAAACAAAGCATTTAAAAAAACACAACGAACGCAGTTTTAAAAAAAATTAATAGTGACACAGAGTAAAACTTATAAATACAAGGAAGACACCATTTTGCACTCAGTTGATTATCAACTAGCAGAGAGACCAGACGTGAAAAGCTGACCCTCTGTCACCTCCACTGCGACCTCCTCAGAGATAGCACGGAATTCATTCGTAAAAGCATTACAAAAGAGCAACTAGTAGTAAGTCATTATAATAATTTTAAACGTTGGTTTTGAGGAAAATATATTTTCTTAACCCAAAAAAAAATTTAAATAAAATTCTTAATAATAACTTTTAAAATGTACTGTTTCTAATTTATTATCACTAGAAATACACACCAACTTAAAACAAGTATTTTATTTTCCAAAAACAGAAACTCGGAATATATTGAGATTCAACAACAGGTGTACCAAATTGAGCATTACCACCACGTAAACGACTGACATATAAAATTGTGAAGGTAAATGTAATTTATTTGTAATAGTTTAAATTGTGAAACATATTTTTAAAAATTACCTAAAGTGATGTATGGCAATGGTGTTTTGTTTTTAAACCTCAATCTCACTACATCATAAACGAAAAAATAGCCTGATGCAGGAGTAACAATTACTAATAAGACTTCAGTTGGGTACTACATCTGAAAATGCGATTCATATTAGTTGGGCAACTATTTCTATTCAAAGTCCTCGAATATTCTGCATTATAGTAATTTAGTGATAGTATCGGATTAACCTTTTTTTATTTGCGAAAAATGCATTAAATGTGTAATATGTTTTCTTTCACCAATTGTTACTCATACTCCTTTGTCATATATCAAATTGTTGTTATAATTTATTTTTTTAACAACCAACGTTGGCTAAGGAAAATTAATTTATTCAAGTTTTTTTTTCCACAGAGTTCATCTGTACCCAAAAAAAACTTTATCCTGCTGCAAGCATTAGCTTAAAGGCACGAACACAAGCAATAACAGAAAAAGGTATGTTACCTTTTGAATATTATTTTTACTAAACATTTTTAAACCTTCCTTTTGCAATTATTACTCCTCTAACGTACCACATTAGTAAAATAATGAATAGTTTAGAGTAACAATATACTATTTCTTCTCCAGGAAGGTGCAACATTAGGGAGATTTTTTTATAGTGTAGGGGTACATATCTCTATTTCAACTACAGGAAGGTGCATTGGTTTGTACAGTGTCATGTAGTATTAGTTATATTGTATGTCATTAATAATTTAAATTTACTCAGATTTTAAATTTCAAACCAACGTTAATTTTTTTTTATCCTCTTTTTTTTCAAAAGACAACAATTTGATTCCTTACAGAAAGATTATTTCCACCACACACGTTAAATCTAGAATCAACAGACCAAATCATCCTCCGAAGCCTCATCCAGAAAAGCAAGTTCTACAAAACAAGGTATTGATTTTCATGATGGTTTCTTAACCTTCAATATATTAGACTAGCTATCTCATTGTTAATGTTGAATAAAAACCCAATTTAATTATGGTTACATTTGCTGAATTCTGAATTTTATTTCATGACTAAAGGATGGTGTAGCATTAGGGAAAGTGTTCTCTACTGCAACTTATAACAAATATACATGTTTACAAAAATTATTGTAAAATCGCATTTGTCAACATCGTTCAGTTTTCACATTCTTTTCTTTTTTCACTTTTCCAGACATTTATTTTTCCATTCCAAATCCAACCACCTCATAAGTGTCTACTGCTGCCTACACGCCATTCCCAATTAAGAAAAGTCCGCAACAAAAGCAAATTCGAAATAAAAAGGTAATTTTATCCAACATTCTAAGGTGCACCAGTTGTAAAAATGTACCATGCTGTAGGGGTAACAATTACTATTCTAACTCCAGGAAGGTGCATCAGTAGGGAAAGTTTTGGATGGTGTAGGGGTAACAATTTACTATTCTAACTCCAGGAAGGTGCATCAGTAGGGAATGTGTTGGATGGTGTTGGGGTGCAATTTACTATTCTAACTCCAGGAAGGTGCATCAGTAGAGAATGTGTTGGATGGTGTAGGGGTGCAATTTACTATTCTAACTACAGGAAGGTGCAGCAGTAGGGAAAGTGTTGGATGGTGTAGGGGTGCAATGTACTATTCTAACTCCAGGAAGGTGCAGCAGTAGGGAAAGTGTTGGATGGTGTAGGGGTGCAATTGACTATTCTAACTCCAGGAAGGTGCATCAGTAGGGAAAGTGTTGGAGGGTGTAGGGGTGCAATTTACTATTCTAACTCCAGGAAGGTGCAGCAGTAGGGAAAGTGTTGGATGGTGTAGGGGTGCAATTGACTATTCTAACTCCAGGAAGGTGCATCAGTAGGGAAAGTGTTGGAGGGTGTAGGGGTGCAATTTACTATTCTAACTCCAGGAAGGTGCATCAGTAGGGAAAGTGTTGGAGTGTGTAGGGGTGCAATTTACTATTCTAACTCCAGGAAGGTGCAGCAGTAGGAAAAGTGTTGGAGGGTGTAGGGGTGCAATTTACTATTCTAACTCCAGGAAGGTGCATCAGTAGGGAAAGTGTTGGAGTGTGTAGGGGTGCAATTTACTATTCTAACTCCAGGAAGGTGCAGCAGTAGGGAAAGTGTTGGAGGGTGTAGGGGTGCAATTTACTATTCTAACTCCAGGAAGGTGCATCAGTAGGGAAAGTTTTGGATGGTGTAGGGGTAACAATTTACTATTCTAACTCCAGGAAGGTGCATCAGTAGGGAAAGTGTTGGAGGGTGTAGGGGTGCAATTTACTATTCTAACTCCAGGAAGGTGCAGCAGTAGGGAAAGTGTTGGATGGTGTTGGGGTGCAATTTACTATTCTAACTCCAGGAAGGTGCAGCAGTAGGGAAAGTCTTGGATGGTGTTGGGGTGGAATTTACTATTCTAACTCCAGGAAGGTGCAGCAGTAGGGAAAGTGTTGGAGGGTGTAGGGGTGCAATTTACTATTCTAACTCCAGGAAGGTGCATCAGTAGGGAAAGTGTTGGAGGGTGTAGGGGTGCAATTTACTATTCTAACTCCAGGAAGGTGCATCAGTAGGGAAAGTGTTGGAGGGTGTAGGGGAGCAATTTACTATTCTAACTCCAGGAATGTGCATCAGTAGGGAAAGTGTTGGAGGGTGTAGGGGTGCAATTTACTATTCTAACTCCAGGAAGGTGCATCAGTAGGGAATGTGTTGGATGGTGTAGGGGTGCAATTTACTATTCTAACTCCAGGAAGGTGCAGCAGTAGGGAAAGTGTTGGATGGTGTTGGGGTGCAATTTACTATTCTAACTCCAGGAAGGTGCAGCAGTAGGGAAAGTGTTGGATGGTGTAGGGGAGCAATTTACTATTCTAACTCCAGGAAGGTGCATCAGTAGGGAAAGTGTTGAAGGGTGTAGGGGTGCAATTTACTATTCTAACTCCAGGAAGGTGCATCAGTAGGGAATGTGTTGGATGGTGTAGGGGTGCAATTTACTATTCTAACTCCAGGAAGATGCAGCAGTAGGGAAAGTGTTGGATGGTGTTGGGGTGCAATTTACTATTCTAACTCCAGGAAGGTGCAGCAGTAGGGAAAGTGTTGGATGGTGTAGGGGTGCAATTTACTATTCTAACTCCAGGAAGGTGCATCAGTAGGGAAAGTGTTGGAGTGTGTAGGGGTGCAATTTACTATTCTAACTCCAGGAAGGTGCAGCAGTAGGGAAAGTGTTGGATGGTGTTGGGGTGCAATTTACTATTCTAACTCCAGGAAGGTGCAGCAGTAGGGAAAGTGTTGGATAGTGTAGGGGTGCAATTTACTATTCTAACTCCAGGAAGGTGCATCAGTAGGGAAAGTGTTGGAGGGTGTAGGGGTGCAATTTACTATTCTAACTCCAGGAAGGTGCAGCAGTAGGGAATGTTTAGGATGGTGTAAATGTTATGTTTTAGGTAAATCATAAATTTATTCTGGCTAATTTTTGTGTCTTTTCTCCTCTTTTCAGATAATGTCTAGCCTGGGAGCTGCCAACTTTATTAAATCCAGGAAGGGCAAAAATTTGTTAAACCATGGTGGATACATATATAGTAAGGAAAGAATAAGTTTAACTAGAAATCATTGGAGGTGTGTGCAATACTACACTACCCATTGCAGTGGCAGAGCGGTTACTGTTGAAAATTTGGTTGTGAAAACCACAGAACATAACCACTCTGCCTCTGCAATGGATGTAGAAATTAGAGAAACAATAAACGAGATGAAAGCTATTGCAAGCACCTCCAATGATTCCACAGGATCAATTTTAAGAGAGGTTGCACAGCATGTCCCCAGTCATGTTGCTAGTAACATGCCTATAATACCAAATTTGAGAAGAATTATTCAGAGACAAAAGCAGGCAAGTAACATTCAATTATCTACACCACATACTTTCTCTGACATTAGAATTCCTCATGATCTTTCTATTTCTTTTTCTGATGAACCTTTCCTTCTGCATGACAACGAAAACCCTCAGAAACGTATTTTAATTTTTAGTACCCCACGTAACCTTGCTAAGTTAGAAACTAGTGAAATTTGGATGATGGATGGGACGTTTAAAAGTACACCCCATCCTTTCACTCAAATTTACACTATACATGCAAAAATTAACAATAGTGTAATTCCCTTAGTTTACAGTTTGCTACCTGATAAGACTTCTGCAACATACACTGAACTTTTATCAGTGATTAAAAGTAAAACATCTTCAAGTCCTCGAAAAATAATTATTGATTTTGAATTGAGTATGATCAATGTGATCACTAAAACGTACACGGATACCCAAATTCAGGGATGTTTTTTCCATTTTTCGCAGGCATTTTGGCGTAAATTACAGAAAACATCCCTAGTTGCAGAATATTCTCGGGATAGCAAACTACAATTTGAACTAAAAAAATTAACTGCACTTTGTTTTGTTCCTCCCGATAGTGTGGACGAGTACTACACTGCAATTATAGAATCTGTTTATTATACGAGTAATGAAGAAAAATTGGCACCCATTCTAAATTATTTTGAGGACACATGGATTGGACACCTAAGCAGATCGGGTCGCAGGAGGAAGCCACGATTCCATGTGGAGTGGTGGAACTGCTACACGAGTTGTTTAGAGGGAGAAGCAAAAACAAACAATGCCATTGAGGGATGGCATAACTCCTTCAACCATACAATTGGTAAACCACATCCTAACTTCTACTCATTTTTGGAAACTTTGAAGAAGGAGCAAAGTTTCCAAGAAATGAGAATAGCCCAAACACTCGCAGGTAGTCTAAACCCACGAGTAACAGTCAAAACAAGGGAAATGTCTGAGAGACTATTGGCAATTCTACAACAATTTTCGTTGTGTGTGGCTATAGACTACCTGGAAAATCTTTCTAACATTCTTTCTTTTTAAAATAATGTAATTACTTACTTTCCTGCTTTGCTTTAAATTTTAAAAATTTTCAAATTACAATTGGCATACGAAGGTATTTTCTAAAAATTTTTTCAAACAAACAAGTCGGGTTATTTTTTTTTAAAACAAATCTTCATTTCAAGCAAAAACTACCAATGTCTACAAATTTACTGTCCCATAGTATTTGAACTATTGTTCGACATCGGAACTCCATTAATTAAATTACTGTAAAAATCCAATTTAATTACCTTCAAAACTAATCTCCAAAAATGAAAAATATGTAATATCTACAATTCAAACCATATTCCGAAATGCACTTTGCAGCTTAATCATCATTTTTAAAACAATCGTTATTTTTCATAATTTGAAAGTACGCAACTTTTTGGCAGTTAGAAATGAAGATCGACATTACTTTTGTTACTTCCTAAATAAACAAATCAACTTTCTGAACAGTAACTTATAATTTTTTAACAGTTACATACTTTTTTAAACAAAATAAATAACTTTTAGCGACCCGACATAGGCATACATTAATGACATTAATGTGGACATGTTTAAAAACAATTAAGTAATCAATTAGTTTTCCCGCAACCTCCCCTTATTCTTTCCTCACTATATATGTATCCCTTTTAAAGGTTTATTCTACAATTATTAATGAAAATATTTCCTACCTGGCCGCAGATCAGCTTCCTGCTGCTTCCTCCTCCGATGCTCTGCAAAATGGCGTATTACGTCGACGCTCACGTCATTACGTCATCGCGTGCATCTAAATTTAAAGCGGACTACTTTATTTAACTAACCTGTAAATAAATGTTTATAAATGTTAATAAAATATTTATATTTTGTTTTAAAAATGTTTCTTACATTGCAAAATTCATTAAAAATATGGTTTATTTTTTCATGATTTTTCAATAAATTAAAAATGTGAAAACAAAAATTGTTTCCTGTCATTATTTTTTAAATAGTTATTTAAACTTCAAATTTATAACTAATTAATTGTTAATTCACTAAATATGTTCCTTACCTCGACTCCATTGTCTTTTCCTTTCAAAACTTTCTCTTTCTCCACTTTCTGATCCTTCTTTTCTTGTTCCGCGGGTTGTATATTCTGATGCTGCCAAAATAAATAAAGGACAAAGACGCTCATAGACTTCAATGGAAAAGCGTGGGAATTTATTAAAAAAAGTAAGTAAATATTTTTTTTTTTTTGTTTTAAACTATTACTTTTTTTTAAATGCATTTTTATTACTCTTTTAATATTTCAAATTCTATTATATTTTTAATTATTTTTAATAAATTTATCTAATTTTTATAATAAATAATCAAAAAGTACTCTTCCTTTTTTTAAAAACAAAGTTCTTTATTTTTTGAAATTATAAATACTTTAGTATTTACATATCTTATTTCTTAAATTTTTGAAAGATACTGTATTATTAAAATTTTTAAAAAGTACTCACAAACTTTAAATAAATTAAATTTAAAATATGCAGTTTCTTAATTTGAAAAAACCAATGAACAAAATTATTTTAAGAAATACACTTTAATATTTAAAAAATACTCAACTATTAAAATTTATTTACTCACTCTTATTTTTTCTAAAAAATATATTAAATACTCTTTCAATTAAGAATAATTCTCAATTATTTATTTAACTTTAAAAATACTCACTATTCACTGTAATATGTATAAAATTAAATTTAAAAACAATCATTCCATTTTCATAAATACTCAAGTATTAATTTAACTATCCAACAAAACATTCCTAGTAAACAAAATACTCAAGTATTAAGTATCAAGAATTAATATTAAAATACTCAAGTATTAATTTAACTATCCAACAAAACAAAATACTCAAGCATTAAGTATCAAGAATTAATATTAAAATACTCAAGTATTAATTTAACTATCCAACAAAACATTCGTACTAGACAAAATACTCAAGTATTAATATTAAAATACTCAAGTATTAATTTACCTACCCAACAAAACATTTCTACTAGACAAAAAACTCAAGTATTAATATTTTGATAAACAACTCACTTTTTTTCAAATACAATTTTTTTAATAACAAATAATTATACGATATATATTTATTTTAATTAAAATACCAACATTTAAAAATGCGTTGTAATAGTATATGCGTTGTAAAAAACTTACCATATAACATCTTGCGTTGTAAATGCATGCGTTGTAAATGCATGCGTTGTAAAGGCATTTTCAAATAATGCGTTGTAAAGGTATATGCGTTGTAAAAGTACTTACCATATAATAGCATGCGTTGTAAAAGCATGCGTTGTAAAAGTTTTTGCGTTGTAAAAAATGCATTGTAATAGCATAGCGTTGTAAAAGTTGCGTTGTAAAGGTGGTTCCCCGGCAGGGAGGGATGCGGAGTGCGAGGCCAACAAGAGGTCGCCAGCATGGTGGGGGAAGGCTATATAGCCTCCCCCTCGCCAAGGAGGCCCGTAAGTGACACCCCTCGCGTCACTTCCGGGGAGAAGAGAGAGGAGGGAGACACTGGCCGGCGTCCCCGCTCCCTGACGGGGGGGGGGGGCGGGGAGGGGTGACCGGTGCCCAGGCGATACTAGGGCACCGACCGCTCTAGTGGCCCCATGAGGGGGCCGCGGTCGGCGGCATTCCTTGTCTTTTCCCCAAGTTTCTGTTATTGGGATTTGTTTCCAGGTTTGTAAAGGGGTTTAATGGGATTTGTGGCTGTATTTCGGGGCACCTCCTTTCTGTTGCTTAGACAAGGTTTTGAAATATGGTCTGGGACAGGCTGGCAGGGGGCAGTTTGCCCTGACTGAGGGTTCTTCCCCATCACTTCGGCTCAGGTGATGTCACTGTTGCTACTGAATAATTAAGGGGCATGTATATCAAAGAGTTGTGTCACCCTTTCACCACGCGCGGGGCGTGAGGGCAACAATACAACAACGGCGGATTTATCAGGCATGGAACGCCACCTTGCAGGACCCTGCGTGGATTGATAAATCAGGATTAACGCAGCACAAGTCGCTGTTGTGTAACTCTGCCCCAGGGAGGCGTTCCATGGGTGGAGTGTAGGTGTTCCCACGCGCCCACCCATGGATTTTGGCGTATTCCCAGATTCCATCAAAAAAGAGGGGGGGGGGGGACCAAGGAGCCGGTTAATGGTCCAGTGTCCATGCTCCCAAAAGTTATATTACCACAAACAAAGGTTGGACACTGTTCCAAGGATAGGGTCCAGAGGTTGACCCATATGTCTTATAAAAAAGACAAAAAGAAAAGAGGGGAGGTCCTGGGTTAGGCAGACCCACCACAAGGGGGAAAGCACATATATTGCCTCTTGTTGCCCTCACACACCCCGAAGGATGTCATGCTTCATCATCGGGCTATGCTCCTCGTCGGGCCGGCGCTGCAATTCCCAACGGGCCCCCGAAGGGTCACTTTCTCGGAGATCTTTTTGAGGCATGCCGGATGGTGTATGAGGGTGTGTGGGGTGTGGGTTCTAAAGAGGGTAAGTAAAAAGTGTGCAATGTGAATTAAAAATGACTGGGGGTTATGTTGGTTTAGTTACCCTCCTGTCAACAAAAAACTCTCATTTTGAGTATGGTCCCCAAGGACACATTGTGCCTCGGTGTCATTAAAACGGTCAACATGTTTCGCGCCTCTGTCGCTGCTAGAGTCGTTGGCGCTTCATCAGGACCAAAGAAGTGCAAAGAATAGTGAAATGCACGTGAGTGTGTACGTGAATATAAAAATATATGAATAAATACCCACAATATATGTCAGGGCGGGCCAATTGTACTGCTCCTGAACATGACCTAGGACACAGAAACAGAAGAAAAAATAGTTACAAAGGACGTGCATTAGACTAGCTTAATGCAACGTAGTGTGCCACAATCGTGTGCACAACATGCCAGTGTCATACAGATAAAAAGGAAAAAGGCGGGACCAAGTGGGGAAACACAACTCCCTCATCTGTTTTTGCTCAAGATAAGGAGGATACCCAGGCAGGTGTATCGTGGCGTGTCAAAATTATAAGGAAATGCCTTTATATGACGAGCGGAGACACTCCCTGTTCGTAATAATATACGTTCCATTGTTAGCGGGGCATCTCCACTTCATGAGACCCTAAACAAGTCTAACTAGACATACATAACCATCCTCCCTTGAGGTATTCTTACCTCCCAAAGAACAGGGCTCACTTCAATGGCTGTTGGCGTTAAGTCGCCCGCACCGTATCGGGTTGCTAGGACAGAGGCATAATGAAAGAATAAGCACAAATGGACACGAGGTGCAACCATCACATCCAGTGCCATCGGTTGCGTGACCTGACCCCCTATCATTATCGGGTACTCACTGTAGATGGCAGGTGCCTGCACTCTTGAACCTACGCGTCCGACCGCCAAGCCAGTGATGCATTGGAGGCAGCGGGACGGAGGTTTTTAAACTCGTAGGTTCCCAGGTAAATCCTCCTTCCGGGGCGTGCCTAGCTGTAAATTGAAGAAGCGCATGCGTGCAGCTGCGCCCTTACTGTGCATGCGCAGACCGGGACTAGTGATCCCCTGAGCATGGGCGTCCCGAATGGAGGCTAATTCTTACTGGCACTCTGTATACAGTCAAAACAAAGCTCATGAAATGTGTACCGGTCAACGCCAGGGTGAAGCGGTCTTGTCACAATCGTGGTAGGTAAAATCCTCCTAATGACAGCGTCTACTGGACTCTAAACATAAATCACAAGAGGCATAATAATAATGACTAGTGATGAAAACACAAGGAGAATAGCCCATACCACTCATTTGTCAGGGATAATGCAGTTACTTCATATTGTATGTTGTAGCAAAGGAGATGGGTGGGTAGTGGACAGCCACATTGCGGGGAGGAAGTATCACTCGAGTATGAGCCTTGGAGCACCCCATCTTGAGAATATGTAGGTCTCGTATATGAAAGGAAATGGAAAACAGAAGGGAAAGAAAAGATAAACGGTCCCTCGGCAGAACTGCCGTGCAAATATTCCATCAAAAAAGAGGGGGGGGGGGGACCAAGGAGCCGGTTAATGGTCCAGTGTCCATGCTCCCAAAAGTTATATTACCACAAACAAAGGTTGGACACTGTTCCAAGGATAGGGTCCAGAGGTTGACCCATATGTCTTATAAAAAAGACAAAAAGAAAAGAGGGGAGGTCCTGGGTTAGGCAGACCCACCACAAGGGGGAAAGCACATATATTGCCTCTTGTTGCCCTCACACACCCCGAAGGATGTCATGCTTCATCATCGGGCTATGCTCCTCGTCGGGCCGGCGCTGCAATTCCCAACGGGCCCCCGAAGGGTCACTTTCTCGGAGATCTTTTTGAGGCATGCCGGATGGTGTATGAGGGTGTGTGGGGTGTGGGTTCTAAAGAGGGTAAGTAAAAAGTGTGCAATGTGAATTAAAAATGACTGGGGGTTATGTTGGTTTAGTTACCCTCCTGTCAACAAAAAACTCTCATTTTGAGTATGGTCCCCAAGGACACATTGTGCCTCGGTGTCATTAAAACGGTCAACATGTTTCGCGCCTCTGTCGCTGCTAGAGTCGTTGGCGCTTCATCAGGACCAAAGAAGTGCAAAGAATAGTGAAATGCACGTGAGTGTGTACGTGAATATAAAAATATATGAATAAATACCCACAATATATGTCAGGGCGGGCCAATTGTACTGCTCCTGAACATGACCTAGGACACAGAAACAGAAGAAAAAATAGTTACAAAGGACGTGCATTAGACTAGCTTAATGCAACGTAGTGTGCCACAATCGTGTGCACAACATGCCAGTGTCATACAGATAAAAAGGAAAAAGGCGGGACCAAGTGGGGAAACACAACTCCCTCATCTGTTTTTGCTCAAGATAAGGAGGATACCCAGGCAGGTGTATCGTGGCGTGTCAAAATTATAAGGAAATGCCTTTATATGACGAGCGGAGACACTCCCTGTTCGTAATAATATACGTTCCATTGTTAGCGGGGCATCTCCACTTCATGAGACCCTAAACAAGTCTAACTAGACATACATAACCATCCTCCCTTGAGGTATTCTTACCTCCCAAAGAACAGGGCTCACTTCAATGGCTGTTGGCGTTAAGTCGCCCGCACCGTATCGGGTTGCTAGGACAGAGGCATAATGAAAGAATAAGCACAAATGGACACGAGGTGCAACCATCACATCCAGTGCCATCGGTTGCGTGACCTGACCCCCTATCATTATCGGGTACTCACTGTAGATGGCAGGTGCCTGCACTCTTGAACCTACGCGTCCGACCGCCAAGCCAGTGATGCATTGGAGGAAGCGGGACGGAGGTTTTTAAACTCGTAGGTTCCCAGGTAAATCCTCCTTCCGGGGCGTGCCTAGCTGTAAATTGAAGAAGCGCATGCGTGCAGCTGCGCCCTTACTGTGCATGCGCAGACCGGGACTAGTGATCCCCTGAGCATGGGCGTCCCGAATGGAGGCTAATTCTTACTGGCACTCTGTATACAGTCAAAACAAAGCTCATGAAACGTGTACCGGTCAACGCCAGGGTGAAGCGGTCTTGTCACAATCGTGGTAGGTAAAATCCTCCTAATGACAGCGTCTACTGGACTCTAAACATAAATCACAAGAGGCATAATAATAATGACTAGTGATGAAAACACAAGGAGAATAGCCCATACCACTCATTTGTCAGGGATAATGCAGTTACTTCATATTGTATGTTGTAGCAAAGGAGATGGGTGGGTAGTGGACAGCCACATTGCGGGGAGGAAGTATCACTCGAGTATGAGCCTTGGAGCACCCCATCTTGAGAATATGTAGGTCTCGTATATGAAAGGAAATGGAAAACAGAAGGGAAAGAAAAGATAAACGGTCCCTCGGCAGAACTGCCGTGCAAATATTCCATCAAAAAAGAGGGGGGGGGGGGGGACCAAGGAGCCGGTTAATGGTCCAGTGTCCATGCTCCCAAAAGTTATATTACCACAAACAAAGGTTGGACACTGTTCCAAGGATAGGGTCCAGAGGTTGACCCATATGTCTTATAAAAAAGACAAAAAGAAAAGAGGGGAGGTCCTGGGTTAGGCAGACCCACCACAAGGGGGAAAGCACATATATTGCCTCTTGTTGCCCTCACACACCCCGAAGGATGTCATGCTTCATCATCGGGCTATGCTCCTCGTCGGGCCGGCGCTGCAATTCCCAACGGGCCCCCGAAGGGTCACTTTCTCGGAGATCTTTTTGAGGCATGCCGGATGGTGTATGAGGGTGTGTGGGGTGTGGGTTCTAAAGAGGGTAAGTAAAAAGTGTGCAATGTGAATTAAAAATGACTGGGGGTTATGTTGGTTTAGTTACCCTCCTGTCAACAAAAAACTCTCATTTTGAGTATGGTCCCCAAGGACACATTGTGCCTCGGTGTCATTAAAACGGTCAACATGTTTCGCGCCTCTGTCGCTGCTAGAGTCGTTGGCGCTTCATCAGGACCAAAGAAGTGCAAAGAATAGTGAAATGCACGTGAGTGTGTACGTGAATATAAAAATATATGAATAAATACCCACAATATATGTCAGGGCGGGCCAATTGTACTGCTCCTGAACATGACCTAGGACACAGAAACAGAAGAAAAAATAGTTACAAAGGACGTGCATTAGACTAGCTTAATGCAACGTAGTGTGCCACAATCGTGTGCACAACATGCCAGTGTCATACAGATAAAAAGGAAAAAGGCGGGACCAAGTGGGGAAACACAACTCCCTCATCTGTTTTTGCTCAAGATAAGGAGGATACCCAGGCAGGTGTATCGTGGCGTGTCAAAATTATAAGGAAATGCCTTTATATGACGAGCGGAGACACTCCCTGTTCGTAATAATATACGTTCCATTGTTAGCGGGGCATCTCCACTTCATGAGACCCTAAACAAGTCTAACTAGACATACATAACCATCCTCCCTTGAGGTATTCTTACCTCCCAAAGAACAGGGCCCACTTCAATGGCTGTTGGCGTTAAGTCGCCCGCACCGTATCGGGTTGCTAGGACAGAGGCATATCTTGAGCAAAAACAGATGAGGGAGTTGTGTTTCCCCACTTGGTCCCGCCTTTTTCCTTTTTATCTGTATGACACTGGCATGTTGTGCACACGATTGTGGCACACTACGTTGCATTAAGCTAGTCTAATGCACGTCCTTTGTAACTATTTTTTCTTCTGTTTCTGTGTCCTAGGTCATGTTCAGGAGCAGTACAATTGGCCCGCCCTGACATATATTGTGGGTATTTATTCATATATTTTTATATTCACGTACACACTCACGTGCATTTCACTATTCTTTGCACTTCTTTGGTCCTGATGAAGCGCCAACGACTCTAGCAGCGACAGAGGCGCGAAACATGTTGACCGTTTTAATGACACCGAGGCACAATGTGTCCTTGGGGACCATACTCAAAATGAGAGTTTTTTGTTGACAGGAGGGTAACTAAACCAACATAACCCCCAGTCATTTTTAATTCACATTGCACACTTTTTACTTACCCTCTTTAGAACCCACACCCCACACACCCTCATACACCATCCGGCATGCCTCAAAAAGATCTCCGAGAAAGTGACCCTTCGGGGGCCCGTTGGGAATTGCAGCGCCGGCCCGACGAGGAGCATAGCCCGATGATGAAGCATGACATCCTTCGGGGTGTGTGAGGGCAACAAGAGGCAATATATGTGCTTTCCCCCTTGTGGTGGGTCTGCCTAACCCAGGACCTCCCCTCTTTTCTTTTTGTCTTCTTTATAAGACATATGGGTCAACCTCTGGACCCTATCCTTGGAACAGTGTCCAACCTTTGTTTGTGGTATTCCCAGATTCACCCTTATTTATAGACCTGGGAATGAGTCAAAATGCTCAACCTACCCAGGTGAGTCATAACAAGGAAAATAACTTTCTTTTTCATCGTGTTTTCCTGTTTCTATGTGTAACGCATTTTGCAGCACACAGAGAAAGAGGAAAACGCCTCAGAGATTGTTTTTGTGCAGAACGATGTCCCTTCCTGTACAAAAGCAATGCTGCTGACAACGCAGGCACCCTTGCACCATGGTGCAGGGGCGCCTGCCTTGGCGCTAGGCAGCACATTGTGCGCCAGCACAAGGAACAGATAGGAATGCGCTGTATAATGTTAAATACGGCACATTTCTGCCCTTTCACTACCACGCAGTGCAACGCAGCAAGATGCTGCGCTGCATGTTCTCTTGATAAATGTGCCCTTAAATATCTGTGGATTCCCGATTAGGCGAACTTCAGTATTTATATACTGGAAAGTCCCACTTGAACGCTTCCCAATGAGGTGGCACTCTGCCCTTTGTTGGTACAGCTGAACACGTGGCACTGCCCACCCTTGGTCCATACTGCCCTCAATATTAGAAAACATTTTGTGAAAGCCTCCTAGAGGATCCCACCCTTGAACCAGTTCTCTGTTACCCCGGGCGTCGCCACGGCTGCAGCAGAGAAGCTCTCTGTGCGGCTTTAGCCAGATCCTGACTGGAACCCGGGCACGCACCCATCCGGGCCTCTGGTGGCCGTGGCTGATGGCTTGAAGGTTCTTCATCTCCCATAAGCTCATAGATGAATGAATGAATGAATGAATGAATGAATGAATGTGGTCCTCTCGATGGCCAATGACCTATTCCACATTTGTAGTTGCGCTGTAGTTCCATTGAAAGGTGTCACTGCCCAGGCCCGGTTCTAGTGGGGGGGCCAGGCCCACTCAAGGAAACCCTGGCCCACCCAAGGCCATTGAGAACTGAATAACAAGAGTTTTTTACCTTAATGTTTCCGTGGGAGCTCCCTTATCGTTTCTTTTATTGATTAATACCATCGACATTTGATGCTTTCAGGCCTGGGGTGAGGCGTGAAGTCTGCAGAGCGTCTTAGCTGCTGTGACGCATAAATGGCATGGATATCCGGAAAACGGAATTATGATTCTCCGCTTCCTGCATCGTATTTTTAAACTTCAATACTTTGCACAGTAAAAAGCTGCCAAAGTATTTTAAAAACATAGGACCTTATCAGCGATAATTTTCTTATCGCTGGCTATCTCTGCTTTTTATCATCCTGGTAGCGCGTTCTCATCAACGCGCTGCTCCAGGGCGATAAAAATTCCAGAGATAGCGATGTTATCGCCGTTTTGCAGGGAGCATCGCTGGTTTCCCAGCGATGCTCCCTGCAAAAGGGCGATAACCTTGGTGATACGACCCTGTGGTCGTATCAGCATAATCAACCCCCAATGTTAGGGGTGGCTTAGTCAGGACTTTAGCAGACGTTAGTTTTTGGGGAAAACAGCAGTTTTCTCCAAAAACTAACATCTGCTAAAATGCAAGGGCATCCTTGCTGATAGCGCAAAGACGCGTTATTGCTCTCCTGACATGTAGTGTATGTCAGGAACGCCCACTTTGCATCTCATTAGAGATACAAAGGTAGGCATAGTGTAAAAGGGTGCTAACATGCGAATACGCATGTTAGCACCCTCTTGCTGATAGGGCGTTGGTTTTATCTCCGCTGTTCTGGCTTTTAAAGGCAGAAAAGCGGAGATAAAGCCCTTGATGATATGCCCCATAAAAAGCTGCAAAGTGGCTCTATCTGGCAGCAGACACATCTCTGGTGCTGCACATGACCAGGGGCATGCTGCAGTCTTAAAGTTTTGCATCTTTAAGATTTGACAAGCACAGCATCCCTCCCCTCCCCTCCCCAAAGCCGGAAGCGCTTCAAAGAAAGCAGCTCTCTGAGCGATGATAATTGTGTTAAAAATGTTAAATACGGACAGAGGCCAATACCTAAAATATAAGATCTATCGAATACGTTACACCTCATTTATGGGTTTTTCGCCATAGAGCAGCTTTTAGGCCTTCCTGCTGCCCTGCTCTGCGGCAAAAGAAAAGGGCAGGAAGGCGTCGCATCTATTAGATACGGCACACTCATGTCCTTCCCCTCTGCGCCGGCGCACAATAGGCTGTAGTGCGCGAATGCAGGCACCTTCACACCATGGTGCAAGGATGCCTGCATTGTAGGGATGCTTATTTTTGTGCAGGAAGGAAACCTTCCTGCACAAATACAATCACATGAGGCTTTTTACTCCTTCTATGTCTGCAGCACACATAGAAAAAGGAAAAACAAGGAGAAAGAGAGATATTTCTTCTCGTTGTGCCTCCCTTACGCCTCGGGAGGCGTTCCTTTTTGGGGCAGCCTCAGACTTCCGATTTCTCGTAAATCTGAGGCAGTGTAAAAACAAAAACATGGATGTTGCTGGGAATGCCGGAAAACTGTGGGAAAGGGGCACATATTTATAAGGCCATGAAAAGTCACATAACGTGGCTTTACGTGACCTTATAAATATGCCAGTGGCACATTGCGCCACTGTTAAAAAAGTGACGTTCCGGCTGCGCAAAAGTGCCGGTAGGCCTTTGTTGTTTTTTGACCAGTACCCCTCCTCTTCATGGCCCACCCATGCTTCTTTACAGCCCTCCCAAAGAAAACATTCTAGAGCCAGGCCTGTCCCTGCCTGCACCATACAGATCTCACACTTAAACAGCACACAGGGTGTTTTAAAGTGTGGATTGTCGGGTGTGAGTTCCCTCTGTCCCAGCACTCTCTCCACTTTAAGTTTGTGTTCTCAGCACCACTGGGTGGGGCTCGCTGCCCTCATTGGCTCCCACATTTTAAAACATTTCATTAAATGAGGGGGTCACAGCAACACCTGTGGTACCTTCAAAACAAAACACGCACACTACCTTGGGTAATAGCACAGATCTGACCATCTGTGGAAGTGTTTATATCTAGAATATTCTTTCAATAGATGGGGTTTCAGATGTACTGTACAAAGGGGTTCATTCCCCCGGACACAAAGTTCACATAATAACAAAACTCGCGGATCAGGGGTGAAGCTAAGAGAACCCGAACAAAGGTAACGCGACCCTGCCCACGACTTAAAACAAAGGATGAAACGTAATCGACTACAAATGAAGTGCAGATAAAAGGAACCGCGGATCCTGGGGCTTGAGGGGGGACGCGGCGTCTCAGGGGTCTTAGCTTTCCAACTCCCCCTGAGGGGTCTGGACGACTAATGAATTGTTTCTGAATATTTACAGCGAGCCTTGGGGTCAGTTCAAAAGGTCACCTTCGCCCCTCTCAGGTGATGGATGTGAGCACAGACAACAGGTGGAACCACCTCAACAGCATGGAGAAGAAACAGACACGTCCGGCCTGGTTATGTTTACTTCCGCTTCCGGTGGAAATCTACAGAAGAATAGACCTCTCTTATAGAAGAGGCTGGTTCTAAAGCTTGAGGAGTCAGGAATATGCATTGTATTGGCAAATACTATTGGTTCCCCTCCGTAGACCCGTACAACAAAGTATGGCCCACCAGAGCACCCCGCTGTGTGTGTGGAGTGTGGCCAGACCCCTACAACAAAGCATAGCACACCAGAGCACCACGCTGTGTGTGTGGGGTGTGGCCAGACCCGTGCAACAAAGCATAGCACACCAGAGCACCCCGCTGTGTGTGTGGGGTGTGGCCAGACCCGTATAACAAAGCATAGCACACCAGAGCACCACGCTGTGTGTGTGGGGTGTGGCCAGACCCCTACAACAAAGCATAGCACACCAGAGCACCACGCTGTGTGTGTGGGGTGTGGCCAGACCCGTACAACAAAGCATAGCACACCAGAGCACCCCGCTGTGTGTGTGGGGTGTGGCCAGACCCGTACAACAAAGCATAGCACACCAGAGCACCCCGCTGTGTGTGTGGGGTGTGGCCAGACCCGTACAACAAAGCATAGCACACCAGAGCACCCCGCTGTGTGTGTGGAGTGTGGCCAGACCCCTACAACAAAGCATAGCACACCAGAGCACCCCGCTGTGTGTGTGGAGTGTGGCCAGACCCCTACAACAAAGCATGGCACACCAGAGCACCCCACTGTGTGTGTGGAGTGTAGCCAGAACCCTACAACAAAGCATAGCACACCAGAGCACCACGCTGTGTGTGTGGGGTGTGGCCAGACCCGTACAACAAAGCATAGCACACCAGAGCACCCCGCTGTGTGTGTGGGGTGTTGCCAGACCCGTACAACAAAGCATAGCACACCAGAGCACCACGCTGTGTGTGTGGAGTGTAGCCAGAACCCTACAACAAAGCATAGCACACCAGAGCACCACGCTGTGTGTGGAGTGTGGCCAGACCCGTATAACAAAGCATAGCACACCAGAGCACCACGCTGTGTGTGTGGGGTGTGGCCAGACCCCTACAACAAAGCATAGCACACCAGAGCACCACGCTGTGTGTGTGGGGTGTGGCCAGACCCCTACAACAAAGCATAGCACACCAGAGCACCACGCTGTGTGTGGAGTGTGGCCAGACCCGTATAACAAAGCATAGCACACCAGAGCACCACGCTGTGTGTGTGGGGTGTGGCCAGACCCCTACAACAAAGCATAGCACACCAGAGCACCCCGCTGTGTGTGTGGAGTGTGGCCAGACGCCTACAACAAAGCATAGCACACCAGAGCACCCCGCTGTGTGTGTGGGGTGTGGCCAGACCCGTACAACAAAGCATAGCACACCAGAGCACCACGCTGTGTGTGTGGAGTGTGGCCAGACCCCTACAACAAAGCATAGCACACCAGAGCACCCCGCTGTGTGTGTGGGGTGTGGCCAGACCCGTACAACAAAGCATAGCACACCAGAGCACCCCGCTGTGTGTGTGGGGTGTGGCCAGACCCGTACAACAAAGCATGGCACACCAGAGCACCACGCTGTGTGTGTGGAGTGTGGCAAGACCCCTACAACAAAGCATAGCACACCAGAGCACCCCGCTGTGTGTGTGGAGTGTGTCCAGACCCTTACAACAAAGCATAGCACACCAGAGCACCCCGCTGTGTGTGTGGGGTGTGGCCAGACCCGTACAACAAAGCATAGCACACCAGAGCACCACGCTGTGTGTGTGGGGTGTGGCCAGACCCGTACAACAAAGCATAGCACACCAGAGCACCCCGCTGTGTGTGTGGAGTGTGGCCAGAACCCTACAACAAAGCATAGCACACCAGAGCACCACGCTGTGTGTGTGGGGTGTGGCCAGACCCGTACAACAAAGCATAGCACACCAGAGCACCACGCTGTGTGTGTGGGGTGTGGCCAGACCCCTACAACAAAGCATAGCACACCAGAGCACCACGCTGTGTGTGTGGGGTGTGGCCAGACCCGTACAACAAAGCATAGCACACCAGAGCACCACGCTGTGTGTGTGGGGTGTGGCCAGACCCGTACAACAAAGCATAGCACACCAGAGCACCACGCTGTGTGTGGAGTGTGGCCAGACCCGTATAACAAAGCATAGCACACCAGAGCACCACGCTGTGTGTGTGGGGTGTGGCCAGACCCCTACAACAAAGCATAGCACACCAGAGCACCACGCTGTGTGTGTGGGGTGTGGCCAGACCCGTACAACAAAGCATAGCACACCAGAGCACCACGCTGTGTGTGTGGAGTGTGGCCAGACCCCTACAACAAAGCATAGCACACCAGAGCACCCCGCTGTGTGTGTGGAGTGTGGCCAGACCCCTACAACAAAGCATAGCACACCAGAGCACCCCGCTGTGTGTGTGGAGTGTGGCCAGACCCCTACAACAAAGCATAGCACACCAGAGCACCACGCTGTGTGTGTGGGGTGTGGCCAGACCCCTACAACAAAGCATAGCACACCAGAGCACCACGCTGTGTGTGTGGGGTGTGGCCAGGCCCGTACAACAAAGCATAGCACACCAGAGCACCCCGCTGTGTGTGTGGGGTGTGGCCAGACCCGTACAACAAAGCATAGCACACCAGAGCACCCCGCTGTGTGTGTGGAGTGTGGGCAGACCCCTACAACAAAGCATAGCATACCAGAGCACCCCGCTGTGTGTGTGGAGTGTGGCTGTGCGGCATACATACCCCAGTATTACAACGCATACTAGAGCATTACCTTACATTGCAACGCATCACATCATCTTTATCACTTACCAAAGTGTGAATCTCTTTAATTGGCAACTTTTTTATAAGTTAAAAAGAATTGGCAACTTCTCAAAACAAACTTCTCCCCGCGTCAATGGTCATTCACCAATAGCATCGAAGGCGGACTCCGATGAAAAGCAGAGCTGTTCTGGGTCTGCAGACGGCTGGCAGGTACTAGAGGCAGGTGAGTGAGAGGAGGGGGTGTGGGGTGGCGGGGGGTGGGATGGAGTAGGGAAGTCATTTAAAAATAAAATGAGGTGTAAAAACTCTCCTGGACTGCTGCACCTAAGGAGCTCGGAGAAGGGAGGGCCAGGCAGAAATAACATCTTTATTTTGGTCTTTCCTTTTACATATATTTAGAATATTTCATAACATTTATTGAATTTGAGGCTCCTCCCCTTATTGAAGGAGAGGAGGGATTTCTTGGGGTGTGCATTCTCACGGGTCCAGTAGGGCTGGACTGGACCCTCATCATATAACGTAAAATGATGCCCCCCCAATGCAGAATGTGATGAGGGGCCCCTGACGGTTGTATGTGAATTCATAGACCGATGATTTCATTGGACACCTTTGCTGAGAAACCATTTCACCTTAACTGTTTCATGGAAATTAGCCGGATGACTGGCATTTGTCTTTTCATAGGAATAATAAATACCAGCATTTGTAATGCGCACAGCTACCTCTGGAGAGGCGTCCCGGCGCTGGGGGCCGTCGGGAAGATTAAGCGAGCTATTGCCCAGAGTCGCAAGGGGCTGGGCTAACCTGCCGCCGGCGATCTAACCGTGAGCCCCCGTGTTCCAGAGTCAGCTGCCCTGGCCGCTGCGCCACACCTCTTCCCTTCATTCCCTTCAATTCATAGAATGTCTTCTTTTTAACATTTAGTTTTTGCATGCTTAGGCTCTTATCTACGAGAGCCCTGCATCACTTTTGGACCACGTAAAGTGGTACATGTGTGATGTAAGGCTGTCATTTCGATGTATAAAGCCACACAAAGCCACTCTGCATGGCTTTTAGTGCCCTCATAAATCATGAGTATGATGGCGCAGCGCACATTGCTGTGTCGCCTTACTCTGCGCCCAGGAGGCGTTCCATTGGGGGTTTCCCACGCAACACCCATAAAACTTGATGCTGCCCCAGATTTACAAAGTGATGTAAACCTGGGGAAGCGCCAGATCCGTATGCCTCCCGAGGTGAGGCGTAGCGAGGAGAAATATCTTTATGTTTTTTCCTCCTTCTGCAGCACACATAGAAAGAGGAAAACACCTCTTACGATTGTTCTTATGCAGGAAGGTGCCCCTTCCTGCACAATGGCAATCCTGAATGCGATAGAGGCACCCTTGCACAACCGTGCAGGGGTTCCTGCATCAGCGCCAGGCTGCAACTGAGATCCGCAGCAAGAAAGTTACTTCCTGCAAAGCGGCTCAACAATAGTCAATTGATGACACTTCCAATGATGTCGTTTTCAGAGATTTCACATTTACGCAAATTAGGGGGCATCACACATTCCCTTTCTGGCCGGGGCCCCAAAACTCCTAAGAATGTGTCTCCACTGCATGTGGAAACCACCTGTGTGTGATGGTTGTGTGTCTCTAGTGCACGTGAAAACCACCCTGTGTGTAATGGATGTGTGCCTCCAAGCATGTGAAAACCGCCCTGGGTGAAATGGGTGCATGTCTCCAGTGCACATGAAAGCTACCCGGCGTGTAATGGATGCGTGTCTCCAGTGCATGTGAATGTTGCCTTGTGGAAAATAAATGTATGTCTCAAGTGCAAAGTGCACATGAAATCCCCCCCTGTGAGCAATAAACACGTCTCCAGTGCACGTGAATACCACCGTGTGTGTAATGGATGCGTGTCACAAGTGTACTTGAAAATCACCCTGTGAGTAATAAATGTGTGTCTCCAGTGCACATGAAAACTGTGCAAATTGAATTTCAGTTCTAACATACCTGCCAACTCACACTGTACCACGGTCAGGGCCGGACTGGGAACCGAAAGCGGCCCTGGCAAACTGCTCGGCCGGCCCCCTTGGGAGGTTGTGATGGTGCGGCCGAGCTGTTTGTTACAGCCTGTCTTGGCCGATTTTGTTACAGGGGGCCGATATTGCCAGCCCCCACCCTAGCAGCCCACCAGGGGAACACCCGGTGCCTGCTACGGCCAGTCTGGCCCTGGCCACACAATTCGACTCCCTTCACAAGGCACCCGGTGAGGCGCCAAAACCACACGGTGGCAAGGAGGACGAGTTACAAACCACTGTAAACACTGGATTTCCTGCTCATCCTCAGAGGCTGTCAGCAGCCGATGTCCTTTAAAAGGTGTGAAAACAGCACCCCACAACATCAGGCAGCATCGAAGAGCCTTTGTTTTGGGGGGTGTTGCGAGGGGGTTGGGGGCTTGGTGAGGGGCAAAGTGCCTCTTAGATAGCTCTCAGCACCAGGCGCATCCGTCCAAAGCCCCGCCCCCTCTTCACACGGTGAAGTGATTTAGTCAGTTGGCAGGTATGGCTATAAGACCACACGGTGAAACAACAGAGGAGTTGCAAGGGAACTCATGCGTAAACATAAAAGACTCAGAGGCAGTTCTCATGTACATTCCCATACTTTTGAGCACCCCCCACCCCCCAATGGCTCGATCACTTCTGCACAGCTTTTTTCCTGGCAGTGGTTTGCTGAGACCGAGGACGTGGACTTGTGGCACAGTCTGAAGGGCCTGCCGAGGACCCCTGGGTTTCATCAAAGCTATTAAATGCTACTCCCCATATATATGAAAAAATGGTGCAGTGGGTTTTACATGCCTTTATATGACTGGATATTGAATTTCTTCTGGAAAAACCAAAGATGCCCAATAAACCAGACTGCATGTAAATCAGTTTTATTGCTACAGGTCCATGATTACTCAATCACGTTTATATATCACAGACACAGCTGAGGCCAGGCTCCAGCAGACGCCGCGTCCAATGCTGGGAGTTGTAAAAACTTCAAGAAACAAAGCTCGCCTGCACACAGCTCTAAAAACTGTTTGCACAATGCACTTTATTAAAAGTTCCAATGGCTCAAAAATATGTTTATAACCACATCTGAAGCTTGAAACAGTGACAGGCACCATGATTTTTCAATACATATTGAATGTTGGATTTAAAAAGGGCTTCATGAACATATCTTTAAATGGGCAGCAACATGAGCTGCTTCGAGACCTTGTGGATGTTGACTCATGGATGGGTCCATCACTGGCCTTCATCGGGTCCAGTAGCCACGGTGTCATACTTTAAGGCACTACATGAAGTCCCTGTAACCCTACAGGTGTTCCTTACCAACCCGACATGTGCTCCTCAACAACCCTACACAAACTCCCTCGTGACCCTATACAGGCTCATCACTGACCCCACATGAACTCCCTATTAACCATGAATGAACTCCCTACTAATGCTACATGAACTCCCTACCGACCCGGCATGTGCTCCTTAACAACCCTTTATGAACCCTACACAGGCTCATCACTGACCTCTCATGAACTCCCTATTAACCATGAATGAACTCCCTGCCTGCCACAAATGAGCTCCCTACAGACCTGATATGCTTTCCTTAACAACCCTACACAAACTCCCTCGTGACCCTATACGGGCTCATCACTGACCCCACGTGAACTCTCTACCAACCCCTCATGAACATCCTACTGATTCTGCATGAGCTCCCTACCGACCCGACATAAACTGTTTTTCACCCTACATAAACTCTCCGGTGAACCTATACGGGCTCATCATTGAACCCACATGAACTCCCTACCGACCCAGCATGAGCTCTCTACCAACCCGACATGCTTCTCTTAACAACTCTACACAAAGTCCCTGGTAACCCTATGTGGGCTCATCACTGACCCCTCATGAACTCCCTATTAACCTCAAATGAGCTCCCTACTGATGCTACATGAACTCCCTACCGACCCGGCATGTGCTCCTTAACAACCCTTTATGAACCCTACACAGGCTGATGACTGACCTCTCATGAACTCCCTACCAACCCTGCATGAGCGCTCTACCAACCCGACATGCTCCTCTTAACAACTCTACACAAACTCCCTGGTGACCATATGTGGGCTCATCACTGACCCCTCATGAACTCCCTACCAACCCTGCATGAGCGCTCTACCAACCCGACATGCTCCCCTTAACAACTCTACACAAACTCCCCGGTGAACCTATACGGGCTCATCATTGAACCCACATGAACTCCCTATTAACCATGAATGAGCTCCCTACTAATGCTACATGAACTCCCTACCGACCCGGCATGTGCTCCTTAACAACCCTTTATGAACCCTACCCAGGCTGATGACTGACCTCTCATGAACTCCTTACCAACCCTGCATGAGCGCTCTACCAACCCGACATGCTCCCCTTAACAACTCTACACAAACTCCCTGGTGACCATATGTGGGCTCATCACTGACCCCTCATGAACTCCCTATTAACCTCAAATGAGCTCCCCACTGATGCTACATGAGCTCCCTACTGACCCGACATGCTCCGCTTATCAACCCTACACAAACTCCCTGGTGACCCTATGTGGGCTCATCACTGACCCCTCATGAACTCCCTACAAACCACAAATGAGCTCCCTACTGACCCCACTCCCTGCGGATCCTCTGTGAGCTGCCTGCCGAAACTACCGCTACATTCGTAGATGAACTCTCCGTGAAGCCACTCCCTGCGGATCCTCCATGAACTGCCTGCCGACACTACAGCTACATATTCGTAGATGAGCTCTCTATGAACCCACTCCCTGCGGATCCTCATTCGTAGATGAGCTCTCTATGAACCCACATCCTGCGGATCCTCCTTGAACTGCCTGCCGACACTACAGCTACATTCGTAGATGAGCTCTCCATGAACCCACTCCCTGCGGCTCCTCCTTGAACTGCCTGCCGACACTACAGCTACATTCGTAGATGAACTCTCCATGAACCCACTCCCTGCGGATCCTCCATGAACTGCCTGCTGACACTACCGCTACATTCGTAGATGAGCTCTCCATGAACCCACTCCCTGCGGATCCTCTATGAACTGCCTGCCGACACAACCGCTACATTCGTAGATGAGCTCTCCGTGAACCCACTCCCTACGGATCGTCCTTGAACTGCCTGCCGACACTAGCGCTACATTCGTAGATGAGCTCTCCATGAACCCACTCCCTGCGGATCCTCCATGCACTGCCTGCTGACACTACCGCTACATTCGTAGATGAGCTCTCCATGAACCCACTCCCTGCGGATCCTCTATGAACTGCCTGCCGACACTACCGCTACATTCGTAGATGAGCTCTCCATGAACCCACTCCCTGTGGATCCTCTATGAACTGCCTGCCGACACTACCGCTACATTCGTAGATGAGCTCTCCATGAACCCACTCCCTGCGGATCCTCTATGAACTGCCTGCCGACACTACCGCTACATTCGTAGATGAGCTCTCCATGAGCCCACTCCCTACGGATCGTCCTTGAACTGCCTGCCGACACTACCGCTACATTCGTAGATGAGCTCACCATGAACCCACTCCCTGTGGATCCTCTATGAACTGCCTGCCGACACTACCGCTACATTCGTAGATGAGCTCTCCATGAACCCACTCCCTACGGATCGTCCTCGAACTGCCTGCTGACACTACCGCTACATTCGTAGATGAGCTCTCCATGAACCCACTCCCTGTGGATCCTCCATGAACTGCCTGCCGACACTACAGCTACATTCGTAGATGAGCTCTCCATGAACCCACTCCCTGCGGATCCTCCATGAACTGCCTGCTGACACTACCGCTACATTCGTAGATGAGCTCTCCATGAACCCACTCCCTGCGGATCCTCTATGAACTGCCTGCCGACACTACCGCTACATTCGTAGATGAGCTCTCCATGAACCCACTCCCTGCGGATCCTCTATGAACTGCCTGCCGACACTACCGCTACATTCATAAATGAGCTCTCCATGAACCCACTCCCTACGGATCGTCCTTGAACTGCCTGCCGACACTACCGCTACATTCGTAGATGAGCTCTCCATGAACCCACTCCCTGCGGATCCTCTATGAACTGCCTGCCGACACTACCGCCACATTCGTAGATGAGCTCTCCATGAACCCACTCCCTACGGATCGTCCTTGAGCTGCCTGCCGACACTACCGCTACATTCGTAGATGAGCTCTCCATGAACCCACTCCCTGCGGATCCTCTATGAACTGCCTGCCGACACTACCGCTACATTCGTAGATGAGCTCTCCATGAACCCACTCCCTACGGATCGTCCTCGAACTGCCTGCTGACACTACCGCTACATTCGTAGATGAGCTCTCCATGAACCCACTCCCTGTGGATCCTCCATGAACTGCCTGCCGACACTACAGCTACATTCGTAGATGAGCTCTCCATGAACCCACTCCCTACGGATCCTCCATGAACTGCCTGCCGACACTACCGCTACATTCGTAGATGAGCTCTCCATGAACCCACTCCCTGCGGATCCTCTATGAACTGCCTGCCGACACTACCGCTACATTCGTAGATGAGCTCTCCATGAACCCACTCCCTACGGATCGTCCTTGAACTGCCTGCCGACACTACCGCTACATTCGTAGATGAGCTCTCCATGAACCCACTCCCTGCGGATCCTCTATGAACTGCCTGCCGACACTACCGCTACATTCGTAGATGAGCTCTCCATGAACCCACTCCCTACGGATCATCCTTGAGCTGCCTGCCGACACTACCGCTGCATTCGTAGATGAGCTCTCCATGAACCCACTCCCTGCGGATCCTCTATGAACTGCCTGCCGACACTACCGCTACATTCGTAGATGAGCTCTCCATGAACCCACTCCCTACGGATCGTCCTCGAACTGCCTGCTGACACTACCGCTACATTCGTAGATGAGCTCTCCATGAACCCACTCCCTGTGGATCCTCCATGAACTGCCTGCCGACACTACAGCTACATTCGTAGATGAGCTCTCCATGAACCCACTCCCTACGGATCCTCCATGAACTGCCTGCCGACACTACCGCTACATTCGTTGATATGCTCTCCATGAACCCACTCCCTGCGGATTCTCCATGAACTGCCTGCCGACACTACCGCTACATTCGTAGATGAGTTCTCCATGAACCCACTCCCTGCGGATCCTCCATGAACTGCCTGCCGACACTACCGCTACATTCGCAGATGAGCTCTCCATGAACCCACTCCCTGCGGATCCTCCATGAACTGCCTGCCGACACTACAGCTACATTCGTAGATGAGCTCTCTATGAACCCGATATAACCCTTCTTCCAACGTTGGCTTTATACGTTTATTTGTTTTCTTTAGACAGGGCACAGTTGCAGTTCACACTAGCATGATCCATGTCATTTTGGGAATTTTGTGTTAAGCCTTTGTAGGCGGCATTCCTGAAATTAAGCCATTACATGATATCACTTAACTATACCACAGAGTGCTGCAAAATTACAACGCAGGAACAACGTGCACAACTGGGAAGGGAGTGGCTGTTCATAGTAATTGTGCACTTGTGTGATGTAAAATGGGTCCCTGTGTCATACATTGATGCGAGGACGCATTTCATGCTAAAAGACAGCACCAAATGATGGATCTGCACGGTGCATCATTATGTAGAATTTTCTGTAATATTCATGTAATTTCGTGTAATTACATAAAAGCAAATTGCTAAACTTTCGCTCACCTCTAGCTTTTGGCAAAATGCAATAAACCACTAAGCAGTCATCTAAGAGCACTTTGGGCCAGACACATGAATCTTTTTTGTGGTCTCAAACTCTGTGGTTCAGAGTTTGAAAATGGAATACGTTTTTGGCCGTCTATAAAATCCACTTTCGTAGTAAGTAAGTTTTACCGGCTTTCAAAATGGAACCTCGACGGGATACCCATTTGGTATTTCAAAGGGGCGTGGCTGTCTCTTCCAAATGCTTAATTGGTTATGGATGGATCAATGCTTTGCAGCTGGATTTCAAATTGCACAGCATTGAAAAGTTACTGACTCGCAGGTTGAGCTGGTAACTTATTCAGAAAGGATATGGGGTCCCTTCTGGGCCCCTTCTCTTTTGCAAATTCGTCTCATGAGTGTCCCGCGAGAGCTCAAATTCAAAACTGGAGCCATGTGATTGGTGGAAAGCCCCCTTTTTCCTGTCAGCAGCCTCGCCCTCATGGGAGCGTGAGACTGCCGCAAGTTCTGCGGGAGCGAGCACTGTGATGGGCAGGCTGTTGGAGGTTTAGAAGTGACATGGCGCCATTACTATTTATTCCGAAAAATTGCTGGTGTTGTGAGAATGAAGTAAAAAAGCTTTATAAAGGGGCAGCAGGAAGGCATCCTGTCCCTTAGAAATCGAGAGGAGGTCTGTAAGGAATAAGTACTGTAATGAAAGAAAGTGTAATTATTTTTTTTAATTTTGCGATCCCACGGGACTCACGCAGGATCATGAAAATTAGAGAGCGGGAGGTGATCTATTTAAAAATACACTGTTATGTACAACCAACACTATTGGGAGGAGTGACATTGGCGAGCTTCCTTTATCACAGCTTACTAAGCACAGCTATGGCCTTTGGAAGAGGTCTGTTGAGGGCCGTCCCTCCACACAGCCTACTACGCTCACCCGTCGCCCTGGGAAGAGGTGTCAGTGGAGAGATCGCTCCCTTCCCATACTCTACTATGCACAGCTGATGCCCTGGGGGTAGATGTCAGTGGAGAGGGCAGTTCTTCCCCATACCCTACTATGCACACTCGTCATCCAAGAGAGAGATCGCAGCGGAGAGGCCACCTCCTCCCCACACCCTACTACGCACACTGGTATCCCTGGTGAAAGGTGCTACTGAAGAGATCAGTCCCTCCTCACACCCTACTACGTACGTCGGTCACCTTGGAAAGGGGTGTCGACAGAGAGGCTTGTCTTTCCCCACACCCTACTCAGCTTGGCTGTCACCCTGGGAGAGATCTTAGAGGTCTGGCCAGTCTCTGCTCAGACCCTACTATGCACACTTGTCACCCTGGGGAGAGGTGTAAAGAGAGAGGCTCATCTCTCTCATCTCTACTCACACCCTACTATGCATGGCTGTCACCCTGGGGAGAGGTCTCAGCGAAAGGCCAGTCTCTGCTCAGACCCTACTATGCACACTTCTAACCCTGGGGAGAGGTGTTACTGGAGAAATAAGTCTCTCCCCACATCTTACTATGCACACCAGTCACCTTTTGGAGAATTGTAAATTGAGAGGCTCATCTCTCCCCGCACCCTACTATGCATGGCTGTCACCCTGGGGAGAGGTCTCAGCGAAAGGCCACTCTCTGCTCACACCCTACTGTGCACGCTTGTCACCATGGGCAGAAGTCTCAGTGGAGAGGCTTCTCCCTCCCCACACCCTACCATGTTTGCATGTCGCCATAGAGAGGTGTCAGTGGAGAGGACTGTGTCTCCTCACACCCTACTATGCCCACCTGTTATCCTGGGGGAGATATCAGGAGAGAGAGCACTCCCTTTTCAGACCCTACTACTACAGACACTTGGTGCCCTGGGGAGAGGTGTCAGCGGAAAGCCCGGTCTCAGTGGAGAGGCCACTTCCTCCCTGCATCTTACTACACATGAGAGTAACCCTGGGGAAAGGTGTCAGCGGAGAGGACACTCTCCTCTCACACTCTGCTGTACACTTTTGTCAGCCTTGAGACAGGTCTCAACAGAGAGGCTTCTCCGCCCCCACACTCTACCTCGCACACCTATCACTATGGAGAGATGTGTCATTGGAGAGGGCAGTGTCTCTTCCTGCCCTACTATGCACATCTGTTATCCTAGTGGGACATCTTAGATGGATCAACTCCTTCCTGAAAGACCGCACTCAGGCAGTCCGTATTGGCCAGTTCACAGCCCCCAAACTCAAAACCACATGCAGGGTCCCACAGGGTTCCTCGCTCTCCCCGCACCTGTTCAACCTCTACCTCCTCCCACTGATCAGATCCTTGATGGAAAGAAGAGTCAGCTATGCCGCCGACCTCCAACGAATGTTCACAATTGATAACTCCCCGCAGTCAATACCTGACTTTCAGTCCACCATGACATTCATCCGCCAATGGATGGACCACACTCACTTAAAACTAAACCCAGGCAAACCGTACTGGTTCTGACAGGGGGTGGCTGTGAGAAGTTGGCCTGGTATATGATGTTCACTAATTAAAGTGACCACCCTGTACCATGCCAAGCAACCCTTATGGTGTGGTTGTAAGTCAACCTTTTCGGACCAGCTGCCCTAGTGGTAGCGTAGGCTAAGCAGTCTTTTAGGCTAAACTCGTTTAGGCATGTTAAGCAAGCTGTTTCGCCATATGTAACCCCCATTTATACCAATGAAAGGACACCACACAGATATATATTCAAAATATATATGTATTTATTACTCAAAGTATCCCCTAGACTCTTTATGAGCACAGGAGCACAAATCGTTAAACAAGAAAGTATCACAATATACGAAAGTTGCACTTTATATGGATAGGCCCCGGTGGCCGCTCAAACCATATACTAAAATAGTGGTATAAGTACCATGAACAGGAAAGGGAGAAGGCCTAGGGCCTCTAGAATCGCTGGGCCTACAAGGAGCTAACTTTAGTTAGTGACCAGGAGGTCCACGGGTCGCGTGTGCAGTGAGGAAAGTTACACACGGGCACCCATAGGTTTTCAATGGGTGCGTAATTGTTCAAAAGTTACTGCTAGAAGGGTCTTCTGGTCGGACTACGAATTCAAGACTTCAAACCTAGACATTAGAGATGTTACTCTACACTTGTGCACCGGAGTGCCAGCTTTACCTCACCCACAGGAAGCGGGTGCATAGGGCTCGAAGTGCGTCGGGTTTCGTCTATCTGTTCAATGGAGCCTGACGACAAAGATGCTGCAGGCGGTCGGTCCAGAAGAGATGCGGTGGATCCAAGGATGGATCGGAAGTGTAGAAGACCTGTAAGCAGAGGCGACAGTGTTCACAGTCACTAGCCAGTGACCGGCGTGGCACCAGGTAGGTACCAGGCGATGTCGGGTGCAAACAGGTGAAGAGAGGTAGCTTGTCTCGGCGGCCACGTGGTCCTTGAAGGTCGACGACGTCCAGGAGTTGGTTCACGAGCTGTCCCACGCAGGCTCTCGCTGTCGGCGGTGTCGGCAACTCAGACGAAGCAAACAAGCCTTGGTAAAAGCAGGAGTCGCAGGAAGTGAAGAAAGCTGTTAGTTCTGACCAGCAAGGTCAGAGGGGCTGCTCCTTTGGAGGGCAGCAGGGGCCAGTCTGGAGCAACCAGACCAGCATCGTAGTTTTTCAAGATGGTCACCAAGATGGCCACTAGTCAACGGACCAGTAACCGGTTAGGCGCGTCGAGTCGCGAAGTGCAGAGGGGCCCCACGCAGATCGTGGAGATACTGGAGGGCTCACCTTTGATGCAGATGCTGCTCGGATGTTGGGCTTCTCAGGACCCAAAGCACAACTCGGAGGGAGCCTCTGTTGTCGCGCTTTCAGCTAGTCGAGTGTCTTCCAAGGTGGCTGGCTCCACGTGTCTCGGTGCCTCCACGGGTTCCTTCTTTGCAGGGACTGTGGATTGGGCGGTGAGAGGTCTGGAGGTCCAGTTCTTGTCGGTCTCTGGGCTCGGGCTCCGGCGGGAGGTGGCGGCAAAGCAGACGTCGATTCGCTGGGTGGTGCTTGCGTTAGCAAGATGGTCACTCCCTGACCATAGGGGAGATTTCCTTCGGTCTTCTGTGCAGCAGAACGTCGAGGTTCCCGTCTTCTTCTTAGTTGTAAGTTGATTCCAGGATGTCTAAAGTCTTTGGACACAGCTCCTACCTTTAAGCGGATTCTAGGGGCCGGACTACCTGCTAGGTCCCTTCCTAAGGGTGGGACCAGGAAGGGGGGTGGTTACACCCCCAATCCTTTGTCCAGCTCGCCCCAGGTCTGGGGCTGGTGTGCCCCAGGACCGGATTGAACTGGCATATGCACCGAGGCTCCTTGTGAGCCTCAGGCATGTCTGTTTCCTTTCAAGCCCTACCTGACCAATACACAAAATCCTGTCTGGGGTGGTGCTCGCACCTCCCCTGGCAGGAAACCCTTTGTCCACGTCTCCCAAGCTGGAAGGACTCCCAGCAGCAGGAGGGCAGACTTGTGTCTGTGGTGGCAGCGTCCATTTTGTGGAGCTGAGGCTATGTCTGATTTTACCCGGGTTTCAGGTTCTGTACATTGCGTGTCCCTCTAGGAGGGTGGAATGCTAACCCCGTCACCAGAATTGGCGAGGGGTTAGTATTCTAATTCGTATGACACCTTACTCTACATGTTTAGATAAAGCCAAACCAAAGATAGCATTTAACCGCGAGGTTCATAATGCACTTAAGAGTATATGGTATGGCGATATCTGGAAACGGTAGAAGGAAGTTGTTCCGACTACTGCAGACAGGCTCAGTTCATGCCAGAGCACCATCTCACATAAAACCAAGCACTCTGCCTTCAGGATTGTTAAGGCCTGCCATAGGAGTGACTTATAGGTTAACATGTGTCCCATTTAAGGTTAGGTATAGACATACTACACCTAAGTAAGAGGTGGATACACCAACTTACCCCAGCTGAGTGATCAGCCAGTTGTGTCAAATTGCTAGGCCAGGCCAGGGGTGGCACAATACATGCTTCAGCCCCTGGTAGGCCTCAGATACACCAATGCCCTGAGTACCTAGGGTACACTAGTACAGGGGCTCACAGGGTGATCCAGTTCCAATGGGTCATGCACCTAATGTGCATAGTGTCAATTTAGCAGAGAGAACAGCAGGCTGGGGGTCTGATTAGCAGGACCACAGACTCAATACGTCGAAAACCAGTGAAGCAAAAAGCAAAAATTTGGGGTGACCATAGGATAGCAGACCCTACTCTCCTACACAACCCCCCCCCCCAAACGCAGGGACATTAAACTAGCCTTGACCAGTCGTGTCTTCATGTCCTAAGTGGAAGTACCTGGAGAGACCATCTGCATTCCCATGGTCTGTACCTGGCCGGTGCTCGACTGTAAAGTCCATCCCCTGTAGGGAAATGGACCACCTAAGCAGTTTGGGGTTTTCACCCTTCATCTGATTTAGCCACAAGAGGGGCTTATGGTCGGTCTGAATCTTGAAGTGAGTGCCAAATAAGTATGGCCTCAGCTTTTCAGGGCCCATACCACAGCAAAGGCCTCCCTCTCAATAGCTGACCAATTCTTCTCTCTGGGGGTCAACCTTCTGCTAATGAAAGCAATGGGTTGGTCTTGACCATCTACATTAAGTTGTGACAGCACAGCTCCCACACCCAACTCAGAAGCATCTGTTTGGACAATAAACTCTTTGGAGTAGTCAGGACTTTTCAGGATAGGTGCAGAGCACATGGCCTCCTTCAGGTCATCAAATGCCTTTTGACAGCTTACTGTCCACTGAACCTTTTTGGGCATCTTTTTGGATGTCAGATCATTAAGAGGAGTCACAATGGACCCATAGTTCTTAACAAACTTCCTGTAGTACCCAGTTAAGCCCAAGAAAGCTCGGACTTGAGTCTGGGTGGTGGGAGGAGACCAGTCCTTGATGGATTGTATCTTACTCTCCAGTGGTTGAACTTGGCCTCCACCTACAAGGTGGCCCAAGTACACAACCTTACTCTGCCCTATCTGGCACTTAGTAGCCTTGATAGTGAGGCCTGCCTTTTGCAGAGCCTCAAGTACCTTCTTCAGGTGGATCAGGTGATCCTCCCAGGCGGAGCTAAAGACAGCAATGTCATCAAGATATGCTGCACAAAAGTCATCCAACCCAGTAAGGACTTGATTCACCAACCTTTGGAAGGTGGCAGGTGCATTTTTCAGACCAAAGGGCATCACCACAAATTGGTAGTGCCCTCCTGGGGTTGAAAATACTGTTTTGGCCTTAGACTCCTCAGCTAGCCTGATTTGCCAATAGCCAGCTGTCAAATCAAATGTGCTCAAAAACTTAGCAGAAGCCAGTTTATCTATGAGCTCATCTGCCCTTGGAATAGGATGTGTGTCTGTCCTAGTGACAGCATTGAGTCCTCTGTAATCCACACAGAACCTCATCTCTCTCTTGCCATCTTTGGTGTGAGGTTTGGGGACCAGAACCACTGGGCTAGCCCAGGGGCTCTCTGAGGGCTCAATGACACCCAATTCCAGCATCTTTTGTACCTCAGTCTTTATACAGTCCCTGACATGGTCAGGTTGTCTGTAAAGTTTGTTCTTCACAGCAAGACTGTCACCGGTGTCCACCACATGGGTACACCAGTCAGTTTGACTAGGTATCAGTGAGAACATATGCTGAAATGATTGTAGAACTTGTCTACATTCAATTTGCTGATGCTCAGTGAGGTTGCCTCCAAGGGTCACTCCTTCAACTGAACCATCTTCAGGGTTCTGAGACAACAGGTCTGGGAGAGGGTCACTCTCTTCCTCCTGTCCCTCGTCTGTAGCCATGAGCAAGACCATGTCTGCCCTGTCAACATATGCTTTTAACCTGTTAACATGGAGTATCCTGTGGGGACTCCTGGGAGTGCCTAGGTCCACCAAGTAGGTAACCTCTCCCTTCTTTTCCAGGATTGTATGGGGTCCAGACCATTTGTCGTGGAGTGCTGCTGGGGCCACCGGCTCCAACACCCATACCTTCTGTCCTGGCTGAAACTCAACCAAGACAGCCTTTTGGTCATGCCAAGCTTTCTGTAAGGCCTGGCTTGCCTCAAGGTTTTTAGATGCCTTCTCCATGTACTCAGCCATCCGGGGGCAGAGACCAAGTACATAGTCCACTATGTCTCGCTTAGGCTTTTTGAGAGGTAACTCCCATCCTTCCCTCACCAGACATAGGGGTCCTCTTACAGGGTGCCCAAATACCAATTCAAAAGGGCTGTAGCCAACTCCTTTTTGTGGGACCTCTCTGTAAGCAAACAGAAGGCAGGGTAGAAGGATGTCCCATTCTTCGCCTGAGCTTTTCAGGTAATCCTTTGATCATACCCTTTAGGGTCTTGTTGAATCTCTCAACAAGCCCATTGCATTGTGGGTGATAAGGAGTGGTGAACTTGTAGTTGACACCACATTCCTTCCACATAGCTGTCAAGTATCCTGACATGAAGTTGGCACCTCTGTCAGAAACTACCTCCTTAGGAAACCCCACTCTGGAGAAGACTCCCAGTAAGGCCCTGGCCACAACAGGAGCTGTTGTGGTCCTAAGGGGAATTGCCTCTGGATACCTGGTGGCATGATCCATTACCACCAGTATAAATCTGTGCCCAGATGCAGTGGGGGGATCCATGGGACCCACAATATCAATCCCCACTCTTTCAAAGGGAACCCCCACCACAGGTAGCGGTATTAGGGGGGCCTTTGTTGTGCCCCCTGATTTGCCACTGGCTTGGCAGGTTACACAGGAGCGACAAAACTCCTTGGTATCTTCATTCATGTGAGGCCAGTGAAAGTGAGGGACAAGCCTGTCCCAAGTCTTGCTCTGGCCTAAGTGTCCTGCTAGAGGAATATCATGGGCCAAGGTAAGAAGGAAGCCCCTAAATTGCAGAGGTATAACCAACCTCCTGGTTGCACCAGGTTTTGGGTCTCTAGCCTCTGAATAAAGGAGCCCATCATCCCAATATACTTTATGGGTACCTTGAGCATTCCCAGCAGCCTCAGCAGCAGCCAGCTGTCTGAGGGGTTCAAGAGATGGACAGGATAACTGGGCCTGCCCCAAGTCAGCCCTAGAAGGTCCCCCTGTCCCCAGAAACTCAACCTGGTCAGGTTCAAGCTCTTCAGGGACAGTTCCTTCAAGGTTCTCGAGATCATCCTCCTGGGAAGACTGATCATCACTTGGAGGCAGGGGGGAAGGCACAGCCTTAACCCTCCTGTTCTTCTTCTTGAAAGGTGCTTGGTCCATTGTTCCAGGATCCAAGACCTGAGGTTCAGTAAGGCACTTTTTTGCCTGTGACCTGGTCACAGCAAGGACATGTGGTGATATACCTAACATCTCTGCATGTGTCCTGTACTCCACTTCTGACCATAGAGAACTCTCTAGGTCATTGCCCAACAAACATTCTACTGGGAGGTCTGCACTAACCACAACCCTTTTGAGGCCAGTTACCCCTCCCCACGAGAAGTTAACAATACCCACACTATGGGAAGTAGTGGTATTGCTGGCATTGGTCACCAGGTAATTTTCACCTGGTATGTACTGTCCAGGATCCACAAAGCCTGGTGTCACCATAGTGACACTGGCACAAGTGTCCCTGTAGGCTTGAGCCACTTTTGTATTGATCAAGGGAGTCTGTCTGTACTTGCCCAGATTACTGGGGCTCACAGTCTGGGACAAATCCATGTCCCCATCACAGATCAAGACTGCCTGTGTAAGGGTTCTGTCTAGGTCAGAATCTCCTTCAGTTCCCATAGTGATTCCCACTACACCCTTTGTCTGGGGACTAACACTGCTAACAGTACAACTGGGAGCAGGTGCCTTAGGGGCCACAGTGTTGGGGGCTCCACCCTTCTTACAATCACTAGTCCAGTGAGTTGTATTCTTGCAAGACTTGCACCAGGGTTTCTTTGGACCTTCTTTCTTCTTTCCTTTAGATTGTTGGGACCCACCCTCATTAGTACTAGTTTGGGGTCCTGTTGAAGACTGCTGGTCTTTGGATTTCTGGTCATTACCCTTTTGGTCTGTTTTCTTCTGATCACCCCCTTGGCCCTGGTTCTGGTTCTTTTGCTTAACCCTGGTTCTGACCCATTTGTCTGCCTTCTTTCCCAATTCTTGGGGAGAGGACAGATCCGAGTCAACCAAGTGTTGATGCAATTGCTGGTTTTGACAGTTATTTAAAATCTGTTCTCTCATCATCAAATTGTACAATACTGTATAATCTGAAACCTTACTTCCCAGCAACCAACCCTCCAAAGCCTTAGTGGCACATTCAACATATTCAGACCAGTCCTGAGTCTGCGCC
The DNA here is from genome assembly GCF_964204655.1 of Triturus cristatus. Taxonomy (NCBI): domain Eukaryota; kingdom Metazoa; phylum Chordata; class Amphibia; order Caudata; family Salamandridae; genus Triturus; species Triturus cristatus. Next base: position 17,602,250 of record NC_140592.1, on the reverse strand, counting down.
TTCTGGGTATCCCTGAACATTAACCTGTACTGTTCAGTGGTTAAGCCTAACCCATCAACCAGGACACTCTTCAGGACTCTGTAGTTTCTGACATCCTCTTCTCTAACAGTGAGGAGTCTATCTCTGCCTCTACCCTCAAAGGAGAGCCAGAGGATTGCTGCCCACTGGTCCTCAGGAACCTGCTGTACTTTGCAGGCTCTCTCAAGAGCAGTCATCCATTTGTGGATATCATCTCCACTTTTGTAGGGGGGCACAACCTTGGACAGGTTCCTATTATCAAAGACCCTATCTTTGTCCCTGGGGACAATGCTGCCACCAGTGGGTATAGACCCACTCTCTCTAGGTTGCCTAGCCTTGTTCAGTTTCTCTTCCATCAGGGCTACTTCTAGCTCCTGTTTCCTGATCCTCAGCTGAGCTTCCTGCAATCTGGCCTCATGCTCCCTCCTCTGAGGGCTGGTCATCCTTCTTCTGGACTGATCCTAAGAGCCTCTAGAGGCATGAGAGGCATTGGAGTCACCTGAGTGATTCTTCTGTCTCCCAAACCCCTGGTTAAGTCCACTGGGGAAACTCGATGGGGGGAACCCATTGTCATTCCCAAATAGTCTTAAGTTAGGTGGGCCAAGTATAACACCTGGCACTGGGCTATTTCTCCCATCAGAATCACCACTATTATCAGACTCATCCCCCTTGTCATTCTCGTCCCTATGCTGATCCTCATCATCTGTAGTCTGATTCTCACCTAAGGGGTGACTGTTAGGAAGGGGTGCTTCAGTAGCATCTTCAGAAGGAGGGCCTCCTGTTCCAGTCCCTGAGGGGCCTAACTGGGAGGCTTTCTTGAGAGCTCTCTGATCTTCATCAGTTTGCAAGAGTTCTCTGATTTCAGCAGAGGTAGGGTTCTTGGGCTGTTTAAGGCCCCTTGAATTAGCCAACTGCCTGAGCTCGTTCTGGTTTAGGGTAGCAAAGATGGATGGTGCCCTCTGGGGGTCACTCTCAACAGAGATGGGTACCCTGGACCCCTCTGCCCCAGCCATTGCTCTTAAGTGTGGGTGGAAGTGTTGCAACTACCTACACTTGGGTTTTCCTACTAAACCTATCTAGTAGTTGTAGTCAGGGTGTGCTACTCCCTTTTCTCTACAACAACTAAGTTCAGTAGAACTTAAGTATATAACTAACTTGTTTTATATGTACCTAAAGGTACCTGTATGATCTTTCAATTGGTAACAAAGAGATTACAGAGGTAAACCAACAGCAAGCTCAAATCCCAACCGCTGCTCACCAATGTGAGAAGTTGGTCTGGTATATGATGTTCACTAATTAAAGTGACCACCCTGTACCATGCCAAGCAACCCTTATGGTGTGGTTGTAAGTCAACCTTTTCGGACCAGCTGCCCTAGTGGTAGCGTAGGTTAAGCAGTCTTTTCGGCTAAACTCGTTTAGGCATGTTAAGCAAGCTGTTTCGCCATATGTAACCCCCCTTTATACCAATGAAAGGACACCACACAGATATATATTCAAAATATACATGTATTTATTACTCAAAGTATCCCCTACACTCTTTATGAGCACAGGAGCACAAATCGTTAAACAAGAAAGTATCACAATATACGAAAGTTGCACTTTATATGGATAGGCCCAGGTGGCCGCTCAAACCATATACTAAAATAGTGGTATAAGTACCACGAACAGGAAAGGGAGAAGGCCTAGGGCCTCTAGAATCGCTGGGCCTACAAGGAGCTAACTTTAGTTAGTGACCAGGAGGTCCACGGGTCGCGTGTGCAGTGAGGAAAGATACACGCGGGCGCCCATAGGTTTTCAATGGGAGCGTAATTGTTCAAAAGTTACTGCTAGAAGGGTCTTCTGGTCGGACTACGAATTCAAGACTTCAAACCTAGACATTAGAGATGTTACTCTACACTTGTGCACCGGAGTGCCAGCTTTACCTCACCCACAGGAAGCGGGTACATAGGGCTCGAAGTGCGTCGGGTTTCGTCTATCTGTTCAATGGAGCCTGACGACAAAGATGCTGCAGGCGGTCGGTCCAGAAGAGATGCGGTGGATCCAAGGATGGATCGGAAGTGTAGAAGACCTGTAAGCAGAGGGGACAGTGTTCACAGTCACTAGCCAGTGACCGGCGTGGCACCGGATAGGTACCAGGCGATGTCGGGTGCAAACAGGTGAAGAGAGGTAGCTTGTCTCGGCAGCCACGTGGTCCCTGAAGGTCGACGATGTCCAGGAGTTGGTTCACGAGCTGTCCCGTGCAGGCTCTCGCTGTCGGCGGTGTCGGCGACTCAGAAGAAGCAAACAAGCCTTGGCAAAAGCAGGAGTCGCAGGAAGTGAAGAAAGCTGTTAGTTCTGACCAGCAAGGTCAGAGGGGCTGCTCCTTTGGAGGGCAGCAGGGGCCAGTCTGGAGCAACCAGACCAGTGTCGTAGTTTTTCAAGATGGTCTCCAAGATGGCCACTAGTCAACGGACCAGTAACCGGTTAGGCGCGTCGAGTCGCGAAGTGCAGAGGGGCCCCATGCAGATCATGGAGATGCTGGGGGGCTCACCTTTGATGCAGATGCTGCTCGGATGTTGGGCTTCTCAGGACCCAAAGCACAACTCGGAGGGAGCCTCTGTTGTCGTGCTTTCAGCTAATCGAGTGTCTTCCAAGGTGGCTGGCTCCACGTGTCTCGTTGCCTCCACGGGTTCCTTCTTTGCAGGGACTGTGGATCGGGCGGTGAGAGGTCTGGAGGTCCAGTTCTTGTCAGTCTCTGGGCTCAGGCTCCGGCGGGAGGCGGCGGCAAAGCAGATGTCGATTCGCTGGGTGGTGCTTGCGTTAGCAAGATGGTCACTCCCTGACCATAGGGGAGATTTCCTTCGGTCTTCTGTGCAGCAGAACGTCGAAGTTCCCGTCTTCTTCTTAGTTGTAAGTTGATTCCAGGATGTCTAAAGTCTTTGGACACAGCTCCTACCTTTAAGCAGATTCTAGGGGCCGGACTACCTGCTAGGTCCCTCCCTAAGGGTGGGACCAGGAAGGGGGGTGGTTACACCCCCAATCCTTTGTCCAGCTCGCCCCAGGTCTGGGGCTGGTGTGCCCCAGGACCGGATTGAACTGGCATATGCACCGAGGCTCCTTGTGAGCCTCAGGCATGTCTGTTTCCTTTCAAGCCCTACCTGACCAATACACAAAATCCTGTCTGTGGTGGTGCTCGCACCTCCCCTGGCAGGAAACCCTTTGTCCACGTCTCCCAAGCTGGAAGGACTCCCAGCAGCAGGAGGGCAGACTTGTGTCTGTGGTGGCAGCTTCCATTTTGTGGAGCTGAGGCTATGTCTGATTTTACCCGGGTTTCAGGTTCTGTACATGTCGTGTCCCTCTAGGAGGGTGGAATGCTAACCCCGTCGCCAGAATTGGCGAGGGATTAGTATTCCAATTCGTATGACACCTTACTCGACATGTTTAGATAAAGCCAAACCAAAGATAGCATTTAACCGCGAGGTTCATAATGCACTTAAGAGTATATGGTATGGCGATATCTGGAAACAGTAGAAGGAAGTTGTTCCAACTACTGCAGACAGGCTCAGCTCACGCCACAGCACCATCTCACATAAAACCAAGCACTCTGCCTTCAGGATTGTTAAGGCCTGCCATAGGAGTGACTTATAGGTTAACATGTGTCCCATTTAAGGTTAGGTATAGACATACTACACCTAAGTAAGAGGTGGATACACCAACTTACCCCAGCTGAGTGATCAGCCAGTTGTGTCAAATTGCTGGGCCAGGCCAGGGGTGGCACAATACATGCTTCAGCCCCTGGTAGGCCTCAGATACACCAATGCCCTGAGTTCCTAGGCTACACTAGTACAGGGGCTCACAGGGTGATCCAGTTCCAATGGGTCATGCACCTAAAGTGCATAGTGTCAATTTAGCAGAGAGAACAGCAGGCTGGTGGTCTGAGGCGTGCAGAGCTAGATTCGTCTTCAGGCCCCTCCACACCTGTTCATGCAGACCAAGCGGCACCATCTGAGGATGTGCAAGGTGCTGATAACAACCCTGCATAGATGCAGAGGCGTGCAGAGCTAGATTCGTCTTCAGGCCCCTCCACACCTGTTCATGCAGAGCAAGCGGCACAATCTGAGGATGTGCAAGGCTGCTGGTAACCACCCTGCATGGATGCAGAGGCGTGCAGAGCTAGAGTCTTCTTCAGGCCCCTCCACACCTGTTCATGCAGACCAAGCAGCACCCTGCATACTTAAATGAGCCACCATTCTGCTGCCTTTGCAAAAACATCATTTTAACTTCAGAAAATGCATAAATGCGCTCCAAGCATTACTTTTTTTGTTTCACTTCTTTCTCCCAGTTGACAATTCCTCGTTTGTGTGGAACCTCGCTGCTTCTGTTACAAACTTTAGAAAAGAAAGCCACCAAAACAAGGATTAGTAACGGGTTCCAAATGTCTACACACATATGATGCATTTGGAGCACTTGTGTTTTGTAAGCACTCACACCCATTAGCTGGATACCGCCTGTACACAATTAGGTATAGAAGTAACATGGTGGTTACTCACCACTATGTAAACGATAAAACAAACTAACACACGTATTGGATGATGTCATCAGTGGTGTCATCAATGATGTCATTTGAGATGTCATCCGTGATGTCATAAATGATGTCATAAAACATGTCATGAGTGTTATAATATGTTTGACCATAAGCAGCGCGTGGCATGTGCACGCTATTGTTAGCTCTGCCAACTAGTGAACTTCTGTGGTTTTCTGAGTTTATGATGCTAATGTTGGCCCTGACATATTGAACTAACTATAAGAATTCACTTTAACCTTTGTTTTTTTAATTGAAAGTAATGATAATGATAAAAAAGTTATATATATATATATATATAAATATTGTTGCCTGAATGTCAACTATAACAAAGTAACGTTCAATAGACATCATATACAGCGCTATACTATTCCCACCAGAAAATACCGTGATAGCGGCGGCTCAAATATCAACAAACACACTGTCAAAATAGGTGACATAAAATAAGAAACTTAATATGTACTTTTCTAATGAACACAATAGACTTAATCCAAATACTGGCAACATAAATATCGACAAAACATGTTAAAAAATCCTAATGAAATATATAACCCCAAACCATCAAAGCAAATCTTTAAAAATTCTGCACGAAACTATATGTTAGTTAAGTAGTAATTTCCATGTACTTACACCCACCAAAACCATCCAAATTATCTACTATACCAATCAGATTCACCCTACAACGGTTAACAAGTAGAAAAACACACTTAACATTCAAAGGTTTTGAATACACACCACAAACAACCATAGTTTGAGCCAAACTTGCCTTAGAAGAGGGGAGAATGTTCCTCCGCGTGAGAGAAGCACCACCATTCAAACTGGAGTAAGGGCACATTATTCAACTATTAGAAATATATTTATTTTAACACCTCCTAACAAACTTTTAAACTTGACATAACAATAGATTTGTAAAATCAATGAACCCCAGATATATTCCTATTACATATAGATCAGCTGAAAATCTTTTTGATTAAAAATGCTAGCAAAGGCTCTGTGAGACTATGCAGGCGATGTAAAAGACGATTTAGTCAACAAGAATAATGACCAGTAAGTCAAACAAGCATTGGCATAGTCAATAGGTCTCGCCTTTGGGACCTTCTAAGTGTTTATCTATGCAACTGTTGCATAGATAAACACTTAGAAGGTCCCAAAAGCAAGACCTATTGGCTATGCCAAGCGGCCGTGTGGCCACGAAAGTGAAAGTGATCGCGATTGCGATCAAACATCAAAGCGGCCGTGTGGCCGCGAAAGTGAAAGTAATCGCGGTAAAGCGCGGCGCGCGCGTCCGCGCACATGCACTGTAGCTCTAGGCTGGCCTGGTAGCACTTTTTGGAGCCCTCTCAATAAGTTTCGCCAGACCAGCGCATGCGCTGGGTCAGGCGAGACCTAAAAAGGTGTTTTAAATCCAATTATTAAATCACAAATAAATATTACAGCTCCTAATAACTAAACATGCCATTAATCGTGTTTTAGATCTAAAAATGTGAACTGAACAGACCTGTACAACTTATCAAAAGGGGAAACCATTAATAACTTATATGGGATACAGCTACTGTACAGAACACACTGTACCTGAAAGAACGCATTGGTTGTGCACTAAATGTATTTCTCTTAAACATAGAAACGTTATATTAAAAAGTACTCTCAGTTCTCACACTACAGAGAATATTGAAAATCAAAGCAAGACATTCTTCTGCTTAGACTGATGTCGCCTCCTGCTGTGCCTGGAGCCAGGCTGTCTAGGCGGCTTCTGGGAATCCATTGGAACTCCCCCCACATCTCCAAGTTAAAAGAGGAAGTGCTAAATCTGCCCTTTGACCTACTGACGGTACCGGTCCACTCCCGGGTTGCTAATCCCTTTACATTTATTGGCACTTCCTTGTCCAATGAGAAGCCATTGCGTTTTGAGCAGAGACCTAGGCTCTCCCAGTCAAGGTTGTGCTTTGTGGCTCTGGAGGTGTGATGAGGGCAGAACTGGTTTTAAAGAATCCTTAAGTACATTTTCAAGTACATTTAAACAAAGTTAAGTTTCTTCATAAGTTATCGAAATGTGATTTCAAAATTAAGTCAGTTTTTCATACTAAGCAGGAAATAATTTTGGTATAATTTTCTACCCCTTTTTTAAGCAGCAGCGGTAAAGAAAGATTTTGGGGTAGAGTTACAAGCCCCTTGTGCTGCCAGTACGTCACTTTTTGTGACACGCTGGCACCACATTTCTCTGCCCCATATTTACAAGGACAGGAAATGTTTTCATTTCTCCTCGTTTTTTCCTCTTTCAATGCGTGCTGCATTCTACAGCATGCATTGAAAGAGGAAAATGCCTGTAGTGATTGTATTTGTGCAGGAAGGTGCCCCTTCCTGCACAAAAACATTCTCCCCATGGCGCAGGGATCCTTGCACCATGGTGCAAGGGTGCCTGTGCCGGTGCATGGCAGCTGTTTGTGCGCCAGCGCAGGGGAGAACACAGGAATGCGATATATTATTGTAAATATGTTGCATCCCTGTGCTTCGGGAGTGCCGCAGCGTGGCGCAGCCAAAGGGCTTTTGGTGCCGCGCTGTGGCACTTTCTTGTAGATCTGCCCCTTAGTTTCCACCTAGGCCTATTAAGAAACAGTCTATCTAGGACTACCCATGGCATAGCCCTTTGGTCTTATTTCACTGCAAGGGTATGCCAACCCCTAGATGTAGCGTGCCCTGTTTTTAGGTCATGCCTAGCGACACAGTGCATGCGCTGCTCGCCTTGGCGAGATCTATTGTTGTCAGTTTCTTGGCCGAAGGAGGACAGGACATGTGCACGCGTGCAGAGGACAGGAGTTGTGCATGCGTATGGCAGCGTTAGCACAACTCGAGGACAGGAGATGTGCACACGTACAGCTCGCGGCGCGTTATCACACCTCCTGCTCGCTCGCACGCATGCGTACAGCGAAGTTAGCACAACTCGGAGACACGCTCGCACGCATACAGAGGTGTTAACATCGCACTCTGTGCAGTCTTTCAGCCACCCTCTCACCGGTCCTTATTGCTGCCTGGGCGCGTCTCCTCTCTCATGCACACAGCAACCGCCGTCAATGCAGCCTTAATCCGCCACAGTGCAGTACCATGGGCGGATAATGCACCGGACGATTTGTAGGATGACGTTAAGCATACGTGTATACCTTGAAGCGGTACTAGCAAACACAGCATCAGAAAGAGGATAGGAATCCCCAGGACTATACCGGAAGCAAGTGCAACAGGCAGCCGTTACCAGGACAACGAAGGAAGCAACGGAAGGGACGGGGACTAAAGACGAGAACGCTGACTCCTCTACAACTGACAAAGCGCACATGGACAAGGTCACATTAGCTTTTTACCAACCCATTCTGTGCTATTCCCGAGAGCGATATGCAGCCCAGCACATACCAGGGGCGGCTTACGGCTGGCAGACCAGAGGTGAGTACAACACCCTCAGTGTCCTTCTACTGGCTAGAGTGGGAGGGACATTACATTACATGTTTTTTCCAGCAGATAGCTAGAGGGCAGTCTGTGAGATGTACACACACGTGCCCTAAGCACGTGACCGTGTTAACTGTGTTGTTGAAGTTTCTGGATACGTTTTATTTCGACTACATCGTAGAGGGCTGCAAAGTTCCCTTTCTGCATATATGTGACATTTCTGACTTTGAGTGATATTAACATAAACATAATTGCAGACCTTAGCTCCTAGCTGTAAAACATCACTCATGTGTAGCAGGATGCAGGAATTGCTTTAGTAGTGTAATAGTGGTCATTAGCCGGGAGTTCTAGAGTGGTAGTGAAATTGCCGCAGAAGCACACATGTGCCCTGGGTTGAAGTATATTGAGACCCCTGTAGAAAGCCACCATACAGCCGTCAATGCCAGCTTGCAAAACATGGCATTGAAGCATTCTTCTTTCAAAGGGGACAGCAAAATATACTTTTCGGTGTGTGAGACGAAACGCTCCTCAGCAACCGTGTACCAAGATGGCGTCTGGAGGATACCGAGCCAGGGAGCCTGCAGCCGGGAGGTCGTAAGATGGGAGCCTGATACCGCTGCACCTAGCTTTGACGATCTGCGGAGCCCTCCCGCCGTCCGCACCCCAAGGTACAGCTCTGTAGGTTTAATATATGGTCACACCGCGGGGTTGCGTAAACCAAAAGTAATTGCTGCTGATTGAAATCTTTGAAGGGCTAGCACATTGGGCTATACCTGCCCTCTTGCAAACCTTCTATTTCTACCCATTGTAAGGACACTGATGCTTTGTATGGATAAGCACCAACAGAACCTTAATAGCAACCCTCGTCAGAACGTTATTCACGCTGGCATTTTTAGCAATGCTTGTTGTTACATTCTGTGTGATTAATGTACTTTATTGTACAAGCAAAGGTAGGAACTGATTTATAGGAGTTAAGGTTGACCCCTGCTCAAATTATCAGCTTCATCAGATTTAAAGTAAGAGTGCCTGCCAAATGTTAGGATAGGTTCTACTCGGATATTAACACATGCCAAGTTGGGACTTGTAAAAGTTAGCCACCCGGTGTATTAAGGATCATGCTAGCTTTATAGTAGGTAACGGTGTGTCCACGGCGCGCGTGGGGTCTGTCATTGTGGCATGCAGATGCCTCTCACGTGCGTCTACAGTGATGTCATTTTGCTTCTCCTCACTCGGGGTCTCTAATATTCACCATAGCTGTCATGCAGCTTTCTACAACTGAAATTTCGGTTGGAAGTGCATGGGGGAGTGACGCGGACGCACCTTCCATGCACTGTCACAAGCTCACGCCTTGTGACATTATCACTCGATAACAACCAGTCTGCTGACGTCCTGAGTGAGGAAATGAAAGCCAGAGCGCACTAATCCATTTTAATGGGCAGTACGTCACAAAATTGTCTTTTTAATGTGAAAACAGCACATGTGGTTCGACAGCCCCTGGGGCGCATGCGCAGAACGGGCACTTTTACTTCTGCAGGGTGTGTAGATGGCACTTTCCTCTTCAAACAAGCATTTGCAATGCAATAGGTCTGGCACTTGCTAGAGTTTAAGCTATCGGCATTCTAAATGACAATGCCTTTTATTTATTTGTTTTGAAAACCAACACATAAATAAAAGGCATTGTCATTTACAATAACAATAGCTCACATCCGGACTCAGTCACGTTCACTTTTTTCGGCCTAATTATGAAGATCCCGGAGTGACGGCTGCACCCGCCCGTTCACTACCGTGTGCTACCGAGGGTTTTGACGGATTGGTTTTGCTATCCTTCACTGCCACCACTGGCTTTCTCTCTTTTCGATTGTGACCCGTTCTGACCGTTTTGGCATTTTCACCGGCCCTACGATTGTTTGCGCTTGTATTTACTTCAGCCCTGAAAAGTCACGGGTGACTACCCGATTGACGAAACACGTCTCGGCTGGTCTTTTCTTTTGATGTTTTTTCTTCTGATGAAGGTCAAAAATATACCTCACCCAAAAGAAACGCCTTGTGTCCTTGATTTTTGGCATCTTGTTCATATCTCCATTTATGCTTAAACAAACACTACGTCTGTCACAGACTCTGTTAATACTCATACAACGTGTGCACAGGACTTGTTGTTGCATTGCAAATGCTTGTTAGGTCTACCCTGGGCAGCGCATGCGCTGCTCTGCTAGGCTTGCTTTATTCAGGTATGGACTTGAAGCTCCGCCCACTTCCCATTCATATTTTTCATAGGCTTGTGTCATTGTCCTACATAAACTGTGGCTTTTCATTGGTCATATAGGCTGAGTAGTCCCTCCTTAGTACCTCTTTGTTTCACCTTGTTACCTCCCATAAGGACTGGCCCTGTGCTGTTACTCGGTAGTCTTTATTCACAGCCTCCGAGCACTGTTTTGTTAAATGTTTTTCCGGCAGGCAAGGCACGCTCTCTCCTGACACTTTTTCTTTAGAGCACAGCAAGCCACAGTGGTGGCCGCGCCTTTGGTTCATTTCAGGCACCGAACGCATGTTTTCTTTCTATTTACTCACTTTTTTTGTTTTGCTAACAAGTGCCCCATGCTCCGCTTTCATGTTAATGGAGGCCACGCCCCTTTCTTTAAACGAGCTGCATCTAAAGAAAGGTCCGCAGCCACTATTAAAGTGAAACCGCGTCATGGGGTGCATTTACAAAAGAGCCCTATCCCACGCTTTCACTTTAATAGCTGCCGCGGCCCTTTCTTTAGACGAGCTGCATCTAAAGAAAGGGCAGCGGCTGCCATTAACTTGAAAGTGCAGCATGGTGCACTTTAAAAAAAAAGTATTAGCAATGCAATAGGTCTCACATTTGTGAGCCTTTAAGCTATTGCCACTTACAATGCCAATAGCTCAAACGCGAGTAAATGTGAGGCCTATTGCATTGCAAATGCTTGTTTTATATTAGCACCCTTCTTAATCTGTAGGTTATTTAAATCTCAAAAGAGCCTCTGTGTGGATTAAGACGGGAGCTTTTTGACAATCAACTGAATTTCTTTGACTACAATATACTGATTAGTATATTGTATACGAATTTAGGACGTCCCGCTTGATTTTCAGTGGATAAAATAACCCGCAGTGATTTGAGGGGTCAACCTTGTAAATAAAATTGTCCTGAGGATGGTCTTGGTAAAGAAAACCTAAAGACCGAAATGTCGACAATCACACTGTTTTCCAGAGAAATGGCTATATATTGTTGTGAAAAAGTGTTGGATCAATTTGAAAGTGAAGGCATCAAATATTGAAATATTTCCTTTCACTATATTTAATTGTTGTAATTTGAAGTACCCTTTTTTGAACTAGAAATATAAATTCAATTTTTATATATACACCCGCTTGTTTCTCCACCTTTTGGTTTATTGAATTTATTGTATTCAGGTTAATATGTGATGATTCACTCACACCTTATTCAATCCTGATTCTGACAAACTAAGCTGATTTAAGTATTGAAAAAGTGATAATTAATAAATTTGTACGTATTTAACTGCCCTACCTTTAATTAAGAATCGAAATTATACAAATTATTTACCAAACAAATCCCTTGAAGGCACCTTTCTACCTGTTTATTCATATTTGCCCGAGCCCTCAAGGGTATATTGGGTTGTCCACTGCACTTACCTTCCTTGGATATAAGCAGATGGCTCATACTAGTAAATCATTTACAGTGATTAGTTTTTAATGGGTAACATGTGGTTTGTAAAGAGTGCACTGTACATAAATAGTATCACATAAAGAGATATTTAATGTGTAATTGTTTTATTGAGTTGTGCATTGTATTGTATTGTGGTTTTAAAATGTACATATATTATCTATGTTTTCGTAGCCCTGAAGAAGTCCCATGAAGGGACGAAACGCGCTGGCCACATCGTGAAAGAAAAAAGAAAAATAGGAAGAAAGGATTATCCCAAAAAATTGATATATGCCTCCATGAAATTCTTTGGATTTTATCTGATGGAAACAATGATTTTCTAAATTGATTCATGTTCTGAAATAAGTGTGTGCCGATCATTTCCTTGCAAGTGGATTCCGCCTTTCATCCTGCTGAAATAGGCAAATTAATCTAAAAACCAGCTTGAAGCAGGAATAACCGATTGAGTAGTATAACATTTCTGTAAAAATTAAACGCAACACCCATAATTGTAATGCCAATGTTTTGATCATTCCTGTTGCATAAAAATTGGCCTGTTTTGTTAGCTGCATTTACTTTCACTTTTTGAGAAGACTGGTTATGCTTTTAGAACATAGTTGAAACACTCAGCTTTTGTTGCTGCTGTGGGCCCTGCTCACAGCATTTGTTGCTGCTGTGGGCCTTGATATGCTGCCAGCTTTTGTTGCTGCTGTGGTCCCGATTATACCAACAGATTTTTTGCTGCTGAGGGCCCTACTATACTGACAGCTTTTGTTGTTGCTGTGGGCCCTGCTATGCTGACAGCTTTTGATGCTGCTGTAGGCTCTGCTATACTGACAGCTTTTGTTGCTGCTGTGGGCCCTGCAATGCTGAAAGCTTTTGTTGCTCCTGTAGGCTCTGCTATACTGACAGCTTTTGTTGCTCCTGTAGGCTCTGCTATACTGACAGCTTTTGTTGCTGCTGTAGGCTCTGCTATACTGACAGCTTTTGTTGCTGCTGTGGGCCCTGCAATGCTGAAAGCTTTTGTTGCTCCTGTAGGCTCTGCTATACTGACAGCTTTTGTTGCTGCTGTAGGCTCTGCTATACTGACAGCTTTTGTTGCTGCTGTGGGCCCTGCAATGCTGAAAGCTTTTGTTGCTCCTGTAGGCTCTGCTATACTGACAGCTTTTGTTGCTGCTGTGGGCCCTGCTATACTGACAGCTTTTGTTGCTGCTGTGGGCCCTGCTATGCTGACAGCTTTTGATGCTGCTGTAGGCTCTGCTATACTGACAGCTTTTGTTGCTGCTGTGGGCCCTGCTATACTGACAGCTTTTGTTGCTGCTGTGGGCCCTGCTATGCTGACAGCTTTTGTTGCTGCTTTGGTAAAAGCTTTTGTTACTTCTGTTGTTATTTGGTTAGCTTTAGTGGCAGATGCAGTATTTGCTCTGTTTATAGAAGGGGGTCACTGTTGTTGTCACTGTATTGGTGGCAGCTTTGGTCATTACTGTTATCACAACTACATTTACAGCGTAGTGGAAGCTGTCTTCACTGCTGTGGCCCCTTCTGTTCTTGCAGCGAGTGTTGTAGCTTCTTTTTGCTACTGTGGTCTTAGTTGTGGTAGCAACTGCCGAGGCTTCTGTGGATCCAATTTCGATCACATGATTTTTGCAGCTGTTGTTGCTTTGCTGCTGCAGTGGTATCAACTCTGGTGGATCGTGTGGTCTCTTCTGTGGTTCAAGGTATGGTCCTTGCTCAGGTCCCTGTTGTTCAAACAACTGCAGTCCCCTCTGTCATTACAGCTGTGGTCACAGCTGTAGTCCCTGGTGTGTTTGCTGCTCTGACAGCACGTGTTACTGAAGTGGTGGCATCTGTTTTATTTGCTGTAGTGTCAACTGTTGTAGATGTTGTGGTTCCTGTTTTTGCAGTAACTATTGCTACCGTGGCTGTGCTTGCAGCTGTTACTGTTATATTTGAAGTGGCAGTGCTTGCAGCTGTTATTGTTACTGTGGGAGTTGATTTGCTTGCAGCTGTTATTGTTACCGTGGCTGTGCTTGCAGCTGTTATTGTTACTGTGGGAGTGGCTGTGCTTGCAGCTGTTACTGTGGGAGTGGCTGTGCTTGCAGCTGTTATTGTTACTGTGGGAGTGGCAGTGCTTGCAGCTGTTATTCCTACTGTGGCTGTGCTTGCAGCTGTTATTGTTACTGTGGGAGTGGCTGTGCTTGCAGCTGTTACTGTGGGAGTGGCTGTGCTTGCAGCTGTTATTGTTACTGTGGGAGTGGCTGTGCTTGCAGCTGTTACTGTGGGAGTGGCTGTGCTTGCAGCTGTTATTGTTACTGTGGACGTGCTTGTAGCTGTTATTGTTACAGCAGGAGTGGCTCAGTTTGCAGCTGTTATTGTTACTGTGGCTGTGCTTGCAGCTGTTATTGTTACTGTGGGAGTGGCTGTGCTTGTAGCTGTTACTGTGGGAGTGGCAGTGCTTGCAGCTGTCACTGTTATATTTGGAGTGGCAGTGCTTGCAGCTGTTATTGTTACTGCGGGAGTGGCTGTGTTTGCAGCTGTTATTGTTACTGTGGCAGTGCTTGCAGCTGTTATTGTTACTGTGGGAGTGGATGTGCTTGCAGCTGTTATTGTTACTGCGGGAGTGGATGTGCTTGCAGCTGTTATTGTTACTGTGAGAGTGGCTGTGCTTGCAGCTGTTATTGTTACTGTGGGAGTGGCTGTGCTTGCAGCTGTTATTGTTTCTGCATCTGTTATTGTTAATGTGGGAGTGGCTGTGTTTGCAGCTGTTATTGTTACTGTGGCAGTTCTTGCAGCTGTTATTTTTACAGTGGAAGTGGCTGTGCTTGCAGCTGTTATTGTTACTGTGGGATGTGCTTGCAGCTGTTATTGTTACTGTGGGAGTGGCTGTGCTTGCAGCTGTTACTGTGGGAGTGGCTGTGCTTGCAGCTGTTACTGTGGGAGTGGATGTGCTTGCAGCTGTTATTGTTACTGCGGGAGTGGATGTGCTTGCAGCTGTTATTGTTACTGTGGGAGTGGCTGTGTTGCAGCTGTTTTTGTTACTGTGAGAGTGGCTGTGCTTGCAGCTGTTATTGTTACTGTGGGAGTGGTTGTGTTGCAGATGTTATTGTTACTGTGGGAGTGGCTGTGCTTGCAGCTGTTACTGTGGGAGTGGCTGTGCTTGCAGCTGTTACTGTGGGAGTGGCTGTGCTTGCTTATTGTTACTGCGGGAGTGGATATGCTTACAGCTGTTATTGTTACTGTGGGAGTGGCTGTGCTTGCAGCTGTTATTGTTACTGTGGCAGTGGCTGTGCTTGCAGCTGTTACTGTGGGAGTGGCCGTGCTTGCAGCTGTTACTGTGGGAGTGGCTGTACTTGCAGCTGTTACTGTGGGAGTGGCTGTGCTTGCAGCAGTTATTGTTACTGCAGGAGTGGATGTGCTTGCAGCTGTTATTGTTACTGTGGGAGTGGCTGTGCTTGCAGCTGTTACTGTGGGAGTGGCTGTGCTTGCAGCTGTTATTGTTACTGTGGTCGTGCTTGTAGCTGTTATTGTTACAGTGGGAGTGACTCAGTTTGCAGCTGTTGTTGTTACTGTGGCTGTGCTTGCAGCTGTTATCGTTACTGTGGGAGTGGCTGTGCTTGCAGCTGTTACTGTGGGAGTGGCAGTGCTTGCAGCTGTTACTGTTATATTTGGAGTGGCAGTGCTTGCAGCTGTTATTGTTACTGTGGGAGTGGATGTGCTTGCAGCTGTTATTGTTACTGTGGGAGTGGATATGCTTGCAGCTGTTATTGTTACGGCGGGAGTGGATGTGCTTGCAGCTGTTATTGTTACTGTGAGAGTGGCTGTGCTTGCAGCTGTTATTGTTACTGTGGGAGTGGCTGTGCTTGCAGCTGTTATTGTTACTGTGGTCGTGCTTGTAGCTGTTATTGTTACAGTGGGAGTGACTCAGTTTGCAGCTGTTGTTGTTACTGTGGCTGTGCTTGCAGCTGTTATCGTTACTGTGGGAGTGGCTGTGCTTGCAGCTGTTACTGTGGGAGTGGCAGCGCTTGCAGCTGTTACTGTTATATTTGGAGTGGCAGTGCTTGCAGCTGTTATTGTTACTGTGGGAGTGGATGTGCTTGCAGCTGTTATTGTTACTGTGGGAGTGGATATGCTTGCAGCTGTTATTGTTACGGCGGGAGTGGATGTGCTTGCAGCTGTTATTGTTACTGTGAGAGTGGCTGTGCTTGCAGCTGTTATTGTTACTGTGGGAGTGGATGTGCTTGCAGCTGTTATTGTTACTGTGGGAGTGGATATGCTTGCAGCTGTTATTGTTACGGCGGGAGTGGATGTGCTTGCAGCTGTTATTGTTACTGTGAGAGTGGCTGTGCTTGCAGCTGTTATTGTTACTGTGGGAGTGGCTGTGTTTGCAGCTGTTATTGTTACTGTGGCAGTTCTTGCAGCTGTTATTTTTACAGTGGAAGTGGCTGTGCTTGCAGCTGTTATTGTTACTGTGGGAGTGGCTGTGCTTGCAGCTGTTACTGTGGGAGTGGCTGTGTTTGCAGCTGTTACTGTGGGAGTGGCTGTGTTTGCAGCTGTTACTGTGGGAGTGGACGTGCTTGCAGCTGTTACTGTGGGAGTGGATGTGCTTGCAGCTGGTATTGTTACTGCGGGAGTGGATGTGCTTGCAGCTGTTATTGTTACTGTGGGAGTGGCTGTGTTGCAGCTGTTTTTGCTACTGTGAGAGTGGCTGTGCTTGCAGCTGTTATTGTTACTGTGGGAGTGGCTGTGTTGCAGATGTTATTGTTACTGTGGCAGTGGCTGTGCTTGCAGCTGTTACTGTGGGAGTGGCTGTGCTTGCAGCTGTTACTGTGGGAGAGGCTGTGCTTGCTTATTGTTACTGCGGGAGTGGCTGTGCTTGCAGCTGTTACTGTGGGAGTGGCTGTGCTTGCAGCGGTTATTGTTACTGTGGGAGTGGATGTGCTTGTAGCAGTTATTGTTACTGCAGGAGTGGATGTGCTTGCCGAGGTTATTGTTACTGCGGGAGTGGATGTGCTTGCAGCAGTTATTTTGACTGCAGGAGTGGATGTGCTTGCTGCTGTTATTGTTACTGCGGGAGTGGTTGTGCTTGCAGCATTATTGTTACTGTGGGAGTGGATGTGCTTGCAGGAGTTATTGTTACTGCAGGAGTGGATGTGATTGCCGCTGCTATTGTTACTGCGGGAGTGGATGTGCTTACAGCTGTTATTGTTACTGTGAGAGTGGCTGTGCTTGCAGCTGTTATTGTTACTGTGGGAGTGGCTGTTACTGTGGGGTGGCTGTGTTGCAGCTGTTATTGTTACTGCGGGAGTGGCTGTGCTTGCAGCTGTTATTGTTACTGCGGGAGTGGCTGTGCTTGCAGCTGTTATTGTTACTGTGGGAGTGGATGTGCTTGCAGCAGTTATTGTTACTGCAGGAGTGGATGTGCTTGTCGCTGTTATTGTTACTGCGGGAGTGGATGTGCTTACAGCTTTTATTGTTACTGTGAGAGTGGCTGTGCTTGCAGCTGTTATTGTTGCTGTGGGAGTGGCTGTTACTGTGGGGTGGCTGTGTTGTAGCTGTTATTGTTACTGCGGGAGTGGCTGTGCTTGCGGCTGTTATTGTTACTTTGTTAGTGGATGTGCTTGCAGCAGTTATTGTTACTGCGGGAGTGGATGTACTTACAGCTGTTATTGTTACTGTGGGAGTGGCTGTTACTGTGGGGTGGCTGTGTTGCAGCTGTAATTGTTACTGCGGGAGTGGATGTGCTTGCAGCTGTTATTGTTACTGCGGGAGTGGATGTGCTTACAGCTGTTATTGTGACTGTGAGAGTGGTTGTGCTTGCAGCTGTTATTGTTACTGTGGGAGTGGCTGTTACTGTGGGGTGGCTGTGTTGCAGCCATTATTGTTACTGTGGGAGTGGCTGTGCTTGCAGCTGTTTCTGTGGGAGTGGCTGTGCTTGCAGCTGTTATTGTTACTGTGGGAGTGGCTGTGTTTGCATCTGTTATTGTTACAGTGGGAGTGGATGTGCTTGCAGCTGTTATTGTTACTGTGGGAATAGAGGTGCTTGCAGCTGTTATTGTTACTGTGGAAGTGGCCGTGCTTGCAGCTGTTAGAGTGGCCGTGCTTGCAGCTGTTATTGTTACTGTGGGAGTGTCTGTTGCTGTGGGAGTGGATGTGCTTGCAGCTGTTATTGTTACTGTGGGACTGGATGTGCTTGCAGCTGTTTTTGTTACTGTGAGAGTGGCTGTGCTTGCAGCTGTTATTGTTACTGTGGGAGTGGATGTGCTTGCAGCTGTTATTGTTACTGTGGGAGTGGCTGTGTTTGAAGCTGTTATTGTTACTGTGGGAGTGGCTGTGTTGCAGCTGTTGTTGTTACTGTGGGAGCGGCTGTGCTTGCAGCTATTATTGTTACTGTGGGAGTGGCTGTGCTTGCAGCTGTTATTGTTACTGTGGGATTGTTACTGTGGGAGTGGCAGTGCTTGCAGCTGTTATTGTTACTGTGGCAGTGCTTGTAGCTGTTATTGTTACTGTGGGAGTGGCTGTGTTGCATATTGTTACTGTGGGAGTGGCTGTGTTGCAGCTGTCATTGTTACTGTGGGAGTGACTGTGCTTGCAGCTGGTATTGTTACTGTGGGATTGTTACTGTGGGAGTGGCTGTGCTTGCAGCTGTTATTGTTACTGTGGGATTGTTACTGTGGGAGTGGCAGTGCTTGTAGCTGTTATTGTTACTGTGGGAGTGGCTGTGTTGCATATTGTTACTGTGGGAGTGGCTGTGTTGCAGCTGTTATTGTTACTGTGGGAGTGGCTGTGCTTGCAGCTGGTATTGTTACTGTGGGATTGTTACTGTGGGCGTGGCTGTGTTTGCAGCTGTTATTGTTACTGTGAGAGTGGCTGTGCTTGCAGCTGGTATTGTTACTGTGGGATGGTTATTGTGGGCGTGGCTGTGTTTGCAGCTGTTATTGTTACTGTGGGATTGTTACTGTGGGCGTGGATGTGTTTGCAGCTGTTATTGTTACTGTGGCAGTGCTTGTAGCTGTTATTGTTACTGTGGGAGTGGCTGTGTTGCAGCTGTTATTATTACTGTGGGAGTGGCTGTTACTGTGGGCATGGCTGTGTTTGCAGCTGTTATTGTTATTGTGGCAGTGCTTGTAGCTGTTATTGTTACTGTGGGAGTGGCTGTGTTTGCTATTGTTACTGTGGGAGTGGCTGTTTTGCAGCTGTTATTGTTACTGTGGGAGTGGCTGTGTTGCAGCTGTTATTGTTACTGTGGGAGTGACTGTGTTGCAGCTGTTATTGTTACTGTGGGAGTGGCTGTGCTTGCAGCTGGTATTGTTACTGTGGGATTGTTACTGTGGGCGTGGCTGTGTTTGCAGCTGTTATTGTTACTGTGGGAGTGGCTGTCCTTGCAGCTGGTATTGTTACTGTGGGATTGTTACTGTGGGCGTGGCTGTGTTTGCAGCTGTTATTGTTACCGTGAGATTGTTACTGTGGGCGGATGTGTTTGCAGCTGTTATTATTACTGTGGCAGTGCTTGTAGCTGTTATTGTTACTGTGGGAGTGGCTGTGTTGCAGCTGTTATTATCACTGTGGGAGTGGTTGTTACTGTGGGCATGGCTGTGTTTGCAGCTGTTTTTGTTACTGTGGCAGTGCTTGTAGCTATTATTGTTACTGTGGGAGTGGCTGTGTTGCATATTGTTACTGTGGGAGTGGCTGTGTTGCAGCTGTTATTGTTACTACAGGAGTGGCTGTGTTGCAGCTGTAATTGTTACTGTGGGAGTGGCTGTGTTGCAGCTGTTATTGCTACTGTGGGAGTGACTGTGCTTGCAGCTGGTATTGTTACTGTGGGATTGTTACTGTGGGAGTGGATGTGCTTGCAGCTGTTATTGTTACTGTGAGAGTGGCTGTGTTGCAGCTGTTATTGTTACTGTGGGATTGTTACTGTGGGAGTGACTGTGCTTGCAGCTGTTATTGTTCCTGTGGGATTGTTACTGTGGGAGTGGCTGTGCTTGCAGCTGTTATTGTTACTGTGGGAGTGGCTGTTACTGTGGGGTGGCTGTGTTGCAGCTGTTATTGTTACTGCGGGAGTGGCTGTGCTTGCAGCTGTTATTGTTACTGCGGGAGTGGCTGTGCTTGCAGCTGTTATTGTTACTGTGGGAGTGGATGTGCTTGCAGCAGTTATTGTTACTGCAGGAGTGGATGTGCTTGTCGCTGTTATTGTTACTGCGGGAGTGGATGTGCTTACAGCTTTTATTGTTACTGTGAGAGTGGCTGTGCTTGCAGCTGTTATTGTTGCTGTGGGAGTGGCTGTTACTGTGGGGTGGCTGTGTTGTAGCTGTTATTGTTACTGCGGGAGTGGCTGTGCTTGCGGCTGTTATTGTTACTTTGTTAGTGGATGTGCTTGCAGCAGTTATTGTTACTGCGGGAGTGGATGTACTTACAGCTGTTATTGTTACTGTGGGAGTGGCTGTTACTGTGGCTGTGTTGCAGCTGTAATTGTTACTGCGGGAGTGGATGTGCTTGCAGCTGTTATTGTTACTGCGGGAGTGGATGTGCTTACAGCTGTTATTGTGACTGTGAGAGTGGTTGTGCTTGCAGCTGTTATTGTTACTGTGGGAGTGGCTGTTACTGTGGGGTGGCTGTGTTGCAGCCATTATTGTTACTGTGGGAGTGGCTGTGCTTGCAGCTGTTTCTGTGGGAGTGGCTGTGCTTGCAGCTGTTATTGTTACTGTGGGAGTGGCTGTGTTTGCATCTGTTATTGTTACAGTGGGAGTGGATGTGCTTGCAGCTGTTATTGTTACTGTGGGAATAGAGGTGCTTGCAGCTGTTATTGTTACTGTGGAAGTGGCCGTGCTTGCAGCTGTTAGAGTGGCCGTGCTTGCAGCTGTTATTGTTACTGTGGGAGTGTCTGTTGCTGTGGGAGTGGATGTGCTTGCAGCTGTTATTGTTACTGTGGGACTGGATGTGCTTGCAGCTGTTTTTGTTACTGTGAGAGTGGCTGTGCTTGCAGCTGTTATTGTTACTGTGGGAGTGGATGTGCTTGCAGCTGTTATTGTTACTGTGGGAGTGGCTGTGTTTGAAGCTGTTATTGTTACTGTGGGAGTGGCTGTGTTGCAGCTGTTGTTGTTACTGTGGGAGCGGCTGTGCTTGCAGCTATTATTGTTACTGTGGGAGTGGCTGTGCTTGCAGCTGTTATTGTTACTGTGGGATTGTTACTGTGGGAGTGGCAGTGCTTGCAGCTGTTATTGTTACTGTGGCAGTGCTTGTAGCTGTTATTGTTACTGTGGGAGTGGCTGTGTTGCATATTGTTACTGTGGGAGTGGCTGTGTTGCAGCTGTCATTGTTACTGTGGGAGTGACTGTGCTTGCAGCTGGTATTGTTACTGTGGGATTGTTACTGTGGGAGTGGCTGTGCTTGCAGCTGTTATTGTTACTGTGGGATTGTTACTGTGGGAGTGGCAGTGCTTGTAGCTGTTATTGTTACTGTGGGAGTGGCTGTGTTGCATATTGTTACTGTGGGAGTGGCTGTGTTGCAGCTGTTATTGTTACTGTGGGAGTGGCTGTGCTTGCAGCTGGTATTGTTACTGTGGGATTGTTACTGTGGGCGTGGCTGTGTTTGCAGCTGTTATTGTTACTGTGAGAGTGGCTGTGCTTGCAGCTGGTATTGTTACTGTGGGATGGTTATTGTGGGCGTGGCTGTGTTTGCAGCTGTTATTGTTACTGTGGGATTGTTACTGTGGGCGTGGATGTGTTTGCAGCTGTTATTGTTACTGTGGCAGTGCTTGTAGCTGTTATTGTTACTGTGGGAGTGGCTGTGTTGCAGCTGTTATTATTACTGTGGGAGTGGCTGTTACTGTGGGCATGGCTGTGTTTGCAGCTGTTATTGTTATTGTGGCAGTGCTTGTAGCTGTTATTGTTACTGTGGGAGTGGCTGTGTTTGCTATTGTTACTGTGGGAGTGGCTGTTTTGCAGCTGTTATTGTTACTGTGGGAGTGGCTGTGTTGCAGCTGTTATTGTTACTGTGGGAGTGACTGTGTTGCAGCTGTTATTGTTACTGTGGGAGTGGCTGTGCTTGCAGCTGGTATTGTTACTGTGGGATTGTTACTGTGGGCGTGGCTGTGTTTGCAGCTGTTATTGTTACTGTGGGAGTGGCTGTCCTTGCAGCTGGTATTGTTACTGTGGGATTGTTACTGTGGGCGTGGCTGTGTTTGCAGCTGTTATTGTTACCGTGAGATTGTTACTGTGGGCGGATGTGTTTGCAGCTGTTATTATTACTGTGGCAGTGCTTGTAGCTGTTATTGTTACTGTGGGAGTGGCTGTGTTGCAGCTGTTATTATCACTGTGGGAGTGGTTGTTACTGTGGGCATGGCTGTGTTTGCAGCTGTTTTTGTTACTGTGGCAGTGCTTGTAGCTATTATTGTTACTGTGGGAGTGGCTGTGTTGCATATTGTTACTGTGGGAGTGGCTGTGTTGCAGCTGTTATTGTTACTACAGGAGTGGCTGTGTTGCAGCTGTAATTGTTACTGTGGGAGTGGCTGTGTTGCAGCTGTTATTGCTACTGTGGGAGTGACTGTGCTTGCAGCTGGTATTGTTACTGTGGGATTGTTACTGTGGGAGTGGATGTGCTTGCAGCTGTTATTGTTACTGTGAGAGTGGCTGTGTTGCAGCTGTTATTGTTACTGTGGGATTGTTACTGTGGGAGTGACTGTGCTTGCAGCTGTTATTGTTCCTGTGGGATTGTTACTGTGGGAGTGGCTGTGCTTGCAGCTGTTATTGTTACTGTGGGATTGTTACTGTGGGAGTGGCTTTGCTTGCAGCTGTTATTGCTACTGTGGGAGTGACTGTGCTTGCAGCTGGTATTGTTACTGTGGGATTGTTACTGTGGGAGTGGCTGTGTTGCAGCTGTTATTGCTACTGTGGGAGTGACTGTGCTTGCAGCTGGTATTGTTACTGTGGGATTGTTACTGTGGGAGTGGATGTGCTTGCAGCTGTTATTGTTACTGTGGGAGTGGCTGTGTTGCAGCTGTTATTGTTACTGTGGGATTGTTACTGTGGGAGTGACTGTGCTTGCAGCTGGTATTGTTACTGTGGGATTGTTACTGTGGGAGTGGCTGTGCTTGCAGCTGTTATTGTTACTGTGGGATTTTTACTGTGGGAGTGGCTTTGCTTGCAGCTGTTATTGTTACTGTGGGATTGTTACTGTGGGAGTGACTGTGCTTGCAGCTGTTATTGTTACTGTGGGAGTGGCTGTGCTTGCAGCTGGTATTGTTACTGTGGGATTGTTACTGTGGGAGTGACTGTGCTTGCAGCTGGTATTGTTACTGTGGGATTGTTACTGTGGGAGTGGCTGTGCTTGCAGCTGTTATTGTTACTGTGGGATTGTTACTGTGGGAGTGGCTTTGCTTGCAGCTGTTATTGTTACTGTGGGATTGTTCCTGTGGGAGTGACTGTGCTTGCAGCTGGTATTGTTACTGTGGGATTGTTACTGTGGGAGTGGCTGTGCTTGCAGCTGTTATTGTTACTGTGGGATTGTTACTGTGGGAGTGGCTTTGCTTGCAGCTGTTATTGTTACTGTGGGATTGTTCCTGTGGGAGTGACTGTGCTTGCAGCTGTTATTGTTACTGTGGGAGTGGCTGTGCTTGCAGCTGTTATTGTTACTGGGATTGTTACTGTGGGAGTGGCTTTGCGTGCAGCTGTTATTGTTACTGTGGGAGTGACTGTGCTTGCAGCTGGTATTGTTACTGTGGGAGTGACTGTGCTTGCAGCTGGTATTGTTACTGTGGGATTGTTACTGTGGGAGTGGCTGTGCTTGCAGCTGTTATTGTTACTGTGGGATTGTTCCTGTGGGAGTGGCTGTGCTTGCAGCTGTTATTGTTACTGTGGGATTGTTCCTGTGGGAGTGACTGTGCTTGCAGCTGTTATTGTTACTGTGGGAGTGGCTGTGCTTGCAGCTGTTATTGTTACTGGGATTGTTACTGTGGGAGTGGCTTTGTTTGCAGCTGTTATTGTTACTGTGGGAGTGGCTGTGCTTGCAGCTGTTATTGTTACTGTGGGATTGTTACTGTGGGAGTGGCTGTGTTTACAGCTGTTTTGGCTGGTGTTGTAACTCTTGTTGTTGCTGTGGTCCATGTTGAAGTTGAAGCTATCATGGCTGGTCTGATTGTAGTTTTTTAAAGGTTTATCATTGGCCAGGATCTTTTGATTTTAATAAAAAATAAAACAATATTATACTTACTTACAGGCGTTTCCGGCCAGCCCGTTCATGGATTGGTCTGTCATTGTGTCATTCACATTGTGTTTTCCGCCCACTACAGCATGTAAGCATGGTGCAGTACGTCCGCCCACTCCAGCCGTGAGCTGACGTCACTGTAAGTGACAGCATTCGCCCCTTTCACCCGGGGCACATTCACACAAAATAGTTTCCTTCGGTGCCAGCGATTAGTATGGCATTGCTTTTTTAAACATCAAAATATATTTTTCTTTTCGCTATTTCTGTTTAGATTGATGAAGGTTCAGCCGCTGCCCCGACGATAAAGTTGATCAAAAACCACGAATAAACAAACCATTCACAAAGCCAACACCACACCTCTTGGCTTTGCCAGTGCTTGTTTACCACCACATGAGCTCTGTCAGACAACTCAAGGTGTCCCAGGCCGGAGCTACAAAGGGAATAGCGCGACTCTTGGAACTGATAACATGCCAGGCATAGCTGTGCGAGTTCACTTGTAATTATGCGTGTTGTGTGCTGATTACACGAGTGTGTAACGAGTGTAAACAGGCACATGTAACAGCTTGTCATCTGCAGCCCCCACCTGTGAAAAGACACAGAAACAAAGTGCCAAGAAGGGCCGCGATTACAGGGGGCTCCGCGCTCCGGCCGATAAGTGAGTCCCTTCCAAGTCTCGCATGGAGTGCTTCTAAATGAGTCCCAAAAGAGCACAGGGCGCTTTGATGAAGCTGTCTTTGGGAACAGCTGTGAGGGGGAGACCCCCCCGACAGTGGCATCAAAGGGGGGTGACAGGCACACCACGGAGAATGTTACAGACACCTCCAAGTGCACAGGGGTCTGTTTGTACAGCCCAGCTCCCAGGGACCGGGGGGAAATCTGAAAACCTGCCTCCAATGGCCTGCTGAGGTATCTAATCTGGAGACGAGGGCTATGGAATGAGGGGCAGGGGGCCTGGGGGGCTGGGGCAGGCAGAGTTCATGTAATATTGACAGATATCAAACCCTTCTGCTGAAGGTGGGCGCATAAAAAGGGTGAACCACAAGAGCAGCGACCTACAGGAAATCACAAGAGATGCAGAAAAGCCTCTCTCACTCCTGTCTCAGCAGGGGGCTATGGGGGGGGGGCTGTCACTATAGGCAGAGAGATGATAAAATACAGGGGCTCATGCATGAGTGCCCTGCATCGCGTTTGCACCACATAAAGTTGTAGATGCGCGACGCAGGGTTCCCATAAAGACTTATGAAGCCACGCAAAGCCCCCCGCATGGTTTGAGTGGCTTGATAAATCTTGAGTAAGGCGATGTAGCGCAAATCGCTGCGTCGCCTTACTCTACGCCCGGGAGGCGTTCCATGGGCGTTGCGGTGGGTTTTCCCACACAACGCCAATGGAATCTGACACATTACCAGATTTACAAAGTGATGCAAACATGGGGAAGCATCACATCGGCACACCTCCCAAGGTGCCCTCTGTCCATGTGTGCTGCATTCGTAGGAAGAGGAAAACGCCTCGTAGGATTGTTTTTGTGCAGGAAGGTGCCTGCAGACGAATAGTCCTGCCTGCAACGGGGGCCACCCTTGCACCGCGGAGCAAGAGTGTCTATGCTGTCGAAACTGCTCCAGCGCAGGCAGGGGACAGGAGTGCTCCGTATTGCCTAAATACAGTGCATTTCTGCCCTTTCACTTTGGGGCAGCTCAGCAGGGTGCCTTGCTGCTCTGCCCTAGGCCAAAATGCCATAAATGAGTCCCACAGTTTTGAAACCTCAGGGTCCCATTGTTGTGAGGACTGAAGCTGGGGTTGCCACCTTCTCAGAAAAAAGTACCAGCCATTTGTTCATGTTTTAAAATTCTGCAAAGCCCCGAACATGATACTTAAACAGGACTTAATATAAAATCGCCTGTATTCATTTTTAACATTTATAATTTCCTCTGCTTTTTTTACTTTAACTTTTAGTCACGAATCATTTAGGCGGATCTAGAAAACATTTTAAAGCGCTTTCTTCTTCTGCTTGCTTTTTTAAACTGTGCGATGATATGATTTTCAATTTTTTTTTAAAGCTGGAGTTTATTTAGAACATTTTACAGCAGTTGCATTATAATGAAGAAAGTAGTGATGAAACAGAAACAATGCGTGAAAATTTGACAATATGGAAAAACAATAAGTCAATCTATTGGAAATTCTGGTGACATTTAAGGTGATAGACAGTGCCTGCGGTGGAGCACGTGCAAAGACATATATTATTAAGAAACAGGATAAAGTAGGAAAAAATGGCAGGGGAGAAGTTGATGGAAACATTTTACCATATAAAATCGTATAAAGGATAGTAGTAAACTGTAGACACATTGTAAAAAACAAACAATCAATCTATAAACAACAACAAACTCTGCAGACATACACAGAGGTATATCGTATATCTTAATTTAAGGTGGTTTTCACACCTCAGCAACAGTTTAGACATTCTTACCATCAAGCAAACTGATGTGGACAAAAGTGTAGTAATGGGAAGCCACAAGAAATCTCTTTTTATAGCGAGGGAGAGTGGAGAAACATGACTAGTATCTATTCTATGATTGAAACATATAGCGTACCACCAGGATTGGAAATCATGCATTTTTCCAATTAGATTAAGGCAATGATAACATTTTCATGCCAATAATAAAATTGTGTACTGCATGTACAATGATGCAAAGGAGCAAACTTTTCTGGGATATGATGTAGTGTCCGGCCACATCCTTTTCCCTGCCCAAACTGATTTTCATGACCTCCTCTACTATTTATCACACCATCTTAATGTTCTTTTTTGTAAAAATTGCATTCCTGCCCATTGATTACACTTCATCCGGCCGGAGAGTACAGCCCGGGTGCAGAGAGTATGGCTCACGACGGAGAATCCGGCCCTACTGCAGAAGTAAAGATACGGCTCGTAAATGACCTCTGTGAATACCAAAAGCAGTGAAGTTAGACTTTTTTCTCAGATTGCCTTTGTGATTCGGGTCCATAGTGTTTAAACCTCTTAACATACGGATTGAAGAGGCAGGGGGCAGTAGAGTGACCACGCACCTATCAGCTTCCTCATGTGCTGCATGTTCATTACCACATGACAATGATCTAAACACCATAGGGATGTACTTCCGGTTCTCCCGTTCATCCTGAAAACTCTTTGACCATAGAGGCTCTCTGGCCGTCTCTGGGTCAGCGCCTTGGATAACAACGCACATCGAAGGAACCTGGGACTGAAAGCAGAATCCTGCTTAACCTAAAGGCGCGGGGCCTGACCTCGACATAGAGGTCACCTAAGTCAATACTACTTTGGAATGTCGTCTGAGAACGATGAGTAAATTACAGGCTTTAATACGTATAGGGGCAGATTTACAAGCCCCTTGCGCCACTTTTGCGTCACTTTTAACATGGGAAAAGTGATGCAAAAGTGGTGCGTGGGGCTTGTAAATCTGCCCCATAGTATTTATTCCACCTCATCAATAAGGCCACACTTATTTATTTATTTTTTAGATTTAGAATTCTTCTTTTGAACACAGCATGATGGGAGCACGGTGGAGACCAGTCTCCTGGTACCCCGCTCTGTCAATGGGCCTAAAAGGTAATCTCTCTGATGATGGATTAAACCCAGATCAGTCGACTGGGGGTGAGTGTTTGATTTGCTCAAGCAATCCGTCCATCATCCCCTTTGGTATCGCTTATTTCGCCCTAAGTTGGCAGGGTATGCCCAGACGTGGGTCCCTTGCTCACTTTGCCACTGGATTCAAGATAGCCTGGCTGACGAGGGTTATGAACCCGAAACCGGTCCCACGATGCTTGTTTCCGTTCCAGGGACGACATGGCTTGGCAGTTCGGGCTGGACTGTTCCCAGGAGGCACAGGGGGAGACTGATTTGCATATGGCCATGTCTGAACTGGGGTGGTGGAGTGAGCTAAAGAATGATGATGGATTAAACCCAGACCAGTTGACTGGGGGTGAGTGTTTGATTTGCTCAAACGCTCCGTCCATCATCCCCTTTGGTATCGCTAGGTCATCTCTTATTGACTGTGGGCCTTCCTTCAGAGGAGGGAGTTATTGGGACAGCCGTCAAAATAGCCGTACATCACGGCTGCTCAGTTAGAGGATGGGGCAGGCAGTGCAGCCAACGACTGAGCGTGGCTGAACACTCTGGATGGCGATGATGTCAGCTGAAATGCCATTGGACATTTAGGGAGACCCACCCAATGCTCTTTCTACCAGTGTTCCTCTGCCGTGGGGTGGGCAATGTGGCTGACGCTCCTGAAGAAACACCGTCAGGGGTATTTTAAGTAAGGACCCAAGGCCTGGTCAAGACAGATGGCGGTGGTGTTTGCATTTAGGTGAAAATTAAGCATGGAGGAATGAAATGGAAGAGAGGGCTGTCGGGTGAGCTGGTGTCTGGGTTTATGTCAGGTGCTCAGCTAGGGGTTGGCATAGTTACTTATCGGAATAAAATATTACCTTACGCTAATAAAACATCATCAATTCACTGAAAAAGAACAGGTTAAAGTGAAGTTAAAGTTAATTATGGTAATGATATATTACTTTGCATTAAAAAAACTGAGATTCACTGAAAAAACAAATATTAAAGTGACATTATATTTATGACATTTTAAACATACATTTTTAAACAAAAAATACACTGAAATTCATCAGTTATGGTTATTTGAATTAACAATTACTTCTGCCCCCTACAAGCACTGCTTGTGAGGTTACATATTGCATCACTCATGACATCTTCTATCCCATTATTGGTAACATCAATACGGCTTCTGAATTTACATCATTGACGACAACACTGAGCATGGAGGTGCCGCGAGATATAATTACTGGAAATAACTAAAACTGGTGAATTTTAGTGTCTGCTTTTAGTTTAAAATGTTGCTTTTAAACTGATATTGTCACCTTAATATAATATCACTTTAACCTTTGTTTTTTCAGTGATATATTCTGTTTTATTTTGTGTGGATAAATCTTATACCATATAAAGTCACTGAAGAAGGACAGTAATTTAATTAAACACTTTGCCCTGGCATGCGTTGATGTGAGGGCGTGTTAAAGTGCATTTCCACCATCTATACTTTTTTAATTTCTATTTTATTACTTTTATATAGAACTTCCTCGCCCTATCACTGGGTGGCAGAGCGCTTTAGGCCAAGTAGGTACAATAAACAGAAGTGAGACATAGGTTAACCAAGTAACGTAAACACCAATCATATTATTAAAAGATATGGCAGAGATTACATTAATAGCATTATTATTTTTTATTTCATTTGGGATTTTGATATAGTGCTTTAAGACCCAGACAGAGTGGTAGAGCGCTTCACCAACTTGGTAATAGTGATACAAGATAAAGACGGAAATAAGGCAATTCACCAATTCAGCTGGTCTTTAAGGTAGGGTTCTATTGCACAGGACGCATTCAGCACGTGCTTTGGAGAGTCAGGTCTCAGCGGGGTTCAATTTGCGTAAGGTCTAAGAGAAAGTACTTTTCGAAGTCTCGTGTGAAGGCGGAGGTCGAAGTACTGTCAAAGGAGGTTACTTCGCCCCGACCACGGTGGCTGGGGTTGTTTGCCACTCTTGCCCTGTGTTCCCTCATACTCTGCCTCTGCAGGCATTCCAAGTACAACCCTTCCCACCCGTGACTCTAAAAGGTATTGAGGGCGAACAGTCAAAGGCACCTCTTGGAGGTAGTGTGGGGGTCACGAGCTCAGAACTCAACAATTAACCAATAGACACAATAATATAATGCCCTGTCCAGGGCTTGCTTCTTATCGAAGAAGACAGAATTTTAATCTCACAACAGAGCCGAATATGCCACAGTTCCACAGTTACCAAAGTTGGGTTCTAGAAGCCAATCACTGCACCGTCCTTCCTGGTAGCCCTCTCCCCTCCAGCTAGGGTCAGGTTTGCCTTCTGTGGGATTAAGCAAGATTAGGTTGAGCTGCAGGCGGCTCAAATATTCTCATTCTTTCGAGGAGCGACTCAGTTCAGTGTCTCTTAAGTACGGTGACCAGGTGTCCCGTATTGTTGGGATAGTCTTGGTTTTTCTGCAGCGGTCCCTGCAGATTTCTGTAAATGTATCTTGTGTCCTTTTTTCAGAGCGCGTTGACTAAAAACCATGGGAGGTGGCTTTCTATGTTGTCCATAGCAGGGATAGTTAGCAGCTGTGATAAGAAAGCAATTTAATAACCAGGCAGGATAGCGGCTTTAAAAGTTGCATTTTATTTATGTTCTTAGCGCCTACACTGTAATTGATTGCTGATGGGCGCTATCATTCTGTGCGCTCAGCTGAAGTAAAATTGTAGGCCTTCTATTTTTGTGCAATATCCCGGTTTTTGGCTTTAAAATTCTGGTCACCCTGCTCTGACGTCTCTTAGTGTCTCTTTACACAGTAGTCTGAGGCAGGTGCATTGGGCTCACCAAGGTACCTCAGTCTGGAACACCCTGGACCAGCTCAACGGCCTGACTCAGGCACCACCTGCCACAGCAAGGGATGCAGGCCAGGCAACCACAAGGGTCATGAGGTTGAGACTGTTCACAGTGTACAGCTGTTGTTTGCTCCACTGGCGGGAGAGACAGAACACTGGAGCCAGGTAACTGCAAAGACTGCATATGGTCATAGGTAAGGTATACAGTGGTTATATACAGAAGCACACCGTCAATGAATCAATCAATCTATCATGTAGCTTATAGAATACAACCACTCACCCGTAAGTGTCTCAAGGTGCTGGGGGGCCACTGCTGATCCATCGCAGGCGCAGTGGGTCAGTAGAAGAGCCAGGTCTTGAGGTCTTTCCTGAATTGAGGCAGTGACAGTACTTGCCTGAGGTACAGAGGCAGGGAGTTCCAGGTCTTTGCTGTGAGGTAGGAGAAGGATCTTCCTTCGGCCGTGGTCTTGTGGATACGTGGGATGGTGGCCAGGGCTAGTTGGGCAGCGTGGATGTCTCTGGCGGGAACTTGGAATGCAAGTCGACGGTTAAGGTACGCAGGTCCCGAATCATGAAGGACTTTGTAGGCTTGTGCGAGGAGCTTGAAGGGGATTCTGTTGTTGACTGGGAGTCAGTGGAGATCTCTTAGGTGGCTAGGAAAGTGGCTGGAGTGGGTGATGTTCAGGATGAATCTGGCGGAGGTGTTCTGAATGTTCTGCAGTTTCTTGGGGAGTTTCTGTGTGATGCCGGCGTAGAGTGCGTTGTCGTAGTCGATTCTGCTGCTGATGAGTGTGTGGGTGACCATCTTCTGGACTCGATTGGGATCCACTGGAAGATCTTTCAGAGCAGGCGTACCGTGTGAAAGCAGGATGATGAGACGGCATTGATTTGACAGCTCATGGTGTGCAATGAGTCCAGGATGATGCCGAGGTTCCGTGCATGATCTGTGAGTACGCGGGGTTCCAAGTGCTTTGGGCCACGAGGAGTCCTCCCAGAGGGAGGGGGTGGAGCCCATTTTGAGGACTTAGGTCTTGTCTGAGTGGAACTTGAGGCAGCTGTTCTATATCCAGGTGGCGACAGCCTTCATCCCATCATGAAACTTGTTCTTGGCGACTGTGGGTTCTTTTGTGAGGGAGAGAATCAGCTGGGTGTCGTCAGCGTAGGAGACAATGTTGAGTCTGTAGGTTCCTGGTGATGGCTACGAGCGGGGCCATGTAGATGTTGAAGAGAGTTGGGCTCACAGAGGAGCTCTGAGGCACTCTGCAGCTGATCTCTGTTGGTTCAGAGTGGAACGGTGTTAGTCTGACTCTCTGTGTTCAGCTTGTGAGGAACTCCAGGAACTCATAAATGTGAAACCCAGAGCTCTACCACTGTTCATACTGAGACGCAGCCGTTTATACTTTACATAGAACAGCGTTATCCATGGCCACTTTAGGATGGGCCAAAGCCTTATTCAGAAGGTCAGCTAAGACATACAGGCTAAAACATCCGGAAAGGCCCTTGGAGGTAACTTGTCCACCTAAAATAGGTTTCCTGGAGCTGTTGTGTAAGTTTCACATACAGTGTCCTGTTGTGCATCAGCCTTCTTTGCCCCCTTCTGTGTGGTTTTATCTTAATTAGCCTCATCCTCCGGTCAGTAGGTCAGGGAGGCTTGAATGCATTGAGCCAGTCTGGTTCCACCGTGGGTGGCAGAGGAGAACATGGAAAACATTAAATCTGCTACCTGTGACTCAAGCGAGAGACAACCGCATATTATTCAGCATAACAGTATTCCTTTTAATGGAAATACAATTCACTTCCTATTTTAATTAATACTACACCTAACATTGCTTCACCCAGAACGGTCAACAAGGGTCTCACCTGGTTCATTCTCCTGGATCGTGGCCTTCATTTGGCGCTCTCACCCTGGGAGCACGCTTTACATCGGTAGCTCTCCACCTGGACAGTCTCTCCTCCTAGGCATGTTTATTCCAGCTCTCAGCTAGTAGGCTGGAGGCTTCTAGGCTCCTCAGGCAGAGAGTTAACTGCTCCAGCAGAATGTGTTGACTTCAGTTCAAGACATTCCACTCTGTGAGGCCGCTGTCAGATAGACAACAGCCTGGTTACACAGCAGCCTTTCAAGCACTCTAGGAGTGTTCTCTTTCTTGGTCAAGAAGAACTTGGAACTGGAAAAAAGAAAGCCCTCTTGGACCCCACTTTTAGAAACATGTTCCTGACAAGGGATGCCGATGCACGGCCTCATGCCTAAGAAGCGGTTTGGGTTGATTCACTTTCATATGTCATTTCGAAGCTGTGCACCAGACATAAGGGTTGTGCAAACTGATGGTTGGCACAGCAGATAGCACCAGGGTTGGATCCAAGCAGGAGTCCTCACAACAGAGGTACGATAAAATGTCAGCTTTCAACACTGGGCTGTCATCAGCCTCCCTTAAACTGTAATCTGAAACAGAAGGGCAGGCCCTCCATAGCAACGTCCTTTGTTGCTGGTATGAAGAACTAAACAAATGCTGCAAGACAATGGCATAAGAATGATATATACAGTAAACGTGAGCTTGTGTAGCAGAGTTCAGTGATGGATAGCAGCTCTGCCATGATCAAGGGTACACAGTCGGAAGGACATGGCTTTTTGGTCTTCTCTTACCTAATAGTCAGAGATATTCACAACACTTCTTTCCCTGCTATCGATGTGGCACCCGCAATCTTTTGGGAGAGTGCGGTCCATCGCTCAGCACCTACAGGTCCCATGCATGCGGGAATCTGCAACGTACCATACTCTATGGTGGCCGCAGAGGAATGTATGACGTTACAACGCATACATTTACATCGCGGTACATTACATCGCGGTTTTGACAACGCAAGTCGTTACAACGACTTGCGTTGGAGGGCGCTGGACTTAGGAGTAGTATAATTTACTATTCCAACTCCAGTCTACGTACAGTAGGGAAGGTGTTGGATAGTAAATTATACTATTCCTTGTCCTAGAGCGCCATCTAGCGCAAGTCGTTGTAACGACTTGCGTTGTAAAAACCGCGATATAATGGCATCGCACTGTAATCCCCGCGTTGTAAACGATGTTTCCCGCCGCAGAGCATACCAGGACTTCAGTTTTCTGAGTGTTGGGTGTCAGTTTCCGCCTCTTTGTCCAGTGCCATCTCTTATGAAGTGAAGTGCCATGTTTATGCAGAGGTTCACCTCATGGTTTAACAAGGTCAAATCAAATTTGAGCCCGAATCTAGGTTTGGAAAGGATAAGTCATCAGAGACTGTGGTGCTCACTTTGACACATTGGAATTAGTTTGATAGAAAGGATATATAGAACCTAAGAACAGTACTGTTGAAACTCATATGTGAATTTAAAAGGAGAGGAGAATTCTGGGATCAGTTTTGCCACAGCTGATGAAAGATCTAGCAAGGCTAGAAACTGGGTGTTGCCATATGGAAGAATCAAGCTATCCTGGCTGACGAGGGGTCAAACCCCGAAACCGGTCCTAGGATGCTTGTTTTCAGTCCAGTGAGGGCCTGGCTTAGCAGTTCAGGCTGGACTGTTCCCATGAGGCACAGGGTCAAGACTGATATGCATATGGCCAGGTCTAAACTGGGGTGGCATGGTGAGGAAAAGAATGATGGATTTAACCCAGATCTCTTGACTGGGGGTGAATGTTTTGATTTGTTCTGCATTCGGTCCATCAATTGTGTGTCTTTTGCTTTCTCGCCCTAATTGCGCCAGGTATGCCCAGACGTGGGTCCTGGGCTCACTGTGCCACTGGATTGAAGCTATCCTGGCTGAAGAGGGGTGAAACCTCGAAACCGGTCGTAGGATGCTTGTTTCCGGTTCAGAGAGGACCTGGCTTAGCAGTTCTGGCTGGACTGTTACCATGAGGCACAGGGTCAAGACTGATTTGCATATGGCCAGGTCTAAACTGGGGTGGCGTGGTGAGCAAAAGAATGATGGATTTAACCCAGATCTCTTGACTGGGGGTGAATGTTTTGATTTGTTCTGCATTCCGTCAATCAATTGTGTGTCTTTTGCTTTCTAGCCCTAATTGCGCCAGGTATGCCCAGAGGTGGGTCTTGGGCTCACTGTGCCACTGGAATCAAGCTATCCTGGCTGAAGAGGGGTGGAACCCCTAAATCGGTCGTAGGATGCTTGTTTCCGGTCCAGGGAGGACCCGGCTTAGCAGTTCGGGCTGGACTGTTTCCATGAGGTACAGGGTCAAGACTGCTTTGCATATGGCCTGGTCTAAACTGGGGTGGCATGGTGAGCAAAAGAATGATGGATTTAACCCAGATCTCTTGACTGGTGGATTAAAGTGTTGATTTGTTTTGCATTCCGTCCATCAATTGTGTGTCTTTTGCTTTCAGTTTCTGAGCTATGGTCAGCTCAGAAGCTTGATCGGAACTTAGCAAGGAGCCAATGATTGGAGATGCAGGGCCCGATTCACAAAGTAATCTGAGGTAAAATCCTAAACGTACTACTTTTGGTATTCACAGAAGGCATTTAGTAGTAGTAAAGTTGTCTTAAGTCTGTCTCAAGTCTGTATTAAGTCTGTCTTAAGTCTGTCTTAAGTCTGTCTTAAGTCAAACGTAAGACAAAAGCCTAACTTTACTACTACTAAATGCCTTCTGTGAATACCAAAAGTGGTAAGTTTAGGATTTTGTCTCAGATTAGTTCTGTGAATCGGCCCCAAAGTCATTAATTTGACTGCCAACACATTTCTCAAGACATTTTAGTGAGGTTTTAGGAAGTATCAATCTTTATAAGTAGTGCCTGACAATTTGTATTTAAAGGATCTGATACAATGCCTCATTGGATTGAAGTGTCGACGAAGTTGAACCATAAGGGGACAAGCATATAAATGCACTCCTTGGACAGGCATGGAGGGATGGGGAAGTCAAGCAATAGATGGCTTGGTCTTGTTGACCACTGTCTGATGGTTTGTGGAGTGATGGGTGTAAAGGTATTCAAGATGGCTTTCTCAGTTTTTAATAGAAAAGGACACCATCAAGGCCTTCATGGATCATGCCATTTTACGTTTGGTAAGGCTCTAATCGATAAAGTCAGAGCCTTTCCGACTGCAAAATGGCATTTTTAAATGCACCATACCCAATTTGTGATTCAGTAATATGTTACTGATTCACTGCAGAGTTGAAATCCACCAAACGCAACCGCAGGCAACTAGAAAGAAAGTGAAGCACCAGTAAAGAGACAGGAGACGGCACCACCTTAAAGACAGCAGTAAACCAGTACCACTACTTTGTGAAAGAAACAAAGAAGAACGCCCTAGAAAACCGCATAGAAGCCAGCAATAACCACTGTAAGGAGCGTTTCAGCATTTTAAAGGAGTTCTTCAACCCTGCAGCCACTGGGAACAAAATCACCCCCTCCCAAGAACTGTGCAATAATTTATCAAACTTGTTCCAAAAAATTGCAACCATCTACGAAAACTTTAAACCCCAACCCTCCGCTGCCAACAGCATCAGCCTACTCACACCCAAGAACACTAAACCCAAACACTTGCTCCCCCATTGGGGTCTCTCACGACTCAAGCCACAATCTCTATCATGAACTCCATGCACTCAGGAGCGGCCATGGACCCCTGTCCCCACCACATCTTCAACCTTGGGAGTAAAACGATTGGCGACGAGCTCATGAAAGTCTTGAACGCCTCCATCACCTTGACCTCCTTTCCTGAGGACTAGAAACATGCTGAAGTGAGGACCCTCCTGAAGAAACCTTCCCCCGATGCAGCAGAACCAAAGAACTACCAGCCCATGTCCCTGCTCCCCTTTCCAGGAAAGGTTCTTGAGAAGGAAATCAATCAGAAACTCACCAAACACCTGGAACACAACAACCTCCTGGAACCCTCTTAATCAGGTTGCAGACTCAACCACAGCAACAAGTCAGTCCTGATTGCAGCCACTGATGACATGAGGGCCTTCCTGGACCTCAGCAAAACAGCAGCCCTCATCCTCCTGGACCTGTCAGCCTCCTTCAACACCATCTCCCATCACATCTTGATCAACAGACTTCACCTCATCGTAATCGAGGGAGATGCACTCAAATGGATCACCTCATACCTCACTGGAAGAACCCAGAGAATTCGTCTTCCACCGTTCAACTTAGAACCCAAGAAGATCATCTGTGGCATCCCTCACGGATCGTCACTCCGCCCTGCCCTCTTCAACCCATACATGACCCCCCTGGCCAACCCCGCCAGATTGCACAGACTAAACGTCATCTTCTACACCAACGACACTCAGCTCATCCTCTCACTGTGAGAAGGCCCCGCTACCACCAAAGCCAACTTCCACAGATGCATGATGAACATCACCGAATGGATGCAGGAAAACTATCTCAAACTCAACATGAACGAGACGTAAGTACTCGTCTTTGGGAACAAGTCCTCGCCATGGAATGCCGCATGATGGCCTGCCACCTACGTCCACACCCTACGCATGCACCACAAGATCTTCAGATGGCTCCCAGTCAACACCAGAGAGACAGCCACGCAGACCCTCATCACCAGCAGGCTGGACTACGGAAACACACTGTACATGAGTGTTAGACCTGTCACCATTGGCGTGGGTATCCCTTCCATTTTTTGCTGTTGCCTCTTATGTTTTTGCTGGTTTTAGATGCTTTGGGCACTGTGCCACTGCTATTCAGTGCCACAGTGCAAGTGCTCCCTATGTTAAATTGATGTATGGATTAGTGACCTCATGATTGGCTTATTTGGTTTACTTGTCAGACCCTCGTACAGTGCACTGTGTGTACCCAGGGCTTGTAAATCCAATGCTGCTGGTGGGCTTGCAGCCCTGATTGTGCCACCCACCATAACAGCTTGTAAAGTGTGCCTCAGGCCTGCTATTGCAGAGCCTGTGTGCCGTCTGGTACTGCCTTGTTGACTTGGCAAGTGCACCCACTTGCCAGTCCCCAAACCTTCCCTTTTCCACATATCAGACACCCCTAAGGTAGGCCCAAGGGCAGGGTGCATTGTAAGTATAAGGTAGGACATGCCCTGGTGTGTGTGGCATGTCTTAATACTGAATTACAGCCATTTTCGTTGTTCACTATTGCAAGGCTACCTGTTTCCCATAGGCCAGAATGGGCAGTTTGATTATAAGACCTTATAATCCTAACTGACTCAGAGAACTAGGTAGAAATTCGAATTTAGTATGCCTGAACTCAGAATGATAAAATGCATCTTTTACAGAAGTTGGTTTTAACATTCTGTGTTTGAAAATACCACTTTTAGAAAGTAGGTATTTTCTTGCCTAACCATCCAAGCCTGCCTCTGCTAGGATGTGTATTTCATGTCTGGTTTGTGAGTGACAGGAGCTGGGGTGGCTCCAGGAGACAGGGTGAGTCAGCACAAGGCTGAATAGACCTATCTGCATGAGGAGAGGTGGGAGGAGTAGCACCTGGGCCTGAATAGGGCTGTGCCTGCCTTCCACAATGCTGGCTCCACCTCCTGAGGTGCGTCTGATGACCCTGGCCCACAATGTCAAAGGAAAGAAGGAGTCCTGTAAACAAAGTGCTCCGGGACTGCTCAGAACTGGTTTGGACTAGGTACAGACAATCTCTGCCTTCAGAGACAAAGGATGAGTGTGTATAAAAAGGGGGACCCAGACCCCAGATCTTTAGATCACTTCTGGGAATCAAGACAAACCTTTGCTGAGGAGAAGAACCAGGAAGCTGAAGGAGGAGGCTACCCCTGTGCTGTGTGTTTGGGGATTGGCATGCAGTGGTTGCTTCATTGCCAAAGAAAGGAGAAGAGGACTGAGTGTGCTTTTCATCATCTTGTAGAAGATCTCCAAGGGCTTGAACTTTGAGCTTGCCTCCTGTCTGAAGTCTCAGGGATACAAGACTTCACCACCAGCTCCCCCCTGAATTCCCCTGCTGTAAATTGAAGTGCCTGCTGTTGTGCTGGGCCTTCTGAGAGACTGCATGCCGCTGGAATCCGGAAGCGCAACTCAATGATGAGAAGCGTGTCGCCGTCGCAGCAGTTGCCATTGCATCACCAAGGAAGCGTGCCGCCGCTGCCGCTGTCGCCATCACATCACCGAAGTGCGTTGCATCCCCGGAGAAGCGTGCCGCCGCCACAGATGTCGCCGTCGCATCACTGGAGAAGCGTGACGCAGGGCCTGTCGCGGCTCAGAAGATCATCGAGTCACCATCGGGCTTGCACGTATCGCATCGATGCTGCTGCATCGTATGCAACGTGCCATCTTGTTGCATTGTACCGGAGAGCCGTAAGAAACCGACGCATCACCTCGCCACACAGTAAGGAAGCAAGCATCAACTCCCCTGCGGAGCAGTAAGGAACCGAAGCATCGACTCCCTGAGTGCAAGGAACAGACGCAACACCTTCCCTGCGACCCTTTTGTTTGCTTTACGTTACTCATCCAAGGTACTTTGAAAGTAAAGTGTCGCATTTACAATCGTAAGAGAACTGAGCTATTTCCTACCCTTTTAAAGTCTATTTCTGAGTACAGTATTGTGGATTTTTTTCATTTGGTCTTGTGATAAGTCTATATAAAGAATACTTATTTTTATAATACAACCTGTGTGGTGTCCATCTGTAGTGTTGTCACTGTATTACTGTATGTGTTCACAAATGCTTTACACACTGCCTCTGAGATAAGCCTGCCTGCTCGTGCCAACCTACCAAGGGGAGTGAGCAGGGGTTATTTTAGGAGTGTAGCCCCTTGCCCTGACTAGACACAAGGGTCCCTATTTGGACAAAGGTACCTACCTCTGCCAACTAGAAACCCCCAAATCTAACAATGAGTATCACTGCACGCCTCCTAAAGAGACTACAAACAATACAAAACTCGGCCACAAGACTAATCCTCGACCTCCCCAGATGGACCCATATAACACCTCACCTCACCTTAAGAAGCTACATTGGCTCCCCATCCACAAGAGATGCCAGTTCAAGATAATGACTCAAGCATACAAGGCCCTGCACAATGAGGGACCAATGTACATCAACAAACGCATGACCTACCAACCAACCGGACACCTACGATATGCCTCCCTCCCCTCGCAGACATCCCCCGAATCCACCGTGCCACAGAGGAGGATGCCCCTTCTCACACCTGGTGGCCAAAACCTGGAACAACCTTCCCCTGAACCCTAGGACCACCCCAAAGCTTCAGCAATTCAGAAAAAGACTCAGGACCTGGCAGTTCAAACGAACAAGATCACCACGAAGCAGCGAACATCCCCAGCGCCTCGAGACCCTCATGGGTGGTTTGCCGCTCTTTGCAGATCCTGATTGATTGATTGATTGATTTATTACTGAATATTACCGAATTGCTAATTGGGATTGAGAAAATATTTTGAACCGGTATTTGGAAGGGGCATGTTCCAAATATCAATTCCTTTAGGGAAGTATTCATGTTTTGCGATCAGAAACCAGTCATAAAACAATGTTTTGCCACCTCCGCAGAGGAGGTGGAAAGCCATTTCCAAACGGAAAGGGGTTCTCATAGATACCTTTGCGTTTCTGAATGTTCACAAAAACTTTTTTCAGCGGCCGGCAGCTGCCCATGAGACTATTGCCTGCTCCTATAAAAGGTTTGTGTAATTTTTTTCTTTTGTCTTTTTAAACGCACCCCATTTTGCTTTAAGGACAACAGGCTGAATTTTTTCAAAAGCTTTATTGTGAATGCAGCCAATCATAGTGGGTCAGAATGTATGACCTACCTCATGGATTTTAATGACGTAGGTCGAATTGTGATCGACTACGCAGCAGTATTTTGAGAACCAGCCTATTGATACATAGGTCAGTTCTCAAAATATCAATGGATTCATTAGAAGTCACTGTGCAAATCGCGCCCATTGCTAACAAATCCATTTTTTACATTCCGTTTAAGGAATTGCAAATTGCGAATCGTTATTTGTCACAAAGTACAATTCCTTGAATTAAATCTTTATACGTGAGTGCCCAAATATGTTTTTTAGAAGTGAGGAATCAATGTAGTTTCTGAGGGGAGTGATTCCGGCTTGAAAACAGTGGTCAAAATCATTGCATTTAGATTCATTGGGTGACAGGGCTGTTGTTGTTTGAGGATGCAGAAAAGCTCTTTTATGTGTGTTATTTTTTTACTCTGTCTAATCCTACTTGGAAGAAGTGGATTTGCTTTGGAAAGGGCTTTCTGTGAGATTTTCGCTTATAAATTGAGTCCCATTCGTTTACGTACTGCCGGATGTTTCCTCCAAATCTACTCTCAGTGATTTTCTCTGGTGCACCACTTCAGAGATTGCACCTATGGGACATTTTTCTTATCCTCTTAAGTCTTGAGCAAAGAGGGCGGGCCCGATTCACAGAACTAACTTAAGACAAAATCCTAAACTTACTACCATTTTGGTATTCACAGAAGGCACTTACTCATTTTGGTATTCACAGAAGGCACTTAC
This sequence comes from Triturus cristatus, assembly GCF_964204655.1. NCBI lineage: Eukaryota > Metazoa > Chordata > Amphibia > Caudata > Salamandridae > Triturus > Triturus cristatus. The sequence continues at coordinate 17,561,491 of NC_140592.1, read as the reverse complement.
TCATTTCGGTATTCACAGAAGTTAGGAGTCCTAACTTTAGGACTCGTAAATGCCTTCTGTGAATACCGAAAGTCTTAAAATTAGGATTTTTCTCAGTTTAGTAGTAGTATAGATAGGAGTCCTAACTTTAGGACTCCTAAATGCCTTCTGTGAATACCGAAAGTCTTAAAATTAGGATTTTTCTCAGTTTAGTAGTTGTAAAGTTAGGACTCCTAACTTTAGGGCTCCTAAATGCCTTCTGTGAATACCGAAAGCCTTAAAATTAGGATTTTTCTCAGTTTAGTAGTAGTATAGTTAGGACTCCTAACTTTAGGACTCCTAAATGCCTTCTGTGAATGCCGAAAGCCTTAAAATTAGGATTTTTCTCAATTTAGTAGTAGTAAAGTTAGGACTCCTAACTTTAGGACTCCTAAATGCCTTCTGTGAATGCCGAAAGCCTTAAAATTAGGATTTTTCTCAGTTTAGTAGTAGTAAAGTTAGGAGTCCTAACTTTAGGACTCCTAAACTGAGAAAAATCCTAATTTTAAGATTTTCGGTATTCACAGAAGGCATTTAGGAGTCCTAAAGTTAGGACTTCTAACTTCTGTGAATACCGAAGTGAGTAAGTGTCTTCTGTGAATACCAAAATGAGTAAGTGCCTTCTGTGAATTCGAAAATGGTAGTAAGTTTAGGATTTTGTCTTAAGTTAGTTCTGTGAATCGGGCCCGGCATGTTTATTCAGTATTTGTGTTAGGCCGTTATTGTGACGACATGGACACACTGGAGCCAGGTTATCACAACGGATGACCACAATGGGATCCGTGATATCCTATCGGGACCTTTCTAAATGTGTGACCAAGCCATAGAGGTACATGGAGCTGATGCCCTTAAATCACTGGTGCCCATAAATATTATCGCCAGAGGCTGAGTATCATGCCTATGTCTGATACGATAAGTATAGAGTTGAACTTGTAGAAATGGTCAGACCAGTCAACAGAAAGAGAATTGCGGGTTTGGAAAATTTGTGGGGCCTGGCGATGTGGAAATATAATATGGACCCTTTCAAATCAGTGGCCAGCTTGTGGTGTTGGAAGAGGATGTTGTCATCTGGAAATGTTCTATTATGTGAAAAGATTTGTCATTAATATTGTTCTAATGAAGACTGAAATTTCAAATATATATTTAAAATTAGGGATAGTAATTGATCATCAATAAATCCAATTGTGTTCTCAATGAAACAGTTGCACTTTCTTGAAGGGTGATGGACAGTGGTTCATCTTAAGTGTCTTTTTTGATCAGTACATCTCGCGTAACACATTCAAAGTTGGGAAGTGATTGAATTTTGAGCCTAGAGTAGGAAATCTGTCTGGAAGTCTTGTTAATGAGGGCAAATCCCCCACGCGTCCTCACACTGTATTTTATTGCAGTTAGGTAGCACAGTGTGTGTTATGGGTTGCGAAGGGTGGCAGCGATGTTCTTCTGCAGCTCTTGCGGTGCCGTTCCACTGAGGCTTGTCCTACCCTGAAGGTTTTATGTTGGTTCAATATAAGGTTTTCAGATTACAATGGCAGATTGACAGTTTGGTGAATCTGTTATGTCTCTTCTCTGGAGAAGCTAAATCAGTTAGGGTGGGTGTTGATGTCTGTCAGGGTAACAAGAGAGGGAATGAGGGTCCTGTGAGGTCTCAAGGATATTCAAGGATATCTTAGGTTCTGGACACAATTCATCGTACAGATGATGTGTGATGTACCTACCTGTAGATGATGTGTGTGTTGGGATGGAGTGACAGATAAGCATGCGTGTACTTCTACAGTAAGTGATAGAGATGCACATCCTTCGGGTGTAATGCCTTTGAAAAGTCTGCCCCCTGAGGTCCCTTGTTCAAGCTGCTGTTAGAGTGAAATGTAGAACACTTGACCGAGAGTGTGGTCAAAGTGAGAGCCGGCTTTTGAATCCGAGTGAGAAGACTAGCCGTTGTATTCAGATTAGATTGAAGAGTTACCTTGATCTGCAGGGTGGTGTCAAGGATGTCAGGTGTGAGAGAGCATGAGCGTATAGTAGGAATGTGTGCGGTCGGAGGCTCGGTGATATTGGGGTGTTTGGGCAAAATATCGAGTTTTTTATATCGGGAAACAGAAATATCAGAAAATAATATTGTGATACAAAAATATCTTGATGCAGAAATATTGTTCTCAAGAATATCATTTTTCAAGAAAGTAATTTTAAGAAATTCATTTTTCATATCGTTTTCAATACTATAGTTGTAAAATCATTTTAATATGTTTTAGTATATATATTAATTGTGCGTTTTATTATTGTTTGTATAATTGTCAATAATTTTTGTAAATATAGTTTGTAATTTTAAGTGATCTAGATTTTTTATTTTTATTGCTAATAGTAATTTATAGTGTTGTCACGGGTTCTTGGGTTTGTAGGGGTTTGTAGGGGGATAGGGTGGGAAGTTAATTAAGTAATAATTAAATATTATTATTTTTAATTAATAATTAATTATTGAATGTTATATTCAATCAATCAAGCATTTGTAGAGCACGCTACTCACCTATGAGGGTCTCAAGGCGCTGAGGGGAGGCAGCTACTAGTCGAACAGCCAGGTCTTGTTATATATTAACAGGTTTTTTAAATATAAATTAATAGGGTTATTCAAATATGTAGTGTGTTTGAAGTGAAGTAGGAATAGTAACTATTAGCCTTCAGAAGTCCAACACTTTTCCTACTGTTGTACAAATTGGCGTGGGAGTAGTACATTTAACCCATCTGAAGTCTAATGCTTTCCCTGCTGTTGCTCAGAATGGAGTGGGAATAGTAAATGTTACCCCTCTGAAGTACAATGCTTTTCGTACTGTTGCACAGACTGAAGTGGGAATAGTAAATTTAATCCCAACAAAGTCCAACACTTTCCCTACTCTTGCACAGACCGGAGTGGGAACAGTAAATCTTACCCCTCTGAAGTCCAACGCTTCCTGTACTGTTGTATAGACTGGAGTGGGAATAGTAAATATCGTCCCTCAGAAGTCCAAGTCTTTCTCTACTTAGGGGCCGATTCCGATCCGGGTTAGAAGGGCACCGAACGCGATCCGGCCAGAAAAACTACGAGCCGTACGCGTATTTCCCGGCCGACTTGTACAGCTGTACGAGCGAGCAAGTATGATGCGAGCTACGTAAGATTCTCCGACCGAGTCGTTTCCGGGTCTGAACCGCTCCGTACCTCTCGGTCGGAAGCTAACCGTGGCGTGCAATGGATGCGATTTACAACCGAGCCAGTATGATGCACGCGTCGAACAGCCTGTGCGAGCCCGAGAGTCTGGCTCGCAAAAGCTCCTGGAGTCAGACTTCGGGGGTCCGCGTCGGACCCCCTGACACCCGCAGCCCTTCTACTCGGACACAGGGGGAGACCTATGGGTCTCCCCAACACAGGCATGTACAGTGCGTATGGCACTGATGCGTACCCACTGTAGGGGGCGCACTTGTTCGAGACGTACCCATTCAGTCAATGGGAGTGCATGTACGCGTCGTACAACTGGCTCCCATTGACTTCTACGGGAGTCCGACCGAACCGAGTCCGACAGTATACGTGCGCATCGTACTCGCTCGGTCGGACTGTAGGAATCTGGCTCGGTCGGAAAACACTCCGGATCCAACTTGATCGGAGTGATTTCCGACCCGGGTCGGAATCGGCCCCTATAAGTATAGGGAGATGATATTGCTGTAAATAATATTTTTGACACAATATTTTTGTTATATGATATCATCGCTGTCGATATTGTTTCAGTGATCTGACGTTGGCTTTGGACTTAGTCATGACAAGGACAGATAAGGACATAGGGACATCACTGTGAGAGCGGGTGAGGTACGGGAAGGCTATAGGCCTTAGACGGATTTGGCATCTCTCTGTGCTGCCACATGTTGTCGGGACATGCATATGTTTGGTCAGAGATTATAATTCTGCCTCCTTGTGTGATGGGAGCAGATGTGCATGTGGGAGCATCCCTGAAAGACAGTGGTGGAACCTGAGGAAGAATAGCAGGAGTAGGGCTGCTTCTAAAGTGTTGATCACACAGACAAGGGTTGGCCGGAATGAGATGAATCTGTATTGGAGACATTTCACCTATGAGTAAAGCCGGCAGTGGGATTACAGAGGAAGGATGACCCCCAATGCAGTAGTCATATTATATGCATTGGAAACTATCCCTGTATAAAGGTGACCATGCTGTCATTCAGGGAGTTGTGAAGCTATATAAGAGGTTGTGCAATGACCGCAAAATCATGTTGTTGTTGTCATATTACTGATATGTAAGTCAGAGGCTTGGTCTCCGTAACCTGTGGTTGATGTTTTGTTCCCGTATAGGATTGTGGATGTCTTGGAAATACTAAGGAAGTCATAGAAGGTGGTGGATCTAGCTTTTCTTTCAGTAATTGAAAGGAGACTTCTGTTTTTAAGGGTCCAGGTTTAATACTATAGTATTTCTCAGCAGTGAAACTGTCTCTGCAAGCCCATCTGTTGTACTTCAGAAGGTTGGTAGCATCTTGGTTACCCCAGGAGGGTAGACTGTCTCTTAGCTGTTCTTATCACAGGTGAATTTCTCCGGATTCGTGGTGGTTTGGTGAAGAGGGCAGGTTGGGGGGATGGATGAATTTAAAACATATGGGCAGAGATAAGCAATAGTATTATACGAAGCAGAGCCTAGAAACATGGTTGTAGTACAACACTAACAGTTTTGGGGAAAGCCATCTCAACTATACCGATACAGCGCTTTACCTCACTGCAAAGCATTATTACTGTGTTTTTCGTTAAGGTTGTGATGTACGAACAGCCAAGGCTGAGCCTCCAAGAACAGAATGGAGTGGATGATAACAGCAGGAACAAATTGTACTAAGTTTATTGACCGAAGGAGTAGCCAACAGCCCTGCTCCAGTTGGTGTGTGTCCTCACACGACCTATCGAGCAGGGCTATGCTGACTCTGCCCCAACTCAGCCAACAATGCTCTGGTCCATGCCTGCTGCACACGCACAAGCTGAGATGGCTGAATGGGGCACCACTAGTGGCAGCTCCTCCACTCTGGCGGAGGAGCGTCGCCCACTGCTTTTAAGGAGTGCACTGTAATGGAACCACAAAATGAAAATACCTTTGAGTTATTATTATTTTATGTTTCTGTGCTGCTTTGCGGACAGGCGGGCAGGCAGGGTTGCTCTGCTCTGGGAGCAGGGCAAGGGAGGAGTGGTTTGCCCACTCCTAGGTGCATATGAATGCTTCGCCGGCGCTCTCGGGCCGCCCAAACCAGTCATGTGCACTTTCCCTGTTCTCCATGCAGGCTGCATTACAGCCTTCGTGGAGAACATGCCCAGGCCCCCATTCGCTGGCTGAGCATTAACCCCTTCAGCGCTGCGCGGATTCCTCCGCGGTGCTGAAGGGTTCGAGCGCGGGCGGGGCCATGACGGAACGGTTCCGTCATGAGCACAGCTCAACCGATGCTCATGACGGAACCGTTCCGTCATGAGCATGGAAGGGGTTAAACTAGGATGCCCAGATCAATGACAACGCTGCATTGCAGCATTGTGATTGGTCACGGGAGCCTGGCTATGCTTCCTGTTCCTCGAATCAAGAAAGGAGAGCAGGAGCAGGGACGCGGGACCCGGCGGTAAGGTAAGTATATATATTTTTTAAATTGCACACAAGCCCCATCCCCACGCGAGCCATGCCAGCTGACACTGGGCACCACCAGCTGTGAAAAAGCGATAGGTCCTCTATTTCCTACAAAAGTTCAGTTTTGCAGAGTATAGCCCCTAAATTTCTGTGTTATCCTCATTGTCCACCGAATATGGTACTGAAAGATTATGAATGTTGACACTGTTTTTGGTCTCCCAATCAATCAATCACTCAATCAGGAAGTTGTGAAGCGCGCTACTCACCCATAAGGGTCTCAAGGTGGTGAGGGGGGGGGTGCAGCTACGGTCAGTCGAAGAGCCAGGTCTTGAGGGTCTTCCTGAAGATGTGCACAGCGGGGGTGCGTCTGATGTTGATCGGGAGCTCGTTCCAGGTCTTTGTCACAATGTAGTAGAAGGCTCTTCCAACCGTTCTGGCTCTGTGAATGCGCGGGGTTTCGGCGAGGGCGAGGTCTGCGGATCGGAGGGTTCTTTTGGGTGGGAGAAGGAGATTCTTTTGTTGAGATAGTGGGGTCCGGTGTTATGGATACATTTGTAGGCATGGGTGAGTATCTTGAAGGTTACTCTCCTCTCGATGGGGAGCCAGTGGAGGTCTCGCAGGTGTTGGGTGATGTGATTGTGTCGAGGGATGCCGAGGATGAATCTGGCTGTGGTGTTCTGTATTGTCTGGAGCTTGCGGAGCAGAGATTTGTTGAACCCGGCATAGAGGGCCTTTCCGTAGTCCAGTCTGCTTGTTATGAGTGCGTGGGTGATGGTCTTTCTTGATTCGGGGGGGGGGGTCCATTTGATGGTCTTGCAAAGGAAGCAGAGGGTTTTGAAGCAGGTGGAGGCGACGGCGTTGATCTGTCGGGTCATGGTGAGGGAGGAGTGGAGTATGATGCTGAGGTTCCGGGGGCGTGGTCCGTGAGCGTGGGGGGATGCTGAGGGCATCCCAATGAATCAATTAGGGCCTGATTATGATGTTGGTTGTAGTTGCTTCCGACCGACATCTCGGCGGTTTTGGCACCGACCGACCTCGGGTTGGAGGTTCGAAACTGCATTTACGATGCGACCGCAAACTCCCATTTCCCTATGGGAGCTCGTGTGGTAGTCGCAAACCGGCCGCAGCACAAGATCCCATAGAGAAATGGGAGTTACTGTAAATCCCTGCACTGTCCCTAAGCCTCAAAGTGCCTGCCACGAGGTGCAGGGCTATACAAGGGGCACCGTAGGTGGCCCCCAGCCCACAACCGGAAGCCACGGAAGGAGGGGGGCCCTGCTAGGGGCACCCAAAGTCACTTTCCGACAGGCTTTCCATGTCAGATAGCCTGACATGGAAAGCCTGTCGGAAACCAACATCATAATCCTGATGGCGGGAACGATGTTCGTTAGGGATTATGATCGGTTTCCAACTGGTCGACAGGCTCCTTGAGCCCGTCGGAAGCCAGTTGGATTGACAGGCCAGTTTAAACTCCGCCCGCCTTCTTTCTAATAAGGCTGTTGGAGTTTAAACCAATGATGTCGGTCGGAAAGCCTTCGACCAGCGGGCGAGGCTTTCCGACCGACATCCAAATGAGACCCTTAATGGTATAGCATCTCCCAGCTCCCACAGAGCTAAGCTATTATTAGCACACTTCTCGGCTGTACTACTGAACGTGCACTCATTACAAAAACATGAATTGCAGGTTTTGACTTTTTAAATGATGGAAAGCCAGACATTCTGTTTCTCACTGAAACATGGCTTTCAGAGTGGGCCAATCTGACTTTAGATACTGCCATTCCACATGGCTACAAAATTCTCAGGAAAGACAGTGATAAAGGTAGAGGTGGTGGGATAGCGATAGTCTATAAAAGTGAGTATAAATGTGTAGCACTCCCTTTCAAGGGACTTGTAGAGGCGGAAGGAATGGGCTCTATCTGACTTTGTCCCCACTACAGTCTATGGCGGGTGCTCTAATTTACAAAACTCCTGGTCATGCTGGTCCATGTCTGAAATTGCTAGGAAGCCTGCTAGGCTCTTGGGCTCTTAGGTATACTCATTTTGTATTTCTTGGGGACTTAAATGTCCATATGGATAATCCTTCTGCCCCAGCAGTCTCCCTACTTCTAGACACTCTCTCATCCTTTGCACTTCAGCAACAGGTATTCGGTCCAACTCATCGAGCTGGTCATACATTAGATCAGGTTTTCTCCAACCTGAGTCTGGATGTTTCCGAGCCTGCTCCTCTTCTGTGGTCTGATCACCACTTAATCCAATTTAATTGGCCAAGAAGTAAAAAGGGCATTCCATCACGGAGAGCACCTGTGCTCTCTCTCGTGCTTTCCATAAAGTTCAGTCAGCTGATTCAAGCGCTAGAAGCACACACTACGGTCCTCTCTGGTTCCTTCGAATCGGATGCCATGTGCTTGGATCATTGGATTCAAGGTAGTATTCATGCACTAGTCCCAATTTTTCAACGTCATTCTCATAGGACTAAACCAACAGCTCCTTTGTTTAGGAGGTCGTTAGATTAAGCAATAAACAATGTGAACATCTTGAAATTAAATGGAGGCATAACTACAGCTTAGATGACAACTTTACCTATAAACTATCACTCAGCAGTGCATCTAGCCAAAAAAGGTTTCTTAGAGAAGAAGATTGCAGAAGCTGTTAATAAATCGAAGGAGATTTTTAAAATTGTGAAAACCTTTTTAAGCCCCGAGGTCCTAGATATCTCCAACTTTCAGCAGAATGGTGCGATACGCTGGAATTATTTTTTTCACAATAAAATCCCCACCATTCAGGCTAATCTCCTAGATGTGCAATCAGCAAGAATCCACTCTGAGACAACAAAGGTTTCTACTCCTACCAAGGGGAGCCCAATCCTCGCTAGTTTCTCCCCTTTACCTCTAGAGGATTCCTTGGCTGCTGTTAAGAGTACGAAGTCAGGTTCCCCTTCCGACCCATGCCCTCCCGCAATGTTGGTAATGTAACCCAGTTTATTAACCCAATTGTAAATAGAGTGTTAAACACCTCTTTACTATCTGGCAAGGTTCCGGCCGACTGGAAATGTGAAAAAAAAAAATCAGTCAATATTTGGAGGAGAACAATCTCCTACACCATACCATTCAGGATTTAGGCCTCACTACAGTATGGAAACTTTAGAATTTGTGGAATATGTAAGAGGCGCCCTGGACATAGGAGGCACGGCCATCTTGATCATGCTGGACTTATCGGCAGCCTTCGATACTGTTCCTCATCGAAGGCTCCCCGATTGACTCCAGACAATTGGGATTAAGGATATTGCTCCGAACAGGTTTACCTCTTTTTTGGATGGAAGAAGCCAAGAGGTTTGGATGTCTCTTTTTTCTTCCAAAGCGTGTAAAGTAAAGGTTGATGTACTTCAAGACTCAGCCTGAAGCCCTACTCTGTTTAATGTTTATCTTAAACCATTGGCGGTACTGGCGGAGTCTTCGGGTGCTAAAGTGTTTTCTTATGCAGATGACACCCAGCTTCTCTTTTCCTGTGGAAAGGGAGACGCGTTTTGTGGGCAGGCTATTTTCTGGGGTCCCTCTCCAAGGTGTTCCAGTGGTTGGCAATTAATCAGCTAAAATGCAACCGGAAGAAGACTGAGATTACAATCTTCGGATCTTTCCCTGACCTATGGAGATCTTTCTGGCTGAAGGACGCTCCTCTTCCGGGCCCTCAACAGGGCTCTATATAGAACTTAAGCATCAAATTTGATAGTGCCCTTTCCTTCCAAACTCAGATCCAGGCTCTGATAGATTTTTGTTTTGGAATGCTTCGGATGCTGAAAATATCTTGCCTCTCTTGTCAGGCTCTTCCAAGAGAATGGTAATGCAAGCACTAGTAACCTCTAAATTATATTCCTGAATGCTCTCTACTGAAGAACCAGAAACCTTATGGGCCTGGCGGTGTAGGGTACGCCTTAATCTCCTGGGTTCTCCTGCTTCAGCTAACAGAGACACGGGGACACTCTGTCGGCGTAAAATATCAGATTTTATTAGCTGCAGCTAGTACAGTTGTCCTAGAAGTACACACGGTATGTTCTCAGGAGACTGCCACTTCACTCCGTGGCGCACAATCTTTTATAGTACATAGGTGACATATACATTAACGAAAGACACACCTAAAACATACATGAAAAACCAATAAGAAAAGTCTGAAAATAAGTCAGAGCCAATAGAAAGAATTAGAAAACAAAAGTATCGAGTAACCCGAAGAAGCCTCTCCTCCAACTGTGTTTGCCACCCCTCCCCACAGGTTAAGGTATTAACGTGTCTGTAACTGACTTGCAGGTGGTGAGATACGTTTGTGTATTTTGGAGGCCAGTTGTGAAACGAGAGAATACGAGCACAGGACAGTGAAGGCCAGAAGATAAGATAAAGTCAGAAGAGAATAGTGTGAACCAACAGATAGTTGAGACAGGGATTAGAAAAACCAGACAGGGATTAGTGTACTCGGCCAGTCTCTAACACCAGCTTTGTAAACAGAGGCACAAGGCTATTTTGACACAATATTGCAGGAAAAGCAGAAAAGACTTCGTTCGTCGTGCTGCCAGAGTGAGGGCAACACAAAATGGCGGCGGAGTACAAAATGGAGGCTCAATACGATCGTGATCGAAAATCGAATTTCCTCACTACTTCTAGGTAGACTTCAGGTGGTACAGAACTCGGCAGCCTGGCTGCTTCTTCATCTTCCCCTGAGGACAGATATGTCCCCCCATCTGGAGGCCCTCCACTGGCTTCCAATTAAAAAGGGATATTGTTTAAATCCTCGGTCCTGGTTCATAAAGCCCATCATGGCTCAGGGGCCATCTGTCTGAGGGAGAGGATCCATGACCATGCCTCTGCCAGAACTTTATGCTCTTCTTCTGAACACTTGGCCAGAGTCCCTAGAATCTGGTGGCTTAGAACGAGCAACAGATCCTTCTCTTATTTGGAGCCAGTCACATGGAATGAACTCCCTTTGGAGCTATGTACAACGCGTGATCTTGACCGCCTTTAAGAAAAAACTAAAGACTCGGTTCTTCCAACAATCTACATAGGTCTTCGCTGTAGGTGCTGTTATGTATGTTTAGCGCTGGGATACTCTTTGGAGTAGCTACGCGCTGTATAAATCTCAATAACAATACATAACATACAGAGGGATCTTCCATGGACACAAACACAATCCCACCATTCAAACAAGGCAAAGAGCTCACCCTGAGCCGCAGCAGTGCTGAAGAGGTACGCTGATGGCCCTGTCAACTGAGGGGAGCGATCAGCCAGGTGTAACATCCCTCGCAGTGCTTCAGTTCGGGTGAGATTGCCAAATACGGCCATGGTTTCTCAGCCCCAGGCAATCACAAGTGTTCTGTTTTATTATGAGGAACCCCATGAGGTAAATGTGTAGTTATAATGGGGTCTTAGGGTGTATTGTGTATTCCTTTCATGCTGGTCCAGACACAGTCTTTGTCTTACAGTGTCAGCAGGATGGAGTGGCGGATTCGTGGATCTCCTTTCAGTGGTGCCCAAAAAACCAAGGCACAAAAGAGGGCAAAGCCTCCCCAATTAACTCCTACTCCACCTGTGGAGGTAACACCACTAGTGAACGATGGAGAAGGGGTCAGGGGATCTACCTACACTTCATACAGACCCTCTGTCCATCATCCTGGCCACCTGGAGTCTGATTTACTACAAAGGACCCCCAGGAATACTTTGGAGAAGCCTTGAAATTCACAAGCACCTTAATACCCTCTCGGGTGATTAGTGCGCTATACAAATCAACATAACATAACATAACACAGCACTGCTATCTGCCACTTTCTCCAGCCTCCATCTTATGGACCACTTTGGTTTGGGAACTCAAAATGGACTCCTGGGTTGCCTCTGTCCCATGCAGTACACTCACCCCATGCATGTTTTCAACTTACATATGCCTACTACTCCCTCCTGGGTACCGGCCATCATCCAGGACTCTCCAGCCATCAGTGCCCTGGGCTTTCCTTTCAATCTGACACCAGGTGTAACTCATCTCCTTGCAGTCAGCCTCGAGGCCTCGGCACCAGGTATCTCTTGGCCTTCCTCACATGTTTACAACACATGCATCATACTTGTCCAATATGAAGGTTGTGGCGGACAACAGGAGAGGTCAGTAAGCGTCTGTCTCTGGAAGGTGACGGGTAAGAGGCCTGTCCTGCCAGGATCTGTTGCTGTTACCACTGTCCACCTTCTGCGGTCTGGCGCGGTGATGGTTGTCGTGCTCATAAGAAGGCGGGTATACTTGCTGTGATCATCTGGACCACAGACCTCACTCTAGGTCTCATTCCATGGCATGAGTCACCCTCCACAAAAATCTCCATTAAACTCGCAATGGGGAACTCGAGGCAGGGGTGAACACTCTGAAGAGTCATGCAGGGGACCTTTTCCTTCCCAGCAGTGAGACTGTATTACAGAAAATTGTGTTCTCACTTGCTGTCTGCAAAGTTAGATCCCTTAGAGGACAACTCAGCCTTTCATCTTTCTGATGTCTGTAAAATAAGTAAAATTGACAACTCTTTGTAAATTCATTCTCTGCCTCCCTTCAGGAAGGGAAAATAAACTACTGGACTGAAAAGGACTGCAACTGCTGGCGTAGCAAAAACTTCTACTTCTGGCTCATATATTATATCAGTTTGGCATGAGAAGCAAAGCAGAAGGTTGGAACAAAACAAAACAAACACGAAAAAAAACCATAAATAAAAACAGCCAGTTGTTCTTTTGTGTACAGATGTTTGTCTTGGCAGATTTTGCACTCCCGTCGAGCTCACTTTCTATAATGGGGAACATATTGTGTCATCCTGGGATGTGAACAATTTGTAACTCATTACTGCAGGGCGAGAGAGGAGGAAAGAGAAGCAAACCAACCCAGACTAGCCCCCTGCACAGAGCTGGGGGTAAACTCAGCTGCCACCACTCCTGTAAAGGGCATCATACAGTATGTACTGGGATCACTGACGCACTATCGAGGTAAACAATATTGTTTCACACAAATATCGTGTCACAAATGTAATTTATCAAAATATAGTGTCCATATACTTTTAATGGTCAGTACAAAAATATTGGGGAAAAAATATACAAAAATATCCTTTTTTAATTATAAAGAGAGTTTAAAGTACTAAATGGTAAATATTTTAATATATACATTTAATATAATGTAAATTGAATAACCTCCACTGATATTTAACTCCTTAACCGTGGCGCAAATTCCGCCGCAATGCGGGAGTTCTAATGAGTGGGCGGGGCCACGTTGGCCAACGGACGTGCGCAGCACTAGCGAGGTAGTGCTTGCGACGGCCGTTGGCCGACACGGGCACGGAACGGTTTAATGCTATATATAATTATATAAACACACAGATATATATACACATATGTTTTAGTTTATATAAATATACATCAATAGTGAAACATATTTAATACAATTATTTATTTTAATTATTATTATATATATATATACCACCAAGCTTACTTTGTCCTGTAAGCACGAGCCACACCGATCTCAGTTGAAGAAAATAAATATTTATTTCAGGCACAAACAACGCGTTTCCAGCTTACACAGCTCTTGGTCACATGACCATAGTTTAAAGTTCACATAATTTATACAAATTGTGTGTGACACAACATAAGACATAAAGAAAAGACTTCGGATTTTAGCCATCCTCAAACAAAAAATGTGAGTAAATTTAAGCATTATATTTTGAATAAAGTGTATATATATATCATATGTATTTATTATCATGGTGTTGAATGTATATCATCATAAATCAAATTTAGTATCAAAATATGAGACATTATTATCGACAGTGGCAAAATAATATTTGGTGCATGTTTAAGGCTTGGTTAACTTGTAATGAAATACCGAGTTTTCGATATATAAGTTTAGAGCCTGGTTAACAATTGACAGAATAAAGAAGATAAAGCGGGTATAGTACCCCTTTAGCCAATGGTGGAGTGTCTGCAAGTTCAATAAAACATGCCAAGGTCTAGTACCCTTAATAGTGATATTCAAAAAGATCATACCCACTAAATGATGACTACTTAACGGTTACCCATCTATTTTAGAAATGGAGAGAGTGGTTGTGAAGGCAAAACCCAAATTCTCCATGCTCATAGTTTCTAATCGCAGTGAGGGTGCCCCAAATCAGATCCGTGTAGCCAGTCTGTAGAGAGATATAAATACGAATACCAGTATTAAATGATGTTATAACATTTGAAATTGCCGTTTATAATTTTTACAACATTCTTCTCTACCATCCTAGAAATTGTTAAACAATAAGCTCATCATCAAGTAACATGTTACTGAAAAATATTACGCTACTTGTCATCAAACTATATATGTTACACCATAATACGATATATACAAGAGGAATACAAAAAGAAAAATGATTAGGGGATGGTTAAATACAAAAAAAACATAAAACATATACGTTTCAACATTCAAATACAGAAAAATATATAGAACTCTAGTTCTCAAAAGGATTACCGGGAAGCTTGAAATATTAGAGATGTACATGCATCTCTTCATCATTGTTCATTCCATAAGGAAAAACACTACCAGCGTGCAGAATAAATCTAGATTCTGATCTGCGTAGGGCTTGGGTTCTATTTCCACCTCTTGAATTGTTAAGAGTAGTGTCTAATGCAAAATACTTGGCCTTGGTCCAGTCACTATTGTGTTCCTGATTGCAGTGTCTTGCCGTGCTATAACTAAAGTCATTGTTTGTTATAGCCCTCCAGTGCTCTAAAATCCTTTTCTTGACTGGAAAGGTGGTCGAGCCATGTACCACTTGCCACATGGGCAAGTGATCACATAGACCACGTAGTCAGTACCACAATTTATGTTCTTTCTAATGGACCATATTCTGTTCGTTCTCATCAGTGTTACCTCCCTCACATTCTCACTGTTGCTGCAAGCCTTACATTTTCCACATTTGTGGAATCCCCCAGCTCTGTCTAACCAAGTTAGTTTGCGATGTTTTCTTGTGGCACCTAACTATCTTGTCTTTTATCGAGGGACCCTTTCTGTACGTTATGGCAGGATATGGGCCTAATTTCTCTCTCAATAATTTGTCTTGTGTTAGGATGTCCCATCTTCTTCTGACTATTTGACTAAACTGGTCAGACTGAGAATTGTAGGTTGTAATAAGTCTTATGGGGATTCTTTCTCTGTTTGTTTGACTTTAGGTGCTTTGTATAAGGCTTCACTTCTCATGATGGTATTTGCCCTTTTTTCACCCATTTTCAGCATTCTAGATGGATACCCTCTAGCTCGAAAATTTCCTTTTTGTTCTTTAAGTAACTGTCCTCAGAACAACAGTTCCTTGTTTCCCTAGAAAAGCTTTTTTTCACTTACATATATATTTGGCCCAGTTTGATGAATCCTCCCTAAATTTTCACCAGAAAAAGTGGGCCGGTGATTCTTGTTTCACGTGGAAAGTTTCGGAGCGATCCCTCAAGCGGGGGAACTATAAAAAGGGGGTCTAATAAAGTGTGTTTCTCATGGTAATTCCCGTAGGAGGTTTGAACACGACTATAGCCAGAATCGCTGGATGCAATTACACCAAGTTTGGCAACAAGCTAGCTTTTGGTCCACAGATTGTGCTTTTTGTTATTTGGTGTAAAAACATTCATTAGTTGCTGAGAAATTTAAGGTAATTCAAATGTGTTTATCTGCGATTGTAGGTAATTCTCGAATACTAAGGAGCTTGTGCAGGGAAATGCAGAGCTTTGATTGGCTGCCAACACTTCAACCAGGAAGAGTTTGTAGCATTTTGGTACTCTGCTTCAGCTGAGTCCCCCCAAAAAAGGTAAAAAAAGAAAAGGGGATATGGTAGGAATACGCTGACCCCCAAACCTTGCTCTTGGGGTCCCAGAGGAACCCCGGCAGGCCCCAAAAGATTTTTTTTTAAAAGAAACATTACTGCAAATTAGTGAAACTTGTGAATTTCAGGCAAAAATAAAAAACATAATGGGCTGCTGCGTTTCTTTATACTAAAGCCCCGGGTGGACCAGGTCTCATGGGCATGTGCACACATTTTATCAAATAAAGGAGGGGGGTGCATAGGGCCCCCTCACATGGCATTTTTAAGCCCTGGGGACAACCTTCTCCCTGGGGCTTATTTATGTATTATTGTGGGGTGCCACGCGGACCCCCTGGGGCTTCATTTATAAAAATGGTGTGTAGCTGCACAGACCCCCGGGCCCTGGGGACCACCACCTCCCCATGGCTTACTTGTTTTATAGGAAGGAGGGGGGCCACGCAGCCCATGCAAATAGAAGGAGGTGGCTGTACATATACATACATTCTACAATTGCTCTCAGCAGTATCAACCAAACAGAGATAGGAGCAGATTTATTTGCGTTCCACCATAACGCATTTCGGCCGTGCAAGCGGCCTTGATCACATGACATGCACGCATTCATTTTACGTTTCCATAATCAGAGACAGAGAAACAAGACTATCATTTTCTATTCACAACAGCCCCTCAGTGCTACCAATGTTCTCCTCCCAATGCATTGATTGATTAATGTTTGTTTTTCCATTAACACATAATTTCATCTTAATTTATCCAAAATTTAAAATTGTGAAATCTCACTTATTCTGTTGTGACACCCTTGTACATTCTCATATTGATCTCCTTAATTATCATTTAATTTTGGCAAGTGCCAGTTTGAGAAACTGAATATTTAATTATTACATTGAATCAATATCATAACAGGTCTGTATACCTTAATTCCTTGTTTCTATTTTGTATTCTGTTGGCCATTTTTATGTGTAACCTCTGTACCCTTCCTTTGTTTTTGGCAAGTGCCCCTTGTGATGTGTACCATGTTGACCCTACGTCTTAAGAGAATGCCTACTAGTGCTGTACTTTACTATGCTTGTCTTTACTCCCATTGTGAGTTTGCTCCCCTGTGGGGTTTGGCGATATACATATACCATGTGTGGCTCACCTGACATAACCACTGTTTTCCCTCTTCCTTAGAATGTGTCCTCTTACTCCATACCCACAGAATGTTTTCTAAACGTGTTTTCACTGAATCAAATTTCATCAATAAATTAATTTCTGTTATTCTTCTGAAATCCTCTGCGGGTCACTACCTGTGTAAAGAATGTGAGGAGTAAAAAAGGGGGGGGGGAGATGTATTTTTTTTATAACAAACTTGAAAATATGAAAAATTATGAAAATCATTAAACATTGTGAATCAATGTATATCATAGACAGTGAGAGCTCTAGAGGGATAGACGGTAGACTGAACACAACAGAGGAGGGTCAGGTTTGGGCTCATAGAGCTGGTCTGATATTTTAACTTCCTATCACACCCTCTCCTCTGTTTGGCTTCCATCCCTTTCCCCATAGTGTACCTAAGGCATGTGACACATTTATTTTTTAACTGTGTCTATCCTCATTCCCTCACTTTCCTTACTTTAGAGACTTGAATGCAGCTCTTCATAATAATTTAAGCCCATTGGCACCATACAATCCAAATTGATGATGTATCTCATCTCTAATTCTCTCAGCAATTTAGTGCGGTTCTCCCCCCCTTCCTGCTGGCGGATATCACATCAATTCCAAAGTTCTTGATTTTTTAATGTTATTTTTCATGATGTGTTTTACAGTGGCGTGCCACCGGATACGTATGATCATTGCTGGTAATGGCCCTCATGTGTTGTAGTATCCGCTTGTGGACAGGTGCTGCCTACATATCTCAAATTGAATGTGCAAGTTAATACGTATACCTCAAATTCTGTTTTACAATTATAGGCTCCCTTGATTTTCACTGCTTTTGGGTTGTTGTAAGATGTGGTGTTTTCACCTATGGTACCGTGCATCGTAAGCATTTTCTGAAACCTGGTTGTGGCTGTAGCCAACTGACCTCCTGTTGCATCTCCGTACTCTTCCTCACAATCACATCATTCAAAGATGGTGCCAGTCTATTTGTAATTCAGGAATATTTTGGTACCAGCTTCTCTATTACGGTGTCCTGATTTTACCACTGGACACTTTTTTCTCAAAAGAGCTATAAGGTCCTTCTTTTGGTTGTTAAAAGGGGTTAAAATCTTATTTCTGCCTGTTCACTCTTTGTCTTATTTTTTTTCTGGTTTGGAAAACAAGATTGATTCTCTATTTCTTCTGTATTCCACTTCTCGTGCTGATCTCACTACTGAGGTACTGTATCCCCTTTGTTCAAACCTCCTCTCCATTTCATCCTGGAGGGTTGTTGGGTCCTTGCATGTGCTACAATTTCTTCTAGCGCATGTCATCTCACTGTATGGAATATCCATCTTTGTATGGTTGGGATGGAAACTAGATGAGTGAAGGATTGTGTTACCTCTTGTGCTCTTCCTTTGTAATCTAGTCTCCAATTTCCCTTCCTGAATATAAATCTCTATGTCACTGAAGATGTACTTATTTCATATATCAAATTCAGATTTAAATCATTGATATTCCGGCTTTTGACAAGCTGTTCTGCTGAGACGGTTGACACTTTTCAGATTACAAATAAATCATCAATAAATCTGGTCCAGATTACGAAGTGTTTTTCCCATGTTTCTTCGTGGTACCTGCAGAGCACCTGTTCCTCCCTCCAGCCCACATGTAAGCATGCGTAATTGGGGGCAAAACAGGTGCCCATTGCAGTGCCACACATTTGTTGGTACAATTTCCCCCAGATAGGAAAAAAATTCCCTCCAAACATCTCCTGGCCATGGTCATTAACATCTCAGTGTGTTTGTACAAGGTCACTAGCCTGCCTTGGAGAAAGTAATGCATGGCTCTTAACTCATCCGTGTGTGATATACTTGTGTATTGTGATGTAACATCCATAGCAATCAACATATAATCTTTTTCTATGGGAAAAGTGCAAATCAACCTCAAGAAGTTCCCACTGTCCTTTACATAAGATGGTCAATTTTTCACATATTGCTGGAGAAAACAATCAAAATACTCAGATGCGTTTTCCAGTAAGCTTTGTTTTGCGGAAATTATTGGGCGCCCTGGTGGAACTTGAGCATTCTTGTGAATTTTTGTAATTAAGTAAAGTACTGGAGTCCTTGGGCTGTTGTTCCGCAAAAACATGTATTCGTCATAAGAAAGCAGACCCTCATTCATCCAACTTTCTAACTATTGCTTGTATTGTAGGTGGGCTTTGACTTGCGTTGCCTGTTCACATTTCCTGTAACAATCATTTTGATATAGTTGCTTGAGTGCTTCTTGTACATACATATCCATTGGCCACGATACGATATTGCCGCCCTTGTTGGAATTCATTACCATGATGTGCTTATTTTTTCTCAATTTCGAAACCAGGTTCTCATACTTCTACATGGCAGCTATTTTTCCTCCTGCCATTTATATTGTCTTGCATGTGTAATTTCTTTCTTCCTTCAATCAATAAGACATGAAAGGTATCAATTGAATCTCTTGTGGTGGGGGCATGGTCATCAAGTGTGGTCAGAATGGGGTAGCAGCTGCTCCCCATACTTCCATATCAAATTCATGTATGATTGCCAATTAGTTATTTGGATGTTTGTTTGTTAGTTCTCATTTTCCAATTGTCTCATGGTTTTCAACAAGGAACAATCCTTAGTTGCTGTTGTTTCTTCAAATGTTTCTGGAGCCCCTGCTCTTTCTCTGAGTTTGTGACTTGGTTTGTTGTTGAGTATATGAACTCATAGAAGCTTTAATTTTCTAACAAATTTGAAAGCATCGCTCCTTGTCTGTGCATAATTTAGTGGACACTGCATTGGTTATCAGAACATCTGTTGGATTAACAATAGAAATGTCTTAATTGTTGCCACTTGTTTTGGTCTCTATGATTTTTTGGTGTTTATGTTTTCCTTCCCTGTGTCTTTTGTACTATTTCCTTCGCCTTTCCCCTTTTATTTTTGCTTTTGAGACTTTGGATGTATATATATATATATATATATATATATATATATATATATATATATATATATATATCAAAACCGCAAAAACAGCGTAAACGCTGTATTGAGCCTTCCCCTCACTCACTTGTGATGGTGGTCCGCAGCGAGGTGGCAATCCTCTATTTCTGACAACAACGCTGTGATTTTCTCCTCTTCCTTGAACCAACAGCAGCTACGGACACCATTAAGCTTCAAAACAATCTTTCTTGGAGCAGTGTACCAACGACCAACTCAACGCGTTTCGGGAAAACCCTTGCTCACGAGTAGCGCTGATCAACCAGGAAGTGTTTCTTAACTAATCATGTGATCACAGAAAAGGTAAACAGTTCATGAACTTGAATACACACGGACATTATGCCCACTTGGGCAATATCTTAAGTATTTAATGTTGTAATATTATGGCAGTAATTTACATAACTTGTAAAATTTGAGTTCTGCTACCAGCCTTGACAAACTTAGTGTCATGATAATTACTTTTGAAGTGTAAAGTTGTATTGAAAAAACACAGCGGTATCATGGAGTAACGAAAACCGCGAAGTATGTTTTCACTGTTTACCTTTTCTGTGATCACATGATTAGTTAAAAAACACTTCCTGGTTGATCAGCGCTATACTCGTGAGCAAGGGTTTTCCCGAAACGCGTTGAGTTGGTCGTTGGTACACTGCTCCAATAAAGATTGTTTTGAAGCTTAATGGTGTCCGTAGCTGCTGTTGGTTCAAGGAAGAGGAGAAAATCACAGCGTTGTTGTTATATATATATATATATATATATATATATATATATATATATATATATATATATATATATAAATATATTCTACTCCTTCTGCACCTACTTGGCGCACTTGCGAACGGGTGCCTTTCTCGCAGAAGTGTAACCGCGAATTCAATTATTGCTTCTTTTCTGTAAATCCTTCAAAAAATAGGCACTCTTGGGGGGTTTTGTTCCATCCGTTTTTTATTCCATTAGCAAAACCTGATGCGTTTTGGCAAGCGCCTTCATCATATGTTTCACAAGCACGCCAAATGCTACGGCTTTTTTTATATACAAAAAATTCAAAGTATAAAGCAGATCACATGATTTCCGGGGCACTATAATCAAAGACATACATTTCATTCTTTCGAAACGGTCCACTATATTTGAATAGTAAAAATGCTTATTCATTCATTTCATGATAAAATCATTTTCTATTCTAAAAACAAGTAAAATACTGTTACATCCCATACTTCTTATTATTTACAATTCTCATCGGCCCCACTTCTTTAAACCTATATTCCTCCCAATGATGAGAAATTTCATTATTTTACCGCATATCGGCTACGAGTTTTCACACCTATAATAGAAGGAACCTCGTTATTATTACTCACAATAACCAATAATGCCGTATATCGGCTTAATTAAGTTTCGAAAACTTATGAGCAAAATTGCCCCAAAGTTTTGCAGTGTATCAGCTCTATAGCAAAATAAATATTATTCCACAGTGTATCGGCTTATACTTTGCTGTATTAGCATATGAGCAATACTAAGTTATTTTTACACATGGAAGGAGAAAAAGACCAACGCGCAGAGGTGGATGGAAAAGGAGGACAAAGTATTCCATCAAGAGTAACCCTTGGCAAGAGAGGAAAGAAATGGAATTAGAAAATCTGACCATCATAAATCTAACACCTAAAGTGTAAACAGTGGATGAAGAGACAGTGTTGAAATTGGGTCTCACATTTTGCCCCTCATTTAACTTTGAATACACCCAAACAAGGATCGACCTATTTAAAATGATGAGAAAATTGAAACTGCGCAAATACTTTAAGTTGAGACCTAACATAAATAAACCAAGGAAACAACAATGACTGTATAAGTAAAGTGATTAATTAACTGGTGAAGCCTTGAGTACATAGGAGGCCATGGAGACACTGAAAAATGAGGACAGTGATCAAAGTAGTGGAACATCGGCTGTTGTGGAAAGAGCATTTCAATTGGGGGTAGAACAAGAGAAAGAAATAAGCCCCTTCAAACCAACATCACAATTCTTACCACAACTATCACTGGATGCAATTGATGTGTTTTCTGAGGCTGTAAACAAAGACTTGTTGTCATTAGGAACAAGACCAAACAGGAGACAAAAACAAAATATAACAAAAGGACATCAAGATGCACTCATGAGTTTCCAAAATGATAAAACAATCGTATGCAAGCCCTCAGAGGGGGGAACATTGTTCTACAGACTAGAGACCAGTACTGTATAGAAGCATATAGGCAGCTTTCGGATGAAACTTGCTATATGAAAGTCACCAAAATGTTTTATCAAGATAGTATTTTGAAATATCAGGACTTAATTAAAGTGTGGTATGATAAGCAAATGTTGGATACAGAGGAATTTTTGTTTTAGGGCTGTCTTAATCCTATTGTCCCAACCTTTTATCATATTCCGAAAATCCACAAAAACTCTGAAAGACCGTCTGGAAGACCGATTGTGTCTTCCCAGGGGAGTCTTACGGAACATTTGTCTATTTTCATTGATCATTTCTTATTCAAATTTGTGAATGAGTTGCCTTCGTACATAAAAGATTCCAGAGATTCTTTGTGTCGTATGGAAATGTTGCCTAAGCATGAGGAATACAAGCTGATAATGTTGGATATAACAAGCCTTTACACCTCTATTGGTCATGAACATGGTCTGCAGGCAATAGCATACTTTTTGGCGAAAAGGGCACTGAGATTTAGTGAACATAATAAGATGTTGCTACATCTGACAGAGTTCTGTTTCAAAAATAAAAACATTCTGTTTGGGGAAAAATATTTTTGGCAGACATCTGGTACAGCGATGGGCACCTGCTTTGCCCCCAGCTACGCGAACTTGTTTGTGAGCTGGTAGGAGAAGCAGGTGTCCAGTTCGCCAGAGAGTAAGGCTTGGATGACTAGGGTTATTTCCTGGTATCGTTACAGAGACGACCTGTGCATAGTTTGGAATGGTTCAGTTGATTCTGCCAGGGAGTTTATTGATTATTTGAATGACAACACTATTAACTTGTTTTTCACAGGAGAGATAAGTCAAGACACTGTGAATTTTCTGGATTTAGAAATTAACATTGCAGAGGGCAAACCATGTATGTCTTTATACCGCAAGCCTACGGCAGGCAACTCAATTTTACATGCTGCTAGCAGTCATCCCCTGAGACTGATCAAGAATATCCCCTATGGGGAATTTTTAAGGATCAAAAGAAATAGTACAAAGGAAAGGGATTTTAAAACTACAGCACAAGAAAGTCAGCAAAGATTTGAAGCGAGAGGATATGGCAAGGGCCTGCTGAATGCAACACCAGGTGGGGACGAAAACACCCCCAGAGAAATGCTATTAAAAGAATGGATCAAGAAGAATGACAATGAAAACAAACTCCAATTCAGAATGATAACTCCTTTCTCTAATAACGCAAACCAATTGAGAATGATTTTTAAGAAAAATTGGCATATCTTAAAAACACCGAAATACACTAACAGAAGGTCTTAAGTCCAAAAATAAACAAAACGCCGCATGATGCTGTATATACTGTGCACACCTCTTCAAAGAATTAGTACATCACTAAGTAGGGAGATTAAGAGTCCATCAGCCCACCCTTATTGGCGGAGCTTCGTCATATGGGACCCTAAGGGGTCAAAGTCAGGGCCCACACACTCGAGCCACCCGGCTCTACTGGGTACCCGTCCCAATGATCCCCAAAGAAAAAAAATAAAAGAAAAAATCTCCTGCCAAAGTGTGCAATAATATTTCAGAGGATTCAAAAAATTGCAGTGCTATAACGTGATAGTGCTTTAAAAATGACTACGTGGTCAAAAAATATGTTTATTGTGAATTGACCAGGTGTCATATCTAAAAACCAAATTAGTCTGAAAAAAATGTGACTAATTCCTGACTTGGTCTCTTAAGGTCGACATGTTTCAGTCGATCTGGTTGTCTCACCCGGCTTTCTTCAGGACCTAATAATGATGGTATTAAAGGCTACTGCAGGATAGATTTGGTAAGATAGTGTATACAAAAAGTGAATCTCAAAATCATGATATTATCAATATAAGTATGTGGCCATAGCCACCCTACCAGACTAGCAATGTTTTTGCTTTGCTTTGGTATTGTCACTTTATCTTCTTTCCCAACGTTCTGTGGGAGAAAAGCCTCACCTCACCTGGCAAATTGCTCAGTGTAGGAGGCACCGCTCTGTCCGTCGAGACCTCGAGCTTGACTCCGAGCAGTCTTAAAAACA
Source organism: Triturus cristatus (assembly GCF_964204655.1). Lineage (NCBI taxonomy): Eukaryota > Metazoa > Chordata > Amphibia > Caudata > Salamandridae > Triturus > Triturus cristatus. The sequence continues at coordinate 17,537,646 of NC_140592.1, read as the reverse complement.
GACAGTGTAATTGGACCAGATGTACTGGCCCAACCGCTAATTACCTTCAGAAAGGCTAGGTCGTTGAAAGACAATTTAGTATACAGTCATTTGGAAGTTCTGACAAAACCTACTGGATCCCTCAAAGAAATGAGAGGATTCTATCCATGCGGTAAATCTAAAGCATGTGTTGGGAGTAGAAGGACTCTGACATACTGTGTACCCGGGCTCAAAAATCAGAAAGTTATAAGAACATTTCTGACATGTAACTCATCATATGCAGTATACTATTTAGTCTGCCCCTGTGGCCTTAAGTATATTGGGAGCACCATCCACCCATTGAAAGTTCGCATTTTAGAGCACATGTGAGCTATAGCTAAAAAAGATGCCACATGTCCTGTGGCAAGGCACTTTGCAGAACAGCATCAAAGTAATAGGCATCTATTACGTGTCTTTGGGTTGGATCAGGTGCTTACCAATATACGTGGAGGAGGCAGAGTTATCAAACTAAGGAGACTGGAGTCTCGTATATAATTGACTTAGAAATGAAGAACCCAAAGGGGATGAATAGTGGGGAGGAAATGGCGGTACATCTGGGTGACTTAGGAAAGTATATTGTAGGCATTGGTCCTTCATTGATGGTGGAAAGCTTTGTTGTAACTAAAAATGAGAATTTGTGAAAGGATGAAAAATTGTTCAAGTTAACTGATATTCAATGCAGATCAAATAGGGAAATATTGTTCCTCTGAGGACGAGGTTAGGATAAAGCTGATACACGGCGTGATGTGTAAAAATAACTTAGTATTGCTCATATGCTAATACAGCAAAGTATAAGCCGATACACTGCGGAATAATATTCGTTTTGATATAGAGCCGATACACGGCAAAACTTTGGGGCAATTTTGCTCATAAGTTTTCGAAACGTAATTCGGCCGATATATGACGTTATTGTTTATTGTGAGCAATAATAATGAGGTTTCTTCTATTATAGGTGTGAAAACTCGTAGCCGATATGCGGTAAAATAATGAAATTTCTCGTCATTGGGAGGAATATATGTGTAAAGAAGTGGGGCCGATGAGAATTGTAAATAATAAGAAGTATGGGATGTAACAGTATTTTACTTGTTTTTTAGAATAAAAAATGATTTTATCATGAAATGAATGAATAAACATTTTTACTATTCAAATATGGCGGACCATTTCGAAAGAATGAAATGTCTGTCTTTGATTATAATGCCCTGGGAATCATGTGACCTGCTTTGTACCTTGAATTTTTTGTATATAAGAAAAGCCGTACCATTTGGTGTGCTTGTGAAGCATATGATGAAGGCGCTTGCCGAAACGCGTCATGTTTTGCTAATGGACTAAAAAACGGATGGAACAAAACCCCCCAAGAGTGCCTATTTTTCAAAGGATTTACGGAAAAGGAGCAATAATATATATATATATATATATATATATATATATTATCTACTGGCGGTCGCCAGTAGATAGTTATAGTTAGGACCGTGTTTCCATAGGAAATCTGAAAATTCTATTTTGAATAACTTTGGCGCCGTTTGACGAATCTTCGCGAAATTTTCAAAACTAATGGGGCGCTCCGCTCCGCTCCTACCCTGAAAGTCTCGGGGTGATTCGTCAAGCGGGGGCCGAGAAAAAGGGGGGGTCCCAAAACACGTTTTCCCCATGCATTTTTCCATAGGGACTTTAGTCGCAGCTACAGGCCGAACGGCTGAACAGAATTACATGAAATTTGGCAGAGAGGTAGCCATAAGGTCCGTTTGGTGCCTTTTGCAGGTTTGGTGTAAATCTGTTTAGTATTTTCTGAGAAAATAGCATTTAAATCAATATATATATCTATACGCGCGCAGCGTGCGCGCTGGGTGCGCGCACTCGGCAGTCCGCGAGCGCACTTCTGATTGGTTGTTACATCTTAGTAAACATTCGAATCGGTCGAAACCAGGAAGTATCGGCCGCCATTTTGTCTCTCGCATTGAGAGGGGGGTGAAACAGAAAGGAGAAAAACATGTAAAGGGGGCAGGCTGGACAGTTCCTGACCCCCTAGCAGGGGTCTACAGGTCCCATGCGGTCCCCCAAGAGTAATTAAAACATTATAATTTTTTTTTTTTAAACGCCGAGTGCGCGTAGGGTGCGCGCACTATTGAAATTAAAAAAATATCCACATAGTTCGCGCAGCGTGCGCGCACGCTCTAAATATAAAAAAAAAAATAGCAATATCAGTCAACCCGTGTGAGCAAGCTGTGCGTAGCACAGCTTGTTTGCCTGGCATATTTAATGACACCAATTTATGCCAAAACCCTTAAAAACAATGCGCATCATGTGTCCTCCGTGTGCGGACGGTGCGCGAAGCGCACCGTGCGTACATGGTCTATATCGCGTAACGTGGGTGCGCGGTGCGCGTAGCGCACCGCGTGCCCACCGTGCGTGCACGGTGCGGAAAGTGCACCGTGCGTGCACGGCACTAACTGCGTGAAGTGGGCGCGCGGTGCGCGAAGCGCACCGCGTGCCCACCGTGCGTGCACGGCACGAACGGCGTAAAGTAACTTAGCATTTAAAAAAACGTACAAATTCACTGAAAAAAACATAGGTTTCACACACGTTATAGTTAGGAATTAGCATTTAAAAAACCTTGCAAATTCACTTAAAAAACCATAGGTTTCACACATGTTATAGTTAGCTGGGCATTTTCCTCGTAAAAAACCAATGAAATTCCCCTGTTATAGTTAGTGCAGGCAACTATAACTCACGCGACCGTAATCCGCTGATGATGACGTCAGATATTACATCACTGATGACATATGTGTCTTTCTGAAAAAAAATAAATAAATATATGTATAGCTAAAAAAAAAAGGAAGAAGACATGGCTATATAAATGTGTAAATACAGTGATGTAATATCTGACGTCATCATCAGCGGATTACGGTCGCGTGAGTTATAGTTGCCTGCACTAACTATAACAGGGGAATTTCATTGGTTTTTTACGAGGAAAATGCCCAGCTAACTATAAAATGTGTGAAACCTATGGTTTTTTAAGTGAATATATATATATATATATACACACACACATATATATACACACACGTATATATATATATATATATATATATATATATATATATATATATGATACCTACCCATTAAAACTATAAACAATTCAATAAAAAAACAATATATATCAATTAACTTAGACAATAAATAAATATTACAAATTTCAGACCTCAAACAATTTACTAAAAGTACTATAAGAGTAGGAAAAGCGTTGGACTTCGGAGGGATTACATTTAGTATTCACACTCAGGTCTGTGATACAGTAGGGAAAGCATTGGACTTCAGAGGGATTAAATTTACTAGTCCTACTCCAGTCTGTGCAACAGCAGAAAAAGCGTTGGCGTTCAGAGGGGTAAGATTTACTATTCCCACTCCAGTCTGTGCAACAGTGAGGAAAGCAATGGACTAAGGCAGGGCTAAATTTACAATTTCCACTCCAGTTTGTGCAAAAGGTGGGAAAGTGTTGGCCTTCGGAGGGGTTAAATTTACTATTCCCACTCCAGTCTTTTCAACAATAGGAAAGAGTTGGACTTTGGAGGGGTATCATTTACTATTCCCACTCCAGTCTGTAGAACAATAGAGAAAATGTTGGGCTTCAGAGGGGTGACATTTACTATTACCACTCCAGTCTAGGGAAATCATTTGACTTTGAAGGGTTAAATTTACTACTCCAGTCTGTGCAACAGTAGGGAAAGCGTTACAATTCCCGCTCCAGTCGGTGCAACAGTAAGAAAAGTGTAGGACTTCGGATTGGTTAAATTTACTCTTTCCATTCCAGTCTGTGTAACAGTAGGAAAAGCATTGGACTTCGGAGGGGTGAAATTTGCTATTCCCACTCCAGTCTGTGCGACAGTAGGGAAAGTACTACACTTTAAACACTTAAAATATTTGAATAACCCTAATAATTGTTTAAAAAAATATAAAAATCATAATGAAAACAATATTAATATGCATGAAAATCTATATCTTTAGAAATAAAAACAGTTAAGCAATTTACATGATAATAAACAATTTAATAATTATTTATCTATTCAACAATAATTATTATTTAATTATTACTTAATTATCTTCCCACCCTATTACCCTACAAACCCATCAACCCGCCACAACACTATACATTACTATTAGCAATTAAATAACAAAAATCTCAAATATCAAGCACTGCGTTAAAATTATCGCCGCTTTAGTGGCAGAAAACTGCCGCTAAAGCGGCGATAATGGGCTTGATAATATGCCCGTGAGAAGTCCCATAGAAGCCCATGCTGACACCAGAACATGGGCTTCTATGGGAATTCTCAAGGGCATATTATCAAGCCCATTATCGCCGTTTGTTGATAATATGCCCCTTAATCACTTAAAATTGCAAACTAGTTAAGAAACATTTATAGCAATTATACAAACAATATTTAACACATTAAATTAATATATGCGCTAAAACATATTAAAATAACAAAAAAAAGAATAGTTTTAACAACTATGGAGCATATCAGCAACACCCTGCGATAATTATCGCTCAGCGCTCTTAGCGTGAGGATAATTATCGCCGGGTAACATGGATTTTTATCGCTGAGATAGCGTGCTATTAGCAACGCTTATCTCCTCGGCGATAAAAATCCTCACGCTAACTGCCTAACGTGAGATTATCGCTGGAAACCCAGCGATAATCTCACGCAATGTGGCGTTAGCTTGCTGATAGGGACTCACAAACTTAGCCATGATATCCACCTTCCATAGGATATCATGGCTAAGTCAGTCCTGAAGCAGGCGTAAGGAAAGTAGCGATAACAGGGGTTATCGCTACTTTTCTTGCCGCTATGCTTCATAGCGTGGGGCTTGATAGGAAAAATGTCGCTTAGCGACCTTTCTCCTGTCATGTTAGGTCAGGAACGCCCACTTTGCATCTCATTAGAGATGCAAAGCTGGGCGTAAAGAATCCCCACGCTAAAGCAAGGTTTCACGCGTTAGCTTGGCCTTGCTAATTAGGCGATAAAATTATCGCCGCTTGTAAATATGCCCCCATATTATTGAAAACGTTATTAAAAACAACAATATTCTTAGCAACGATATTGCCTACCTAAAAAACGGTATTCTTGACAATGATATATCTGCATCACAGCATTGTTTTCCCGACATTTCTGTGCTCCATTTTAAAAAAACTCGATATTTTCTCCAAAGTCCATACAATGTACAGAGGCTCTCACAAGCTCAGTGTAGAAGCAAAGAAGAGGCCAGAGGAGTGATGTGGGAGGAGTGAAACTCAAGGGTGCAAATACAGGACGGAGAGTGAAGAGAGAGTGAGACATCTTTAAATACCCAGGGGGTTCAAATTAGGGGTGTGTCAAGATCTAAACCACGGATAAATTTGCAAAGTGCACAGTCATCAAAAACAAGCATTGTCAAAGCACAGCTCGAGGATGTCTGTGGGCGAGCATCAGACAACTTACATCAGGAGAAGGTGTACGCAGACTGCACCATCCCACCGAACACCGACAGGCGCTCCAGTGGGTACCCAGTGGAGCAACTCCAAGGGGTTGCATTGCTGGAAGGAAATTAGGAAACTTCACCTACTACAGTAGGCCAGAAAATGGGTGCACCTCTACAGTGGAGGGAAGAGATGGGGGCTATAAGCGAGGTATTCATGTACCATAGGCATATAAAGTACGTGAGCAAAGGGGAGGGGAGAGAGGAGAAAAATACCATTTACACCCACAGAGGTTTGAATACAACGGAGGAGGAGAGGGGAGTTATTACTACTTAATTTTTGGAATCTTATTTGTAAAGAGCACTAAATGCAGTCGGGTGAATGCTTTTGAGTGTGCACACTCCAAGATGGTGGACCGATGGATAAAGCCTTGGGGAAGACATGGGAGTAGAGGGTACGGAAGTGAATGTTTGTAACGTTCACTATCACCAGCGACGGTATCCTGGCACTTCAGCAGTGTGTGTCTAGCCCTGTCTGAGCTAGGTTGGTGAGTTGAAAAGCCAGGTTTCCAGCTTCTTGTTGAATTCAAGAGGAGAGGAGGAAGCCCTGATGTGGAGTCGGGGGGGGGGGTCATTCCATGCTTTTGGAGTGATGTAAGAGACGTCCAGTCCTCCTGATCTGGTACTGTTTATGCCTGGGACGTATCGGAGTCGGAGTCCTGTGGAGTAGAGGTGTCTAGGTGGTTGGTGGAAAGAGATGTGACTGTTCAGGAAGGTGAGCCTACATTGTGTAGTGCCTTGAGTGTGTGTGAGGAGTTTTATATGAGTGCATCTGTTTATCGAGAGCCAGTGGACCTCCCTGAGGTGTGGTGTGATGTGAGTTCTGTGTGGGAGGTTGAGGATGAGTCTGTCTGCCGTGTTCTGGATGTTTGAGGTCTTCTAGTGAGTTGCTTAGTGATCCCAGCGTAGAGGGTGTTCCTCTAGTTCAACTTGCTCCTGGTGACTAGGGCATAAGTGGTAGTTTTTCTGGTGCTGTTTGGGAGCCATTTGAAGATCTTCCTCAGCATCTTCAGGGTTTGGAAGGAGGATGCAGTGATGGCCTTGGCTTGTGCAGTCATATCCAGTTTGCTTGCGATGATGAGTCCGAGGCTCCTGGCGTGGGTGCTGGCTGTGAGTCTGAGTTCAGCCGGCCACCAGTTGCAGTCTCATGGCGAGGTGATCTTGCTGAAGATCTTGTCTGTCTTGTCGGTATTGATTAGTATTATTATTTCCACTTATAAAGTGCATCTCTACCCAGTGGGTCTCCCAGCGCTAAGCGTAGGTAGAAATCTCTAACTGTAAAATTAGAATAACCAGGTCTTCAGGTTCTTGTAAAATAACAGCAGAGACTTGCAGTGTCTTATAGATCTCAGGAGGGCATTCCAAAGTTTTGGGCTCTAAATATGCAAAGAAGCGGCCTCCCATAGCCGCCAGACGGATTCTGGACGCAAGACATAAAGCCTGATTACGTGATCTCAATGTCTGTCTGGGCTGATAGGGTGCCACCAGATCCTGGCTATAGCATGGGCCTCGTCGGGCTCCAGCTCTGAAAATAAAACATAAGGCTTTAAATTGAATTCCTTTTTTGATCGTGAGCCAATGCAGCTCATGGAGGAGAGGCGAAGTAGGGCCATGCCTTGGGTGCTGATACAAGAGTCTCGATTCTGAATTCTGTACGACCTGCGGACAGCAAATAGAGGCTTTGTCAATTCCCAAGTTGAGAATATTACCATACTCCACGCGTGAAAGCATCAAGGCCTGGATCAGTGTTCTTCGTGCCAAGCAGGGAATGATCCAAATAATCTTCCTCGCCCTCCACATCACAGCAAAGCAGGTGGAGGCCCCTTGAGCAGCTTGGGGTCGCATAGAAAAGTTTTCATCCAGTCAGAAACCTAAGCTTTTTACTTTTGGTGATAGTGCTGGAAGAGTCCCCAAGCACCCAGGCCAGTGTTGTGGACCCCAGAGCTGTGGATTCTTGCCATGTTCCATGATTTCGGTCTTGTCACCGTTAAGTTTAAGCGAGTTACTGTTCATCCAAGCAGCAACACATCTTAGACCGAGACTGAGGGCATCTGGGTTGTGCCTCTGTGCAGACAACAAGGAAAAGATGATTTGTGTGTCGTCTGCATAAGAGAACAGGGTTAAACCACAACTCGCCACCACATTTGCAAGAGGGCAAACATACAGGTTAAACAGCATAGTACTCCAAAGACCAAGGCACAAATCTCTGACTTCGCGTCTGATGAAAAAACTTGGAATTACCTATCTTTTAGGAAGGAAGTAATTCAAGCTATAGCTGTCCGGTCAAGGCCCAAAGTGACGAATCTTTCCACCACGGCAGAGTGGGAGACAGTATCGAAGGCTGCGCTGAGATCTAATAAAATCAGCACGGCTGTTCCGCCCTCAGCCAAGAGTCGTTTTAGAGCTTCTTTGACTCTTAAGAGAGTGGACCTCGTACTGTGCCCGGCCCTAAAGCTCGACTGAGATGGTTGAAGGAATTGCTGAGCTTCCGCAAAGGTGGTGAGCAGCGAATTTACATATTTTCTAAAATTTTGGAAACTATGAGGAGCATGGAAATAGGTCTAGAATGAGCCCAGTTGGTCATCCATTTAATGGCTTCAGTCATGCAGGCGGTGAACTTGTTTGTTGTGTTGGGGGTCTTGTCTGAGAGGGAGAGTATGCTTTGCGTGCCATCAGCAAAGAAGAGGATATTGACGTAGTGTGCACGGATGATGGTGGCCAGAGGGATCATGTATGTGTTGATGAGGGTGGGGCTAAGCGATGAACCTTAAGGCACTCCCCAGATGAGTTTGCAGGCTTCTGAGGAGTGAGGTGCCAGGCTGGCACCTTGTGTTCTATATGTTAAGAAGGAGCAGATCCAGCGGAGAGTGGTCCATTGGATCGTGTGCAGGCACCGGATGAGGCTGGGGAGTGAGACCGTAACAAATAATGCCGAGAGGTCCAGAAGAATGAGGGCTGCCGCGTTTCCACTGTGAAGGATCATGCCGATGTCGTTTGTGGCAACAATGAGTGTTGTTTCTGTTCTGTATTTGGGCTTGAATCCTGACTGAGTGGCATTGAGGAGCTGGTAGTTGCTGAGGTGGTCAGTGAGGCGTTGGTTTATTTGTTTCTGTAAGACCTTGGCCGGGTATGGTTGGCGTGAGTTGGGTCTTCAGTTGGAAAGCGTGGCGGGTCAGCGGATGGTGTTTTGAGCAGGGTGGTGGTGTGCTTCCAGGTCTCCTGGAATGTGTCTGAGTCGATGGTGGCATTCAGAATCAGTGCTAGGGCTTCGCTGATTGGTAGTAGTCCTTTTCAGAAGGCGTGGGGGTGGCAAGGGCCAGGTTGCTCCCTGAGAGGATGGTCTTCATGGTAGCAGGGGTTTTGACCGTGGTGATGGCCATGAGGTTAAGGTTCATTCATGGCCATAATTGGAAGTTGAGTTGCGACGGTAACCAGGCCAGGTTCAGGGTCATAGTTGCTGTATTTTTGGCTTTTTAGTTGCAGAAGGACTACTGGAAGCGGATGGAGTCCACCTTGTTGGTGAAGCTGCAGTTCTCCTCTGTACTTGCTCCAGGTTGTTAGTTCTGCAATTGGAACAGCAGTGAGCGAGGATGACGAGGTGGGTGATCTTGGTCAGTGGCACATTAGGAAGTAAGGAGTGACTACGTAGACCATTATTTAAAGTTTTTTTTCCTGGAATGCATTGATGGACCTACATGAAATGCCTGGAGATGCCGGTCACCAGTGGAGACATCTGAGGGTGGGCTGCAGCCGAGGACTAGGTTTGCAGCTAAGAGTGACTCTGGTGGCCCGATTATGGACAGTCTGATGCTGTCTGAGTGCCCCTCCCTCCCCCATGGGGCAGCGCAGCGGGGCTGCAGCAGAGCAGACAGTAATAGCTTATATGATTCCTCCTGAGGCCTGAAAGAGGATCTCCTGGACATGGTGCAGCCCTGCCTCCGTCTCGTCTCATGGTTGGGAAACTGGTGGTCTTCAGACTTGTTCACAAATCACTGAATGGATGAAGACCTAGTTATCTGACTGAAAACGTCATGCTGTACCTGCTGAGTAGATCTTTGCGATCTAGGGAGACCTCTCTTCTCATTATACCTCACTTTAGGAAAATATGCTTCAGAGGTAAAGCCTTCTCTTACCTGGCCCCCCTTTTATGGAATCATTTACCCGCTCACCTTCAGGAGTGCACAGATCACCTTCATTTTAAAACGCTTCTCAAAACTGAGCTTTTCAGAGACTAATACTGCCTGTCTGTGGTTCACAGTAGCGCAGAGATACCCCTTCGGGGGTGATTCATGTGTTTTATAAATTATATTAGCATAACATAACATATGTCATGTGGGTTGAGTCCTAGAGGTGCAGTCCCACCTCTGTCCCATGTCATGGGTGGGATCCTAGCTGACTTCAGACATGTGTGTCATGTGGGTTGGGGTCCTTGAGGTGCAGTCCCACCTCTGTTCCATGTCATGGGCGGGATCCTGGCTGACTTCAGACATGTATGTCATGTGGGTTGAGCCCTAGAGGTGTAGTCCCACCTCTGTCCCACACATGGGTGGGATCCTGGCTGACTTCAGACATGTATGTCATGTGGGTTGGGGTCCTTGAGGTGCAGCTCTGCCTCTGTCCCGAGTCATGGGAGGGATCCTGGCTGACTCCAGACATGTATGTTGTGTGGGTTGGGGTCCTTGAGGCGCAGCTCCACCTCTGTCCCATGTCATGGGTGGGATCTTGGCCGACTTCAGACATGTATGTCATGTGGGTTGGGGTCCTCGAGGTGAATGACCACTGCTCCTTCCATGGATTTACTGAGGAGTGGTGGCTGATAAGGGTCTCAAGCTACAACCTTGGTGGGGTGGAGGATTTTTGTCATATTTAAGAGTGGTGTAATATAAATGCCCCAGGGGTATGAATACAGTAGAGAAGGGTGGGGAGGGGTGCAATTATTATATTTAAGTACTCCTGTGGTATACATAGCATGGACCTCACTTTGAATGTTAGACAGAAGAATTACCTTGACAAAAGGTCTCCCACATCTTATGGCCAAAATTAGTGAATTCAGACTCTGGTGAAACCCCTCCTGGTACTGGCCGTGTCTGACCAGCCCGTGTGTGAATCTGGGAGCTTATTTCGATATAGGGGAAGGGGAGGAGGGACCTAAGAGGGCAGGTGAGAGTCAGAGAGAGGTCTCTGTGATGACAATCCTCCTCCTGCCTGACTTCCCATGCAAACAATCACTGGAATTTGAGGAAATAACTCATTTGTAAAAGTAATTACCAGAGAATGGCAGAATAAGCACCAGGACCCCTGGCTGGTAATGATAAAGCGCTTAAAAACGTCATAACATAACATAGAATAACATTACATAACATAACAAACATAACACACCATAGCATAGCACAGCATCAATCAATGAATCAATGAGGATTCATATAGAGCGCGGCTAATCACCCATTATGGTCTCACGGTCCTGGGGAGGGGTTCTGCAGTTCAGTCGAAGAGCCAGCTCAGTCGAAGAGCCCGGTCTTGAGGTCGTTCCTGAATTGAGGCAGTGAGGGTGATTGCCTGAGATGTGGAGGAAGAGAGTTCCCGGTCTTTGTGGAAAGGGAGGAGAAGCATTTTCCTCCGACTGTGGTCTTATGTATCTGTGGGATGATTGTGGCTAGGACAGCGGAGCGGAGATGTCTGCTGGTAGGGTAGAAAGAGAGGCGGTGGTTGAGGTATGGAGTTCCAATGTTGTGGAGGGCCGTGTAGGAGTTGTCCCAGGCAGCAGGGGTGGTTCCCAGTATGATGTCTTTGGTGTTGTCAGATTTGAGATTGAGGCAGCTGTCCTTCATCCAGGTGGTGACTGCCTTTATCCTGTTGTGGAAGTTGTTCTTTGCAGTTGTAGTTTCGTCAGTAGGGGAGAGAATCAGCCGGGTGTCGTCGGTGTAGGAGACGATGTTTAGTCCGTGGTTTCTGACTGTCATGTAGTTCCTATAAATCTATATAGGATCTGTACATTTAGACAACATAAACTATGGGAATGGTGTCCAGACTGATTCCAGACACCACCCACCGGATATGTTCGCCTGTATACCTGCTAGCTCACAGTGCCACTATGGACCCCTCTTACCAAGGAGCAAAATAGTTTCTGGCAACTATCGAACATGACAACCCTGACCCCTCAGGGACCGTGGAAACAGTACAGTACTTTTCGCTCAGTCACTCGTGCTCACTTTGTCTCAGAGAGATACACAGAATAAACGATGGGGACGTTTTCAATAAGCATTTATTGAACCAGGGTTGTTCTAGTGTAAAATACATGTGCTGCTACAACCATAAGACAGAAACAGATATATACGGTTATAAGCACCAGCAGAGTAAATAGATGGTAGAATTCTACCCTAGTGCTAAAACATTGAATATATGCAGGTATATAGCTACATGACAGTAATAATGCGTACTCCTATGATACAACCCCAGCTGGATGTACCTAAGTGTACCTAGCATGTATGTTAGTGCATAGCCAAGAATCCCCCTAAGACAGAGCCAACCGCACTACCAGAAGTGAGAGAATGAAGGACCTCGTCTTGGTCTCGAGGCGGACACGCTGCGAGGAATGTCAGACCCCTGCGAGGAATGTCAGACCCCTGCGAGCTGGAGTATCTGCATGCAGGGACCTCAGCGCCTCGTGTCAGCGTGTCAGCATGGAAGTCTTTCTATTCTGTGTGGACCAGTAAAAATGTGGTGCTTATTTACCCAAAAGGTACCCTCAGGGGTTCTACCATGCTGGGTCATGTCGGTCAAGGATGACGATAGTGACGACCCTTATACATAGTGACTGTGCAGAAGGTGGCACTCCTGCTGTGATTCTGAGAATCCTCATGCATAGTAAATGAGCCTAGTTTTCGGGAAAAAACTACGCAACATTTATGCAGCAACTAACTAGGTAAAAGGTCAGCACCAAAACCGTTATGTAGTACCATGGCAGGGAAAATGTAAGTGAAAGGTTAGGTGAGTACCCAGGCCTATATTGGGGTACATTGGGAATCATAACATGACGATGGCTGCCAGAGGGGTCATGTAGATGTTGAAGAGGGTGGGGCTCAGCAAGGAGCACTGAGGGACTCCGCAGCTGATCTCTGTAGGTTCTGAGGAGAACGGTGGGAGCCTGACTCTCTGGGTTCGGCCGGTGAAGGAGAGGATACACTGTAAGGCTTTGCTGCGGATGCCGGCGTCGTGGAGTCTTGCGTAGAGGGTGTGGTGGGAGACGGTGTTGAAAGCGGCAGACAGGTCCAGGAGGATGAGGGCGGAGGTGTTTACCTCGAGCAAGGAGATTGCGGATGTCGTCTGTTGCGGCGAGGAGTGCAGGAGGTGTCCAAGAGGTGGTTTGTGTCGATGAATTTGGAAAGTTGCCGGTTGATGGTCTTCTCAATGACTTTGGCTCGTAAAGGGAGCTGAGAAATGGGTCTGTAATTCTTGAGGTCCATCGGGTCGGCAGAGGGCTTTTCAGCAGGGGGTTGATATCTGCATGTTTCAAGTCTTCAGGGAAGGTGGTGGATAGCATTGCATAACATAGCATAACATAACACAACATAACATATCATAACATAACAAAACATAACAGCACTTAACAACACATATAACACAACGTAACATAACGACAAATAACAACACATAACATAAAACTGCAGAACACAATATAACATAACATCATACAGCGTAGTACAGCACAACACAACACAACACAACACAAATGTTCATGCTCGATTGTACCACTTCAGACCGCCCCCACCTCCTCAGAGCAGAGGGAGACTATTCTAGTCTACGGCAGATCAGATACAAATATAAAGGTCTCTCTTTCCCTTTCCACTCAACAAGAAGCACATGTCTCCACCCTTCCACATAGCACGAGAAGTTGTTTTTGTGCTGTTTGCTGATGAGGAACACATTGCTTTGTTCGCAGATGGGCTGCAGTGAGTGTGGTGCAGGCCTCTGCTGGGGTGAAACACACCTCGGGTTACACTTCCTGCTGCTGTGGGGATTCATACTGCTCGCGGGGGGGGGGGGGGGGGGGCAGGGGCAGAGGTTTGCAAGTCAGCAGAATCCCCTGTTTCATTTCAAGGCGTGCCAGTGACACCCCGTGTGCTCTTGGACAGGTTACCTCTGTCTCCAGCCCAGATGTTCGCTCTCTAGCATGGGGTGTCCAGATGTGGGTGAGATGAAAGCAGTGCTGAGTAAAGCCTCTTTGTTGCACCCGAGTGTCCTGTGCGTCTGAGAGCACGCGAGGCGGCAGCCATCTTCTTGGGGGGTGCAGAGGATGAACGAGTCATGGATGCTCCAGCCTTGCAGGGGTCCTGGACTGTGAGCTGGAGGTTTTCACTTGAAGGGCGGAGCTGTTAACATCTGGCGCGTCTAGGGGTGTCTTCAATTAGCAACCGGCTGCTGAAGAATAACGCATATTCTATGTTTGTTCCTGGGCACATGGGGTTCCTTCAATGTACCCGCCGCGCCAGTGGATCGGGACTGGTCACTGAAAATTCATGCTGCTGGATGTACTTACGGGCTCGATGGGGCCTGCTGGAGAGCGTTGGGTGGGTGGGTGCAGGGTCAGGGGCCTGGTGGAGACCGTTGGTGTGTGGGAGCAGGGGCCTGGTGGAGAGCGTTGGGTGGGTGGGTACAGGGACTCTGCCCTAATACCAAGGCTGCAAAGCCCAGGTATAAGACTTATGCCGCATCATACCAGGGGGGGTGCAGGCAACGAAGGCCATACAGTGCCACAGGTGGAAAAGGACACAAACAAGTTGTATCATTTCTTCAGGAGTGACAGTGGGGCTGGGGCACAGCCAGTCACATGTCAACCAAGCCTCAAACCTGACTGGTGAATATATAGGACTTCAAGTTCGCTGCCCTACAGGTAAAGTCCTAATTTTGCTATGGACACTGGACAATGCGCACTGTGGTAAATAAAATTCCTTTACCTGGACTGAATTTGATACAGAAACATTATAAAATAGCTCAGTAAAATGAGAGGCAGAATCCGTGATATTAGAGGTTCGGAATGGGCTTTATTCCAGTGATCGATTATAATCGGATGCTCCAAGTTCCATCACCACGGGGGTTCAGGAAGTGAAGTACATACTTTATTGACAAGAAGTAACTTTTATAGTACATACATTACAATGAAGCGAATGCAGTAGGCGTAACATTTGATAAGGAAAATGACGATTTGTCTGCGTAACCAAAAATGGGTGTAATAAAGAGTAAAAAGGAACATAATTGGTTATGATGTCATACATAGGTGGATCTATAAGATAATACTTGGCCTAGATGCGCGCGCAGCAGCATGACGTGTAATTGACGTGTAACTAGGGGGTGAAGGGGACTTGACATTTAGCTCTACATGTGGAGACAAAAAGTCTGGGGGGTCAAGTCAACCTAATCCCAAATCATATCTAACATCCTATGTTTAAAGAACTATGTTATCCATAAAAGAAGGACTCTCGGACAGAATCTATTCTATACTGACTGTGCGTGCGTGTACAAGCGTCTAAGTGTCTACACTGAATGCGAGGGGGTAGGAATATTCCATGGTAACAGGGCTATGAATTACTTGCATGAGGACAGAGAAGCCGGGCCCTTTGCTCGGTAACTGGAAGAATGTTTACTTAAACTACTAGGCAGGAATGCATCGGCTGAGGGGGAAGCAGATAATTCGAAGGTGAAATACAGTTCTTGGCAGAGAATAGGCTGATGTCAGGCTTCGTGAGCCGCGCAGAGAATGAGACAAAGTTCATGGTCACAGATGCAGGCTCAGACTGGAGCTTTCAGAGGCAGAAGGCAAGAGGAGTTTTGATGACAGAATCAGGGCCTACTTGCCTGGACTGTAAAATGGCATAAGTGAACCATACAAAGCCGGTGGCCTTTCATATTTAGGAATGGAATATCCGGCCTGTTCATGGCGGATCTGACAGAGGACATGTTGACGGTGGACGCGCATGTATTTGCGTCTTCATAACTGGAACTGGAGGGAACATACATGTACTTGTGATATGCACATAGAACCGTTGGGGTCCAAGATAGGGGACATAACTGACCAGAAAAATCCATATTTCCACATTCCCTCCTTGTCCCCTACTTGCCCTTCAAGAGATATCAATCTTCATCAATCCATTGATCTGTTCATATAGCATCATTTGTTCTTCTTTCTTCTTCCGTGTCGAATGAAATCTTGGTGGTGGAATACACGATGTGGCACACAGACCACAGATCGCTGGTCCACATTGTAGACATAGACAGCAACTGAATAGTATGAGAAGGCCAATACCTAGGAAGGATAAAACTCTCCATCCCCAGGCTGATATCACATTCCAAAACCAACTGGACCAAGTCCAAGTGCCTGGGTTCTGGTGTATCTGGCTTACAATCTTATGAAGGCGAGTGATGGCCTTATATACAGATGGCGAATTTTCTGGTATGAATACGCAGCAGCTTGATCCGATGACCCTACAAGCTCCGCCCCTATCAGCCAAGATGACGTCAAGGACAAGACGATTTTGAAGCACAACAATCCGCATAGCAGACTGCTCTTCTGTTAAATTGCCTAAGGCGGAAATAGTTTCATTCACTACTGCTTCAAGGGTTCTAGTTAATCTACGTATCAGCTTACTATTGGTAACAGTACCTATATAGGGAAAGATGCCTTTATTAAAATCTACATACTTGTCCCATGCTGTCTCAGTGTAATCGACAATGGGGAGATCTCTCCGCTCTCTGTTGTGTACTAAATGAATATTTCTGTAATAATCAGGAGGAGCTAGGAAAACAGGTGGCAAAAGGAATGCAATGTAGCAGGTACCATCCCAATCTAGAGGTAAACGCATATATGCAGTCTGACCACATACAAAGTAGGAATGGCGAGAAGCTCTAAATGAAGATTTGCCTTGATCACTGAATTCTACTATAGTAGTGCATTTACTATGGCCCATATGTATGGAACCAACCTTTCTTACACACAATTCACCCTTCGCTGGGAATACTGACATGGTGGGTAAGACTAGTTCAATTTCGGATACGACATTTAGAATCATGAGATTAGGTGTAAAACTACCTAATCCATATACTTCATTTTCTAGATCAGTTCCTGCTCTTTTGGGGTGACCCTCCTTGTCAGGGTAGCAGACCTTGAGTAAAACTAGGTTTAGGTTTCCCCATACCCAATGATCTTGGTAAACTGCTGTGTCGGAGTCTATGGAATTGATTAAACTGAACCATGCTCCACAGGAGCCATTATGTGTAAATGGATGTGGAAAGAAAGGCAGGACTCCTTCATAATTCTGATAGGGAGGGAGTCGGCCACACACCCAACAATTGGTGGCATTACTAGTCTGATGGGAATGATGTAACATACTAATGAAAGTGTTATTGCGCAGCGCAAGTCTATAAGACAATTCATGCGGAGGTAAGTCACTAAAGGAATGTTCAGCAGTAACATTATAAACATGTCTAGAAATAGGGTAATATATGTGCAAAAATATACTTGCAGTAATTATTAAAAGACTCAAGAAAAACAAAATTAATAATGTCACTATGCAGTGGCTACGCAGTGATTTACAATACGCCTGTCGTTTCAACATTTTCCGGGTATTTTCTCTACTCAGGTCCAAGGGATACATGTCAGAGACAATTCAACCGCTTCACCTTGGAGAGGACTTAAACAATCAAATTGCTCGACTTGTTGGGCCTAAGCTTTAGTTTATAGTTTTCAGAGTTATTCGGTTCAACAAAAGGAAGTTTTGAATCAGTCTGTGAGGGAGTGCAGGGCACAATGTCTATATTCGAGGATAGTCCATGAAATTTCTTGATATGACTTGAATGAATCCAGCCCTTGCGGCCCTCGATCTTCACGGCTGTCCTTGTGGTCAGCAGGACCAACTTGGGTGATTTCCACCTGGGCTCCAGCTGAGTCTTTCGGTCGAAATTCCTCACACAGACGAGATCACCCGGAACTACGTCATGGGGTTTCACCTCAGTGTTGTCGGGAAAGGCTGCAGCTACCTGTGAACGACAAGATTGTAGTGCAGACATCAAGGAAGCCAAGTAATCTGTCAGCCTATTACAGTCAACATCAGTTATTTTGCGTGGTATGGGCGTCCCCCACATATTTGGTGGTCTGCCGAAGATCACCTCATACGGGGATAGCCCTGTTCGTGAGTGTGCTACCATTCTCATGTAAAAGAGTGCAACGGGTAACGCTACTACCCAGTCGACACCTTTTTCTCTGCATATTTTGGACATTCTTATTTTCAGTATCTGATTATGTCTTTCTACGAGACCTGCTGCCTCGGGGTGTCGGACACAGTGGAATTTCCACTGATAACCTAACAGAAGTGAAACGTGTTTCATTAATTCGGATGAGAACGGCTGGCCGTTGTCTGAGTGAACAACACGTGGTAAACCGTATCGTGGGAAGAATTCTCGAACCAACTGTTTGGCAGTAGTCGGGGCAGTGTAATCTGAAACCGGGTACGCCTCTGTCCAACGGGACAGAGCGCAGACAACTACGAGAACATATTTGAATCCTCGACATCGTTCCATCTGGATATAATCCATCTGTAGGACTTCAAAAGGGTGATTAGGAGGATGAAATCCACCCTGTTCTACGGGAACACTTTTTCCTGGGTTAAACTGACAACAGATCATACAGGTACGGACCTTTTGTTTGGCTGCTGCTCGTAAATGTTTATTGAACCAAATGTGTTGAATGCTGTCTAGCATAGCTTTTTCTCCTAGATGTGCTTGACTATGTATAGTGTTAATTATAACTTGGACCATTGAATCAGGAAGGAACCATACAGACTTTTCCTTCATCATCCATCCTTGGTCCGTTTGAATCCCTCCTAATTCAGTCCATTTCTTTATTTCGTCTGGTGTAGCATGTGTCTGTATGTCAATTACGTCAAGAGTAGGATCTTTAACTGTCATACAATGTGTCGGTGTCGGGACTATTGTCTTTGTCATGTCGGGGGTTTGACTTTGAGCAGTCTGTTTAGCTGTTCTGTCGGCTAGATCATTGCCTTGGGAAATGATATCAGTAACCTTCGTATGAGCCTTACATTTCATAATTGATATTGTAGTGGGTAGATGTATTGCATCTAATAAGGCATGAATGAGGGGTCCGTGCTGAATGTGGGCACCGTGGGAAGTTAAATAACCTCTCTCTCGCCACAGCACGCCGAAGTCATGTACAACTCCGAATGCATAACGTGAATCAGTGTATATGTTGACTTTTTTATTTGTGGCTTGAATACAGGCTTGTGTCAGAGCGATGAGTTCTGCGGCTTGAGCTGACAAGGTGTTTATACGATTAGTTTCAATGACTTCAGTATCTGTGGTGACTGCGTAAGCAGCCACTAACTCTCCTGTACTTGTTCTCATACATGAACCATCTACATACAATGTTAGGTCTGGATCTGGCAATGGGACATCGGTTAAGTCTTGTCTGGGTTTCGTCGTGATTGTAATAACTTCAATACAGTCATGGGCTAGTGGGTCTGTTCCGGTTACTGGCAAAAGTGTGGCAGGATTCAATGTGTTACAGCGTCTGATTTCTATATGTGGCTGAAACAATGTAAGTTCGTATCCTGTAAGTCGCGCTATAGTCAAGTGTTGTGTTTGCGTTCTATTTACAAGAACCTCTACTGCATGTGGTACTTGAACTGTCAATGGATGTCCTAACACTATAGCATCGCTTTGTCTGATTGCTAAAGCTGTCGCTGCTACTGATTTTAGGCATGCAGGCAAAGCCTGAGCTACGGGATCTAATGTACTAGAAAAATAAGCACATGGTTTGTGTGTTCCTGCTTGTTCCTGTGTGAGTACTGACAAGGCAGTACCTTCGCGTTCTGTAACAAAGAGTGTAAACTGTTTTCTGTAACATGGCGTTGCTAAAACAGGTGCTTGACATAAAGCTTTCTTTAGGCTTTCAAAAGCTTGTGTATGTTCCTGAGTCCAAGGGAGAACCGTCGATGTGGCTGCCTCCTGTGTGGTTAACTGAATGAGTGGTTTTGCTAGAAATGCATACTGAGGGATCCACTGCCTACAATATGAAGTGAGACCTATGAAAGCTCGTACTTCCTTTTGTGTCTTGGGTATTGGCATGTTAGCTATTAACTGAATGCGGTCGGGTGTAAGCTGCCTTCCCTCCTTGGACAGCGAGTGTCCAAGATAAACAACTCGCTGGACACAGAATTGCAGCTTAGAAGGGGACACCTTGTGCCCCTTTCCGGCTAGAAATTGTAAAACTGTCAGTGATGTTTTTCACATTCCGGTTCGCTTCTCGCGGTGATCAGCAGATCATCGACGTATTGAAGCAGAGCAGTGTTAACTGGCATGTGGATACTGTCTAGTTCTCGTTTCAGTGCTTGGCTATAGATGCTGGGGCTTTCTGTAAATCCTTGAGGTGCACGTGAGAATTTAAAGCTACGCCCATTTAAACTAAATCCGAACAAATATTGGCTTTCCGGATCTATTGGGACGCTGAAAAAGGCATTCTTGAGATCAATTACAGTAAAGAATGTTGCTTCGGAATCAATAGCTGTCAGTAATGACGAGATATCTGGGACCACAGGAAATTGTGGCACAATGCATTTGTTTAACTCGCGCAGATCAATAACCAATCGATATACTGGCGGGGCCGTAGGATCTGTTTGTTTAAGAATAGGAATTATCGGTGAATTACATACATTGGAGTCTGTTTCTACAACTACTCCTTGGGCAATGAGCTCGTCAATGATTTGTAGTAAAGCCACTACAGCATCTGGTGGTAACTTGTATTGTCGCATTCGTGGTAGCACCACTCCTGCCTTTAATGTGACTCGATATGGTGTAATATTCATGCAACCAACATCAGTAGGGCCTTGTGCCCATAGACGTGTAGGTAAAGTCTGCAGTCGGGGATCCATGTCTCTAGACACATAGTGACCTTTAAAATCACGTAAAAACAACCTTACACCTTCCGGAGAACAACATATTATGGCTCCTAGAGCTTTCAGGGTCTTTATTCCTAACAAGTTTTCTGGACATGATTTAGTAAGCAATAAATCTGTAGTTCGGGTCAGAGATCCTATCGTAAGTGGAAGAGGCTGTGATACTTCATTAACAATAGGTTTTCCTGAAAAACCCAGGGAAATATTCTGAGAGCCTGAGAGGGGTGCCCCTGGAACTTCACTACGTTTTATAGTTGTTCGACTTGCCCCTGTATCGAGTAAAAATTTTCTATCTTGACCTAATAATTTACTATGTACATAAGGTCCTTCTTGATCTACAGGAATCTCGATAAGGGGTAAGTCAACTTCCCTCTCTAGGCTAGTTCATGCGTAACGCTGATACTCAGGATATTCATACTGTGCGGTCTGATACATTTGTCGTGTTGTTGTCTGTGTGGCAGCAGCAGGCAACGGTGGTGCAGCTGGCACAAACTGTATTGGCTGTTGTGCGGCTGGCATGGCCTGGGCATGCTGCATAGCTCCTTGTTCATTCTGATCTTGTCTGAGTGGCCGTGATCTTTCTTGTGTTTTACCTATGGCGATATTATGTTTTAAAACTGGACAATCGTGTACGTAATGACCTGGCTTTTTACAATAATTGCATGTCCCTTTTACAGGTCCTGCTGAATCGGAATGTGTCATACCCTTTTTATGTCCTTCAGCTGGAACAGTCTGGGAAACTAGCATTTTCATTTTCGTGTCTTTCATGCGTCTGTGTTCATGTTCTTGTTCCTCTCTAATTCTATTGTGATGGTACTGTAACATTTGTAACATTTGTGATGGAGTGTTACCTTGCCAGGTACTCTCGAATTTTAATACTCTATTCTTTACCGGGGGCAGGGCATTTTCTACTAATTTTGTTACAAACAGATGCGGGTATGATTCGCTACTTGCTTTTATGCCACTATTTATACCAAAACATTTTTCAAATCGGGCATAGTAATCACTAGTGTCTTCATCTTGCTTCTGTTTACAGGCTGAAATTGTGCCCCAATCTTCCTTTTTCGTAGTCAATAAACGTGGCAGTACCTCTACTAATAAACCTGGTAATGCTTTAGTTTTATCCCCAAGTCCTGCTCCTGCAGTTCGGGCCTTTTCTTCCGCTTCTAACACTGACCATTCTATCTTTTGATCTCCTACCTCCCACTCTTTTTCCTTGAGTTTTTCATAAATGCCAGCAGGCATCAACACCTTTAATATTGTCATAATGTCGGGATAGGTATACTCTCCCATGAGTAACATGTCTTTAATTTCTCGGTGAAAACCCGCTGGATCTTTGTCATGACTGGGTACCACTTTCTTCATTTGTAACAATTCTATTTTTGATATGGGCGTATATACAAATACGCGCCTAAACTCGTTGTCCTCACCTTTTATTGGGTGCACTTCTCGTAAGGGATTCTGTCTATCCATGTGATACGTTGCTCTTTCCTTGACGGGCAATGAAACATGCTCTGAGCATACAAAAAGAATATACTGCTTTCTTGATTCTAGAATTTCTTTAATTAATTTAGTACCTGGACCTCTCCATTTATTCATAAGCAATTCAGTCAATATGTCAGGTAAGGGACCAGGGTCTGAATGCTGACTCCGATATAGTATAATGAGTTGTTGAATCATATAGATCCCAGCTAACCTCTGTTCATCTGGGGTGAGATTCAAAAATGTGCGTACTACTGTATCATCACTATATTTTCCGGGACTGTCCACCCAATGGACAGCTGCCCTGGCTAAATCTTGTTCATCCATAGAATCGAGAAAATGATAACCCCTTCGTTCTCGGAGTAGCTTGTCGGCGGTTTGGAACGAATGCTCGTTAGACCTTATATTAATTATAGGTATTTGGAAATTCCTGTTATTATCTGGACATATCGGACGTATTGAGTCAGTATGACATCTAGTCTGATTCCTATTACAAGATCTTCCTCTACCTACATAGGCTATGATGTCCGACTGTCCTGCGGGCAGTCCTGACCCTTCTTCCTCGCTTTGTTCGAACTCGTCTGCCTCTAATCTTTCTTCGTGTAGGCGTTCTATTTCTTTACGGATCTTTCGGCACATGGCTATTATACAATTTCTCTTGTCATGCCTCCCTTCTGATATATTCTGGCTCCATCTTGTAAGAATTTGCATTGTATCCGGGTTTACCCCCGGTCGGTCTTCATTTCTGATCACACAGTTTATGAGGAAACGTAACAGTTCCCCCTGTATCTCTACTTTCTGGTATTCCATAGCTCTGTTAATACATTCTGGATCTCGCCCTGTTTGGACAAAATGATATATATTATCTAGATGCGCAGTCATTCCTGGTAATTTCCCTAAATACACCGCGGCTCGTCTGATACGCAATGATGCCAGGGTCATTTCGTCCTCTTTACCGGGCACCGGGTCATATCTACAATCTATAAGAAGTTCCTTAAGCGCACGGGTACCTACGAGTTTGGGTGTACGTGAATGCGCTGACTCTTGAAAAGTAAGTTTATTTATTCTAGGTGGCGTAGAAAAAATATTGGTAGCACCTCCCGTGGCCCCATCTGGGGTGTCGGGTGTGAAGGGATTCGTCGAACGTGACACAGCAACTATAGGTGTGGACACAGCTATAGAAGTAGCTGTAGGAACAGATGCAGAAACAGATGTGCTTGCCGGAACTTGTGACTCGATTTGTTGTTGTAGGGATACGGGTGCTGGATCTTGGCGTGAGACCTCCCTGGTATGCGGTCTATGCGGGTCGGAATTAGCATACTCGGGAGCTGCGTCATCTAAATATGAGGAAAGAAAAACATCTTCTGCGGTTCTAGGATGCCCCTTAGGATGTACCTTGATTGGGAATAATGGGGGTGGCAAGTCTTTCGGTATCTCTGGAGTATCCTTAGGTAATCCTTCGGCCAGAAGGGGATACATACCATTCATAAGGGCATTTCTTTGTCTGTCTACTTGTTCTGATTTCACTCGGATACCTTCCTCAATTAATAGATTTTCTCGAACTTTATTTGAACTTTCTTTACTCTTCTCTTCCTGTCTACGTGCTTTTTCTGTACGTCTATGAGATTCTTTACGCCATAACTCAACGGCGTCCTTCTGTGACTGTCTGACTTTCCTTTTCCATAACTCTTCCTCGACTTTCATGATGCACTCTGCATCCCAGGTCCCCGCTGCGGGCCACCTCTGACTTTCTGGTAATCCCTTGGTGTAGTCTACCCATAAATCAAGAAATAATATAGCGTCTAAGCCATGTTTGTGATACATGAAGTGCCCTGGAGTGTCCCTAGGAGGAATAGGGACGGCTTCTTCGAGTACCCCTTTTCTAGTAGTGATCTGTCTTAATTTCGAAAAGAGCGGCATCTTGACAACTGATCTGATACTTAATCTTGAACACACTTAATACAAAAGCACAATAATGAACAACCATTCATACCACAATATGCAGGACGTTTAACACATTAAACATTAAACATTAAACATTTTTTAACCTTTAAAATAAACAACAATGATGATCGTCTGCATAACTAATCACCAAGCATAACTCTTGACACTAACTAGATACTTCGGAATACTTGATATACTGCTAAACAGTACAGATACACTGCTAAAACAGTGCAGACCGGATTTGTGTACCCAAACCCGTCTTGACCGGCACAACCTATGTGCACGTCAGAAATGCCTCCCCAGTAATGGTACTCACCGGGTAGCTTCGGAAACGGAAGGCCTCGGTAACTTGAACTTGAACCGGACTGGACTCGACTCGACTCGTCGGAAACTGGGCTTGACTTCGAACTGGTGGGTCTCTGTATACCTCGGATCTTGCTCTCTCAGCTAGGCTCTGGTCGGGATACTTCGCACTTCTCACCGCCTCGTCTGGGTGTTGATCGCAGTCTCAGTCGCCCCCGCTTGACCGGAGGGAGATACAGGAAATCCTGCTGGTACGCGTAATTGTCCGTCCAGCTGTGGCAGGAGACCGGGCCTGCAACTCACCGCCGGCGCGTGAGATGAGAAAGTGTCCCTGTTCGGGCGCCATCATGTGGTAAATAAAATTCCTTTACCTGGACTGAATTTGATACAGAAACATTATAAAATAGCTCAGTAAAATGAGAGGCAGAATCCGTGATATTAGAGGTTCGGAATGGGCTTTATTCCAGTGATCGATTATAATCGGATGCTCCAAGTTCCATCACCACGGGGGTTCAGGAAGTGAAGTACATACTTTATTGACAAGAAGTAACTTTTATAGTACATACATTACAATGAAGCGAATGCAGTAGGCGTAACATTTGATAAGGAAAATGACGATTTGTCTGCGTAACCAAAAATGGGTGTAATAAAGAGTAAAAAGGAACATAATTGGTTATGATGTCATACATAGGTGGATCTATAAGATAATACTTGGCCTAGATGCGCGCGCAGCAGCATGACGTGTAATTGACGTGTAACTAGGGGGTGAAGGGGACTTGACATTTAGCTCTACATGTGGAGACAAAAAGTCTGGGGGGTCAAGTCAACCTAATCCCAAATCATATCTAACATCCTATGTTTAAAGAACTATGTTATCCATAAAAGAAGGACTCTCGGACAGAATCTATTCTATACTGACTGTGCGTGCGTGTACAAGCGTCTAAGTGTCTACACTGAATGCGAGGGGGTAGGAATATTCCATGGTAACAGGGCTATGAATTACTTGCATGAGGACAGAGAAGCCGGGCCCTTTGCTCGGTAACTTTAAGAATGTTTACTTAAACTACTAGGCAGGAATGCATCGGCTGAGGGGGAAGCAGATAATTCGAAGGTGAAATACAGTTCTTGGCAGAGAATAGGCTGATGTCAGGCTTCGTGAGCCGCGCAGAGAATGAGACAAAGTTCATGGTCACAGATGCAGGCTCAGACTGGAGCTTTCAGAGGCAGAAGGCAAGAGGAGTTTTGATGACAGAATCAGGGCCTACTTGCCTGGACTGTAAAATGGCATAAGTGAACCATACAAAGCCGGTGGCCTTTCATATTTAGGAATGGAATATCCGGCCTGTTCATGGCGGATCTGACAGAGGACATGTTGACGGTGGACGCGCATGTATTTGCGTCTTCATAACTGGAACTGGAGGGAACATACATGTACTTGTGATATGCACATAGAACCGTTGGGGTCCAAGATAGGGGACATAACTGACCAGAAAAATCCATATTTCCACAGCACTACCACAGGCTTTCTATACATCTTACAATCACGGTAAAATTTAGAGTTGTGAAATATATATCCGTATAAAAAGAACTCAAGATGAATGCGCAAACACAAAAGGCAGAGTAAAAAATCGTTCCAGAAAAATAATTTCCGGTTAAAAATTCCCAGACCCAGCCAAACTCATTTCCTGTTTCCATGTTCATTTTTTCTTTATTTTTGTGTTATAGATTTAATATTATTTGGTGTTGTCTATTCCGTTGCCTACAGTTTCACATGCACTGGTCCTCAATGGTGGGACTCGTTTCTATGTTTACATTTTCCCAGTGTGCCTTATGACATTAGCTATTTTTTGCCGTCTAAATTAAGGTTTCTGCAGTCTATATTTCTGTGGTCCAGATGTTCACACACTGCTGGCAGGAATAGACCTTCCCACCGCCCGCGGACCTCTCGTTTGTTGTCCAGCAGGCTTTGTTACAGCTTGGCAGCCATGAAGCCATTGATATACAAATGCAAAAAGAACAATTGATGGACAGAATGCAGAACAATGTCATACATTTCCCCCACTACAGAGATCTGGGCCTAAATCCATCGTTTTTTTGCTGACAAAGCCATTCCAGTTTGGACCCAGCCATATGCAAATCAGTCTTGACCCTGTGCCCCATGGGAACAGTCCGGCCTGAACTGCCAGGCCAGGTCCTCCCTGGACTGGAAACAAGCATCCTAGGACCGGTTTTGGGCTGTCAGCCCTCATCAGCCAGGATAGCTTGACTCCAGTGGCATGGAGAGCACGGGACTCACGTCTGGGCATACCCGTTCCACTCGGGGTGACAAATGCAAAAACAACAGTTGATGGACAGAATGCAGAACAATGTCATACATTCACTACAGTACAGAGATCTGGGCCTAAATCCATTGTTTCTTTGCTCATCATGCCATGCCAGTTTGAACCCAGACATATGCAAACCAGTCTTGACCCTGTGCCCCATGGGAACAGTCCAGCCCAAACTGCCAAGCCAGGTCCTCCCTGGACTGGAAATAAGCATCCTAGGACCGGTTTTGGGCTGTCAGCCCTCATCAGCCAGGATAGCTTGACTCCAGTGGCATGGAGAGCACGGGACTCACGTCTGGGCATACCCATCCCACTCGGAGTGACATATGCCTAAAGAACAATTGATGGACAGAATGCAGAACAATGTCATACATTCACCCCAGTACAGAGATCCGGGCCTAAATCCTTCGTTGTTTTGCTCGCCATTCCAGTTTGGACCCAGACATATGCAAATCAGTCTTCACCCTGTGCCCAATGGGAACAGTCCAGCCTGAACTGCCAGGCCAGGTCCTCCCTGGACTGGAAATAAGCATCCTAGGACCGGTTTCGGGCTTTCAGATAATGGATTCAACCCAGATCGGTGACTGGGCGTGAGTGTCTGAAAATTTTCAGCGCTCCGTCCATCATCTCCTTGTGTTTGCTTTGTTCGCCCTAAGTTGGCAGGGTGTGCCCAGACGTGGGTCCCTTGCTCACTTTGACACTGGATTCAAGCTAGCCTGGCTGATGAAGGGTGTTACCCAGAAGCTGGTCCCAGGATGCTTGATTCCGGTCCAGGGAAGGCATGGCTTGGCAGTCCGGGCAGGACTGTTCCCGTGAGGCACAGGGTCAGACTGATTTGCATTTAGCTGGGTTTGAACTGGGGTGGCGAAGTGAGCCAGAGAATGATGATGGATTCAACCCAG
The DNA here is from genome assembly GCF_964204655.1 of Triturus cristatus. Taxonomy (NCBI): domain Eukaryota; kingdom Metazoa; phylum Chordata; class Amphibia; order Caudata; family Salamandridae; genus Triturus; species Triturus cristatus. The sequence goes on along the minus strand of NC_140592.1, from coordinate 17,510,199 downwards.
ATCTGTGACTGGGAGTGAGTGTCTGAAAAGTTTCAGCACTCCTTCCATCATTTCCTTTTGGTTACGTTATTAATATGCAGACATTATCAATGACTTTATTCATATATCGATAATATGCCGTTTACTGCATGAAATGAAGATAATGTTGTGTATTGTAGCATTGCAATAGCTCCTTCGACCCCTGAACAGCCCCCAACGAGCCATACACTAGATTGAGTAACTAGCTACTATGTTTGTTAATGATGGTTAGGAGAAGGTGTTGACTGACGAGTGGGCGAGGCGCGCCAAGTTCTGAAGTTGTGCGTGAGACCCAGAGAAGTGATCTAGACTTGTTGCAGCAGCTTCTAGGCGCCTCATGTGCACGAGGTGGTCTGGAAAAGCAGGAAGGATAGACCGGAAGCAGGTGATACAACCAGTCCTCAGGAGAGTTCTGATTGCTGAGTCCTGGCTCTGGAAACAGCCGGGCCTTTACTGCTTTTCTGAATTCTAGGTGATCACTGAAAATCCTGACTCTTTTAGGTCATTTGTTCCATAACTTATGTGTTTGTGCAGAGAACAAACGCCGCCAATGCTTGATTTTTTTAGGCGATGGCAGCATCTGGAGTGGAGCGGAGCTGGAGCTGATCATTGTCTTTTGCTGGTCTAGTTTGAGTTATGGTTGTAGGTCCCATGGATTACAGGATGTGTGATGCAGAGTTCTTGCGACTGGTACCCAAGTGTAGGACTTTGAGGGCAGGAGTGAAGTTGCCCCATCTGCCCAAATTTAGAACTTGTTAGGCAGCGGCATCCTGAATTCATCGTAAATTTCTGGTTAGTGTTTTTGACTGCCCGACATAGAGGTGGTTCACGTAGTCAAGGCTGAGGGCACTAGGGCGACTGATGTCTGAATCCTGTGCGTTAGACCAAGGTCAAAGAAGAGGGGTCTTAGAGTCTCAATGTAAAGAAAGCATCTCTGGTCGTTTTATGAACTTGTCTTTTGTTTCACGGTTGGAGTTCATGTCATTGCAAGGTTTCTCACCTCCTCGGATGTGGTTGGTGACAGCCCTAGTTCCTGAGGCCAGGATGGTAGAAGATTGTGTTGATGCCAAGGTCTGCGTGTGAGAAGCTCATCTTTGACTGAACTAAGCTCAAGATGGCTCCTCCGCATCTGTTGTTCTATAGACCGAAGGCCAACCCCAAGATCAGAGATATTTATGTTCAAAGGCTCCTCAGGTCTCAGCATCATTTGAGTGCCGCCTGCGTAGCTGTAGCAGGTGAGTTCGAAGGAGCTGAGAAGGGCAGCAAGTGGTGCCAGATATGGGTTGAAGAGGAGGAGAGCTGAAGGAACTCCTGCGTTAGTACTGAGCGCAGCAACGCTGTAGGGTGGTAATAGGATCATTTGTGGTCTATTGGTGAAAACAGATTTAATCCGGTTGAAGACGGATCCTTGAATCCCTGTGTATTTAGTCTTTGCATCAGGAGTTGTTTGTATACAATGTCAAATGTTGGCCGCTAGGTCTATGAGGAGTAATTCTGCAACTCCATTACGGTCTGTGGTCTTATCTTCGTCTGAGTTGGAGATCAATGCTGGCTCTCTGATTCTTCCTATCTGAATCCTGCTTGCCTGTTAGTGAAGACTTTGGCCTTATTTAAGTTTGGTGGGTAAAAACATGGCCGATATCCTGTCCATCATATGACAAGTAGGCCTGGGCGAAAATTTTGTTCCGTTCGGGGAAATTGCGATAATTTGACATTTTCGCGTTCCGCGGAGAGCGCGAAAATGTCAAAATTTCTGCATTCCGCAGCTTGGCGATAATTTGTTTCTTGCTCGCGCTGTAAAATAATACATTCTCGCGCGCGTGCGATCGCCTTACCTGAATCCCTGCGTTCGCCGACAAGTTTTCTTGATCCGGTCGCGTTCTCCATGAGATGTTGTGTTGTTTTTAGCCATTTGCGCTGTCTCGCGACAGTTCGCGCCCGCAGTGACGTCATGCGTCGCGCGATCACGTCTTTCTTCTCGCGATCATGCACCGCGAGACAACTGAAAACAAGATGGCCGCGCCCGCGAGCAACCACATGGGTAAGTTGGCGAGCCGCAACCATGCAGAAAATCTCGCGAACATGCGGGATAAAAACTTCCGCATCTTCGCGATATTTCCGCGTGTTTGCGATAATTTTTAACATTTTCGCGATAATTTGCGAAAGTGGATTTCGCAAATTCCGCCCACCCCTAAAATGACAAGTGCCAGAGGCTATAATGCACTTATGATACAGCGGACGGGTCATACGCTACGTTTGTGATGGAGAAATCCTGTCCATCACACTGTAAGTGCTGTAGGCTAGAATGCCCTTGTAATATGGCGGAAGGATCATCGGCTACATCTGTGATTATCTATCCCATCCACCGTACAGTAACCAAGGCCCTTTGTTTTGTTCCATGAAGTTTAAGGTGTGTGAGAACGCTGCTTTTTCAGTGAGTTTACCGTGAATCAATCTTTTGATATCGGTCCATAGTTTGGAGGGTGAACAAATTCCTGCGTCTTCACTGTGTGTTGAATTTAGGATGTTTCAAAATCTTTCAATAACTCTCGAGTTATTAGGCGCGTGCTGAAGAAAGCTCTCACTGCTACAGCCGCAGAGGGTTCTTAAAGAATACTTTTATATATTTTTGGAGGACAGGGGTCTACAGGAGATATTAAGGGGTTTATGGTTTTTATTAGGGGTGGGCATAACTGCCATAATTTTCTCTAGCGTTATTACTCGTTATTATCTCAAAATTGCTCGTAACTATGTGTAATTATGTCAGAAGCGTAATCTAGCATTTAGTGCTATTTTCTTAGTGCAAAATGTGCTCCTGTGTCCAAAATGCCCCAAAGGTGCATTTTGAACTAAGAAAAAAGCAGTAAATGCTGCAGGTACGAAAAGCTGTACCCAGCAGCCCTCGCTCTCTCTTAGTTCATTGTTCCTGTGACCCTGCTGTAGACTTTTTGGCACAAATGACTCTTACTTACTCACGACTGGCGTAATCGCGTTGTTTCGTATCAGAGTAATGTGCGGTTTCTAAAATGACTCTGATTACTCCAGCGTAATTAAACTTCCGCCCAGGCGTAGTTTCCATCAGATGGGTGGCTTCTTCCAATGCTGGCGGGTTGAAGGACACAACAGATTGTATTTTGGATGTAGCGCGTTCAGGAAGGCTCTGGGGCCGGAGTTCACGCTGCCTGTTTGTTAGTGAAAGTGGGGTTTGACCTTGTTTGTTTTTTGCATCTCTCGTCTTTCCTGGTACTAGTTCTGTAGATTATATCTTGTGTTTTGAGCTGGATTTTAAGGTTCTGACTGCTTGTTTTCCTCCACTGTCTCTCATGGCCTCTGGATTATCCTTACATAGTTTTACCTCTTGATTGGCTCCTCCTGTGACAAGCTCGATGGCTTGTTGGTGTCACTAGAGCAGGTCCGTTGAAGGACTAAGGGGCATATCAGCAAGGCGAGGCGATAGAATTATCGCTGCTTATGCGGCCGTTTTCGGCCGAAAAGCGGCGATAATTTTATCGCCTTATTAGCAAGCTCACGCTAACGCGTGAAAACTTGCGTTAGCGCCTGAATTCCTAACGTCCAGCTTTGCATCTCTAATGAGATGCAAAGTGGGCGTTCCTGACCTGACATGACAGGAGAAATGTCGCTAAGCGACATTTCTCCTATCATAAAGCCCCACGCTATGAAGCATATCGTCAGGAAAAGTAGCGATAACCCCTGTTATCGCTACTTTCCTTACGTCTGCTTCAGGACTGATATAGCCATGATATCCTATGGAAGGTGGATATCATAGCTAAGTTTGTGAGTCCCTACCAGCAAGCTAACGCCACATTGCGTGAGATTATCAGCGATAATCTCACGTTAGGCAGTTAGCGTGAGGATTTTTATCGCTTTTGAGATAAGCGTTGCTAATGGCACGCTATCTCAGCGATAAAAATCCACGCTAGCCGGCGATAATTATCCTAGCGCTAAGTGCGCTTAGCGATACGCCGGTTGTTGCTGATATGCCCCTAAGGGGCATATTATCAAGCCAGGCGATAAAATTATCGCCGCTTTAGCGGCAGAAAACTGCTGCTAAAACGGCGATAATGGGCTTGATAATATGCTCTATGGAATTCCAATAGAAGCCCATGTTAGATGTGAAGGGCATCTAACCTGAGCTTCAATTGGAATTCCATAGAGCATATTATCAAGCCCATTATCGCCGTTTTAGCGGCAGTTTTTTTTATCACCTGTCTTGATAATATGCCCCTATCTCACTCAAAGGTGAGACTGTGGTCCAGACGTTGCAGGAATGAGGGGTTTGGACAGCAGATAGTGTTGCAGTCAGCCTGCGCAGGCGCTGTCGTCTCATTTGTGTTAAAACCCACACTGGCTGTGTGGAGTCACTTTCTCAATGGTTGCCCAGGCTGCGCCGATGATGAGATTACATTAGCTTATTGTCCTGGAAGAAGGGGCGTGATTATGGGGTGGAGTTGTCACATCCTCTGGATTTAGTTTGCTCTTTGCTTGTGTCTTCTGGGTGCTCATCTGGGAGTTTGGCTTTGAGGTTGTCGTAGTCTCTGGTGCTCGTCTGGCCTGAGATGCAGCAGAGATTGTGAGGTGGGATTCTTACCAGGTCTATCTTTTGTTTCAAAGGGGTTGAGGAGGAATCTAAGGGGGTTGGAGGGTTGTGGCAGGATAGGGACGTGTTGTAAGTAAGGAAAGGTTAATCCGGGTGAGTGATAGCCAGATGTTGTAGATGTTTGTCCTGGGAGAGGTGCATGGGACGCTGTGACGCATTGCGTGGTGTACGTGGAAGTGGGTGGGTTGGGAGCAGAGCAAACATATCTGGGCCAAGTCTTCGTCTTTGATGGCGACTGTACAGCCAAGGAGCATCAGTCAGAGGGGATGGAGGGAAGTCAGTCAGAGGGAAGGAGGGGAGTCATTCAGAACGGATGGAGGGGTGTCAGAGGGGATGGAGGGGAAGTTAGTCAGAGGGTATGCAGGGAAGTCGGTCAGAGGGAATAGAGAGAAGACAGTCAGAGGGGATGGAGGGAAGTCAGTTAGAGGGGATTGAGAAAAGTCAGAGGGGATGGAAGGAACTCAGTCAGAGGGAAGTCATTCAGAGGGGACGGAGTGGAAGTCAGCCAGAGGGTATGGAGGGAAGTCAGTTAGAGGGAATAGAGAGAAGGCAGTCAGAGGGGATGGAGGGAAGTCAGTTAGAGGGGATAGAGAAAAGTCAGAGGGGATGGAGGGAAGTCAGTAAGAGGGAAGTCATTCAGAGGGGATGGAGTGGAAGTCACCCAGAGGGTATGGAGGGAAGTCAGTCAGAGGGAATAGAGAGAAGACAGTCAGAGGGGATGGAGGGTTAGTCAGTTAGAGGGGATAGAGAAAAGTCAGTGGGGATGGAGGGAAGTCAGTCAGAGGGAAGTCAGGCAGAGGGTATGGAGGGAAGTCAGTAAGACGGAATAGAGAGAAGAAAATCAGAGGGGATGGAGGGAAGTCTTTAAACTTTGTAGTCCTAGGCTCAGGAGATGATTGAAAAGAAAGGCAGCTGAGAGAAAGTGTGAGACAACTTGGGGGTGGGGCTGATCAAAGCTTGGTGAGAGGGTATTAGGGCACAGTGACCAGTAGTAACAGGAGGGGAGTAATTAAGAGAAACAGACAATATGATGGGAGTGTCAAGCGGAGGAACCCAAAGACTGCTGGGTGCATCAGAGACAGAAACTAGCTGGGGCTTTTTTATTTATTTATTAAACTAATCCAACAATGATGTTTATGTCGGCGATTAAAACACAAAAAAAACATAAGAGTCACTGAATTACAGATAACATTTTATATACAATATATCAAAAGAAAATCTATCCAAAAACAGATAAAACAGTCGTAGATCAGAGAACAATTACATTAAACCAGTATTTTGTAGTGGAAGCCTCTGCCCCTTTCCTTCAGAGCCAATCAGCATGTAAAGATTTGCCCAGACCAAAGACCATGGGTGTACTTGTACCTGATTGGAGGATTCCTGGTGCAGGTCGATCGTATCTAATACCAAGGACCCAGTAGGCTTGTGCACTTATGCGTAGTTTTGTGCGTCGGGCCAAAGAATAAAATATGATTCATACTCTCACGTACATTATTATAGGTTTTGGAAATTCCAAGACTGGACGCGCACTTACAGGTGAACCTGTTAAATAATATATTTCTAAATCTGGATTTAATATACAGGGTTCTATCCTAATGAGGGAGAATATTGTCCATGTAAAGTTCAGGAGAAGGAAAAGTCTTGACTGCCAGGACTTTATCGATGAGTCTATCACGTTTCGTAGACCTGTGCCGTGGTTCCAGCATGTAATCAGCAGGCAACCTTTACAAAGTCTCTTAATGCCCTAATGATGGACAAAGGATCAAACCAGATGTTTGCAACCCACAGACCTAAAGCCAAGATTCTACATGGGGTATCTACAGAAGGGGGTGGGTCTTATCTAGGTACAGCATTTCTAAAAATCCATTTCTATATGAGACCAGCTTAGGTGTTAATCACAATTTGAACCAAAAAATGCAAGGTCTAAATGCAGCTTGGTACCCTATTCTCTTAAGGCCAGTATCTTGGCTTGGTACCCTATTCTCTTAAGGCCAGTATCATGGCTTGGTACCCTATTCTCTTAAGGCCAGTATCTTGGCTTGGTACCCTATTCTCTTAAGGCCAGTATCATGGCTTGGTACCCTATTCTCTTAAGGCCAGTATCATGGCTTGGTACCCTATTCTCTTAAGGCCAGTATCATGGCTTGGTACCCTATTCTCTTAAGGCCAGTATCACGTGGCTTGGTACCCTATTCTCTTAAGGCCAGTATCTTGGCTTGGTACCCTATTCTCTTAAGGCCAGTATCATGGCTTGGTACCCTATTCTCTTAAGGCTAGTATCACGTGGCTTGGTACCCTATTCTCTTAAGGCCAGTATCACGCGGATTGGTTCCCTATTCTCTTAAGGCCAGTATCACATGGCTTGGTACCTGTTAGAATCCGGGTTCTCTGGTTGGCATAGGTAGGTTCTTGTGTCAAGAAGGGAACCTTTCCTCCAGTCAGGGTAGGGGGGTACCCTCCAACAATAACCCCTGCTCACCCTCTAGGTAGCTTGGCGCGAGCAGACAAGGCCTATCTCAGAGCGTTTAGGTTAAGCATTTGTGAACACACACACACTAACTCAGTGACAACCCCACAAATGGACTCCACACTGGGATATATAGAAAAATAACACTTTATATATATAGTTTAGGCTTAGCACAAGACCAGATAACGTTTAAATGGCCCACAATACTTATTAGACAAAGAGTTCTTGGTTTTAGCGTAGTTTTAAAGTTCTGTGCGCTTCGTTCCTGTCCGTACGCTTCGTACGTGGTAAAAACTGCTTGGGAACGGGTCTCACACGCACTGTAGGCGCTTCGGGATGAAGCGTACACCCTACGGTGTGAACAGGCACAGTAACTTTACTTTTGGTAAGTTCTTCACGGATGCTGCGCTGACATCAAGCGCGATGTATGGTGCGTTGTCCTCCTGGTGCGATGCGTACTACGGTACATTAGACCTTGGGCGTGCAGGGCTTCAGGGGATGGTGCGTAGGTACGGTGCTTTCAATGTTCGTCGCGGCTTTCGCGCCGTACCATGAGATCGGCAATCTTGATTCGAAGCGCTGGATACAAGCGAACAGTTCGCTCCGCACAGGGGAGACGTACGCGACTACCGTACGCACCGCAGCCTTTCCAAAGCAGGGGAAAGGAGCGTACGCTGGGCAGTCCGGTTCGTAGGGGATAGAAGCAAGTACGGTTCGCAGTCCTTCTGTTACGGTGCGAGCTACGGCTCGTAGGGGCCTGTTAGTCACGTTGCTCAGGCCAGACGATACCTTCCTTTGCGGTGCGAGCTACGGCTCGTAGAGGTGCCTTAGTCATTTTGTTCGGGCCGCACAACGGGATACCAGCTTGCAGAGGGTACGCTGCGATCAGCGAGACGTACGCAACAGTTCGAGTCGAAGATGCAGGAAAAACGGTCCGTTTTCCAAGGCGATCTCACGGCGGTGAAGTCCACTGGTCCTGGGACTTCGTTCAGGGGGAAGCTCACTCACAAGCCCTTGGAGATCTCTCAGCACAAGTCAAATAAAAGTTTCTTGAGTCTTTTCTTCCTCTTCTTCAGCGGCAAGGCAACCACTGCAGGCCAATCCCCCAGGTCAGGGACAGTACTCCTCCATGCAGCTTTCCCAGTTCCTTCTTGTCGGACAGAGGTTTCTTCTTGGCAGGACAGGATCTAGTTTCTTAGGAGCAGGGCTCTTACATTTATACCACAAATCCTTTGTTCTCTCAGGCCAGGGGGCCCTTGCCTAGTTCAGTCCAGTTCTGGAGCACTTTGTTGATGCGATGCAGGCTTCTTCTTTCAGGGTGCAGGGCAGAGCCATCAGACGCTCCACAGGGGGCGGAGCCAGCATTGTGGTGGCAGAGCATAGCCCTATTCAGAGTCCAGGGGTACTCCTCCCACCCATCTACAGGTCAATCTTTCTATTCACCACCAGGCTCCCTAGCCCTGCCCATCTGGGTTTCCCCAGCCCTGTCACTCATACAAGCCAGACAGCAGATACACATCACGCAGGGGCGGGCTGAAATGGTTAGGCAAGCAAAGGCCAACTTTCTAAAAGTGGCATTTGCAAACGTGGAATATTAAAATAAACCTTACTAAAAGATGTACCTTATTATTCTGAGTTCAGGCATACTAAACTCGATTTTCTACCATGTTCCCTGGGTCTGTTAGGATCATAGGATGTAACAATCTTAACAGCCCATTCTGGCCTATGAGAACAGGGTAGCCTTACAATAGTGAAAAACAAAAATGGCTGTAATTCACTATTAGGACATGCCACACACATCAGGGCTTGTCCTACCTTATGCTACAATGCACCCTGCCCTTGGGCCTACCATAGGGGTGACTAACATGAAGTTAAGGGAAGGTTTAGGGACTAGCAAGTGGATGCACTTGCCAGTCAGCATGACAGTACCAGACTGCACGCAGGTTCTGCAATGGCAGACCTAGACACATTTTACCAGGCCGCTTCTGTGGGTGGCACAACCGGTGCTGCAAGCCCACCAGCAGCATTTGTATTTACACACCCTGGCACTCCTGGTGCACTTTACTGGGGTCTGATAGTAAACCAAATAAGCCAATCATGGAATCCAACCAACATATACATTTTACATAGGGAGCACTTGCACTGTGGCACTGGTTGGCAGTGGCACAGTGCTCTGAGCGGCCAACACCATTAAAACACATGAGGCACAGCGGCAAAAAGTGGAAGGGAGACTCACGCCAAGGTGCCAGGTCTAACACGTGTCCCCTCCAGCTGAAAAGTGGAGTGAACTACCCTACCCCAGGGAGTTCCTCATCACTAAGGCGGAAAAATCTGGACAGACCGTCAGCATTGACGTGATCTGTACCAGGGCAATGTTCCACCGTGAAATCCATACCCTGTAGGGAAATGGACCACCTCAACAGCTTTGATTCTCACCCCTCATATGCATCAACCATCTGAGGTGCCTGTGGTCTGTCTGAACCCGGAAGTGAGACCCAAACAGGTAGGGCCTTAGCTTCTTCAGTGCCCAGACCACAGCAAATGCCTCACGCTCAATAGCACTCCATCTCTGTTCCCGTGGAGGTAACCTCCTGCTAAGGAAGGCTACAGGTTGATCTAGGCCCTCTTCATTAATCTGTGAAAGAACAGCCCCCACACCATGCTCTGAAGCGTCTGTCTGAACGATAAACTCTTTGGAGAAGTTGGGAGCCAAGAGCACGGGCGCAGTGCACATAGCAGCTTTCAGGGCCTCAAAAGCTTTCTGACAGGTGTCAGTCAAAATCACTTTCCTGGGCTGCTTCCTAGAAGTCAGCGCTGTCAAGGGGGCAGCAATGTTGCCATACCCCTTGACAAACCTCCTGTAGTACCCGGTGAGACCTAGGAAGGCTCTTACCTCTGTCTGGGTTTTGGGCGACTCCCAATTCAGGATGGTTTCTATCTTGGGTTGAAGGGGCGCCACCTGGCCGCTCCCAACCTGGTGCCCCAAGTACACCACGGAACCCTGCCCGATCTGGCACTTACTCGCCTTGATCGTGAGGCCTGCCCTCCGTAGCGCCATCAACACTTCCCAGAGGTGGCGCAGGTGTTCTTCCCAAGTGGAGCTGAACACTGCGATGTCATCCAGGTAGGCTGCACTGAACGAAGCCAGTCCAACCAACACCTGGTTGACCAACCTCTGGAAGGTGGCAGGGGCATTCTTCATCTCAAAGGGCATAACCCGGAACTGGTAGTGCCCATCAGGGGTGGAAAATGCTGACCTCTCTTTGGCCCCATCGGTCAAGGCGATCTGCCAGTACCCAGACGTTAAATCAAACGTGCTGAGGTAGTTGGCAGCCCCTAGCCGATCTATGAGCTCATCAGCTCTGGGGATGGGGTGTGCGTCAGTCCTGGTGACTGAATTGAGTCGTCTGTAGTCCACACAGAACCGGAGTTCGGGTGTGGCTCCCGGCGCTGCAGCCTTTGGGACCAAGACCACTGGGCTGGCCCAAGGACTGCTGGAGGACTCAATTACCCTGAGTGCAAACATCTTGGAGACCTCCTCCTTGATGCATGCTCTCACCCTGTCAGTCACCCTGTAGGCCTTGTGCCTCACAGGTGTACTATACCCAGTGTCCACATCATGGATGCACCAATCAGTGACACCGGGAACCAGGGAAAACAGTTCAGAAAATTGTCCCAGCAGCTGGCGACAATCATTCTGTTGCTCAGGGGTCAGGGTGGAAGAGAGGATGACACCATCCACTGACCCATCTTGCTCCTGGGCTGACAGGAGGTCAGGAAGAGGCTCGGTCTCCTCTTCCATCCCAGCATCTGTTGCCAAGAGCATGCCCACTTGGGACCTCTCCAAGTGGGGCTTGAGGCAGTTGACATGAAGGACCCTTAAGGGGCTCCTTGGAGACCGCAAGTCCACCAAATAGGTAACTGAATTCTTGCGCTCTACAACCTCAAAGGGACCGGTCCACTTATCCTGGAGCGCACAGGGCTCCACTGGGGCCAAGACCCATACCTTCTGTCCAGGCAGAAGCTCTACCAGAGTGGCATTCTCGTCGTACCACCGCTTCATCTCCTCCTGGCTGGCTTCCAGGTTTGCCTCAGCAAGTTCCCTGAAACGCCTAGTCTGGTTCCTGAAGGCCAGCATGTAGCTATATACATTCTGGGGAGGTTTCCTGGGAGATTGCTCCCAGCCTTCTTTGACCAGACTTAGAGGTCCTCTCACTGGGTGGCCATACAGAAGCTCAAAGGGGCTGAACCCTAGAGACTTCTGGGGCACCTCTCTGTAAGCAAAGAGAAGGCATGGTAAGAGGACGTCCCACTTACGCCTCATGGGTTCCTCAAGACCCATTATCATGCCCTTCAAGGTTCGGTTGAATCTCTCAACCAACCCGTTTCCTTGGGGGTGGTAAGGTGTGGTGAATTTGTAGGTTACACCACACTCTTGCCAAAGGGATTTCATATATTTAGATATGAAATAGGTACCCCGGTCAGACACCACCTCTAGAGGGAATCCCACTCGGGAGAAAATTCCCATCAGTGCACGTCCCACCACGGGGGCAGTCACTGTCCTCAAATGGATGGCTTCCGGGTACCGGGTGGCATGGTCCACCAGGACCAGGATAAACCTGTTGCCCATGGCTGTCCTGGGGTCCGGTGGCCCCACAATGTCAATCCCCACTCGCTCAAAGGGGGTACTGACCACAGGGAATGGTTGGAGAGGAGCCTTCTGCTTCCTCCCACTCTTTCCACTTGCCTGGCAAGTCTGGCAGGTCCTGCAGTGAGTGTCTGAACTCCTGCGCATTTGGGGCCAAAAGAAGTGGGTGACAAGCCTTTCAAAGGTCTTGTCCTGCCCCAAATGTCCTGCCAATGGCACATCGTGAGCCAGCCCCAGTAGGAATGCTCTGAAGTGCTGGGGTACCACCAGCACACGGGCTGACCCAGGCTCAGCAACCTTAGGTTCAGAATACAGGAGGTCGTTCTCCCAGTAAATAAAATGTGTTCCAGACTGATCACCGTTGGCCTAGTCTGCAGCCTGCTGCCGCGTACCCACGAGAGAAGGGCATTCTTTCTGCTCCCTGCAGAATTCTTCCCTGGAGGGTCCTCCTTCTTGCTGCCAATGGGTCAGCTCAGGCAGGTCCCCCATTTCAGCTATCTGTTCCCCTGTAGGTTCCAGGGCATCCCCCTCAAGGTCTGCTTCCTCTTGGACCGTGGGAACTTCAGGGGCCGGTTTCCCGCGCCCCCTGCCTCTTCTCCCTAAGGCCGGTTCCTGGGCCTCCCTCTCAGGCTCCAGGTCCTCTTGAGCACCCCTACTGGCTGCCATGGACCGTGTGGTGACACACGCCCAATCAGGCATACCCAACATCTCCAGGTGAGCACTCCGCTCCACCTTAGCCCAAGGTGAGCTCTCCAAATCGTTCCCTAACAGACAGTCTACAGGCATGGCGGGCCTCACAGCTACCTGAAGAGTACCAGAGACCCCCCCCACTCAAAGGGAACCTGAGCCACCAGGCAGTGGCTCTCCGTGTTGTCAGCGGCAACAACCGGATAGAATGCTCCTGGGACAACCTGCTCCTGAGACACCAGGTGGCGCTTGACAGCCGTCACACTGGCTCCTGTATCTCTCATAGCTTCAACCCTATGGCCATTTATGGTCACCCACTGCCTGTATTTCTTAGTGTTCTCAGGCAGCTGGGTTTTGGGGACCACTTCACGGTCTCCTAATGAGACCAGGGACATTTCTACGGAACCCCACCCACCTTGGACACCCATTTCTCCATCCAAGGCTACACTAGCCATCTGCCGAGGGGTTGCACCAGTGGGTGCTGGCTTACCAAACTGGCGACACTTGGGATCATTGGCAAAATGACCCAGCTCACCACATCTGTAACAGTTTGGGGGCCCTCTTTGAACAGGGGTACCTGTCGGGGCCCTGGTCGGTTTCTGGGGTGGGGGAGGCTGAGAACCCTTCCCTTGGTTCCCTTAGGGATTACTTTGGGGCCTCTTCTGGAACTCCCTCTGTTTACCCTTGTCCCCCCCACCCTTCTGCTGGGGACCCTGCCCACCCTTGGCGGAGTCTCCCACGTGACCCTTGTGGACCCTGGTACTGACCCAGCGGTCCGCTTCCTCAGCAAGCTTTCTAGGGTTAGTCAGCCTACTATCAATCAGGTGCTGGCGTAGCTCAGGAAAACAATTACTGGACAAGTGCTCCCATGCCATTAAATCAAGAAGCCCTTGAAAATTATCAACCTTGCTACCCTTTACCCAACCATGCAGTACTCTGCAAAAAAAAGTCACATACTCCACATACGTACTATTGGGAATCTTAGTGCAACCCCTGAACCTCTGCCTATACATTTCAGGAGTTAACCCATACCTAGCCATTAAAGCATCCTTCATATGGGGGTAAGAGTTATACACATCTTGAGGAACTTCGATTTTCGATCACGATCGTATCGACCCGCCATTTTGTGGCCCGCCGCCATTTTGTGTTGCCATCACTCAGGCAGCACGGCAAACAAAGTCTATTCTGCTTTTTCTGTAGCCTGGTGTCGAAATTCGCCCTCGACCTCTATTTGCAAAGCTGGTGTTAGAACTAGCCAAAGTACACTAATCCCTGTCTGGCTTTTCTAATCCCTGTTTCAACTATCTGTTGGCTCACACTATTCTTTCCTGACTTTATCTTATCGACTGGCCTTCACTGTCTCCTGCTAGCATTCTCTCGTTTCACGACTGTCCTCCAATACACACAAACATATCTCGCCACCTGCAAGTTAGTTATAATTCTGTTAATGTATTAGCCTGAGGGTGGGATGACAAACACAGTTGGAGGAGAGGTCTCTTCGAGTTATCTGACACTTCTGTTTTCAAACCTTTCTTATTGGTTCCACCTTGTTTTCCAACTTTCCTTATTGGCTTTTTCTTGTATGCTCTGGGAGGGCATTTTATTAATAATTGTGTCATTGTATGGTATTTAACTTGATGCGCCACAGAGTGAAGTGGCAGTCTCCTGAGAACCTACTTTGTGTACTTCTAGGATAACTGTACTAGCTGCAGCTAAATAAATCTGATCTTCTAACGCCGACAGAGTGTCTGTGTAGCGAAGCAGGTGAACTCCGGAGACTTTGGGCGTACCCTGCGCCGCCAGGCCCAAAAGGTTCTGGTTCTTCAACTGGCGCCCAACGTGGGCCGGCTTCAGTGGTACCGGTTCTGCTCGAAGGTCGTGAGGAACCCCGCAAGAAAATTCCGGAGGGTTCGCGAGCCACACTAAGCGACCCCTGTATGTCGAAAGTGGTCCGAAGGTCTTTTGCAGCGCGGTTACTCCTTCCTGACGGCTACTGACGACCGCTGCCCTGACTGCCGCCCTGCTTTGGCCCTTCCTTTGATGATGTATGGTAAGGCGAGACGATAGACGGGCCTCTGTTGGTGGAAGAAGACATCCTTAGTTAAGTATTTTCGTGGGTCGCGCCCACAAATTTGGTCCTTTGATTGATTTCTTTGGGTACTTAGATTTATCCATTACAATAGATAAAGCCGAGGGTAAGTGCATTTGTGCTGCGTAAACTGAGTTTTACTCCCTTGAAGTTTGTGAACAGTCCGGAGACATCGCGAGATGCCGGGTCTGACTAAGTTTGGAAGAATTTGTTGTCTTGGTTGTAATAGGGATTCCCGACTTGAGGACTCTTGTCCGATTCCTTCGGTTGGAACTCCCACATATGAGCTCTATTCAAAACATGCCTTTAACGAGACATGGACCCGATACACGAAGAAAGATGGTGTTCTAAAATGGCCAGAAAATGGTAGTTTTGATTCTGATGTGCTAGACAATTTGGAAGTAGTTTTATTTAAAAGAAAAGCCCGGCCGGCAATGTTTGACTCTCTCCGCCTATGGCGTAAGGAAGCCAAACAGAAAGAAATGAAACAAGCAAAACGAGATAGGAAAGCACAGGGTATGACAATTATACAGGCTGCCCAACAGTTTAAAGACGATGAAATTGATAATACGACTGAAATTTCAGAAAGACAACATCGTATGGCGATAGATAAATGCTATCCGGTGTTGCCTGTTTCTCCTTCTGATAATAAGAAAGATATAGAAGAAGATCCCCTAATGTCCCACTTATTGAGGTTGCCTCCGCCCTATGCACAAAATGCCAATGCACCTCAGCCGTTACAGCCTGTTCAACCGCCAGCGGTACTTCCGCCTGTTCCGGCTCTTCCGCATTTGCCTCCTCCAGTATTACCGCCCTTGCCGGTTCTACCGTTAGTCTCAACTTCTTTACCCTCATCTCCTGATCTTAGATCTCCTTTGCCTTCTCCTGCAGTTATCCATTCTTCTCCTGTCAGTTCCCCTAATACTCTATCTCCAATTCTTATGTCTAATTGTCAGGGTTCACGGGAGGTTTCCTCCGCGTAATTCGGAACCCACCACTGTGAATACCATCTTCTCGGTTAAACCGAGTGATGGAAGTCATGGGGCTCTCAGTTGGCGTAATTGTTGGCGCCGCTGGATTTCCAATATGGCCGCTGACGCATTCATGGGTCGGCGTTCTAGTCTTTATTGAATTCTAACGCAGCAGGTGAGGCGCGCCTGTCAACGTTCTCGAGCGCACTTCACCAGAGAAATTATCGAAGCAACACGTACCTCACCGTCGTGGAAGTTAGGGTAGGTCGCGTCAAGGATTTTCGTCGTGTTAATCTTCGATGGTCACCATACATACTCAGGTTAGTGTATCTTGAATGTAACTTGAATTGTATGAGGAATCTTTTCCTGACAAAAGTAGGGGAGTCCGAATTCTAGTTAAGAAAGACAATGAGTAGTTCGGAGTCCGGTGACAATTCTGAGTTTATTCCGCAGGAGGAATAAGACTCTCTCAGAGAATACATAGATTAAACCTGAACAACGCGAAACCAACCTCGCACTGTTCTTGTTTAATTCCTTGGGACAAAAGACAGATAGTGCATTAGTCTTGGAGCTTCCGAGTAAATCTACCATAGTATCTAAGCAGCGAACAGCACCTCAGACATTATAGAGAATTAGGTTACCAAAACTAGGAAGTCCATTTACGCCTAGCTTACGGTTATCTGTTCCTAAGGCTGAAGTTCAACGATAAAAGTACAATATGCTCACGGCTAGAAGATGAAGTAAGTTAACAGTTACACAGCAACAGTGTAGTTATACATGACAGATAAGATTCACGATACTCACCTTTTTAATTCTATTTCCAAGACCCAACACCACCTTCACTCCTGTAAGAAAAGAAGAGGAAGAAAGGGTTAGCAAGAGCCAGAGCAAGTCAGTTGTTACACACTCAAGCAACTGAGAAATAGAAGAGAGGTTTGGCCCTGAATACCTCCTGGTAAGACAAGCTAATTCATTACCTCATATACAGTAAGTTTATGCTTAAAGAATTGAGTAGTGAACAAATGTTAATTGTTGCAGACTCGTTTCTATACAACTACGAAGATATCCAGGGCTGTCTCTTCTCTGTCCAATTCCCCTTTCCCCCGTTGACACTTGCCCGTTGAGAGTTATACATAATCTCGCGGAAGAGTTCCGATGAGGGCATTGGGAAATTAGCATCATTCTGCTCCCGTGTTAGTTGAAGACTGTAAACGCACCTGACAGAGTGAAGTGCCCACGTTGTCATCAACACCTGAGCAGAATGGCGGAAGGGTTAGATCTAAAAAATTTGAGTGAAATACTTGGAAATATACAAAGGGA
This sequence comes from Triturus cristatus, assembly GCF_964204655.1. Lineage (NCBI taxonomy): Eukaryota > Metazoa > Chordata > Amphibia > Caudata > Salamandridae > Triturus > Triturus cristatus. Next base: position 17,493,381 of record NC_140592.1, on the reverse strand, counting down.
TCTAGGAGCTGTTAGAGAGGAGAATCAAATCTTAAGACAGGAGATACTGGGTATTAAGGAAAGGGAGACCATTTCTGGAACAAGTGTAAAATCCACAACCTTTGAAACTCTAGGACAAAACATAAGTTCGAGCTCTGTACCCTTGGGTACCACTCAGGTGGTGCACTCCTTGTCCCCAGTAATTCCCCTTGCTCCTCCGGAGCGATTTAATGGAGACACCCAAAAGGCCCAGATTTTTCTGACTCAGTGCTCCCTACATTTTATGTGCCGTCCTGCGATTTTCCCTGATGCTCAATCTCGGGTAGCGTTCATTCTATCTTATCTTAGTGGGGATGCTGCCTCCTGGTCGATGCCCTTAGTAACACAAGATGATCCAATCCTTTACAATCTCGAAGACTTTAAGAAAGAATTTCTTCGTATATTCGATAGGAGAAAAGCTTCACAGGCCACAGATAATTAATTACTAGAGCTTCGTCAGGGTAATAGAGAATTGGTAGCTTATTTGGCTCAATTTAATAAGTTGGTAGTGGAGACGAATTGGCCAATGAGTAAAAGAGCAGCAGTGTTTTACAGGGGATTGAAAGATGAACTAAAAGATGCCCTGTCTCAGGTTCCAAATCGACCCTCTGAAATCTCAGCCTTAATAGACCTGGTGTTAGAGATTGATTATCGCCTAAATGAAAGAAAGGGAGAAAGAAGAAGGGATTTTAAATCAAGTGTCCCTCGGTTTGATCGAATCAAGTCAGAATCAACACGAACTGTAGAGCAAACCACTCGAGAGGAACCTATGCAGATAGGTGCCATTAGAGGCCCATTGTCGCAGGAAGAAAAAGAAAAAAGACGTCTGAATAAGCTATGTATGTACTGTGGAGGAAGTGGTCACTTTGTTAAGGCCTGTCTGAAGAGACCTAAGATACAAAACAAGGAGAAGGAAAACTCTCAGCACCACCAGTAGGCGGAGTTGGACTGGTGGATGCAAGTAAAGACACAACTCCAGTGTATCATCAACTGGCGAACACCTTACAAGTCTCCACACCTCACCTGACCTTAGCCGTTACCTTGAAATTTCGAACAGTGATCTTGAAGGAAATCGCAATCATGATAGACTCCGGGGCAACTGGTATTTTTTGCGATCAAAAATTTGCAGTTCAGATAGGTTTACTGGCAATCAAAAAGGAGAAGAGCGAAAGGGTTAAGGCAGTTGATGGGTCAGACTTAACTTCAGGACTAATAACCAGCCACACTGAATCTGTACAGATAATTACCAAGGAGGGTCATCAAGAACTAATGCAGTTTGATCTAATAGATGCTCCTCAATTTCAATTCATTTTAGGAATTCCATGGCTCACAGAACACAATCCGTCAATTGATTGGGAGGCCAGAACCATAGCCTTAGATTCAAAATATTGTGCCAAACATTGTTTCTCTGAACCAGACACACTAGCTGAAAAAAGTGTGGCCGCGCAACTTTGTGACAATGGACAGACAGTATGCGTAATTCAAACTACTGAAATTCCTGAAAACCTTCAGGATTTCAAGGATGTTTTTGACGAAGCTGAAGCAGAAAGATTACCTCCACATCGGTCTTATGACTGCAAGATAGACCTGGAACCGGGGGCGAATTTACCATGCAGTCGAGTTTACGCCCTCACTGAAAAGGAGAATCTCCATCTAAAGGAATACTTAGCAAAAAATCTGGATAACGGTTTCATTAGACCTTCCCAGTCACCAGTATCCTCTCCTCTCTTCTTTGTGCCCAAGAAAGGAGGAGACCTTCGAACCTGTATAGACTTTCGAGCAATCAATAGAATAACAACAAAGAATCGTTATCCTTTACCTCTGATCTCTGTGTTGATTGACCAAGTTAAAGAAGCCAAGATTTACACCCGTCTTGATCTTCGGGGAGCCTATCACCTAATCAGAGTACGAGAAGGTGACGAATGGAAGACAGTCTTCAGAACTAAATACGGCCTTTACGAATATCAGGTGATGCCGTACGGTCTATGCAATGCGCCAGCGGCATTTCAGTACTTCATAAACGATGTTCTGAAGGACTTCATTGATCTATGTGTGATAGTATACATAGATGACATCTTGATCTATTCTAAGTCTGAAGAGGAACATCACGGACAGGTCCGAGCTGTTTTACAACGTCTCAGAGAAAATTCCTTATATGTGAAGCTAGAAAAATGTTTGTTCAACACCACCACGGTAGAGTTCCTGGGATTCGTGTTGTCACCTTCTGGAATCACCATGGATGAACACAAGGTAAAGGCAGTTGCGGACTGGCAATCTCCAACCACCATTAAGGAAGTCCAGAGTTTTATAGGCTTTGCTAACTTCTATAGGAGATTTATCCATGGTTTTTCTCAAAAGATTCTACCTTTAACCAGATTATTGAGAAAAGGAGTTCCTTTTAATTGGTCAGAGGAAGCTGAGCAAGCATTCACCTTATTAAAGAAAAGTTTCACTTCGGCACCTATTCTTCTACATGCTGACCCCACTGAGCCATTTTATCTAGAGACTGATGCCTCCGACTTTGCTATAGGAGGCATTTTATCTCAAAGGCACAAAAACACCGGCCAGCTGCATCCTGTGGCGTATCGTTCTCGTAAACTCAACCCAGCGGAATGCAACTACACCATCACAGAGAAGGAGCTTTTAGCCATTAAGGATGCTTTTAAAGAATGGAGGCATTATCTCATGGGTGCTAAGCATACGGTGACGATATTCACTGACCACAGAAACCTGAAGTTTTTACGTTCTGCAAGAACTCTTACACCACGCCAGCTTCGATGGTCCCTCTATTTTGCGGAATTCGACTTTGTCATCACATACAGGCCTGGTTCCCAAAATGGGAAAGCGGACGCCTTGTCCAGATTGGATACTGACCATCAGAGTATCAAGGTCGAAAATCAGCAAATAATTCCGGCAGACAGAATCATTTGAACCATTTCCTTGGAACCTTTTGAAGATCAAATTCGAGAACACATGACCACTGCTCTTATCCACGACTGGGCCGCTGAAGACCCTTTACGAACTGTCCAGAATGGATTACCCTATCACGGACAAGCACTATTCTTACCCACCACAGACCTTCAAACTAAAGCCTTACGTGAATGTCACGATCACCCTCTAGCAGGTCAGAAGGGTGTCCACAAGACAGATGAATTAGTTAAACGAAGTTTTTGGTGGCCACACATGACCAGTGACATTCGACAATATGTTTTGGGATGTGAGATTTGCACTCGGGGAAAATCGGACAGGCAAGCACCAAAAGGCCTTTTACAACCTTTACCAACTCCCCCATATCCCTGGCACACAGTATCTTTAGACTTAATTGTCGATCTCCCATCTTCTCATGGTTTTGACACTATCCTAGTCTGTGTGGACACTTTTAGCAAAATGACACATTTTGTACCTATTAAAGGCACACCAACATCACTACAGTTATCACAGTTCTTTAACCAACATGTCATTCGCCTTCATGGCATTCCTAAGGTGTTAATCACTGACAGGGGGTCCCAATTCCTATCTCGATTTTGGAAAGCTTACATAAAAGGTTTAGGTATCGACCACCGCTATTCCACTAGTTTCCATCCAGAAACGGATGGACAAACTGAACGCACAAACCAAGAGTTAGAACAATATCTACGGCTTTATTTGCTTGATGAGGAAGCAGATTGGCCTGATTACTTGTGGTCTGCTGAATTTGCTCACAATAATGCTCAAAATGTTTCCACTGGGTACTCCCCCTTTTTCATAACTTCTGGCAGGCATCCTAATTCACATATTCATTTGCCTAACATCGAAGTCCCTGTAGTTCAGGATTTTGCCCAACGCCTAGTCAACATCCACCAATCGGCTACACGAAATTTGGCCGCTGCTAAAGCGTCTTATAAACGTGGTGCTGATCGGAGAAGACGACCTACGCCCATCCTTAATGTAGGAGATCTCGTTTGGTTGTCTACAAAGAATTTACGCCTTAAAGGCACCTGAGGAAATATGAATTTTATGATCAGTTATGTCCCCTATCTTAGACCCAACGACTCCATGTACATGCTACAAGTACATGTATGTTCCCTCCAGTTCCAGCTATGAAGACGCCAATACATGTGCGTCCAACGCCAAAATGTCCTCTTTCAGATCCGCCATGAATGGGTCAAATAGTCCATTCCTAAGTATGATTGGCCACCGACTTTATATGGTTCACTTTTCACGTTTTACAGTTCAGGCGAGTAGGCCCTGAATTCTGTCATCAAGCCTTTTCCTGCTTCTGCCTCTGAAATGCTCCAGCCTGGACCTGCATCCGTGTCCATGAACTTTGTCTTACTCCCTGCGCGGCTAGCGGTGCCTGACGCGGCCTGTTGCCTGCCAAAAACTGTATTCAGCCTTCAAGTTATCTGCTCCGCTCCTCATCCAATGCATTCCTGTCTAGTAGTTTAGGTAAACATCCTTCCAGCTACCGAGCAAAAGACTCGGCCTCGCTATCTCTATGCAAGTAATTCATAGCTCCTGTTACCATGGAAGATTCCTGCCCCCTCGCATCTCATGTAGACACATAGACGCTTGTACATGCACTAACAGTCAGTATAGAATAGATTCCGTCCGAGAGACCTTTCCTTTTGGATAAAACAGTTCCTTAAACAAAGATATTAGATACGATTTGGGATTAGGTTGACCTGACCCCCCAGACTTCTGTCTCCATATGTAGAGCTAAATGTCAATTCCCCTTCACCCTCTAGTTGCACGTCAATCACACGTCAATCACACGTCATGCGGCTGCGCGCGCATCTCTGCCAAATATTTCTGCTGACACTGCAGGATTCTCTTATGGATCCACCCACTTGTGACATTATTTTAAATGACGTTTCTAGTATACGCCTGTATTTACGCCTATTTTCGTTACGTATGTGTATTCTTATCTGTATTATCAGCTGTTACGCCTCCTGCATCTGTCTTAATGCAATGCTTTTCATATATATATTGTTACTTGTCAATAATGTATTGCCTATCCCTTCCTGAACCTTCGTGGTGATGGAATAAGATTGCCTGGTTCGAACTATAATTCCTTTGTAAGGAATAAAGCCCTTTTCAGAACCTCTAATACCACGGATTCTGCCTCTTATTTTGACTGAGTTATTCTTACTAGACTTTACCGCATAAAAATAGTACAGGTAATTTAAATATTTACCACATAAATTGGCGCCCGAATAGGGACACTTTCTCATCTCACGCGCCGGAGGTGCGTTGCAGGCCCGGTCTCCTGCCACAGCCGGACGGACAACAACGCGTACCCGCAGGATTTCCTGTATCTCCCTCCGTCCAAGCGGGGGTGACTGAGGCTGCGATCAAAACCCAGACGAGGCGGTGAGAAGTGCGAAGTATCCCGACCAGAGCCTAGCTGAGAGAGCAAGATCCGAGGTATACAGAGGCCCACCAGGTTCCGAAGTTCCGAGTCCAGTCGAGTCCAGTCCGGTCCAGTTCAGTTCAGTTCCGAGGCCTTCCGTTCCGTGCTACCCGGTGAGTACCGTTGCTGGGGAGGCAGTTAGACGTGCACATTAATTTGTGCCGGTCCTGACGGGTTTGGGTACACAGATCCGGTCTGCACTGTTTTAGCAGTGTATCTGTACTGTTTAGCAGTATATCCAGTATGTTCATGTATATAATTCAATATTATCTAGTATTAGTATTATGTCAGTAACTAGTTTTCTTCTAATTATCATTGTTCGTTAAATGTTAAATGTTTTACTGTGTTTAAAAAATTGTGGTATGAATGAGTGTTCATTATTGTGATTATTGTATTAATTGTGTTCAAGTCCAGTTTGAGTAAGAATCAAGTAGGAAGGTTTAAAGATGCCGTTCTTTTCAAAATTAAGACAGATCAAAACTAGAAAAGGAGTACTCGAAGAAGCTGTTCCCATTCCACCTAGGGACACTCCAGGGTATTTTATGTATCATAAACATGGCCTAGATGCCGTATTATATCTTGACTTATGGGTGGACTACACCAAGGATCTAGCAGAAAGTCAGAGGTGGCCCGCAGCTGGGACATGGGATGCAGATTGCATCATGAGAGTAGAAGAAGAATTATGGAAAAAGAAAGCCAGACAGTCACAGAAAGATGCCATTGAGTTATGGCGTAAAGTATCACATAGACAGACAGAATCCCTTACGCGAAGTACACCCAATCAGAGGTGAGGACAATATTTTTAAACGCGTGTTTGTGTACGCGCCCATAACTAAAATTGAATTATTAGAAATGAAGAAAGTAGTACCTAGCCATGACAAAGACCCAGCAGGTTTCCACCGTGAGATAAAAGACATGTTACTCATGGGAGAGTATACTTACCCGGACATTATGAAAATATTAAAAGTCCTATTACCCGCCGGTATTTACGAGAAACTCAAAGAAAAGGAATGGGAGGTGGGAGACCAAAAGATAGATTGGACAGCATTGGAAAACGAAGAAAAGGCCCGAGCTGCAGGTTCAGGGCTTGGGGAAAGGACTACAGCATTACCAGGATTATTAGTGCAGGTACTACCACGTTTATTAACTACGAAAAAGGAAGACTGGGGTGCAATCTCAGCCTGTAAACAAAAACAAGATGAAGACACTAGTGATTTCTATTCCCGATTTGAAAAATGTTTTGGTATTAATAGTGGCATAAAAGCAAGTAGTGAGTCATATCCACATCTGTTTGTGACAAAATTAGTTGAAAATTCTCTGCCCCAAGTTAAGAGTAGAGTGCTGAAATTCGAGAGTACTTGGCAAGGTAACACACCGTCACAGATGTTACAAATGTTACAATATCATCACAATAGAATTAGAGAAGAACAAGAACATGAACAAAGACGTATGAAAGACACGAAAATGAAAATGCTTGTTGCTCAGTCAGTTCCAGCTGACGGTCATAAAAAGGGTACGACACAGTCAAATGATTCAGTAGGTCCTGTTAGAGGGACATGCAACTATTGTAAACAGCCAGGTCATTATATAAACGATTGCGCAGTTCTGAAACATAATATCTCTACGGGTATAACGAAAGAGAGACCACGTCCGCCTAGACAGGATCAGATCCAACAACAAGTACCTCAGAATATACAGCCTATGCCAGCTGTACAACAGACCGTATCACAACCACAACAACAACAACAACAACAGCCACAGCCTATTGCTGCAACACAAAACACAACACAACAGATGTACCAGTATGCACAAAATGACTATCCAGAGTATCAGCGCTACACATGAAATAGCCTAGAGAGGGAAGTTGGCCTACCCCTTATTGAGGTTCCAGTAGATCAAGAGGGTCCTTATGTACAGAGTCAAGTATTGGGGAAAGACCGAAAGTTTCTACTCGATACAGGGGCAAGCAGAACCACTATCAGTCACGATGAAGTTCCAGGGGCACCCCTCTCAGGCTCACAAAATATTTCCCTTGGTTTCTCAGGAAAGCCTACTATTAACGAAGTATCACAACCACTTGCATTCACAGTCGGTCCGTTAACACGGACTACAGATCTATTACTTACGAAATCATGTCCAGAAAACTTGTTAGGTATAAAAACATTGAAGTCTCTAGGAGCTGTAATATGTTGTTCTCCGGAAGGAGTACGACTATTTTTGCGTGACTTTAAAGGTCACTACGTGTCTAGAGACATGGATCACCGGTTACAGAATCTACCTGCACATTTATGGGCGCAAGGCCCCACTGATGTAGGTTGTATGCACATTACACCATATCGAGTCACAATCAAAACAGGAGTGGTACTACCACGAATACGACAATACAAGTTACCCCCAGATGCTGTTGTGGCTTTACTGCAAATCATTGACGAGCTCATTGCACAAGGAGTAGTTGTGGAAACCGACTCCAATGTATGTAATTCCCCGATAATTCCGATTCTTAAACGAACAGATCCAAAAGCACCACCAGTATATCGATTAGTTATTGATCTGCGAGAATTAAATAAATGCATTGTACCACAATACCCCGTGGTCCCAGATATCTCTTCATTGCTAACAGCCATAGATTCCGAAGCAACGTTCTTTACTGTAATTGATCTCAAGAACGCTTTCTTTAGCGTCCCAATCGATCCGGAAAGCCAATATTTGTTCGGATTCAGTTTAAATGGACGAAGTTTTAAATTCGCACGTGCACCTCAAGGATTCACAGAAAGTCCCAGCATCTATAGCCAAGCACTGAAAAGAGAACTTGACAGTATCCACATGCCAGCTAATACTGCCCTGCTTCAATACGTCGATGATCTGCTGATCACCGCCCGAAGTGAACCTGAATGTGAAAAAGCATCACTGACGGTTTTACATTTCTTAGCCGACAAGGGGCACAAAGTGTCCCCTTCAAAGCTGCAATTCTGTGTCCAGCAAGTTGTGTACCATGGGCACTTGCTGTCCAAGGGGGGAAGACAGCTTACACCCGACCGTATCCAGTTAATTGTTAACATGCCGCCACCCAAGACACAAAAGGAGGTACGGGCATTCATAGGCCTCACTTCGTACTGTAGGCAGTGGATCCCTCAATATGCATTTCTAGCAAAACCACTCATTCAGTTGACAACACAGGAGGCAGCGACATCGACTGTCCTCCCTTGGACTCAGGAACATACACAAGCTTTTGAAAGCTTAAAGAAAGCTTTATGCCAAGCACCTGTTTTAGCAACGCCATGTTACAGCAAACGTTTTACACTTTTTGTTACAGAACGTGAAGGTACTGCTTTGTCAGTACTCACGCAGGAACAAGCAGGATCACACAAGCCATGTGCTTATTTTTCTAGTACATTAGATCCCGTAGCTCAGGCTCTTCCTGCGTGCCTGAAATCAGTCGCAGCAACAGCTTTAGCAATCAGACAAAGCGATGCCATAGTGTTAGGACATCAATTGACAGTACAAGTACCACACGCAGTAGAGGTTCTCTTGAACCGAACCCAAACACAACACTTGACTATAGCAAGACTGACGGGTTATGAATTGACATTGTTCCAGCCACACATAGAAATCCGACGTTGTAGTACATTAAATCCTGCCACACTTTTGCCATTAAGTGGAACAGACCCATTGGCACATGATTGTATTGAAGTTATTACTATTATGACGAAACCCAGACAAGACTTGACAGATATTCCATTATCAGATCCAGACCTGACATTGTATGTAGATGGTTCGTGCATGAGAACAAATACAGGAGAGTTAGTGGCCGCTTATGCAGTCACAACAGATACTGAAATTATTGAAACGAATTGTATCAATACCTTGTCAGCTCAAGCAGCAGAGCTCATCGCTCTGACACAAGCCTGTATTCAAGCCAAAAATAAGAAAGTCAATATATACACAGATTCACGTTATGCATTCGGAGTCGTCCATGACTTCGGCGTGCTTTGGCGAGAGAGAGGTTATTTAACTTCTCACGGTGCCCACATCCAGCACGGTCCCCTTATTCAAGCTCTGTTAGATGCAATACATCTGCCTACTGCAATATCGATTATGAAGTGCAAGGCCCATACGAAAGTGACTGACATTATTTCTCAGGGTAACGACCTAGCTGACAGAACAGCTAAACAGACTGCTCAGAATCAGACTCGTCCAACTGACACGACAAAGACAATAGTTCCGACACCAACACACTGCATGACAGTTAAGGATCCCGCCCTTGATGTAATTGACATACAGACACATGCTACACCAGAAGAAATAAAGATATGGACTGAATTAGGAGGGATCCAAACGGATCAAGGATGGATGACGAAGGGAAAATCTATATGGTTTCTCCCCGACTCAATGGTTCAGGTCATCATTAACACAATACATAGTCCAGCGCATCTAGGAGAGAAAGCTATGCTAGACAGTATTCAACACATTTGGTTCAATAAACACTTGCGAGCAGCAGCTAAACAGAAAGTACGTACCTGCATGATTTGTTTTCAGTTCAATCCAGGAAAAGGCGTACCTGTAGAACAGGGTGGATTTCAAACCCCCGATCACCCTTTTGAAGTCCTCCAGATGGATTATATCCAGATGGAACGATGTCGAGGATTCAAATATGTCCTCGTAGTTGTATGCGCTCTTTCCCGGTGGACAGAGGCGTATCCCGTCTCGGATTACACTGCCCCGACTACTGCCAAACAGTTAGTTCGAGAATTCTTCCCACGGTATGGTTTGCCCCGTATCGTGTACTCAGATAATGGCCAGCCGTTCTCATCCGAGCTAATGAAACATGTTTCACTTCTGTTAGGCTACCAATGGAAATTCCACTGTGTCCGACATCCCGAGGCAGCAGGTCTCGTGGAGCGACATAATCAAACTCTGAAAATTAGACTGTCCAAAGTATGTAGAGAAAAAGGTGTCGACTGGATAGTAGCTTTACCGGTTGCGCTCTTTTACATGAGAATGGTAGCACACTCTCGAACAGGGCTATCCCCGTATGAGGTGATCTTCGGTAGACCACCAAATATGTGGGGGACGCCTATACCTCGTAAAATAACTGATGTTGATTGTAATATGCTGACAGATTACCTGGCTTCCTTGATGTCTGCACTACAATCTTGTCGTTCACAGGTAGCTGCAGCTTTTCCCGATAACACTAAGGTGAAGCCCCATGACGTGGTTCCGGGAGATATCGTACTTGTAAGGAACTTCGACAGAAGGAACCCGCTGGAGCCTCGCTGGCAGTCGCCTAAACTCGTCTTATTGACCACAAGGACAGCTGTGAAGATTGAGGGACGTAAAGGGTGGTTGCACTCGAGCCATATCAAAAAATTTCATGGACTATCATCCGACTTGAATTATCAGCCCTGCATTCCCTCACAGACTGACTCAAAACTCCCCCTGGTTGACAAGACAGAAAAGGAAAACTATAAACTGAAACTAAGGTCTAGCAAGTCAGACAATTTGATTGTTTAAGTCCTCTCCAAGGTGAATCGGTTGAATTTGTCTCTGACATGTATCCTCTAGACCGAAATAGAGAGAGAAATAGACAGAAACAGCTCAAGAAACATGCGTACTGTAAATCACTTCGTAGTCACTGCATAGTGACATTGTTAATTATGTTTTTTCTAAGTCTTCTGATTATCATTGCCAGTATGTTATTACACATGTATTACCCTATTTCCAAGCGTGCTTCCAATGCTACTGCCGAACATTCTTTTAGCGAATTACCCCCGCATGAGTTGTCCTATAGATTTGCGCTGCGCAACAACACATTCATTAGTATGTTACATCATTCTCATCAGACCAGCAATGCTACAAATTGTTGGATATGTGGCCGACTCCCTCCCTATCAGAAATACAAGGGAGTTCTGCCCCTCTTTCCGTATCCATTCACACACAATGGCTCCTGTGGAGCATGGTTTAGTTTGATTAATTCCCTAGATTCAAATACAGTAGTTTATCAAGACAACTGGGTTTGGGGAAACCTGAACCTAGTTTTACTTAAAGTCTGCTACCCTAACAAGGAGGGACTTCCCAAAAGAACAGGAACTGATCTAGAAAATGAAGTATATGGACTAGGTAACTTTACACTTAATGTCATGATCCTGAATGTTGAATCCGAAGCTACACCAATCTTGCCCGCTATGTCAGTATTTCCAGTTAGAGGCGAATTATGTGTAAGAAAGAACGGTTCAATACACATGGGCCATAGTAAATGTACCACTGTAATAGAATTCAATGATAAAGGCAAGTCTACATTTAGAGCTTCTCGTCACTCCTACTTCATCTGTGGTCACACCGCATACATACGCCTACCCCTAGATTGGGATGGTACCTGTTACATTGCATTCCTTCTACCACCTGTTTTCCTAGCCCCGCCTGATTACCATAGGAATACCCATTTAGTACACAATAGACAGCAGAGAGATCTCCCGATTGTCGACTACACCGAAACAGCATGGGAGCAATACACAGATTTCAATAAAGGTTTCTTTCCCTACATAGGTACAGTCACTAATAGTAAGTTGATACGTAGATTAACTAGAACCCTTGAAGCAGTAGTGAATGAAACTACTTCCGCCTTAGGCAACTTAACAGAGGAGCAGTCTGCGATGCGGATTGTTGTTCTTCAAAATCGTCTTGTCCTTGACGTCATTCTGGCCGATAGGGGCGGAGCTTGTAGGGTCATCGGATCAAGTTGCTGTGTTTTCATACCAGAAAACGCGCCGTCAGTATATAAAGCCATAACTCGACTTCATAAAATCGTAAGCCAGATACACCAGAATCCAGGCACCTGGACTTGGTCCGGTTGGTTCTGGAGCGTGTTGTCAGCCTGGGGATGGAGGATCCTATCCTTCCTAGGTATTGGCTTTCTCATATTATTCAGTTGCTGCTTGTGTCTACAATGTGGGCCAGCGATTTGTGGTCTGTGTGCCACATCGTGTATCCCGCCTTCAAATTTTCATTCGAGATCCCGGAAGAAGAAAGAAGAACAAATGATGCTATATGAACAGATTGATGGATTGATGAAAATGGATATTTCATAAGGGTCCGTAGGGGACAAGGAGGGAATGAGGAAATATGAATTTTATGATCAGTTATGTCCCCTATCTTAGACCCCAACGACTCCATGTACATGCTACAAGTACATGTATGTTCCCTCCAGTTCCAGCTATGAAGACGCAAATACATGTGCGTCCAACGCCAACATGTCCTCTTTCAGATCCGCCATGAATGGGTCAAATAGTCCATTCCTAAGTATGATTGGCCACCGACTTTATATGGTTCACTTTTCACGTTTTACAGTTCAGGCGAGTAGGCCCTGAATTCTGTCATCAAGCCTTTTCCTGCTTCTGCCTCTGAAATGCTCCAGCCTGGACCTGCATCCGTGTCCATGAACTTTGTCGTACTCCCTGCGCGGCTAGCGGTGCCTGACGCGGCCTGTTGCCTGCCAAAAACTGTATTCAGCCTTCAAGTTATCTGCTCCGCTCCTCATCCAATGCATTCCTGTCTAGTAGTTTAGGTAAACATCCTTCCAGCTACCGAGCAAAAGACTCGGCCTCGCTATCTCTATGCAAGTAATTCATAGCTCCTGTTACCATGGAAGATTCCTGCCCCCTCGCATCTCATGTAGACACATAGACGCTTGTACATGCACTAACAGTCAGTATAGAATAGATTCCGTCCGAGAGACCTTTCCTTTTGGATAAAACAGTTCCTTAAACAAAGATATTAGATACGATTTGGGATTAGGTTGACCTGACCCCCCAGACTTCTGTCTCCATATGTAGAGCTAAATGTCAATTCCCCTTCACCCTCTAGTTGCACGTCAATCACACGTCAATCACACGTCATGCGGCTGCGCGCGCATCTCTGCCAAATATTTCTGCTGACACTGCAGGATTCTCTTATGGATCCACCCACTTGTGACATTATTTTAAATGACGTTTCTAGTATACGCCTGTATTTACGCCTATTTTCGTTACGTATGTGTATTCTTATCTGTATTATCAGCTGTTACGCCTCCTGCATCTGTCTTAATGCAATGCTTTTCATATATATATTGTTACTTGTCAATAATGTATTGCCTATCCCTTCCTGAACCTTCGTGGTGATGGAATAAGATTGCCTGGTTCGAACTATAATTCCTTTGTAAGGAATAAAGCCCTTTTCAGAACCTCTAATACCACGGATTCTGCCGCTTATTTTGACTGAGTTATTCTTACTAGACTTTACCGCATAAAAATAGTACAGGTAATTTAAATATTTACCACATAAATTGGCGCCCGAATAGGGACACTTTCTCATCTCACGCGCCGGAGGTGCGTTGCAGGCCCGGTCTCCTGCCACAGCCGGACGGACAACAACGCGTACCCGCAGGATTTCCTGTATCTCCCTCCGTCCAAGCGGGGGTGACTGAGGCTGCGATCAAAACCCAGACGAGGCGGTGAGAAGTGCGAAGTATCCCGACCAGAGCCTAGCTGAGAGAGCAAGATCCGAGGTATACAGAGGCCCACCAGGTTCCGAAGTTCCGAGTCCAGTCGAGTCCAGTCCGGTCCAGTTCAGTTCAGTTCCGAGGCCTTCCGTTCCGTGCTACCCGGTGAGTACCGTTGCTGGGGAGGCAGTTAGACGTGCACATTAATTTGTGCCGGTCCTGACGGGTTGGGGTACACAGATCCGGTCTGCACTGTTTTAGCAGTGTATCTGTACTGTTTAGCAGTATATCCAGTATGTTCATGTATATAATTCAATATTATCTAGTATTAGTATTATGTCAGTAACTAGTTTTCTTCTAATTATCATTGTTCGTTAAATGTTAAATGTTTTACTGTGTTTAAAAAATTGTGGTATGAATGAGTGTTCATTATTGTGATTATTGTATTAATTGTGTTCAAGTCCAGTTTGAGTAAGAATCAAGTAGGAAGGTTTAAAGATGCCGTTCTTTTCAAAATTAAGACAGATCAAAACTAGAAAAGGAGTACTCGAAGAAGCTGTTCCCATTCCACCTAGGGACACTCCAGGGTATTTTATGTATCATAAACATGGCCTAGATGCCGTATTATATCTTGACTTATGGGTGGACTACACCAAGGATCTAGCAGAAAGTCAGAGGTGGCCCGCAGCTGGGACATGGGATGCAGATTGCATCATGAGAGTAGAAGAAGAATTATGGAAAAAGAAAGCCAGACAGTCACAGAAAGATGCCATTGAGTTATGGCGTAAAGTATCACATAGACAGACAGAATCCCTTACGCGAAGTACACCCAATCAGAGGTGAGGACAATATTTTTAAACGCGTGTTTGTGTACGCGCCCATAACTAAAATTGAATTATTAGAAATGAAGAAAGTAGTACCTAGCCATGACAAAGACCCAGCAGGTTTCCACCGTGAGATAAAAGACATGTTACTCATGGGAGAGTATACTTACCCGGACATTATGAAAATATTAAAAGTCCTATTACCCGCCGGTATTTACGAGAAACTCAAAGAAAAGGAATGGGAGGTGGGAGACCAAAAGATAGATTGGACAGCATTGGAAAACGAAGAAAAGGCCCGAGCTGCAGGTTCAGGGCTTGGGGAAAGGACTACAGCATTACCAGGATTATTAGTGCAGGTACTACCACGTTTATTAACTACGAAAAAGGAAGACTGGGGTGCAATCTCAGCCTGTAAACAAAAACAAGATGAAGACACTAGTGATTTCTATTCCCGATTTGAAAAATGTTTTGGTATTAATAGTGGCATAAAAGCAAGTAGTGAGTCATATCCACATCTGTTTGTGACAAAATTAGTTGAAAATTCTCTGCCCCAAGTTAAGAGTAGAGTGCTGAAATTCGAGAGTACTTGGCAAGGTAACACACCGTCACAGATGTTACAAATGTTACAATATCATCACAATAGAATTAGAGAAGAACAAGAACATGAACAAAGACGTATGAAAGACACGAAAATGAAAATGCTTGTTGCTCAGTCAGTTCCAGCTGACGGTCATAAAAAGGGTACGACACAGTCAAATGATTCAGTAGGTCCTGTTAGAGGGACATGCAACTATTGTAAACAGCCAGGTCATTATATAAACGATTGCGCAGTTCTGAAACATAATATCTCTACGGGTATAACGAAAGAGAGACCACGTCCGCCTAGACAGGATCAGATCCAACAACAAGTACCTCAGAATATACAGCCTATGCCAGCTGTACAACAGACCGTATCACAACCACAACAACAACAACAACAACAGCCACAGCCTATTGCTGCAACACAAAACACAACACAACAGATGTACCAGTATGCACAAAATGACTATCCAGAGTATCAGCGCTACACATGAAATAGCCTAGAGAGGGAAGTTGGCCTACCCCTTATTGAGGTTCCAGTAGATCAAGAGGGTCCTTATGTACAGAGTCAAGTATTGGGGAAAGACCGAAAGTTTCTACTCGATACAGGGGCAAGCAGAACCACTATCAGTCACGATGAAGTTCCAGGGGCACCCCTCTCAGGCTCACAAAATATTTCCCTTGGTTTCTCAGGAAAGCCTACTATTAACGAAGTATCACAACCACTTGCATTCACAGTCGGTCCGTTAACACGGACTACAGATCTATTACTTACGAAATCATGTCCAGAAAACTTGTTAGGTATAAAAACATTGAAGTCTCTAGGAGCTGTAATATGTTGTTCTCCGGAAGGAGTACGACTATTTTTGCGTGACTTTAAAGGTCACTACGTGTCTAGAGACATGGATCACCGGTTACAGAATCTACCTGCACATTTATGGGCGCAAGGCCCCACTGATGTAGGTTGTATGCACATTACACCATATCGAGTCACAATCAAAACAGGAGTGGTACTACCACGAATACGACAATACAAGTTACCCCCAGATGCTGTTGTGGCTTTACTGCAAATCATTGACGAGCTCATTGCACAAGGAGTAGTTGTGGAAACCGACTCCAATGTATGTAATTCCCCGATAATTCCGATTCTTAAACGAACAGATCCAAAAGCACCACCAGTATATCGATTAGTTATTGATCTGCGAGAATTAAATAAATGCATTGTACCACAATACCCCGTGGTCCCAGATATCTCTTCATTGCTAACAGCCATAGATTCAGAAGCAACGTTCTTTACTGTAATTGATCTCAAGAACGCTTTCTTTAGCGTCCCAATCGATCCGGAAAGCCAATATTTGTTCGGATTCAGTTTAAATGGACGAAGTTTTAAATTCGCACGTGCACCTCAAGGATTCACAGAAAGTCCCAGCATCTATAGCCAAGCACTGAAAAGAGAACTTGACAGTATCCACATGCCAGCTAATACTGCCCTGCTTCAATACGTCGATGATCTGCTGATCACCGCCCGAAGCGAACCTGAATGTGAAAAAGCATCACTGACGGTTTTACATTTCTTAGCCGACAAGGGGCACAAAGTGTCCCCTTCAAAGCTGCAATTCTGTGTCCAGCAAGTTGTGTACCATGGGCACTTGCTGTCCAAGGGGGGAAGACAGCTTACACCCGACCGTATCCAGTTAATTGTTAACATGCCGCCACCCAAGACACAAAAGGAGGTACGGGCATTCATAGGCCTCACTTCGTACTGTAGGCAGTGGATCCCTCAATATGCATTTCTAGCGAAACCACTCATTCAGTTGACAACACAGCAGGCAGCGACATCGACTGTCCTCCCTTGGACTCAGGAACATACACAAGCTTTTGAAAGCTTAAAGAAAGCTTTATGCCAAGCACCTGTTTTAGCAACGCCATGTTACAGCAAACGTTTTACACTTTTTGTTACAGAACGTGAAGGTACTGCTTTGTCAGTACTCACGCAGGAACAAGCAGGATCACACAAGCCATGTGCTTATTTTTCTAGTACATTAGATCCCGTAGCTCAGGCTCTTCCTGCGTGCCTGAAATCAGTCGCAGCAACAGCTTTAGCAATCAGACAAAGCGATGCCATAGTGTTAGGACATCAATTGACAGTACAAGTACCACACGCAGTAGAGGTTCTCTTGAACCGAACCCAAACACAACACTTGACTATAGCAAGACTGACGGGTTATGAATTGACATTGTTCCAGCCACACATAGAAATCCGACGTTGTAGTACATTAAATCCTGCCACACTTTGCCATTAAGTGGAACAGACCCATTGGCACATGATTGTATTGAAGTTATTACTATTATGACGAAACCCAGACAAGACTTGACAGATATTCCATTATCAGATCCAGACCTGACATTGTATGTAGATGGTTCATGCATGAGAACAAATACAGGAGAGTTAGTGGCCGCTTATGCAGTCACAACAGATACTGAAATTATTGAAACGAATTGTATCAATACCTTGTCAGCTCAAGCAGCAGAGCTCATCGCTCTGACACAAGCCTGTATTCAAGCCAAAAATAAGAAAGTCAATATATACACAGATTCACGTTATGCATTCGGAGTCGTCCATGACTTCGGCGTGCTTTGGCGAGAGAGAGGTTATTTAACTTCTCACGGTGCCCAAATCCAGCACGGTCCCCTTATTCAAGCTCTGTTAGATGCAATACATCTGCCTACTGCAATATCGATTATGAAGTGCAAGGCCCATACGAAAGTGACTGACATTATTTCTCAGGGTAACGACCTAGCTGACAGAACAGCTAAACAGACTGCTCAGAATCAGACTCGTCCAACTGACACGACAAAGACAATAGTTCCGACACCAACACACTGCATGACAGTTAAGGAGCCCGCCCTTGATGTAATTGACATACAGACACATGCTACACCAGAAGAAATAAAGAGATGGACTGAATTAGGAGGGATCCAAACGGATCAAGGATGGATGACGAAGGGAAAATCTATATGGTTTCTCCCCGACTCAATGGTTCAGGTCATCATTAACACAATACATAGTCCAGCGCATCTAGGAGAGAAAGCTATGCTAGACAGTATTCAACACATTTGGTTCAATAAACACTTGCGAGCAGCAGCTAAACAGAAAGTACGTACCTGCATGATTTGTTTTCAGTTCAATCCAGGAAAAGGCGTACCTGTAGAACAGGGTGGATTTCAAACCCCCGATCACCCTTTTGAAGTCCTCCAGATGGATTATATCCAGATGGAACGATGTCGAGGATTCAAATATGTCCTCGTAGTTGTATGCGCTCTTTCCCGGTGGACAGAGGCGTATCCCGTCTCGGATTACACTGCCCCGACTACTGCCAAACAGTTAGTTCGAGAATTCTTCCCACGGTATGGTTTGCCCCGTATCGTGTACTCAGATAATGGCCAGCCGTTCTCATCCGAGCTAATGAAACATGTTTCACTTCTGTTAGGCTACCAATGGAAATTCCACTGTGTCCGACATCCCGAGGCAGCAGGTCTCGTGGAGCGACATAATCAAACTCTGAAAATTAGACTGTCCAAAGTATGTAGAGAAAAAGGTGTCGACTGGATAGTAGCTTTACCGGTTGCGCTCTTTTACATGAGAATGGTAGCACACTCTCGAACAGGGCTATCCCCGTATGAGGTGATCTTCGGTAGACCACCAAATATGTGGGGGACGCCTATACCTCGTAAAATAACTGATGTTGATTGTAATATGCTGACAGATTACCTGGCTTCCTTGATGTCTGCACTACAATCTTGTCGTTCACAGGTAGCTGCAGCTTTTCCCGATAACACTGAGGTGAAGCCCCATGACGTGGTTCCGGGAGATATCGTACTTGTAAGGAACTTCGACAGAAGGAACCCGCTGGAGCCTCGCTGGCAGTCACCTAAACTCGTCTTATTGACCACAAGGACAGCTGTGAAGATTGAGGGACGTAAAGGGTGGTTGCACTCGAGCCATATCAAAAAATTTCATGGACTATCATCCGACTTGAATTATCAGCCCTGCATTCCCTCACAGACTGACTCAAAACTCCCCCTGGTTGACAAGACAGAAAAGGAAAACTATAAACTGAAACTAAGGTCTAGCAAGTCAGACAATTTGATTGTTTAAGTCCTCTCCAAGGTGAATCGGTTGAATTTGTCTCTGACATGTATCCTCTAGACCGAAATAGAGAGAGAAATAGACAGAAACAGCTCAAGAAATATGCGTACTGTAAATCACTTCGTAGTCACTGCATAGTGACATTGTTAATTATGTTTTTTCTAAGTCTTCTGATTATCATTGCCAGTATGTTATTACACATGTATTACCCTATTTCCAAGCGTACTTCCAATGCTACTGCCGAACATTCTTTTAGCGAATTACCCCCGCATGAGTTGTCCTATAGATTTGCGCTGCGCAACAACACATTCATTAGTATGTTACATCATTCTCATCAGACCAGCAATGCTACAAATTGTTGGATATGTGGCCGACTCCCTCCCTATCAGAAATACAAGGGAGTTCTGCCCCTCTTTCCGTATCCATTCACACACAATGGCTCCTGTGGAGCATGGTTTAGTTTGATTAATTCCCTAGATTCAAATACAGTAGTTTATCAAGACAACTGGGTTTGGGGAAACCTGAACCTAGTTTTACTTAAAGTCTGCTACCCTAACAAGGAGGGACTTCCCAAAAGAACAGGAACTGATCTAGAAAATGAAGTATATGGACTAGGTAACTTTACACTTAATCTCATGATCCTGAATGTTGAATCCGAAGCTACACCAATCTTGCCCGCTATGTCAGTATTTCCAGTTAGAGGCGAATTATGTGTAAGAAAGAACGGTTCAATACACATGGGCCATAGTAAATGTACCACTGTAATAGAATTCAATGATAAAGGCAAGTCTACATTTAGAGCTTCTCGTCACTCCTACTTCATCTGTGGTCACACCGCATACATACGCCTACCCCTAGATTGGGATGGTACCTGTTACATTGCATTCCTTCTACCACCTGTTTTCCTAGCCCCGCCTGATTACCATTGGAATACCCATTTAGTACACAATAGACAGCAGAGAGATCTCCCGATTGTCGACTACACCGAAACAGCATGGGAGCAATACACAGATTTCAATAAAGGTTTCTTTCCCTACATAGGTACAGTCACTAATAGTAAGTTGATACGTAGATTAACTAGAACCCTTGAAGCAGTAGTGAATGAAACTACTTCCGCCTTAGGCAACTTAACAGAGGAGCAGTCTGCGATGCGGATTGTTGTTCTTCAAAATCGTCTTGTCCTTGACGTCATTCTGGCCGATAGGGGCGGAGCTTGTAGGGTCATCGGATCAAGTTGCTGTGTTTTCATACCAGAAAACGCGCCGTTAGTATATAAAGCCATAACTCGACTTCATAAAATCGTAAGCCAGATACACCAGAATCCAGGCACCTGGACTTGGTCCGGTTGGTTCTGGAGCGTGTTGTCAGCCTGGGGATGGAGGATCCTATCCTTCCTAGGTATTGGCTTTCTCATATTATTCAGTTGCTGCTTGTGTCTACAATGTGGGCCAGCGATTTGTGGTCTGTGTGCCACATCGTGTATCCCGCCTTCAAATTTTCATTCGAGATCCCGGAAGAAGAAAGAAGAACAAATGATGCTATATGAACAGATTGATGGATTGATGAAAATGGATATTTCATAAGGGTCCGTAGGGGACAAGGAGGGAATGAGGAAATATGAATTTTATGATCAGTTATGTCCCCTATCTTAGACCCCAACGACTCCATGTACATGCTACAAGTACATGTATGTTCCCTCCAGTTCCAGCTATGAAGACGCAAATACATGTGCGTCCAACGCCAACATGTCCTCTTTCAGATCCGCCATGAATGGGTCAAATAGTCCATTCCTAAGTATGATTGGCCACCGACTTTATATGGTTCACTTTTCACGTTTTACAGTTCAGGCGAGTAGGCCCTGAATTCTGTCATCAAGCCTTTTCCTGCTTCTGCCTCTGAAATGCTCCAGCCTGGACCTGCATCCGTGTCCATGAACTTTGTCTTACTCCCTGCGCTGCTAGCGGTGCCTGACGCGGCCTGTTGCCTGCCAAAAACTGTATTCAGCCTTCAAGTTATCTGCTCCGCTCCTCATCCAATGCATTCCTGTCTAGTAGTTTAGGTAAACATCCTTCCAGCTACCGAGCAAAAGACTCGGCCTCGCTATCTCTATGCAAGTAATTCATAGCTCCTGTTACCATGGAAGATTCCTGCCCCCTCGCATCTCATGTAGACACATAGACGCTTGTACATGCACTAACAGTCAGTATAGATAGATTCCGTCCGAGAGACCTTTCCTTTTGGATAAAACAGTTCCTTAAACAAAGATATTAGATACGATTTGGGATTAGGTTGACCTGACCCCCCAGACTTCTGTCTCCATATGTAGAGCTAAATGTCAATTCCCCTTCACCCTCTAGTTGCACGTCAATCACACGTCAATCACACGTCATGCGGCTGCGCGCGCATCTCTGCCAAATATTTCTGCTGACACTGCAGGATTCTCTTATGGATCCACCCACTTGTGACATTATTTTAAATGACGTTTCTAGTATACGCCTGTATTTACGCCTATTTTCGTTACGTATGTGTATTCTTATCTGTATTATCAGCTGTTACGCCTCCTGCATCTGTCTTAATGCAATGCTTTTCATATATATATTGTTACTTGTCAATAATGTATTGCCTATCCCTTCCTGAACCTTGTGGTGATGGAATAAGATTGCCTGGTTCGAACTATAATTCCTTTGTAATGAATAAAGCCCTTTTCAGAACCTCTAATACCACGGATTCTGCCTCTTATTTTGACTGAGTTATTCTTACTAGACTTTACCGCATAAAAAATAGTACAGGTAATTTAAATATTTACCACACACCCGTAAATTCCAACCACGTTTTATGGGTCCTTTCCCTATTGAAAAAATCATAAATTCTGTCACCTATCGCTTGACATTACCAGCTACTACTAAAATTCACCCGGTTTTTCATGTTTCCCTACTAAAAAAGGTGCAATCAACCTTACGTCAAACATCTCCCCCTGCTCCCATTATTGTTGAGGGAGACCCTGAATATGAAGTAAAGAGAATTTTGGACTCAAAATGGAGTCGCAATCACCTTTTTTATCTCATTGATTGGAAAGGTTTTGGACCTGAAGAGCGATCCTGGGAGAAAAGCTCGGATGTCCACGCGCCACGTTTGATCCAGGCCTTTCATGCCAAGTATCCTAATAAACCTCGCTTGGAGGAAACCCCGTTGAGAGGGGGTACTGTCAGGGTTCACAGGAGGTTTCCTCCGCGTAATTCGGAACCCACCACTGTGAATACCATCTTCTCGGTTAAACCGAGTGATGGAAGTCATGTGGCTCTCAGTTGGCGTAATTGTTGGCGCCGCTGGATTTCCAATATGGCCGCTGACGCATTCATGGGTCGGCGTTCTAGTCTTTATTGAATTCTAACGCAGCAGGTGAGGCGCGCCTGTCAACGTTCTCGAGCGCACTTCACCAGAGAAATTATCGAAGCAACACGTACCTCACCGTCGTGGAAGTTAGGGTAGGTCGCGTCAAGGATTTTCGTCGTGTTAATCTTCGACGGTCACCATACATACTCAGGTTAGTGTATCTTGAATGTAACTTGAATTGTATGAGGAATCTTTTCCTGACAAAAGTAGGGGAGTCCGAATTCTAGTTAAGAAAGACAATGAGTAGTTCGGAGTCCGGTGACAATTCTGAGTTTATTCCGCAGGAGGAATAAGACTCTCTCAGAGAATACATAGATTAAACCTGAACAACGTGAAACCAACCTCGCACTGTTCTTGTTTAATTCCTTGGGACAAAAGACAGATAGTGCATTAGTCTTGGAGCTTCCGAGTAAATCTACCATAGTATCTAAGCAGCGAACAGCACCTCAGACATTATAGAGAATTAGGTTACCAAAACTAGGAAGTCCATTTACGCCTAGCTTACGGTTATCTGTTCCTAAGGCTGAAGTTCAACGATAAAAGTACAATATGCTCACGGCTAGAAGATGAAGTAAGTTAAGAGTTACACAGCAACAGTGTAGTTATACATGACAGATAAGATTCACGATACTCACCTTTTTAATTCTATTTCCAAGACCCGACACCACCTTCACTCCTGTAAGAAAAGAAGAGGAAGAAAGGGTTAGCAAGAGCCAGAGCAAGTCAGTTGTTACACACTCAAGCAACTGAGAAATAGAAGAGAGGTTTGGCCCTGAATACCTCCTGGTAAGACAAGCTAATTCATTACCTCATATACTGTAAGTTTATGCTTAAAGAATTGAGTAGTGAACAAATGTTAATTGTTGCAGACTCGTTTCTCTACAACGACGAAGATATCCAGGGCTGTCTCTTCTCTGTCCAATTCCCCTTTCCCCCGTTGACACTTGCCCGTTGAGAGTTATACATAATCTCGCGGAAGTGTTCCGATGAGGGCATTGGGAAATTAGCATCATTCTGCTCCCGTGTTAGTTGAAGACTGTAAACGCACCTGACACTAATTCTCCGTCTGTGCGTAAGCGTCTCACAGACTCTGTCACTAGTATTCTATCTCCTTTCTTTGAAGCTTTAAATGTGTCTCCGGCTTTTGTTCGAAGACAATCTCGTAGTCAGTTCCCAGATATTGAGGAACGAGAGAGGTTAGACTCTCTTGCACGAAAATGGATCAAGAAGGGTCCACAATACAGTGTGTTAGATATTATGCCTACCTTTTTGCAATGGAATGCGCCCACGCAAAGATACGTTTTCAATGTAATGTGCGACACTCTCATTAAAGAATGGGAAGATGTGAGTTCGACTCCGATCCCACAGGATCTGTTAAATGTTCAGACTGATTTTGAAAAAGGACTTATTGTGGGTTCTAAGGTTGAGGAAGCTGTAAGGACGCTTATCTCTTATAGATCCTTATTGTTTTCTCAGATTTTCCTTGATTCCGATCCGTCGGTTAGACTGACGTCGAAAAATTATCCTATGAGAGAGGTTCCTCCAGTATGGAAGGAAGAGGTTCCAGCAGCAGGTGCTAATCCTCTTATCCCTGCTCATTTTCAACGTATATGGGTATATGTCCCTTGGAAGAGATCTGAAGTTTTGGCCCTTAAGCAGACTCTACCAGATCCTCGTAAAAACCCTGCAGGTTATTACAAAGAAATATCGCAGACAGTTGACGCCTGCATTATGAACCTAGCAGATATTGACATGCTAATGGGAAATGTAGTCCCACAGACAATATGGGCTAAAATTCGTAGAGAGGATCATGCGCAGGAACTAGGTGCTACTTGGGATGTTATAACTACTACAGATAGAGACCAAGTGGGCGGCGCGAAGCCTGATGCTCTGATCTCGGAACTTCCTGGTAGAATCATTACGTTGATGAAAACTATGATGCATGCATTGAGAACTGGGATAAACTAGCAGCATGCAAACAAAAGAAAGATGAAAGTGTCTCTGACTTCTTTACTTCTTTACTCGTTTCGAGGAGACATTTATCGACCACAGTGGTCAAGATATGGCTACAGAGGGTGGACAGCTATTATTCGTGGACAAATTTGTATTCAATTTGCTTCCCGAGCTGTCACACAAATTAAAAGATTCAGAAAGTTCATGTTTCTTCTTCTGCTCAGATATTGGCTACTGCGCAATATTATGAGAATAGAGATAAGGAAGAAAAAGAAAAGCAAGAGAAAAAGACGAAAGAATTAAAAACAAAGGTTCTCTTGCAACAAGCCTATCCGCTACGTTATGCTCAGCCTCAAATTCAGCAGCCCCCGCAGTTTCAGAGGTTGTATCAAAAACCTGAGCCATACCATCCGCGACCTTTGCTAGGTCCTAATCAATGTGCCTATTGTAGAGAGGAAGGTCATTTTAAGAATAGTTGTCCGGTTTTATTGCAGCGCAATGGAGCGTTATCTGCTCCACGAGGTCGTGCTGGCCTCCAGTCAGCAAACAGAGGTAGAGGTCGGGGTATGTTGACTCAAGAACAGCGTGCCCTACCTTCTTCCAATTCCATGAACTACTTTGATCAGCAAAATGTGAGGTCTGCACAGTATTACAATGAAGACCATTATGTCGAAGGCGAGAATGAGAGTCTTCATGCTAACTAGGACAGCCATGGACAAAGTAAGGGAGTTGTGCCAATCCCAGTAGATCAAAATGGACCTTATGTTAACGTCACTACAATGGGTGTTTCAGAGCCATTTCTTCTGGATACTGGAGCAATGAGAAGTTCTATCATTCATTCTAAACTCCCTGGGGCACCTTTGTCTGGCTTAACGAATGTTTCCGTAGGATTTTCTGGCGCCCCTGTTCGCAATCCAGTTTCTTGCCCTTTGCCTATTTCAGTTGGTCCTTATGATTTGGAGGCTCCACTTCTGTTAACGAATGGTTGCGGTGAGAATCTGTTGGGTCTAGACCTATTGAAAAGAATGCATGCTACAATATATTGTTCTCCTTCTGGTGTACATCTTACTTTAGGACAGAAATTGATTTCCCCAATGTATTTGTCCAAAGATCAGTTTCCACCTGAATTACTTTCTCTTCCAACAGCGCTTTGGGCCACGGGTCCGAATGATGTGGGTTGTCTTGAGATTCCACCTTATGTTATCACTCTCAAGCCCAATGTTGAATTACCGCGCATCCCGCAGTATAGAATTTCCACTGAAGGTGAAAAAGCGCTTTTAGAAATCATTCATAATTTGATCCAGAAGGGTGTGGTTGAAGAAACAAGAGGTAACATATGCAATAGTCCTATTCTTCCTGTTCTTAAACGTACTGATCCTTCTTAGCCACCTATATATCGTTTCGTAATTGATCTACGGGAGGTAAACAAAATTGTTGTACCACAATTTCCTGTTGTTACAGATATCACTGCTCTGTTGACGATGATACCTTCCACAGCGACTTGGTTCTCTGTTATTGATCTAAAGAATGCCTTCTTTAGTATTCCCATTGCAGAAGAAAGTAGGGACATTTTTGGTTTCTCTCTTGGAGGCCGAAGCTTCCGGTTTAAGCGCGCACCCCAGGGCTATTGTGAAAGTCCCTCTATTTACAGCCAAGCTTTAAAATGTCATCTTGATACTTTTCATTTGTCGTCTGGTGCTGCTCTTATCCAGTATATGGATGATTTATTAGTCGCCGCTGATTCAAAAGATATCTGCAAAGATGTCACTGTTGCATTGTTACGCCACTTGTTTAAACTGAATCACAAGGTTTCACCTTCTAAACTACAATATGTTTGTCGAGAGGTTACCTATTTGGGTCATCTCCTATCAAAGGAGGGACGACGATTGACACCAGAACGAATTCAGGCGATTACGCGAATGTCTGTACCATCCACACAAAGGGAAGTACGTGCCTTTCTGGGTATCACTTCTTATTGTAGACAGTGGATCCCTAACTTCTCTCTAATTGCTAAACCTTTGTTGGCACTCACTTTAAAAGATACGCCTCAGCCCCTTCCTTGGACTGATGAGTGCCAAAAGAGTTTCACTGACTTACGTACCGCTCTGTGTTCTGCTCCTGTACTAGGCACTCCAGATTACACTAAGCCTTTTACGCTTTATGTGCATGAGAGAGAAGATTGTGCATTGTCAGTTTTAGCGCAGCAATTTGGAGACAAAAAGCGGCCATGTGCCTATTTTTCGGCTACGTTGGATCCTGTAGCTAAAGCATTGCCCAGTTGTCTCAAAGCGACAGCAGCAGCAGCAATTTCTATTCGACAGTCTGCTGGAGTGGTGTTGGATAACACTCTCATTGTCATGGTGCCACATGCAGTGGATACTTTGCTAAACAGAACGAAAACACAGCATCTTACGAGCGCTCGTCTAACTGGTTACGAGCTGACGCTTTTGGCTAGTCACGTACACATCATACGATGTAATACCCTGAATCCAGCTACTCTGATGCCCCTTCCAGATGAGAAAAATGTTGAGGATCAGCATGATTGTTTCTTCCGTACTGAGGAAGAGACAAAAGGAAGAATTGATCTGAGAGACACACCGCTAGAGAATCCGGATGGAACTCTACGGGTAGACGGTTCCTGTTTTAAAATGCCTAATGGAGATACAGTTTCAGCCTATTCTGTAACTACTTTACATACGATTGTGGAAACTGCACGCATTAGACATAATTTAGCGCAAGCAGCAGAATTGATAGCATTAACAAGAGCTTGTGTATTATCGAAAGGGAAAAGAGTGAACGTATACACTGACAGCCAATACGCTTTTGGTGTAGCGTTCAACTTTGGGCGTCTCTGGAAGGAAAGGGGTTTCCTCACTTCACATGGCACCAAAATACAACATGGTCAGTTGGTGACTGATCTCCTCGAATCACTTGCCTTACCCACCCAAATAGCGATAGTGAAATGCAGTGCACACAAAAAGATTACGAATGATGTTGGTCGGGGAAATGCGTTTGCAGATGAATTAGCAAAGAAGACAGCGAGAGATTCAACAAGTCGAATGTATGTGGCAGGTCCTGCGAATTGGGTCAGAGAGAGAGGAATGTATGAGAATACAGTGGAAAGTGTAAAAGCGATTCAGAAAGAGGCTTCAGAGAGGGAGATAAGCAGGTGGAAAGAAAGTACAGGAATGTTAGATGAGATGGGTTGTTGGGTGGAACTATCTGAACATCAACGTTGGCTGTTACCAGATGCCTATGTTCTCCCAGTGGTCACTATGGCACATGGTTCAGCCCACTTAAGTGCAAAAGGTATTTGTAAACTTCTGGCTCCAGTGTGGCAGAATGAAAGTATCCCAAAATGTGCAGACAATGTAGTGAAATACTGTATTGTTGGTTCAATGTACAACCCGGGAAAGGGAACCCCAACTCCAGCAGGTCACTTTGCTCCCCCGACATATCCATTTGAGGTGTTGCAAATCGATTACATTCATATGGAGCGGTGCAACAACCTCAAATATGTTCTGGTGGTAGTATGCGCCTTTTCAAGGTGGATAGAAGCATATCCTCTAAAGGATAATACAGCCCTATCCACAGCTAAAATCCTTCTAAAAGAATTCTTCCCCAGGTTTGGTTTGCCGCGCATTGTCTGGAGTGACAATGGGAGCGAATTTGTTGGCCAAGTCATGCAAAAAGTTTGTGCAGGTCTTGGTATCAAGCAAAAGTTCCATGCGGCAAATCATTCACAGTCAGCGGGTTTAGTAGAATGCTATAACGGAACCTTAAAGTTAAAGTTAGCAAAGGTTCAAGCAAGTACAGGACTCAATTGGCCCGATGCTTTGCCGTTAGCTCTGCTATCCACCAGAACTGCAGTACACTCTCGTTTGGGACTTAGCCCATACAAAGTGGTATTTGGCTGTCCGGCTAACGTATGGGGAATCCCTCGCCCTAAGAAATACTCAGACTTGCCATATCCAATGTTGATTGACTATCTGCATGACCTTACGACTAAATTGCGTGTTCTCCATCAACAGGTTCAGAGTGCTCTGCTGGAGGCTTCCACAGACCCAGGTCACTCCATCCGACCAGGTGACTGGGTATGTGTGAAGAATTTCCAGAAGACCAGCAATTTGGAACCCAGATGGCGGGAGCCTCGAATGGTCCTTCTCACTATGAGGACAGCAGTTAAAGTCGAAGGAAAGAAAAATTGGATTCACGGTGTGCATTGTAAGAAAGTGCCTTTGCCTTTGCCATACGATCAATGGGTACGCAGAGGTGTTGGTGACTGTGAAAGTGAAAGTGAAAGAGTTCCACGATTCGTACCCTTCAGCGATGCACACCTGAGTGGGACACTGTCTGAGAAAGAGGACGGCGACATTTTACAGGAAGCAATTCCATCAAATCGTCGCTTGGATACGACTAAACCACGAACATTGTTCCAAGACCAGAGTGTTCCGGGGAAGGAACAATACGATTTAAGGCCCAGACCAAAGAACATTTAAGACTCTTCTCCCTTGTGTAGTATTCTGTCCCGGTTGCAGGGTCACGGTAGGAGTCTAAGTCACGACCTGAGTAGTGGCAATAGGCCTGCAGGATCTTCAGTGTCATAGGACGGTGGAACATCGTGATTTAAGTGATTGAGGAAGATTGCCGTGAGCATCCATTAGAAAGATGGAAACTACACTAGGTAATAGAGAAAGAAAAGATGAAATGAAGAAAGCATCCTGTAAAATAATGTACAGTCGTTTCAGCATAACTTTAGGTGTTATTATATCATTGTGTATTGTTTTGGCATTTATTAGTTGGATAATTTATGCTTTGCAGTCAAAAGATGCCTCCCCTTCTTCCTCTTTGCCTTCTTCTACTATCTCTCCACACCTCTTTCATACTCTTCCTTCACATGAGCTTGTCAGAAGAACCGAATATTATAACAATTCCTTTATCCAGCTATTACATCAGCACCAATTAGTGGTTAATACAACTGATTGTTGGGTGTGTGGTCTTATGCCACATACCACAGAGAAAGGAATGCCATATCTAGTTCTTCCTTTTTCTTATGAGGGTTCTGCTTGGGCTTACTTCGTCATTTTCTCCAATGCTTATCAAAGCAAATTCAGACGAACCGTTAGTTCACATATTAATTATCCGGATTTTCGTCATAGTTCTTTGATTAAGGGTATGGTAGCTATGGCTAAAATCATGGGAAATACTGTAGGCCTGGGCGGTAAATTCCGTTCCGTTCGCGGAATTTGGGTAATTTCGCGTTCCGCGGAGAACGCGAAATTGCCCAAAAAGCTGCGTTCCGCGACTTCGCGAAATTTTTTGCTTGTTCGCGTTCTCAATATGCGTGTTCGCGAGATATTTCACCCCGAGCACGCAAACAGCGATCGCGAACATGAAAAAAGCATCGCGAACAAGCAATTCCGCGTGTTCGCGGAATTTCTGCGTGTTCGCGGAGATTTTTTACCGTTTCGCGGAGATTTGCGTAACGCGATTACGCAAATTCCGCCCACCCCTAGAAAATAGTAAAATCTCCATTGACGAAAGAAAAGCATACACTAATTGGAACGTCACCCAATATATGTCTAGTCTTAGTAGTAAAGTTGGAAAAGGAAAGTCCTCGCCGATTTGGACTATACCACATCAGGGTAACTTCTGCTTACAGATAAATGAGCACTCTTCTGACACTACACAAAGGAATAACTGCTCCTACACGTACGTTTATTCCTCTCAGAATGCTCGCCTCCTCTAGTGCCGTCCAAAGGCACCTATTTCATCTGCTATAATAGAGCTTATATTTGGTTACCAACGGGTTTCTCTGGTACTTGTTATATAGCCTTTCTTCTTCCCCCTACTTACACCGCTTCCACAAATCATCATCGAACCCGATACGGCAGAGGGATTATTGATTCAAAGGAAACAGCAGGACAAGAGGGAGGAGATTTCCTTAAGGGATTTCTTCCCTTCTGGGGTCCCATGGCTAACAGCAGAAATATAAGGCAATTGGTCCGTGTCGTAGAGACTACAATAGACATCACTGTAGGAGCCTTAAGTAACATCACGGCAGAACTACAGGCGGATCGTCTTATGACCTTACAGAATCGAGTTGCCTTAGACTTTGTTCTTGCCGATCGTGGTGGAGTATGCAAATTGATCGGGTCAAGTTGCTGTATTTTCATACCTAACGACGCTCCGACAGTATACCAAGCTATCTCCAAGTTGCACATAATCTCTGAGTCTATTCATCAGGACGAAGGAGATTGGTCTTTAACGGAATGGTTTTGGGGACTACTGTCTAAATGGGGTTGGAAAGCATTAACGTTTCTTGGTATAATCTTGACCATTATTTCCTCCTGTTGCCTTTGTATGCACTGTGGTCCCGCTATCTGTGATCTTTGTGCTACTATGTGCATCCCAAAACCCAAACCACAAGTAACAGAAAACATAAGAATGATGTTACAGCAACAACTCGATGACCTCATGGCTATTGACGTGGACTCGGATTAGCATGAGTCTATCTTGCCTGAGTTCTGGCAAAAGGAGGGTCTGAGGAACTTCGATTTTCGATCACGATCGTATCGACCCGCTATTTTGTGGCCCGCCGCCATTTTGTGTTGCCATCACTCAGGCAGCACGGTGAACAAAGTATATTCTGCTTTTTCTGTAGCCTGGTGTCGAAATACGCCCTCGGCCTCTATTTGCAAAGCTGGTGTTAGAACTAGCCGAGTACACTAATCCCTGTCTGGCTTTTCTAATCCCTGTTTCAACTATCTGTTGGCTCACACTATTCTTTCCTGACTTTATCTTATCGACTGGCCTTCACTGTCTCCTGCTAGCATTCTCTCGTTTCACTACTGTCCTCCAATACACACAAACATATCTCGCCACCTGCAAGTTAGTTATAATTCTGTTAATGTATTAGCCTGAGGGTGGGATGACAAACACAGTTGGAGGAGAGGTCTCTTCGAGTTATCTGACACTTCTGTTTTCAAACCTTTCTTATTGGTTCCACCTTGTTTTCCAACTTTCCTTATTGGCTCTTTCTTGTATGCTTTGGGAGGGCATTTTATTAATAATTGTGTCATTGTATGGTATTTAACTTGATGCGCCACAGAGTGGAGTGGCAGTCTCCTGAGAACCTACTTTGTGTACTTCTAGGATAACTGTACTAGCTGCAGCTAAATAAATCTGATCTTCTAACGCCGACAGAGTGTCCCGTGTCTCTGTGTAGCGAAGCATGTGAACTCTGGAGACTTTGGGCATACCCTGCGCCGCCAGGCCCAAAAGGTTCTGGTTCTTCAATCTGAGGGCAAATCTAGCAGTGTGTCCCGCCCTTCACTCAAGAACCGCCCCCACAACCCCGCTCCCCAATCCTTCTCAGGGACCCGGTGGGAGGACATGGCTACTTCGTAGGCTTTGAACCACTACCCTATGTCATCATTTAAAAAAAATTCCTTCACTACATCTTTGGGTATGTACACTCTGGACTCTACCTGCACTGGGGGTGTGCTGCCACCAGAGGGAGTGCTTCCCAAGCCCTGGACTTTCAACTCCAGCTCCCTCAATTTCATCTCATGCTCCATTTGTCTTCTCCTCTCTTCCATCTCTAGCCTTTTCCTTTCCATTGCCAGTTGTCCATTTAGTTTCGCCATCTCTAGCTCATGAGCTCTGGTTTCCTTCCTGTCGGCCAATTACTCTGGCGACAGGCCTCTGCCCAAACTAGAGATGCTCTCTGCCTGCTCAATATCCTCCACCTCATCAGAGTCTTTTCTTGACTCCATCCAGGCCCTCAGCGCCTTGCAAAGATCTACTTTGAGCTTACATCCAACAGTGGGGACTTTTCTGCAGAAGCCCTTCAGCTGGGCCTTGGTGTAGCTCTCTAATCTCTCTTCTTCCCATTCCACGTCTTCAGTTTCAGAGATGAGGGATGCTGCCCTTTCCACAACAACTGAACCAGGCATGATTTATTTAACAACTGGCGATTTCCCAAAAAATCACTGTGTATGCATCACAAATGCAAATTCGCAATCCTCACCGCTGACCACCAATGTTAGAATCCGGGTTCTCTGGTTGGCATAGGTAGGTACTTGTGTCAAGCAGGGAACCTTTCCTCCAGTCAGGGTAGGGGGTACCCTACAACAATAACCCCTGCTCACCCTCTAGGTAGCTTGGCGCGAGCAGACAAGGCCTATCTCAGAGCGTTTAGGTTAAGCATTTGTGAACACACACACAGTAACTCAGTGACAACCCCACAAATGGACTCCACACTGGGATATATAGAAAAATAACACTTTATATATATAGTTTAGGCTTTGCACAACACCAGATAACGTTTAAACGGCCCACATTACTTATTAGACAAAGAGTTCTTGGTTTTAGCGTAGTTTTAAAGTTCTGTGCGCTTCGTTCCTGTCCGTACGCTTCGTACGCGGTAAAAACTGCTTGGGAACGGGTCTTACACGCACTGTAGGCACTTCGGGATGAAGCGTACACCCTACGATGCGAACAGGCACAGTACCTTTACTTTTGGTGAGTTCGTCACAGATGCTGCGCTGACATCAAGCGCGATGTACGGTGCGTTGTCCTCCTGGTGCGATGCGTGTTACGGTACGTTAGACCTTGGGCGTGCAGGGCTTCAGGGGACGGTGCGTAGGTACGGTGCTTTCAATGTTCATCGCGGCGTTGGCGCCGTACCCTGAGATCGGCAATCTTGATTCGAAGTGCTGGATACAAGCGAACAGTACGCTCCGCACAGGGGAGACGTACGCGACTACCGTACGCACCACAGCCTTTCCAAAGCAGGGGAAAGGAGCGTACGCTGGGCAGTCCGGTTTGTAGGGGATAGAAGCAAGTACGGTTCGCAGTCCTTCCGTTACGGTGTGAGCTACGGCTCGTAGGGGCCTGTTAGTCACGTTGCTCAGGCCGGACGATACCTTCCTTTGCGGTGCGAGCTACGGCTCGTAGAGGGCCCTTAGTCACTTTGTTCGGGCTGGACAGTGGGATACCAGCTTGCAGGGGGTACGCTGCGATCAGCGAGACGTACGCAGCAGTTCGAGTCGAAGATGCGGGAAAAACGGTCCGTTTTCCAAGGCGATCTCACGGCGGTGAAGTCCACTGGTCCTGGGACTTCGTTCAGGGGACAAGCTCGCTCACAAGCCCTTGGAGTTCTCTAAGCACAAGTCAAATAACATATTCTTGAGTCTTTTCTTCCTCTTCTTCAGCAGCAAGGCAACCACTGCAAGCCAATCCCCCAGGTCAGGGACAGTACTCCTCCATGCAGCTTCTCCAGTTCCTTCAGGTCGGACAGAGGTTTCATCTTGGCGCGACAGGATCTAGTTTCTTAGGAGCAGGGCTCCTACATTTATACCACAAATCCTTTGTTCTCTCAGGCCAAGGGGGCCCTTGCCTAGTTCAGTCCAGTTCTGGAGCACTTTGTTGATGCGATGCAGGCTTCTTCTTTCAGGGTGCAGGGCAGAGCCATCAGACGCTCCACAGGGGGCGGAGCCAGCATTGTGGTGGCAGAGCACAGCCCTATTCAGAGTCCAGAGGCATACTAAACTCGATTTTCTACCATGTTCCCTGGGTCTGTTAGGATCATAGGATGTAACAATCTTAACAGCCCATTCTGGCCTATGAGAACAGGGTAGCCTTACAATAGTGAAAAACGAAAATGACTGTAATTCACTATTAGGACATGCCACACACATCAGGGCTTGTCCTACCTTATGCTACAATGCACCCTGCCCTTGGGCCTACCATAGGGGTGACTAACATGAAGTTAAGGGAAGGTTTAGGGACTGGCAAGTGGGTGCACTTGCCAGTCAGCATGTCAGTACCAGACGGCACGCAGGTTCTGCAATGGCAGACCTAGACACATTTTACCAGGCCGCTTCTGTGGGTGGCACAACCGGTGCTGCAAGCCCACCAGCGGCATTTGTATTTACACGCCCTGGCACTCCTGGTGCACTTTACTGGGGTCTGATAGTAAACCAAATAAGCCAATCATGGAATCCAACCAACATATACATTTTACATAGGGAGCACTTGCACTGTGGCACTGGTTGGCAGTGGCACAGTGCTCTGAGCGGCCAACACCATTAAAACACATGAGGCACAACGACAAAAAGTGGAAGGGAGACTCACGCCAAGGTGCCAGGTCTAACAGTACCCTATTCTCTTAAGGCCGGTATCAAGTGGCTTGGTACCCTTTTCTCTTAAGGCCAGTATCATGGGGCCTCGTACCCTATTCTCTTAAGGCCAGTATCACGAGGCTTGGTATCCTATTCTCTTAAGGTCAGTGTCACACAGGGTGGTACCCTATTCTCGTATGGCCAGTATCACTCAGCTTGGTACCCTATTCTCTTAATGCCAGTATCACGCGGCTTGGTACTCTATTCTCTTAAGGCAGTATCACGCGGCTTGGTACCCTATTCTCTTAAGGCCAGTATCCTGGCTTGGTACCCTATTCTTTTAAGGCCAGTATCACGCAACTTGGTACCCAATTCTCTTAAGGCCGGTATAACGGGGCTTGGTACCCTATTCTCTTAAGGTCAGTATCACACAGTTTGGTACCCTATTCTTTTAAGGCCAGTATCATGGCTTGGTACCCTATTCTCTTATGGCCAGTATCACGTGGCTTGGTACCCTATTCTCATAAGGCCAGTATCATGGCTTTGTTCCCTATTCTCTTAAAACCGGTGTCACAAGGCTTGGTACTCGATTCTCTTAAGGCCAGTATCACGTGGCTTGGTACCCTATTCTCTTAAGGCCAGTATCACGCAGCTTGGTACCCTATTCTCTTAAGGCCAGTATCATGGCTTTGTACCCTATTCTCTTAAGGCAAGTATCACGCAGCGTGATACCCTATTCTCATAAGGCCAGTATCATGGCTTGGTACATTATTCTCTTATGTCCAGTATCACGTGGCTTGGTACCCTATTCTCTTAAGGTCAGTATAACGCGGCTTGGTACCCTGTCCTCTTAAGGCCAGTATCATGCGGCTTGGTACCCTATTCTCTTATGGCCAGTATCACGCGGCTTGGTACCCTATTCACTTAAGGCCAGTATCACAAGGCTTGGTACCTTATTCTCTTAAGGCCAGTATCATGGCTTGGTTCCCTATTCTCTTAAGGCCAGTATCATGCAGCTTGGTACCCTAATCTTTTAAGGCCAGTATCTCGTGGCTTGGTACCCTATTCTCTTATGGCCAGTATCATGACTTGGTACCCTATTCTCTTTAGGCCAGGATCACGTGGCTTGGTACCCTATTCTCTGAAGGCCAGGATCACGTGGCTTGGTACACTATACTCTTAAAGCCAGTATCACGCAGCTTGGTACTCTATTCTCTTACGGCCAGTATCACACGACTTGGTATCCTATTTTTTTATGGCCAGTATCATGCGACTTGGTACCCTATTCTCTTAAGGCCAGTATCACGCGGCTTGGTACCCATTCTCTTAAGGCCAGTATCACGCAGCTTTCTACCTATTCTCTTAAGGCCAGTATCATGTGGCTTGGTACCCTATTCTCTTAAGGCCAGTATCATCCGGCTTGCTGCCCTATTCTCTTAAGGCCAGTATCATGTGGCTTACTATCTATTCTCATAAGGCCAGTGTCACGCGGCTTGGTACCCTATTCTCTTAAGGCCAGTATCACGCAGCTTGGTACCCATTTTCTTAAAGCCAGTATCACACAGCTTGCTATCTATTCTCTTAAGGCCAACATCATCCGGCTTGGTACCCTGTTCTCTTAATGCCAGTTTCACGCGGCTTGGTACCCTATTCTCTTAAGGCCAGTATCACGCGGCTTGGTACCCTATTCTCATAAGGCCAGTAGCATGGGGCTTGGTACCCTATTCTCTTAAGGCCAGTATCATGGCTTGGTACCCTATTTTTTTAATGCCAGTATCACGCAACTTGGTACCCAATTCTCTTAAGGCCGGTATTACGGGGCTTGGTACCCTATTCTCTTAAGGTCAGTATCACACAGTTTGGTACCCTATTCTTTTAAGGCCAGTATCATGCGGCTGGTACCCTATTCTCTTAAGGCCGGTATCACGAAAAAGGGGAAAATTAGGAGTACATTGTGGCCATTGTAAGAAGGACCTCAAGAAGTTAGTCTTCTTAAGGGAGGGATGTTCTACCCTACGCATTCCCCAAACCTCTGCTCCATGTAGAGCAGCCTTGGCTCTGGATACCTCAACTGCTGACAACACAGACCTAGAGCTTGTACCTTAAGGCATTTTAAGTACAGCAACAGATTGTTGAAGTATTCCAGTGCCAGCTTCTGAATGTGCGGATTCCAGGTGAGTGCCTTGTCGCCCTTCATTCAGATAGTCGAATTCACCGACTTTGTCCTACCAGATACCATCCTTCTGAAGAACCCCTCTAAAGAAATGTGTGAGCTAAGAGTCATGTATTTGGTTTTTGGAAGATTCATCTCCAAGCCCCGTGAGTTACAGAAACCGGTGAATTTGTTCAATAAGTTTTGTAGACCCACCGAGGGTCGCAAGATAAGGAGAGTGTAGTCTGCAAAGAGGAGTGCTGCTTGGCTGCAGTCCAGTTTAAGAGAGTCATGAACACACTCAAGTAGAGAATTAATGATGTCATTTCTATATAGGGAGAACAAATTCGGTGCAAGGACACAAACTTAGCGAACCTCTCTGTCTATAGGTATACGATCTCTTAGTCTTCCCTGCTTGTCACAATGCACTTGGGCTTAGTTCTGGTAATGAAGCCCTGTTAAGATGTAGAATATGTGAGGTGGCTCACCCATTGGCTTGAGGGTGTCTCACATCATGTGTCTGGAGAAAAGATCCAAAGGGGCCTTCGCGTGAACAAATACCATAATAAGTCCTCCTCTTTCATCTCAAGATAGTTCCATGATAATCGGACCACTTGATTGAGTGCACTCACTTATGCTCTAAAACCAGCTAGCAGAGGAGATGAAACCTGGGTCTCGCCCATCCACCACTAAAATTGATCCACTATCTGTCTGCAGAATACTTGTTGTAGGTCATCTTTCAGACTGACAGTTCTGTCATTCCCTGGGGCACTCCTGATCCCTTTCTTGAAAATAGGAGTTACTTCCATGCCACGTCTGCAATTGGAACGACTCACTCCAGACATAATTGTATTGGATAACAGATTATGTAGGAACTCTACTGCGTTGATAGTGCAGGCAATGAAAAGCTACTAGTGTCAGAAGCGGGAGTCAGAACGATTAGTTGTAGGTGTGAATCTGTGAGGATTGAGATGGCATTGGAGTATAGCTCTGCATCTCTTTATTTATTTAAAATATATGAAGGGCTAGACAGTTAACCTCTCAGGTACCCAGACACTAATGGACAATAGCCAAGTAGCAAGCAGGTGGCACTACTCACGTGAAAGATCTTCCTCCCATCAGAACCTGCTTAACTTGCGGATCTTTCATAAAAGGGACTAGAAAGATGCAAGGAGTCTACCAGGAGTAGGTCTCTCTAATGTCACTCAAGGAGTGGAGGCCACTGCCATTCAGAGGGGACTTTCAAGATGCAAGGGATCTACCAGGACTCAGTAGAGCCCTCTAAAGTCCCTCAAACACTGGAGGCCGCCGCCCATCAGAGGGAACTTTGAAGATGCAAGGGATCTACCAGGAGTAGAGCCCTCTAATGTCCCTCAAGCACTGGAGGCCGCAGCCTATCAGAGGGAACTTTGAAGATGCAAGGGATCTACCAGGAGTAGATTCTCTAATGTCACTCAAGCAGTGGAGACCGCTGCCTGTCAGAGGGGACTTTGGAGATGCAAGGGATCTACCAGGAGTAGATTCTCTAATGTCACTCAAGCAGTGGAGACCGCTGCCTGTCAGAGGGGACTTTGGAGATGCAAGGAGTCTACAAGGAGTAGGTCTCTCTAATGTCACACAAGGAGTGGAGGCCACTGCCATTCAGAGGGGACTTTCAAGATGCAAGGGATCTACCAGGAGTAGAGCCCTCTAATGTCCCTCAAACACTGGAGGCCGCCGCCCATCAGAGGGAACTTTGAAGATGCAAGGGATCTACCAGGAGTAGATCTCTCTAATGTCACTCAAGCAGTGGAGATCGCTGCCTGTCAGAGGGGACTTTGGAGATGCAAGGGCTCTACCAGGAGTAGATCTCTCTAATGTCACTCAAGCAGTGGAGATCGCTGCCTGTCAGAGGGGACTTTGGAGATGCAAGGGCTCTACCAGGAGTAGATCTCTCTAATGTCCCTCAAACAGGGGAGACCACTGCCCATCAGAGGAATATTTGAAGATGCAAGGGATCTACCAGGTGTAGATCGCTCTAATGTCCCTCAAGCAGGAGAGACCACGGCCTATCAGAGGGGACTTTGCAGATAGAAGGGCTGCACCAGGGTTAGATCCCTCTAATGTCCCTCAAATAGGGGAGACTATTGCCCATCAGAAGAATTTTTGAAGATGCAAGGGATCTACCAGGATTAGATCCCTCTAATGTCCCTCAAGCAGGGGAGACCGCAGACTATCAGAGGAAACTCTGAAGATAGAAGGGCTGCACCAGGGCTAGATCTCTCTAATGTCCCTCAAGCAGTGGAGGCCGCTGCCCATCAGAAGGGACTTTGGAGATGCTAGGGCTCTACTGGGAGTAGATCCCTCTAATGTCCCTCAAGCACTGGAGGCCGCAGCCTATCAGAGGGGACTTTGAAGATAGAAGGGCTGCACCAGGGCTAGATCTCTCTAATGTCCCCCAAACAGGGAGACCACTGCCCATCAGGGGAATATTTGAAGATGCAAGGGATCTACCAGTGGTAGGTCTCTCTAATGTCCCTCAAGCAGTGGAGGTCACTGCCTATCAGAGGGGACTTTGAAGCTGCAAGGGCTTTACCAGGAGAAGATCTCGCTAATGTCCATCAAGCAGTGGAGACCACTGCCCATCAAAGGAATAGTTGAAGATGCAAGGGATCTACCAGTGGTAGGTCTCTTTAATGTCCCTCAAGCAGTGGAGGTCACTGCCTATCAGAGGGGACTTTAAAGATGAAAGGGATCTACCAGGAGCAGATCTCTCTTCTGTAATCTCCCTCAAGCAGTGAGGCCGCGGCTTATCAGAGGGGACTTTGAAGATGCAAGGGTTCTATCAGGTGTAGATTTCGCTAATGTCTGTCAGGAATGGCCACAGCGGCGCCTACCTCACAATTACCCGGACTACATCTCCCATGATGCTTTGAGGGGAGGAGGTACTTGAGGCGAGGACGCGCATCGGCCGATGTGCGTAATTCCGGAAGCAACGTTTTCATTGCTCTCGCTGTGTGAGAGAGCGGTCCGTCTGCTATGAGGAAGGATTTTGTTGTCTTCAGTGTGCACTCCAGTCCTTGGGCTAAGGTAATCGGCAACCAGGCGGTCTCCTTTATTTTGGGCCAGCGTATTCCAAAGTGGAATGCAGTGGTGACTAGAACCACGCATTGCCGTGTTTGGTGGGTTTTGCATCTTTACCTATTGGAACTTTTATTACACACAGGTATCTGTGGTGGAACTTTGTTTTGGCGATACATAGCGGGACGCAGTGGTGGCAGGAACCACGCGTTGCCGTGTATGTGTGAGGATTTTGGATATTCTTAGTTTTGAACATTCTTACAGAGCGGATTGCTGTGGTATCGATCCACGCTTTACCGTGTCTGCGGATTAAGCTTCGAGACAGCGCCTATTTACTTTTCTCATTTGGATGTAGCTATTATTTATAAGAAGGGGCACAACATTTCACTAAAAAACAATTTGGGATTTCAATGGTGGGGTTTCATCGCGGTATATCAGTTGGGACCTGTTCATTCCTCTTGGGGGGGTTCGCTCAGATTATGGTATGTATGGGCGATGCAAGGGTATAAATGTTTTGTTAACTTGTGTTCATGTGGTTGCTGATGGTGAGAATTCTCTGTTTCAGGCACGAGGCATAGCCTGAGGAATGTCCCAGGAGTTTGTACAGAGCAGAAGGATTGAGGTCTGTAACAAGGTATAGGAAGAGCCTAGTGAGACGTTTATGAGAGTAGTCTTTTTGAGTGCTTTGTTTATATCTTTGTCTTTTATTGTCACAGGTTATTTTCCCCTGCTGTCCCTTCCCCTTCCTTCTCCCTCGCCTGATCGCTCGAACACTCTGGTGCCGATTCCGATGCGTTAAAAATATTCCCCGTACGAATAGTATCCGGATTTTTTTCCGTACGAATCGTACAAGTCCCGTACAAACTGGCAAGTACGATTCATATGTAAAAAAATCCATACGAATCGCATTGGGAAAATTCCCAGACACGTCCTCGGGTCGGAAAAAGTGTCCGACACGTCCCCGGACAGTTTTACGTACGAATCGGTAAACTGAAGTCCGAGCGCGCAAGTACGATCCGTTCCGTCCGTCCGAATGCACAACCGTATGGAAAAAACACCGTACGGAGCGAACTCCCATAGCAACCATGGAGATGTCCAAAAATGTGCCCGCATACGCGCTGAACACCCCCCCAGCCCACCCCCCCCAAGTACGCGCCGTACCCCCAGCCCCCCATGTACGCACCGTACCCCAGCACCCATACGTGTACATGCCGTACCCCACCTCCGTACCACAGCCGTACGGTGCGTACCCCCCGTAGGTACGGTGCGTACCCCCCGTAGGTGCGGAGCATACCCCCACCCCCCGTAGGTACGGAGCGTACCCCCACCCCCCGTAGGTACGGAGCGTACCCCCACCCCTCGTAGGTACGGAGCGTACCCCCACCCCCGTATGTACGGTGCGTACCCCCAGCACGTAGCGCTGGGGGTACGCTCCGTACATACAGGGGTGGGGGTATGCACCGTACATACGGGGGTGGGGGTATGCTCCATACATACGGGGGTGGGGGTACGCACCATACATACGGGGTGGGGGTACGCTCCGTACATACGGGGGTGGGGGTACGCACCGTACATATGGGGGTGGGGGTACGCTCCGTACCTACGGGGGGTGGGGGTACGCACCGTACCTACGGGGGTGGGGGACGCTCCGTACCTACGGGGGGTGGGGGCACGCACCGTACATGCGGTGCGTACAGGTACGGGGCTGTGGTACGGAGGTGGGGTATGGCACGTACACGTATGGGTTCTGGGGTACGGTGCGTACATGGGGGGGCCCCCTTTTCGTCGTGCATCGCGGTGTACTTAGCTTTTCCGGCACTTTTTGGGTCCCGTAAAAATATTGCCGTGCGAAGTGTTGTGGGTACGAATCGTACTTGCTGATCCGTAAAACGCTGCCTGACTCCGTGCGAATGTCGCGTCCGCGGTGTCCCGGATCCGAATTGTGGGTATTTTTATGCCGGTCGGTGTTTTTTACGATTCGTACGGAAATGGTGTTTCCGTACGAATCGTACTTGCATGTTTGTAAGGTATTTTTCCCGTGTACGAGTTGGACGGAGAAAACGCTCCGTCCGACGATTCGTACCCGGTTTTTCCAGGATCGGAATCGGCCCCTCTGTGTCCATATCAGGGGTGTTGGTGATATCAGGAGGTGGACCCTTACTTGCGGCAACTGGATCCTGCGGAGCGTATCCTGACAATGTCCCTCAAGCGGTGGCGACCACTGACTATAAAAAACTTTATGTACAACACAGAACACCTTGAATTTGCTGTGGCTTCACCCAGGGGACACTGAAAAGCCCTCCTATGCGCAGATATGGGAGAGAAACAGTGGCGAGCAGAAACCACCCGACCCGCAGCATTCCGCACTCACTGACTATGGTGCAGAGATTAAGCAGGAAGGTACAAATATAAAGTATTGGCGTGATCCAGGTGAGATAGAAGCAGCGCTTGGATTACAGAGTGATGGGCCGACTGCGGCATCAGCGGAAGAATCTTACGGCTCTTCAGCACGTAGCAGGAGCAGGATGAAGGACCAGCACTCATTTCTTTATCCAGAGACAGCTCCCTGTCGGGGAGGACAGCAGGACTTTTTGCTGAAGATGTCATATTCAGGGAGAAGAGAGCTCATCTCAGACGAGCACCAATGAGGCATCTGACCAATGGAAATGGGGCCAAACTTAAGGGTTTCTGTCTTGTTCCTGTTTATTTTAAGGGAATTAGACGGCATCCAGGTGGACACTGTGAAACTGTGTTTGTTATAAAGTGAAATTTATTTGTTTATCTACAATTATATTTTTTTATTATTATAGATACCTAAGTGGCTACTCCTGATGA
Source organism: Triturus cristatus (assembly GCF_964204655.1). Taxonomy (NCBI): domain Eukaryota; kingdom Metazoa; phylum Chordata; class Amphibia; order Caudata; family Salamandridae; genus Triturus; species Triturus cristatus. The sequence continues at coordinate 17,450,425 of NC_140592.1, read as the reverse complement.
AGGCGTTGTGTACGCCGAAACGCGCGTCGTTTGCCAATATTCATTACTAGCTGCCACCTATTTTATATTGTATTGTAGATGCAATTTTACTATTGTTGATTCATTATTTTTAAATTTATATTGTATGTCAAATATATTTTTTATTGATCATGTGAGCAACATAAAGAAATAAAATTCATAACACCTGTACTATATGTATGTTTTAGCTTTTTCTCTTGTTTTCCTATAATTTAAATACAATGGATGTTTACTTATGAAATTGGAGATTGCCTAGGAATTTATTTTTCTACATGGACACTGTAGAAAGACCAGCTTTTGGGATCTCTGCAGCTGCCCATTTCTGTCACTAAATATCTGCTGTTAGCATAAATGACCAAGGTCAGACCAAGATGAGAAGCAAGGCTGCCAAGTAGTGAAACATATACATTAAATAAAGTAGGGCTCTATGATCAGCCCTGCTCTACACCACAGTGAACGTCAAGGGCGGAAGAAGCAAATGGCGAGAGGTCACAGTTTGAGTACGCTACGTTCAATGAGAAAAGAGCTGAGCTACTTCTAAACCACCCGCCGGTTAGTGTGTTCGGAAGCTTTCATGGCAGCACCAAGCACGAGAGGGGTGCGTGGTGATCAAGTGGTACCAGGCAGCACTATCTCCACTATCAAAAAAGGAGCACATTTCATCCAACGCCACTAACAGGGTGGGATCCAAGATCTCACCAGCCTCGATTAAGGTGATGTCTCTCCACCTCTTTGTCGAGCACCTTGGGCCGCAATGCGAGCATCGAGGTTGGATGAGAGGTGCTCCACTGTTGGGGGTCAGCGGGGCTCTTTTTCAACAATGAGTTGATACGCGCTTCTTTCCAACTCAACGGACCAGTAGCAACTTCCAGGGAGGCATTCCAGAGCCTGCTAGCGACTGGCCCAAGCCGCGTGCAGCCACAAAACGTAATAGGATCCAGTGGAGAGACATTCCTGGTCGAGAGGAACAAACTGTAAGTATCATTAATGTCAAGAAACTTAAAATTGGTTAGTGTTGCCTGTGTTGCATTAGTGGAGACAGGTAAGCTGAGAATCACTCCCATCGTCATTTCATTCAGCGCTGATCTCTTTGACGTTTGCACAAAGATAATTTGAGATGGACTCACACACATCTCGTAAACCCCAAGCTGGATTTTTATTACATGTAGGCTGCAAACAAGACTTTCTCTAGGTGAATTATTATTAAAATGTTGTCAGAAAATACCCTATCTCTGCCTTTCTACAAAGTTGTTCTACTTCTTCCATTCAGCCATCTACTCCTTCTTCATCTTGGTGGGTAATCTAAGTTCCATTGCCCCTCGACTGCTTGGCACCAGCTTTTACCACTAGTTAAATCAGTAGTATGCCTCTGGGTGGTCAGGGAATGTCTTTCATTTTTTGTTTCTATAAAGGGGTTATGGCACGTGGTGCTTTGCCCATCCAAACAGTAAAGTTCATTGCATTTTGAGACATTGCCAGACATTGACTTGTGGCCGAGGGAGCCAGTTCAAGAATTGTTCAACCAGGGCCGACCCTCTTTAATCAGGCGCCTACTGAAGGGAGGTTAAAAGCCATTGTTAATGGCACCCCAAAATAATCAGTCCAAGGATAAGCGACTGGGGCTTTAACTGTGATGACATCTGAGGCAGAAAAATGAGGTCAGGCCAAAGTCCTTCATGTGTTGCCCACATCTACAGATCAGAATGCCTCACATGGCATCTGGCCTTGATGGACATGGTTACTTCAACAATCCCTCTCTTCTTTCAACTTCACCTGCCTTCTTTCTTACAACTTCATCCCTCGCTCTTTTCTGATAAGTTCAGCCGTCCCTCTTGTCTTACAAGTCCTCCCTCTTTTTTACACGTTCTCCCAGCCTCTTTCTTACATGTCCAGCCTTTCCTCTTTCTTATAAGTCCACTCTTCCTTATATCTTATATGTTCACCTCTGCCCCTTTATTAAAAGTTCACCCTGTCTTCTTTCTTACAGTTCACCCCTTGCTCCTTTCTTATCAGTTCATCCCTTTGCTTATAAGTTCAACTGTCTCTCTTGTCTTCCAAGTTCACCCCTCCCTCTTTCTTACAAGTACCCCCTTCTTCTTCCTTTCAAGTTTATCCCTTCTGTTTTCTTACAAATTCACTCCTTGGGGCCGATTCACAGAACTAACTTAAGACAAAATCCTAAACTTACTTCTTTTGGTATTCACAGAAGTTAGGATTTTGTCTTAAGTTTGTCTTAAGACAAACTTAAGACAAACTTAAGACAGACTTAAAACAGACTTAAGACAGACTTAAGACAAACTTAAGACAGACTTAAGACAGACTTAAGACAAAATCCTAACTTAAGTCTGTCTTAAGTCTGTCTTAAGTTTGACTTAAGTTGGTCTTAAGTCTGTCTTAAGTCTGTCTTAAGTCAATCTTAAGTTTGTCTTAAGACAAACTTAAGACAAAATCCTAACTTCTGTGAATACCAAAAGTAGTAAGTTTAGGATTTTGTCTTAAGTTAGTTCTGTGAATCGGGCCCCTTGTCCTTATGAGCGTGAATTACCCAAAACTTCCGACACCCCAAGAAATACCTGAGTAACAAGCCCATGGGTTGTTGGATCGGGGCTGGTATTACACCTCGATTTCCAAGGCATCGTGACTTGAGATAAGTTGCAAATCAGCATATCAAAAATACAGTTTATTATGTAAGGGCAGGCTCACTAAGTGGGTTCTAAGGTGGAATTAGAACAATCATAAGAATTTCTTTACAGAAACTCAAAAGGTACAATTCAGAAATTGTAAAGTGCAGATGCATAGAGTCATTGATATGATGGCCATCTTTGATACAGATAATGAGCAAAGTAAAAAATATTCTAAATCCTTTAAGAGCAGCAAAATCAGAAAGAAATGAGACAGCATCCTTACTGGCATCCTTACTGGCATCCTTACTAGCATCCTTACTGGCATCCTTACTGGCATCCTTACTAGCATCCTTACTGGCATCCTTACTAGCATCCTTACTGGCATCCTTACTAGCATCCTTACTGGCATCCTTACTGGCATCCTTACTGGCATCCTTACTGGCATCCTTACTGGCATCCTTACTAGCATCCTTACTGGCATCCTTACTGGCATCCTCACTAGCATTGGAAAGGTATCTGGCTCACCCCCAAAACTGAGGATTAATACGGGGAACTTCCACATAGAACATTATAGAAACTGCAGAGTCATCATGGTGTGAGCAAAAGAAGACATTTAAAACAAAGCAGAAAACAGAAGTTCGAGCGTCATACAGCCTCACCACCTAAGCACTAGCCCACATCATGAATATTCATTCTGCCTCCCATGAGCCAATGAGATCCGGGGATGTCAGAACAAACTGGTTACAAAACAACAGCGAAGCATTGTGAATGAATGTCATACTGTGAGCGGGCAGAAGAAACCTTGAAGGAAAGTTACATAAATGAGCCCATTCTGTCGAGTATTCTGTCTGTTGTGATAAAGTAAACATGACTTGCTTGATTACATGCTGCAGAAATAATAAACAGTGAAGAAGGAGTATGATACACATGTTGTGAACAAGATGGCGTCGAGACCTGGCTGAGGCGTACTTAGCATACGCCAGAAAAATGCACTTTAAAAGGTCATAGCTAAATCCTTTCAAAGGCAATAACATAATGTAATCGTACACATGTGAATTCGAATGTCTTTTTCAATCCTCGCACATTGTTAATAATTCACATATAATATTTAAAAGCACAAAAACCTCTACACTCTTTTGTTACAAGTTCACCTCCTGATCGTTTCTTAAAAGTTCAACCCTGTCTCTTTCTTATAAATTTCCTCTCCCTTATGTCTTCATGTTCACCACTGCTTCTTTGTTATAAATTCACCCCTGCTTCTTTCTGATAAATTCACCCCTGCATCTTTCTTATAAGTCCACTCTACCTTGTGTCTTACATGTGCACCCCTACTTCTTTCTTACAACTTCACGCCTCCCTCTTTCTTGCAAGTTCACCCTGCCTCTCTCTTACAAGTTCATCCTTTCCTCTTTCTTAAAAGTTCACTCTCCCTCTTGTCTCACATGTTCACACCACTTCTTTCTTACAAGTTCACCCCTGCCTCTTCCTTACAGGTTCACCCCTGCCTCTTCCTTACAGGTTCACCCCTGCCTCTTCCTTACAGGTTCACCCCTGCCTCTCTCTTATAAGTTCACACTCCCTCTTGTCTTATATCTTCACCCCTGCCTCTTTCTTACAAGTTCACCCTTCCCTATTTCTTATAAGTACACTCCCCTTTGAGTCTCACATCTTCACCCTCTCTTTCTTACAAGCCCCCCCTTGTCTTACAAGTTCACCTCTGCCTCTTTCTTTCATGTTCGCCCACCTCTTTCTTATAAGTTCACCCCTCTTTCTTACAAGTTCACCCCTGCCTCTTTCTTACAATTTCACCTCTTCCTTACAAGTTCACCCCCTCATTCTTACAAGTTCACTCCTGCCTCTTTCTTACAAGCCCCCGCTTGTCTTACATGTTAACCCCTGCCTCTTTCTTACAAGTTCACCCCTCTTTCTTACAAGTTCACCCCTGCCTCTTTCTTACAAGTTCACCCCTGCCTCTTTCTTACAAGTTCACCTCTGCCTCTTCCTTACAAGTTCACCCCGGCCTCTTTCTTACAAGTGCACCTTCTCTATCTAACAAGTTCACCCCTGCCTCTAACTTACAAGTTAACCCCTGCCTCTTTCTTGCAAGATCACCCCCTCTTTCTCACAAGTTCACCCCTGCCTCTTTCTTACAAGTTCACCCCCCTCTTGTCTTACATGTTAACCCCTGCCTCTTTCTTGCAAGTTCACCCCCTCTTTCTTACAAGTTCACCCCTACCTCTTTCTTACAAGTTCACCCCCTCTTGTCTTACATGTTAGCCCCGCCTCTTTCTTACATGTCGCCCCTTCCTCTCTTCCCACTGGCCCAGCCCTCCATTTTCTCACTTGTTAATCCCTCCTTTGTCACTCCCAGCGTCCCAGAGTGATTCCAAGTGTGACATTCATCCCGCCGCACACCCTTCAGCCCAGGTTCAAAGGCTCCGGGTATGGCCCGGATGATGTATGCGCCGGGAGGAGGCTCCAGCAGAGACAAGCAGCGTCAGCATCTGCAAGCCATCAGCGCTGCACACATGCTGCGGTTTAACGAAATCTGCAGGCATCAGGGGCGCGATTACACCACATCTGGATGGGTTTAGACGGCATTGTCTGCCCAGTTCAAAGTTGTTTCCTTCGGTCTCAGCAATCTGCCCAGCTGTTTTTTATCTCAAATTCTTCGCCACTGACCAGGACATGTTTTCCTTGGCAGGCCGGGTGCTTTCTAAAGCCCCTGCGAGTTACGAAATGGCGAATGAAAATAGACTTTCTTCTCCAACTGCCCTCCGCTGTCCTCCTCTTCCTCATCTTGGCCCAGTGAGATGGGGCAGGACGGGGTGAGTTATGGGGCAGTTGTATGTCATTTCCTGATGCCGTAGATCACAAGGCGCGACTGCTGTCTACAGATGAGACCCGCCACTTACATGGGGCATCCGCTCCGCCTCAAACTTACATTTTACTTTTTTTTAAACTTTTGTGTAACGCTGAAAACTGGTGAAAGGTTTCATGGGAGCGCTTGTGCACACTGGCCGCAGAAGTGACAACTCCCTACAGGTTGCCAGAGAAATCCCTGGGGAAAATATGTTACAGAAATATACATTGAAAGTGAAGTCACCCTAATCCTTTCACGAATCCCAAACATAACCCTACACCTGATCGTACCCATGACCTCAACCCTCACCCTTCCCCCTGCCCTAATCCTAGCCCCGACTTTAGCCGTACCCTATTCATAGCACTACATCGAAGCCTTACATGAACCCAGCCATGAAAACGAACCTAAACCCCACCCGTCCTATAGGTCCCACCCTTACCCCAAACCCCAAACCACAAACTCAGCGTCATCTGGTGTATTAGCCACTGCTCTTCCCTTCCTGCCGCCTCTTGCTTCTCTATTTCAAAGTTTCTTTTTAAGTCACCATCATCCTTTCAGTGTCACCTTCCTGTATGTCTGCTCCCTCCAGAAATACATTAAAGAGTCACTGATAACATTGGAATGGAGCAACATGAGCGGGAGGGGGAGCAACACAAGGGGTGTCAAGCCCCATCCTCAGTGGCATGAACACTCAGCAGGATGACACCCCAACGTTCCTAAGTATTAAGGGCCGAGCATTTATAGGCTGCTGCTATTGTCTGGTGGCTTGAGAGGGAAAGGTAGGGTGTCCTGCGCAGCGTTGGGGTCAATCAATCAATCAGGTGTTTGTTAATCGCGACTACTCACCAGTAAGGGTCTCAAGGCGCTAGGGGAGGTGGGGGGGTGTCGCAGGTTCCAGTGCATCAAGGAGGGGGTCTGTCGAAGAGCCAGGTTTTGAGGTTTCTCGCGAAGATGGGGAGCGATGTTGTCTGTCTGAGGTGGAGAGGAAGGTCGTTCCAGGCTCTGGCCGCGCAGAAGGAGAAGGAGCGGCCTCCCGATCTGGTCTTTCTGGTGCGGGGGACCACGGCATAGGAGAGCTGGGCTGATCGTAGGGTCCTTTGGGGTGCGTGGAATTTGAGTTGACTATTCAAGTATGCTGGTCCGATGTTGTGGAGGGCCTTGTGTGCATGGGTGAGCATCTTGAAGGTGACTCTTGCCTTGATAGGGAGCCAGTGGAGTGTGTGCAGGTGCTGGGAGATATGGCAGTGTCTTGGCAGGTTGAGGACCAGTCTTGCGGCGGCGTTCTGGATGTTCTGTAGCTTGCGGGTGAGGTTTTTGTTTATTCCGGCGTAGTGTGCGTTGCCATAGTCGAGCCTGCTGGTGACGAGGGCTTTAGTGGCGGTCTTTCTGTGCTCGAGGGGGATCCATTTGATGGTCTTACGTAGGAGGCGGAGGGTGTGGAAGCAGGAGGATGCAACGGAGTTGATCTGGCGGTCCATTTTGAGCTCGGAGTCCAGGATGATTCCCAGGTTGCGTGCATGGTCCGTGGGGGTGGGTGGGCTACCAAGGGTGGGGGGCCACCAGGTGTCGTTCCAGGCGTCAGGGTTTGGGCCCATGATGAGTACGTCTGTTTTGACGGTGTTCAGTTGTAGGCAGCTGCTTTTCATCCATTTGGCAACGGCTTCCATGCTTTCTTGAAAGTTGTGTCTGGCGGTGTTGGTTTAGTTGGTTAGGGAGATGATGAGTTGGGTGTCATCTGCGTATGACACAATGTTGAGCCCATAGGTTCTGACGATCAGGCGAGCGGAGCCATGATTGCACACACAGGTTAGCACTGCACACTCATGCATCCTCCATGGCGCAGGAAGGTCCCACCATGGGATGTGGGTGGGACCTTCCTGCACCATGGAGGATGCCTGAGTGTGCAATGCTAACCTGGCTAAGAGACTCTTTGGGTCTCATTTACAAGGAACTGATGCATCTGCATAGATGCGTCAGTTTCCTTGCACCACCATGGATGCGCTGTATTTACAATACAGGGCTCCATGGCGCAAGAATTTACAGATGCATCAGAAATTCTGACGCATCTGTTGACCCAAAAGTGACACATTGCTAGAGTTGCTCATGAAAGTGACGCAACTCCAGCAATGCAGCACAATAGATGGGTGAGTCCCATTCAAAAAGCCCTGTGTCATTCCTTACGCCCGGTCTGAGCAGGCGTAGGGGTGTTGACGCAGCGAAGATGTAGAGTGATGCAGTGAAATGTTGTAAATTTCACTGCATAATTTCTACATGGATTTTTGCGCGGAAACGCCCACCCTGCATACATAATACCTGACGCATCACGTTGCAAATGGTCCGCAATATGGTGCATTGTTTGCGCTACCGCTGCATCACAAAAAGTGACTCAATGGCAGCACAAAAGTGTAGCATGGGGCTTCTAAATCTGCCCCTTTATTTAAAGTCTGGGAAGTAATTCTCTGAATCCCTTGTGGATTGTCCTCTCTGGGCGGATCTTGAACGTTCTTTTATATCTCCTTTCTCATTCCTGGAACACATATCCTTCTCTAGCAAACCACAATCTTTATCTACTCCCGTAATTAAACACACATCAAAAATGTTGAAACCTAATTCTCTGCCAGATCCTATGGATTGGAATACCTTCTCCAGATTCACTATTTGGACATGCTCTTCGCTACATGGAGATTTACATCACTTACTTTTTACATGCTTACCTGTTCATAGTTTTGGAAAACTGTATGGTGTTAAATTAATTTAATTTTTGATTCCAGATGCCCTTTTTCTGCCTCCAATGTGTTTTTGGGAAGCTAATCCCCTGTATGGGCAGACTGCGACTCTAACACGCAGATAATACACTTTTTGTTAGCAGTAGCTTTTCAACAGACAACTAAGAACTGGGAAGATTTTACCAGATTGTCTTATCAAGCAGGGTGGTACGCTGTCTGTTATAACCATAGGTTGGATACAACTTTTGTATACCCTATTCATATGGCAACGAAACATTCGATTGGATGGTTACCCCTTACATTGTTTCTTGATGCTAGTGCTAGACGCCCCTTGACTCCCGTGCAACAAGACGTCTCGAAACCTCCGTGACTTTCCTCGTGTTACTACTGTGTCAACTGATCATTTCTTATTCTGTACTTAGACCTCTATATGACTTGTAACCTTCTTTTATTTGCACCGATCAAATTACACATCCCTGACATTTTCTACTTATGCGATGCTAAACTGACTTATGTATTTAATCACTTTGTTTCTCAGTTTCAGTTTGCTTTATGTGATTTTTTATTGCTATATTGTCATTTGTATTGCTACCTTAAATTCCCTCATTAAACATATTTCTTTTTTGACTTAAAAAATAAAGTCTGGGAAGTAATGTTGAGCACACCACAGAAGGACCTTACACAAAGCACCACTGCCTAAGTGCACACCCAGACAGCCCCTCGCGTTAGATAAAATGTAGCTGAGACCTGTGTCGCCGAGTCTAGGGTTGCACAAGTTCTTACTTAGGTTTCAGTGTGCAAGAAATCAGCTCCAGATTAGATAACCTCATGAGAAATGTGAGGCAAAGCCCTTTCCTTCAACTCATCCCTTCCCACCTCCTGCAGCTCAGGCCAGAACGGCCCTCCCCTGACACACCAGTTCCCATCACTGGCTCCCACCCCAGTGGTGATGCAGGTAGAGCTGCTACAAGAGGTCTCCCTCGTGGTGGGTCTGCGCCAGGTGGGCTGGGATCACTGACAGAACATCGAAAACACAAACATCGTGTGCACAGAATATCGCATAAAAGATATCGAGGGTCGAAATAGTGAGAAGGTAAGTGCAGGTAGGTAAATATAGATTCACTATTCTCACCCCCACATCTACCTACCTTGAAGATATATATATATATAGGCAAGATACATATATGTGGAGTTACATATAGTAAAACTTTACTTACCCATAGAAAATGACCCACACCATATTGTGGTCCTCGATATTTTTGATACAATATTTTGTCCGACGATGTTTTATTTTTTATATTCAGTATCAATATCTTTGGGCTCTAAGTGGCTGCGGGGAGGCTCTATGATTGATTGCGTTGGTGTTTATATGGCTCTTCCGAAGCCTCCCTGGGGCGACCAGTGCTTCATTTGTGGAAGAGGTGTGGCGCAGCGGCCAGGGTGCCTGACTCCGGACCACGGGGTTCACGGTTTGATCCCCGGGACCGGCGGCAGGTTAAACCCAGCACCATGTGACTCTGGGCAATAGCTCGCTTAATCTTCCCGACGGCCCCCAGCGCCGGGACATCTCTCCGGAGGTAACTGTGCGCTTTACAAATGCTGGTGTTTGTAAAAATAATAAGTGCCGGTGCTGAAAGCTCTGCTCAGAAGCCCCGATTAGCAAAGATGCGCAGCCTTCAATCCACCTCATGCCTCTCTGGCCCACCACCAGACGCTCCCTGCTCCTTTATCTCACCCCTGCTGGTTCCTGCTTCCTCTCTAGTACTCTACCAGACACTCCCTGCATCTCACTCCTGCAGGCTCCTGCTTTCCCTCTAGTATCACCAGACCTTCCCTGCCTGGTTCTCACTCCTGCAGGCTCCTGCCTTCCCTCTGGTACCACCAGACCCTCCCTGCCCCTGTGTCTCACTCCTGCAGGCTGCTGCTTCCTCTCTAGTGCACCACCAGACGCTCCCTGCCCCTGCATCTCACACCTGCAGGCTCCTTTTTCCTCTCTAGTCCACCACCAGACCCTCTCTTCCCCTGTGTCTTACTCCTGCAGGCTCCTGTTTTCCCTCTAGTTCACCACAAGCCCCTCCCTGCCCCTGTGTCTCACTCCTGCAGGCTGCTGCTTCCTCTCTAGTACACCACCAGACACTCCCTGCCTGTGCCTCTCACTCCTGCAGGCTGCTGCTTCCTCTCTAGTCCACCACCAGACGCTTCCTACCCCTGTGCCTTATTCCTGTAGGTTCCTGCTCTCTCTCTAGTCCACCATCAGACCAGCCCTGCCCCTGCGTCTCACTCCTGCAGGCTCCTGGTTCCTCTCTCTAGTCTCCCACCAGAACCTCCCTGCCCCTGCGTCTCACTCCTGCAGGCTCCTGCTTCCTCTCTAGTCACCTCCAGACGCTCCCTGCCCCTGTGTCTCACTCCTGCAGGCTCCTGCTTCCTCTCTAGTCACCTCCAGACACTCCCTACCCCTGTGTCTCACTCCTGCAGGCTCCTGCTTCCTCTCTAGTCACCTCCAGACGCTCCCTGCCCTGTGACTCACTCCTGCAGGTTCCTTCTTCCTCTCTGGTCCTCTGCCAGATGCTCCCTACCTCTACATTTCACTCCTGCATGCGAGTCCTTCCTCTCTAGTTCACCCCCAGACACTCCCTGCCTTTGCATCTGACTCCTGCAGGCTTCTGCTTCCTCTATAGTCCACGACCAGACCCTCCCTGCCCCTACGTCTCACTCCTAGTCTCCTGCTCCCTCTCTAGTCAACCACCAGACGCTTCCTGCTCCTGTGTCTTACTCCTGCAGGCTCCTGCTTCCTCTCCTCTCCACCACCACACCCTCCCTGGCCCTGCATCTCGTTCCCACATGCTCCCCCTCCCTCTCTAGTCCACCATCAGACCAGCCCTGCCCTGTGTCTCACTCCTGCAGGTTCCTTCTTCCTCTCTGGTCCTCTCCCAGATGCTCCCTTCCCCTGCATTTCACTCCTGCAGGCGAGTCCTTCCTCTCTAGTCGACCATCAGACCGGCCCTGCCACTGCGTCCCACTCCTGCAGGCTTCTGCTTCCCTTCTAGTTCACAACCAGCCAATCCCTGCATCTCACTCCTGCGGGCCCCTGCTTTTTGTTTTCAGATTTTTTTCGTTTTTCAGATGTTTTTTAGGTCTCGCCTGACCCAGCGCATGCGCTGGTCTGGCGAGACTTTTTGTGAGGACTCAAAAAAGTGCTACCACTGTAGCCTAGAGCTACAGTGCATGTGCGCGGGCACGCGCGCCTCGCTTTTGCGGCCGTACGGCTGCTTTGATGTTTGATCGCGATCACTTTCACTTTCGCGGCTGCACGGCCGCTTTGATGTTCTCCGTGAGGCAGTTTTTTTTTCTCCTGTTTATTACTTCTATGTAGTAATGGTGGCACCCGTGCGCCGCCATTACTACAGAGCAGTAATAAACAGAAACTAGCATTGGCATAGCCAATAGGTCTAACTTTTGGGACCTTATAAGTATTTAGTTATGCAACTGTTGCATGGCTAAACACTTATATGGTCCCAAAAGCGAGACCTATTGGCTATGCCAATGCTTGTCTGCCTTTCTCTTCCTCCTTCTTTCTCTTGCGTTTGTTTTTTCCTGTCTTGGGCTCTGGAAATGACTACTGGAGAAAATTAAGTGTTGGTCCCCAAGGTGCCAGTAAGCACCAGGGGCCACTGATTACCTTCATGAACTAGTAGCAAATGTATGTGGAAAGCATTTGTTTGACATTGTGCGCGAGCGAGCGCAATGATGCTCTTGTCTAGGACCACGGCCATTTTAGACACGCCGTATTGGAAGTGTGCGCTCTAGTCTTTGCCAGCTTGGATATGTCATCCATTCACGCCCAATTTCAGACTGGCAGCAGTGAGAAGCGCGCTAAAGGTAAGCCTTTCTCCGTCCCTCTATGCCCAGACCATGTCCAGGGCCCGGGACACTGCCCAGTCTTTTTCCCGCAGCCGGTAAGCAAGGCCTTAATACTACTGTTAAATGATTTGCACCTGCGTAGCCTTGAACCTATTAGTTTGAAGCTCCTCACCCGTGCAACCGAATATCCAAGGAGGAGCACGCGCATTTCATCTTTACGCCGTATCTTTTATAATTTTGAATCCAGCAGCCTGTATATCATACTTGTCGGAATCCCAGTGTAACATGCATTCTAATCAATGTCTGTTGATGGTTGGACCTGTGACTGAGGGGAGGAGTCTGGAAGACTCATTTTCATTCTGCATGAATCGCAGAATCCTGCTTAAAGCGGGCTCGGCCCGTGATCTTACATGCCTCCTGGTTGTCTCTTCAAATTAGCCAAAGGACCCACATGATTATTTACAAAAGTAAATGTTTTGTCTCGTCATGGATTATCAAATCACTTTCCTTACAGAATATATTCGCAAAATTTCTCATTCAAAATTTCAATTAATAAAACTGAATCCGATAAAATGGTATTAATTTACAGTCTCTGGCCCTGTGAAGAACGTTATTACTTGTATACTGGAGTCAATCTCTCTAGTCTAGAAACTAACAATTTTATCTTGCTTTAAGATTTTAATCTCCATGTGGACAGGGAATCTGACATGGAGGCCATAGAGTTGCTATTCATTCGGCCTTTGATTTGCTGTAACTTGTACAAGGACCAACTCACTCGCAGGCCATGTTCGTGCCCATATCTAGTCCTGCCAAGCTTTCGCCAACACTCTTTCTACTTTAGACCTGACTTAGATGGACCACAAAGCGATGCTTTTGTCAGTCAAAGAGAGAGACCAAAATGAAAAACATTTCTGATCACTCATGATCTAAATTGAACCCCCTGAAGTGATCCCCTGTTTAGAGCATACTGTGCCTAAGCCTCCTGGGAGTCTTGACTAGGCCTGGGCAAAAATTTCGTTCCGTTCGCGGAAATTGCGATAATTTGACATTTTTGCGTTCCGCGGAGAGCGCGAAAATGTCAAAAATTCCGGTTTCCGCAGCTTGGCGATAATTTGTTTCTTGCTCGCGCTGTAAAATGATACATTCTCGCGCGCGCGCGATCGCCTTACCTGAATCCCTGCGTTCGCCGACAAGTTTTCTTGATCTGGTCGCGTTCTCCATGAGATGTTGTATTGTTTTTAGCCATTTGCGCTGTCTCGCGACAGTTCGCGCCCGCAGTGACGTCATGCGTCGCGCGATCACGTCTTTCTTCTCGCGATCATGCACCGCGAGAACAACTCAAAACAAGATGGCCGCGCCCGCAAGCAACCACATGGGTAAGTTGGCGACCCGCAACCATGCAGAAAATCTCGCGAACATGCCGGAAAAAAACTTCCGCATCTTCGCGATATTTCTGCTTGTTTGCGATAATTTTAAACATTCTCGCGATAATTTGCGAAGGTTAATTCCGCAAATTCCGCCCACCCCTAGTCTTGACAAGTACGTCGATCTGTTTGATAAACGGATCACTGATGTCCTATGTGCTGCCCTTCTTGTGACGTCCTTTATTGACCTCCCTAAGAGGTCCTTTATTTTCCAGCGTTCTAGTCCATCTGCTCCTTGGTTCTTCTCACTCCTGCAGGTTCATTCTTCCTCTCTGGTCCTCTGCCAGATGCTCCCTGCCCCTGCATTTCACTCCTGCAGGCGCGTCCTTCCTCTCTAGTCCACCACCAGACGCTCCCTGCTCCTGTGTCTTACTCCTGCAGTCTCCTGCTTCCTCTCCTCTCCACCACCAGACGCTCCCTGCTCCTGTGTCTTACTCCTGCAGGCTCCTGCTTCCTCTCTACGCTTCCAGCTCCTGTGTCTTACTCCTGCAGGCTCCTGCTTCCTCTCCTCTCCACCACCAGATGCTTCCTGCTCCTGTGTCTTACTCCTGTAGTCTCCTGCTTCCTCTCCTCTCCTCTCCACCACCAGACGCTTCCTGCTCCTGTGTCTTACTCCTGCAGGCTCCTGCATCCTCTCCACTCCACGACCAGACGCTTCCTGGTCCTGTGTCTTACTCCTGCACGCTCCTGCTCCCTCTCTAGTCCACCACCAGATGCTCCCTGCTCCAGTGTCTTACTCCTGCAGTCTCCTGCTTCCTCTCCTCTCCACCACCAGACGCTTCCTGCTCCTGTGTCTTACTCCTGCAGCCTCCTGCTTCCTCTCCTCTCCACCGCCAGACGATTCCTGCTCCTGTGTCTTACTCCTGCAGACTCCTGCTTCCTCTCCTCTCCACCGCCAGACGCTTCCTGCTCCTGTGTCTTACTCCTGCAGTCTCCTGCTTCCTCTCCTCTCCACCGCCAGACGCTTCCTGCTCCTGTGTCTTACTCCTGCAGACTCCTGCTTCCTCTCCTCTCCACCGCCAGACGCTTCCAGCTCCTGTGTCTTACTCCTGCAGGCTCCTGCTTCCTCTCTACGCTTCCTGCTCATGTGTCTTACTCCTGCAGGCTCCTGCTTCCTCTCCTCTCCACCGCCAGACGCTTCCTGCTCCTGTGTCTTACTCCTGCAGGCTCCTGCTTCCTCTCCTCTCCACCGCCAGACGCTTCCTGCTCCTGTGTCTTACTCCTGCAGGCTCCTGCTTCCTCTCCTCTCCACCGCCAGACGCTCCCTGCTCCTGTGTCTTACTCCTGCAGGCTCCTGCTTCCTCTCCTCTCCACCGCCAGACGCTCCAGACGCTGAGAAGACATCGTTCTTCTCGGTCTGCACCTTGTTAGACAACAGAGCTGACTCTCACGATAATGCTCATGGGCTCTAGGAATCCAGTCACCAATTGGAGAATCCTCCAATTGGTGAAGTGAAGTGAAGACTATCCCATATTTATTAAAGAATACTTGACTGAACTTTAGGTGCAAGCGTGACTGACGATTGATTGCGACATATTTACGTCCCCGTTTGGTGGTTTGTGCACCTTTTCGCGGAAGAATCTCCGGGTTTGTGGCACAGAATATACTGGGGTACCGAAGACAGCACTGAAACCAGCGCCATCTCTTCTTTGGGATACCGGGATATCATATAAATGTATGGGTTGAAATAAATACCCGGATTCAAAGACTGTACAAAGGACTCCGGATACCAAATATCCTTGAGAAAGTCCTGGGGCAACCCCCCCACCCCAAATACGGCAAAACATGTGATGGCGCAAGGGCGAAAGCTGACAATAGCTGCTGAACAAAAGGTTGAAGTACTGAACAATAAACCCACAACCACAAGAAACATCTCTTCACCTTTGTTTTGTCATACTGCACTTTTGTACTGACCTAAGATATACTTATGTGTGCGTCATGATGTCATAAAGAGATGACCAATCCTGGGATTGTAAAAGCGGGGGGTGGGGCGTACATCCCCTTCTTGGGAGCACAGTGGTGAGAACTTTTGTCATTAAGATATAGCTGTGACCGTTGATAGAGCGCCTCAGACCTATCCAATCCCAACAGGGCATATGAAGGGCGCCGCAGACCTATCCAATCCCAACGGGGCATATGAAGGGCACTGCAGACCTATCAAACCCCAACGGAGCATATGAAGGGCACCGCAGACCCATCAAATCCCAACGGAGCATATGAAGGGCACCGCAGCCCTATCAAATCCCAACGGGGCATATGAAGGGCACTGCAGACCTATCCAATCCCAACGGGGCATATGAAGGGCACCGCAGACCTATCCAATCCCAACGGGGCATATGAAGGGCACTGCAGACCTATCCAATCCCAACGGGGCATATGAAGGGCACTGCAGACCTATCCAATCCCAACAGGGCATATGAAGGGCACCGCAGACCTATCAAATCCCAACGGAGCATATGAAGGGCACCGCAGACCTATCAAATTCCAACGGAGCACATGAAGGGCGTCGTAGACCTATCAAAACCCAGGGGAGCATATGAAGGGTGCCGCAGACCTATCAAATCCCAACGGAGATTATGAAGGGCACAGCAGACCTATCAAATCCCAACAGAGCATATGAAGGGCGCTGCAGACCTATCAAATCCCAACGGAGCATATGAAGGGCACCGCAGACCTATCAAATCCCAACAGAGCATCCGAAGGGTGCCGCAGACCTATCAAACCCCAACGGAGCATATGAAGGGCACCGCAGACCTATTAAATCCCAACGGAGCATATGAAGGACACCGCAGATCTACCAAATCCCAACGGAGCATATGAAGGGCACCGCAGACCTATCAAATCCCAACAGAGCATACGAAGGGAGCCGCAGACCTATCAAACCCCAACTGAGCATATGAAAGGCACCGCAGACCTATTAAATCCCAACGGAGCATATGAAGGGCACCGCAGACCTACCAAATCCCAACGGAGCATATGAAGGGCACTGCAAACCTATCAAATCCCAACGGAGCATATGAAGGGCTCCGCAGTGCCTATCAAATCCCAATGGAGCATATGAAGGGCACCGCAGACCTATCAAATCCCAGCGGAGCATATGAAGGGCACCGCAGACCTATCAAATCCCAACAGAGCATATGAAGGGCACCGCACACCTATCAAATCCCAACAGAGCATATGAAGGGCACCGCAGACCTATCACACCCAAACAGAGCATATGAAGGGCACTGCAGACCTATAAAATCCCAACGGAGCATATGAAGGGCACCGCAGACCTATCAAATTCCAACAGAGCATATGAAGGGTACCGCAGACCTATCAAATCCCAACGGAGCAGATGAAGGGCACCGCAGACCTATCAAATCCCAACAGAGCATATGAAGGGCACCACAGACCTATCAAATCCCAACGGAGACTATGAAGGGCGCCGCAGACCTATCCAATCCCAACGGGGCATAAGAAGGGCACCGTAGACCTATCAAATCCCAACAGAGCATATGATGGGCACCGCAGACCTATCAAATCTCAACGGAGCATATGAAGGGCATCGCAGACCTATCAAATCCCAACGGAGCATATGAAGGGCGCCGCAGAACTATCAAACCCCAACGGAGCATATGAAGGGCACAGCAGAACTATTAAATCCAAACGGAGCATATGAAGGGCACCGCAGACCTACCAAATCCCAACGGAGCATATGAAGGGCACCGCAGACCTATCAAATCCCAACAGAGCATACGAAGGGTGCCGCAGACCTATCAAACCCCAACGTAGGATATGAAGGGCACCACAGACCTATTAAATCCCAACGGAGCATATGAAGGGCACCGCAGACCTACCAAATCCCAACGGAGCATATGAAGGGCACCACTGACCTATCAAACTCCAATGGAGCATATGAAGGGCACTGCAGACCAATCAAATCCCAACGGATCATATGAAGGGCACCGCAGACCTATCAAATCCCAACGGAGCATATGAAGGGCACCGCAGACCAATCAAATCCCAATGGAGCATATGAAGGGCACCGCAGACCTATCAAATCCCAACGGAGCATATAAAGGGCGCCGCAGACCTATCAAACCCCAACGGAGCATATGAAGGGCACCGCAGACCTATCGAATCTCAATGGAGCATATGAAGGGCACCGCAGACCTATCAAATCCCAACGGAGCATATGAAGGGCACCGCAGACCTATCAAATCCCAACGGAGCATATGAAGGGCGCCGCAGACCTATTCAATCCCAACGGGGCATAAGAAGGGCGCCGCAGACCTATCAAACCCCAACGGAGCATATGAAGGGCACCGCAGACCTATCGAATCTCAATGGAGCATATGAAGGGCCCCGCAGACCTATCAAATCCCAATGGAGCATATGAAGGGCACCGCAGACCTATCAAATCCCAACGGAGCATATGAAGGGCACCGCAGACCTATCAAATCCCA
This sequence comes from Triturus cristatus, assembly GCF_964204655.1. Classification (NCBI taxonomy): domain Eukaryota; kingdom Metazoa; phylum Chordata; class Amphibia; order Caudata; family Salamandridae; genus Triturus; species Triturus cristatus. The sequence continues at coordinate 17,432,461 of NC_140592.1, read as the reverse complement.
ACGGAGCATATGAAGGGCGCCGCAGACCTATTCAATCCCAACGGGGTATAAGAAGGGCGCCGCAGACCTATCAAACCCCAACGGAGCATATGAAGGGCACCGCAGACCTATCGAATCTCAATGGAGCATATGAAGGGCACCGCAGACCTATCCAATCCCAACGGGGCATAAGAAGGGCGCCGCAGACCTATCAAATCCCAACAGAGCATATGAAGGGCACCGCAGACCTATCAAATCTCAACGGAGCATATGAAGGGCACCGCAGACCTATCAAATCCCAACGGAGCATATGAAGGACGCCGCAGACCTATCAAACCCCAACGGAGCATATGAAGGGCACAGCAGACCTATTAAATCCCAACGGAGCATATGAAGGGCACCGCAGACCTACCAAATCCCAACGGAGCATATGAAGGGCACCGCAGACCTATCAAATCCCAACAGAGCATACGAAGGGTGCCGCAGACCCATCAAACCCCAACGGAAGATATGAAGGGCACCACAGACCTATTAAATCCCAACGGAGCATATGAAGGGCACCGCAGACCTACCAAATCCCAACGGAGCATATGAAGGGCACCGCTGACCTATCAAACTCCAATGGAGCATATGAAGGGCACCGCAGACCTATCAAATCCCAACGGAGCATATGAAGGGCACCGCAGACCTATCAAATCCCAACGGAGCATATGAAGGGCACCGCAGACCTATCAAATCCCAATGGAGCATATGAAGGGCACCGCAGACCTATCAAATCCCAACGGAGCATATGAAGGGCACCGCAGACCTATCAAATCCCAACGGAGCATATGAAGGGCGCCGCAGACCTATTCAATCCCAACGGGGCATAAGAAGGGCGCCGCAGACCTATCAAACCCCAACGGAGCATATGAAGGGCACCGCAGACCTATCGAATCTCAATGGAGCATATGAAGGGCACCGCAGACCTATCCAATCCCAACGGGGCATAAGAAGGGCGCCGCAGACCTATCAAATCCCAACAGAGCATATGAAGGGCACCGCAGACCTATCAAATCTCAACGGAGCATATGAAGGGCACCGCAGACCTATCAAATCCCAACGGAGCATATGAAGGATGCCGCAGACCTATCAAACCCCAACGGAGCATATGAAGGCCACAGCAGACCTATTAAATCCCAACGGAGCATATGAAGGGCACCGCAGACCTACCAAATCCCAACGGAGCATATGCAGGGCACCACAGACCTATCAAATCCCAACAGAGCATACGAAGGTTGCCGCAGACCTATCAAACCCCAACAGAGCATATGAAGGGCTCCGCAGACCTATTAAATCCCAACGGAGCATATGAAGGGCACCGCAGACCTACCAAATCCCAACGGAGCATATGAAGGGCACTGCAGACCTATCAAATCCCAACGGGGCATATGAAGGGCGCCGCAGACCTATCAAATCCCAACGGAGCATATGAAGGGCACCGCTGACCTATCAAACTCCAACGGAGCATATGAAGGGCACGGCAGACCTATCAAATCCTAACGGAGCATATGAAGGGCACTGCAGACCTATCAAATCCCAACAGAGCATATGAAGGGCGCCGCAGACCTATCCAATCAAAACAGAGAATATGAAGGGCGCCGCAGACCTATCAAATCCCAACGGAGCATATGAAGGGCGCCGCAGACCTATCAAATCCCAACGGGGCATATGAAGGGCGACGCAGACCTATCAAATCCCAACGGGGCATATGAAGGGCACCGCAGACCTATCAAATCCCAACAGAGCATATGAAGGGCGATGCAGACCTATCAAATCCCAACGGGGCATATGAAGGGCGCCGCAGACCTATCCAATCAAAACAGAGAATATGAAGGGCGCCGCAGACCTATCAAATCCCAACGGAGCATATGAAGGGCACCGCGCTGACCTATCAAACTCCAACGGAGCATATGAAGGGTGCAGCAGGCCTATCAAATTCCAACAGAGCATATGAAGGGCACCGCAGACCTATCAAATCCCAACAGAGCATATCAAGGGCACCGCTGACCTATCAAATCCCAACGGAGCATTTGAAGGGTACCGCTGACCTATCAAATCCCAACGGAGCATATGAAGGGCGACGCAGTTCTATCAAATCCCAACGGAGCATATGAAGGGCACCACAGACCTATCAAATCCCAACGGGGCATATGAAGGGCACCGCAGACCTATCAAATCCCAACAGAGCATATGAAGGGCACCGCAGACCTATCAAATCCCAACGGAGCATATGAAGGGCGCCGCAGACCTATCAAATCCCAAAGGAGCATATGAATGGCACCGCTGACCTATCAAATCCCAACGGAGCATATGAAGGGCACCGCAGACCTATCAAATCCCAACAGAGCATATGAAGGGCGCCGCAGACCTATCAAATACCAACGGAGCATATGAAGGGCGCCCGCCGACCTATTAAATCCCAACGGAGCATATGAAGGGCACCGCAGACCTATCAAATCCCAACAGAGCATATTAAGGGCACCGCAGACCTATCCAATCCCAATGGAGCATATGAAGGGCACCGCAGACCTATCAAATCCCAACGGAGCATATGAAGGGCACTACAGACCTATCACATCCCAACAGAGCATATGAAGGGCGCCGCAGACCTATCCAATCCCAACAGAGCATATGAAGGTCGCCGCAGACCTATCAAATCCCAACGGAGCATATGAAGGGAGCCGCAGACCTATCAAATCCCAAAGGGGCATATGAAGGGCGACGCAGACCTATCAAATCCCAACGGGGCATATGAAGGGCACCGCAGACCTATCAAATCCCAACAGAGCAAATGAAGGGCGACGCAGACCTATTGAATCCCAACGGAGCATATGAAGGGCACCGCAGACCTATCCAATCCCAACGGAGCATATGAAGGGCGACGCAGACCTATCAAATCCCAATGGGGCATATGAAGGGCACCGCAGATCTATCAAATCCCAACAGAGCATATGAAGGGTGACGCAGACCTATCAAATCCCAACGGAGCATATGAAGGGCACCGCAGACCTATCAAATCCCAACAGAGTATATGAAGGGCGACGCAGACCTATCAAATCCCAACGGGGCATATGAAGGGCGCAGCAGACCTATCAAATCCCAACAGAGCATATGAAGGGCACCGCAGACCTACCAAATCCCAACAGAGCATATGAAGGGCACCGCTGACCTATCAAATCCCAACGGAGCATTTGAAGGGCACCGCTGACCTATCAAATCCCAACAGAGCATATGAAGGGCGACGCAGACCTATCAAATCCCAACGGAGCATATGAAGGGCTCCGCAGACCTATCAAATCCTAATGGGGCATATGAAGGGCACCGCAGACCTATCAAATCCCAACAGAGCATATGAAGGGCACCGCAGACCTATCAAATCCCAACGGAGCATATGAAGGGCGCCGCAGACCTATCAAATCCCAACGGAGCATATGAATGGCACCGCTGACCTATCAAATCCCAACGGAGCATATGAAGGGCACCGCAGACCTATCAAATCCCAACGGAGCATATGAAGGGCACCGCAGACCTACCAAATCCCAACGGAGCATATGAAGGCCACTGCAGACCTATCACATCCCAACAGAGCATATGAAGGGCGCCGCAGACCTATCCAATCCCAACAGAGCATATGAAGGGCGCCGGTGACCTATCAAATCCCAACGGAGCATATGAAGGGCGCCGCAGACCTATCAAATCCCAACGGGGCATATGAAGGGCGACGCAGACCTATCAAATCCCAACAGGGCATATGAAGGGCACTGCAGACCTATCAAATCCCAACCGAGCATATGAAGGGCGACGCAGACCTATTAGATCCCAACGGAGCATATGAAGGGCACCGCAGACCTATCCAATCCCAACGGAGCATATGAAGGGCGACGCAGACCTATCAAATCCCAATGGGGCATATGAAGGGCACCGCAGATCTATCAAACCCCAACAGAGCATATGAAGGGTGACGCAGACCTATCAAATCCCAACGGAGCATATGAAGGGCACCGCAGACCTATCAAATCCCAACAGAGTATATGAAGGGCGACGCAGACCTATCAAATCCCAACGGGGCATATGAAGGGCACAGCAGACCTATCAAATCCCAACGGGAGCATATGAAGGGCACCGCAGACCTATCAAATCCCAACAGAGCATATGAAGGGCACCGCTGACCTATCAAATCCCAACGGAGCATTTGAAGGGCACCGCTGACCTATCAAATCCCAACAGAGCATATGAAGGGCGACGCAGACCTATCAAATCCCAACGGGGCATATGAAGGGCACCGCAGACCTATCAAATCCCAACAGAGCATATGAAGGGCGATGCAGACCTATCAAATCCCAACGGGGCATATGAAGGGCGCCGCAGACCTATCCAATCAAAACAGAGAATATGAAGGGCGCCGCAGACCTATCAAATCCCAACGGAGCATATGAAGGGCACCGCGCTGACCTATCAAACTCCAACGGAGCATATGAAGGGTGCAGCAGGCCTATCAAATCCCAACAGAGCATATGAAGGGCACCGCAGACCTATCAAATCCCAACAGAGCATATCAAGGGCACCGCTGACCTATCAAATCCCAACGGAGCATTTGAAGGGTACCGCTGACCTATCAAATCCCAACGGAGCATATGAAGGGCGACGCAGTTCTATCAAATCCCAACGGAGCATATGAAGGGCACCACAGACCTATCAAATCCCAACGGGGCATATGAAGGGCACCGCAGACCTATCAAATCCCAACAGAGCATATGAAGGGCACCGCAGACCTATCAAATCCCAACGGAGCATATGAAGGGCGCCGCAGACCTATCAAATCCCAACGGAGCATATGAATGGCACCGCAGACCTATCAAATCCCAACAGAGCATATGAAGGGCGCCGCAGACCTATCAAATACCAACGGAGCATATGAAGGGCGCCCGCCGACCTATTAAATCCCAACGGAGCATATGAAGGGCACCGCAGACCTATCAAATCCCAACAGAGCATATTAAGGGCACCGCAGACCTATCCAATCCCAATGGAGCATATGAAGGGCACCGCAGACCTATCAAATCCCAACGGAGCATATGAAGGGCACTACAGACCTATCACATCCCAACAGAGCATATGAAGGGCGCCGCAGACCTATCCAATCCCAACAGAGCATATGAAGGGCGCCGCAGACCTATCAAATCCCAACGGAGCATATGAAGGGAGCCGCAGACCTATCAAATCCCAAAGGGGCATATGAAGGGCGACGCAGACCTATCAAATCCCAACGGGGCATATGAAGGGCACCGCAGACCTATCAAATCCCAACAGAGCATATGAAGGGCGACGCAGACCTATTGAATCCCAACGGAGCATATGAAGGGCACCGCAGACCTATCCAATCCCAACGGAGCATATGAAGGGCGACGCAGACCTATCAAATCCCAATGGGGCATATGAAGGGCACCGCAGATCTATCAAATCCCAACAGAGCATATGAAGGGTGACGCAGACCTATCAAATCCCAACGGAGCATATGAAGGGCACCGCAGACCTATCAAATCCCAACAGAGTATATGAAGGGCGACGCAGACCTATCAAATCCCAACGGGGCATATGAAGGGCGCAGCAGACCTATCAAATCCCAACAGAGCATATGAAGGGCACCGCAGACCTACCAAATCCCAACAGAGCATATGAAGGGCACCGCTGACCTATCAAATCCCAACGGAGCATTTGAAGGGCACCGCTGACCTATCAAATCCCAACAGAGCATATGAAGGGCGACGCAGACCTATCAAATCCCAACGGAGCATATGAAGGGCTCCGCAGACCTATCAAATCCTAATGGGGCATATGAAGGGCACCGCAGACCTATCAAATCCCAACAGAGCATATGAAGGGCACCGCAGACCTATCAAATCCCAACAGAGCATATGAAGGGCGCCGCAGACCTATCAAATCCCAACGGAGCATATGAATGGCACCGCTGACCTATCAAATCCCAACGGAGCATATGAAGGGCACCGCAGACCTATCAAATCCCAACGGAGCATATGAAGGGCACCGCAGACCTACCAAATCCCAACGGAGCATATGAAGGCCACTGCAGACCTATCACATCCCAACAGAGCATATGAAGGGCGCCGCAGACCTATCCAATCCCAACAGAGCATATGAAGGGCGCCGGTGACCTATCAAATCCCAACGGAGCATATGAAGGGCGCCGCAGACCTATCAAATCCCAACGGGGCTTATGAAGGGCGACGCAGACCTATCAAATCCCAACAGGGCATATGAAGGGCACCGCAGACCTATCAAATCCCAACCGAGCATATGAAGGGCGACGCAGACCTATTAGATCCCAACGGAGCATATGAAGGGCACCGCAGACCTATCCAATCCCAACGGAGCATATGAAGGGCGACGCAGACCTATCAAATCCCAATGGGGCATATGAAGGGCACCGCAGATCTATCAAACCCCAACAGAGCATATGAAGGGTGACGCAGACCTATCAAATCCCAACGGAGCATATGAAGGGCACCGCAGACCTATCAAATCCCAACAGAGTATATGAAGGGCGACGCAGACCTATCAAATCCCAACGGGGCATATGAAGGGCACAGCAGACCTATCAAATCCCAACGGGAGCATATGAAGGGCACCGCAGACCTATCAAATCCCAACAGAGCATATGAAGGGCACCGCTGACCTATCAAATCCCAACGGAGCATTTGAAGGGCACCGCTGACCTATCAAATCCCAACAGAGCATATGAAGGGCGACGCAGACCTATCAAATCCCAATGGAGCATATGAAGGGCACCGCAGACCTATCAAATCCCAATGGGGCATATGAAGGGCACCGCAGACCTATCAAATCCTAACAGAGCATATGAAGGGCACCGCAGACCTATCAAATCCCAACGGAGCATATGAAGGGCGCCGCAGACCTATCAAATCCCAACGGAGCATATGAATGGCACCGCTGACCTATCAAATCCCAACGGAGCATATGAAGGGCACCGCAGACCTATCAAATCCCAACGGAGCATATGAAGGGCACCGCAGACCTATCAAATCCCAACGGAGCATATGAAGGGCTCCGCAGACCTATCAAATCCTAATGGGGCATATGAAGGGCACCGCAGACCTATCAAATCCCAACAGAGCATATGAAGGGCACCGCAGACCTATCAAATCCCAACGGAGCATATGAAGGGCGCCGCAGACCTATCAAATCCCAACGGAGCATATGAATGGCACCGCTGACCTATCAAATCCCAACGGAGCATATGAAGGGCACCGCAGACCTATCAAATCCCAACGGAGCATATGAAGGGCACCGCAGACCTACCAAATCCCAACGGAGCATATGAAGGCCACTGCAGACCTATCACATCCCAACAGAGCACATGAAGGGCGCCGCAGACCTATCCAATCCCAACAGAGCATATGAAGGGCGCCGGTGACCTTTCAAATCCCAACGGAGCATATGAAGGGCGCCGCAGACCTATCAAATCCCAACGGGGCATATGAAGGGCGACGCAGACCTATCAAATCCCAACAGGGCATATGAAGGGCACCGCAGACCTATCAAATCCCAACCGAGCATATGAAGGGCGACGCAGACCTATTAGATCCCAACGGAGCATATGAAGGGCACCGCAGACCTATCCAATCCCAACGGAGCATATGAAGGGCGACGCAGACCTATCAAATCCCAATGGGGCATATGAAGGGCACCGCAGATCTATCAAACCCCAACAGAGCATATGAAGGGTGACGCAGACCTATCAAATCCCAACGGAGCATATGAAGGGCACCGCAGACCTATCAAATCCCAACAGAGTATATGAAGGGCGACGCAGACCTATCAAATCCCAACGGGGCATATGAAGGGCACAGCAGACCTATCAAATCCCAACGGGAGCATATGAAGGGCACCGCAGACCTATCAAATCCCAACAGAGCATATGAAGGGCACCGCTGACCTATCAAATCCCAACGGAGCATTTGAAGGGCACCGCTGACCTATCAAATCCCAACAGAGCATATGAAGGGCGACGCAGACCTATCAAATCCCAATGGAGCATAAGAAGGGCACCGCAGACCTATCAAATCCCAATGGGGCATATGAAGGGCACCGCAGACCTATCAAATCCTAACAGAGCATATGAAGGGCACCGCAGACCTATCAAATCCCAACGGAGCATATGAAGGGCGCCGCAGACCTATCAAATCCCAACGGAGCATATGAATGGTACCGCTGACCTATCAAATCCCAACGGAGCATATGAAGGGCACCGCAGACCTATCAAATCCCAACGGAGCATATGAAGGGCACCGCAGACCTATCAAATCCCAACAGAGCATATTAAGGGCACCGCAGACCTATCCAATCCCAACAGAGGATATGAAGGGCACCGCAGACCTATCAAATCCCAACGGAGCATATGAAGGGCACCGCAGACCTATCAAATCCCAACGGAGCATATGAAGGACGCCGCAGACCTATCAAACCCCAACGGAGCATATGAAGGCCACAGCAGACCTATTAAATCCCAGCGGAGCATATGAAGGGCACCGCAGACCTACCAAATCCCAACGGAGCATATGCAGGGCACCGCAGACCTACCAAATCCCAACAGAGCATACGAAGGGTGCCGCAGACCTATCAAACCCCAACAGAGCATATGAAGGGCTCCGCAGACCTATTAAATCCCAACGGAGCATATGAAGGGAGCCGCAGACCTATCAAATCCCAAAGGGGCATATGAAGGGCGACGCAGACCTATCAAATCCCAACGGGGCATATGAAGGGCACCGCAGACCTATCAAATCCCAACAGAGCATATGAAGGGCGACGCAGACCTATTGAATCCCAACGGAGCATATGAAGGGCACCGCAGACCTATCCAATCCCAACGGAGCATATGAAGGGCGACGCAGACCTATCAAATCCCAATGGGGCATATGAAGGGCACCGCAGATCTATCAAATCCCAACAGAGCATATGAAGGGTGACGCAGACCTATCAAATCCCAACGGAGCATATGAAGGGCACCGCAGACCTATCAAATCCCAACAGAGTATATGAAGGGCGACGCAGACCTATCAAATCCCAACGGGGCATATGAAGGGCGCAGCAGACCTATCAAATCCCAACAGAGCATATGAAGGGCACCGCAGACCTACCAAATCCCAACAGAGCATATGAAGGGCACCGCTGACCTATCAAATCCCAACGGAGCATTTGAAGGGCACCGCTGACCTATCAAATCCCAACAGAGCATATGAAGGGCGACGCAGACCTATCAAATCCCAACGGAGCATATGAAGGGCTCCGCAGACCTATCAAATCCCAATGGGGCATATGAAGGGCACCGCAGACCTATCAAATCCCAACAGAGCATATGAAGGGCACCGCAGACCTATCAAATCCCAACGGAGCATATGAAGGGCGCCGCAGACCTATCAAATCCCAACGGAGCATATGAATGGCACCGCTGACCTATCAAATCCCAACGGAGCATATGAAGGGCACCGCAGACCTATCAAATCCCAACGGAGCATATGAAGGGCACCGCAGACCTACCAAATCCCAACGGAGCATATGAAGGCCACTGCAGACCTATCACATCCCAACAGAGCATATGAAGGGCGCCGCAGACCTATCCAATCCCAACAGAGCATATGAAGGGCGCCGGTGACCTATCAAATCCCAACGGAGCATATGAAGGGCGCCGCAGACCTATCAAATCCCAACGGGGCATATGAAGGGCGACGCAGACCTATCAAATCCCAACAGGGCATATGAAGGGCACCGCAGACCTATCAAATCCCAACCGAGCATATGAAGGGCGACGCAGACCTATTAGATCCCAACGGAGCATATGAAGGGCACCGCAGACCTATCCAATCCCAACGGAGCATATGAAGGGTGACGCAGACCTATCAAATCCCAATGGGGCATATGAAGGGCACCGCAGATCTATCAAACCCCAACAGAGCATATGAAGGGTGACGCAGACCTATCAAATCCCAACGGAGCATATGAAGGGCACCGCAGACCTATCAAATCCCAACAGAGTATATGAAGGGCGACGCAGACCTATCAAATCCCAACGGGGCATATGAAGGGCACAGCAGACCTATCAAATCCCAACGGGAGCATATGAAGGGCACCGCAGACCTATCAAATCCCAACAGAGCATATGAAGGGCACCGCTGACCTATCAAATCCCAACGGAGCATTTGAAGGGCACCGCTGACCTATCAAATCCCAACAGAGCATATGAAGGGCGACGCAGACCTATCAAATCCCAATGGAGCATATGAAGGGCACCGCAGACCTATCAAATCCCAATGGGGCATATGAAGGGCACCGCAGACCTATCAAATCCTAACAGAGCATATGAAGGGCACCGCAGACCTATCAAATCCCAACGGAGCATATGAAGGGCGCCGCAGACCTATCAAATCCCAACGGAGCATATGAATGGCACCGCTGACCTATCAAATCCCAACGGAGCATATGAAGGGCACCGCAGACCTATCAAATCCCAACGGAGCATATGAAGGGCACCGCAGACGTATCAAATCCCAACAGAGCATATTAAGGGCACCGCAGACCTATCCAATCCCAACAGAGGATATGAAGGGCACCGCAGACCTATCAAATCCCAACGGAGCATATGAAGGGCACCGCAGACCTATCAAATCCCAACGGAGCATATGAAGGACGCCGCAGACCTATCAAACCCCAACGGAGCATATGAAGGCCACAGCAGACCTATTAAATCCCAGCGGAGCATATGAAGGGCACCGCAGACCTACCAAATCCCAACGGAGCATATGCAGGGCACCGCAGACCTATCAAATCCCAACAGAGCATACGAAGGGTGCCGCAGACCTATCAAACCCCAACAGAGCATATGAAGGGCTCCGCAGACCTATTAAATCCCAACGGAGCATATGAAGGGAGCCGCAGACCTATCAAATCCCAAAGGGGCATATGAAGGGCGACGCAGACCTATCAAATCCCAACGGGGCATATGAAGGGCACCGCAGACCTATCAAATCCCAACAGAGCATATGAAGGGCGACGCAGACCTATTGAATCCCAACGGAGCATATGAAGGGCACCGCAGACCTATCCAATCCCAACGGAGCATATGAAGGGCGACGCAGACCTATCAAATCCCAATGGGGCATATGAAGGGCACCACAGATCTATCAAATTCCAACAGAGCATATGAAGGGTGACGCAGACCTATCAAATCCCAACGGAGCATATGAAGGGCACCGCAGACCTATCAAATCCCAACAGAGTATATGAAGGGCGACGCAGACCTATCAAATCCCAACGGGGCATATGAAGGGCGCAGCAGACCTATCAAATCCCAACAGAGCATATGAAGGGCACCGCAGACCTACCAAATCCCAACAGAGCATATGAAGGGCACCGCTGACCTATCAAATCCCAACGGAGCATTTGAAGGGCACCGCTGACCTATCAAATCCCAACAGAGCATATGAAGGGCGACGCAGACCTATCAAATCCCAACGGAGCATATGAAGGGCTCCGCAGACCTATCAAATCCCAATGGGGCATATGAAGGGCACCGCAGACCTATCAAATCCCAACAGAGCATATGAAGGGCACCGCAGACCTATCAAATCCCAACGGAGCATATGAAGGGCGCCGCAGACCTATCAAATCCCAACGGAGCATATGAATGGCACCGCTGACCTATCAAATCCCAACAGAGCATATGAAGGGCACCGCAGACCTATCAAATCCCAACGGAGCATATGAAGGGCACCGCAGACCTACCAAATCCCAACGGAGCATATGAAGGCCACTGCAGACCTATCACATCCCAACAGAGCATATGAAGGGCGCCGCAGACCTATCCAATCCCAACAGAGCATATGAAGGGCGCCGGTGACCTATCAAATCCCAACGGAGCATATGAAGGGCGCCGCAGACCTATCAAATCCCAACGGGGCATATGAAGGGCGACGCAGACCTATCAAATCCCAACAGGGCATATGAAGGGCACCGCAGACCTATCAAATCCCAACCGAGCATATGAAGGGCGACGCAGACCTATTAGATCCCAACGGAGCATATGAAGGGCACCGCAGACCTATCCAATCCCAACGGAGCATATGAAGGGCGACGCAGACCTATCAAATCCCAATGGGGCATATGAAGGGCACCGCAGATCTATCAAACCCCAACAGAGCATATGAAGGGTGACGCAGACCTATCAAATCCCAACGGAGCATATGAAGGGCACCGCAGACCTATCAAATCCCAACAGAGTATATGAAGGGCGACGCAGACCTATCAAATCCCAACGGGGCATATGAAGGGCACAGCAGACCTATCAAATCCCAACGGGAGCATATGAAGGGCACCGCAGACCTATCAAATCCCAACAGAGCATATGAAGGGCACCGCTGACCTATCAAATCCCAACGGAGCATTTGAAGGGCACCGCTGACCTATCAAATCCCAACAGAGCATATGAAGGGCGACGCAGACCTATCAAATCCCAATGGAGCATATGAAGGGCACCGCAGACCTATCAAATCCCAATGGGGCATATGAAGGGCACCGCAGACCTATCAAATCCTAACAGAGCATATGAAGGGCACCGCAGACCTATCAAATCCCAACGGAGCATATGAAGGGCGCTGCAGACCTATCAAATCCCAACGGAGCATATGAATGGCACCGCTGACCTATCAAATCCCAACGGAGCATATGAAGGGCACCGCAGACCTATCAAATCCCAACGGAGCATATGAAGGGCACCGCAGACCTATCAAATCCCAACAGAGCATATTAAGGGCACCGCAGACCTATCCAATCCCAACAGAGGATATGAAGGGCACCGCAGACCTATCAAATCCCAACGGGGCATATGAAGGGCGACGCAGACCTATCAAATCCCAACAGGGCATATGAAGTGCACCGCAGACCTATCAAATCCCAACCGAGCATATGAAGGGCGACGCAGACCTATTAGATCCCAACGGAGCATATGAAGGGCACCGCAGACCTATCCAATCCCAACGGAGCATATGAAGGGTGACGCAGACCTATCAAATCCCAATGGGGCATATGAAGGGCACCGCAGATCTATCAAACCCCAACAGAGCATATGAAGGGTGACGCAGACCTATCAAATCCCAACGGAGCATATGAAGGGCACCGCAGACCTATCAAATCCCAACAGAGTATATGAAGGGCGACGCAGACCTATCAAATCCCAACGGGGCATATGAAGGGCACAGCAGACCTATCAAATCCCAACGGGAGCATATGAAGGGCACCGCAGACCTATCAAATCCCAACAGAGCATATGAAGGGCACCGCTGACCTATCAAATCCCAACGGAGCATTTGAAGGGCACCGCTGACCTATCAAATCCCAACAGAGCATATGAAGGGCGACGCAGACCTATCAAATCCCAATGGAGCATATGAAGGGCACCGCAGACCTATCAAATCCCAATGGGGCATATGAAGGGCACCGCAGACCTATCAAATCCTAACAGAGCATATGAAGGGCACCGCAGACCTATCAAATCCCAACGGAGCATATGAAGGGCGCTGCAGACCTATCAAATCCCAACGGAGCATATGAATGGCACCGCTGACCTATCAAATCCCAACGGAGCATATGAAGGGCACCGCAGACCTATCAAATCCCAACGGAGCATATGAAGGGCACCGCAGACCTATCAAATCCCAACAGAGCATATTAAGGGCACCGCAGACCTATCCAATCCCAACAGAGGATATGAAGGGCACCGCAGACCTATCAAATCCCAACGGAGCATATGAAGGGCACCGCAGACCTATCAAATCCCAACGGAGCATATGAAGGACGCCGCAGACCTATCAAACCCCAACGGAGCATATGAAGGCCACAGCAGACCTATTAAATCCCAGCGGAGCATATGAAGGGCACCGCAGACCTACCAAATCCCAACGGAGCATATGCAGGGCACCGCAGACCTATCAAATCCCAACAGAGCAAATGAAGGGTGCCGCAGACCTATCAAACCCCAACAGAGCATATGAAGGGCTCCGCAGACCTATTAAATCCCAACGGAGCATATGAAGGGCACCGCAGACCTACCAAATCCCAACGGAGCATATGAAGGGCACTGCAGACCTATCAAATCCCAACGGGGCATATGAAGGGCGCCGCAGACCTATCAAATCCCAACGGAGCATATGAAGGGCACCGCTGACCTATCAAACTCCAACGGAGCATATGAAGGGCACCGCAGACCTATCAAATCCTAACGGAGCATATGAAGGGCACTGCAGACCTATCAAATCCCAACAGAGCATATGAAGGGCGCCACAGACCTATCCAATCAAAACAGAGAATATGAAGGGCGCCGCAGACCTATCAAATCCCAACGGAGCATATGAAGGGCGCCGCAGACCTATCAAATCCCAACGGGGCATATGAAGGGCGACGCAGACCTATCAAATCCCAACGGGGCATATGAAGGGCACCGCAGACCTATCAAATCCCAACAGAGCATATGAAGGGCGATGCAGACCTATCAAATCCCAACGGGGCATATGAAGGGCGCTGCAGACCTATCCAATCAAAACAGAGAATATGAAGGGCGCCGCAGACCTATCAAATCCCAACGGAGCATATGAAGGGCACCGCGCTGACCTATCAAACTCCAACGGAGCATATGAAGGGTGCAGCAGGCCTATCAAATCCCAACAGAGCATATGAAGGGCACCGCAGACCTATCAAATCCCAACAGAGCATATCAAGGGCACCGCTGACATATCAAATCCCAACGGAGCATTTGAAGGGTACCGCTGACCTATCAAATCCCAACGGAGCATATGAAGGGCGACGCAGATCTATCAAATCCCAACGGAGCATATGAAGGGCACCATAGACCTATCAAATCCCAACGGGGCATATGAAGGGCACCGCAGACCTATCAAATCCCAACAGAGCATATGAAGGGCACCGCAGACCTATCAAATCCCAACGGAGCATATGAAGGGCGCCGCAGACCTATCAAATCCCAACGGAGCATATGAATGGCTCCGCTGACCTATCAAATCCCAACGGAGCATATGAAGGGCACCGCAGACCTATCAAATCCCAACAGAGCATATGAAGGGCGCCGCAGACCTATCAAATACCAACGGAGCATATGAAGGGCGCCCGCCGACCTATTAAATCCCAACGGAGCATATGAAGGGCACCGCAGACCTATCAAATCCCAACAGAGCATATTAAGGGCACCGCAGACCTATCCAATCCCAATGGAGCATATGAAGGGCACCGCAGACCTATCAAATCCCAACGGAGCATATGAAGGGCACTACAGACCTATCACATCCCAACAGAGCATATGAAGGGAGCCGCAGACCTATCAAATCCCAAAGGGGCATATGAAGGGCGACGCAGACCTATCAAATCCCAACGGGGCATATGAAGGGCACCGCAGACCTATCAAATCCCAACAGAGCATATGAAGGGCGACGCAGACCTATTGAATCCCAACGGAGCATATGAAGGACACCGCAGACCTATCCAATCCCAACGGAGCATATGAAGGGCGACGCAGACCTATCAAATCCCAATGGGGCATATGAAGGGCACCGCAGATCTATCAAATCCCAACAGAGCATATGAAGGGTGACGCAGACCTATCAAATCCCAACGGAGCATATGAAGGGCACCGCAGACCTATCAAATCCCAACAGAGTATATGAAGGGCGACGCAGACCTATCGAATCCCAACGGGGCATATGAAGGGCGCAGCAGACCTATCAAATCCCAACAGAGCATATGAAGGGCACCGCAGACCTACCAAATCCCAACAGAGCATATGAAGGGCACCGCTGACCTATCACATCCCAACAAAGCATTTGAAGGGCACCGCTGACCTATCAAATCCCAACAGAGCATATGAAGGGCGACGCAGACCTATCAAATCCCAACGGAGCATATGAAGGGCTCCGCAGACCTATCAAATCCCAATGGGGCATATGAAGGGCACCGCAGACCTATCAAATCCCAATAGAGCATATGAAGGGCACCGCAGACCTATCAAATCCCAACGGAGCATATGAAGGGCGCTGCAGACCTATCAAATCCCAACGGAGCATATGAATGGCACCGCTGACCTATCAAATCCCAACGGAGCATATGAAGGGCACCGCAGACCTATCAAATCCCAACGGAGCATATGAAGGGCACCGCAGACCTACCAAATCCCAACGGAGCATATGAAGGCCACTGCAGACCTATCACATCCCAACAGAGCATATGAAGGGCGCCGCAGACCTATCCAATCCCAACAGAGCATATGAAGGGCGCCGGTGACCTATCAAATCCCAACGGAGCATATGAAGGGCGCCGCAGACCTATCAAATCCCAACGGGGCATATGAAGGGCGACGCAGACCTATCAAATCCCAATGGGGCATATGAAGGGCACTGCAGACCTATCAAATCCCAACAGAGCATATGAAGGGCGCCGCAGACCTATCCAATCAAAACAGAGAATATGAAGGGCGCCGCAGACCTATCAAATCCCAACGGAGCATATGAAGGGCGCCGCAGACCTATCAAATCCCAACGGGGCATATGAAGGGCGCCGCAGACCTATCCAATCAAAACAGAGAATATGAAGGGCGCCGCAGACCTATCAAATCCCAACGGAGCATATGAAGGGCACCGCAGACCTATCAAATCCTAACCGAGCATATGAAGGGCGACGCAGACCTATTAGATCCCAACGGAGCATATGAAGGGCACCGCAGACCTATCCAATCCCAACGGAGCATATGAAGGGCGACGCAGACCTATCAAATCCCAATGGGGCATATGAAGGGCACTGCAGACCTATCAAATCCCAACAGAGCATATGAAGGGTGCCGCAGACCTATCCAATCAAAACAGAGAATATGAAGGGCGCCGCAGACCTATCAAATCCCAACGGAGCATATGAAGGGCGCCGCAGACCTATCAAATCCCAACGGGGCATATGAAGGGCGACGCAGACCTATCAAATCCCAACGGGGCATATGAAGGGCACCGCAGACCTATCAAATCCCAACAGAGCATATGAAGGGCGATGCAGACCTATCAAATCCCAACGGGGCATATGAAGGGCGCCGCAGACCTATCCAATCAAAACAGAGAATATGAAGGGCGCCGCAGACCTATCAAATCCCAACGGAGCATATGAAGGGCACCGCGCTGACCTATCAAACTCCAACGGAGCATATGAAGGGTGCAGCAGGCCTATCAAATCCCAACAGAGCATATGAAGGGCACCGCAGACCTATCAAATCCCAACAGAGCATATCAAGGGCACCGCTGACCTATCAAATCCCAACGGAGCATTTGAAGGGTACCGCTGACCTATCAAATCCCAACGGAGCATATGAAGGGCGACGCAGTTCTATCAAATCCCAACGGAGCATATGAAGGGCACCACAGACCTATCAAATCCCAACGGGGCATATGAAGGGCACCGCAGACCTATCAAATCCCAACAGAGCATATGAAGGGCACCGCAGACCTATCAAATCCCAACGGAGCATATGAAGGGCGCCGCAGACCTATCAAATCCCAAAGGAGCATATGAAGGGTGACGCAGACCTATCAAATCCCAACGGAGCATATGAAGGGCACCGCAGACCTATCAAATCCCAACAGAGTATATGAAGGGCGACGCAGACCTATCAAATCCCAACGGGGCATATGAAGGGCGCAGCAGACCTATCAAATCCCAACAGAGCATATGAAGGGCACCGCAGACCTACCAAATCCCAACAGAGCATATGAAGGGCACAGCAGACCTACCAAATCCCAACAGAGCATATGAAGGGCACCGCTGACCTATCAAATCCCAACGGAGCATTTGAAGGGCACCGCTGACCTATCAAATCCCAACAGAGCATATGAAGGGCGACGCAGACCTATCAAATCCCAACGGAGCATATGAAGGGCTCCGCAGACCTATCAAATCCTAATGGGGCATATGAAGGGCACCGCAGACCTATCAAATCCCAACAGAGCATATGAAGGGCACCGCAGACCTATCAAATCCCAACGGAGCATATGAAGGGCGCCGCAGACCTATCAAATCCCAACGGAGCATATGAATGGCACCGCTGACCTATCAAATCCCAACGGAGCATATGAAGGGCACCGCAGACCTATCAAATCCCAACGGAGCATATGAAGGGCACCGCAGACCTACCAAATCCCAACGGAGCATATGAAGGCCACTGCAGACCTATCACATCCCAACAGAGCATATGAAGGGCGCCGCAGACCTATCCAATCCCAACAGAGCATATGAAGGGCGCCGGTGACCTATCAAATCCCAACGGAGCATATGAAGGGCGCCGCAGACCTATCAAATCCCAACGGGGCATATGAAGGGCGACGCAGACCTATCAAATCCCAACAGGGCATAAGAAGGGCACCGCAGAGCTATCAAATCCCAACCGAGCATATGAAGGGCGACGCAGACCTATTAGATCCCAACGGAGCATATGAAGGGCACCGCAGACCTATCCAATCCCAACGGAGCATATGAAGGGCGACGCAGACCTATCAAATCCCAATGGGGCATATGAAGGGCACCGCAGATCTATCAAACCCCAACAGAGCATATGAAGGGTGACGCAGACCTATCAAATCCCAACGGAGCATATGAAGGGCACCGCAGACCTATCAAATCCCAACAGAGTATATGAAGGGCGACGCAGACCTTTCAAATCCCAACGGGGCATATGAAGGGCACAGCAGACCTATCAAATCCCAACGGGAGCATATGAAGGGCACCGCAGACCTATCAAATCCCAACAGAGCATATGAAGGGCACCGCTGACCTATCAAATCCCAACGGAGCATTTGAAGGGCACCGCTGACCTATCAAATCCCAACAGAGCATATGAAGGGCGACGCAGACCTATCAAATCCCAACGGGGCATATGAAGGGCACCGCAGACCTATCAAATCCCAACAGAGCATATGAAGGGCGATGCAGACCTATCAAATCCCAACGGGGCATATGAAGGGCGCCGCAGACCTATCCAATCAAAACAGAGAATATGAAGGGCGCCGCAGACCTATCAAATCCCAACGGAGCATATGAAGGGCACCGCGCTGACCTATCAAACTCCAACGGAGCATATGAAGGGTGCAGCAGGCCTATCAAATCCCAACAGAGCATATGAAGGGCACCGCAGACCTATCAAATCCCAACAGAGCATATCAAGGGCACCGCTGACCTATCAAATCCCAACGGAGCATTTGAAGGGTACCGCTGACCTATCAAATCCCAAAGGAGCATATGAAGGGCGACGCAGTTCTATCAAATCCCAACGGAGCATATGAAGGGCATCACAGACCTATCAAATCCCAACGGGGCATATGAAGGGCACCGCAGACCTATCAAATCCCAACAGAGCATATGAAGGGCACCGCAGACCTATCAAATCCCAACGGAGCATATGAAGGGCGCCGCAGACCTATCAAATCACAACGGAGCATATGAATGGCACCGCTGACCTATCAAATCCCAACGGAGCATATGAAGGGCACCGCAGACCTATCAAATCCCAACAGAGCATATGAAGGGCGCCGCAGACCTATCAAATACCAACGGAGCATATGAAGGGCGCCCGCCGACCTATTAAATCCCAACGGAGCATATGAAGGGCACCGCAGACCTATCAAATCCCAACAGAGCATATTAAGGGCACCGCAGACCTATCCAATCCCAATGGAGCACATGAAGGGCACCGCAGACCTATCAAATCCCAACGGAGCATATGAAGGGCACTACAGACCTATCACATCCCAACAGAGCATATGAAGGGCGCCGCAGACCTATCCAATCCCAACAGAGCATATGAAGGGCGCCGCAGACCTATCAAATCCCAACGGAGCATATGAAGGGAGCCGCAGACCTATCAAATCCCAAAGGGGCATATGAAGGGCGACGCAGACCTATCAAATCCCAAGGGGGCATATGAAGGGCACCGCAGACCTATCAAATCCCAACAGAGCATATGAAGGGCGACGCAGACCTATTGAATCCCAACGGAGCATATGAAGGGCACCGCAGACCTATCCAATCCCAACGGAGCATATGAAGGGCGACGCAGACCTATCAAATCCCAATGGGGCATATGAAGGGCACCGCAGATCTATCAAATCCCAACAGAGCATATGAAGGGTGACGCAGACCTATCAAATCCCAACGGAGCATATGAAGGGCACCGCAGACCTATCAAATCCCAACAGAGTATATGAAGGGCGACGCAGACCTATCAAATCCCAACGGGGCATATGAAGGGCGCAGCAGACCTATCAAATCCCAACAGAGCATATGAAGGGCACCGCAGACCTACCAAATCCCAACAGAGCATATGAAGGGCACCGCTGACCTATCAAATCCCAACGGAGCATTTGAAGGGCACCGCTGACCTATCAAATCCCAACAGAGCATATGAAGGGCGACGCAGACCTATCAAATCCCAACGGAGCATATGAAGGGCTCCGCAGACCTATCAAATCCTAATGGGGCATATGAAGGGCACCGCAGACCTATCAAATCCCAACAGAGCATATGAAGGGCACCGCAGACCTATCAAATCCCAACGGAGCATATGAAGGGCGCCGCAGACCTATCAAATCCCAACGGAGCATATGAATGGCACCGCTGACCTATCAAATCCCAACGGAGCATATGAAGGGCACCGCAGACCTATCAAATCCCAACGGAGCATATGAAGGGCACCGCAGACCTACCAAATCCCAACGGAGCATATGAAGGCCACTGCAGACCTATCACATCCCAACAGAGCATATGAAGGGCGCCGCAGACCTATCCAATCCCAACAGAGCATATGAAGGGCGCCGGTGACCTATCAAATCCCAACGGAGCATATGAAGGGCGCCGCAGACCTATCAAATCCCAACGGGGCATATGAAGGGCGACGCAGACCTATCAAATCCCAACAGGGCATATGAAGGGCACCGCAGACCTATCAAATCCCAACCGAGCATATGAAGGGCGACGCAGACCTATTAGATCCCAACGGAGCATATGAAGGGCACCGCAGACCTATCCAATCCCAACGGAGCATATGAAGGGCGACGCAGACCTATCAAATCCCAATGGGGCATATGAAGGGCACCGCAGATCTATCAAACCCCAACAGAGCATATGAAGGGTGACGCAGACCTATCAAATCCCAACGGAGCATATGAAGGGCACCGCAGACCTATCAAATCCCAACAGAGTATATGAAGGGCGACGCAGACCTATCAAATCCCAACGGGGCATATGAAGGGCACAGCAGACCTATCAAATCCCAACGGGAGCATATGAAGGGCACCGCAGACCTATCAAATCCCAACAGAGCATATGAAGGGCACCGCTGACCTATCAAATCCCAACGGAGCATTTGAAGGGCACCGCTGACCTATCAAATCCCAACAGAGCATATGAAGGGCGACGCAGACCTATCAAATCCCAATGGAGCATATGAAGGGCACCGCAGACCTATCAAATCCCAATGGGGCATATGAAGGGCACCGCAGACCTATCAAATCCTAACAGAGCATATGAAGGGCACCGCAGACCTATCAAATCCCAACGGAGCATATGAAGGGCGCCGCAGACCTATCAAATCCCAACGGAGCATATGAATGGCACCGCTGACCTATCAAATCCCAACGGAGCATATGAAGGGCACCGCAGACCTATCAAATCCCAACGGAGCATATGAAGGGCACCGCAGACCTATCAAATCTCAACGGAGCATATGAAGGGCTCCGCAGACCTATCAAATCCTAATGGGGCATATGAAGGGCACCGCAGACCTATCAAATCCCAACAGAGCATATGAAGGGCACCGCAGACCTATCAAATCCCAACGGAGCATATGAAGGGCGCCGCAGACCTATCAAATCCCAACGGAGCATATGAATGGCACCGCTGACCTATCAAATCCCAACGGAGCATATGAAGGGCACCGCAGACCTATCAAATCCCAACGGAGCATATGAAGGGCACCGCAGACCTACCAAATCCCAACGGAGCATATGAAGGCCACTGCAGACCTATCACATCCCAACAGAGCATATGAAGGGCGCCGCAGACCTATCCAATCCCAACAGAGCATATGAAGGGCGCCGGTGACCTATCAAATCCCAACGGAGCATATGAAGGGCGCCGCAGACCTATCAAATCCCAACGGGGCATATGAAGGGCGACGCAGACCTATCAAATCCCAACAGGGCATATGAAGGGCACCGCAGACCTATCAAATCCCAACCGAGCATATGAAGGGCGACGCAGACCTATTAGATCCCAACGGAGCATATGAAGGGCACCGCAGACCTATCCAATCCCAACGGAGCATATGAAGGGCGACGCAGACCTATCAAATCCCAATGGGGCATATGAAGGGCACCGCAGATCTATCAAACCCCAACAGAGCATATGAAGGGTGACGCAGACCTATCAAATCCCAACGGAGCATATGAAGGGCACCGCAGACCTATCAAATCCCAACAGAGTATATGAAGGGCGACACAGACCTATCAAATCCCAACGGGGCATATGAAGGGCACAGCAGACCTATCAAATCCCAACGGGAGCATATGAAGGGCACCGCAGACCTATCAAATCCCAACAGAGCATATGAAGGGCACCGCTGACCTATCAAATCCCAACGGAGCATTTGAAGGGCACCGCTGACCTATCAAATCCCAACAGAGCATATGAAGGGCGACGCAGACCTATCAAATCCCAATGGAGCATATGAAGGGCACCGCAGACCTATCAAATCCCAATGGGGCATATGAAGGGCACCGCAGACCTATCAAATCCTAACAGAGCATATGAAGGGCACCGCAGACCTATCAAATCCCAACGGAGCATATGAAGGGCGCCGCAGACCTATCAAATCCCAACGGAGCATATGAATGGCACCGCTGACCTATCAAATCCCAACGGAGCATATGAAGGGCACCGCAGACCTATCAAATCCCAACGGAGCATATGAAGGGCACCGCAGACCTATCAAATCCCAACAGAGCATATTAAGGGCACCGCAGACCTATCCAATCCCAACAGAGGATATGAAGGGCACCGCAGACCTATCAAATCCCAACGGAGCATATGAAGGGCACCGCAGACCTATCAAATCCCAACGGAGCATATGAAGGACGCCGCAGACCTATCAAACCCCAACGGAGCATATGAAGGCCACAGCAGACCTATTAAATCCCAGCGGAGCATATGAAGGGCACCGCAGACCGACCAAATCCCAACGGAGCATATGCAGGGCACCGCAGACCTACCAAATCCCAACAGAGCATACGAAGGGTGCCGCAGACCTATCAAACCCCAACAGAGCATATGAAGGGCTCCGCAGACCTATTAAATCCCAACGGAGCATATGAAGGGAGCCGCAGACCTATCAAATCCCAAAGGGGCATATGAAGGGCGACGCAGACCTATCAAATCCCAACGGGGCATATGAAGGGCACCGCAGACCTATCAAATCCCAACAGAGCATATGAAGGGCGACGCAGACCTATTGAATCCCAACGGAGCATATGAAGGGCACCGCAGACCTATCCAATCCCAACGGAGCATATGAAGGGCGACGCAGACCTATCAAATCCCAATGGGGCATATGAAGGGCACCGCAGATCTATCAAATCCCAACAGAGCATATGAAGGGTGACGCAGACCTATCAAATCCCAACGGAGCATATGAAGGGCACCGCAGACCTATCAAATCCCAACAGAGTATATGAAGGGCGACGCAGACCTATCAAATCCCAACGGGGCATATGAAGGGCGCAGCAGACCTATCAAATCCCAACAGAGCATATGAAGGGCACCGCAGACCTACCAAATCCCAACAGAGCATATGAAGGGCACCGCTGACCTATCAAATCCCAACGGAGCATTTGAAGGGCACCGCTGACCTATCAAATCCCAACAGAGCATATGAAGGGCGACGCAGACCTATCAAATCCCAACGGAGCATATGAAGGGCTCCGCAGACCTATCAAATCCCAATGGGGCATATGAAGGGCACCGCAGACCTATCAAATCCCAACAGAGCATATGAAGGGCACCGCAGACCTATCAAATCCCAACGGAGCATATGAAGGGCGCCGCAGACCTATCAAATCCCAACTGAGCATATGAATGGCACCGCTGACCTATCAAATCCCAACAGAGCATATGAAGGGCACCGCAGACCTATCAAATCCCAACGGAGCATATGAAGGGCACCGCAGACCTACCAAATCCCAACGGAGCATATGAAGGCCACTGCAGACCTATCACATCCCAACAGAGCATATGAAGGGCGCCGCAGACCTATCCAATCCCAACAGAGCATATGAAGGGCGCCGGTGACCTATCAAATCCCAACGGAGCATATGAAGGGCGCCGCAGACCTATCAAATCCCAACGGGGCATATGAAGGGCGACGCAGACCTATCAAATCCCAACAGGGCATATGAAGGGCACCGCAGACCTATCAAATCCCAACCGAGCATATGAAGGGCGACGCAGACCTATTAGATCCCAACGGAGCATATGAAGGGCACCGCAGACCTATCCAATCCCAACGGAGCATATGAAGGGCGACGCAGACCTATCAAATCCCAATGGGGCATATGAAGGGCACCGCAGATCTATCAAACCCCAACAGAGCATATGAAGGGTGACGCAGACCTATCAAATCCCAACGGAGCATATGAAGGGCACCGCAGACCTATCAAATCCCAACAGAGCATATTAAGGGCACCGCAGACCTATCCAATCCCAATGGAGCACATGAAGGGCACCGCAGACCTATCAAATCCCAACGGAGCATATGAAGGGCACTACAGACCTATCACATCCCAACAGAGCATATGAAGGGCGCCGCAGACCTATCCAATCCCAACAGAGCATATGAAGGGCGCCGCAGACCTATCAAATCCCAACGGAGCATATGAAGGGAGCCGCAGACCTATCAAATCCCAAAGGGGCATATGAAGGGCGACGCAGACCTATCAAATCCCAAGGGGGCATATGAAGGGCACCGCAGACCTATCAAATCCCAACAGAGCATATGAAGGGCGACGCAGACCTATTGAATCCCAACGGAGCATATGAAGGGCACCGCAGACCTATCCAATCCCAACGGAGCATATGAAGGGCGACGCAGACCTATCAAATCCCAATGGGGCATATGAAGGGCACCGCAGATCTATCAAATCCCAACAGAGCATATGAAGGGTGACGCAGACCTATCAAATCCCAACGGAGCATATGAAGGGCACCGCAGACCTATCAAATCCCAACAGAGTATATGAAGGGCGACGCAGACCTATCAAATCCCAACGGGGCATATGAAGGGCGCAGCAGACCTATCAAATCCCAACAGAGCATATGAAGGGCACCGCAGACCTACCAAATCCCAACAGAGCATATGAAGGGCACCGCTGACCTATCAAATCCCAACGGAGCATTTGAAGGGCACCGCTGACCTATCAAATCCCAACAGAGCATATGAAGGGCGACGCAGACCTATCAAATCCCAACGGAGCATATGAAGGGCTCCGCAGACCTATCAAATCCTAATGGGGCATATGAAGGGCACCGCAGACCTATCAAATCCCAACAGAGCATATGAAGGGCACCGCAGACCTATCAAATCCCAACGGAGCATATGAAGGGCGCCGCAGACCTATCAAATCCCAACGGAGCATATGAATGGCACCGCTGACCTATCAAATCCCAACGGAGCATATGAAGGGCACCGCAGACCTATCAAATCCCAACGGAGCATATGAAGGGCACCGCAGACCTACCAAATCCCAACGGAGCATATGAAGGCCACTGCAGACCTATCACATCCCAACAGAGCATATGAAGGGCGCCGCAGACCTATCCAATCCCAACAGAGCATATGAAGGGCGCCGGTGACCTATCAAATCCCAACGGAGCATATGAAGGGCGCCGCAGACCTATCAAATCCCAACGGGGCATATGAAGGGCGACGCAGACCTATCAAATCCCAACAGGGCATATGAAGGGCACCGCAGACCTATCAAATCCCAACCGAGCATATGAAGGGCGACGCAGACCTATTAGATCCCAACGGAGCATATGAAGGGCACCGCAGACCTATCCAATCCCAACGGAGCATATGAAGGGCGACGCAGACCTATCAAATCCCAATGGGGCATATGAAGGGCACCGCAGATCTATCAAACCCCAACAGAGCATATGAAGGGTGACGCAGACCTATCAAATCCCAACGGAGCATATGAAGGGCACCGCAGACCTATCAAATCCCAACAGAGTATATGAAGGGCGACGCAGACCTATCAAATCCCAACGGGGCATATGAAGGGCACAGCAGACCTATCAAATCCCAACGGGAGCATATGAAGGGCACCGCAGACCTATCAAATCCCAACAGAGCATATGAAGGGCACCGCTGACCTATCAAATCCCAACGGAGCATTTGAAGGGCACCGCTGACCTATCAAATCCCAACAGAGCATATGAAGGGCGACGCAGACCTATCAAATCCCAATGGAGCATATGAAGGGCACCGCAGACCTATCAAATCCCAATGGGGCATATGAAGGGCACCACAGACCTATCAAATCCTAACAGAGCATATGAAGGGCACCGCAGACCTATCAAATCCCAACGGAGCATATGAAGGGCGCCGCAGACCTATCAAATCCCAACGGAGCATATGAATGGCACCGCTGACCTATCAAATCCCAACGGAGCATATGAAGGGCACCGCAGACCTATCAAATCCCAACGGAGCATATGAAGGGCACCGCAGACCTATCAAATCCCAACGGAGCATATGAAGGGCTCCGCAGACCTATCAAATCCTAATGGGGCATATGAAGGGCACCGCAGACCTATCAAATCCCAACAGAGCATATGAAGGGCACCGCAGACCTATCAAATCCCAACGGAGCATATGAAGGGCGCCGCAGACCTATCAAATCCCAACGGAGCATATGAATGGCACCGCTGACCTATCAAATCCCAACGGAGCATATGAAGGGCACCGCAGACCTATCAAATCCCAACGGAGCATATGAAGGGCACCGCAGACCTACCAAATCCCAACGGAGCATATGAAGGCCACTGCAGACCTATCACATCCCAACAGAGCATATGAAGGGCGCCGCAGACCTATCCAATCCCAACAGAGCATATGAAGGGCGCCGGTGACCTATCAAATCCCAACGGAGCATATGAAGGGCGCCGCAGACCTATCAAATCCCAACGGGGCATATGAAGGGCGACGCAGACCTATCAAATCCCAACAGGGCATATGAAGGGCACCGCAGACCTATCAAATCCCAACCGAGCATATGAAGGGCGACGCAGACCTATTAGATCCCAACGGAGCATATGAAGGGCACCGCAGACCTATCCAATCCCAACGGAGCATATGAAGGGCGACGCAGACCTATCAAATCCCAATGGGGCATATGAAGGGCACCGCAGATCTATCAAACCCCAACAGAGCATATGAAGGGTGACGCAGACCTATCAAATCCCAACGGAGCATATGAAGGGCACCGCAGACCTATCAAATCCCAACAGAGTATATGAAGGGCGACACAGACCTATCAAATCCCAACGGGGCATATGAAGGGCACAGCAGACCTATCAAATCCCAACGGGAGCATATGAAGGGCACCGCAGACCTATCAAATCCCAACAGAGCATATGAAGGGCACCGCTGACGTATCAAATCCCAACGGAGCATTTGAAGGGCACCGCTGACCTATCAAATCCCAACAGAGCATATGAAGGGCGACGCAGACCTATCAAATCCCAATGGAGCATATGAAGGGCACCGCAGACCTATCAAATCCCAATGGGGCATATGAAGGGCACCGCAGACCTATCAAATCCTAACAGAGCATATGAAGGGCACCGCAGACCTATCAAATCCCAACGGAGCATATGAAGGGCGCCGCAGACCTATCAAATCCCAACGGAGCATATGAATGGCACCGCTGACCTATCAAATCCCAACGGAGCATATGAAGGGCACCGCAGACCTATCAAATCCCAACGGAGCATATGAAGGGCACCGCAGACCTATCAAATCCCAACAGAGCATATTAAGGGCACCGCAGACCTATCCAATCCCAACAGAGGATATGAAGGGCACCGCAGACCTATCAAATCCCAACGGAGCATATGAAGGGCACCGCAGACCTATCAAATCCCAACGGAGCATATGAAGGACGCCGCAGACCTATCAAACCCCAACGGAGCATATGAAGGCCACAGCAGACCTATTAAATCCCAGCGGAGCATATGAAGGGCACCGCAGACCTACCAAATCCCAACGGAGCATATGCAGGGCACCGCAGACCTACCAAATCCCAACAGAGCATACGAAGGGTGCCGCAGACCTATCAAACCCCAACAGAGCATATGAAGGGCTCCGCAGACCTATTAAATCCCAACGGAGCATATGAAGGGAGCCGCAGACCTATCAAATCCCAAAGGGGCATATGAAGGGCGACGCAGACCTATCAAATCCCAACGGGGCATATGAAGGGCACCGCAGACCTATCAAATCCCAACAGAGCATATGAAGGGCGACGCAGACCTATTGAATCCCAACGGAGCATATGAAGGGCACCGCAGACCTATCCAATCCCAACGGAGCATATGAAGGGCGACGCAGACCTATCAAATCCCAATGGGGCATATGAAGGGCACCGCAGATCTATCAAATCCCAACAGAGCATATGAAGGGTGACGCAGACCTATCAAATCCCAACGGAGCATATGAAGGGCACCGCAGACCTATCAAATCCCAACAGAGTATATGAAGGGCGACGCAGACCTATCAAATCCCAACGGGGCATATGAAGGGCGCAGCAGACCTATCAAATCCCAACAGAGCATATGAAGGGCACCGCAGACCTACCAAATCCCAACAGAGCATATGAAGGGCACCGCTGACCTATCAAATCCCAACGGAGCATTTGAAGGGCACCGCTGACCTATCAAATCCCAACAGAGCATATGAAGGGCGACGCAGACCTATCAAATCCCAACGGAGCATATGAAGGGCTCCGCAGACCTATCAAATCCCAATGGGGCATATGAAGGGCACCGCAGACCTATCAAATCCCAACAGAGCATATGAAGGGCACCGCAGACCTATCAAATCCCAACGGAGCATATGAAGGGCGCCGCAGACCTATCAAATCCCAACTGAGCATATGAATGGCACCGCTGACCTATCAAATCCCAACAGAGCATATGAAGGGCACCGCAGACCTATCAAATCCCAACGGAGCATATGAAGGGCACCGCAGACCTACCAAATCCCAACGGAGCATATGAAGGCCACTGCAGACCTATCACATCCCAACAGAGCATATGAAGGGCGCCGCAGACCTATCCAATCCCAACAGAGCATATGAAGGGCGCCGGTGACCTATCAAATCCCAACGGAGCATATGAAGGGCGCCGCAGACCTATCAAATCCCAACGGGGCATATGAAGGGCGACGCAGACCTATCAAATCCCAACAGGGCATATGAAGGGCACCGCAGACCTATCAAATCCCAACCGAGCATATGAAGGGCGACGCAGACCTATTAGATCCCAACGGAGCATATGAAGGGCACCGCAGACCTATCCAATCCCAACGGAGCATATGAAGGGCGACGCAGACCTATCAAATCCCAATGGGGCATATGAAGGGCACCGCAGATCTATCAAACCCCAACAGAGCATATGAAGGGTGACGCAGACCTATCAAATCCCAACGGAGCATATGAAGGGCACCGCAGACCTATCAAATCCCAACAGAGTATATGAAGGGCGACGCAGACCTATCAAATCCCAACGGGGCATATGAAGGGCACAGCAGACCTATCAAATCCCAACGGGAGCATATGAAGGGCACCGCAGACCTATCAAATCCCAACAGAGCATATGAAGGGCACCGCTGACCTATCAAATCCCAACGGAGCATTTGAAGGGCACCGCTGACCTATCAAATCCCAACAGAGCATATGAAGGGCGACGCAGACCTATCAAATCCCAATGGAGCATATGAAGGGCACCGCAGACCTATCAAATCCCAATGGGGCATATGAAGGGCACCGCAGACCTATCAAATCCTAACAGAGCATATGAAGGGCACCGCAGACCTATCAAATCCCAACGGAGCATATGAAGGGCGCTGCAGACCTATCAAATCCCAACGGAGCATATGAATGGCACCGCTGACCTATCAAATCCCAACGGAGCATATGAAGGGCACCGCAGACCTATCAAATCCCAACGGAGCATATGAAGGGCACCGCAGACCTATCAAATCCCAACAGAGCATATTAAGGGCACCGCAGACCTATCCAATCCCAACAGAGGATATGAAGGGCACCGCAGACCTATCAAATCCCAACGGGGCATATGAAGGGCGACGCAGACCTATCAAATCCCAACAGGGCATATGAAGGGCACCGCAGACCTATCAAATCCCAACCGAGCATATGAAGGGCGACGCAGACCTATTAGATCCCAACGGAGCATATGAAGGGCACCGCAGACCTATCCAATCCCAACGGAGCATATGAAGGGTGACGCAGACCTATCAAATCCCAATGGGGCATATGAAGGGCACCGCAGATCTATCAAACCCCAACAGAGCATATGAAGGGTGACGCAGACCTATCAAATCCCAACGGAGCATATGAAGGGCACCGCAGACCTATCAAATCCCAACAGAGTATATGAAGGGCGACGCAGACCTATCAAATCCCAACGGGGCATATGAAGGGCACAGCAGACCTATCAAATCCCAACGGGAGCATATGAAGGGCACCGCAGACCTATCAAATCCCAACAGAGCATATGAAGGGCACCGCTGACCTATCAAATCCCAACGGAGCATTTGAAGGGCACCGCTGACCTATCAAATCCCAACAGAGCATATGAAGGGCGACGCAGACCTATCAAATCCCAATGGAGCATATGAAGGGCACCGCAGACCTATCAAATCCCAATGGGGCATATGAAGGGCACCGCAGACCTATCAAATCCTAACAGAGCATATGAAGGGCACCGCAGACCTATCAAATCCCAACGGAGCATATGAAGGGCGCTGCAGACCTATCAAATCCCAACGGAGCATATGAATGGCACCGCTGACCTATCAAATCCCAACGGAGCATATGAAGGGCGCCGCAGACCTATCAAATCCCAACGGAGCATATGAAGGGCACCGCAGACCTATCAAATCCCAACAGAGCATATTAAGGGCACCGCAGACCTATCCAATCCCAACAGAGGATATGAAGGGCACCGCAGACCTATCAAATCCCAACGGAGCATATGAAGGGCACCGCAGACCTATCAAATCCCAACGGAGCATATGAAGGACGCCGCAGACCTATCAAACCCCAACGGAGCATATGAAGGCCACAGCAGACCTATTAAATCCCAGCGGAGCATATGAAGGGCACCGCAGACCTACCAAATCCCAACGGAGCATATGCAGGGCACCGCAGACCTATCAAATCCCAACAGAGCAAATGAAGGGTGCCGCAGACCTATCAAACCCCAACAGAGCATATGAAGGGCTCCGCAGACCTATTAAATCCCAACGGAGCATATGAAGGGCACCGCAGACCTACCAAATCCCAACGGAGCATATGAAGGGCACTGCAGACCTATCAAATCCCAACGGGGCATATGAAGGGCGCCGCAGACCTATCAAATCCCAACGGAGCATATGAAGGGCACCGCTGACCTATCAAACTCCAACGGAGCATATGAAGGGCACCGCAGACCTATCAAATCCTAACGGAGCATATGAAGGGCACTGCAGACCTATCAAATCCCAACAGAGCATATGAAGGGCGCCGCAGACCTATCCAATCAAAACAGAGAATATGAAGGGCGCCGCAGACCTATCAAATCCCAACGGAGCATATGAAGGGCGCCGCAGACCTATCAAATCCCAACGGGGCATATGAAGGGCGACGCAGACCTATCAAATCCCAACGGGGCATATGAAGGGCACCGCAGACCTATCAAATCCCAACAGAGCATATGAAGGGCGATGCAGACCTATCAAATCCCAACGGGGCATATGAAGGGCGCTGCAGACCTATCCAATCAAAACAGAGAATATGAAGGGCGCCGCAGACCTATCAAATCCCAACGGAGCATATGAAGGGCACCGCGCTGACCTATCAAACTCCAACGGAGCATATGAAGGGTGCAGCAGGCCTATCAAATCCCAACAGAGCATATGAAGGGCACCGCAGACCTATCAAATCCCAACAGAGCATATCAAGGGCACCGCTGACATATCAAATCCCAACGGAGCATTTGAAGGGTACCGCTGACCTATCAAATCCCAACGGAGCATATGAAGGGCGACGCAGATCTATCAAATCCCAACAGAGCATATGAAGGGCACCACAGACCTATCAAATCCCAACGGGGCATATGAAGGGCACCGCAGACCTATCAAATCCCAACAGAGCACATGAAGGGCACCGCAGACCTATCAAATCCCAACGGAGCATATGAAGGGCGCCCCAGACCTATCAAATCCCAACGGAGCATATGAATGGCACCGCTGACCTATCAAATCCCAACGGAGCATATGAAGGGCACCGCAGACCTATCAAATCCCAACAGAGCATATGAAGGGCGCCGCAGACCTATCAAATACCAACGGAGCATATGAAGGGCGCCCGCCGACCTATTAAATCCCAACGGAGCATATGAAGGGCACCGCAGACCTATCAAATCCCAACAGAGCATATTAAGGGCACCGCAGACCTATCCAATCCCAATGGAGCATATGAAGGGCACCGCAGACCTATCAAATCCCAACGGAGCATATGAAGGGCACTACAGACCTATCACATCCCAACAGAGCATATGAAGGGCGCCGCAGACCTATCCAATCCCAACAGAGCATATGAAGGGCGCCGCAGACCTATCAAATCCCAACGGAGCATATGAAGGGAGCCGCAGACCTATCAAATCCCAAAGGGGCATATGAAGGGCGACGCAGACCTATCAAATCCCAACGGGGCATATGAAGGGCACCGCAGACCTATCAAATCCCAACAGAGCATATGAAGGGCGACGCAGACCTATTGAATCCCAACGGAGCATATGAAGGACACCGCAGACCTATCCAATCCCAACGGAGCATATGAAGGGCGACGCAGACCTATCAAATCCCAATGGGGCATATGAAGGGCACCGCAGATCTATCAAATCCCAACAGAGCATATGAAGGGTGACGCAGACCTATCAAATCCCAACGGAGCATATGAAGGGCACCGCAGACCTATCAAATCCCAACAGAGTATATGAAGGGCGACGCAGACCTATCGAATCCCAATGGGGCATATGAAGGGCGCAGCAGACCTATCAAATCCCAACAGAGCATATGAAGGGCACCGCAGACCTACCAAATCCCAACAGAGCATATGAAGGGCACCGCTGACCTATCACATCCCAACAAAGCATTTGAAGGGCACCGCTGACCTATCAAATCCCAACAGAGCATATGAAGGGCGACGCAGACCTATCAAATCCCAACGGAGCATATGAAGGGCTCCGCAGACCTATCAAATCCCAATGGGGCATATGAAGGGCACCGCAGACCTATCAAATCCCAATAGAGCATATGAAGGGCACCGCAGACCTATCAAATCCCAACGGAGCATATGAAGGGCGCTGCAGACCTATCAAATCCCAACGGAGCATATGAATGGCACCGCTGACCTATCAAATCCCAACGGAGCATATGAAGGGCACCGCAGACCTATCAAATCCCAACGGAGCATATGAAGGGCACCGCAGACCTACCAAATCCCAACGGAGCATATGAAGGCCACTGCAGACCTATCACATCCCAACAGAGCATATGAAGGGCGCCACAGACCTATCCAATCCCAACAGAGCATATGAAGGGCGCCGGTGACCTATCAAATCCCAACGGAGCATATGAAGGGCGCCGCAGACCTATCAAATCCCAACGGGGCATATGAAGGGCGACGCAGACCTATCAAATCCCAACAGGGCATAT
Source organism: Triturus cristatus (assembly GCF_964204655.1). NCBI lineage: Eukaryota > Metazoa > Chordata > Amphibia > Caudata > Salamandridae > Triturus > Triturus cristatus. The sequence goes on along the minus strand of NC_140592.1, from coordinate 17,398,260 downwards.
GAAGGGCACCGCAGACCTATCAAATCCTAACCGAGCATATGAAGGGCGACGCAGACCTATTAGATCCCAACGGAGCATATGAAGGGCACCGCAGACCTATCCAATCCCAACGGAGCATATGAAGGGCGACGCAGACCTATCAAATCCCAATGGGGCATATGAAGGGCACCGCAGATCTATCAAACCCCAACAGAGCATATGAAGGGTGACGCAGACCTATCAAATCCCAACGGAGCATATGAAGGGCACCGCAGACCTATCAAATCCCAACAGAGTATATGAAGGGCGACGCAGACCTATCAAATCCCAACGGGGCATATGAAGGGCACAGCAGACCTATCAAATCCCAACGGGAGCATATGAAGGGCACCGCAGACCTATCAAATCCCAACAGAGCATATGAAGGGCACCGCTGACCTATCAAATCCCAACGGAGCATTTGAAGGGCACCGCTGACCTATCAAATCCCAACAGAGCAGATGAAGGGCGACGCAGACCTATCAAATCCCAATGGAGCATATGAAGGGCACCGCAGACCTATCAAATCCCAATGGGGCATATGAAGGGCACCGCAGACCTATCAAATCCTAACAGAGCATATGAAGGGCACCGCAGACCTATCAAATCCCAACGGAGCATATGAAGGGCGCCGCAGACCTATCAAATCCCAACGGAGCATATGAATGGCACCGCTGACCTATCAAATCCCAACGGAGCATATGAAGGGCACCGCAGACCTATCAAATCCCAACGGAGCATATGAAGGGCACCGCAGACCTATCAAATCCCAACAGAGCATATTAAGGGCACCGCAGACCTATCCAATCCCAACAGAGGATATGAAGGGCACCGCAGACCTATCAAATCCCAACGGAGCATATGAAGGGCGCCGCAGACCTATCAAATCCCAACGGAGCATATGAATGGCACCGCTGACCTATCAAATCCCAACGGAGCATATGAAGGGCACCGCAGACCTAGCAAATCCCAACGGAGCATATGAAGGGCACCACAGACCTACCAAATCCCAACGGAGCATATGAAGGGCACTGCAGACCTATCACATCCCAACAGAGCATATGAAGGGCGCCGCAGACCTATCCAATCCCAACAGAGCATATGAAGGGCGCCGCAGACCTATCAAATCCCAACGGAGCATATGAAGGGCGCCGCAGACCTATCAAATCCCAACGGGGCATATGAAGGGCGACGCAGACCTATCAAATACCAACAGGGCATATGAAGGGCACCGCAGACCTATCAAATCCCAACAGAGCATATGAAGGGCGACGCAGACCTATTAAATCCCAATGGAGCATATGAAGGGCACTGCAGACCTATCCAATCCCAACGGAGCATATGAAGGGCGACGCAGACCTATCAAATCCCAATGGGGCATATGAAGGGCACCGCAGATCTATCAAATCCCAACAGAGCATATGAAGGGTGACGCAGACCTATCAAATCCCAACGGAGCATATGAAGGGCACCGCAGACCTATCAAGTCCCAACAGAGTATATGAAGGGCGACGCAGACCTATCAAATCCCAACGGGGCATATGAAGGGCGCAGCAGACCTATCAAATCCCAACAGAGCATATGAAGGGCACCGCAGACCTATCAAATCCCAACAGAGCATATGAAGGGCACCGCTGACCTATCAAATCCCAACGGAGCATTTGAAGGGCACCGCTGACCTATCAAATCCCAACAGTGCATATGAAGGGCGACGCAGACCTATCAAATCCCAACGGAGCATATGAAGGGCACCGCAGACCTATCAAATCCCAATGGGGCATATGAAGGGCACCGCAGACCTATCAAATCCCAACAGAGCATATGAAGGGCACCGCAGACCTATCAAATCCCAACGGAGCATATGAAGGGCGCCGCAGACCTATCAAATCCCAACGGATTATATGAATGGCACCGCTGACCTATCAAATCCCAACGGAGCATATGAAGGGCACCGCAGACCTATCAAATCCCAACGGAGCATATGAAGGGCACCGCAGACCTATCAAATCCCAACAGAGCATATTAAGGGCACTGCAGACCTATCCAATCCCAATGGAGCATATGAAGGGCACCGCAGACCTATCAAATCCCAACCGAGCCTATGAGGGTTTGAAGCGCTTTATGTTGGGCAGCACGCTCCTACGGAACCCAAGGTTAGTGGGGTTTTTTTGTGTTTTTTTCCAGTGGTTATCGTTGGTAATTGTGAATAGTCTTGGGCTGTAAGAAAGACATTCCATGCATTCTCTCCGGCTTCTATGTGCTAGATTAAATTATTAGGAGTGAGGTGGGATCTTCGATGAGAGGGGTTGTGTGAATCCCTGCAAATGGTTGGCAGTATTAACAGCCTTCTAGGTTGCGGGGCTTGAGCTTTAGAGAAGAGGATGTGATCATTGAAATGAGCTCTCACACTCAAGTGAGTGTCCTTGATTTTAACCTCACGTTTGACTGATGCTCCAGACCTCTTCGATAGCCAATGAGCATTACTGGATAGGATACTAAAAGCCAAAGAGCTTTGGTCATAACCAACAGTTTAGCGCTCATAACTTGTCCAAGGATCATACAACACAACTTATGAATTAGAGAAGATAAGTGCAAATGGAGGCCCCTGGTGTCTCCCTGACATGGCTCTCCAGGTGCCTCCTTCCATTTGGCCGGCATTGCGTCTGACCCCTGGTGCCTCCCTTGCATGGCTCTCCAGGTGCCCCTTTTCATTTGGCTGGCATTGCGTCTGATCCCTGGTGCCTCCCTTGCATGGCTCTCCAGGTGCCCCCTTTCATTTGGCTGGCATTGCGTCTGATCCCTGGTGCCTCCCTTGCATGGCTCTCCAGGTGCCTCCTACCGTGTTGCAGGCCACTGCGTTGGGCCCCTGGTGACTTAATTGCGTGGATTTCCAGTTATCACTGCCATATGGCAGTGTATTGTGTCAGCCCCCTTGTGCCTTGCATGCATAGATATCAAGGTGCCCCCAGCCATGTGGCTGTGCATTGCGTCTGGCCCCTGGTGCCGCCCTTGCATGGCACTCCAGGTGCCCCCAATTATGTGGCAGTGCATTGCGTTGGGCCTCTGGTGCCTACGTTACATAGCACGACAGATGCCCCCGCCATGTCACAGAGCATTGTGCCTGACCCCTGGTTCCTCCTATGCATGGCTCTACAGGTGCCCCCTGCCATGCGGCAGTTCATTGCGTCAGGCCCTTGTTGACTTCCTTATATGGCTCCCCAGGTTCCCACTGGTGTGTGGCAGAGCATTGTATTGTTTCCCTGGTGCTTCCCCTACATGTCTCTCCAAGTGCCCGCTGACATGTGACACTTCATTGCATCTGGCTCCTGGTTCCGCCCATACATGGCTCTCCATGTGCCCCCTGCCATGTGGGAGGGGAAACAACCATTACTACGCAGTCATTACAATGCACTACATTTACAACGCAGTCATTACAACGCAACATCCTTTACATTGCATGCCATTACAACACAGCCATTAAAACGCATGTCAATACAACGCATGCCATTACAACGCATACCACCACAATGCATGCCATTACAACGCATTATAAGGTAAGTAATGGGAAATAGTAATTTTTACCCCTACACTATCCAACACTTACCCTACTGTTGCACTCACTGGAGTGGGAATAGTATTTTTTACCCCTCCACTATCCAACACTTACCCTACTGTTGCACTCACTGGAGTTGGAATAGTAATTTTTACCCCTACACTATCCAACACTTACACTTCTGTTACCCTAAAAGTATTATGCGTTGTAATGGTATGCATTATAATGGCATGTGTTGTAATGGAATGCGTTGTAAGTGTAGTTTCTAAAAATGCGTTGCGATGGCATGTGTTGTAAAATTATTTGTTGTAATGGATGTTGCAATGTAAAAATCGCGTTGTAAAGGCATGGGTTGTAAAAGTTTGCATTGTAATGTGTCCTGTTCATGTGGGAGAGCATGGCTCTTCAGGTCCCCCCTACTATGTGGCAGTGCATTGAGTTGGGCACCTGTTGCCCGCCTTGCATGGCTCTCCAGGTGCCCCCTGCCCTGTGAGATCTCATTGCTTTGTGTCCCTGGTTCTGCCCCACATGGCTCTCCAGGTGCCGCCTACTATGTGGCAGTGCATTGCGTTGGACCCATGTTGACTTCCTTACATGGCTCTCCAGGTGCCCCCTGCCATGTGGCCGTGTATTGCTTTGGGCCATGTTGACTTCCTTACATGGCTCTCCAGGTGCCCCCTGCCATGTGACAGAGCATTGTCGTGTGTCCATGGTGCTGCCCCTACATGACTCTCCAGGTGCACTTGACATGTGGCAGTGCTTTGAGTCTTGCCCCTGATTCCAAGCACACGTGGCTGCCCCGTGCCACGGGGGAGAGCATTGCATGGGACCCCTGTTGACTTCCTTACATGGCTGTCCAGGTGCCCCCTACTATGTGGCAGTACATTGCTTTGGGCCCATGTTGACTTCCTTACATGGCTCTCCAGGTGCCCCCTGCCATGTGGCAGTGCATTGCGTTGGACCCATGTTGACTTCCTTACATGGCTGTCCAGGTGCCCCCTACTATGTGTTAGTGCACTGCTTTGAGCCCATGTTGACTTCCTTACATGGCTCTCCAGGTGCCCCCTGCCGTGTGCCAGTGCATTGCTTTGAGCCCATGTTGACTTCCTTACATGGCTCTCCAGGTGCCAACTGCCATGTGGCAGTTCAATGCTTTGGGCCCATGTTGACTTCCTTACATGGCTCTCCAGGTGCCCCCTGCCGTGTGCCAGTGCATTGCTTTGGGCCCATGTTGACTTCCTTACATGGCTCTCCAGGTGCCAACTGCCATGTGCCAGTTCAATGCTTTGGGCCCATGTTGACTTCCTTACATGGCTCTCCAGGTGCCCCCTGCCATGTGGCTGTGCATTGCTTTGGGCCCATGTTGACTTCCTTACATGGCTCTCCAGGTGCCCCCTGCCGTGTGCCAGTGCATTGCTTTGGGCCCATGTTGACTTCCTTACATGGCTCTCCAGGTGCCAACTGCCATGTGCCAGTTCAATGCTTTGGGCCCATGTTGACTTCCTTACATGGCTCTCCAGGTGCCCCCTGCCATGTGGCTGTGCATTGCTTTGGGCCCATGTTTACTTCCTTACATGGCTCTCCAGGTGCCAACTGCCATGTGCCAGTTCAATGCTTTGGGCCCATGTTGACTTCCTTACATGGCTCTCCAGGTGCCCCCTGCCATGTGCCAGTTCAATGCTTTGGGCCCATGTTGACTTCCTTACATGGCTCTCCAGGTGCCCCCTGCCGTGTGCCAGTGCATTGCTTTGGGCCCATGTTGACTTCCTTACATGGCTCTCCAGGTGCCCCCTACTATGTGTTAGTGCACTGCTTTGAGCCCATGTTGACTTCCTTACATGGCTCTCCAGGTGCCCCTTGCCATGTGGCAGTGCATTGCGTTGGACCCATGTTGACTTCCTTACATGGCTCTCCAGGTGCCCCCTGCCATGTGCCAGTTCATTGCTTTGGGCCCATGTTGACTTCCTTACATGGCTCTCCAGGTGCCCCCTGCCATGTGGCAGTGCATTGCGTTGGACCCATGTTGACTTCCTTACATGGCTCTCCAGGTGCCCCCTGCCGTGTGCCAGTGCATTGCTTTGGGCCCATGTTGACTTCCTTACATGGCTCTCCAGGTGCCCCCTGCCATGTGGCTGTGCATTGCTTTGGGCCCATGTTGACTTCCTTACATGGCTCTCCAGGTGCCCCCTGCCATGTGGCTGTGCATTGCTTTGGGCCCATGTTGACTTCCTTACATGGCTCTCCAGGTGCCCCCTGCCGTGTGCCAGTGCATTGCTTTGGGCCCATGTTGACTTCCTTACATGGCTCTCCAGGTGCCAACTGCCATGTGCCAGTTCAATGCTTTGGGCCCATGTTGACTTCCTTACATGGCTCTCCAGGTGCCCCCTGCCATGTGGCTGTGCATTGCTTTGGGCCCATGTTTACTTCCTTACATGGCTCTCCAGGTGCCAACTGCCATGTGCCAGTTCAATGCTTTGGGCCCATGTTGACTTCCTTACATGGCTCTCCAGGTGCCCCCTGCCATGTGCCAGTTCAATGCTTTGGGCCCATGTTGACTTCCTTACATGGCTCTCCAGGTGCCCCCTGCCGTGTGCCAGTGCATTGCTTTGGGCCCATGTTGACTTCCTTACATGGCTCTCCAGGTGCCCCCTACTATGTGTTAGTGCACTGCTTTGAGCCCATGTTGACTTCCTTACATGGCTCTCCAGGTGCCCCTTGCCATGTGGCAGTGCATTGCGTTGGACCCATGTTGACTTCCTTACATGGCTCTCCAGGTGCCCCCTGCCATGTGCCAGTTCATTGCTTTGGGCCCATGTTGACTTCCTTACATGGCTCTCCAGGTGCCCCCTGCCATGTGGCAGTGCATTGCGTTGGACCCATGTTGACTTCCTTACATGGCTCTCCAGGTGCCCCCTGCCGTGTGCCAGTGCATTGCTTTGGGCCCATGTTGACTTCCTTACATGGCTCTCCAGGTGCCCCCTGCCATGTGGCTGTGCATTGCTTTGGGCCCATGTTGACTTCCTTACATGGCTCTCCAGGTGCCCCCTGCCGTGTGCCAGTGCATTGCTTTGGGCCCATGTTGACTTCCTTACATGGCTCTCCAGGTGCCCCCTGCCATGTGGCAGTGCATTGCGTTGGACCCATGTTGACTTCCTTACATGGCTCTCCAGGTGCCCCCTGCCGTGTGCCAGTGCATTGCTTTGGGCCCATGTTGACTTCCTTACATGGCTCTCCAGGTGCCCCCTGCCATGTGGCTGTGCATTGCTTTGGGCCCATGTTGACTTCCTTACATGGCTCTCCAGGTGCCCCCTGCCGTGTGCCAGTGCATTGCTTTGGGCCCATGTTGACTTCCTTACATGGCTCTCCAGGTGCCCCCTGCCATGTGGCTGTGCATTGCTTTGGGCCCATGTTGACTTCCTTACATGGCTCTCCAGGTGCCCCCTGCCATGTGCCAGTGCATTGCGTTGGAGCCATGTTGACTTCCTTACATGGCTCTCCAGGTGCCCCCTGCCATGTGCCAGTGCATTGCGTTGGAGCCATGTTGACTTCCTTACATGGCTCTCCAGGTGCCCCCTGCCGTGTGCCAGTGCATTGCGTCATGCTTCTAGGAGATAAAGCTTCCCCACCACACACAGAAAGGTCTGGCTGACACATTCCTCGAATCAGCGCTCCTGTGAGTAATGAGCGGTTTTGACAGAAGGGGAGCTGTGCTCGACCGCTGTGAGCTCATGGGCCTGGTGCCATAGCCACAAGGCGGCGGTGGTGGCTGGCGTCCTGCCAGTCTGCTTGGCATGCCTCTTATTTTGACAAGATACAGATGAAAAAAAGCATCAGATAAAGAGTGGGTCTTGTTAAAAAAAGTTAACTGTGAAAGATCTGTCAAAACAGCTCTGTCGTTGAGTTCTGGCTACAGTGGTTGACGGGAGCCTTCAGAGCTGTCTGGTTCTCCAAACTCAGTGTGTGATTGACGGCTGGCATTTGTAGTGTCGTGACACTATGTGTGCTAGGACCTTCATGGTTCTGGGTGAACTCAACACGAAATTACATAACTTGCTGGGAGGTGTAAAGGTGTGGTTATGGACGGTTATGACGTAATGAGAGAGCAGAGTGTGATTGTATGCGAAGGAATAAAGACGCGCGATCCAGAGCGATGTGTGTGGCGTGCTCCTTTGCATGCTCCCGCGGTTGGGGAGGACGCACATCATTCATCAGGGCCGGCTCTAGGGCGGTGCGACCGGTGCCATCGCACCGGGTGCTGGCTTCCTGGGGCGCCGTGTTTGCAACTTTATTATGCTATTAAAGCACCTGTTGACGCGTTCCTTTCCTCCTGTAATTACGGGGCCTCACAAAAATGTTAAGATAACTCCTGTAATTAATGCTCTTCCTAGCCAGAGATCAGAGTTTTCTGTAGTTGAGGTTTTTGACTTATGTGATGGTAGTGCAGAGGGTTAAGATGGCTACTGCAAAGAACGTGTACCATGTAGATTACAGAGTGCATTTAATGTAAATACATCTGCAGGTTACTGCTTTTAAAACAACCATCCTTTTGTTCCTTGCAATTTATAACTTAATGTCCTAATATAGAATAGTGATGTATTAACTTTCATCATAGAACTGCATACACTCTGCAAAGTAGAGAACAATGATTAATGTTGCAAAAAGGGTTAATTTGGGAAGAAATGGATTCTTATTATTAAAGAAACCTCCCAACTATCTGGCACATGCATCAAGAAAAGCTTTTGCGATTCCATAATTTGCGATTATTAAGGAATCACAAAAGCCTATGCATGTAGGAATCACTATAAAAATAGCAATTCCTACACATTCCTTAATTGTGACTTGCGAGTCGCAATTCAGGAATGCCGTCCCATTCATTCCTATGGGCCTGCATGGGCCAGTAGGTTCTCGCAAATTGCTCATGCCATTTCAAGGGTGCAAGGGTGTCAAAATGACACCCTATTGCACCCCTGAAATTGATCTGTGCACATATGTTGCACACACACATGCCCTAAGGGCATGTGTGTGCGCAACATGAAACTTTGAAAAATGCACAAAAGTGCATTTTTAAAAGTTTTTGCAAATTACCATGAAGTTCAACTTCATGGTAATTTGCTCCCCCTATTTACTTTAATGCATTGCATTTAAGAAATCTCAATTTGGGGTTCCTTAAATGCAACCGAAATTTAAGTAATCGCAATTTAGAGATTCCTTAAATTGCGATTTTTGCATTTGGGATGATGCATCCCAAATACAAAAATACCGGTCGCAAAGGAGCAGATTCTGTGAATCTGCCTGTTTGCGACCGGTTTTTCCTTTGATGTATGCTGTTTATTTTTCGACTCTGAGTTTGTGCTTCTCCACACCAAGCACTCGTAAACTATCCTGCCTACCAGTATGGATGACACGTGACTCCTACACCTGTTAGTCCTCTGGCTTATGTAACATTTCCTGTACACTGATGCAAAGTGCTCTGACATACTTTACTGTTATGAGTGGCGCTATATAACAAATTTAATGCATCTGAGAGACAGTGGTTCTGGAGACTTGGTCACTATTAAAGGGTGCTAGTGAGAGAATCCGTGGGGGAGGTGGTCATTGGGGGGGCGCCAAGTAACATTGTCGCACTGGGCTCCACCAGCGCTAAAGCCGGCCCTGGCATTTATTGTAAGCAGAGGGTCACACGTTAGTCTGCAGGACGCCTCCAGTGTGAGGATATTCGGAAGACAATATTGCTCACTGGGGTTTACCACAGCAGCCTTGTGCCGCCTATACACCTCCGCTAGACCTACCCTCAATGCCACTATACAGGCACTGTGCAGGGCTATCTTTCTATGTGCGGAGCTCTCCGCCGCGACGGCAGACTCTCCAGAGTCCTAAACGTACTCTTAACTCAAAGTTTGTGAATAGCCAGTCAATAGTAAACTAAAAATTGTAAGTTTATCTTTGTGAACCAGTCCCTGAGTGTTTCTTGGTTTGAGGTTATGTCAGGAAAAGTAGCCGAAACGGACTGCTTGAATCTCAGTTGCTGGGAGGAAAGGGAAAGGCTGCTTGGTGCCAATCAACTCCCTCGAGCTTCACCTGCTCTCCTGGAATCTGAGACTCTCTGAGGGAAAGGCCCTGCTCTCCATGGAGACACCTTAACAGCCTTAATGTTCATCTCAACCTAGCAAGGGAAAGGGGGCGCCCTTGTCTCGGACCTCTCTCCATGGGGAAGAGCCGGATGCGAAAACTACCACGGAATACTCAGGCAAAACATTCCAAAGTGTAATAACGCATTCAATATGTTTATTCGGGATGTTGCACCTGGCAAACCATCCCACAGAGGTGGCATGATCACACATGATCAGACATGATCAAACACTTCCCATAAGAATCCTAGCCATGTTTACCCAGCCAGTGTTTGCCAAGTTCATCAGGTTGACATATGCAATGGAATCCATCCCAGAGTGGATCCATGTGTGGGGGGGAATCTGATCAATTACTTTATTAAGGTGATTGTACAAATCCTTAGCACGTGTTTTAATACCACAATTTAAGAGCGGTTTTGGTTGGTGCGATGAGTTTCTTTATAATACACCTCAGCTTCGAGGACCACAGAAGGAAGACAGTTTTTAATGATAAAAACCCTTGTTGAATGACCATTTCCTCTCACCCATAATGGAGACAGTGATAGATTCTACTACAGTTCCACAGTCAGTGGCAGGGTGTGGAGCCCGTAGATCCGTACACAGTCAGAGGCAGGGCATGGGAGCCGGCAGATCAGTACAGCGTCAGAGGCAGGGCGTGGGAGCCCGCAGATCCTGACACGTTCAGTGGCAGGGCGTGGGAGCCCACAGATCCATACACCGTCAGTGGCAGGGCATGGGAGCCGGAAGATCAGTACACTGTCAGTGGCAGGGCGTGGGAGCCCGCAGATCCTGACACGTTCAGTGGCAGGGCGTGGGAGCACACAGATCCGTACACCATCAGTGGCAGGGCGGGGGAGCCCGCAGATCCTGACACGTTCAGTGGCAGGGCATGGGAGCCCACAGATCCGTACGCCGTCAGTGGCAGGGCGTGGGATCCCGCAGTTCCTGACACATTCAGTGGCAGGGCATGCGAGCACGCAGATCAGTACACCTTCAGTGGTAGGGCATGGGAGCCCGCAGATCCATACACCTTCAGTTGAAGGGCGTGGGAGCCCACAGATCCATACACCTTCAGTGGCAGGGCGTGGGAGCCCGCATATTCATACAACTTCAGTGGCAGGGTGTGGGAGCCTGCAGATCCTGACACCTTCAGTAGTAGGGTGTGGGAGCCCGCAAATCCATACACCTCCTGTGGCAGGGCCTGGGAGCCCGCAGATCTTGACAACTTCAGTGGCAGGGCCTGGGAGCCCGCAGATCCTGACACCTTTAGTGGCAGTGCGTCGGAGCCCGCAGATCCATACATCTTCAGTGACCTGGCGTGGGAGCCCCCAGATCCATACACCTTCAGTTGAAGGGCATGGGAGCCCCCAGATCCATACACCTTCAGTTGAAGGGCGTGGGAGCCCGCAGATCCATACACCTTCAGTGGAGGGGCATGGGAGCCCGCAGATTCATACACCTTCAGTGACAGGGCATGGGAGCCTGCAGATCCATACACTTTCAGTGGCGGGGCATGGGAGCCTGCAGATTCATACAACTTCAGTGGCAGGGCGTGGGAGCACGCAGATCCTGACACCTTCAGTGGCAGGGCATGGGAGCCCGCAGATCCATACACCTCCAGTGGCAGGGCGTGGGAGCCTGCAGATCCATACACCTCCAGTGGCAGGGCGTGGGAGCCTGCAGATCCGTACACCTTCAGGGGCAGGGCGTGGGAGCCCGCAGATCCTGACACCTTCAGTTGAAGGGCGTGGGAGCCTGCAGATCCATACACCTTCAGTGGCAGGGCGTGGGAGCCCGCAGATCCATACACCTTCAGTGGCAGGGCATGGGAGCCTGAAAATCCATACACCTTCAGTGGCAGGGCATGGGAGCCTGCAGATCCATACACCTTCATTGGCAGTGTGTGGGAGCCTGCAGATCCTGACACCTTCCGTGGCAGTGCGTGGGAGCCCAAAGATCCATGCACCTTCAGTGGCAGGGCTCTGGGAGCCTGCAGATCCATACACCTTCAGTGGCAGGGCGTGGGAGCCCGCAGATTCTGACAACTTCACTGGCAGGGCGTGGGAGCCCACAGATCCTAAAAGCTTCACTGGCAGGGCATGGGAGCCTGAAAATCCATACACCTTCAGTGGCAGGGCATGGGAGCCTGCAGATCCATACACCTTCATTGGCAGTGCGTGGGAGCCTGCAGATCCTGACACCTTCCGTGGCAGTGCGTGGGAGCCCAAAGATCCATGCACCTTCAGTGGCAGGGCTCTGGGAGCCTGCAGATCCATACACCCTCAGTGGCAGGGCGTGGGAGCCCGCAGATTCTGACAACTTCACTGGCAGGGCGTGGGAGCCCACAGATCCTAAAAGCTTCACTGGCAGGGCGTGGGAGCCTGCAGATCCTGACACCTTCAGTGGCAGGGCGTGGGAGCCCGCAGATCCATACACCTTCAGTGGCACTGCATGGGAGCCTGCAGATCCATACACCTTCAGTGGCAGGGCGTGGGGGCCCGCAGATCCTGACACCTTCAGTGGCAATGCGTGGGAGCCCACAGATCCTTACACCTTCAGTGGCAGGGCTTGGGAGCCCACAGATCCATACATCATCAGTTGCAGGGCGTGGGAGCTCGCAGATCCTGACATGTTCAGTGGCAGGGCGTGGGAGCCTGCAGATCCTTACACCTTCAGTGGCAGGGCATGGGAGCCTGCAGATCCGTACACCTTCAGTGGCAGGGCGTGGGAGCCTGCAGATCCTGACACCTTCAGTGGCAGGGCGTGGGGGCCTTAGATCCCTACACCTTCAGTGGCAGGGCGTGGGAGCATGCAGATCCTGACACCTTCAGTGGCAGGGCGTGGGAGCCTGCAGATCCGTACATCTTCAGTGGCAGGGCGTGAGAGCCCGCAGATCCTGACACCTTCAGTGGCAGTGCGTGGGAGCCCACAGATCCTTACACCTTCAGTGGCAGGGTGTGGGAGCCCGCAGATCCTGACACCTTCAGTGGCAGGGCGTGGGAGCCCGCAGATCCATACATCTTCAGTGGCAAGGCGAGGGAGGCAACAGATTAGAGGTGGGTGAGTTATGACTCAATGGCTGAGGGCAGAGAATCCACAGATGAGGTTTTAGAGAGCAAAGAAGATTACTTCAAGCTCTATTGAGGGTAGACTCATCCGCAGGTTGAAGGTACTTGGTACCTGGTGTGCATTTCCATGGGAGGGCCGAAGACATCTGGTCATAAAGCTCACACCTTCCAGCTACCACGCGCCTGCAGATGTGGACACATGTCATACATTCAAAGAGGTGTTCATTGGAGAAGGGGCAGGTAGGTGATGGAATGGCGCTAAGTTACGAGGAGTGGGAGCGGCCAACGCAGGTCACCACAACCTCAACGCCCCATCAACAAGGGCAGGTTTCACTTTGGACCAGACTGTTCCTATTGGATCAGACCCAGCTCTGGTCTGCTCGTGGCTGGTCTATGTTTGGAATGGCACAGCGTGAAAAACAACGGATTGGAATGCTGCCCTGAGTGATTAGCAGCAGCTGAGATTAGTTCAGACATTCCTAGCGACGCCATCTGCGGAGACAAAGGAATGCAAGAGAAGGGGTTCAGCAGAAACAAGGGGAGCCCTGAAAACTTGGCAGGGGGCAAGGACAGAAGCTGAAAGTGGATCAGGTTGGAATGGACTGGGTTCGAGGCACCGCACAGGAACAGAGCCATGCCTGCAAGAGACAAAACGGAACATTCAAAACATGTGGAGTGAAATAAACAATGGGAAGGCAAAATGGAGGCATAAAACAAAGGAGCAAGAGGGTAATTATCAGAAAGGATAGTTCTTTGCTGCATGGAACATTGTCTGCGGCAGAAAAGAGACAGCAAAGAGCAGCTCTTCTCACGGCTAGGGAGACCCCCAGCAGCCCTCCTGGAAGAGGGAGCTTCTGTGAAAGAGGCACCGACCCTGGGAACTCAGTGGCACCCTCTGGGAAGAATAACTAAGATGCCAACACACACACAAGAGGGCTAAGGGACTGGAGCAAAAGAAACAGAATCAGAACCAAGGCTCAGGAAAGGCACGACTGGATTCTGAGAACCAGGGAACAGATCAGGTGCTTATCATAATAAAGTAAAGCAGACACCAAAGTACCCACTGATCACCAGGAAACAAAGTGTTCAGTTAGAACAAGTAGACCTGAAATACAGGACAAGGAACCTACCATAAAACAAGCACCAAACATGGACAGAGGAAGGAAAGAAATCAGAAATCTGGGAAATGAGGATACAAAGAAAGCACAGATCACATAGAAACTGAAGTGTGTCTTCAGACAGAGCAGCCATTCAGTCCGGGGTCTGTTCAGGTTCTCTCAGCAGGACAGCAGTTGTGAGCACACTGAGCACTTAACTCAGAGGAAAGAAGTGCCTGGAAGCTCAGGGGAGGAGCACAGGTGCAAGGAGGGAGCTAAGTGTGAGTACCTGATCAGGTGCTGGGCAACAGGGCTCCACCAATGGAGGTAAGGCAGCACTTGGACTTGAGATGGAAAGACCAGGAAAACCAGAAGACACAGAAGGCGACAGGTGAATCAGGAATGGATTGCAGATCTGAGCTGGGGGAGAGAAAAGTCCAAACGCATATATGTATGGGTCAATAAATCCCAAGAGAATCAGGAACCATGATGCTGATCAGAGCCGCACTGCTAGAACTTGATCTAGGAAGATTTAATGTAGGGAACTACATGGACCATAATTCATCAGGATAGGACTGTGCAACCCAGGACTTCACTTATATGTGATGAAAGGTGTACAATGTGCTGAAAAGTGTTCTGACATAAACTGATCTGAAGGCTGGACCTGAAGGCTAGACCTGAAGGCCACCTGATGGCAGGATGGATGGATCCTGACGGTAACACATAATGGATGGCAACGCAAAGGTTTGCAAGTTTCTGAGACTTTTGTAACTCCTTCAAGTGGATCCATGTGTGCCTCGATGTCAACAACCAGCATCACCACAGGTCCTGTTGTTGCATCATCCATGCGTCTCAACGACAACAACAAGCATCACCACAGGTCCTGTTGTTGCATCATCCCCTTGTGCCTCAACGTCACAGCAAGCATCACCACAAGTCCTGTTGTTGCAGCATCCATGTGTGTCTCAACGTCACAGCAAGTATCACCACAGGTCCTGTTGTTGCATCATCCATGTGTGCCTCAACGTCACAGCAAGCATCACCACAGGTCCTGTTGTTGCATCATCCATGTGTCTCAACGTCACAGCAAGCATCACCACAGGTCCTGTTGTTGCATCATCCATGTGTGTCTCAACGTCACAGCAAGCATCACCACAGGTCCTGTTGTTGTAGCATCCATGTGTGTCTCAACGTCACAGCAAGTATCACCACAGGTCCTGTTGTTGCATCATCCATGTGTGCCTCAACGTCACAGCAAGCATCACCACAGCTCCTGTTGTTGCATCATCCATGTGTCTCAACGACAACAACAAGCATCACCACAGGTCCTGTTGTTGCATCCTCCTCTTAAACAAACTCAGGCATCTCTACCTATTTCATCACAGTGTCTACACCCATGACAACATCTGACAGAGACACCGGAGACACATCACAGGTCACACAGACACCCTCCATTCCAGCAGGACAGGGAGAGTTTTGGCCTGCAAATGAAGACTTCTTTCATTTAGCATCACCTGAACAAGACGTATTCACTTAGCGTCCCCTGAACATGACCTATTCACTTAGCGTCACCTGAACGTGACCTATTCACTCAGCGTCACCTGGACGTGATCTATTCACTTAGCATCACCTGAACGTGACCTGTTCACTCAGCATCACATGGACGTGACCTATTCACTCAGCATCACCTGGACATGACCTATTTACTCAGCGTCACCTGAACGTGACCTATTCACTCAGCGTCACCTGAACGTGACCTATTCACTCAGCATCACCTGGACGTGACCTATTCACTCAGCGTCACCTGAACGTGACCTATTCACTCAGCATCACCTGGACGTGACCTATTCACTCAGCGTCACTTGAGCATGACCTATTCACTCAGCGTCACCTGGACGTGACCTATTCACTTAGCATCACCTGAACGTGACCTGTTCACTCAGCATCACCTGGACATGACCTATTCACTTAGCATCACCTGAACGTGACCTGTTCACTCAGCATCACCTGAACGTGACCTATTCACTCAGAATCACCTGAACGCAACCTGTTAACTCAGCATTAGGCCTTGGCGGAGTTTGCAGAGTTCCACTATGCAAAACTTTGCCAAGTGACACAAGAACTCTGCCAAGCTACGCGGAGTTCAGCGAACGGCAGACTGTGTTACCTCGCACCATTCACACAGATTTTTAGCGCCAGGTGTTTTTCCCGTGCTGTAAAATCAGTGTGAACAGCATCACGCGCAACACAAAAGGGCGCTGCTTCTTTCTGCTGCTTGAGTGGAAGTTCTACTCGAGCGGAAGCTTCCTCAACGTAAACTGAAGGTTTCTCAACACGAGCGGTAGCGACCATCCGCGATCGCCTGAGTTGAGAAATCTCACTGGGAAGCGGTCCAGCGTTGGATTTTCCTTGCTTGCGTTTGCCAACTTACTGTTGCCAAGTAAGGAAAAAACTCCATTCCGCTGAGTTTTTTGCAATGCTGCGAGCTCCGTGGAGTGCGGAGTGCGAAAAGCTCCAGAAACTCCGTGAACGGAGCAGAGTTCACCACCCAAGCCTACTCAGCATCACCTGAACATGACCTGTTCCCTGAGCAACACCTGAACTTGACCTATCCACTCAGCATCACCTGAACGTGACCTATTCACTCAGCATCACCTGAACGTGACCTATCCACTCAGCATCACCTGAACGTGACATATCCACTCAGCATCACCTGAACGTGACCTATTCACTCAGCATCACCTGAACGTGACCTATCCACTCAGCATCACCTGAACGTGACCTATTCACTCAGCATCACCTGAACGTGACCCATTCACTCAGCATCACCTGAACGTGACCTATTCACTCAGCATCACCTGAACGTGACCTATTCACTCAGCATGGTCCTGACACCGTTTTTAGCTTGCTACTGAGGAACTTGACTCTCCTTGGGTTTAACATTGCATCTACCTCCTTTTAGAAAACTGTCAGTGTGTTGTTATTTTAAAATTGAATGTGTATATTGTTGTTTGCACTATTGTCCAATTGCATAATCCTGATTGCACTCACCCTCATGCTTCGTGGCCCGAGCTTTGTTCAATGCTCATGGGGGGTTCTAGCGTTTAGTTGGTCTCGCTTGGCAGCCATTATCGGGTCAGCGTTATAGTCGCTGAACCCGTCTTAAGGGGATAAAAAGGCCGATGCAGCGACCGCGCACAGCAGGTGCGCCGCTGCCGCGCCGAAGCTGCACCTAAGGCAAGCCTGTCTGCGTCCATCCGCTCCCGGCCAGGTCCAGGGGCCATGACCCCTGGCCCCTCCGCCCCACTAAGGTATTGCTATAGCTCAGCTCAGCTATCTGTCTTCAACATTACCTCCTGAGGTGAACTGCCTCCACTCCCTTGATCCCCTCAGATCTGTCCTAACTTGCCTGCATTGCCCGTTTGGCCTTCAGAAATCTCTCCCCCCTCCAATTTCTGCAGAACTACCTGTAAAACCATTCAAGATTCTCTTACTTAATTGCAGATCCCTCCCTAAACATTCCACTGAGCTGCACATATTACTGACTACTGAAATTCCAGATATTATGTTTCTCACTGAAACTTGGAATAATTTTAACTCGGGCCCTGATATTATTTGCGATCTTCTGCCGGACTATCTAATACAAAGGTTGGACAGGCCGACAGGGGTAGGTGGTGGAGTAGCCATCATCTATAAAGACAACCTGACCTGCCGAACCTTTGAAAGTCCTTTGATGGAGTGTGAAAACCTTCATTTTTCTGTCGGTTTCACCCCTCTGCTCTCTCTCTCAGGTATTCTTATATATCGTCCTCCCGGACCTTCGGCCCAGTTTCTATCCTCCTTACCTGAAGCTATTACCAACTTAGCCACTACGGCCTCCAACTTTGTTATCTTAGGGGATTTGAACATCCACTTCGATGATTTGACATCTAAAAGTGCTGTGGAATTTTCCGCCGATCTTGCAGCTCTCCAACTTCTGCAAAGAGTATCTTATGCTACCCATGAGAAAGGACACCTTCTTGACCCTGTCTTTTCAAACCAGCAGCAGTTGCACTGTCGGAAGCCCTTACCTATCCCCTGGTCTGATCATTATTTGATCTCTCTTGGTTGGTCTCCCAAGGTGGCAGCCCCCCCCCTGCTCGGCCTGAAAGGAAAACTACTTGTTGCTGGCGGAAATTGCAGTTAGAAGAATGGGTCTTCGCCTTAGATGGCAGTGTACCCTTAATTAATTCAAACCCGGAAGTGGCCAACAACCAATTTAATCACTGGATGGAAGATGCCCTAGATATAGTTTTCCCTAAAAAGACTTATATAGTGAAGGTAGGCCCCAACAAATCTCCTCGGTGCACTCCTCTGCTAAGAAAACTAAAACAGATCTGTAAAAAGGCAGAGAGAGTGTGGAGGAAAGACTTCTACCCCTCTAGGTAAAAAGAATATAGAGACACTGTCAAAGTTTATAAGATGGAAATAAAAAAAGCCCAAGCCTGTTATTATGGCGAAAAAATTTCTTGTGCATCAAATTCTTCCCGTGAAACCTTCTGTATTGTCAAGGAGCTTACACAAGGCTCAGCTGCCCCTGACACTCTTGAGCCTACTGATGAACGTTGTAATGAGCTTGTGGATTATTTTCATAACAGAATTCAATCGATACGAATTTTGTTATCCGAACCTGACTTAAACTCCTTTTCCGAAGCAACTTATGCTACGAGGGAGACTCGTTTATTGCAAGCATTTCCTCCCTTGAACAAATACACATTCCTCACCATTTCTGCCCTGGTCAAGAAGAGTGGATCACCTCGAGATCCTGTTCCCCCTAAAATTCTGAGATCCGTAGTCGGTTTGGTTGGCCCATTTCTTATAGACATGATTAACTCTTCTCTGTCTTCTGGAATGGTCCCTTCATTATGGAAGAAGGCGTTGGTAAAAGCACTATTGAAGAAGCCTAGCTTAGATCCAGACTGTCTTGCTAACTATCGCCCCATCTCACTTCTACCTTGGGTAAGCAAAATTGCTGAGAAGTCTGTCAACATGGCTCTCTCTAAACATCTGGAAGTTGGTAAGTTCCTACATCCAAACCAAACCGGATTCCGCCCCTTGCAAGAGACTGAGACTGCCTTACTGGCCGTCGTAGAGGACTCAAGATGAATCCTCGATGCAGGGGGCGCCTTAGCCGTGATACTGTTAGACCTCAGTGCGTCATTCGATACGGTTAATTACCGTATCTTAATCCATCGATTTAAGGAGTTAGGTGTAACAGGAACAGCGCTGGACTGAATATGCTCCTTTCTGGAGGAGAGATTTTTCCAGGTTTTTGAGGGTGAGGCCATTTCTAGTCCTTGACCTCTGCATTGTGGGGTGCCTCAGGGGTCTTCCCTGAGGCCCACTCTTTTTAACGCCTATATGGCCCCCCCTTGCAGGGATTGTCTTGCCATTTGGGGTGCATATAATTACATATGCCAACGACACCCAATTAGTGGCGGCATTCAATCATAAAAGTGGCTCTTCAACCTGCCTTGGCCCCTGCCTAGAGGAGGTGATGAGATGGATGTGCCATTCCCATCTTAAATTAAACGGTCCTCCGCCGGTCCCCAAATCTGAAATAAAGAGTTTGGGTTTCTGGCTTGACTCTGAGCTTAACTTTGCCAGGAAGGCAGGTGCCTCTTGTTCTGGCATTTTAAAACTGTTGCGTAAAGTGCTGCCACTGCTTCCCCCTCTAGCAAGGAAGCTTGTAGTCCAGGCACTCATTTTATCTCGACTGGACTATGGTAATGCTCTTTATCTCGGTGACCCCGTTGCGTTTCTTAAAAAACGTCAAATGATGCAAAATTGTGCCGCCCGTATTCTTGAGGGTGTCCCCAGCCGCCAATCAGCTAAATCTGCCCTTAGATCCCTACATTGGCTTCCTATTCAGGAAAGGGTCTATTTCAGAGCTCTGTGCACCACCCACAAGATGCTTGAGGGTAAGGGTCCTGATATTATTTCATCTTTTGTCCGACCCCACAAAGCCCATAGACAGTTACGCTCAAATGATCTTCATTTGGCATCTGTTCCCAGAATTAGGAGGTCCAGAAGCGGCGGCAGTCTTTTCTCCTATAATGCTTCCAAACTTTGGAATTCCCTGCCGCTGCATTTGCGAAAAGAATCAGACCACTCCATTTTTCGCAAGAGGCTCAAGACCTGGCTCTTTCCACACTGATTACCGTAGCCTATTACGGTTCGCCCCTAGCGCTGGGATTCCTCCGGGTGACCATGCTCTCTATAAATGCTATTTCATTTCATTTCCAATTCACTCAGCATCACTTGAACGTGACCTATTCACTCAGCATTACCTGAACGTGACCAATTCCCTTAGCGTCACCTGAACATGAGCTGTTCACTCGGCTTCACCTGAACGTGACCTGTTCACTTAGCATCACCTGAACGTGACCTGTTCACTTAGCATCACCTGAACATGACCTGTTTATTCGGCATCACCTAAACGTGACCTATTCACTCTGCATCACCTTTACGTGACCTATTCACTCAGGATTACATGAGCGACCCTTGACCTGTTTTCAGGTAGGCCGCTCCCCACGCCCCACAGCACCACCTGTGTGTCCGTGCCTCTCTGTCCGCTGTTGCCGCTGCTGTAAGTTCGCCGCTCCTCCTTCTTTTCAGCCTGTATTTTGTGCCTGCTCCTGTATTTTATTGTTGCATTTCTGTTAAATCCCTTCTGCCTTATTTGCCTTAGTCTGATTTTTGTCACTGTTTGCCATCCCCCTTTTGCCTTCTGTACCCCCGTTTTTCTGCCGCTGTTTCCCTGTGGCCCTGCCCCCAGCATGCCCATTCGCCACCCCGCTCCCGCCTCCCAGCTGCTCCTCCCTCCCACCTCCCCTTAAATGGTGGCCGCTGTGCGGCCACGCGCAGTGGGCACGCCTTAGGCGTGCCAAAGGCACGCCTAAGGCTAGCCCGTCTGTGCCTGGACCGCGCCCAGCGCCACACCCCCTGGCCCCCGCGAACACCACGATGCCCGTCTATGGTACGATGCCAGCACCCTCCATGCACTCAACACTGGACGATCACGCACCTGCTTCCTGTCCGCCCCGAAGCGCACCCAAGGACCCTTCTCCTGCCGGAACTGCATTTTCACCAGCATCCGATCCGACAATCCACCCATCGTGAAAGAACGCAACCATCTCAGATGCATTCGTCTCACTCTCAACACCCGCTCTGCCCGCAAACACGCCGTTGAACTCTGGGACCTACAAGACTCAACCTCCCCAGACGTTGCATTCCTGACGGAGACCTGGATGAACCCCGCCTCGGCACCCGACATCGCCATAGCCATCCCGGACGGCTACAAGATCACCCGCAGGGACTGCACCAACGGAACAGAAGGAGGAATCGCCATCGTCCACAGGAACACTCTCAGAGTCTCGACCAACACCGACGACACCCACAGCACCGCCGAACACCTGCACTACCAGATTCACACCGATCCCAACACCACTCTCAGAGGAACCCTCATCTACAGACCCCCCGGTCCCCGGCCACAGTTCAGCGACTCCATCGCCGACTTCGTCAGTACACACGCCCTCGCCTCCACAGACTACTTCCTCCTCGGGGACCTGAACTTCCACCTCAAGAACAACAGCGACACCAACTCCACCACCTTGATCGACAATCTCGCCAACCTCGGACTCAGACAACTCCTCACAACACCCACCCATTCTGCCGGCCACACGCTTGACCCCATCTTCTCCGCAAGCTCCCACGTCTCCTTCAGCCACTCCAACAAACTCCACTAGACCGACCATCGCTGCATTCACTTCACCTTCCGGAAACCCACCACGCACCACCGCACCCAACAGATCCCTCTCCGCTGCTGGAGCAAAGTCACCGAAGACCAGCTAACCACCACCCTCACCCGGAGCCCAGCCACTGACCCCACCGACCCCGACACCGCCGCCCGCAACCTCAGACAATGGATCCACGACTGCGCCAACACCCTCACCCCGATCAAGAAACCCTCCAACAGACACACCAGCAAAAAAAAAGCCAGCTGGTTCACCAAGGACCTCCAGGCCTCCAAGCAAACCTGCCGAAAACTAGAGAGGAAATGGCACCGTGAACAGACACCGGACAGCTACGCTACCCACAAGAACGCCACCCGCAGACACCATCACCTCATCAGATCTGCCAAAAAGGGCCTCCTTCAAAGACCGCCTAGACAACAACGCACACAACAGCAAAGAGCTCTTCAACCCCAGCTCCAACACCAACGACATCCCACCTTCGTAAGACCTGTGCGACTCCCTTGCCACCTTCTTCCCTCGCAAGATCACAGACATCCACGACAGCTTCAACGTCACAACCGCCCCGACAGCCACTGAGACCTCTGTCCCCACGGCCACCATCCTCACCGATCCCCTGCCCTCCTGGGCCAACATAAACGACGATGACACCATCAAAATCATGAACGGCATCCACTCCAGATCTCCGTCAGACCCATGCCCACACCTTCAACAAAGCTGGCACCACCATCGCACCCCATCTCCGGAAAGCCATCAACATCTCCTTTGAGACAGCGACATTCCCGGAGAGCTGGAAGCACGCCGAGATCAACGCCCTACTCAAAAAACCCAAGGCTGACCCTAAGGACCTCAAGAACGTCCGGCCCATCTCCCTGCTCCCGTTCTCAGTGAAGGTCATTGAGAAGACCGTCAACAGACAACTGGCCAGCTACCTCGAGGAGAACAGCATCCTGCACCCGTCCCAGTCCGGGTTCCACAGCAACCACAGCACCGAAACTACCCTCATCGCCACCACCGATGACATCAGGGCCCTGCTGGACAACGGCGAAACCGCGGCCCTCATCCTCCTGGACCTGTCAGCTGCCTTCAACACTGTCTGCCAGCACACCCTACGCACACGCCTCCACGACGCTGGGATCCAAGACAAGGCTCTGGACTGGACCACCTCCATCCTCTCTGGCGGAACCCAGAGCGTCCGCCTCCCCCTTTCCACTCTGAAGCCGCCAAGATCATCTGCGGCGAACCCCAGGGCTCATCCCTCAGCCTGACATTGTTTAACATCTACATGGCAACGCTCGCCCACGTCGCCCGACTGCACGACCTCAACATCATCTCCTATGCCGACAATACCCAGCTGATCCTCTCCCTCACCAAGGTCCCCCTCACCGCCATAACCAACCTCCACGAAGGAATGAAAGCCGTCGCCAAGTGGATGAATAACAGCCGTCTGAAGCTAAACTCGGACAAGGCAGAAGTCCCCATCCTCGGCTCCACCCCCTCGACCTGGGATGACTCCTGGTGGCCGACCGCACTGGGAACAGCACCAACACCCACCGACCATGCACGCAACCCGGGGGTTCATCTTCGACTCTACTCTCTCCATGACGAAGCAGGTCAATGCCGTCTCGTCCTCTTGCTTCAACACCCTCCGCATGCTCCGCAAGATCTACAGGTGGATCCCCACCGAAACAAGAAGAACGGTCACCCAGGCCCTCGTCAGCAGCAGGTTGGACTACGGAAACGCCCTCTACGCAGGAGCCTCGGCCAAACTCCTGAAAGGACTACAACGCATTCATAACACCTCTGCATGCTTGTTCCTCGACATCCCTCGCCACAGCCACATCACACCCCACCTGAGAGACCTGCACTGGCTCCCCGTCAACAAGAGGATCACCTTCAAGCTCCTCACCCATGCACACAAGGCACTCCACAACACTGGACCGGCATACCTCAACAGACTCACCTTCTACACCCTGAACCAACAGCTCATCTCCCCGGACCTCGCCCTCGCCACCGTCCCCCGCATCCGAAGAGCGACCATCGGCGGCAGATCGTTCCCTCACCTCACCGCCAAGACCTGGAACACCCTCCCCATCCTCCTGCGGTAGACCCAGGACCTGCTAACCTTCAGAAGACTTCTCAAGACCAGGCTATTCGAGCAGTAGCAGCTTCCCCCCCCCCCCCCGCCCAGCGCCTTGAGAACCCCACGGGTGAGTAGTGCGCTTTACAAATGTTCTGATTGATTGAGTGATTGATTGATTGAATGTAACCTCTTCACTCAGCATCACCTGAATGTGACCTCTTCATTCAGCATCACCGAAATGTGAGCTATTTACTCAGCATCACCTGAACAAGACCTATCGTTCAGAAAAGCAGTTGAAAGCGATGCCCGAGATGCACGTGTTACATCAGCTAGAAGGGAACAAGGCCACACTAAAGGAATGTTTGGTGGGACTTTGCCACAGTCTTACCTCACGCTTCGGGACATGCAGTCTGGTGATGCTTAAGAGCACACAATCACTCAGATGATTCACAGACCCTTCATGAATCAGTGTCACACTGAGGGACATGGGCTCTGCAGCAACAAGAAGCACAATCAGAAATGCAGCATCGACTCCAGCAGCAGAGGGGTTGGGGCAGCATACAGGGCCATGTCAGCTGAAACTATCAGCGGAATAGAAGAGTCTGGAGAGGATTGGTACACTCCATCACAGACCTGGGTATGCAGGTGGCATAAGGCCAGGTGCCCATGCTACATGGAATGAACCGCGTTGTAGAGAAGCTTGCGTGGCAGTGCCTGTGAGGACACCAGCTGCCAGCCTAGGATGGTGGTACAACAAGCCGCACTTCCCTCAGTCTTATTCTCTCACTCAGTGCTTAATTTGTGCCGGTAGTTTCCAGGGCTCAGTACCGGCACTTATTTGTCAGCACCAGCTCTAGTGACAATCTACTACGTGGTGGTTCTGTCTTTCCAATTTTGAGATGGACACCACAACAGTGTTTATTAAGGCAATATATATTGAAAATGAATAATACCAGCCTATCATGCCGTTATTAAGCTTTGTGTGGCCTTAAATAGTCTGAATTGTTATACTTGCAAGAGTGTGATGGTTAGGTGTTATGTTGGTACCATCATTGGCAGCGCTGGCAGGGACAATGGGTGTTGCAAGCTGCAGTGACCCTCTGAGAAGGACCCTGGCCTTATCTTTTTACAAATTAAGCACTGCATTGTGTCCCTTGTGAGTCCCGGGGATGGCCAGCATCTGCTGCTTGTCCTGCTTCCAAGGACAAAGTGCTGCCTGTTAGAAAAGGTAGACGGACCGGGAGGGCCGGCCGGGGTCAGGGGGAGAGGTCTCCGGGGAGAGCCGTCTCCAGTGATCGTACAGACAAGTAACTTCCCCCCCACAGACAGATATCACACACGGATAGGGTTCAGTGTTCTTTATAAGCACTTATTTAAGGTACGGTTGAAGGGTACAAGGAGGTCTGGACTCAGGGGTCCCCTCGATTAGAGTCTCGCAAGGTAGGGAAGGGGGTAGCGGGACA
Source organism: Triturus cristatus (assembly GCF_964204655.1). Taxonomy (NCBI): domain Eukaryota; kingdom Metazoa; phylum Chordata; class Amphibia; order Caudata; family Salamandridae; genus Triturus; species Triturus cristatus. The sequence goes on along the minus strand of NC_140592.1, from coordinate 17,373,057 downwards.
GTCTATTTACCAATCAGGTAGTTCGGATGAGATGATGATGAGCTCACAATCCTCGAGCTTGGTGGTTAGGTGGTACGGACCGCGGCAGCGCCAGCAGGTCCCGGTGCGGGTGGTCGATACAACGGGCCGCGGCAGCGCCAGCAGGTCCCCGGAAGATGTACGGTCCGCGGCAGCGCCAGCAGGTCCCGGTGCGGATGGTCGTTACAACGGGCCGCGGCAGCGCCAGCAGGTCCCAGGAAGATGAAGGTTGCAGAAGGCCGCGGCAGCGCCAGCAGGTCCCGGTGAGGATGGTCGTTACAACGGGCCGCGGCAGCGCCAGCAGGTCCCAGGAAGATGAATGTTGCAGAAGGCCGCGGCAGCGCCAGCAGGCAGGACGATGGTTCACAAGAGCGGCTACGGCAGCGCCAGTAGACCGTCAAGGTTGAGTTCACTCGGTGTCTCTCGACTCCAGGATACAACTGCCTTCCTGCTCCGGAGCTGCCTCAGTTATAGGGCTGGTGCCCTTTGATGTCCGGACCCTCGCACTTGGAGGTCGGAGGGTCCGGGATGAAGGTGTCCAGACACCCAGCAGGGGGTGGAGCCAGTGCCTGGGGGAGCTGGGGGCGATCGGCACCTGGCGGGGGAGAGCCCTTGACACTTCGTTCTCCCATTGACCTGCCAAGTGGTCCGCTCACCTCCTGGGTGGATGGTGGTGCCGGGATGTCGGGGCCGGCCAGGCCCGGGGTTAGGGTCGAGGTGAGGCCATGCGGCCGCGTGGTGCAGGGCCCAAGAGGGCGGCTTGACCCGGCCGGGGAAGCCGGTGGGGCTGGACCCCGTGATGAGTAGGGGTCCGAGGGCAGAGGGTCCGTCGGGAGACGGAGTACGGGTGCTTGTCGCGGGGGTATGCCAGGTGGGCCGGAGTTCGGGCCCTGTCGTGCGGGGAGGGAGCAAGCCGTCTGTGAGGCCTGTCCAACATGCGTCCCCCCCAGCTGAAGGCGGGGAGAGTCACCCATCTCCTTGGGGACTCTCTTCGTCGAGGCGGAAAAAGCGGGACAGGCCATCCGCGTTGGCGTGGTCTTGGCCTGGTCGGTGCTCCACGGTGAAGTCCATTCCCTGCAGGGAAATGGACCAGCGCAAGAGTTTTGGGTTCTCCCCCCGCATCTGCATCAGCCATTGCAGGGGTCGATGGTCGGTTTGTACCCGGAAGTGGGTACCGAAGAGATAGGGTCGGAGCTTTTTGAGGGCCCACACTACTGCAAATGCCTCCCTCTCGATGGTGCTCCAACGCTGTTCTCGGGCCAGGAGACGTCGACTGATGAAGGCCACCGGCTGGTCATGACCTTCGGGGTTCAACTGAGAGAGGACGGCTCCGATGCCGTGGTCGGAGGCGTCGGTCTGCACCACAAATTCCCGACTGTAATCGGGGGCCTGGAGCACCGGGGCGGTGCACAGGGCGGCCTTCAGCTCCTCGAAGGCCGCTTGACAATCAGGAGTCCAGTTGACCCGCTTCGGTTGGTTCTTGGATGTGAGACCCGTGAGGGGCCCCACGATGCTGCCGTAGTCCTTCACGAACCGCCGGTAGTAGCCTGTGAGCCCCAAGAAGGCTCGGACCTCGGTCTGGGTGACGGGGGGCTGCCAGGACTGGATGGCCGCAATCTTAAGTTGTAGTGGGGCCACTAGCCCGCTTCCCACTTGGTGCCCAAGGTAGGTCACAGACCCTTGGCCAATTTGGCACTTGCCGGCCTTAATGGTGAGGCCGGCCCGCTGGAGGGCTTGTAGGACCTCTTGGAGGTGACGGAGGTGGTCGGACCAGTGGCGGCTGTATACAGCGATATCGTCCAGGTAGGCAGCGCTGAATTCTTCGAGCCCCGCCAAGACCTGGTTCACAAGGCGTTGGAACGTGGCGGGGGCATTCTTCATGCCAAAGGGCATGACCTTAAATTGGTAGTGGCCATCGGGGGTGGAGAAGGCTGACCGTTCCTGAGCCCTGGGTGTGAGGCCGATCTGCCAGTAGCCCGCCGTTAGGTCGAAGATACTAAGGTAGCGGGCGGCCCCCAGCCGGTCGATCAGCTCGTCTGCTCGGGGGATGGGATGAGCGTCGGTCCGGGTGACAGCGTTCAAGCCCCGGTAGTCGACGCAGAATCTTAGTTCAGGTGCGGTGCCGGGGGCAGCGGCCTTGGGAACTAATACAACCGGACTGGCCCAGGGACTGTCCGAGGGCTCGATGACCCCGATCGTGAGCATCTTGGCCACTTCCTCCTGTATGCAGGCCCGTACCCGATCTGGTACGCGGTAGGCCCGGTGCCGGACAGGGGGACTGTCCCCGGTGTCTACGTCGTGCAAACACCAAGGGGTGACCCCGGGGGTGAGGGAGAACAGGGCAGCGAACTGCAGCAGGAGGTCCCGGCAGTCCTGGCGTTGCTCCGAAGTGAGGGCGTCAGAGAGCCGGACCCCGTCCACGGAGCCGTCCTTCTCCTGAGTCTTCAGGAGATCCGGGAGGGGCTCGGAGTCTTCTTCTGTACCACTGTCTGTAGCCATCAAGAGGCTTAGTTCGGAGCGCACAAAGTGTGTTTTGAGCCGGTTGGTGTGGAGGACCCGAAGGGGGTTCCGGGGGGACCCCATGTCGATGAGGTAAGTGACGGGGCTTTTACGCTCGACCACTTTGAAGGGCCCCGTCCACTTATCTTGCAGAGCACATGGTTCGGTGGGGGACATCACCCATACTTGCTGCCCAGGCTCGAATTCAACGGAGGAGGCATTGTGATCATACCACCTCTTCATGTCCTCCTGGCTGGCCTCGAGGTTCGCCTTGGCCATCTCCCTGAAGCGCCGTGTCTGGTTTCGTAAGGCCAGGATGTATTTGAAGACGTCCGGAGGGGTCGTTAAGGGGGCCATCTCCCAACCTTCCTTGACTAGGCTGAGGGGCCCTCGCACAGGGTGCCCGTACAGGAGTTCGAAGGGGCTAAAACCGAGGGACTTCTGGGGAACTTCCCGGTAGGCGAAGAGGAGGCACGGGAGCAGTACATCCCACTGGCGACGGAGAGGCTCTTCCAATCCCCCAATCATCCCCTTGAGAGTGCGGTTAAAACGCTCCACTAGTCCGTTCCCTTGGGGGTGATAGGGGGTCGTGAATCTGTAGGTGACCCCGCATTGTTGCCAGAGGGACTTCATGTATTTAGATATGAAATTCGTACCTCGGTCGCTGACGACTTCTCGGGGGAAGCCTACCCGGGAGAAGATCCCCATCAGGGCCCGGCCAACCACCGGAGCTGTCACTGTCCGTAGGGGCACCGCCTCGGGGTAGCGGGTGGCATGGTCCACTAGTACCAAGATGAACCTGTGTCCTTGTGCCGTGCGGGGGTCCAAAGGCCCCACAATGTCTATCCCCACCCTCTCGAACGGGGTGGTGACCACAGGGAAGGGTTACAGAGGGGCCTTCAGCTTCCGACCACTCTTCCCGCTGGCTTGGCATGTGGGGCAAGATCGGCAGTGGTTCAGGACGTCATTCCTCATTTTCGGCCAGAAAAAGTGGGTCACCAGGCGACTGTACGTTTTGTCCTGGCCCAGGTGTCCAGCCAGGGGGACATCGTGGGCCAGGTTGAGCAGAAAGTCTCGGAAGCGGAGCGGTACCACCAGAACTCGACCGGCCCCCAGCTCGGCGATTCTTTGCTCGCTGTAGAGCAGGTCGTTATCCCAGTAGACCCAGTGGGTTCCGGTGGTGTCCCCGGCGTTTTGGGTACTGGCTTGTTGGCGGAGTCCCTCGAGGGAGGGACAGGTCTTTTGTTCCTGGCGGAACTGTTCTTGGGTGGGCCCTCCTTCTTGACGCCACTGAGCCAGATCCGGAAGGTCCTGGTGTTGCGCGTCTTCTTCGGTAGTCGGGTCCGGGAGGTCGGACTCGCCGTTGTCCTCTACGGGGGCAACCGGGGGCGGAGGTGCTGGCCATTCGGTTTCTTCGGATCGGGGGGTGGCACGGGCGGCCATGGATCGGGTGGTTATGCAGGCCCAGTCCGGGAGGCCCAGCATCCCCAGGTGCTCTCTTTTCTCGACGGTGGCCCACGGGGAACTCTCGAGGTCATTCCCCAGGAGGCAGTCCACGGGGGCATCGTCCCGGACCGTCACCTTCAGTAGGCCGGAGACCCCTCCCCATTCAAACGGGACGCAGGCCATCTTACACATACTCTCAGAGTTATCTGCCGAGCGGACGGGGCAGAGAATGTTCGGCAGGATCTGCTCGGGCTTCACCAGATGACAGCGGACGGCCGTCACGCTGGCGCCGGTGTCACGCAAGGCCTCGGCTCTCTGTCCATTAATGGTCACCCACTGACCGTATTTTCTGGTGTTGGCGGGTAGGGGAGCCCGCGGAACCATGTCTCTTCCCCCTAAGCATGCCAGGACCATGGCGGCCGGTTCCCACCCTTGCTGGGCCGGCTCGTACTCTTCGGGTCCCTCCGATGCTTGCTCTTCCCCTAGGGCAGCGGCAGCTACCTGGCGGGGCTTGGGTGTTTGGTTTAGCGGGCAGTTCGGGTCGTTGGCGTAGTGGCCTAGTCGCTGGCACCGGTGGCACGTGACGTTGGCTCGGTACCCAGGCCGCAACGGGGGGTTGCCCCGGCCGGCCGGAGGCGGGGTGCTGGCCACGGGTGTTGCTGGTAAGGCGTCTCTCCCTCGCCCCGGGCCCCCTCCTCCTCCCCGAGGACGGTGCTGGCCTTGGTTGCTTCTGTTCTGGTCGTGTGGCCCTCTCCGGCCCACTCGGGTGCTTTCCCACCGGTCAGCTTCGGCGGCGAGCTGCCGGGGGTCAGTCAGCTTACTGTCGAGTAGGTGCTGCCTGAGCTCGACGAAACAGTTGTTTGACAGGTGCTCCCATACCATAAGGTTGAAGAGTTGTTCGTAGGTGGTGACCTGACTTCCCTTGATCCAACCCTCGAAGGCCCGGCTGAAATAGTTCACGTATTCCCCCCAAGTTGTACCTGGGATCCGGGTGCAATCTCTGAACCTCTGGCGGTACATCTCGGGCGTGAGGCCGTAGCGGGTGAGGAGGGCAGCCTTCATGTGGTCGTAGGACGACATTTGGTGATCGGGGAGCTGCAGCAGGGCATCGCGACCCTCGTTGATAAATCTCCCCCAAAGTCCGGCTCCTCAATCACTCCGGTCGATCCGGTGGGAGGTCATGGCGATCTCATAGGCTTTAAACCACTGTTGTATGTCGTCTTCTCGGACATATTCGCGGACAACATCCTTGGGGATGTGAACTTTTTTCTCACTTGGCCCCGGGGTGTGTGGTCGCTCAGGCACTCCCAGTTCCTTATTCTGTTTGCGCAGTTCTATTTTCGCTAGTCGGCGCTCGTGCTCGAGCGTTATTTTTTTCTCTTCCAGCTCTCTCTGTCTCTGCTTTTCTTCTCGTTCCTCTCGAAGCCGCATATGCTCGAGGTTGAGTTTCTGTTCAGCTAACTTGAGTTCCCCATCCATCTTGAGTCGTGCCATCTCCAACTCGTGTAATCTGACTCTGTCTCTTTCTCGGATCTCCTCTTGCGAGAGGCCCGTTCCCCGCTCCTCGGGAGCCGTGGCGTTCTCCTCTGGTGTGATGCTGTTTTGGTCTGGTGTGACGCTGCTTTGGTCGGAGGGTCCTGTGACCCCAGTTTCTGTCCATGACTCAAGAGCGCGCTTTAGATCATCCTTGGTACTCAGGCCGGTGGTAGCAATGCCAAGTTCTATGCAAAATTGTCTCAGTTCGCGGTGGTTGTATTCTTCTAATTTCTCCATTTGGAATTTCTCGGTGGAGCTGCTATCTTTGGTCGACATCGTGCTTATGTCGTGGGGTGAGCTACTCTCTGTACGATTACGCGTTGATTCGGATCGCGCCGCTGGCCACCAATGTTAGAAAAGGTAGACGGACCGGGAGGGCCGGCCGGGGTCAGGGGGAGAGGTCTCCGGGGAGAGCCGTCTCCAGTGATCGTACAGACAAGTAACTTCCCCCCCACAGACAGATATCACACACGGATAGGGTTCAGTGTTCTTTATAAGCACTTATTTAAGGTACGGTTGAAGGGTACAAGGAGGTCTGGACTCAGGGGTCCCCTCGATTAGAGTCTCGCAAGGTAGGGAAGGGGGTAGCGGGACAGTCTATTTACCAATCAGGTAGTTCGGATGAGATGATGATGAGCTCACAATCCTCGAGCTTGGTGGTTAGGTGGTATGGACCGCGGCAGCGCCAGCAGGTCCCGGTGCGGGTGGTCGATACAACGGGCCGCGGCAGCGCCAGCAGGTCCCCGGAAGATGTACGGTCCGCGGCAGCGCCAGCAGGTCCCGGTGCGGATGGTCGTTACAACGGGCCGCGGCAGCGCCAGCAGGTCCCAGGAAGATGAAGGTTGCAGAAGGCCGCGGCAGCGCCAGCAGGTCCCGGTGAGGATGGTCGTTACAACGGGCCGCGGCAGCGCCAGCAGGTCCCAGGAAGATGAATGTTGCAGAAGGCCGCGGCAGCGCCAGCAGGCAGGACGATGGTTCACAAGAGCGGCTACGGCAGCGCCAGTAGACCGTCAAGGTTGAGTTCACTCGGTGTCTCTCGACTCCAGGATACAACTGCCTTCCTGCTCCGGAGCTGCCTCAGTTATAGGGCTGGTGCCCTTTGATGTCCGGACCCTCGCACTTGGAGGTCGGAGGGTCCGGGATGAAGGTGTCCAGACACCCAGCAGGGGGTGGAGCCAGTGCCTGGGGGAGCTGGGGGCGATCGGCACCTGGCGGGGGAGAGCCCTTGACACTTCGTTCTCCCATTGACCTGCCAAGTGGTCCGCTCACCTCCTGGGTGGATGGTGGTGCCGGGATGTCGGGGCCGGCCAGGCCCGGGGTTAGGGTCGAGGTGAGGCCATGCGGCCGCGTGGTGCAGGGCCCAAGAGGGCGGCTTGACCCGGCCGGGGAAGCCGGTGGGGCTGGACCCCGTGATGAGTAGGGGTCCGAGGGCAGAGGGTCCGTCGGGAGACGGAGTACGGGTGCTTGTCGCGGGGGTATGCCAGGTGGGCCGGAGTTCGGGCCCTGTCGTGCGGGGAGGGAGCAAGCCGTCTGTGAGGCCTGTCCAACACTGCCCAAAAAGAAGCAGCTAAGGTCTGTCTAGAGAACAGTATATATGTTAATGTATAGGAGTGTAGACTCTTACCCAGTGTACGTGTTAGAGTGCACCTGTGCCTTCGCAACATTAACTGCGTGTATGTTTATTGGAAAAGTGACATGCTGTGGTGTAAGCTTCAGAGGGCCATCCAGTACCTGCTTTGAAACTTTCAGAAAGGGACGGTGGCGTGCTTCATGACTGATTTTTCAGAGTGTTGAGAAGGGTCTCCTTCCAGGCAATGATTCCAGGCTCAAGAGTAGAATGTTGGGGCGACAGCTGGTTTTGACTCTCGCCTGCGATGGTCTCTGGTGGCTCGCTTACATGCAATAACTGATCAATAGATATCACTTATGAAGAAGCTTACCCTGTTTCAGACCTTCAGTTACCACATCTTTTTGATGACAAGCGAGCGAGTCGCCAACATGAAGACTACCACGGTGGCCAATGCTTTGTGAGACGTCATGAAAACTTTACAGCCAGATGCGGATCTATAGAAAAAGGAGCTGATGAGTCTTTCCGGATCAGATTGGTGCTGACCCGCTGCAATATTAGAGACTGGATGGAAGACTTCTGTGCGGCTGTCTCTGGACTGCGCCATTGGGGAAGGCCTCCAATCTGGTTGCGCGTTGTGTGGAGCGCATCTCCTATGTTGCATTGCAGCAACTGAGCCCGGCAAATTCAAGTAGCGGCAAGTCAGATTTTGGCATCCATTTCCGGGTAGCGTGAAACACATCCTCCACGAGGCGTTCCAGCAACTGTTTCTAGTAAATGCATGCAGTGGCGAGTCAGCTGACTGGGTCCTTTGTAGGTCTCGCCTAGACAGCATTTGCGCTGTCTCTTCCAGACATGCTGTATTCAGGATATGGGCATAAAGCTACGCCCACTTTCCGCCTATTTTTTAGGTGGTTCCTGTGCCTGTCCTTTGTAAATGGTAACTTTTTATTGGTCAGTAGCCATAGTATTGCTTCCTTAGTACCCCCTTGTCCCTTCTTGTAACCCCCCATGAGGACATCCCCTGTTACATGTGTTGTTACTCCCTAGGTTTTAATTACAGCCTCAAGGCACTATTTTCTTAAATGACTTCAGGCAGGACACACACTTAGTCCCAAGCTAGGCTGGCAGTGGTTACTTCATTCACTAGAACATCTCACATTTATATGAGACAGTCTATAAATTTCTCTTCATCAGCTCTACGCAGAGTACAACCTAATCTGAAATTAATGTAATAATAATGTTGTTGTCACATTTCAAAGCTACTAATTGTATATATGGACATAGCTATTTGAATGTACTTGTAGTACTGTCTTGCATGCAATGCATTATGGGTGGGGTGGATTTTACCATATCTTCTGCAGGGTGCAGTAACATATGTGATCAAAAGAGGTCCCCTTTTGTAGCTAGGTAAAAAACATTGCCATTTATAATGCAAATAATTCAACTTTGTACACATGCCTTGCTCACTAGGGACCTCTAGGAGCAGTTGTGGTACTGCACCTAGACATGCAGTGCTGGTGCCTTGCTCACTAGGGACCTCTATGAACAGCTTGCGGTACTGCACCGAGACATGCAGTGCTGGTGCCTTGCTCACTAGGGACCGCTAGGAGCAGTTGTGGTACTGCACCTAGACATGCAGTGCTGGTGCCTTGCTCACTAGGGACCTCTATGAACAGCTTGCGGTACTGCACCTAGACATGCAGTGCTGGTGCCTTGCTCACTAGTACTTTGTGGTACTGCACTGAGGCATACAATGCTGGGTCCTGGCTCACCACGCAAGCATTTGCAATGCACTAGGTCTTGCATTACTGAAAGTATGAGCTATTGGCGTTGCATTATTATTTGCAATGCCAATACCGCAAGCTATCAGTAATGCAAGACTTATTGCATTGCAAATGCTTGTTGAGTTAGCGGTTTAGTGTTTGTCCATTGTCTCTGCGTCAACGATCGGGTGAATAAGCCAGGCTCAGCTGTTCTCAAGGCAGGCAGTGCCGGCCGGTCGTTTCGACGCTGATCTGCACAGAGAGAGAGTTCTACATTGTTCCTGTGGCAGGTCTTTTCAGCACTGACCTGCACAGTGAGTGGGCACTAGTTTGTTTTAACACAGGTCACTATTTCAAGGTTGATTTCCTAGACGGCTTAGTTAGTGGCTGAGTGCATGTTTGTAATTTGGTGGAAGTCACGTCTGCGCTTATCTGCACAGCGTGCAGGTTAATATTGCTCTCCCCACCTGTAGTGGCAGTACCTGTGAAACAAGGAGACTGTTACATTGATCTGCACAGCAGTAAGCCCCAAGTTTTGATTCTTTGGTCTTATAATTGTCTTTTGACAGCTCTGCGGTGCTCATGTGCTGATATTTTCAGCAAGTAGTGTTATTTTGCTTTTGGAATATTATTGAAGTGTGTTCAGGTACAGTATTTTCTTCGATATAAGGTGTCTTTATTTTCCTTTGCTCACCTGCAGTATCCATTATGACTACGCTGCCAGTGCCTCTGAATTTTTACATTGTGGAATATTTGTAGGTAAATAACACATTTGGGGATCTTACCTGGTTACTAGCAGATCATAGGCAAAGTGATGCAGGCGGTAACTCCACTGCCACCATTTTTGGAAACACCCGGAGAACCTCCCATACGAAGGAGGCAATGGTTCAATGCGTTTGAAACTTATTTGGGAGCCATTGGTGCGCCTAGTTTCCAGCCAGAGAGAAGAAAGTATCTTCTCCTTCATGCTTTAGGGTTTGAAGGTAGAGCTACACTAAAACATTTACCAGACGCAGGTGTTGATGGAGAGGAGGAGTTGGATCAGTATCAAGAAACTGTTAAAAACCTCAGTGCGAGATTTGATATCCAACCAAACCTGGTTGTGTTGCATCCTATATTTTCTTTTAAGAACTCACAATCTTGGGGAAGATATGGACACCGACATTACAGCATTAGGAAGGTTGGTTGCTGAGTTACAATTTGAGAACTTTGCAAATTAGTTATTGAGGGATCAATTTGTTTGTCACTGCAACGGTAAGATGATTAAATCGAAGTTGTTATCGATGGGCTGTCCAACATTGGAAGAAACAATTAATTTGGCTAAGAATATTGAAACTTCGCAGTTGACAGCCAAGGAACTGGTTGAGAATAATAGTGAGCCAGTGGCAGTAGTTAAAGTGAAAGGTGGAAAAGACGTGAGGGACACCAGGCAGGGGGAAAACCAGGGTCGGTGTATGCGGACAAATTCAATTCATTTTTTTCACAGCAGAATATTTGTTTCCATTGTGGATACTGTCCACATGTGAAAGGGGACAAACAATGTCCAGCAAAATTCGTCACATATAGGTTGTGCAATAGGTAGGGTCATTTTGCTAAGGTATGTCAATCCTCCAATGTGAAACAACAGTTGTCTGTCAAGTATGTTTCGAACAGTGATATTCAGGAAGAGGATGAAATACATATAGCCAAAGATCTAAGGGATATGGTTATGGTGGTACAAAGTGAGGAGATAAAAATGGGTAATCCGGAGTTGTGTGTTGATCCATATGTGGAGATCGTGGTGGGTGACAAAAAGTTGAGACTTTTGGTGGATTCTGGAGCACGGATCGCCATGATCACCCAAATCTTGTATGACAGTAATTGACCTGCTCAGCAACTTTTACCACCAGATCGGAGAGCGGTATTTTATGAGGGACATGATATAAATTTGTGTGGCTTATTGAAGACATTCTGGAGTTCAAGGGTCGGAAAATAGCTGGAAAGGTTTATGTAGCTCATTGAGGACTGAATATCTGAGTGTGGATCCTTCAGGGCTAATTTGGGATGATTTTCAGACCAGAAGTGTGGGACATGGGTTCCTCAACGGGTAAACGGATCACAGGACTCTGTGTCAGGGAATGCATAACTTCTTTTATTGTGGTCTCAGAGGTGCGGTAGGGGAAGAGTTAGGAGTTCGTGCTCTGCTGATTGTCCTTGATAAATAAACTCAACAACCAAGAGACGGCATCTTTCCCTGTATCTCCAGTTTCCTGGACGTCCTGGGCTTGGTCGGCTTGGGACCTCCGTGTTCTCTGGCCTTCCGTGGATGCACTCGACAGGTGGGGAAGGGAGGAAGGAAACAAAACAAGCCAGAGTCAGCGTCAGTAAGGTTGTGTGCGTTTGACTCTGTGCTACCTTCACCAGTGACTGCGTGAAAAAGTGGGGGGTCGTGAGGGTTCTACAAGTGTATCGCCACCGCTATCGTGTCCTACCTCCCCGTATCCCCCCACCAGCCCCACCCAAACAGACCCTTGAAAGACACTTGCCTTTGGCCATGGCCCGTTCCCCGGACCGTGGCGTTGGGACCCGGGGCGTCTTTCCTCCCTTCAGCCCGCCGGGTTTGGTCGCTTTGTAGTTGGCGCTCTCCTGGCCCCATCTCGCCTGCTCTGCTCCACTCTCGCCGTCCTCTGCTCTGCTCTCGTCCTCTGCTCTGTTCTCACCTTCCTCCTTCGCTCTGCTCTCGTCCTTCGCTCCGTTCTCGTCCTCCTCCGGGTGCACCGCTCTCCATTCACCAATACCGCACGCACTCCTTTCTTCTCCTGTGAGCTTTATGCGATCCGTGCCTGCTTCCGTCTCCGACTCCTCCCCTCTTGCCTGCTCCATAGCTAGACTGCTGCCTGTTTCCTGTCCGGGCTGAAGCGGCACAGCCAAGGACTGCTTCCAGTCCGCCCCGCAGTCATCCTCCTCACAAGGAGCAAGAGAACAGACATTGGCTCAGAGGAATAGCATAGAATTAGAAGAAATCATGAATAAGTTTCCCCATATGTTCTCGGGCGAATTAGGGAAAGTCCAGGATTACAAGCACAAAATAATAGTGACAGAAGATGCTCAGACAATGAAATATAAACTGAAGAATTGACCTTTTAGTATACAGAAAGACTTAGAGAAAGAATTGGACTCCTTGGTTAAAAATTGGATACTTGAGCCCATTGATTCATCTCTGTGGTTATCTCCCTTGGTGGTTGCCCGCAAGCAAAGTGGTGATTTGAGGATCTGTGTGGACTTGCGCTGCCTTAATAAAGGCATTTGGGTGGATTCCCATCCCTTGCCCAACATAAACAAAATGTTAGCTAGCTTGAAGGAGGCTAGGATGTTCACTAAGCTAGACCTTATTATTATTATTATTATTATTAACGAGTTTTATAACGCGCCTGGTTACCCTTGGGCATCCCCGCGCTCATCCAGAGAGAGACGCCATAACACGAAACACCGGAGTTTAAGCAGAAAACAGGTGAGTTTTTAGCAGCTTGCGGAAGCGTAAAAAGCTTGTTTCCGAGCGGAGGTACAGAGGAAGGGAGTTCCACAAGATGGCCACATTGATGGAAAATCTTCTGCCCCCAGTTCTTACCTTCCGTACCCTCATGACCTGCAGCAGATGTTGATGGTCTGAACGGAGGGAGCGGGAAGCCTTATAGGGTTGAACCATATCCCGTAGGATAGGTGGGCCTTTCCCCTGCAGGATTTTATGGGCCATACAAAGCGCCTTAAATTTCACCCTCTCCCTAACAGGGAGCCAGTGCAGCGCCTTCAGCGCAGGTCGGGCAGACTGACGCCTGGGAAGGCCCATCAGGAGCCTAGCGGCCGCATTCTGCACTTGCTGCAGTTTATTTAAGGTAGACTCTGGAGCCCCCAGAAACAACACATTACTGAAGTCCAACCGAGAGATGATGAGTCCCTGGATTAATAACCTCCTGGAGGCCACTGGGAGGAGAGGTAAGATCTTCCGGGCTGATCGGAGCAGACCAAAGCACACGCCTGCAGTCTTTTTAGCGTGTGTCTTAAAGGCAAGGTCCTGCTCCAACCACACCCCCAAGCTCTTGATCTCCTGTTTGGGGGTGGGAGCCGCTCCCAGGCAGCTAGGCCAGCTGCTCGGGGATAAGGAGGGAGGGGAATTCCCCAACATCATCAGTTCCGTTTTGGAGCCGTTAAGTTTGAGCGCAGAGCTACACATCCACGTGAAGATCTTATCCAAACACGTGTGCAGCCGGTCGGGATGGTAAGCCGACTGGGGAAGACCTACCACCAGCTGAGTATCATCAGCATAGCTGATAATCTTGATACCCAGTTGCAGTATCACACTCTCCAGGGGGGGCATATAAACATTAAATAAAGTAGGGCTCAACGATGAGCCCTGTGGCACACCACACTGGAGAGGAACCGATGAAGATTTCTTGAGGCCTTCCCACACCTCAAACGTCCGGCCATTCAAGAAGGACGCAAACCACTTCAGGGCCACCCCAGAGACCCCCACCCCCGACAGTCGTTGGAGAAGCACCTGATGGTCTACGGTGTCAAATGCCGCACTGAGGTCCAGGAGGATCACTGCCACCGATCCCCCTGAATCCAAAATGCTCCTGGCATTCTCCACGACTGCCAGCAGGGCAGTATCGATCCCCTGACCGGGGCGAAAGCCCGTTTGGGAGTCACCCAGAAGGGAGTTGGACTCCAGGAAGTCCGAGAGGCGACGATTCACCAACTTCTCCGCCACCTTACTAAGGCCGGGGAGCAGGGAGATAGGCCTAAAGTTGGCAAGGTCAGCGGGGTCCAAGTTAGGCTTCTTCAAGAGAGCCTTGACAACTGCTCCCTTCCAACTCGGGGGCACCACTCCTTGGGAAAAAGATAAGTTAATCAAATTCGTCACAGGGCCACCGATGGCAGGGGCTGGCTGCTTAAGATATTTCATTGGTGCAGGGTCTTTAGGGGAACCGCTTTTCATGGTCATCAAGACTGTACAAACTTCTTCCACAGTAACAGGTCCAAAAGAGACCAGCTCCGCTGTCCGCACCCTGGGCTGAGACTCTGGGTTACCACCAGAGAGAGTTTCCTCAGCTAGCCGGGGGAGAGATGCCAAGATGTTGTCTATTTTGGTTTTAAAGAAAGAGGCAAGTTCGAAGCATTTCTCCCGGGGGTCATCAAAGATGACTTGAGGTTCGGGAGTTTTAAGAAGTTCTTTGATAACCCTGAACGATTCTTTTGAGGAGTTGGCCGCAGAGCCTATTCTCTCCTCAAAGAACACAGATTTAGCTACCCGAATAGCAGATTTGTAGGTGCTAAGAGCCGCCCGATAATCTCTCCGGCTCGTTTCGCTCCAATCCTTCCTCCAGGTCCGTTCCAACCTCTTGCAGCCCTTCCTCAAAGTTCTCAACTCCAAAGTGTACCAGGGCGCCGATCCCACTCTCTTACCCTTGGTAAGTTGTTTCTTCTTGGGGAGGAGAGCATCAAGCGAGTTGGTGAGCCAGGTATTTAACTTCTCATCGGCAACTAACGGATTGAACCCAAGAGAAGGCCGAGACGCCTCCAGATGTACCACCCAGGTTTCCACTGGGAGCCTAGACCAGGCTCTTTCCACAGTGTATACCCTGGGGGCCGATGTAACTGGGACATCAAACTGCCACTGGGCAGACACCATAAAATGGTCTGTCCAAGGCAGGGCCAGAGCTGGAAGAGCTTTAAGGCAAACAGAATTTGAAAATATAGGATCCAACAGGTGGCCCTTCCCATGTGTGGCGCCCGAATTAGCCAAGTTGATCCCAATGGTTTTGAGATCGCCTTGCAGATCTACTCCCAGGGAATTGGAAGGGTCATCGAAGTGGATGTTAAGATCACCCAAAGCTATAAAGTTACCAGTGGACGAGGCAAGGAGCGCAGCTGATTCTAGGAAGGAGTTAAGAAAATTTCCCAAGGTCCCGGGTGGACGGTAAATCAAAAAGCCCGTCAAAGACGCAGTAGGTGACAGGCGAAGAGAGAACTGACAGCTCTCGCAGTCGCTTATCCCTCCGTCCTGCACCTTACAAACTAACGAGTCCCTATAGAGGATGGCAATTCCTCCTCCCCTCCCCACAGGCCTATCCAAGTGTGTAATAAGAAAACCAGAAGGGAGAGCTCTAACCATGTCGGGGCCCGAGCAGGAGGAAATCCAAGTCTCTGTTAAAAATAACACATCCAGCTTGTGGTCCAAAATAAGGGAATTAATTTCCGTGGCGTGACTGGGTAACGACCGACAATTCAACAACGCTATAGAAAGCACCGATTTATCCAGGGTCATGTCCCGACCCCCAGTACATGTCCCGCAAGGCAGGAACGGTAGTCCACCCGCGTGGGCATATCTACATGTAGAGGGTTTCGAGGACCGCCAAGACAAAAGTTCCTCCCTCCTATACCCCGTACGAGTATTTCGCGATTCCAGAGTGGCGGGCATAGAGACCAGCCCTGAGCCCGTCTGGGCCCGGACGGGCACAGACGGGCTGAACTCTGGCGTAACTCCGGTGTTGGTCCGGCGTCCCCGCTGCGTGTGACCGCTGCGCGTAAGCATGGCTACCTAAGTAGTCTCCAAATGAAATGGAGAGAGGACTTGCTGGTGCGCTGGGACCCACTCACCCAAGATGGCCGCCGCGAGTCAGGGGCGAAGGACCCGCAAAACGCGGTGAAATGCCAAAATTACTGTGCAGGTGTGATGACAGAGGTGGGGGTATGCGAGGCCAGGCAGGTAAGACCAGGGAAAACTCTAAAACAATTTAAATAAAATGCAAAACGGGTATTTTTAAAAGACAGAAGCTGCCACAAAACAAGCGCTGCATGAATAGCGTTCGCGCTGGAATAGGACCTGGCTTCCACCTACCACCAACTTGAGCTGGAGCCAGAATCAAGGCATCTAACAGCTTTGGTCTTCTCTTTTTGTACCTTTCAGTACTGCTGCATGCCTTTTAGGCTTGCTTTTGCGGCCTCAGTCTTTCAGCGAGTAATGGCAAACATGTTGAAAGGTATCAAGGGGTTTTCTGTATTTCAGGATGATGTATTGATATTTGTACCGGATAGGCAGACACATTATAGTATTCTTGAAGAGGTGTTGGAAGGATTCCAGAAGAAAGGTGTGGTGCTAAGGAGGGATAAGTATGTATTTATCACTGACAGAGTTGAGTATCTGGGGCATTTGGTTACCAGCAACGGCATCACACCGAAATTTAGTTTGGTGGACAATATTAACTAGACTAAACCACCTTAAATAATGTTTAGAGATGTGTGAATTTTATTGAAGATTCATTCAGAAGTTTGCTACTGAGTTGAGACCAATGTTACGCATGCTCATGAAGGGAGTTACCTTTGAGTGGGATGCAGAATGCCAAGAAGTGTTTGAGTGGGTGAAGTGTCAATTTGCTTCCCCTAAAGTTCTAACGCATTATGATCCCGAGGTGCAGTGTGCCCTGACTGTTGATGCCAGCAATGTTGGAGTGGGGGTGTTGGTCAGCCAAGAGGAAGGTGGTGAGGGAAGAACTATTAGTTATGCCTCATGTGTGTTAACTGGGGCTGAAAAACAGAATTCCGTGATCGACAAAGAACTATTGGCCTGTTGGTGGGCAGTTATGAAGATTAAAAATGATGTGTGGTGCAGGAAGTTCAGAATGCAAACAAATCATAAACCTTTGCTTTTTATTTTGAGTGGAAGGAATGATAGAGGGTTTACCCCACACATTGCACAGATGTCATCTCAGCTGCCGCAATTTGATTTTGTTCCCGGGTAGTAAAAATGGCTGTGCGGACTATTTGTTGCAGTCTTCTGAGTGTCTCGAGAAAGAGGATGGTGGAGTGGATGAAGACAAAGGTAGATTGTTTGGTAACAGATGTTGACCTACCGGAGATGTTTACTATTTCTGTATGTGAACGGCTGAAGGCGGTTGTAGAAGATTCTTATATGAAGATGGTCATGAAATATGTGGAGTCACGGTGGCCTCGTGAGAGAAATCTTGATATTGATTAGGCCTGGGCAAAAATTTCGTTCCGTTCGCGGAAATTGCGATAATTTGACATTTTTGCGTTCCGCGGAGAGCGCGAAAATGTCAAAAATTCCGGTTTCCGCAGCTTGGCGATAATTTGTTTCTTGCTCGCGCTGTAAAATGATACATTCTCGCGCGCGCGCGATCGCCTTACCTGAATCCCTGCGTTCGCTGACAAGTTTTCTTGATCCGGTCGCGTTCTCCATGAGATGTTGTATTGTTTTTAGCCATTTGCGCTGTCTCGCGACAGTTCGCGCCCGCAGTGACGTCATGCGTCGCGCGATCACGTCTTTCTTCTCGCGATCATGCACCGCGAGAACAACTCAAAACAAGATGGCCGCGCCCGCAAGCAACCACATGGGTAAGTTGGCGACCCGCAACCATGCAGAAAATCTCGCGAACGTGCCGGAAAAAAACTTCCGCATCTTCGCGATATTTCTGCTTGTTTGCGATAATTTTAAACATTCTCGCGATAATTTGCGAAGGTTAATTCCGCAAATTCCGCCCACCCCTAATATTGATCTCAAGACCTATGTAAAAGTGGCAGATCTGTCAGTACAAGATGGGTTGTTGATGATAGCTGACACGTTGGTACCACCTGCTGTTTTGAGGAATGCTATTATAATCCGTGCCCATGAAGGTCACTTAGGGGCTACTATGATGAAAAAACGGGTGAGGTTGTCGTTTTGGTGGCATTTCATGGATATGGAAATTGACAAGATGGTTAGGGAATGAGTGATATGTGCTGGTAGAGACAAATGCATAAAGTTGCATACTCCTCCTTTAAGTCTTATTGATTTACGTACTGCACCATGAGAAAAATAGGAATTGACATTCTAGGACCATTTAATGAATTGGCATCTTCATCCTAGTTTGCATTGGTCATGGTGGATTACTACACTAAATGCCCGAAAGTTAAGTCTCGAAAGGAGGCCACGTCAGGAGTAGTTGTTTAATTTCTGAAGTATGTATTCCTAAAGGAATGTTTTGCAGCTACACTTAAGTCTGATATGATACACAGTTCGTTTCAGGTTAGGTGGAAGGTTTCTTGCAAACTAGTGGTGTAAAACATTTGAAAAGCTTTCTGTATCACCCTTGAACCAATGGCATGGTTGAAAGGATGATCTGGGTGTTGGGAGAGTGTATACAGGGGTATGTGACTAATAAATGTGTTGTTGCTAATGCAGTTAGGGCCATGTTGTAGTTCTACCACACTACTCTGCATGCATCTACTGGCGTGTCACCTTTTGAGTTGTTGCGTGGTCGCAGTTCTACCACAAGCTTCTGCCCGGTCTCAACGAATAAATGGGTCAAGCAGGGAAGGTCACGGATAAGAGTGTAAGGATGCGAATAGAGGTGGTACAGGAAAAACAAAAGAAATACTTTGATGAGAGAAATAATGGCAAGGATTTTGAAATGAAAGTTGGCAATACTGTACGTGTAAAAAACCTGTACATATGAGAAAAGGGGGATCCAAGTTTGGTATTTCTGTGAGGATGTTGGAAGTGAAAGGCAATAGTGTGCAGATAGTGGGGTCACGCCAGAGGGCGCTGCTGCTTTCTGCTGCTCGAGTAGACATTCTACTTGAGCGGCAGCTTCCTCAACGGGAGCGGCAGAATTCTCAATGTGAGCATTCGAAACCTGCTGTGCCAGCCTGCGTTGAGAAATCTCACTGGGAGGAGGTCTAGCGCACAATTTTTTTTAGCAAGCACTCACCATCTTAATGTTGGTGAGCCGCATGGAAGAAAAAAATTCAGCTCTGTGTCACTTTGCTGAGTTTTTCTGAGCTCTGCATGGAGCATGGAGTAGGCAAAACTCAGTGAACTCCGCCGGCGGAGCAGAATTCCTCTTCCGCCCCTCTTTCCAAGTGGTGGACATGCATTTTTCTATGCGTGCTTCTCGTCCTTGTTACTATTTTGTTTCCAATTGCTGATGACAGCAGTTGGAACCTCGATTGGACCTGCTTATGGATTCTTAGTTTGATTTTTCTTCTTCTTTGGTGTCAAGGGGAGTTTGTTGTTTTGCTAATAACTTCAGGATTAATCTAAATTCTCTGGATCCTTGATTGCTAAGAGATCTTCTTTTCCTTAGTGTTTTTATCTCCTATCTGGGACCCACTTTAAAAGGCACTTGACACCCTTTGCATGTACTGTTCACTGCAGTATGCCACTGTGGCTATTGGGAGGAGTCGCCCTTTCCTCGGTCAGTCAAGAAGGGAACTCAACAGACATTCTCATCGCCCGGTACCTGACACCAGCATCTCATCAGAGATGGACTGGTCCACCTCGAGTAGTCAAACGACCACATGTGTATCCTTACATCTTGTGTGCCATATGCTGTGCTCCATGGAATGCTAGTCACTCCTAAACAGCTCAGTGTCGACATGTGAAGCTTTATAACCTGTGCAGGTCATTCGTTTTAGATTTGTACAAATGTCACTTTTGGGGTTTGCACTTGTCCTTTGCAGGTAGCTCGCCCACCGCTGCATTCCTTATGGCTTCTTTCGTGGACTTTGACTCCATGCCCACGCGCCAACAGTAGTGCAGGCCGATCCCCCCAGACTGGTGAGGTGCATTCACCCACAAACTGCCATATCAGACGGGATTTTCCAGCCCTCACATGGAGGCCACAGCTTCCATCCCTACACCACTGCTGTGGAACGCAGGACACCCAAGCCCCTGTGGCCCACCATTCTTAGAGGGAACTCCTGCATAGTCCGTCATCTCCTCCACGAGGCACAGACAACAACCAGGGCCTATGCACCAGGAGAAAACAGGTCTACAGGGGACACCGGTCTGGGCTGCTTGTACTCCTCCCCAGAGGGGGCTGGTCAGGCAGTTTGTCCTGAATTGTTCCTATTGGAGCAGGCCCACGGCTGATTTGCATATGTTTGGTCTCTGTCTGGAGTGGCACTTTGAGCACAAAACAGTGGAATGAAATGTTGCCGAGAAATTACCAGTGGCTGAGAATATTATAAGCTTCCTTCACGTCATTATTTTGTTTTTACCTGCTCAGAGGTAACATTGCAGCATACCATACAGTACAGCAGTAATTATTTTAAGGCACACTATATGCTGTTTCCATCACGGGGTGGGGGAGGCACAGACCTCATCCGACAGACTGTGAAGCCGCTCAGCGCCGATGAGCCCTCAGCCTCTGACTTCCAAGCTGAGCCCGGAGGATGAGAACATGTCTTGGCTCACAGAAAGCCTCAACTTACAACAAAGAGTTCATCTGCTGGACGCCTGCTCCCTCATCAATGCCAAGAAAGCCGAAAACATGCTGTGAAATATGTATTTTTCTGCATGGATTTAATTTCACTCTCTTTGCATTTTCCTTCGACTCGTCAGCCCTTTCTTTCGTCTCGTTGATGATGGTCAGCGGTGCATTCCTCCATGGTACCAGGGTTAGAGGAAGTGACGTAGCATGCCCCTTGAACCACTCCATGACCATAGGGGCCCCTAGATGTAACATCACATGACCTTTAACCTGATATATTACACAGCGAGGTCAGGTGTCCCTTGATACTGGCAGCATTAGATTGTATGATTTTTGTAGACAATGAAGGGCTCTGTAATACATTGGTTGTTTTTTGCGGGTTTGGGAAGATATTTGCTGTTTAAAACAATGCTTAATTATTCAAAGGTCGTTTCAGTTTAAAAGGTGTTTTATCCCCCTTGTTTGAACCCCCCCCCCCATTGCTGTTTTTGTTCACTTTTTCGTGCATTCTGTGCTTGAGGAAGAACAAGGTGGGTAATGAATGATAATGTGAGTAACAGCCTTAAAACAAAGAACCTCTGAGCAGGGTGTCCCGGTGACTGCACACCATGGGCCGGATTTATCAACTCTTCACGCAACGCAGCGCAACGCACCACAGCGCAACGCAGTGAGATAGTTTGCTGCACTGCTTCAAGGATGGGGGGAGGAACGCCCCATATTGACCAACATATGGCACATTCCTTTTCTCTGCCTGCGCTGGCAAACAATCTTCTGCGTAGCGCCAACGCAGGGCCTCTTGCATCATGGTGCGAGCACGCTTGCATTGCAGGCAGAATTGTTTCTGTGCAGGAAGGGGCAACTTCCTGTACAAAAACAAACCTCTCAGGGTTTTCCTCTTGCTAAGTGTGCTGCAAAGCAGCACACGTGGAAAACATCCATTACCACGCGGGCATTGCATCGCAATGCCTTTACATTGCGGGTATTACGACGCAAGTCGCTACAACGACTTGCGCTGGATGGCGCTCTAACTTAAGGAATAGTAAGATTTACTATTCCAACACCTTCCCTACTGTACGTAAACTGGAGTTGGAATAGTAAATCATACTATTCCTAAATCCAGCGCCCTCCAGCGCAAGTCGTTGTAACGACTTGCATTGTAACAAACGCGATCTAATGTACCGCGTTCATTTTGATCGCGTTGTAACATCACATATTCAGCATACGTAGAAAGAAGAAACCATGAGGAGAAATAAAGATATTTCTCCTCGTTGTGCTACCCCTGGGACGGGAGCAGAATTTTGACACATTCCCAGGTTATGGTAAATCTGGAAATGTGACAAAATCCATGGGTGTATGAGTGGGAACACCCACGCTCCACCCATGGAACGCCATCCTAGGTCAGAGTAATGCAATCAGCGACTTGCACCGCGTTGGTTTACTTCATATTAACCAAGCCACGCAGGGCCACGCAAGGTGACTTGCGCTGCTTTGTAGCTTTGACTTAGGGACTGTGTTGCCCTTGCGGCACACTGCGTCACACGAGGGCAAGGCAAGCTCTGGATAGATCTGGCCCCATGTGTCTAGGCGCTTTCTCTCACTGGTATCAATGCACTTCATCCTCTCCTCAGCTCTACGCAGACAGGCTGACTTTGGAAGAGACACCAAAAGAAACAAACCACAGTTGCACCAGAACTCACTCCACGTCACCAGGCTGTTCATTGCTCTCAAGGTTTGTGCTCTTTCTGTTGACCATTTCTGAAAGTGAAGTTTGTAACATGAGTGTTCCACAGGCAACTACATGCGTAAGCTCACCGTGGGCGCGCCAACAGGGCCATGGCCCAGCCTGCACCGCCGCCTGCTTCTGCTCACCTCTTCATTCACTAGGTGCAGCATGTCGGTGAGGATGGGTGGCACTGTTCACCATCATTCACGGCTCTGGATCACCATTATCACTCACGCTCCTCCGTTCCCCTGCATGATTCACAAAGCCGATGGTGGCAGTTGCGGGCACGTGCCTGGAAGCACGATGGCGGGTGTCGCAGTTGCACATGGCACCACCAGCCATGGCCAATGCGTAACCTGTGTTCTGAAATGGTGATGTGCAGCAGTGAGTTACTTACTCTCTGCACACTGAGCAGGGCACCTACGGTGTGTACTGCTGTCTGCCGACCTTCAGAACAAGCCTCCGTGGATGTGGTCCCCCTCAACACCCCCCTCTTACACTCCCCCAACCCCGTGGGCTCTCCCAGTGTTCCGGTCATGCTTACACTTCCAATACGTTATAGTGAAGCATGCCTGTAGAGCTGTCACTAATAGGTCACTTATATAGAGACTACGGGCTTATCTAGAGTTTGGGGGACAGGATACTGCGCCACAAATATGGGGAGGTACCCTGTCGCCACACTGATGGTTCGCCCTCTGTACTTTCATGTTTCCAGCAGTGGAGCCACCGCTGGCTCCTACTGGGGAAACATAGGGGCATAGGTACGAGGAAGTGGCGGGGTGGGGCCTTAGCCTTCCTGGCTTAATGTCTCTCTCCGCCACTTCTGAAACGCCAGGCTGCACCATATTTACCTGCACTAGCTCTACATATAGCAGCCTAGCGCCAACGCAGGCACCCTTGCACCATAGTGGAAGCGTGTCTGCATGCAGGGGAGGATTCTTTATGTGCAGGAATGGGCACCTTCCTAAAATGCCATTTTGTCACTTTCATGGGTGCCGCTGCAGGCAGCACACATGGAAGTCACAAAATGGCACGTCTTTTTACAGATAGTTTATGTAAAGGAAGGTAGACCGTCCTGTACACAAACAATCCATGGCAGTTTGCTTTTTCCATGTGTGCTGCACATGGAAAAAGCAAAAACGTGGAGAAATAATGCATTTCTCCTCATTTCGCCAACTTACGACCAGGTTTTTCTTGGTCTTAATTTTGGCGCTGCCGCCTATGTACACCACCCTTGTACATAGCATCAGAATCAAAGGATGTTGCGGTGGGACGCTCACCACGACACCCACTGCCCACCCCTTTCACGCTAAGCATAGCGTGAAAGGGCGCCTTATTTGCAAGGTAGCGTTAAGCCACGTTAAGTGGCCCAACGCTGCCTTGTAAATACAGCCAAGCCCCTATCGCTACCACAATGTTGGAAAAAGTGACGTTGTGGTGGTGATAGGAGCTTGCATATATGCTCCTTAGTTCGACAGCCCAACAAAGTCTGGGCTGTTGGTCTAAATACTACAGACTGTCCGCCCTGTTTAGAGTGGACTTTCCAATGTACCTCCTTTTTTCTAGTTAGAAAAGACTTGGAAATCCTGGTGGTCAGAAATAGAAAAAAAAACACAAAATGACTCCTACACTCTGGGAGAAAACTCCCAGGGTGTTAGGGCCATTAGTGTTTTCCCACTTTCGGAGTTTGTTTTGGTTAAAAAAAAAGGTTTGCTGAGCAGCAGCATGAAACACTGAGGCCCCTCAACAAACTTACCATGATTTCAGAAGTTCGGCCATGGTGGTGGCTCCACTGAAGGCGTAGAGATCCTCGCTAGGCAGGTCAAGGCAAGTGAAGATATCTAAACATGGAGGCGGTGGGCCACCAGGCAGCGGGGGTTAGTACCTCTGCTCCACCCAGCAGATGACACATCGCCCATCAAACTCGCTCTAGGTCTGCCGAAGCTGAGCAGCAAACTGATATTGCACCTGCTGTACGCCGATGACGTTGTTCGGATAAACAAAATGGATAATGGTCTTCAAAGACTCCTTACGAAGCTACATGCATACACTAATTTCATTAACCTGAAAATCAACTAAAAATAACACCAGAACAATGAGAATTGACAAAACAATTCAAAAGGAAAGGTGCGCGGTTCCTAAAAAACAGACCAGTTGAAAAGTAGGAAAGTGCACCTTTTTGCATGGTTACCCACCACTTTTTGCCTGACACTTGATGCACTTTGACTTGATGTGTCCTGGGTACCTTTCAATCAGGTGCCCAGGGCATGTGTTCTTTCCCAAGACAGTATCTATGTACCCACAATTGGCACATCTCTGGCCACAGGTAAGCCCCTTGTAAAAGGTACCATGGGTACCAAGGGCACTGTGCCTAGGGAAGGCCTCTAAGGGCTGCAGCACCCATTGTACCACCCTTAGAGTCCCTGTACCTTAACATCCACACACTGCCAATGCAGACTGCATGTTTTGTTGCAGAGAAAAGTGAAGTGTCGAAATGGCACACATCCATGTGTGCCAAGCCTGCAGCCCACTGCCTGTGGTCTAGCTAAGTCACCCATCTAGCTGAGTGCCTATACAACTGGTGAGGGTACAATGGCACAAGCCCTGTCCCCCTACAGTTCCTATGTCAATTCTTAGACATTGTAAGTGCAGTAAAGCCATAAAGAGTATATTGTCTGGGAGTTGGTCATTACAAACTCCACAGCTCCATAATGGCTTCACTGAAACCTGGGAAGTTTGGTAGCAAACTTCTCAGCACATTAAACCCAAACTGATGCCTGTGGGGGTTTTAATGTAAAATGCCCTCACAGGGCATCTTAGGGAGGGCCCCTGAAACCGGACCAGCCCAGGGTGGTTCCTGAACGGCTACCCACCATTTGCCACCTCCAGACAGGTTTCTGGACCCCTGGGTTAGAGGGCCTTCACTCTCTGGGTCCAGAAACAAAGCCCATCTTAGACAGAGGTATCTTGAATCCCTCCCCCAGGATGGGCTGGGTCCACAAAGGGGATTCTTCAAAGGCCTGCCGCCTTAGTTAGCTGACCCTGCCTTTTGCTGCACCCAGCAACTGGCTTCCACTGGTTCTGATCCCCAATATTGGCAGGAGAATCGGTGGGAAAACCAACTTAGGAAGAGAGTTGTGACCACCACTGCCAACCCCACCCCTCAGGTGAGGGATGCTAGGTGAAGCACACATCTCAGTCCCCTCCATCTTGAAGATGAGGACACCCAACCAATTAGATAGAGCCTCATGGCCCCCTACCATGGGACGGTGGCAAAATAGGTGGTGTACTCACCCCAAGGAAAGGACCCAGTGGTCCCATCCGGCACACCCATATAATGCCCCTAGATTTGGTATTTAGGGGCAACCCTGAACCTTGCCTCCTCAGACTGAAGAAGAAGAAATAAGAAGGAACGAAGAGACGTGCGGAAAGAGGAAGAAGAGGACGACAACTGCTTTGGCCCCAGCCCTACCGGCCTGTCCCAACTTAGACCTGCTCCCAACAAAACCCTGGTGTGTCCAGCAGCCATCCAGAACCTGGAGGACCTGCCATGCCTTTGTTAAACAGACTCCGGGTCCCGTGAGTAATAGACTTGCTCTACCAAGAAAGCCAACACAGACCTAGGATGCAGCAGGCTCCGCAGTTCTGCACAGCTATGCACTCGACGCCCACGGTCCGAGTGGCACAACACCAGGAGGAGGTCTTCTCAGCGATCGTGACCTAGGATCTAGTGATCTCTGACCTGCCTCAACCAGGGCCGGCTTTAGGGCAGTGCGACCGGTGCGGCCGCACTGGGTGCTGCCCTGTGGTGGGGGCGCTGACTTTAGGAGGGGGCGCTGTGTTGAACAATAACTTATGATTGAAGAGGTGAGGGGCATTTTGGCCCAGTGGTAGTGAGAGAATCTGAGGAGGCAGTAAGGGCGTGTGGGGGCACCAAAAATTGTCGCACCGGGCGCCACCTGGGCTAAAGCCGGCCCTGGCCTCAACCTTTGACCCGACTCCTGCAGACTCCACCTGAGGGGTCCCCCCAGCCACAACCGGAGCTGGTAAGAACACCCGATGCCGAAAGACATCCTTACACTCAACGCCCCTGGTCCAGCCGACAGGGTCCAGGTATCCCTCAAAAATCCAAATGACCTCTCTTGCCAGTGGTCGCCCTCAGGAAACCTCCTTAACCGGGTCTGCAGCATCTCTCCGAACCGGAGATCTCTATTGGAAACAACAGGGCTCCCAACATTTCCTTGGCACCCTGCATCCGGCCGCCTCCGGGCCGCTGGTGATGCAGCTCTAGTGCTGATTGTTGGCCCCTGCATTGCTGATCCTAACCCCCAGGAACTTTGCTCCTACAACCAAGAGTCCTGCTCCTAAGCAGTCCCTAACCGAAGGCCCACTAACCCAGCTGGCCAACATTGGGCCCCTGCACTCTGCACCCGGCCACCCTAGTGCCGCTGGTGGTGCGGTTTGAGTGCCTTCGTGAGCCTTGAGGAACCTTGGCTTTAACCTCAAACAGCTATTCTTGTTGGTCGATTACTTGCCTGCAAACCAATAGCATTCTTCTCTTCCATATGAACCCATGTTATGATTTTTCTCCAAAAATGTTCTAAGTGTTGAACTAACTTTTGTATTGAAACCAAAGTAACCTCGATTTGAACCCAAAACTGTCATACTTACCTGTGTTTTGTAAGATCCATGGTGTGATATCTAGGCATGTCACTCGAGTAGTCTTTGTAACTGAATAGCAACACTAAAGTAATCTAAAGTTATTTCTATGTCTTCTGAAGAGTTTTGAAAGCAAATACAAACCTGTGATGATTCCAATTTCATCTACAATTGAATTTCTGTGTACAGTCTTGCATTTGAAAATATATGTTACCTACCTGTAACGAGTTCTCTTTGATCTAGAATTAAAAAATAAGAATACCTTTTTTCTACTTACCTAATTGGTCTGAATTCAGTCTCTGAGTGTGCGCAATCAGTCTTGATTGAGTGAATACAATAAATGCTTAAAGCAAATCTTGAGCCCACCCTTCCCGGGATAAAGCCCACCTGGTTCTTATGGTTTAGAGTGGGTAGAAGCTTTGGAGGTCTGGTACCTAAAACTGTTTCCAATATCTTCATGGCTGTGTTAATGAGTGAGATTGGTTAGTAGCTGCCATAGAGCTGGCGGTCTTTACATGGCTTTGGGATGGGGTAGGTAAGGGCTTTCTTAAATTCGGGTCTGCTGCGTTTGTAAAAACTTTACAAAGGAAGGGAAAACAGTGAGTGTGAGCATTTTCTAAAATTCGATTGGTCGTCTGTCATCCTTAGGGGTGGCTTCTTCACATGGATCTACTTAGTGGCTTCTGAGATTGTCTTCTCCATGGCATCAGTCTCCGGTGAACCTGCTGCGGTGCTCATCAGTTGTGGAAGGCGAAGGCCGACCAGGAACCTTGCTTCTTGTTGTGTTGCATTATGTGCTTCAGATGCTTACAAGGTGGCATAGTACTCTTTGTAGCAGCTATTTCTTGGGATTGACTATAAGTTGGCCGGCTCTTCTCCTGGTGGCTGGTATGGGTCTTCACGCTTCATCTTGTCTTCATTGCAGATCCAGATGTTGGCCAGCTCTTCTCCTGGTGGCTGGTATGGGTCGTCACGCTTCATCTTGTCTTCATTGCAGATCCAGATGTTGGCCGGCTCTTCTCCTGGTGGCTGGTATGGGTCGTCACGCTTCATCTTGTCTTCTTTGCAGATCCAGATGTTGGCCTGCCTGTCCCTTTGCTCACAGCATTCATGCTGCAGGCGGGTCAGAGCCCGCTCCGCCTTCATGGTAAAAAGGAGTGCAGTTCAAACCCCGTTTGATTCTGGATGACAGTAAATCCAGGCATTGCTGTTTATTGCATCTTCCAAAGAGATCACTGAGTTCCTTTTTCTGCAGCGTAGCTTGTTTGGCCATGGCGGAAGCTTGCATCATTTGGCCTCTAATGTATGCTTTATCAGCAGCCCAGAGGGATTGTGCTGCGGCGACAGTCATCATACACAGCCAAACCCTCTGAAGTTATCTTGTAGCTTCTTCTTGTCATCTGGATTCTTGTGTGTGTCCATTGGTATTTCCACCTGCGTGCATTGGGAGATTGTGATTGTCGGTCGATATCTCATTATAGCAAGAATCTGTCTGAGGTTCCATGGCTTATACTAGACGATGATATATCTTGCAGAGCACAAGACTTTTGGCAAGGAAATAATAAATGTGTGACTCTGTGCCTTGTATCCATGCCAGGAAAGTGTATTGTCTGTCTGTCCGGTGAATCAAACGCCAGGGTAACCCTGAAGAAGGCCTCTGTTCCTTTGTTCAGCTGTCTAGAGCAGGCCTAGTCAGGAGCCAGGTTCCAGTTTCCTATCAATATTTAGGTGTGACCAACTCCTGCAAGGACCCTGCTTAGTGAAGCGAAAACACCTGAATTGTTCTTAACAGGGGCATACACAGAGCTGAGTTAAAGTTGGGAGTGTTGAAGAGACAGAGTGTGGACAAAATACCCTTTTGGGTTATTCCCAAATGTATCGACATCGGTGGTTACATCTTTATGGCTGAGAAGGGTGGCATCTCCTTTTCAGTATCCTGGTGGAGATGGTGTAATGGCTCTACCCACCCAGTCTCTCCTTTCAGTTTGGCTGTTTCCTGTGTCAAGAAAGGAGTTTTTTAAAGAAACATCACACGAGGTTTCTCCATAGTAGGATATGAGATTTTTTTCTGTTTAACATAACTGCTAAGACCATGGATATTATGTGATAGATTCCTCTGGTCATGTTTTGCAGATATTTGCCTGTACAGTGTAAGTTATGTGAGTATGTGAAGGTGGTTTCTGAATGTTTGAAATAGAATATAGGGATATTTAGTTCACAGTGGTGCTCATACCTTACACAGATGAGTTGTATCTTCAGTCACACTGCTAACACTGTTATGCACATAGAATATTTGTTGATCCATCTTTTGACCAATCCTTCCATGTCGATCAGGGTTTATCCCTGGAGTGTGCCCAGTTGCGATAAGGAGGACGTTGTTGGGTATGCCTTGTGCTGAAATGTTGCTGGAAGAGGGTTCTTTCTGAAGTAAACAATTCCAGGGGTGTGTTCCAATCTTCCCTAGTGGCCAGCGATCTGATGAGTCTCGTGTCCTTTGGCGCCGCCTCTAGGGAGGCGAGGAAGTGTTCCGAGGCCCTGGTCATGATATTATTCTGTTCTGTAATCCATGGTGATAATAGTAGCTGGTTCCAAGAGACCAAACTTAGGGTCGATTATGATGTTGGATATCTGGGGGTGCGGTCCAACTGCCTCATTATGATGCGGTCAGTCGGAGGCATCGGGTGGAGGGATTGATCAATAGCTCCGAAAGGCTCAAGGAGCCCGTCAGAGCGTCGGTCGGAGAGTAATACCCTACAATAGGGGCGGTGTCTGTGGAGGCACCGCTGTAGGATTACGATGTCCCTTTTCCCTCTGCCCTTACATGGCGGTCGTACCGCCATGTAAAAGCAGACGGAATGGGACTTTGGGGGCCACTAGCAAGGCCCCCGTCACCCATGGTCCTGCGCTATGGGCCCAGGGGAGCACATGTGGTGCCCCCCCAAACATCCATGCATCTTGTGCTAGGCACCAAATGGTGCCTGGCACACACTGCATAGATGTTTGCAAACATACTCTTTACTATTGCAGCTTGTGCTGCGACTCTGTTCTGGCCAGCAGCACAAGCCACAATAGCAAAGGATATGTTTACGACCACCGTGCTGGTGGTCGCATTGTAAATCGGCAAGTGTGACCTCCGACTCCTTGTCGGGTGGTCTCATTCCCACTACAATGTCAGTCAGACACTCGTCTGACTGGCATCATAATGAGGCCCTTAATGTCCCATTTCCTCAAGAGGTGTAGTAGGGTTGAGATTTATTCTGTCCAATACTGGTTTCTAAGGAAAAGTCTGCTGTTATGGATATCACGTGTCCCTTGTATTGGTAGAGGCCACTTCTTGCCACGTTATGGAAAATAAGTAGGGTGTCTTTGTGTCGTACCAAGCTGGCAATCACTGGCCTCGGACCATTGGTTGGGCGGAAGGTAGATTATGTGCCCTTTGAAATTCAAGAGGGAAAGTACAGGTGATGTCCAAAAAGCTCAGGAAGCCGTTAGCTAGGAATGATACAGTGCTGTCCTCCTCTTCCTTCTCTAGGAGGCCAAATGTCCATATTTTGTCAAATCTTGCCAGTGTCAGTTTTGGGAGTTTTTGCTTTGTGACTGACTGCTTCCCAAAATAATAGCTGATGGGACGTCTTGTTTCTGGCCATAAGGCAAAGGCGGCAAGACAATTGTCAAACAGCGACCAAGAATGGAGTCTCAGGAATGGAGCAGAGATATTCTGCGACACATATCTCTCAAAAACAGGAATCGAACATGTGAAGATCGTGATGCACTGGATAACATAATTGTTTTGAAAAGATTACACAAGTCTAAGGAGCCTCAATAGTGCAGTTATCGCTTTACCCTTTTTTGTTTTTAAGTATCTTAGAGCAATAGCAGGTTCCTTCACCCTCAAGCCAAAGGAAGAAATGCAGGGTCTTTCGGTACACTTGACAGAGATGGAAGCTCCCATAGTGGGCCCTAAGGACAAAGATATCTGTTTGTCCAGATCCAAGATGGCGGTCATCTGATTCACCAGTTTGCTTAGATTATCGTGTATCTGGAATAAAGAGAAGCGCTGGGACTAAGTCACTGGAAGGGGAATTACATTGATCGATCTCTTGTGGTCTTTCACCGGGGTTCCCAAAGCAATTGGTGGTGGGAAGTTAGTCGTCCTTGAAGCACCTCACCACAATTCCCCAAGTGGGAGGAGGGGTGCACCAACACCTCCTGGACATGTGTCTGCCATCAGGAACCCCTCCGCCAGCAGGAGTCGGTCACAGGCTGCAGGCCCTGGACTCCTTCCCGACTGACGTCAGTGGACTGTTCGATAGCACTCTCTCTATGGGAATAATCCAGCATTTTAGGACATTTCTGTAAAGTCCAGGCGGTACACGGAGCGGTGAGGGTTGGTGCTCCATTACGTTCGTAGTATATGTGGGGATCCACCCGTCCATTTACTCTTCCCAGAGCGGCAGTGAAGAGCTTTAGCGAAGGGCACCATCCTCCCTCGTGACCAGACCCCACCTCAAAGCACTCTTTCCGTTGCACATCATGTACCTTGAGTGCCGAAAGCTTGTGACTCAGAGCTTTCTCTCTTAAATAGTGCCCAGAGGTCCCAGTAATTCCCGCTTTGGATAAGCTGACCTGACAACCTGCATGAATATCCTGGAAATAAAGTTCAGTGTAGCGGGTGTTTCCTCCAGAATAAAGTGCATCGTTCTTCTGGTCTCCAAAATATATTGAAAAACTCTAAAATCCTCAAAGCTTGAAACTCTATAGCGCCATCTGGCGTGGATGTTTCGGTGCAGATTGTTGTTGGATGTGTTGGGCAAGGAATGAATTGGGATTAAACGGTGGAATAAATAGAACAAGGGCACGGTCAGCCCTGCCCATGAACAGGCAGGATGGCCTGGAGCAGAACTGTGAGGTCAGAAGAAACATTAACCATTCGGTGTGAGGATTTAGGGAAAGACCTGGTAGCATTTGGTCACCAGACTGCTTGGGTCTCTGAAAGAAGCTCTCATAGCTAAAGGTAACATGCATTGGCATAGCCAATAGCTCTCGCCTTTGGGACCTTATAAGTGTTTAGTTATCCAGCACAATATCCTTGGTGCAACAACATCAAGAGTTGCATGGCTAAACACTTATAAGGTCCCAAAGGCGAGACCTATTGGCTATGCCAATGCTTGTTTTGAGTGAGTGGCTCATGCAGGTATGCCACTGTGAGATAGAGATGCTGCGAGTGCTTTTACAGGAGCCCCTGTGACTTTCTGACTCTTCAAAATGTATATTGGGTCTGGTGTAATACTTCTAGCTCCTATTCCTATCTTTTTGCACCCAATGCATCCTTAAATGTCCAATGTAGAGCCTGGGTTGAAACTCTTATTACCCCTGCCCTCCAGTGACACTTTACCTGTCATGGGTGGTGGTGGACGTGGTGGTGGACGTGGTGGTGGATGTGGTGGTGGTGGACATGGTGGACGTGGTGGTGGGGGTGGTGGTGGATGTGGTGGACGTGGTGGTGGTGGTGGATTTGGTGGTGGTGGACGTGGTGGTGGTGTTGGATGTGGTGGATGTTGTGGTGGACGTGGTGGACATGGTGGTGGTGGACGTGGTGGTGGTGGACGTGGTGGTGGTGGACGTGGTGGTGGTGGATGTGGCGGTGGACATGGTGGTGGTGGATGTGATGGTGGTGGATGTGGTGATGGTACTGGTGGTGGACGTGGTGGTGGTAGTGGTGTACGTGGTGGTGGTAGTGGACATGGTGGTAGTGGACGTGGTGGTGGTGGACGTGGTGGTGGTGGACATGGTGGTGGTGGTGGAGGTGGTGGTGGTGGATGTGGTGGTGGTGAACATGGTGGTGGTGGACATGGTGGTGGACATGGTGGTGGTGGACGTGGTGGTGGTGGTGGTGGACGTGGTGGTGGTGGACGTGGTGGTGGTGGACGTGGTGGTGGTGGTGGATTTGGTGGTGGTGGAAGTGGTGGTGGTGGTGGACGTGGTGGTGGTGGTGGTGGACGTGGTGGTGGATGTGGTGGTGGTGGACGTGGTGGGGGTGGTGGACGTGGGGGTGGTGGACGTGGTGGTGGTCGTGGTTGTGGGCAAGCCCTCGTAATTTCTCTGTGGTTGGCTCTATGGTATCTTTCCTCCATAAATGGAAGCAATTGTTGATTCTTATTTTGAAATTATAGCAGATAAAGTTCTGCCGCTACTGAGTTATTCAAGCATTTTAGGTCCCGCAGCCGGTAGTTGGAAAGTGACATGCAAACATAATGCAATGCAGTAAAATGGAATGTGATGGGACACTTTGGAGAGAGAGCCTTGCACGAGGGAAAACTTATTATGTGCTATTTTATGGCTCAGTAGTGTCTGCCTTATATTGAGGCTATTGTTAATTGTCGTTACAAAGAACATTGTAAGATGAATTGCTGTCTCTATGTGACATGCGCCTGCGACAATAAAAAGAGAGAGCGAAAGAGAGAGTGCGAGCGAAAGTGAAAGAGTGTGAGGGGGGAATGAAAAAAAAGCACGGTCCTCGCTGTGTTTAATCACTGTGAATGACTAATGCTGGAACGCAAACAAGCAGCAGCTGTTTTAAAGCACACTCGTGCTTGTGCTGGCCTCCGCCTTGCGGGAGCGAGCAGCGGCGGCGGCGCCAAAGCCATATATTTTCAATTAGAATGCGCACCGCTGCTCGCTCTTGCAAGTGTGCTTGAAAAGGAGCAGACCGATGGCTAAAGGTCCTTCTAGTGCAGCGCATGCGCACTGCCTAGGCGAGACCTAAAAATAATGACCAGGTAAGTAGACTTGTACAATTACAGACACTGTGTGGGGGGTATTACCCTCTTAATCTCGCTGTAAGTCCGAAAGGACCAGACAGGCCACGTGAACACTCCACCTGGGGCCAGACTAGGGAAAAAATCGGCTTGGCCATACAAGTGGCCCCCAGTGACCAACCACGCAGCTAAATAAACTGTGTCCGACATTTGCACATTGGGGCAGTTTTGAGCTTATGCAGGTGTTTTGCAAGATGTGGGAGACTGCAGGCACTGTTTGTGGTAATATCAGGAAATCTACACCAGACCATATAATAGGCCGCCCACCTGGCCCTCAATCAAGCCCACACACTGACCCGTCAGACCAGCCCTTTTGTTTCTTTTTGCAGTTTTTATGCAGCGCAAACTTTGCAGAAGGGTTTTAGAGCGCTTTATGACCACCAGATTACATTATACATGGCAGTTTTTTTATGCATAGGGAGTTTAAGGATGTTGAGCGGTCTCTGTGATTCAAACCTGCTCCCCAGTTCCATAGTTTGCCACATCTCCTGCCCTGTCAGATTGGCACTGCCAGCTTGCCCTATAGACCAGTCGAACACTGCTTGCATTGTACAGGTGGCCTTTGATGTACAGCTTGACGTCATGGTATTGCTGTGCCTATTACCTGCGCGGCATCGCCTACCCTTACCTCACTCCAAAGGTAAACAGTAAACACGTCGCAAAGTCAATATTATTCCTTTTTCCATGACCGGGTATTTTTAGCCGCGGTTATAAACCGGTTTTACAGCTTCAAGGCACGCGCCGAGGTGCGCTAAGTGCAATGACGTGTTTCATGCCAGTCTGCGGGCGTCAGACGCGTTGATAATAATGCGCCCCGTGGGTAAGTCGTGGACATGCCTTTAAATCCATGGCCCAGGTTTAGAGAGTGCCAGGAGCCTCCGACGGAAGGAAGGGCCCCTCTGATGGCCCCTGGTGTCCCCCTGTGTGCACACTGCTCCAGCAGACACGCCCTCTGCAGGCGGTGCGCAGTGCACCGACAGCAGCCGTGTCTGGGAGAGCCGCAGACGCCGAGGTAAACAGTGGCTGGCTGGGCTGGGAGCCCGAGAGACAGCCTGGGTTAGACTTGATCTGAAAGAGAGTGAGAGGCACAGAGCTGACTGTCTCTGGGGGAAGACACTGTACACAGCGGATCATCTGTGGGAGGCACTGTGCACTGCAGCAAACAGGTCATAGGGGTGGGCGTATTTCGCGTGATTCCGTGTAGCGTAGTCACAAAATTATCTAAGAATTCCAGGAGATTACGCAGAATTATGCAAAAAGAGTCATTCTGCATTTAACACAATTTTTTAGCGCAAAAATGTCCCCTAGTGTCGACAAGGAACGCAAAAATGCATTTTTCCATTACAAAATAGAGTTAAATGCAGCAGAACACGATTAGCGAGCGGACCCTCTCTACATCTTCTTTTAGGGTAGGATTTATCCCCAATTTACTCCTAGTATTTTAGCGCTATATTATCACAAAATGCCCCCTCATATCTAAAATGGATGTGTGGAAGCATGTGTGCGATAAGAAATAGCGCTAAATGCAGCTTAACATGGGTAGCGAGCGGGCACTCACGCTCACTAAGGGGGATATTAACAAGCCAGGCGATAAAATTATTGCCGCTTTAGCGGCAGA
Organism: Triturus cristatus; assembly: GCF_964204655.1. Classification (NCBI taxonomy): domain Eukaryota; kingdom Metazoa; phylum Chordata; class Amphibia; order Caudata; family Salamandridae; genus Triturus; species Triturus cristatus. The sequence goes on along the minus strand of NC_140592.1, from coordinate 17,338,158 downwards.
AAACTGCCGCTAAAACGGCGATAATGGGCTTGATAATATGCTCTATGGAATTCCAATTGAAGCCGATATTAGATGTCCTTCACATTTAACATGGGCTTCAATTGGAATTCCATAGAGCATATTATCAAGCCCATTATCGCCGTTTTAGTGGCAGTTTTCTGCCGCTAAAGCGGCGATAATTGTATCGACTGGCTTGTTAATATGCCCCTCAGGGGGATATTAGCAAGAAAAGGCGATAACTATTGCTAACAGCAGTTAGCGTGCCTTTTCTTATCGCTGACTATCGCCGTGTTAGCGGCGTATTACCAACACGCCACTCACAGGCAATAGCTTCCCTTACCGGCTCAAAAGCCTGGCGATAAAATTAGCAGGATGGCGATAAGAAAAGGCGTGCTAACTGCGGTTAGCGATAGTTATCACCTTTTCTTTATAATATCCCCCGCAGTGTGCACAGTTTAAACAAGTGCCTGGCTAATCCAGTCTGCCGAGTTCCACGTAATTCCTTTCTTCGGGGGGTGTTAGAAATGGGGGTCTCTAGTTGGCAATGGCTGGCCACTGTCCCAGTAGGGACCCTTCTTCCTAAGTCAGAGTAAGCAGCCTACACCCTTTGACAACCCCTGCTCGACCCTGTGGTAACGTAGCACGAGCAGCTAGGCTGATCTCAGAGGCAGTGCGTGAAGCATTTATGACCATACACAGTAAGATAATGAGGAACACTACAAACGGACACCACTCAAGTAGTTATGAAAAATAGGTATTTTTTTATATAGACTTAATCACAAGACCAATAACAGTAAAAATCCACAATACTATAAAAATATAATTACTTTAGAAATGCTGCAAGGAAAAATAGTTCAGGATGCGTAAAATGATGTTTAGTTCAAGGCAGGGGGTCTCTGCGACCCTTTTACTCACAAAGTATCTGGTTCCGGGAGCAAAGCAACAAAAATGTCGCTAAGGAGCTGTAGCGATAGATTTCCTCCCGCTAACCAGCGATGCGTTGAATCCTTACCGCAAGGGAGGATGATGCGCTGGGTTGCGGGCAGGACAAAGCGACAAACTTCTTCACACTAAGCCGGTGATGCGATGAAATCCTTGCCGCGAAGGGAGGATGACGCACCGGGCCTGTTGCGTGTGCGATCGTGCTGCGATGACGAAAATGGCGCTCCGCGAGGGAGCGACGATCCGGATGCGATGCGGGGAAAATGGCGAACGCTTCTGCGTCCGCGCTGCGATGATCCTGTTGCGATGATTTTCAGATAGCGGGCGTTTTCGGGCCCGCTGACAAATGATGCGATCTTCTTGGGGATAGCGAGCACTCGGCGACAGCGGAGCGGCGATTTTCCTCACGCTCACCTGCTGCAGCGGCTCGCTAACGGGGGTTAGCGACGATTTTCAGTGCTCTCTTCTCAGCAGTAGAAATAGAGGCCCTGGAACACACAGGGGCCTCACCTGCAGATAGTAATCCTCGCTGGGAGGAAACAGGAAGCTGATGGTGGAGTCTGATGTGCCTGAGACTCCAGCAGGAGGCTAGCTCTCTTCTAGCCCTTGGGTGATTGCTGTAGCAAAAATAAAAGTCCAATCAAAGTTCTTTTCCTCTTCTTGAAGTCCAGTGGTAGCAGCTGCAGGCCAGTCCCAGAAACAGCACACAAGGCACAAGGACAGTCCTTCTCTTGCAGATTCCTGTAGCCACACGGACAGAGGTTCTTCTTGTTATCCAGGGGCAATACAAATTGTAGGGGTTTTTGCACAAATATTTATACCCCCAAAGTCTTTGTTCTTAGGGGTCCCAAGTCTCTGAACCCAGCCAGAACCAGTTCTGCCCAGCCCTGGAGCACTTTGTTGATCAGGCTGCATCCTTCCTTTCTGAAAGAGGGGGTCTGCCTCAGACGCACAGTGGGAGGTGGAGCCAGCATTCACCTTGCCAGGCACGGTCCTATTCAAGTGCAGGAGCTACCCCTCCCCTCACACCTAGGCAGGTCGCTCTATTCAACCCAGGTCTGACTCAGCCTGCCCTGTCCCTCCAAAACCAGACAGCCAATACACATCATAGCAGAGCAAACTGGAAGGCTCAGGCAAGAAAGTACCTATACTCTAAAAGTGGTAGTTTCAAACACAGAATATAAAAATAACCTTCACTAAAAGATGTATTTTAATCTTCTGAGCTCAGGCATACTAGATTCGTTTTTCTACCATGTTCTGTGGGTCAGTTAGGACTATAGAATGTAATCGCCCAGACCTCCCATTCTGGCCTACGGAGAACAGGTAGCCTTACAGTAGTGAAAAACGAAATGGGGTGTAATTCACTACTAGGACATGCTACATACGTCAGGGCATGTCCTACCTTACACATACAATGCGCCCTATCATAAGGGGGCCTTACAGGATGCCAAGGGAAGGTTGAGGGGCTGGGAAGTGGGTGCACTTCACAGCCAAGATGGCAGTTCTGGACTGCACGCAGACACTGCAGTGGCAGGTCTGAGACACACTTTACAAGCTGCTTCTGTGGGTGGCACAATCCCGTGCTGCAGGCCCACCAGCAGCATTCGGTTTACCAGCCCTGGGCACACACCGGCCACGCTACTAGGGACTAACAGGTAAACCAAATAAGCCAATCATGGATGTACCAATTCATATGTCATCTTTACAAAGGGAGCATTCGCGCTGTGGCACTGAATGGCAGTGGCACAGCGCCCAGAGCATCTATAACCAGCAAAAACAGAGGAGACACAGCGGAAAAATGGAAGGGAGACTCACGCCAATGGTGCCAGGTCTAACACACGTCCCCTCCAGCTGAAATGTGGGGAGAACTACCCATCCCCTGGGAGGTTCTCATCACTAAGGCGGAAAAATCTGGACAGACCATCAGCATTGGCGTGTTCTGTACCAGGGCGGTGTTCCACCGTAAAGTCCATACCCTGTAGGGAAATGGACCACCTTAACAACTTGGGATTCTCACCCCTCATCTGCATTAACCACCTGAGGGGCCTGTGGTCGGTCTGAACCCGGAAGTGAGTCCCAAACAGGTATGGTCTCAGCTTCTTCAGCGCCCAGACCACAGCAAATGCCTCTCGCTCGATCGCACTCCACCTCTGTTCCCGTGGAAGTAACCTCCTACTGATGAAGGCTACAGGTTGGTCTAATCCCTCCTCATTCATCTGTGACAGAACAGCCCCCACCCCATGCTCTGAAGCGTCTGTCTGGACAATAAATTCCTTAACAAAGTTGGGCGCCTGGAGTACGGGTGCTGTACACATGGCAGTCTTGAGAGCATCAAAAGCTTTCTGACAGGTGTCAGTCCAGTTCACAATCTTGGGCTGCTTCTTGGAAGTCAGCTCAGTCAAGGGGGCAACAATGCTGCCATACCCCTTGACAAACCTCCTGTAATAACCCGTGAGTCCTAAGAAGGCCCTCACCTGGGTCTGGGTCCTGGGGGGCTCCCAAGCCAGGATGGTCTCAATCTTGGGCTGTAGAGGGGCCACCTGGCCACTCCCTACCTGGTGTCCTAAGTACACCACCGAACCCTGCCCAATCTGGCACTTACTGGCCTTGATTGTGAGGCCTGCTCTGCGCAGCGCCATCAACACTTCCCAGAGGTGGCGTAAGTGGTCCTCCCATGAGGAACTAAATACGGCAATGTCGTCCAGGTAGGCGGCACTGAAATCCTCCAGCCCAGCCAACACCTGGTTGACCAACCTCTGAAAGGTGGCAGGGGCATTCTTCATCCCAAAGGGCATCACACGGAACTGGTAGTGCCCATCTGGGGTGGAGAATGCGGACCTCTCCTTTGCCCCATCAGTTAAGGCGATCTGCCAGTACCCAGACGTTAGATCAAACGTGCTGAGGTACCGGGCAGCCCCCAACCGATCTATGAGCTCATCAGCTCGGGGGATGGGGTGCGCGTCGGTCCTCGTGACCGAATTGAGACCTTGGTAGTCCACACAGAACCTAAGTTCTGGCGTGTCACCAGGCGCTGCAGCCTTTGGCACCAAGACCACGGGGCTGGACCAAGGGCTGCTAGAGGACTCAATCACCCCCAGGGCAAACATTTTGGAGACCTCCTCCTTAATGCAGGCCCTTACCCTGTCGGTCACCCTGTAAGCCTTGTGCTTGACAGGAGGACTGTCCCCGGTGTCTACCTCATGGACGCACCAGTCAGTGACACCAGGTACCAGGGAAAATCAATCTGGGAATTGCCCCAACAGCTGGTGGCAATCTCTCTGCTGTTCTGGGGTCAGTGTGGTGGAGAGGACCACACCCTCCACTGACCCATCCTTCTCTCCCGCACACAGGAGGTCAGGAAGAGGCTCACTCTCCTCCTCCATCCCTGCATCTGTGGCAAGAAGCATGCCCACTTCAGACCTCGCAAAGTGGGGCTTTAGGCGATTCACATGCAGGACCCGCAGGGGGTTCCTGGGAGATTTAAAGTCCACCAAATAGGTAACCTGACTTTTTCGCTCCACCACCTCGAATGGACCGGTCCACTTATCTTGGAGCGCACAGGGTTCCACTGGGGCCTGTACCCAAACCTTTTGACCAGGTTGAAACTCGACCAGAGTGGCATTCTGGTTGTGCCAACGTTTCATCTCCTCCTGGTTGGCTTCCAGATTTGCCTCAGCAATGTTTCTGAAACGCCGAGTTTGGTTCCTGAAGGCCAGGATGTAGCTAAACACATCCTGGGGAGGTTTCCTGGGAGATTGCTCCCAGCCTTCCTTGACCAAACTCAGAGGCCCTCTTACCGGATGGCCATAGAGCAGTTCAAAGGGGCTGAACCCTAAGGACTTCTGTGGCACTTCACGGTATGCAAACAACAGGCATGGCAAGAGGACGTCCCACTTACGCCTCAGGGGCTCCTCTAGGCCCATGATCATGCCCTTCAAGGTCCGGTTGAATCTCTCAACCAGACCGTTACCCTGGGGGTGGTAAGGAGTGGTGAACTTGTAAGTCACCCCACACTCCTTCCACAGAGACTTCATATACTGGGAGATGAAGTTGGTCCCCCTGTCGCTCACCACCTCTCTGGGGAACCCCACACGGGAGAAGATCCCCATCAGCGCACGTCCCACCACGGGGGCCGTCACTGTCCTGAGCGGGATGGCTTCAGGGTACCGGGTGGCATGGTCCACCAAGACCAGGATGTACCTGTTGCCCATGGCTGTCTTGGGGTCCAGAGGCCCCACAATGTCAATGCCCACTCGCTCGAATGGGGTGCTAACAACTGGGAAGGGTTGGAGTGGGGCTTTGATCTTCCCCCACTCTTCCCACTTGCCTGGCAAGTCTCACAGGTCCTACAATACGTATCTGAACTCTTGCGCATCTGGGGCCAATAAAAGTGGGTGACCAGCCTTTCAAAGGTCTTGGTCTGCCCCAGATGTCCTGCCAATGGAATGTCATGAGCCAACCCCGTAGGAAGGTTCTGAAGCACTCGGGTACCACCAGCACACGGGCTGACCCCGGCTCAGCAACCTTAGGCTCGCTATACAGGAGACTGTTCTCCCAATAAATCAGATGTGAACCGGACATATCACCTGCTGCCTGGGCTGCAGCCTGTTGCCGCATACCCTCAAGAGAGGGGCAAGTTCTCTGCTGTTCACAAAACGGTGAGCAGCCAAAATATCGAAACTAAAATATCTACCTACACAAATATCGACTTTTTAATATCGATGGGACAGAATATCGATGTCAATAATATCTATGGACAGAATATCGATCCTAAGGTAAGTATTTTAATATCGATGTTAGTAATATCGAAGTTAGTAATATCGACATCAAATATATCGATTTTACTAATATTGATGTTACTAATATCGATATTTAAATTATTGTTATGTATTTTATTATGTATTTAATATGTATGTGTTATATGTTTTTAGTTAAGTGTTCTACATGTATACAATTTTTATATGTTAATAATGTTTTTTTAAGTCAATTTTGTGTTTTAGTACCGTAGCGGGTTGTGGGTTTATAGGGGAATAGGGTGGGAAGTAATTTAATTATATGGAATTAATTATACATTTTTAGGAATTATAAATTAATTTTAATTATTTTTTGCGTTTAAGTTCTGTAGCGGGTTGTGGGTTTATAGGGGAATAGGGTGGGAAGTAATTTAATTATATGGAATTAATTATACATTTTTAGGAATTATAAATTAATTTTAATTATTTTTTGCGTTTAAGTTCTGTAGCGGGTTGTGGGTTTATAGGGGAATAGGGTGGGAAGTAATTTAATTATATGGAATTAATTATACATTTTTAGGAATTATAAATTGATATTAATAAATTTTTGCGTTTAAGTTCTGTAGCGGGTTGTGGGTTTATAGGGGAATAGGGTGGGAAGTAATTTAATTGTAATTAATTAATAATTTCTTTTCATTTATTGGTATTGATAATTATATTATTGTTAATTAAGTATTAATTGGTAATTCATTTTTATTAATTGGCAATTAGTTTTAATTAGTTGATTAATTGATAATTATGTTAAGTGTATTATTTTATTAGTGGAGTGTGTTGTGTGTTTATAGGGGAATAGTGTTGGAAGTAATTGAAATCTAATTAAGTAATTATTAAATTAGTTGTTGGGTATTGATAATTAATTAATTGGACAATAATTATTAATTGGTAAATATTTTAAATTATAATATTTTGGTTTTGAAAAATAATTATTTGTTGATTAATGATTAATTGTGAATTAAATATAATTAAATATTATGCATTGATATTTCTAATTAATATATTAATAAGTAATTATTAATTGGTAATTAATGTGTAATATTTATTATTTTGGCGTATGAAAAATATTTAATAGTTCAATATTTTTTAATTGGTAATTAATGTTTCATAATTATTATTTAGCGGTATATATTTTTTTTAAATGGTTAAATATATTTTAATTGGTATTTACTTTTTAATAATTCATATGTTTTTGGTTATGAAAAATATTTTATCGTTTAATATTTATTATTTGGTAATTGATATTTATTAATTATTATTTATTGGTATTTATTATTAATGTATTGTTAATTAATTATTCTTTGGTAGTTATGTTTGTAATAATTATTTATTGGTATTTGTAAATAATTTTGAGTTATTTAATAATTAAATCACTAATTATTTTAAATAATTATTTTATTTATAACTATGTTATTTTTAACTTCTACGCTATCCAACACTTTCCCTACTGTTGCACCCTCTGGAGTTGGAATAGTAAATTTTATCCCTACGCTATCCAACACTTTCCGTACTGTTGCATTCTCTGGAGTTGGAATAGTAATTTTTACCCCTACGCTATCCAACACTTTCCCTACTGTTGCACTCTCTGGAGTGGGAATAGTCATTTTTACCCCTACGCTATCCAACACTTTCCCTTCTGTTGCACTCTTTGGAGTTGGAATAGTAATTTTTACCCCGTCGCTATCCAACACTTTCCCTACTGTTGCACTCTGTGGAGTTGGAATAGTAATTTTTACCCCTACACTATCCAACCCTTTCCCTACTGTTGCACTCTCTGGAGTGGGAATAGTAATTTTTACCCCTACGCTATCCAACACTTTCCCTACTGTTGCACTCTCTGGAGTTGGAATAGTAATTTTTACCCTTACGCTATCCAACACTTTCCCTACTGTTGCACTCTCTGGAGTTGGAATAGTAATTTGTACCCCTACACTATCCAACACTTTCCCTACTGTTGCACTCTCTGGAGTTAGAATAGTAATTTGTACCCCTACGCTATCCAACACTTTCCCTACTGTTGTACTCTCTGGAGTGGGAATAGTAATTTTTTCCCCTTCTCTATCCAACATTTTCCCTACTGTTGCACTCTCTGGAGTTGGAATAGTAATTTTTACCCCTACACTATCCAACACTTTCCCTACTGTTGCACTCTCTGGAGTGGGAATAGTAATTTTTACCCCTACGCTATCCAACACTTTCCCTACTGTTGCACTCTCTGGAGTGGGAATAGTAATTTTTACCCCTACGCTATCCAACACTTTCCCTACTGTTGCAGTCTCTGGAGTGGGAATAGTAATTTTTACCCCTACGCTATCCAACACTTTCCCTACTGTTGCACTCTCTGGAGTGGGAATAGTAATTTTTACCCCTACGCTATTCAACACTTTCCCTACTGTTGCACTCTGTGGAGTTGGAATAGTTATTTTTACCCCTACGCTATCCAACACTTTCCCTACTGTTGCACTCTCTGGAGTTGGAATAGTAATTTTTACCCCTCCGCTATCCAACACTTTCCCTACTGTTGCACTCTCTGGAGTGGGAATAGTAATTTTTACCCCTACGCTATCCAACACTTTCCCTATTGTTACACTCCCTGGAGTGGAAATAGTAATTTTTAGCTCTACGCTATCCAACATTTTCTTTACTGTTTATTTTTGGAGCTGGAGTAGTAGTTTTATTGTCGGTGCTATTTAATATATTTTGTATTATTTTAGCTAATGTAATATATAATTAATTTGAACAATATTCAAATTAAATGTAATTTTTTAAATGTGTTATATATAATTATTTAATTTGTATTCATGTTGTTTTATGTGTATGATGTATTTGTAATTTATAATAATTTTTAACAAGTTATAAGCTATTAAAACAATTATTAAAATGTATTATTAAGTAAGTATATATATTATATATTATATGTATATGTTTAATTAATGTTTTATTACATTATATATATTAATTATTAATTTTAAACATTATAACATATATTTAATTATGTTTCTTTTATTTATAAGTATTATTTGGTTTATTTTACATATTTTTTTTTAACTAAAAAATACTTTATATTTTTAATAACGATATTTTTGACATTCTATATTTTATTGTCGATATTTTTGTACTTACCATGTTGTAGATAGGATCTCGATATTCTTGTCATCGATATTTTTGTGTCGATATTTTTGTAGGTCGATTTTCTGTCCGTCGATATTCTGTCAGACATTCCACAAAACTCCTCTCTGGTGGGCCCACCTTCCTGCTGCCACTGGGTCAGCTCAGGCAGGTCCCCCAGGTCGGTACTCTGCTCCCCGGTAGGCTCCAGGGCATCCCCCTCAGGGTCTGCTCCCTCCTGGGCCGTGGGAACCAAGGGGGCCGGTTTCCCGCGCCCCCTGCCATCTCCCTCTAAGGCAGGGACCTGGGCCATATTCTCAGGCTCCAGGTCTTTCTCAACACTCTCTTTGGCTGCCATGGACCGAGTGGTAGCACATGCCCACTCAGGCAGTCCCAACATTTGCAAGTGAGCTCTCCTCTCCACTGTAGCCCACGGTGAGTTCTCTAAATCATTGCCCAACAGACAGTCCACAGGCATGGCGGGCCTCACAGCCACCTGAAGAGTTCCTGAGACCCCCCCCCCACTCAAAGGGAACCTGAGCCACCTCACATTGGCTCTCTGTGTTGTCTGCAGACACTACTGGGTAGAATGCGTGGGGCACAACCTGCTCTTTGGACACCAACCGGGAGCTGACAGCCGTTACACTGGCTCCGGTGTCCCTCAGAGCCTCCACTCTATGGCCATTGATGGTTACCCACTGCCTGTATTTTTTAGTGTTATCAGGCAGTGCAGGCTTAGGAACCATTTCAAAGTCTCCTAGTGAGACAAGGGTCAACTCTACGGGGTCCCACCCACCGGGGGCACCCATCTCCTCCTCCCCCAGGGCTACACTAGCAAGCTGGCGGGGCGGTGCATGGGGTGGGGCAGGAGTATCCTTTTGGGGACACTGGGGGTCAAAGTATCTGTGGCCCACCTGGCCACACTTAAAACAAGTAGGGGGCCTCCTTGGAACAGGATTACCTGTTGGAGGCACTGGCTTCTTATCTGGGGGAGGCTGGGATACCACTGCCTGTTCCCTTGGGAATTATCTTGGGGCCCTCGGTGGAACTCCCTTGGTTTACCCCGGTCCCCCCCACCTCTCTTCTGGGGACCCTGCCCACCTTTGGCGAAGTCTCCCACTGGACCCTTGCGGACCCGGGTGCTCACCCAGCGGTCCGCCTCCTCAGCAAGCTTCCTAGGGTTAGTTAGCTTGCTATCTATCAGATGCTGGCGTAGCTCAGGAAAACAGTTACTAGAAAAATGCTCCCATGCAATCAAGTCATACAGTTGCTCAAAAGTTTCTACTTTGCTGCCTTTTACCCAGCGCTCCATTCTCTGCCAAAAAAAGACACATACTCCACCCACGTGGTACCCTCTAACTTCTTGCAGGTTCTAAATCTCTGCCTGTACATTTCAGGGGTCAAACCATAGCGGGTAATTAAAGCTTCCTTCATGTGGGCATAAATCATTCTACTTTCTGGGGGTAGGTCCAACAAGGTATCCCTCCCCTCACTCACAAAGCGTCCCCACAACCCCGCTCCCCAATCCTTCTCCGGGACCCGGTGGGACACCATAGCTAATTCATAAGCGGCAAACCATTGCCCAATATCCTCACTTTTATGAAAATCCTTAATAACCTCTTTAGGTATATACACTCTACTCTCATTATGCACTACCGGTATGCTGCCACCAGAGGGGGAGATCTCAAAACTCTTGGCCTTAATCTCCAACTCCCTCAAAATTCTCTCATGTTCAAATTTCATCTTCATTATCTCAACTTCCAACTTCTTATTCTCTAGGTCTCTCTGACCATCCAATTTAAGCTTAGCCATCTCCATATTATGCCGCCTATCTCTTTCCCTGTCCTCCATCTCTTCTGGAGTCAGGCCCCTTGAGGACACACTAGTGCCCGGGCTGGAAACTGCTTTATCCCCTACCAAATCTACAATTTCGTCCTGCCGCTCTTCTGCATCCTCTCCCCCCTCCACAGGCTCTTCTACATTCTTTGGGGCATCCCTGGCTTCTAACCAGGCCTTCAGCGCCTTGTAATACTCTTCCCTTCTAGTGAGACCTGTGATAGGGACCGTGAAGCGTTTGCAAAAATATTTGAGCTGCTTGGCATTGTAGGTGTCTAATTTCTCTTCTTCCCAGGAGAGATCCTCAGAGGCATTGGATCTGGGCTTGGCCATTGTAATAATAACTGGCAATATCGATCAAAAATAGAATCAAAAATCTCAAAAACGTACGTGGTTATGTTATGGTCTGCACTCACTAGTAGTGTACACTATAATTACTGTATGCAATCATAAATGCAAGTCCAGATCCTCACCGCTGACCACCAAGGTTAGAAATGGGGGTCTCTAGTTGGCAATGGCTGGCCACTGTCCAAGTAGGGACCCTTCTTCCTAAGTCAGAGTAAGCAGCCTACACCCTTTGACAACCCCTGCTCGACCCTGTGGTAACGTAGCACGAGCAGCTAGGCTGATCTCAGAGGCAGTGTGTGAAGCATTTATGACCATACACAGTAAGATAATGAGGAACACTACAAACGGACACCACTCAAGTAGTTATGAAAAATAGGTATTTTTTTATATAGACTTAATCACAAGACCAATAAAAGTAAAAATCCACAATACTATAAAAATATAATTACTTTAGAAATGCTGCAAGGAAAAATAGTTCAGGATGCGCAAAATGATGTTTAGTTCAAGGCAGGGGGTCTCTGCGACCCTTTTACTCACAAAGTATCTGGTTCCGGGAGCAAAGCAACAAAAATGTCGCTAAGGAGCTGTAGCGATATATTTCCTCCCGCTAACCAGCGATGCGTTGAATCCTTACCGCAAGGGAGGATGATGCGCTGGGTTGCGGGCAGGACAAAGCGACAAACTTCTTCACGCTAAGCCGGTGATGCGATGAAATCCTTGCCGCGAAGGGAGGATGACGCACCGGGCCTGTTGCGTGTGCGATCGTGCTGCGATGGCGAAAATGGCGCTCCGCGAGGGAGCGACGATCCGGATGCGATGCGGGGAAAATGGCGAACGCTTCTGCGTCCGCGCTGCGATGATCCTGTTGCGATGATTTTCAGATAGCGGGCGTTTTCGGGCCCGCTGACAAATGATGCGATCTTCTTGGGGATAGCGAGCACTCGGCGACAGCGGAGCGGCGATTTTCCTCACGCTCACCTGCTGCAGCGGCTCGCTAACGGGGGTTAGCGACGATTTTCAGCGCTCTCTTCTCAGCAGTAGAAATAGAGGCCCTGGAACACACAACACACAAGGGCCTCACCTGCAGATAGTAATCCTCGCTGGGAGGAAACAGGAGGCTGATGGTGGAGTCTGATGTGCCTGAGACTCCAGCAGGAGGCTAGCTCTCTTCTAGCCCTTGGGTGATTGCTGTAGCAAAAATAAAAGTCCAATCAAAGTTCTTTTCCTCTTCTTGAAGTCCAGTGGTAGCAGCTGCAGGCCAGTCCCAGAAACAGCACACAGGGCACAAGGACAGTCCTTCTTTTGCAGATTCCTGTAGCCACACGGACAGAGGTTCTTCTTGTTATCCAGGGGCAATACAAATTGTAGGGGTCTTTGCACAAATATTTATACCCCCAAAGTCTTTGGGCCCGATTCACAGAACAAACTTAAGACAAAATCCTAAACTTAGTACCATTTTGGTATTCACAGAATGCACTTACTACTTCTGGTATTCACAGAATGAAATTACTACTTTTGCGATTCACAGAATAAACTTACTACTTTTGCTATTCACAGAATGGATTTACGACTCCTAACTTTACGTCCGCACTCGGGCCGGAAATTCCGGCCCGGAGGCGGAGCTTCCAGGCCGGAGGCGGAGCTTCCGGGCCGGAGGCGGAGCTTCCGGCCCGGAGGTGGGGATTCCGGCCAGTGGCAGAATAGCAAAAGTAGTAAGTTTATTCTGTGAATCGCAAAAGTAGTAATTTCATTCTGTGAATACCAGAAGTAGTAAGTGCATTTTGTGAATACCAAAATGGTACTAAGTTTAGGATTTTGTCTTAAGTTTGTTCTGTGAATCGGGCCCTTTGTTCTTAGGGGTCCCAAGTCTCTGAACCCAGCCAGAACCAGTTCTGCCCAGCCCTGGAGCACTTTGTTGATAAGGCTGCATCCTTCCTTTCAGAAAGAGGGGGTCTGCCTCAGACGCACAGTGGGAGGTGGAGCCAGCATTCACCTTGCCAGGCACGGTCCTATTCAAGTGCAGGAGCTACCCCTCCCCTCACACCAAGGCAGATCGCTCTATTCAACCCAGGTCTGACTCAGCCTGCCCTGTCCCTCCAAAACCAGACAGCCAATACACATCATAGCAGAGCAAACTGGAAGGCTTAGGCAAGAAAGTACCTATACTCTAAAAGTGGTAGTTTCAAACACAGAATATAAAAATAACCTTCACTAAAAGATGTATTTTAATATTCTGAGCTCAGGCGTACTAGATTCGTTTTTCTACCATGTTCTGTGGGTCAGTTAGGACTATAGAATGTAATCGCCCAGACCTCCCATTCTGGCCTATGGAGAACAGGTAGCCTTACAGTAGTGAAAAACGAAATGGGGTGTAATTCACTACTAGGACATGCTACATACGTCAGGGCATGTCCTACCTTACACATACAATGCGCCCTATCATAAGGGGGGCTTACAGGATGCCAAGGGAAGGTTGAGGGGCTGGGAAGTGGGTGCACTTCACAGCCAAGATGGCAGTTCTGGACTGCACGCAGACACTGCAGTGGCAGGTCTGAGACACACTTTACAAGCTGCTTCTGTGGGTGGCACAATCCCGTGCTGCAGGCCCACCAGCAGCATTCGGTTTACCAGCCCTGGGCACACACAGGCCATGCTACTAGGGACTAACAGGTAAACCAAATAAGCCAATCATGGATGTACCAATTCATATGTCATCTTTACAAAGGGAGCATTCGCGCTGTGGCACTGAATGGCAGTGGCACAGCGCCCAGAGCATCTATAACCAGCAAAAACAGAGGAGACACAGCGGAAAAATGGAAGGGAGACTCACGCCAATGGTGCCAGGTCTAACAGGGGGAGACATGTCAAAGAGGCCATTTTGATGCAGCGTTGTCAGACTCAGGGCTGGATTCTGCCTCTTTAAACAACTCAGGGGCATAGTATCAAGAAACGGCGTTAAAAGTATCGCCGCTTTAGCGGCAGGAAACTGCCGCTAAAGCGGCGATAAAGGGCTTGATAATATGCCCTTGAGAATTCCAATGTTGACACCAGAACATGGGCTTCTATTGGAATTCTCTGCGGCATATTATCAAGCCCATTATGGCCGCTTTAGCGGCAGTTTTCTGCAGCTAAAGCGGCGATAATTTTAACGCCGTGCTTGATAATATGCCCCACAATTGTGATCCCTTTCAAATAGCAGACTGAGAAATAACATCAGTACTTACACGATGAACAGGTCACTACTGACATCCATCACAGCGATTTCGATACCAATTAAAATAAAAATAAAAAATCACTCAAAACGCTTACATGTCAGCTGCAGCTACCATGCGAATGAAACATTCAAAGAATGTCACGTATAGAAAAAAGCAGGGTTAACGGCGGACTCCAATGACTGCACCGCCTTACTGTGTTCCCAGTATGTATAAATTGGTATAGTTAATGATGGTGTGCATACAAACGCCCCTGCATCCGCCGTTAGTAGATGCCAACTGCCAAGCAGATCAATGAAATTTCGGAAGACGGATATTTGTCTACATAGACTTTGGTTATACCATTGGATTGTACTCGCACTTTTACTTATGCCCTGATGAAGTTCAATCTGAACGAAACGCGTTGGCTGAGGCTTTGTTTGGACAATTAATTTAAAATAAAGATTTTTTGAGTACCAACTACTGACCACTTGGTGTGATGTATTGACAAGCAAATTGGTGGTGCACCGCCCCAAACCCCTTCCGAAAGAATGTCACGTATGTTCACTTTTAATTATGGATACAGGTCATGTCTTCGTTGGTATTTACCCCGCAAGGGCTGTAAAGAATGCACATTTTCACTACGCAGGTTCTTGCGTTGCTAAGGAACAAGTCCGAATTAAAGCGGTATGGCCGCAGTGTTTATTTAGCCACCTACAACTTCCAAGCACCTCCTTGTGTCATATATGTCACTACAGACACTGCTGTGACAATAGAGAGGCCTAGGCCAATACAAATGGAGATGGGTTCAAAATACAATTATTTCATCAAATCTGGCATTAATGGTGTCGCAGTATTTTGTGTATTTGCATTTAAATGGCATTTATCAGTTGGAAACTGTGCTGATGGACTAGAATATGATTCGCGTTTGCTCGACTGACACTGTGTGATCTTGGGCACACTTCATGACAGCCCTGGCATCAGTGGACAAAATTCAAATTAGGCCTTTGACACATATAGATGTTTAGGCAGATTGTAGACCTACTGCAGAGGGGTGAACTGCTCTGGCACATAATAAACAAAAACAAACTATATCCATGCCATTCACTAACGCGTTCTGCACACTTGCCTATTTTAATAAACTTTGACGCCGCGTGCAGTGTCAGCGTGCTTCAAGCCACAGTGGCATTCTGTTGAGCATTTCAGGCATGCCAAGTGTGATCAAAATCACCATCACAGGGCACTGAACATTTATGTATCATTGGCAGGGGCACGCTGAGCATTACAGTACAGCGCCATTCCTAGCTGCGTGACATATCTGGCAAATGTCTGCATGTCACCCCCACAGACCACAACACATGACATAACCGTCTCCTATTCACAAGAGCAGCCCGGTGGAGGGCTGCATGGCCTTTTAGCTTTAGTAAAGGCAATGTTGAAGCATGCAAATGACAGCACATTATTGACAACATCAGACCTGGCTCACTGCCTTCCATCAACACATCAGCCACGCATGAGACGTATTAAGAATACAGATCTCAAGTAAGAAGTACCTTATATTATAAAACCCAAATCATGTAATTTCTAGAAACGCTTATATGCATCCTGTGAGGTTTTATTTACAGTGATGCAGCAGGACATCTAGGCCCCAAATGGAAAACAGCCCAAAAACTGCATTTCGAGAACCGCAATTCAATCAAAAGACAGAGGGGGATATTATCAAGGAGTGGCGCTGACTATCGCAAGTTAGCGGCAGTTTTTTTATCGCCATCTATCCCTGAAAGTTATTGCCTTGTTAGCGACGTGTTACCAAAGCGCCGCTAACAGGCGATAGTTTCAGGGATCAGTGGCGAAAACTGCCGTTAACATCAGCGCGATGGCGATAGGAAAACCGGCGATAGCGGGCGGATTCTAGCGATAAGCCCTTAGCGATAAAAAAACGCACCCTAGGCAGCAAGTGAGGACTTGGAAAAAATAGCCTATCAGTCCACCTACCATAGAAAAGATGTCCAAAAAAAATGTTTAATGCAGATTTGAGCAGCCAGGGCCAAGTGCAGCACACATCAACAACCCCCTCAAGCCACCCAACATCCAGCATGGCCAGGATGAGAGCCTTGATGCCCCGCTGGACCTACATCTGTAGCCTGGATGCCCCACTGGACCTGCGTATGGAGCCTGGATGCCTCACTGGACCTGCGTCTGGAGCCTGGATGCCTCGCTGGACCTGCGTCTGTAGCCTGGATGCCTTGCTGGACCTGGGTCTGTAGCCTGGATGCCCTGCTGGACCTGCACCTAGAGCCTGGATACCCCGCTGGACCTGTGTCTGGAGCCTGGATGCCTCGCTGGACCTGCGTTTGGAGCCTGGATGCCTCACTGGATCTGCGTCTGGAGCCTGGATGCCTCGCTGGACCTGCATCTGGAGCCTGGATGCCCCGCTGGACCTGCGTCTGGAACCTGGAGTGGGATGTGGAGGAGCTGTGGAGTCGATAAGCCGTGGCGGGAGACATTGATGCGCGACGATCGGCCGTACCTGGTGGTGAAGTCTGGCAGGTTGCATGGAGACACGTTGCTGACCTGTGTAAGAAGCCCGCCTTGCACACCTTGGTGCAGTCAATGGAAGTGGTGATCCTGCGCACCAACGTAGTGAGGTCCGCATCGCATACTACACTCCACCACTACACCGGGGTGCACGGAGGTGATACCAACGGTGGGTGCCGTCTCCCTGCATCACAGGACGGATGATGTTGGGCTGGCTGTACGCTGTGGAGGGTGAGGCCCCTGTGCTATGCCGAACTTGTGTGGTCTGAGGGGTGCAACTACACGCCTAGGGGGCCCTGCTGCATCAACTGCATCGGGAGGTCCGCCAGCGGACTATGCGGTGATTGCTGTACCCAGCCCATTGAAAGCACACCTGGCTCAGGCTCCTGCTGGCTGAGTCACAGATTTTGAGAGAGTGCAGTGGATTGCACCACGGGGTCAATGTTCAGGTAAGGAGAAGGTGGGATGCGTAGCGCAGGAGGGCCGGGGGTGAGACGCTCATGCCTATCACACGTAGATGATGCATCCCCAGTGGCGTCTCTTTCCGCTATGGCGGAAGAGCGTTGTCCCACCTCCTCAAGCAGTGTGGCTGAGGAACAATCATCACATGATGATAACCCAATCAATCAATCAGGGGAATTGTAAGCGCGCTACACACCCGTGAGAGTCTCACGGCACTGGGGGGGGGGGGGGGCGCAAATATGTTAGCTGAAGAGCCAGGTCTTGAGGGTCTTCCTGAAGGTGTTCAGGGAGGGGGCACCTCTGATGTCTGCCGGTAGCTCGTTCCAGGTCTTGGATGCAATGTGGGAGAAGGAACTTCCGTTTGCTCTGGCTCTGCGGATGCGCGGGGTTTCGGCCAGTGCGAGGTTGGAAGATCGGAGGTTCCTTTTGGGTACGTGGAAGTTGATTCTGTCGTTGAGGTATTTGGTTACATTGTTGTGAAAGCATTTGTAGGTGTGAGTGAGGATTTTGAAGGTGACTCTCCTCCATGGGGAGCCAGTGGAGTCTACGTAGGTGTTGGCTGATGTGTCTGTGCCGGGGAATGCCGAGGATGAGTCTGGCGGCAGTGGAGGCAGGAGAACTGGCCGTGGGTCATGTTTGGTAAGGCCTGTTGGCAGTCGCTGACTTTTCCAGGGTTGAGTGCGAGGATAGTGGTTGTGCTGTAGCAGTGGGTGGCCCGAGATCCAGGGTTCCTGGCGCTGGTCACGAATGGGCGCAGTGCCTGCCATTTAGTAGGGGAGGGGGTGGAACGATCAGCTGGGAGGCGGCAATGGGCGAGGACAGGGGCGCGGGGCCACAGGGGTAGCAGCAGCAGGAAGCGGGAAGTGTGGTCTCCGAGAAGCCAAAAAAAACAGATCAAAAGTAAAAAACAAGGGATAACTAACTGATGTAATCATGCTATGTATACTCAGGGGGTGGGAGAGTGGGTAGGACTGCTCCAAACACGGAGCAGGGCAGGGTGGATTGGCATTCCCACTCAAGTGCGCAGTGACTGTTTGGTCGGCCCCACTCAGGCCGCCCAAAGCAGTCATGCGCACTTCCCTGTTCGCAATGCAGGCTGCATTACAGCCTGCATGGAGAACATGGCCACTCCTCCGTCCCCTAGTTGCATAACTTGTCCCGTTGTCGATTACCAATCCCACTGCTGCATCGCAGCATTGTGATTGACTCAGGGGAAGGAGCCTAGCTGCCTACTTCCTTTCCCTGGAAGCAGACGCAGGAGAGCAGGAGCTACAAAGACACGGGACACGGCTCTGAGGTAAGACTTCCCTAATACATTTTTAACAACACGCGCTCACACACACATCCCTGCGTCTATGCACCATCCAGTGTTATTTCCGACGTTTACCAACTCACAGCTGTCCAGCACACCCCTCACTTCTCAATGGTGGCCGCTGTGCACCCATGCACAGTGGGCGTACCACTCGTGTGCAAAAGGCACATACATAGTTGAGACACATGCCATCGCCTCGCATTCTATTTCAATGCATACTGATACTAGGCACATTGCAACAGTAGTGTGGGTGTTGCATAGTGGAGACATAAAGATCACTGTTCCCACTTCAGTGACTGCAACCCAAAACTGACCTTTGCACCACAAACCCAAACGTGAACCTTGGAATTTCTTTTTTGAGTCCCCAAAACACACATAATATACATTTGAGACAAATGCAAACACAATTTTTCATATTTTACCCCAAAATTCACCCAATTTTTCATATTTTACCCCAAAATTCAGCCCATTTTTCAAACTTTACAGCAAAAAACACCCTATTTCTCTTATTTCACCCCAAAATTCAACCCATGTTTCATATTTTACCCCCAAAATCACCCCATTTTTCATTTTACCCCAAAATTCACCCCATTTTTCATATTTTACTGCCAAAAAAACGTACATTTTCTAATTTTACCCCAACACCCACACACACATGAGAAACTTTAATTTACTCCATTACTGACCTCACAATGCGTTGTGATCAAATGTGATGTTAAGGCACCCGCGTTGTCGGAGTTGAGTTGTTAACAATGTACTGCCTGCATTGGAATGGTCGTCTTCTGTGCCAAAGGCAACCCATAGGCTACTCAGTTTGCGTCCGTCTGCCTCTGGACCGCGCTCAGCACCAAGGAGCATTCCTCTTGGACACTCCATCACTACAACGCCAGCACCCTCCACGCCATCAACCGTGGACGCCACCTCACCTGACAGGACTAACCTCTGCTCCATGCCGGACATCGCCTTCACCGTCACTGACGGCTGCAGTATCACCCGCAAGGAGCACCCCGACCGTCAAGGAGGAGGCATTGCCGTCACCTACAGAGGCACACTCCACTGACAAAGCACTCTAATGTGCCAAGGGTGACCATGGACCACGTCAACTCCCAGATCTGGACCAAGCCCAAGAACATCCTCTGCGGCACCCTCATGTGCAGGCCCCCCGGGCTGTGGTCCCCCATTCTCCAATCCCATTTAGTGCCTCATTGCACCCCAGGGTCTCCCATCCACCGACGACATCCGACTTGGTGACCTCAAGTTCCACCTGGACATCCCCAGTGACCAGAGCACCACCCCCTCCTGTGGAAGGTCACCGACATCAGACGCAAGCAGCAAGTCACCTCAACAGGACACACGGTCGAGCACGTCACCTCCGCCAGCGGGTACTTCAACACCGGACTCTCCTGGACCGACCATCATTGGTAACATCACGTCTTCACCTTGCCCACCGAATGTCACCGCCATCATCGCACCCCCTCACAGCTGGATCAAGGCCAGCAAACAACATCTCAACTCCCTCCGCACCAACACTCTACCAATGCTTGCAAACAATGACACCGCAGACTGCAACCACCACCAATGGATCTCCAACAGCGCCGACATTCGGGCACCCCTCATGAACAGCACTGCATCAGTACCTTCTGCCTGCCTGATGGCAGGCGTGAGGGTGAGGCAGTGCCACAGGGATAGGCTGGCCCCATGCCTTGCTGGAGTTGCGTCATGGTTGTGACACGACTGCAGCAATGCTTGACTTTAGCGCCAGCAGATACGTCAGGATTCCTGACGTATCTGTCATTACTTGCGTCATAGAGCGCTGTCCAGTGATTACAGCGCATCCATGCTGTCGCAAGAAGGGCGCAGTGAGAAGGGTTGCAACACTGTCTTGTCGCAGTGCAGCAACACTTTTTATGACTGGGGCACAAGTATGCACACTATCCTATTGATTGTGCGCATTCCTGCACTGTAGTTTTGTCGCAGGGCAGTGCTGCAACATTGCTTGCAGCGCTGGCCAGCGCCAAAACCTGCAGAAATATGTGCCCAAGTTTTATCACTATTTTCTAAATTCTGGTCTTAAGTAACTGAGTAACTATGGTACACAATCTCGGTAGGATCCCGTGCACTGGACGTGTGCTGCGCCCTGCAGCGCACGTACTCCAGCACTGATTCCTGCGCATACGCAACTTCAGAAGGGTCTGTGCTCTGGATGTGTGCTGTACCCTGCAGCGCACGTACTGGAAACACACCCTTCCTGCACTGATTCCTGTGCACACAGAGCCTCCGAGGGATCCCGTGCTCTGGGTGTGTGCTGTGCCTTGCAACACAGGTACTGGTAGCACACCCCTCCAGCACTGATTCCTACGCGCACAGAACCTCAGAACGATCCGTGTTCTGGATGCTGGCTGTGACCTGCAACACAGTACTGGAAGCACACCCCTTTCTATGGCACACAATCGCGGTAGGATCCCGTGCTGTGGGTGTGTGCTGTGCCCTGCAGCACACATGCAATGCATTGTTATTTGAGAAATGAAAACGTGTCCCCTCTTATGCGCCTAGTTCAGGCAGGCCATGATGTTTCACACAAGGCCTGGTCTGATAATATGCATAGAGGGGTCTTTGCATGCATACCTGGGGGTACCTGCGCGGCTCCGCCCAGGAACGCCCCCTTGATGCAAAGCTTTGTAAAGGGCTGCAGGGTTGTTGTGCTGGGAAGAGTTCCCCTTTCCTGCGAAGGCACGTTGTGTGCCGGATGGTAAACCATGCCCCGCCGCGTGCCCTGTGCCCTTGGCACGGGCATCAGGTGCATGCTGCTCACTTTGTTGGCAGAGCAGGGGTTTAATCCGAGCCTTGGCTCCCGGAGCCTCCCATCTGGTGAACCGAACTTCCCTCTCCTCTCCTACCTCTTTCTTGTTCTTTGCTTCTTCAGCGTCCTCGCTTATCTTATTCACAAAGTTGTTTCTACCATATTTTCATAAAGATTTCATAATAGGGTACACCTTTTTATGACTTATATTACACCATTTCGAACCTTCCTACATATTTGTCCAACACTGCCTTTCATTTTACTTCCCTTAACCACATCCTGAGCCTGAAGAAATGCTGAAAGTGGGGTGAAGAGAGAAGCTCCTGGCAGCCCTGGCGAAGGGAAATCTGCAACCCCCTGACAAAGTTTACAACATCTGGGGCTGGTTCAGCACATCTTTTACTCGCACTGATTCTGCCTCAGAAGCGCGAGCGGCTCAGTTGTCATCTTTGCTAGAAGGACCTTCAATCAATCAATCAGTCATTTGTAAAGCGCACTACATACCCGTGAGGGTCTCAAGGCGCCTGGGGGGGGGGGGGGGGGGGGAGGGGCGCTACTGGTCAAACAGCCAGGTCTTGAGCAGCCTCCTGAAGGTCAGCAGGTCTTGGGTCTGTCGTAGGCTCAGTGGGAGGGTGTTCCATGTCTTGGCGGCGAGGTGGGAGAAGGATCTCCCGCCGGTGGTAGTTCTTCGGATGCCCAGGACGGTGGCGAGTGCGAGGTCGGCAGAGCGGAGCTGGCGGTTGGGGATGTAGAAGGAGACCCGTCTGTTGAGGTAGGCCGGGCCGGTCTTGTGGAGTGCTTTGTGTGTGTGGATGAGGAGCTTGGAGGATATCCTCTTGTTGACGGGGAGCCAGTGCAGGTTTCTCAGCTGGGGGGTGATGTGGCCGTGGCGTGGTATGTCGAGGATCAGTCGTGTCGAGGCGTTTTGGATCCGTTGCAGTCGTTTGATGAGTTTGGTCGGGGCTCCCGCGTAGAGGGTGTTTCCGTAGTCGAGTCTGCTGCTGACGAGGGCCTGGGTGACTGTCCTTCTTGTATCAGTTGTGATCCACCTGTAGATCTTGCGGAGCATGCGGAGGGTGTTGAAGCAGGAGGTGGAGATGGCGTTGACTTGCTTGGTCATGGAGAGCGTTGAGTCGAGGATTATTCTCAGGTTGCGTGCGTGGTCGGTGGGTGTCGGGGCTCTCCCCAGTGCCGTCGGCCACCAGGAGTCGTCCCAGGCTGAAGGGTTGGAGCCGAGGATGAGGATCTCCGTTTTGTCCGAGTTCAGCTTCAGTCGGCTGGTCTTCATCCAGTCGGCGACGGCCTTCATTCCTTTGTGGAGGTTGACTTTGGCGGTGATGGGGTCCTTGGTGAGGGAGAGGATCAGTTGAGTGTCATCGGCGTAGGAGATTATGTTGAGGTCGTGCTGTCGGGCGACGTGTGCAAGCGGGGTCATGTAGATGTTGAACAGTGTCGGGCTGAGGGAGGAACCCTGGGGTACGCCGCAGATGATCTCGGAGGCTTCGGATTGGAATGGGGGAGGCGGACGCTCTGGGTTCTGCCTGAGAGGAAGGATGTGGTCCATTCCAGAGCCTTGTCTTGGATCCCTGTGGCGTGGAGGCGTGCATGTAGTGTGCGGTGGCAGACGGTGTCGAAGGCGGCGAAGAGGTCTAGGAGGATGAGTGCTGCGGTCTCACCGTTGTCCAGCAGGGTCCTCATGTCATCGGTGGCGGCGATGAGGGCGGTCTCGGTGCTGTGGTTGCTGCGGAACCCTGACTGGGAAGGGTCCAGGATTCTGTTTTCTTCTAGGTATCGGGTTAGCTGTCTGTTGACGATCTTCTCGATGACATTGGCCGGGAACAGGAGCAGAGAGATGGGCCGGAAGTTCTTGAGGTCTCTTGGGTCTGCCTTGGGTTTTTTGAGTAATGCGTAGATCTCGGCTTGTTTCCAGCTCTCTGGGAAGGTCGCGGTCTCGAGGGAGAGGTTGATGACGTTGTGCAGGTGGGGTGTGATGGAGCTGCTTGCTTCGTTGAAGACGTGGTGTGGGAATGGGTCTGACGGAGAGCCGGAGTGGATTGTGCTCATGGTCTTGATGGTGTCATCGATGATTATGCTGGCCCAGGCTAGCAGGGTGTCGTAGTCGATGATGTGAGGAGAGTCTGTTGTGTTGCTGTCTGTTGGGGCTGTCTGGGTGTTAAAGCTGTCGTGGATGTCTGCTATCTTGCGGTGGAAGAAAGTGGCGAGGGAGTCGCACAGGGCTTGCGACGGCGGGATGTCATTGGTGTTGGAGCTGGGGTTGGAGAATTCCTTCACGATGTTGAAGAGCTCCTTGCTGTCGTGTGCGTTGTTGTTGAGGCGGTCTTTGAAGGAGACCCTTTTGGCAGCCTTGATGAGGTGGTGGTGGTTGCGGATGGCGTCCTTGTGTGCTGCGAGGCTGTCCGGGGTCTGTTCACTGTGCCGTTTCTTCTCGAGCTTCCGGCAAGCTTGCTTGGAGGCTAGGAGTTCTGGGGTGAACCAGCCGGCCCTCTTGCTGGTCCCTCTGTAGGGGGTTTCTTCAGTGGGGCAAGGGTGTTGACACAGTCTTCGATCCAGCGTCTGAGGCTGTGGGCAGCGTCGTCGGTGTTGGAGGGTACGGTGGGTGGGCTGAGAGCGAGGTTTGCATGAAGTTGATCTTCGGTGATTTTGCTCCAGCAGCGGTGGGGGATCTGTTGGGTGCGGTGGTGTGTGGTGGGTTTCTGGAAGGCGAAGTGGATTCAGCGGTGGTCGGTCCAGAGGAGTTCGGTGGTGTGGTTGAAGGAGACGTGCGGGCTTGAGGAGAAGACGGGGTCGAGCGTGTGGCCGGCGGAGTGGGTGGGCGTATGACGAGTTTCCTCAGTCCGAGGTTGGCAAGGTTATTGATCAGGGTTGTGGTGTTGCTGTTGTTGTTGTTCTCAAGGTGAAAGTTCAGGTCTCCGAGGAGGATGTAGTCGGTGGAGGTCAGGGCGTGCGTGCTGATGAAGTCGGCGATGGAGTCGCTGAACTGGGGGCAGGGTCCGGGGGGTCAGTAGACGAGGGTGCCTCTGAGGGTGGAGTTAGGGTCTGTGTTGATCTGGAAATGCATGTGTTCGGCGGTGCTGAGAGTGTCGTCGGTGCTGGTCGAGACCCTGATGCTGTTCTTGTGGACGATGGCGATTCCTCCTCCGACTCCGTTGGTGCGGTCTCTGACCTTGTGTCGTAGTGTGCTCCTCACTCTTCATGTTAGGGGTGATGGGTCGATCTAGTATTTTTTATGTTGTTCACTTTATTGTTCTGGTCTCTCCTCTGTGTTGGTGGTTGGGAGGAGTCCTGTGTTCATGTAGTCCTAGAACACGCAGACTCTGAGACATCAAGGCTGGTACTCTGGGACTATTATTAGGGTCCTTACCACAATCAACACCACTCGCCCCACCCTCTACAAACACCTTGTGCTCCTTCTGCCTCACCTTCCAGCTTCAGATTCTGTTCTGCTCTTGGTCTCTAAGGTGTTCTTCGTCCGCACCTTCGCGGGCATCAAAGCTTAACTAGCATCTTTCAATCGTCCTCAGCATCCTTGGAGATTTCAAACTTCGAGTTCAGCATCCCAAGGTCTAGTGCCTGCAGCGTCATCACCAGCCTGGAGGCGCTTGATCAGGAACATCTAAACTCAGGCCCCCCCAATCTGAAAGGTTCCATCCTTACCCCCTTCTGGCTCTCATAACTGTGTGTGACCCTCAACCCCACCATTGCCCAGGTCCGACCCCTCAGTGCCACATTTATCTAGAATCCACCACGAGCGTAGAGCACCCTCCCTCCTCACCCACCTACATTTCCACCACAGGGGGTGGGACCGCGTCCCTCTGGCTCCATTCGTCTCTGACCTGGGCCGGTGTCATCAGTTCTCACTCACATTGAACCCACGAGCTGTTTGGCCTCCATTATTGCCTCATCGCACCCGTCTTGTGCAAAGTCGCCCTATGTAGACCCTTTATGTTAATCCAAATGAGTCTTGACAAATGGACCACCAATGAAACTCTTCAGCCCAAGTTTTCACCGCGTGTAAATATGTGTCAAGAAAACGCAAATTATGACTTACTGCAGCACTTTTTGTGATAGTATTACTTCATTGTTTTTGCCATTTTCAAGTCAGCACTGTGTGAAAAAACTGTCACTAGTTCCACATCCGAATGTAGTTATAACTAACTGAAAGGTGACCGGTCAGCTTTCGCGATGGACCCTCCACGGCGGGGCAGGTAAGTCTTGCATCGTTTTAGTAACTTTTGATCCATTTGAGCTATAAACATATTTTTTTGTTAAAATTATGCAGCAGATCATAGATTATGTGGCAAATGGAGCAAATTCATAATTATGCAGAAAACACAGTGGCCACAGAATTGCCTAATAGTAGTGGCACAGTGTACGTGGAGTGTGAAAAGAAAGATTGCAGGATGCCCAGTTGTTTGTAATAGACAAGCATATACATAACTGTAAATTAACTGTGCACATATTTCAACACATAGCAGTTATGAAAGCACAAATGAAGCACATTTTGTTAGCTAATTCTGAAGTGTGATGGAAACAAAGATTTTAACAGGATCAAAACAAATCTTGGCAATGCACACATGATGAATATTTTATTGCATTGCAGGGTTTGTGTAGCGCTTACTACCTCTAAGTGTGGCACTTAAGCATTTATGCACATGGGCACCTAGCTGTGCCACATAGGGTGGTGTGTGGCTGGAAGGGTATTGTCTTCATTTTGTGATCCTATACGGGAAGTATTTCTATGTTTTACGTGAAGACCACTGAGGTGCGGTTATTATGTTATCGGACGCAGTACGTAGCAGTGTGGTGATGATGAAGTGTGAGAGACACAGAGGTGTAGTATATGGTTTTACTGTACGCTGGCAGCTTTGAACAGCTCTGCAGGTTACTTTATGGAATTTGTGATTATAAGTTGCTTAGCTGGTTACCGCACAGGGTTATTCAGTCAGACATGTTCTCTAAAAGATTACCACCTGGGGCGCTAGGTGGCGCATGCACGGAATGGCAGCGCCGTAGTGAGGCTCCTGCATCCCGGAGCTTTGATCCTTTCATTATCCTACTCAACACTGCACCAGACGACTGCCCCAGCGGATGTATGCTCGCATACATATGATATATCCTCGCTGCAAGTCTGGAGGAAATCGCGCCGTGGGATCCGAAGATATTTGACGGCAAAGTCTGACCGAGAGGTAGCTACGGAACTCAGCGCTGGCCTGCGGCGGCTGCGGGAAGTACTCTAGCCCGCGGCTCCACACGAGGAGGTAGGCCGGGAGCCGCGGCTGGGAATCAGATGGCGGAACATGCCAAAGGACAGTGCGGGACTGTTGGCTACAACCAGCAGATACCCCGGTACAGTTAAAGCGGCCGCCAGTGGGGAGCGCGTGTGGCACTGGAAGCAGCAGAGTCATAACTGCAGGGGCCGACTGGTGGGGTGCTCCGCGTGTGACCACAGCCGGGCGGTTGGGAGCGAACAACGGTGGTCGGGGGCAGAAGGGAGGTGTAGCATCACAGCAGATCGCCCTGGACAACCGCGGAGACTGATGTCTGCGACCCCCGAGACCCGGTTCATACCCCATAGCGCCTGCTGAAACATAGAAAGCCGTGAGCCTTGGCTTAGGGGGCAAGGAGAATATTACGTAATTCGCCCCGTAGGCTATTGCAAGCGGAGGAGGTGGTTGATGGTCCGCCGGGTGGAACGCCAGGCTCGGAGTGCAATGTGGGATCGGCGCTTCCGCCCCCAACATCCATGACGAAGGCATTGTGCGGGTGGGCAGAGAAGGCCAACAGGTAAAATCGACATTGAAGTGAATGGTGGCCTGCCCCGCTTCCGGGCTGTGGTGAATGTAACTGCCTGGTGGAAAGAGTGAGGACGGCCGCCTGAAAGTGGTGTGGTGCGCAGGAGTGCCTCACGGAGTGGTGCGGACGCCGCGGGCTGGTGACGAAGAGGGTACCAAAAGCCGGAAAATCACGTATAACATAAAGCGGCAGAGTTGTGGGAGCTGAAAAGACACGCAAGCAAGTAGTGTGGGGGACTATATCTAATATTCTGCCCACACGACCACTACAGCAGCACTATGGGCAAACCGGACGCCAAACAGCTGAAATTAAATTTCGAAATGACGAGACGCGGAGGTCAACCTCACCAGGCAAGTCAGCCTCCAGAGGGACAGAAAGAGGGGCATGAAGGCGTCATACTGCCGGTAGCGGACACTCAGAACGTTCTCCAGGAGATCAGGCAAGGTTTTGCCACTGTGGTAGAAAAGGTGGAACATATGTCAGCTAGAATGGACACTATAGTCCACAAACTCGAGGGGCATGAGGGAAGGATCCAGGAAGCCAAAAAGCGTATATCTACAATGGAGGATGCCACCACCAAACACAGCACACAGCTTGCGCGAATGGATAACCTCTTGCGAGTTATTGCTGCAAAGAATGAGGATTTGGAAGCGCGCAGTCGGCGCAATAATGTCCGCATTTTGGGTATTCCGGAATCCACCAATGTTGGGAAGATGGAGATATATGTAGAGAAGCTATTGCTGTCCGCCGTATGCGAGGAGGCGTTCTCTAGCCAGTTCATAGTGGAGCGAGCCCATCGATCGTTGGGGCCCAGGCCGAAGCCAGGTGCTAGCCCGCGCCCCACTAGTGCGAGACTGCTGAACTACAGGGACCGGGACGTGGCTCTACGGGCCGCCAGAGGGAAGCAGTCCATGACATATGAAGGTAATACCTTTACGATATATCCCGACTTTACGCCTATGGTGCAGGAGCAGAGGCATAAGTTTATGGACGTCAAGGCTAAACTGCGTAAAGCGCAAATTGATTATGCACTACTATACCCAGCGCGACTAAGAGTAACACACCAAGGTAAACAGCATTTCTTCACCGCGCCAAACCAGGTGGAAGACTTCCTTAGACAAGTGAAAAAAGCAGTGCGTAATGGTGGAGGGCGAACATTGACACAGCATGCAGAGATAGAAGGGAGCAGCAAAGAAGCGCCATGAGCTGCCGCCATTGGACCCAGCTGGGTTTGCACGGACTTGAGACTATGATACTGCTAACCACGACAGGTTCTATAGCTGGGGCTAGGTAGTGTTATAGGTTGAAATCAAAAGGTTGATTAAATAATATGACCCCTCCGGGAGCCTCTGGCCCCCCTAGGTTTTGATTGCTTGTCGGGGGAACCTGGTGGGGTGAGAGGAATCTGTGTGGCCACCTAACAAGGCCCCCAGCGGGTATTACCCCAGGTCAAGCACCCACGCACATAGCAGGGGTGCTGTAGTACCATTAGTTCAGTTGTTGGAATCGGGCGGGATGGGGAGGGAACATATCGCTGGCAAGTTGGGGATGCTTCAGTGGGAGGGGGAGGGGGCTATTGAGGGGGTTGTTGCTCTATATTTGTCTTACTCCCTCCTAGATAAGGAAGGGCAGGGAGTGGAAGCACGCAGAGAGAAATCAGACGTGAAGCATCTCAAAGTATCCATGGTGCGAGGCTGTATGGGGGTGTCTAGACTAGTCCGCAGGGGTTGGCAGAAGCACCTGGACCCATGTAGCACTCAGGGATATGGCTGAGGGAGGAGCTAGCAATTTGAATATCCTTACATGGAATGTTCGAGGACTGGGGGATGCGCGGAAAAGGCGTCAAGTGTTAGCTTATTTAGACAGGCACCACACACACATCGCAATGCTACAGGAAACACACTTCTCTCCCCTGGGAAACGGCAGGTTCGCAAGCACTTGGTCGGACCACAGGGTCTTCTCTTCCTATTCCTCATATGCGCGTGGCACGGCCATACTGGTAAAGAAGCAGGTGCCTTTTCATTCTTGGAGGAAAGATGGAGGACCTACAAGGTCGTTTTTGTCTAGTGTGGGGATGGTTGGGTTCGATATCAGTGACACTGGCATGTTGCTACGGGCCTAATGTTGATGACCCCGATTTTTTCTCCTCATTATGGCCCAAGATTTTTTAAGTGGGCTCCCAGCACATTATTTGGGGGGGGTGACTTTAATGTTACATATCACCCGAGTTGTGATAGATCTCACCCTGCCCCGCATCACTATACTACGGCGGCTGGACTGGTCAGGGACACCATTGAGACAGATCAGCTTTTAGATGCCTGGAGACACATGCACTCAACTTCACAAGAGGGTACGCACTTCACGGCGCGTGCAAATTCCAGGGCGCTAATTGATTATTGGCTAGTGTCAAGGGGTCTGGGACCTGCGATAGCCCAAGTACAACATCTAGCAAGAAGGTATTCGGACCATGCTCCGGTGAAACTTGCATTGTAGTCGCCGGACCTTCAGGTACCGCGTAGTGGCTGGCGATTGTGGGCTACCATGCTGCTTGACGCGGTGTTCCAAGAGGAACTGAAGGAGGAGGTGCAAGACTTCTTCATCCGCAATAAAGGCTCAGTAGACAGTGTGGAAACCATATGGGAGGCCTTTAAGGTAACAATTCGTGGGTTTTGCATATCCAAGGGGTTTGGGGTGCTTAGAGACATACTTGGGTCACTGCAAAAATTGGAAGGGGAACTGAAATTGATACAAGCGGAGATGGCACTAACTGCGTCCGTTGAGGCGCAGGTGAGATTTCGGGATACGCTTACGGAGTATATAGCCACAGCGAAAAGGGAAACGCAATTCCGGGGGAAATACTGGAAAGCCCGAAGTTATGGGGAGGGAGAGAGACCTGGGAGGGTGCTGGCAAGTCTAATTAGAAAACCCCGATATGCAAACTATGTTTTGGAAGTGGAAGACACTGAGGGAGAAGTCTCTCGAGACACAGCTAATATACTCAAAGTGTTTACAAAACACTACGGGCAGTTATACACCACCCATAGAAGAGATGAGCTGGACCTGGAGGGCTTTTTGGGAGATGTAACGTTAGGATGGCTCAGCGATAGACAACGAGAATTTTTGTGCGCTTCCTTTGAATTAGATGAAGTAAGAGACGCAATTATGAGTATGCAATCAGGTAAGGCCGCGGTAACGGACGGCATCCCAATAGAATTCTATAAAACATATATCGACATAATGGCCCCGGTTCTACGGGAAGTATTTGAAGAATCGCTAGAAGTTGGCTGCCTCCCTGCGTCAATGAGAGAGGCGATTATGATCTCCCTGCTGAAGCCGGGAAAATCGCCGCGATCGTGCGATTCCTATAGACCACTCTCCCTCCTGAATTGTGATGCAAAAATACTAGCCAAGCTGATCGCTAATCGCCTAAGTCTGCTGCTTGATAAATTGATACTCCCGGACCAGTTGGGCTTTGTACCTGGTAGAGCCACATCCCATAACTTACGAACGCTATTCGCGGTCCTTAACAATGTTTCGCCTGATTTGCCACTAGCGGCAGTTTTTTTGGACGCCACTAAGGCGTTTGACTCGGTAGAGTGGGACTACGTCTTTGGAGTAATGAGGCGAATGGGATTCCCGCCCCTATTTTTATCATGGATCCGGTTATTATATAACCTGCCGGTGGCCAAGATATTGATAAATGGACATACATCACCACCACTGTCCATTACAAGGGGAACTCGGCAGGGGTGCCCACTCTCTCCACTGCTCTTTGCCATAGCTATGGAGCCGCTGGCGGCGATGTTGAGGCAACATCACAAAGATAGAGCGTTGCGGTGCAATCTGCGGCAGATCCTGATCTCGCTGTATGCAGATGATATCACACTGGATATCTGGAACCCGCAGGAAAACCTGAACCCAATCCTGAGAGAATTTATAATATTTGGGAAGATGTCCGGAATTGGCATCAATTGGGGTAAATCGTGTATATTTCCACTGACACTGGCGACCCATAGATTTTCACTCGATTATCCCCTAGAATGGTGCGAAGAGGAACTGCGCTATCTTGGGGTGCGAGTGACAAGAGACAGAGACGAACGAATGCGACTAAATTATGGCACTGCGATAATGCGAATAGCGGACTGCGTGACCCGATGGATCGCCCTGCCACTGTCAATGGCGGGAAGGGTGTCTCTGATTAAAATGGTGATCCTGCCCCAAATACTTTACCTTTTCCTCAATATCCCTTTTTACCCGGGGAAACACTTCTTTGCGACACTCAGGACAGAGTTGACACGATTGGTCTGGGGTGGCCGACAACCACGGCTGCACTGGAACGTACTCACGAGACCATACTCGCGAGGGGGGTTTGGGGTACCTGATTTTGAGATGTATTACCTTAGTGAACAGGCTCATTATGCTTGGTACTGGGTGAAGCAACCCAGGTATATGCCGCAGGTGGCGGCGGAGCACTGGTTGGCACATCCGATACCGTTAGATGGCACGCTTTTTACACCGGTGACACCTAGGGATAGGAGTCCAACAACAGTTACATGTACGATTGGCGCCTGGCGTAGGATCGGGCTCCTCATGGGAGCCCCCATGCAATATGCGACCACTTTGCCTCTTACGTATCATCCGAATATGCCTCTGTTACAAGGGAAGCTGTTTCATCAGTTCAGAGACCGAGCCCATATAGCGACATGGGGGGATTTATATCAGGAGGGGAAGTTCCGCTCAGCTGAGCAGATGCTACAAGGCCTGCAGCAGACCCCAATGGATAGATTTCTATATGCCAGACTGAGACAAGGAATACTTACGCTCACTCCGAATTTCCCAGAGGAGCCACAAACGTTGGCCACACTGCAAGTAATGCTTAAATGCACATCGGCCACACGACTTGTCTCATTAATCTATAGAACAGTGCACACACAGAGGGAATACGCAGACCCAATCTCCAGGGCGTGTTGGGATCAAGAATTGGGCACGACCTTCTCAGACGACCAGTGGGAATTTTGCTGCCAGCAAACCGAAAGAGTGGCGGCCAGCAGTAGACTCCGCATGATACAGTATAAATACTTACACAGATTATACTATACGCCGGCTAAGATGTATCGATTCCGCTTGCGAGATACAGACTGTTGTGACAGGTGTAGAGCGCCTGAGGCAGATTTTTTACATCTAGCATGGGAGTGCCCTGGGGTAAATAAATACTGGAACCAAGTCTTTGAAGCATTGTCCCATATGACGCAGACACCCATAGACCCACGCCACTGACGGCACTGCTTGGGTATGTCAAACCGATACAGACGGCACATCAGAAATATTTTGCGATGGTGCTCTTAATGGCGAAAAGGAGGGTGGCCTGTCGATGGGGTAGAGGGAGAGCCCCAAAGTTCAAGGAATGGATTGCTGATCTCGTGACATGCCAGGAGCAGGTTGTGCTGTATTCGGAGCTCTTGCCTAAGGCTTCTAGGCCTTGGAATATATGGGCGCCGTTAACATGCTACTTGCTCGAACATCCATTAGAAGGCACGGATCCAGAGCGCGAAAGAAATACACATTAGTGGGGAGGGACAGGTGAGAGTTGGTGAAATAGGATGCTCTGGCTGAGCAACTTGAACATAGCCGAGGGATGACTTGATGGGAAACTGCAAGGTGTCAATTGTGGAAGGGGTTACATTAAGGGACTACTGGACGATGGTGTTGGAATATGCTAGCGGAAGGGGACTACAGGGAGGGGGGGCCAAAAGCGGAAGCGCTCTCTCCTAACTGTCATTGCTTATCACTGAAATACGATAAAGACTAGACACACTGTGATGCTTTGATGTATTAATGCATATACTGTACACATAACTGTACTGTGGATACTCTCTGAGTAATATGCGACACAATTGTTGATGATATGGTTTGAAAAACTAATAAAAAGAAGTTTAAAAAAAAAAAAAAAAAAAAAAGATTACCATTTACTCGATGGTTCACAACATGGATTTAGAAGCCACCATAGTACGGAAACAGCATTGACGGCTGTATTTAACAATATCCGTACTCAAGTGGACGCAGGGCATACCACCTTGCTGGTTCTACTTGACCTCACCGCTGCCTTCAGTACCCTGTCCCCGTGGAGGCTGGTGGAACGCCTCAGAGAGACAGGGGTCGGGGGCTCGGCCCTGGGGCTTCTTGCCTTCTTTCTTAGTGAACGAGCACAGATGGTGAAATTTGGCCAATTCTACTCAGCCTGTAAACCCCTGTTGTGTGGTGTCCCTCAGAGCTCCTCCCTGAGCCCAACACTTTTTAATATCTATGTTGCCCCACTTGCTAAGGTCGTGAGATCCCATGGGCTAGAGGTGTTGTCCTATGCGGACGACACCCAAATAATGGTGTCCATCTCTCACAGTATCCGGTATTTTGCCCTCAACTTCAGGAACTGCATGCAGGCAGTCTCCTCCTGGATGGTGGAAAATTTTATGAAATTGAATGGTGAGAAGACTGAGGCCCTGATTTTGGGCAGTAAACAGGAGATTTGGTCTAGTGACTGGTGGCCGGACACGCTTGGCGTCTGTCCCTGCCCAGTATCCCATGGGAAAAACCTTTGGGTCATTGTGGATAATTCACTCTCCCTCAACTTGCAGGTCAGCAGGACAGTGTCCACATGTTTCGAGATCATCAGGATCCTCAGAAAAATCTCCCATTTCCTCTCCTTTGAGGCTCGTAAGCAGCCTGTTATTGCCTTGGTAACGTCCAGATTGGACTATTGTAATGCCCTCTATTTGGGCATTAATAAAGGCCTAGAGCGACGTCTGCAGATGGTGTAGAATGCTGCGGCCAGGCTGGTGAATCTACCGAAATTTCATTTAGTCGCAGCCTCCATTAAGCTGCTGCACTGGCTACCTTTGGACCGTAGGATCCTCTTCAAAAAAACAATGTGCCTGACTCATGATGCCTATTATGGCGCAGGTCCAGAGGGGATTAAGGCCATTGTCCATCGTTATGTTCCTAGCAGGCTACTCTGGTCCTCAGATAAGAATCTGTTAATAGAACCGAGGTTTAAGAAGGTAAAATGGGGAGGTAGAGCTTTTTCCACTCTGGCTGCCAAACTGTGGAACTCTCTCCCGGAAGAGCTCTCAGGTCAGGTGTCCCACTGTCTCTTCCGCAGAGCTTTGAAGACTTGGCTATTTGCACAGAATTCAGTATGAGCATGTCTTTCTGTCTGCACCCTTAGGTCCGCAAAAAGCACCTTCATGCCCTTGGGCTAAGTTCGCGCTCTACAAGTTCAATATTCATTCATTCATTCATTCATTCACATGTTAGGTGTAGTTGTGGGACTGAGATGGCATGGTTGTAGAGAGAGAGAGAGAGGTGGAGAGAGCTGCCGCGATGTGCACTGTTACTGTCATCCCATATCTGAGTGTCATTCTGAGAGGCAAAGAAGCGTCCGTATTGTACAGATATATGGGACCTACAGTGATGGGCCAGATGAAACTCCTACAATTGACCCACAGTGTGTGACAGATTTCTTCAGTTATTCTCTGCCTGTTCATTTAGTGATGCCTGGTTTGCTGGCTGCACAATACGGATGAAAAACAAACCTCGTAGCAGATATGTCTTATGTGAATGTAAGAGGTGCAAGTTACAGCTGACTGCTCACCACTGAGTGCTGGTATTAGAATTAGTGTGGGTAAGATGTGTTATACATGATATTACATGACTATATAATAATACTTTGGCAAACCATACCTATCGAATGTAGTTTGCTGGTTGGGTGTTTTCCAGTCTGTGGATTGTAAGCAGAAGATTAAGCTTGAGGGTGTGACTGTCTTTCAGGGTTCTGTTGCCAGAATGTAAGATGGTGTTGTTGTCTTGGAAATAGCCTTGTTTTCAGCTGTCTTCTGTGCTGTATGCTCATGGATGCTTCGAGTGCCGGCTGACTGAGACCTGACTGAACCCCTCTTCGGCACTCGACATCGCCATAGCCATCCCGGAAGGCTACAAGATCACCCGCAAGGACCGCACCAACGGAGTAGGAGGAGGAATTGCCATCGTCCACAGAAACACTCTCAAAATCTCGACAGACACCGACGACACCCTCAGCACCGCCGAACACCTGCACTTCCAGATCCACACCGACCCCAACACAACCCTCAGAGGTACCCTCGTCTACAGACCCCCCCGGACACCGACCGCAGTTCAGCGACTCCATCGCCGACTTCATCAGCACACACGCCCTCGCCTCCATGTTTTACATCCTCTTCGGGGACCTGAACTTCCACCTCAAGAACAACAACGACTCCAACTCTTCCACCCTGATCAACAACCTCGCCAACCTCGGACTCAGACAACTCATCACAACACCCACCCACTCCGCCGGCCTCACGCTTGACCCCATCTTCTCAGCGAGCACCCACGTCTTCTTCAACCACACCACAGAACTCCACTGGACCGACCACTGCTGCATCCAATTCACCTTCCGGAAACCCACCACACACCACCGCACCCAGCAGATGCCTCGCCGCCGCTGGAGCAAGGTCACCAAGGATCAGCTAACCACGGCCCTCGCCCAGAGCCCACCCACAGACCCAACCAACCCCGACGCTGCAGCCTCAGACAATGGATTGACGACTGCGCCAACACCTTCGCCCCGCTCAAGAAGCCCTCCAACAGCCACACCAGCAAGAGAGCCAGCTGGTTCACCGAAGACCTCCAGGCCTCCAAGCAAACCTGCAGAAAACTCGAAAAAAAACTGGATCCATGAACGAACACTGGATAGCTACACAGCCCACAAAAACGCCACCCGCAGACACCACCACCTCATCAGATCCGCCAAAAGGGCCTCCTTCAAAGACCGCCTAGACAACAACGCACACAACAGCAAAGAGCTCTTCAACATCGTGAAGGAACTCTCCAACCCCAGCTCCAACACCAACGACATCCCACGGTCACAAGACCTGTGCAACTCGCTGGCCACCCTCTTCCATCGCAAGATCTCAGACATCCACAACAGCTTCCACGCCGTCACCACCCCGGCAACCGCTGAGACCCCCGCTCCCACGACCACCACCCGCACCAACCGCCTGCCCGCCGGGACCAACATCAGCGACGACGCCACCATCAAAATCATGAACATCATCCACTCCAGATCCCCTTAAGACCCCTGCCCACACCACATCTTCAACAAAGCCATCAGCACCATCGCACCCCATCTCCGGAAAACCATCAACATCTCCTTCGAGACAGCGACCTTCCCGGAGAGCTGGAAGCATGCAGAGATCAACGCTTTACTCAAGAAACCCAAGGCCCTCAAGAACTTCCGACCCATCTCCCTGCTCCCGTTCCCGGCGAAGGTCATCGAAAAGGCCGTCAACAAACAACTGACCAGCTTCCTCGAGGAGAACAGCATCCTGGACCAATCCCAGTCCGGGTTCCGCAGCAACCACAGCACCGAAACTGCCCTCATCGCCACCACCGACGACATCAGGACCCTGCTTGACAACAGAGAAACCGCGGCCCTCATCCTCCTGGACCTGTCACCAACTGGTCTCTAAGCGCTTGCTTAGGGAACCCGTCCTGGTATTCCCCTGTGAGATAACCCAGCAGGGCATCCACAAGGTGAAAGCCAGGCATCCCACCGCGAGGGGCCATTGTGGAGAGTAAGCAAGCTATTGCCCAGAGTCGCAGAGTGTGAACCCATGAATCAAGTATGCACTGGAGCGAGAATTATCGAGTCCATGGACAAATTTATGGACTCAAGACCCAGCCGAGCCGGGAATTGAACCCTGGTCCCAGGCTGACCTCTGCTTCCAGGTCTGCCTACTCTAACCAGTGAGCCACACTTCTGCCACCGCACACTACGAACACGCCTCCACGATGCCGGAATCCAAGAGGAGGCCCTGGACTGGACCACCTCCTTCCTCTCCGGCAGAACACAGAGCGTCAGCCTCCCCCTTCCGCTCCAAAGCCACCGAGATCATCTGCGGCGTACCCCAAGGCTCATCCCTCGGCCCAACATTGTTCAACATCATCTCCCATGCCGACGACACCCAGCTGATCCTCTCCCTCACCAAAGACCCCCACACCGCCAAAACCAACCTCCATGAAGGAATAAAGGCCGTCACCGACAGGATGAGAAACAGCCGACTGAAGCTGAACTCAGACAAGACGGAGGTCCTCATCCTCAGATCCACCCCCTTGGCCTGGGATAACTCTTGGTGCACTAGGAGCACCCCCTACACCCACCGACCACGCACGCAACCTAGGGGTCATCCTCGACTCGACCCTCTCCATGACAAAGCAGGTCAACGCCGTCTCCTCCTCCTGCTTCAACACACTCCGCATGCTTCGCAGGATCTTCAAGTGGATCCCCACCGAAACTAGAAGGACGGTCACCCAGGCCCTCGTCAGCAGTAGATTGGACTACGGAAACGCACTCTACGCAGGAGCCCCGGCCAAACTCCTGAAACTGCTCCAATGCATCCAGAACGCCTCCGCACGCCTGATCCTTGACATCCCTCACCGCAGCCACATCACACCCCACCTGAGAGACCTGCACTGGCTCTCCATCAGCAAGAGGATAACCTTCAAACTCCTCACCCACGCACACAAGGCACTCCACAACACTGGACCAGCATACCTCAACAGCTGACTCAGCCTCTACACCCCCACCCACCAGCTCCGCTCAGCAGACCACGCCCTCGCCACTGCCCCCCACATCTGAAGAGTGACCGCCGGCAGCAGATCATTCTCCCACCTCGCCACAAAGACATGGAACACCCTCCCCATTCGACTGCAGCAGACCTCCTAACCTTCAGGAGACTCCTCAAGACCTGGCTCTTCGAAGAGTAACAGCATCCCCTCCTAGCGCCTTGAGACCCTCACAGGTATGTAGTGCGCTTTATAAATGCTGATTGATTGATTGATTGTCACTACCGAAACCTACCAGCCATTCAGAAGCAATGTCCAATCAGGAAGCTCCAGATTTAAAGATGGCATAGTGCATTGAGGAGCCTATCTGGCTGGGGCAGAGTCACTACAAGTCAGGTATGACTTACATTGGACTGTCATTGTTCCAGACTACACTGGTCTGTTGTGTACTATAGCCTGGGGAGATAATGTATCTGCTCTAGAGATATTTATTTTGTGTGAAGGAGCCAGGCAGTTTGTTGGGGTAATGTGCCTGCAGCGGAGGGATGCGCATACCCTAACTAGCAGTAGTGTGAATCTGAAATGACCCAACACAGCCTGCCATGTTTCAAAGTTGCCTTCGTATCTAGATAACCCCGCTTGGGTCAATAGCTGAGGGTTCATCTCCTTGAACCGCATA
Source organism: Triturus cristatus (assembly GCF_964204655.1). NCBI lineage: Eukaryota > Metazoa > Chordata > Amphibia > Caudata > Salamandridae > Triturus > Triturus cristatus. Next base: position 17,299,703 of record NC_140592.1, on the reverse strand, counting down.
TTGTGAAAGCCATAATTAGGGCATCTGAGGCTGAAAGCATTTGCACTGTATTTGACCTCTCAAGACGACCCCGCAGACCACGACTAACCTTTTCAGATTTTTATATATTGTAATTTAAGATCTGTGGTGTAAGAATTTCCTTTTTGAAATGTATTTTCTCCTTTTAAATTCTGCTTTATCTTTATCTAATTTATGGTCACAGCAAATAAATTCCGGTTATGAGGGCCTATGTAATAAATGTACTAAATGCAAAATACTTGCTGAACATTTTGGGGTAGCTTGTTTATTGGGAGAACTGTGGGTACCCGGGATGGTAGGAATTTTATAGATCCTCACAGATTCCGGAATTTTCCATCACTGACATATGAGGAAAATCTGTAATTTAGCCAAAGTTTGCAGTCTATAGGACATTCTGAGTTAATTAAAAAAAAGATATTGGGATCCACGCAAGCCACCCCACCCCACCCCAGAATAAGGGGCCCATTAGCATAGCCGGGCCAGCGGTAGCGATCCGCCAGCCAAATGACCCATCTTCACCCCTGCTATATTAGCATGGCGAGGGGCACCGTGGCGGATGGAAAGACCGTCCACTGCTTTTCCGCCAGTCGGTTTCCTGGCAGGGCGGAAAGGCCTTCAATATGGTGGCGGTGCCTTGCCGGAACCGCCATTCATATTAGGATGTGCCATTTTTAGGGCCTTTCCATGGCCGAGACTCTGCCATGGAAAGGCATGCAGAGTACTCTATGGGGGCCCGTTGTGGGCCTCCAGGCGAGTTATGGGGTTGGGAGCTGCACTTGGGAGGTACCCATGGTACCCCCCAAGATTGGCATATACAAGGTGGCAGGCACCGCGTGGTGCCTGTCACGTTGTGCATGCCAATGCACAACATGCATATATTGCATTGTGGCGGGTGCTGCTTACAGCACCGCCCACCGCAATGCAATATATGCGGGATGCCATTGCCACCGTGGTGGTGGCATCCTAATAGCCATGGTGGGACCGCCGCACCTCTGGCGGTTGGTCCCAGGTACCGTTATGGTGTCCGCCCGCCATCGTAATGAACCCCTAACTTAGGTGTCTTTTTTCAGAAATGCATGGGTCTGGCACGTTTCCCTGGGTGCCATCCGATCATCAGAATGGGCCAATTTGAACGGCAAAATCTAAATAATTCTTCGTGTCTTGGGGGTTTAGGTAGCCTTTCCTTTCACAAGTGATAGCCCAGTCACGCCAGCGGGGTACTGCTGTTATCGAGAGAAGAGTAGGAATACAGTGTGGTAAGACATTTGTAAATACCTGCAGATTCCATTAGTGTGGTCTGTTTTCACTTGTGTTGTGCTGTGTAATGTCAGCCGGCACAGCGTGTTGTCCAATACAACAAAACAAAAAATCAAACTCAGGACTCGCGGGAAGCATTTCCCTTGTGTCCGACTTTAATTGTAGAAAAGAAAATGTTTCTGGTGTGTTTACCAGAAACATTTTCTTTTGCAGTGCTGCGGATGACCCGTTGAAATCCACCGCACTGTGAAGAGTGTATAATGGACGTCAAAGGGTCAACGTCTGCCCCAAAGCAGTTAAAGCCCACCAAATTCATGCAGCCTGATGCCCTGTCCAACAACAATTGACAACCAGCTGCAGGAACATGATGGCCACATTGCACTAACATCTTTGTTCCATGCTCGTAGGGACGTCTTCAGCTCTTCAGCTGCAAGAGCCTCCCAAGACTCTAGGCTTCTGGTACAGGAGAACAGGGAAGCACACAGTGGTCAAACAAAGGTGGCAGGTGCTGCTAATGGCCATGCACAGGCGAGAGAAAGTCTCATTTACCATACATGGTCTATGGGTAAGACAGCTAGAGAGAGAACAAGCAGATATTGAGAGGTAGAGAGGATAGAAGAGAAGGCAAAGAGAAGAGGTTGTAGAAAAGATGGGAAGATTGAGAGACAAAACCCCACACCCCCATTGTAAAAAGAGTTGCAGCGGAGGACATCCTGGGACAATATTAATGAATGACTCATACACTGGTGAGATCTTGATGTCTAAAACATGTCTGTCACCATGTCTGTCAGACTCCCTGCCTTTACACACTTTAGTTCTTGCAGCCACACATGTTCCCAGAGGCGTTCCTTAACCATGGCACGAGAGACTGTCTTTTGCCAGATCCGGGGTGTCCCGGAGGAAGACAGAACAATCTCCTAAAACGTAGCTTTGATTTATGCAAACCAAGGGATCCTCTCGCAGCCCTTCGGCCTTAAGACAACCTCTGTTGTTATTCTGAATGATTCCAGCTCCTCTGTGGTCCAGAGCTTGAGCCAGTACATGATGGGGCGGAGCCTCACGCTGAGACTGATTGAGTAGATGCCAATGTCTATAAGTTGCGTAAGCCGAGGAGCACTTTGTGCCAGTTTAAGAATGCTCCTAATGAACTTATATTCCGCCCTAGAAAGTGCATCGACCCTCACGTGGCCACAGAGCTCTGTTCCATACATGACTGAGCTTTTTACTTTTAAATTGTAAATCTCCACTGCTGGGGCAGGGGGAATCGCCTGAGCTTTCTTGTGCATTTTAATCACCGCACCGGATTCTTGCTGAAGTTTTAAGGTGCTCCGGTCAATGTGTGCGGACCAGCTCAACTTATGCGTTAGACAGACCCCCAGATATGCACACATCTGGACTTCCTCCAGGGGCAAGCCCTGGACCAGGATATCCCCCCTTCCTGGCTCCTAGCGTTTGAATACCATAAATGTGGTCTTTGTGATATAAAGTTCAAGACCACTGCCGCTGTAAAAATGTAAAAAAGCGATCGACTATCGCCTGCAGACCGCATGGTGTTTTAGAGAAGCGTGTAGTCTGCGGAAAGCAGCGAGGAAGTTTTATATGGGCCCAATTTAGGTGCCTCATTACCAGGGAAGTCAAATATTGTTACTAACTCACTATAAACAATGTAGGTGCGGCGCACAGTCCTGGCGGACACCAGTCTTAGACTTATTTTCCCATTCATTTCTATGGAGAGACAGCCTTTTTTTAGCTTAATTTAGCAGCCATTTATTTTACCGCCACCTTCTATTTTGCAATTTATTTGACTCATTTTAATCCATTTTCCGGGATCCAGGTAGCGATAAGGAGCTCCTGCTGTTCATTGAAACGGTAAGTCTTTTTAGAGGTTTTTTAGGATTTTTAGGGTCAGGATGTAGGGTGGAGTTCTAGAAGTTAGTTATAGTGTTGTTTGTGGGTTTTGTGTACATTTTGTTGTATTAATGGTAGTGTTTTTCACGAACGTGTTAGTTCAGCTTTTCTTACACTATTTAGTAATGTTTCGATATGTTATGTGAAATTGGGTTATGCTACTTGCTTTTTATGATTATGTGTACTGTATATATATACTTTTGGGAATGTAATGTTTTTGTGGGTGGGTTGTGTGTTTTACTTTGCAGGTTTTCTCTATGAATGTGTTTCAATGGCATTTCCATTTATATATATAATTTGTTAAAGGAAATCTATTTTTGCTTAAAAGAAACCAATACAATGTGCTCTCGTCTATTATTGCTAAATAATCCACTCTATTAGGACTCATTACAATGTCGGTTGGAGTTCCCGCTGACAGACATCGTCCTGGATGCGGAACCGACCGACTTCTTGTCGGCGGTCTCGAAACCGCAATTAGGATGCGACCGCACATGGTGCAGTTGCAAACTTCCATTTAGCAATGTGAGCTTGTGAGCACATCCCTGCACCGTGTAGCACACACCTTATGGTGCAGGTGTGGTAAATATTTAAATTACCTGTACTATTTTTTTATGCGGTAAAGTCTAGTAAGAATAACTCAGTCAAAATAAGAGGCAGAATCCGTGGTATTAGAGGTTCTGAAAAGGGCTTTATTCCTTACAAAGGAATCATAGTTCGAACTAGGCAATCTTATTCCATCACCACGAAGGTTCAGGAAGGGATAGGCAATACATTATTGACAAGTAACAATATATATATGAAAAGTATTGCATTAAGACAGATGCAGGAGGCGTAACAGCTGATAATACAGATAAGGATACACATACGTAATGAAAATAGGCGTAAATACAGGCGTATACTAGAAACGTAATTTAAAATGATGTCACAAGTGGGTGGATCCATAAGAGAATCCTGCAGTGTCAGCAGAAATATTTGGCAGAGATGCGCGCGCAGCCGCATGACGTGTGATTGACGTGCAACTGGAGGGTGAAGGGGAATTGACATTTAGCTCTACATGTGGAGACAAAAGTCTGGGGGGTCAGGTCAACCTAATCCCAAATCGTATCTAATATCTTTGTTTAAGGAACTGTTTTATCCAAAAGGAAAGGTCTCTCGGACAGAATCTATTCTATACTGACTGTTAGTGCATGTACAAGCGTCTATGTGTCTACATGAGATGCGAGGGGGCAGGAATCTTCCATGGTAACAGGGGCTATGAATTACTTGCATAAAGACAGCGAGGCCAAGCTCTTTGCTCGGTAGCTGGAAGGATGTTTACCTAAACTACTAGACAGGAATGCATTGGATGAGGAGCGGAGCAGATAACTTGAAGGCTGAATACAGTTTTTTTTGGCAGGCAACAGGCCGCGTCAGGCACCGTTAGCCGCGCAGGGAGTAGGACAAAGTTCATAGATACAGATGCAGGTCCAAGCTGGAGCATTTCAGAGGCAGAAGCAGAAAAAAGCTTGATGGCAGAATTCAGGGCCTACTCGCCTGAACTGTAAAATGTGAAAAGTGAACCATATAAAGTCGGTGGCCAATCATATTTAGGAATGGAATATTCGACCCATTCATGGCGGATCTGAAAGAGGACATGTTGACGCTGGACGCACATGTATTTGCGTCTTCATAGCTGGAACTGGAGGGAACATACATGTACTTGTAGCATGTACATGGAGCCGTTGGGGTCTAAGATAGGGGACACATTTAACCATAAAAATTCATATTTCCTCATTCCCTCCTTGTCCCCTACGGACCCTTATGAAATATCCATCTTCATCAATCCATCAATCTGTTCATATAGCATCATTTGTTCTTCTTTCTTCTTCCGGGATCTTGAGTGAAAATTCGAAGGCGGGATACACGATGTGGCACACAGACCACAAATCGCTGGCCCACATTGTAGACACAAGCAGCAACTGAATAGAATGAGTAAGCCAATACCTAGGAAGGATAGGATCCTCCATCCCCAGGCTGACAACACGCTCCAGAACCAACCGGACCAAGTCCAGGTGCCTGGATTCTGGTGTATCTGGCTTACGATCTTAAGAAGTCGAGTTATGGCTTTATATACTGACGGCGCGTTTTCTGGTATGAAAACACAGCAACTTGATCCGATGACCCTACAAGCTCCACCCCTATCGGCCAGGATGACGTCAAGTACAAGACGATTTTGAAGAACAACAATCCGCATCGCAGACTGCTCCTCTGTTAAGTTACCTAAGGCGGAAGTAGTTTCATTCACTACTGCTTCAAGGGTTCTAGTTAATCTACGTATCAGCTTACTATTGGTGACTGTACCTATGTAGGGAAAGAAACCTTTATTGAAATCTGTGTATTGCCCCCATGCTGTTTCGGTGTAGTCGACAATCGGGAGATCTCTCTGCTGTCTATTGTGTACTAAATGGGTATTCCTATGGTAATCAGGCGGGGCTAGGAAAACAGGTGGCAGAAGGAATGCAATGTAACAGGTACCATCCCAATCTAGGGGTAGGCGTATGTATGCGGTGTGACCACAGATGAAGTAGGAGTGACGAGAAGCTCTAAACGTAGATTTGCCTTTATCACTGAATTCTATTACAGTGGTACATTTACTATGGCCCATGTGAATTGAACCATTCTTTCTTACACATAATTCGCCTCTAACTGGAAATACTGACATAGCGGGCAAGATTGGTGTAGCTTCAGATTCAACATTCAGGATCATGAGATTAAGTGTAAAGTTACCTAATCCATATACTTCATTTTCTAGATCAGTTCCTGTTCTTTTGGGAAGTCCCTCCTTGTTAGGGTAGCAGACTTTAAGTAAAACTAGGTTCAGGTTTCCCCAAACCCAGTTGTCTTGATAAACTACTGAATTTGAATCTAGGGAATTAATCAAACTAAACCATGCTCCACAGGAGCCATTGTGGGTGAATGGATACGGAAAGAGAGGCAGAACTCCCTTGTATTTCTGATAGGGAGGGAGTCGGCCACATATCCAACAATTTGTAGCATTGCTGGTCTGATGAGAATGATGTAACATACTAATGAATGTGTTGTTGCGCAGCGCAAATCTATAGGACAACTCATGCGGGGGTAGTTCGCTAAAAGAATGTTCGGCAGTAACATTGAAAGCACGCTTGGAAATAGGGTAATACATGTGTAATAACATACTGGTAATGATAATCAGAAGACTTAGAAAAAACATAATTAACAATGTCACTATGCAGTGACTACGAAGTGATTTACAGTACGCATATTTTTTTAGCTGTTTCTGTCTATTTCTCTCTCTATTTCGGTCTAGAGGATACATGTCAGAGACAAATTCAACCGATTCACCTTGAAGAGGACTTAAACAATCAAATTGTCTGACTTGCTAGACCTTAGTTTCAGTTTATAGTTTTCTTTTTCAGTTTTGTCAACCAGGGGGAGTTTTGAGTCAGTCTGTGAGGGAATGCAGGGCTGATAATTCAAGTCGGATGATAGTCCATGAAATTTTTTGATATGGCTCGAGTGCAACCACCCTTTACGTCCCTCAATCTTCACAGCTGTCCTTGTGGTCAATAAGACGAGTTTAGGCGACTGCCAGCGAGGCTCCAGCGGGTTCCTTCTGTCGAAGTTCCTTATCAGTACCAGATCTCCCGGAACCACGTCATGGGGCTTCACCTCAGTGTTATCGGGAACAGCTGCAGCTACCTGTGAACGACAAGGTTGTAGTGCAGACATCAAGGAAGCCAGGTAATCTGTCAGCATATTACAATCAACATCAGTTATTTTACGGGGTATAGGCGTCCCCCACATATTTGGTGGTCTACCGAAGATCACCTCATACGGGGATAGCCCTGTTCGAGAGTGTGCTACCATTCTCATGTAAAAGAGCGCAACTGGTAAAGCTACTATCCAGTCGACACCTTTTTCTCTACATACTTTGGACAGTCTAATTTTCAAAGTTTGATTATGCCGCTCCACGAGACCTGCTGCCTCGGGATGTCGGACACAGTGGAATTTCCATTGATAGCCTAACAAAAGTGAAACATGTTTCATTAGCTCGGATGAGAACGGTTGGCCATTATCTGAGTACACGACACGGGGCAAACCATACCGTGGGAAGAATTCTCGAACTAACTGTTTGGCAGTAGTCGGGGCAGTGTAATCTGAGACGGGATACGCCTCTGTCCACCGGGAAAGAGCGCATACAACTACGAGGACATATTTGAATCCTCGACATCGTTCCATCTGGATATAATCCATCTGGAGGACTTCAAAAGGGTGATCGGGGGGTTGAAATCCACCCTGGTCTACAGGTACGCCTTTTCCTGGATTGAACTGACAACAAATCATGCAGGTACGTACTTTCTGTTTAGCTGCTGCTCGCAAGTGTTTATTGAACCAAATGTGTTGAATACTGTCTAGCATAGCTTTCTCTCCTAGGTGCGCTGGACTATGTATTGTGTTAATGATGACTTGAACCATTGAGTCGGGGAGAAACCATATAGATTTTCCCTTTGTCATCCATCCTTGATCCGTTTGGATCCCTCCTAATTCAGTCCATCTCTTTATTTCTTCTGGTGTAGCATGTGTCTGTATGTCAATTACATCAAGGGCGGGATCCTTAACTGTCATGCAGCGTGTTGGTGTCGGAACTATTGTCTTTGTCGTGTCAGTTGTATGAGTCTGATTCTGAGCAGTCTGTTTAGCTGTTCTGTCAGCTAGGTCGTTACCCTGAGAAATAATGTCTGTCACTTTTGTATGGGCTTTACACTTCATAATCGATATTGCAGTCGGCAGATGTATTGCATCTAACAGAGCTTGAATAAGGGGACCGTGCTGGATGTGGGCACCGTGAGAAGTTAAATAACCTCTCTCTCGCCAAAGCACGCCGAAGTCATGGACGACTCCGAATGCATAACGTGAATCTGTGTATATGTTGACTTTCTTATTTTTGGCTTGAATACAGGCTTGTGTCAGAGCGATGAGCTCTGCTGCTTGAGCTGACAAGGTATCTATACAATTTGTTTCAATAACTTCAGTGTCTGTTGTGACTGCATAAGCGGCCACTAACTCTCCTGTACTTGTTCTCATGCATGAACCATCTACATACAATGTCAGGTCTGGATCTGATAATGGAATATCTGTCAAGTCTTGTCTGGGTTTCGTCGTAATAGTAATGACTTCAATACAATCATGTGCCAATGGGTCTGTTCCACTTACTGGCAAAAGTGTGGCAGGATTTAATGTACTACAACGTCTGATTTCTATGTGTGGCTGGAACAATGTTAATTCATAACCCGTCAGTCTTGCTATGGTCAAGTGTTGTGTTTGGGTCCGGTTCAAGAGAACCTCTACTGCGTGTGGTACTTGTACTGTCAATTGATGTCCTAACACTATGGCATCGCTTTGTCTGATTGCTAAAGCTGTTGCTGCGACTGATTTCAGGCACGCAGGAAGAGCCTGAGCTACGGGATCTAATGTACTGGAAAAATAAGCACATGGCTTGTGTGATCCTGCTTGTTCCTGCGCGAGTACTGACAAAGCAGTACCTTCACGTTCTGTAACAAAAAGTGTAAAACGTTTGTTGTAACATGGTGTTGCTAAAACAGGTGCTTGACATAAAGCTTTCTTTAAGCTTTCAAAAGCTTGCGTATGTTCCTGAGTCCAAGGGAGGACAGTTGATGTCGCTGCCTCCTGTGTTGTCAACTGAATGAGTGGTTTTGCTAGAAATGCATATTGAGGGATCCACTGCCTACAGTACGAAGTGAGGCCTATGAATGCCCGTACCTCCTTTTGTGTCTTGGGTGTCGGCATGTTAACAATTAACTGGATACGGTCGGGTGTAAGCTGTCTTCCCCCCTTGGACAGCAAGTGCCCAAGGTACACAACTTGCTGGACACAGAATTGCAGCTTTGAAGGGGACACCTTGTGCCCCTTGTCGGCTAGGAAATGTAAAACCGTCAGTGATGCCTTTTCACATTCAGGTTCGCTTCGGGCGGTGATCAGCAGATCATCGACGTATTGAAGCAAGGCAGTGTTAGCTGGCATGTGGATGCTGTCAAGTTCTCTTTTCAGTGCTTGGCTATAGATGCTGGGGCTTTCTGTGAATCCTTGAGGTGCGCGTGTGAATTTAAAACTTCGTCCATTTAAACTGAATCCGAACAAATATTGGCTTTCCGGATCAATTGGGACGCTAAAGAAAGCGTTCTTGAGATCAATTACAGTAAAGAACGTTGCTTCTGAATCTATGGCTGTCAGTAATGACGAGATATCTGGGACCACGGGGAATTGTGGTACAATGCATTTATTTAATTCTCGCAGATCAATAACTAATCGATATACTGGTGGTGCTTTTGGATCAGTTCGTTTAAGAATCGGAATTATCGGGGAATTACATATATTGGAGTCCGTTTCTACAACCACTCCTTGTGCAATGAGCTCGTCAATGATTTGCAGTAAAGCCACAACAGCATCTGGCGGTAACTTGTATTGTCGTATTCGTGGTAGTACTACTCCTGTTTTGAGTGTAACTCGATATGGTGTAATGTGCATACAACCTACATCAGTGGGGCCTTGTGCCCATAAATGTGCAGGTAGATTCTGTAACCGGTGATCCATGTCTCTAGACACATAGTGACCTTTAAAGTCACGCAAAAATAGTCGTACTCCTTCTGGAGAACAACATATTACAGCTCCTAGAGCTTTCAATGTTTTTATACCTAACAAGTTTTCTGGGCATGATTTTGTGAGCAATAGATCTGTAGTCCGTGTTAATGGACCGACCGTTAATGCAAGCGGTTGCGATACTTCATTAATAGTTGGCTTTCCTGAAAAACCAAGGGAAATATTTTGTGAGCCTGAGAGGGGTACCCCTGGGACTTCGCTGCGACGGATAGTAGTTCTGCTTGCCCCTGTATCGAGTAGAAACTTTCTGTCTTTCCCTAATACTTGACTCTGTACGTAAGGACCTTCTTGATCTACGGGAACCTCAATAAGGGGTGGGCCAACTTCCCTCTCTAGGCTATTTCATGTGTAGCGCTGATACTCTGGATAGTCATTTTGTGCATACTGGTACATCTGTTGTGTCGTGTTTTGTGTTGCAGCAATAGGCTGTGGCTGTTGTTGTTGTTGTTGTTGTGGTGCGGTCTGTTGTGGAACTGGCATAGGCTGTATATTCTGAGGTACTTGTTGTTGGATCTGATCCTGTCTAGGCGGACGTGGTCTCTCTTTCGTTATACCCGTAGAGATATTATGTTTTAGAACTGCGCAATCGTGTATATAATGACCTGGCTGTTTACAATAGTTGCATGTCCCTCTAACAGGACCTACTGAATCATTGGACTGTGTTGTACCCTTTTTATGACCATCAGCTGGAACTGACTGCGCAACAAGCATTTTCATTTTCGTGTCTTTCATACGTCTTTGTTCATTTTCTTGTTCTTCTCTAATTCTATTGTGATGATATTGTAACATTTGTAACATCTGTGACGGTGTGTTACCTTGCCAGGTACTCTCGAATTTTAATACTCTACCTTTAACTTGCGGCAGGGAATTCTCAACTAGTTTTGTCACAAACAGATGTGGATACGACTCACTACTTGCTTTTATGCCACTATTAATACTAAAACATTTTTCAAATCGGGAATAGAAATCACTAGTGTCTTCATCTTGTTTTTGTTTACAGGCTGAAATTGCACCCCAGTCTTCCTTTTTCATAGTTAATAAACGTGGTAGTACCTGCACTAATAATCCTGGTAATGCTGTGGTCTTTTCCCCAAGCCCTGAACCTGCAGCTCGGGCTTTTTCTTCGTTTTCTAATGCTGTCCACTCTATCTTTTGGTCTCCCACCTCCCATTCCTTTTCTTTGAGTTTCTCGTAAATACCGGCAGGCAATAAAACTTTTAATATTTTCATAATGTCCGGATAAGTATACTCTCCCATGAGTAACATATCTTTTATCTCACGGTGGAAACCTGCTGGGTCTTTGTCATGGCTAGGTACTACTTTCTTCATTTCTAATAACTCAATTTTAGTTATGGGCGTGTACACAAACACGCGTTTAAAAGTATTGTCTTCGCCTCTGATTGGGTGCACTTCGCGTAAGGGATTCTGTCTGTCTATGTGATACGTTTTTCTTTCCAACTTGGGAGGAACTGAAACATGTTCTGGGCATACGAAGACAATGTACTGGTGTCGATATTCTAGAATTTCTTTAATTAAATCAGTACCCGAACCTCTCCATTTATTCGTGAGTAATTCTATCAATATATCAGGTAGGGGACCAGGATCGGAACGTTGGCTTTTATACAATATAACGAGGTGCTGTATCATGTATATACCAGCTAAACGCTGTTCGTCTGGGGTAAGATTCAAAAACGTGTGTGCTAACGCATCATCACTATATTTTTCAGAACTGTCAGCCCATTGTACTGCTGACCTGGCTAATTCTTGTTCATCCATAGAGTCGAGCATATGATACCCCCTTCGGTCTCGGAGTAATTTATCAGCAGCCTGGAATAAGTGTTCAGGGGACTTCGCGTTTAGCATAGGGGCTTGAAAATGTCTGTTACATTCTGGACGTATCGGACGTATCGGGTCATTAAAGTATCTGGTATTGTTACAGGGTCTTCCCCTACCTACATAAGCAATCGTTTCTAATTGTCCTGTGGGCATTTCTGATTCTTCCTCCTCCTCTCCCTCTGATTCAGTTTTGTCTGCCTCCGATCTGGCTTTATGTGTTCGTTCTACTTCCTTGCGGATCTTTCGGCACATTGCTACTATACATGTCTGTTTATCGTGCTTTCCCTCTGATATATTCTGACCCCATCTGGTAAGGACTTGCATTTCATCCTGATCTACCTCGGACCTATCTCTGTCTCTGATCAAGCAGTTTATGAAGAAACGTAACAGTAGTCTCTGTACATCCACTTTCTGGTATTCCATGGCTTCGTCAATACTTTCAGGGCCTTGCCCTGTTTGGACAAAGCGATATATATTGTCTAAATGTTTAATCATTCCTGGTAATGTCGTTAAATACGTTGAAGCTCGTCGTATACGTAGTGATGATAACAGCATTCTGTCATTTTTACCGGGCACTGGATCATATCTACAATCTATAAGATGTTCCTTAAACATGTCGGACGTTGCTATTTGTGGTGTACGTTGGTTTGCTAAATCTCTAAGAGACGATTTGCTTCGTAATGGTGGCGTGGCGAAAATTGCTGCCGCACCTCCTGTCGCACCTTCTGAGGTGCTAGGCATAAAAGGGTTTGTGGGATGTAATGTAGAAACTGTGGATGCAGGAAAAGTTGGATTGTGCGGAGGAGTTTGTGGTTGCGGAGTTGGGGGCGGATGATCTCGGCGTTGAGCACCCTCGACAGGTGGTGTGTGTGGTAGAACATTAACATATTCGGGAGCTGCATCGTCTAAATAGGAGGAAAGGAAAATATCTTTTGCGGTCTTGGGATGTGTTTTAATCGGGAGTAATGGGGGTGGCAAATCTTTCGGTATTTCCGGGGTGGCCTTAGGCAAACCTTCGGCCAAAAGAGGATACATACCATTCATATGAGTGTTTCGTTGTCTGTCTACTTGTTCTGTTTTTACTCGGGCACCCTCCTCAATTAACATATTTTCTCGGGATTTATTTAAGTTCTCCCTACTTTTCTCTTCCAGTCTGAGCGCTTTCTCTGTGCGCCGATGCGATTCTTTACGCCATAGTTCAATGGCATCTTTCTGCGACTGTCTGGCTTTCTTTTTCCATAATTCTTCTTCTACTCTCATGATTCAATCGGCATCCCATGTCCCAGCAACGGGCCATCTCTGACTCTCTGCTAAATCCTTGGTGTAGTCCACCCATAAATCAAGATATAATACGGCATCTAGGCCATGCTTATGGTACATAAAATACCCTGGAGTATCCCTAGGTGGAATGGGAACAGCTTCTTCGAGTACTCCTTTTCTAGTTTTGATCTGTCTTAATTTTGAAAAGAACGGCATTTTTAAACCTTGCCACTTGATTCTTACTTGAACTGAACTTGAACACAATTAATACGAAAAACACAATAATGAACATTCATTCATACCACAATTTTTGAACACAGTGAAACATTCAACATTTAACGAACAATGATAATTAAGAGAAAACTAACTACTGACATAATACTAATACTAGATAATACTAGATTATAAACATGAACATACTGGATATACTGCTAAACAGTACAGATACACTGCTAAAACAGTGCAGACCGGATCTGTGTACCCAAACCCGTCAGGACCGGCACAAACCAATGTGCACGTCTAACTGCCTCCCCAGCAATGGTACTCACCGGGTAGCACGGAACGGAAGGCCTCGGAACTGAACTGAACTGGACCGGACTGGACTGGACTCGTCTCGGAAACTTCGGAACCTGGTGGGCCTCTGTATACCTCGGATCTTGCTCTCTCAGCTAGGCTCTGGTCGGGATACTTCGCACTTCTCATCGCCTCGTCTGGGTGTTGATCGCAGCCTCAGTCACCCCCGCTTGGCCGGAGGGAGATACAGGAAATCCTGCGGGTACGCGTTTTTGTCCGTCCAGCTATGGCAGAGGACCGGGCCTGCAACGCACCTCCGGCGCGTGAGATGAGAAAGTGTCCCTATTCGGGCGCCAATTATGTGGTAAATATTTAAATTACCTGTACTATTTTTTTATGCGGTAAAGTCTAGTAAGAATAACTCAGTCAAAATAAGAGGCAGAATCCGTGGTATTAGAGGTTCTGAAAAGGGCTTTATTCCTTACAAAGGAATCATAGTTCGAACTAGGCAATCTTATTCCATCACCACGAAGGTTCAGGAAGGGATAGGCAATACATTATTGACAAGTAACAATATATATATGAAAAGTATTGCATTAAGACAGATGCAGGAGGCGTAACAGCTGATAATACAGATAAGGATACACATACGTAATGAAAATAGGCGTAAATACAGGCGTATACTAGAAACGTCATTTAAAATGATGTCACAAGTGGGTGGATCCATAAGAGAATCCTGCAGTGTCAGCAGAAATATTTGGCAGAGATGCGCGCGCAGCCGCATGACGTGTGATTGACGTGCAACTGGAGGGTGAAGGGGAATTGACATTTAGCTCTACATGTGGAGACAAAAGTCTGGGGGGTCAGGTCAACCTAATCCCAAATCGTATCTAATATCTTTGTTTAAGGAACTGTTTTATCCAAAAGGAAAGGTCTCTCGGACAGAATCTATTCTATACTGACTGTTAGTGCATGTACAAGCGTCTATGTGTCTACATGAGATGCGAGGGGGCAGGAATCTTCCATGGTAACAGGGGCTATGAATTACTTGCATAAAGACAGCGAGGCCAAGCTCTTTGCTCGGTAGCTGGAAGGATGTTTACCTAAACTACTAGACAGGAATGCATTGGATGAGGAGCGGAGCAGATAACTTGAAGGCTGAATACAGTTTTTTTTGGCAGGCAACAGGCCGCGTCAGGCACCGTTAGCCGCGCAGGGAGTAGGACAAAGTTCATAGATACAGATGCAGGTCCAAGCTGGAGCATTTCAGAGGCAGAAGCAGAAAAATGCTTGATGGCAGAATTCAGGGCCTACTCGCCTGAACTGTAAAATGTGAAAAGTGAACCATATAAAGTCGGTGGCCAATCATATTTAGGAATGGAATATTCGACCCATTCATGGCGGATCTGAAAGAGGACATGTTGACGCTGGACGCACATGTATTTGCGTCTTCATAGCTGGAACTGGAGGGAACATACATGTACTTGTAGCATGTACATGGAGCCGTTGGGGTCTAAGATAGGGGACACATTTAACCATAAAAATTCATATTTCCTCACAGGGATGTGAAGAGGGGCACCATAGGTGCCCCCAAGGTCTCAACCGTAAGGCCTGGGGAGGGGGCCCTGCTAGGGGCCCCCAAAGTTGCTCTCAGACAGCCTTTCCATGTCGGAAATGCCGACATGGGAAGGCTGTCGGAAACCGACATCATAATCCCGACTGCAAAAACGCTGTCCGTTTGGGAATATGTGCGGCTTCCGATTGTCCGACAGGCTCCTTTAGCTCCTCGGATCCCAGTCAGTTTGACCGGCCAGTTTACACTCCCTACCGCCATTATAATTCTGCGGTCGGGAGGTAAACCTACCATGTTGGTCAGTAAGCCTCCGATGAGCGGTCAGGGTCTTACCGACCAACATCGTAATGGGGCCATTTGTTACTTATGCAGATGTTTGACTTTAAATTGCAGCATGTTGTACATTCTTTTGGTTCGTTTGCTAAGTTTAGGTGTTATTTGGTTAAAAGATTGCTCCATTCATAGCTGTTGGTAGCTTTGCTCTTTTTGTAATGCTTCTATAAACTTATAGAGTGTAGGTTGGGTTCTGCCTAGTGTGGAGGGTAAGGCGTTGTGCCATTCTTCCTCTGCGTTGTTTGATTTGGCGTACTGTCCCAAGGCGCTGTAATAGGTATTCCAGCATGGTGTTTGTAATTTGGATTTTCATCTGTGTGCAGAGCGAAGTGGTCTGCCAACCAGAGTATCTTTGAAATAATCCATTAGGAGGCTTAGTTTGTGTGTGTTTTGTTTGTAGAAAGGGCTATTAGTAAATTGTAGTGGTTAGCTACCTCAGTGAGATGGACATAGGCTAGTGCTAGCATTTTTTTTTCAGAAAGAGAATTGACTGTAGCATATTCCACACTTCCTGCAGGTTGTTGGGTGTGTCTCCATACACTTTCATTGAAATGATAGTTTAAGTTTATTAATGATAATTTAATTATTTTGTTAATATTATTGTAGTCAATATTGTGAGAGTTTATATTTTTGGCAAATCATATGTTTATTTAACGGTAACATAAGTTTTGCTTTTGATATTTTTGTTATCGATACAAGTAAAAATGGATAGTTTAACAACGATTTTTGTGTTCTCGATATTTGTGGTTTTATTAGTTGAGTATGGGAAGGCGATATTTTTGTTAATGATATATATTTTTTGTTAATGTTTGTGTATCGATGTTGTTTGCATCGATATTATGTCAGTGATCCTCTGATCTCTACTGCGAGTACACCATGACCATCAAAGTCACAAATATGATTCACTGGCCCCATGGAGAAGCTGCTAGTGATCTGTGCTGGTTTTTTACAGCTTCCTCTTCCTGTTCTCATGAGGGCATTCCTAAGTTCAGCCCGTGGACAGATACTACAAGTAAAACTGTTGTATATGTGTTTGTGAACAAGGCTGAGACCAGGGACCTATTACACCCATCATCTCGCTCCAGGCCTCCTTCCGAGCAGAGTCCCACCAAACCCCCTGCAGTGTTTGGTGACTGTGAGCATCGGTGCACTTACAAGGAAGGTGCTGCCAGTAATAGCAACCTTATTGATCTGTCATACCTCGGCAGTAACATCTTACCATCTCTCTTGGAGATGACCGATGTCCATGACCTCACAAATCACTACAATAACTCCATGCTGAATGTTCTAGACTCAATGGCTCCATTACAGCTAAACAGTATGCCCACCAATGACTCAAAACCATGGTTTAATGACAGCCTCAATGCAGAAAAACAAAAGCTTAGATTGGCTGAACGATCGTGGAGACTCTCACCGTCCCTCGAACACCTCCAATACTTGAGAATACTCAGAAGCATTTACAACAAATGCATCAGAAGCTCAAAAGTGAACTTCTTTATAAAGCAAACATATTTACCAAAAACGTTTCGAACTTGTCAAGCTACAATCCAATAGGCCGCCAAACCCTTCCCCTACTAGGTCTAATTCATTGCCAAACTGTGAGGTTTTTGCTTCCTTCTTCACCAAAAGGCAAAAAAAGAACGAGATCAATCTGCAGACCGCTAAGGAACACCCGTCTTTCACACCTCCTATTAGCACTCCCCCGTCCTGGAACGCTGAGTCACCACGTCTCTCGCTCCACACTCCCAAGAATAATGCTTCTTGGAGCATATTCAAAACCTTTGACCCTCTTCCAGCAATTCTCTTCAGTGAGATCAAAATATCTTTCCTTACACTCTGAACCAAGATAGTCAATGCCTGGCAAAGCTACTTGAGAAATGTGCCCATGTACAATTATGCAACCACATAGGACAATGCAGTCTCTTAAACCAGTTCCAATCCCGTTCCAGTCAGAGCCACAGCACTGAACCTGCGCTCACACTCATAGTTGATGATGTGCTAAGAATGTTGGATCAGAACGAACGTGGCCTTCTTATCCACCTGGATCTCTTGTCAGCATTTGATACAGACAAACATGACAGCCTCCTAGAGCTACTTGAACATAGAATGGGGATATCAGGATCCGTTCTTAAGTGGCTTGCTTCTTCTCTATTACAAAGGAACTCAAAGAATCAAGGTCGAGACATCCCTGTCCAACCTGACACAGGTCACACTAGGGGTTCCTCAGGGATCCACGCTCTCACCCACTCTCTCTAACTTGTTCATGGAAGCTTGAACTGAAGTGCTGGATTTATCCAACATCCACTATGACATGTTTGCTGACGACACACAACTGTACTTGAAAAACTCTTCCCCCGAAGATATTAGGTCGCTCAACACAGCCTTACAAAAAACACAAAACTGGCTGACTTGTAGCCACCTCAAACTAAACGTTGTCAAAATTGATTTCCTCTTAATTGCCCCTCCCAAACACTCTCAGGACATCTCAGAATGGTTGAAACAACTAACAGCCCTTAACTGCGAACCACACATTTTATATTCAACAAGGCGTTTGGAAATGACGTCTGACAAGAACTTCAACATGCAGGAACACATCAGCTCAGCCACCAAAGGAGCGCACTTCCACACGAACATTCTAAGAAAACGAAGAGCCTTCCTACCTCCTGATGACTTAAAATCAGCTGTTTAAGCCCTAGTGATGCCTAGGTTTGTCTATGGGAGTGCAATCCTATGTGGCCTACCCAGAGCCAAGCTGGCGCCCTTGGGCTCCCTTAACTCTGCTGCCAGGCTCATTACAGGATGAAAGAGAAACAATCACATCACCCCTGACTGGAAATCTCTCAACGGCTTCCTTATGAATTGCCCTCACGGCACTTAAAGCCCTACATTTCAGCACTCTGGGATGTAATGATGCACCCTGACCAAGCAGGTCGGGCACTAGGACCGGCCTGAGTGGGAACGAGGGCGGGCAGGAAAGGGAGGAGCAGAGGGCTAGGAAGGACAGTTGACCGTTAGCCCGGGTGGAAGAAAGAGGTGAATAAAGAAGTTGCACAAGTCTGATCCCGTGTCCTTGTCTCCTTTGTGCACAGCGATATTACATGGGATACCTTCCATAACAACTGCAGCTATCCTGTGGTGGTTGTAGAGCATCAAGGGGCACTGTCTTCCTTCTGTTGAAACCTGCGAAATTCTATAAGATGAAAACATAAAACCGAGCCTTCACAGGCATCGCCCTGAGAATCTGGAACGCTCTACCCACTGAAGTCAGACTGAACCCCTCAAATGCTTCATTCAAGAAAGAGGTTAAAGTGATATTGTTTCACAAATTTCTGTGTTAGATCTCAGGAACCACACGCTTTGATGATCTCTACGCACAGACGCGATATTTACCATATTATTTACTCATGTTTATGTCCTGCATATTGCGTTTGTACTCGTGGTTTTTATAATGTGGTCACCGAGGGGATTTCCTTGAGCATTTTGTTACACTTGTGCCGTCCTTCATGATGTGGCTGTCCCTTCTACTCAATACCCAGAATACCTGTAAAGCGCTCTGATACCCGTAATGGCCAAGTTTGTGCTGTATAAAACTTTATAAATAAAGATCCAGTGAGGGGAGGGTGACTCGTCACATCATGGTGGCCATTCCACGGCCACTGGTTGCCACTAGAGAGCTCGCACCCTGCACTGATGGGGAGATGTGATCCATTTCACATGCATGTTGTGAGTTTCTGGAGCCATGGTGTTTACATGTTTTGTTATGATTAGAATGTATGAACGGAATCCACTGGATCCGCCCCTTCGATCCCCTAACCTTGGTGAGAGCAGCAGGTCTGCGAAGTGGCTAGAATAAATAAACGACAGGTGTGTGTGGAATTTTTGGGCTGTGCACGTTTTGCTGAAGTCCTAAAGTTCACCTTTTGTTGTTTGTGAATTTCCCTGGTTTTGACAGAGTGAAAACGGATTATTTTCAAACTGATCAAACACAGATATCTGGAAAACGTGTTGCAAGTTCATGTTTTGAGAGGTTTCCACTCACAACGGCATTGCCTAGGGAATATTACTGACTGACGTCTGTGATGTCCATCTTATGCACAACACTTCTGTTAGAGTTTAAATAATTGTATGTGTAACATAAGCGTTGCAAAAACACATTTTCACGTGCGTGTGGCGAAGAGTGGAGATTTGCACACTTCAGGCCGCTGCGACGTGTGTTCCATACGGCACGATTCACAAGAGTAATCTGAGTCAAAATCCAAACTTTATGAGTTTCCGTATTCACAATGGGTATATAGTAGTAGTAAAGTTAGGATTCCTAAATGTACTGCTCCTAGATGCCTTTTGTGAATTCCAAAAATCGCAAAGTTAGGATTTTGTCTCAGATTACTTTTGTGAATCGGGCCCATACAGTTTTCTCAAGGTTGCCCAACAATGAACTGCACACTTTGAGGAAGATTTACAAGCCCCTTGCGCCACTTCTGCGTCACTTTTAAAACGGGAAAAGTGACGCAAAATCGGCGCAAGGGGCGCCCTTTGATAGCACTACTTGAGAAACCGCTGCTGTGGGTCTGTCTCTCGAGAGACACACTGAAGTGCACAGCAGTGGCACACTCATCGGCAGTGATGGCACACTCACGTGCAGTGCCCTTGCTCTGCACACCACGTCACGCTCACGTCTCCGCCATATTAAATGGGCCGATGTTTTCTTTGTAACGCACCAGTGGCTCATTGTAGCCGGAAAATGTGCTTTTTCAACAAAGGACTGATCCTCTGAACAGAAAGGTGACAGTGGGCGTGGCGCTGAATATTCCATGTTTGCACTTTCATCACTCACTGTGGGAGCGGCTCAGCCTTTGTTCGGAAAGAATACAAAGGAGAAAGGGGAATGTTTTCGCACGTGCTTCGAGGCCGACAACAAGCGCCTAACAATGTGAACAGGTCAAGGGTGAGGACAGACCCCGGTTATACCACGTGACGGGGGGCAGGTCATTCTTTCCTACAGAGAAGCTGACTGGGCTCGGAATGAGGGAAGTGTCCGCCGCAGCACAGCCACAGCCAAGGAATGATGCGCAGGGGGGACTGACTGACATGGTGGGCCTGAGGGAGGCCCAGAAGGGAGACACGAGCGTTCACAAGGGTGATCCTGAACAAATCCACGGGAGGATTGTAAACTCAAACTCGTTTATTAGAAACAAGATGCACTTGAAAAATCCCATTGACATCCCGAACATACACTTTATTTGTAAACCGAAACAAACAACCCTAAAATAGGTATTTTTAGGTCTCGGGACCATCCGGTCTGCCGAAGGCAGAACCGGAAGTCGAGAGATTTAATGACTTGGAGAAGAGGGGCTTGAACCCGCCCCTCTTCTCCCCTGTTCTCCATTGGCTGGCCTCTTGAATGCTGGCCAGTCATTGGAGAAGAGGTCAGTCATTCCGATTAGGCCCCGTCCTTTTCGGATCGGGGGGCGTGTTTTTTGCAAGAAGTCTCATTCTCTCCTCCAGCCAATGGCTGGAGGAGAGAAAAGACAAACACGCCCCCGAATCCGAAAACGCCACTGCCTTTCTCCGAGGCATTTCTGGTCTGCCTCGGAGAAAGGCGGTGGTGTCTTCCGGTGCCCTCGGCTTGTTCCTCTTTACTTTGTATTTGTAAATGTGCCACAGCTGAATGAGACGTTTAAGGATGACATCGCGACATTATGCAGAGAAGCACCACGTTGAGCGTCTGAAGGTTATCACGACATCATTCCAGAGAAATGCTGCTTTGAACGCTCGGCACTCAGCTGTGGCCCTGGAGAAGCGCCATGCCGGACTGGGAAGGTGGCCGTGCGTGCCTACGAGGCGCTAGATTGCTTAACATCCCGGAGAGGCGCAGCGCGGGAAGCCGGACTTTCTAACAATTCCGTCTGGGCAGCGAGCGGGGGGTTGAGGGGGGGGGGGTGTCGGAGGATTGGGGCGCACACAGGCAAAGTTTACTTAGAAAGGTTAATGGACCCTTAAAATGTGAGCAGAGCTCTGGGAACAAGGGCTCTCACTTACCCTTCACATACCCTTGAGCAAACCCCGGCCCGTCCCTTCCTTTGTGAGTGCGGTTTATGGCCGTGCTTACAAAGCTGCGCTCATTTGCACCCAGGTGCCGCCGTTCCCAGGGGGTGCTGTCTTGGGGAGGGGGGGGCGTGCTGGTGGAACAGGTTTGCGGTGGACAGGAACCGGGCGCCTCCCTCCACTGCAGGGCCTGTGTTGTGGGGGTACACTCTGCTCCCCCCACAATTATGCGGCATGATATACGATTATAGGCGAAATATGCAAACCGTTCGTTGGTATTATGATGCAATTTACGTATATATAAATTGTATTTGGCGCGTCCGACTTCTGTTCTTATACTCGGTTTCCGTTTCACGTTGCGTCACTCTTCAGGGTCCATGGAAACACCTCAGTGGGCCGGCAGCCGTGCTGACCGGTGTGCCACATCTCCCACTTACGGAAAGTGTTTCTCAACAGAAAGTCTGGAAGCTTCTCCCCCGAGGGGCGCAGAGGAGGCTCAAAACCCGCAAACGTCTGTAATGTTCTCCTCGAAATTGGCAGTTTTTGTCCCGCGTGTTGGTCATCCTCCGCCTTCACCCCCTGGGGAGCACCAGTGAGACAGGCGGCCAGAAGTCAGCAGGGGCCGGTGGCGGGAGCGGTGAGTCAACAAATGAAGTAAAATCTACTGAAACGGCTTTTAAGTAGATCTCCGACCCCCTCCTGCTTAGTGAGCTCTCCACTGGAAAGGGGTAACACAGCCGCAAGAATTGACGAGTCACCACGGGAAACTCTGCAAAAATGTCTACCCCGACCCAGCTCTGCCTGCATCTCCGTTTAGGGTACGTGCTTTGCGGGGCTGGTCTTCCCTTCCTGTATCCTACCACGGAAATGCAAAGTCCGCTGTAGCTTAGGGCATGACCCCGTGGCTATTCCACCGAGGTATAAACGCATATCTGACTAACAAGCATTTACAATGCAATGGTCTCGGCATTGGTAAAGTTAGAGCTATTGGCATTGCTTATGACATTATTTTTGTTTATGTTTTTGCTTTCAAAACATTTAAATAAACGGCATTGTTAAAAACAAAAACAAACAAAAATAATGTCATGGCAATGCCAATAGCTCTAACTTTAACAATGCCGAGACCGTTGCATTGTAAATGCTTGTTTTAGACGCAGTAGCGCAGCTTGAGAGACAAGAGGAACTGTTACGAATGGGAAAAGACAAACAAACTCAAGAGGAACTGATAGAAAGGGAAAGAAGAAGCAAACAGAAGAGGAACTGAAAGGGAGGGAAAGGAGAAGAAAACACAAGAGAAACTGATAGAGGGGGAAAGAAGAAGCAAAGACAAGAGGAACTGATAGAAAGGGAAAGGAAAAGCAAGCACAAGAGGAACTGTTACAAAGGAAAGGAGAAGCAAACACAAGCAGAACTGATGGGAAGGGAAAGGAGAAGAAAGCACAAAAGAGAATTGATAGAAAGGGAAAGGAAAAGCAAATACAAAAGGAACTGATAGAAAGGGAAAGGTGAAGCAAGCACAAGAGGAATTGAAAGAGAGGGAAAGGCGAAGCAAACACAAGAGGAACTGATAGAAGGGAAAAGAAGAAGCAAAGACAAGAGGAACTGATAGAAAGGGAATGGAAAAACAGACACAAGAGGAACTGATAGAAAGGGAAAATAGAAGCAAGCACAAGAGGAACTGATAGAAAGGGAAAGGAGAAGCAAACACAAGAGGAACCGAAAGGGAAAGGAAAAGCAAACACAAGAGGAACTGATAGAAAGGGAAAGGAGAAGCAAACTCAAGAGGAACTGATACGAATGGGAAAGGAGAAGCAAACACAAGAGGAACCGATACACAGGGATAGGAGAAGCAAACATAATAGGAACTGATAGAAAGGGAAAGGAAAAGCAAACACAAGAGGAACTGATAGAAAGGAAAAGGAAAAACAAACACAAGAGGAACTGATATAAGGGAAAAGCAAACACAATAGGAACTGATAGAAAGGAAGAAGGAAAAGCAAACACAATAGGAACTGATAGAAAGGAAAAAGGATGAGCAAACACAAGACAAACTGATAAGAAAGGGAAATGTGAAGAGGAACCGATAGAAAGGGATAGGAGAATCAACCACAAGAAGAACTGATAGAAAGGGAAAGGAACACAAATACAAGAGGAACTGATAGAAAGGGAAAATAGAAGCAAACAGAAGAGGAACTGAAAGAGAGGGAAAGGAGAAGAAAACACAAGAGAAACTGATAGAAGGGGAAAGAAGAAGCAAAGACAAAAGGAACTGATAGAAAGGGAAAGGAAAAGCAAGCACAAGAGGAACTGTTACAAAGGAAAGGAGAAGCAAACTCAAGCGGAACTGATGGGAAGGGAAAGGAAAAGAAAGCACAAAAGGAACTGATAGAAAGGGAAAGGAAAAGCACATACAAAAGGAACTGATAGAAAGGGAAAGGTGAAGCAAACACAAGAGGAATTGAAAGAGAGGGAAAGGAGAAGCAAACACTAGAGGAACTGATAGAAGGGGAAAGAAGAAGCAAAGACAAGAGGAACTGATAGAAAGGGAACGGAAAAACAAACACAAGAGGAACTGATAGAAAGGGAAAATAGAAGCAAGCACAAGAGGAACTGATATAAAGGGAAAGGAGAAGCAAACACAAGAGGAACTGATGGAAAGGGAAAGGAGAAGCAAACTCAAGAGGAACTGATAGAAAGGGAAAGAAAAAGCAAATACAAGAGGAACTGATAGAAAGGAAAAGGAGAAGCAAACACACGAGGAAGTGATAGAAAGGAAAAGAAAAAGCAAACACAAGAGGAACTGATAGAAAGGAAAAGGAGAAGCAAACACAAGAGGAACTGATAGGGAAAGGAAAAGTAAACACAAGAGGAACTGAAAGAGAGGGAAAGGAGAAGTAATGGAACAACAAAGTCTTGAATGTAGAGCAGAATGGTAGGACTCAAGGCATGTTTCTTGGATTTGATGGAAAGGAGTTATGTTATGTTTATGTTATTTATATTTATAATGCGCTCAATTACTCCGAAGAGTGTCCCGGAGAGAACCTTGAGGAGTAGGGAGAACCAGATTAGACAAAGAGAAATGTTTTTCGTTTTTTCTTGAAGAGAGACTGAGTGGGAACCTGAATGCTATGGAGAGCAAAAGGCGGCGAGTTCCAGGCTAGGGTCGGCTTTCAGGGCAAGGGAGCTGCCACCCATCCTTTGTAGTCTGAAACGGGGCACCAGCGCCAGGAGTTGAGCGGAGCGCAACTGTCTCTAAGGTGTGTAGAAGGAAAAATGCTTTTGTAAATAGATTGGGCCTAAAGCGTGAAGGGCCGGATGTGCAATGACTAAAGATTTAGATGTAACCCGTTCTGCCACTGGCAGCCAGTTTAAAGCGCGCAGTTGTTGTCTCACGCTGCTTCTAGTGGAGATGTTGAGAAGAAGCCTGGCCGCCGCATTTTGAACTACTTGTAGTTTATTAAGCAGGTAACCAGGGATGCCTGCGTACAGGGCATTGACATAATCTAATCAGGATAAAATAAGGGCTCGGGTAACAGTTTCTTTAGCAGCCCTCGGGAGAAGTGGAAGGAATTTCCTGAAGGTTTTGAGTAGCCCAAAACAGTTCCCAGCTAGCGTCTTGATCTGAGTCAAGAACGTAAGGTTCTCCTCAAACCAAACCCCCAGATTCTTAGCGGGTTACCCCATAGAGGCTAGCAAGGCGAAACCTGATGGCCAGAGCATTTCTCTAAACTGAGGGGGAAACTTTCCATAGAGGAGGATTTCTGACTTCTCCTCATTACATTTAAGTTGTGCGGCAGCCAGCCAGTGAAACGCTGTGGCCAGACACTTTTTAGCGGATGAGGTAGAGCACTCATTTTTTCCCCATGTAACCAAGACCTGGGTATCGTCAGCATAGGCAATTACCTTGGCACCAAGATCCTCTGCCAATTGAACTAGGGGGGGTGACATAAATGTTAAAAAGAAGGGGGCTCAGGGAGGACCCCTGAGGAACCCCCGTAGACACCTTCTGTGGAGATGAGGAAGATGGGGAAGCCATACCTGTTGCAATCGTCCATCCAAGAAGGACTTGAGCCCGCCCCTCGCAGTGCCAGATACACCAATCTCAACAAGTCGAGTGAGTAGCAGCGAGTGTGGAACAGTGTCGAACGCCGCCGACAGGTCATGCAAGATCAGGGCTGCCCTCCCGCCAGCATCCAAACACTCTCGGATGGCCTCAGAGACGTCCACAAGGGCTGCCTCAGTGCTATAAGAAGCTCTGAACCCCGACCAGGCCGGGTGTAAAAGTCCCGCGCTTTCAATGAACTCTGTGAGCTGTTTGGTAGCCACCTTTTCACACACCTTAGCCACACTGGGCAAGTGGGAGATTAGCAACTGGGGGCCTCATTTACAAGTTTCTGATGCAGGGCAGTGCAGTAAATCCCTTTGCTCCACTGCCCTGCGTCAAAAGGAAAGGGCAGAAATGTGTCGTATTGATGATATTCGGCACCTTCCTGTCCTTTCCCACTGTGCTGGCACTGTTTTGGCTGTGTTGCACCAATGCAGACACCTTTGCACCATGGTGCAAGGGTGTCTGCATTGTAGGAATGAATGTGGAGGTGTTGTCTTCCTTCTATGTGTGCTGCGGAATTAAGCACACATAAAAAGAGGAAATAACAAGGAGAAATAAAGTTACTTCATCTTGTTATGCCTTCCCGAAAGGTGTAGCCTTTTGATCCATTTCTAGGTTTACAAGTCCTTGTAAATCTGAGAATGTGTCAAAATCCAAGGGTGTTGCATGATGACGCCCACCGCGACACCCATGGAATGCCTCTGTGACTCAGAGGAAGACAACACAGCATCCCGCAATCCTTTGCCTTACTCCATATCTATGAGGTCATGAAAAGTCACGCAGAGTGGCTTTATGTGGCCTCATAGATATGAGTCTGCACTCTGCATCACCGGGGTGTCACAAAAAGTGAGGCACTGTTGGCGCAATGGACTTGTAAATAAGCCCCTAAGTGCTGGGCTGGGGGGGAGTGAGGATTGACCCCAACAGGAGTGGGCTGCCAGTGAATGCAGCTCTGTGAAGTGGCGGGATCGCTGCTTGC
This sequence comes from Triturus cristatus, assembly GCF_964204655.1. Taxonomy (NCBI): domain Eukaryota; kingdom Metazoa; phylum Chordata; class Amphibia; order Caudata; family Salamandridae; genus Triturus; species Triturus cristatus. The sequence goes on along the minus strand of NC_140592.1, from coordinate 17,273,177 downwards.
ATACTGTCAGATGATGAACTGATTTTTAGGCTCAGGTATGAGACAGCATATGGCTCCATCACACGCAACATTTTGTGATGTTTCTGTGGTGTTAAGTCACTACGGGTGGTGATGTGCTTCCAACGTGTGGATCTCCTCAGTGGCACTGGCCACTTTGAATGTGCACACGTTGCGTCTGCAGTCAAAAAGGGACCTGCTAATTAGATATTTTACATTCATTTTTGGAATAACCGCTGACACTCATTGGGCTATGAGTTCTTTGGTTGTGCTGGTTTGGGTTTCTGTCCTGAATGTGCAGTTTCTTCATCTACTCTTGAGAGGCTGCTTTTGCTGTAACATGTCTGACACAATTCTACCTCCGTTATCCAACATTTTACTGCCCTTCAATTGAATTAGATTTTGTTTCTCATATTTTGCTACAAGCCAGCTTCGTTTGGTTTTCACATGGAAAATGACTATTTCAATTCCAATCATGGAATAACAGTTGGACACTTCCTTCTGTTCTCTGTTTTACAGTTTTGGCGCACTACTCCACAGAACGCTGCTGTCTTTTATTTACTGTTAGAGCGTATATACTGTATTATGTTTCTAACATACTTTTACCTACTCTTTCAGCATCGTATTTTCCCAAGTTAACTTTGTTAATAAACATTTTGCTGCAAAAATGCAGTTGCAGTTTTATGCTCCATCTTTACATTCATAAAATTGTCTGTGTGTCTTTTATAATGGTAAAATGAGGACCTGAATGCTGATGTTAATCAAAGAACAAGGACTCACCAATTAAATATTCTCCTCCGTCATTCATGGAAGTATTATTGGAGGAAACCAGAGCTTTCAAACCATGCATGGACGAGTCAAACAAGAGGCTTCAGTCTTTAGATGACAAACAGTCTATTATGGTTAATAGTGTTAAAGAAGTTAAGTAACAAGCAAGTGATTTGAAAGATGCTTTAGCCACAATTGACTGCAAAAGGAGATTCACCTTCTTAAAAATCTGACCAAAGATCTTGAGAACAGATATAGAAGAAATAATTTAAGATTTTATGGTCTACCAAAGGGCTTTGAGGGTTCTGATCCTGTGTCATTCTTTCATTCATTTCTACCAAAGCTACTTGGTTTAGACAACACTACATTTAACAGACAGATAGCCCATGGACTGAAACAAAACCCAGCTTTTGCTTCTACGTCCTCTAGACCTAGAGGTGTAGTGTTTCAATTCTTGGAATTTATGGACGTACTCAAAGTTCTTTCTATTGTAAAATCTAGGAAAATAATTGTTTGATCTGGGAACACTTTTTCTTTTCACAAAATGTCTCAAAGCAACAGCTGATTGTCGAAAGACTTTTTTTGTGCTATGTATCCTGCTTTAAGAAAAGATCAACTACGTATGATGACCCGGCTAAACTATAAAGATTTCTGGAGGACTGTTTGGGAGAATATATGGATACAACCAGAACTCACTTTTTTAACTTCAGTTTGCTGTTATTTTATTGTTTTACCATTGATTATATTGCTTACTCTGTAATTTTTGTTATTTGTTTTCTAATACTTTCTTTTATTTATTGATTTTTAGATTAACCTTCCAGCCATATCACCTACCTACCCTTATCCACTTGTCTTTTCCCTCGTTTCCTATAGAAGTAACAATCTGTTATCCTTGTTAGTTTGTGCCCTCACCTTCCCCATTTCTCCCTGTGTTATAATAGGTATGTGTAGCATTGTTCTCTTTGTGAACTTTTTGATTGTTTTCTATCTTCAGTTTTTATTCAGCTTGTTTGTTTTTTTCTGTTCTTTTTTTCCTTTCCTGTTTTCTTTATTATTAATGTTTCTTTATTTGTTATTTGATTCATTCAATCTCTGTGTTTTTATGATGCTCATCACTTTTTATGATTAATACTTATTTAGGGTTGTTGGTCTTGTGGAGATTTTTTGTATATGTACGCTATACCATTATGTCATTTAAGATAATCTTGGTATGTTAGACAGCTTGGTACACCCATTAAAAGACAGAAAGTACTCACACACTAGCCACACTATAAACCTCAAATTCTTCATCTTCAGAAAATGCATTTATCTTTGGAAGAGGCAGTGAAACCTAAAAGGAACCAGGTTGGTCATGTGTTTGCCTCTCCTGAACACAATAAAAAGAATACCACAATTGTTCTTTGTGATAAAAATGTTGACATTGCAATAGTTTCCCAAGAAATAGGTGAATTTGGCAGATGGATAATTGTAAAATAAACTAATAAGAAGCCTATTACAATTAATGCTTACTGTTCTAATTATTTGTATATAGGAGCAATTTTACTGACACATTAATGAATTATCCAGATAATTATTTGATTTTTGGCAGTGATTGCAATCAGGCAAATGACCCATTTAGTGATGGAAATTCCAAATCTAAATTTATACCAAATACTATGCAGAAACAATTTTGCAACACTATCAAACAAAGATCATTTGTGAATTCTTGGAGGATATTTGATTGACTAACAAAAGAATATGCTTTCTTCTGCCCTATACACAATTCTAAATCGAGGATTGATTATTTATCAGCCCTTGTCTTGATTCCTCATGGATGTGGAAATCGGAGCTACTGGGATTTCTGATCAAGCCCCTTTCTTTAGACTTAGATGTGTTTGCATAAAAGGAGGTCGTTGTAGACTTTACACAGTTCTTTTTAATGGTTCCAAGTTTGTGCATTTAAATAAAACTTTTGTTGATTAATTTTTTAGACTAAATTCATCTAATGAACTTCCTTTGTTAACTGTTTGTGATGCCTTTAGGGTTTTTGCACAAGATTGTATTACTATTGACAACAAAAATTCACCCTTACCTCCCTTTACCTCTACCCACCCTTAACTCCCTCTATGAACCCCTGAATTCTAAATTCACCCCAACCTCTCTTTACCTCTACCCACCCTGAATTGTAAAATCACTCTTACTCCACTTTGTCTCTATGCACCCAGAGCCCTAAAGTCACCCTTACATTCCTTTACTTCTACTCACCCCAAAGCCTAAAATCACCCTTACCCGCATTTAGTTCTACCTGCCCCAAACCCTAAAATCACCCTTTATCTGGAGAGAATAATTAATTCCTCCGGCGGAATCGGAGGAATTTAGAAATTCGCGGAATTACGTTTGCTACTCCGCCGGCGGAATTCATCTGCAATCATTATCTGTTTCTAAGAGTGCTGAAAGAAGGAGCAGTCCCTCTATGTTTAAAAATCACTGCAGAATACAATTTAATCTGCAGTGTTTTTTAAACATAGAGTGACTGATCCCTCTTGCGGCCTTGTCTAGAAACAAACAACCACTATAGGCACACTATTGGCGCCCTTACATACTCTGCAGTAACTTCTGAAGAGTATGTACGGGCACCGAGGGGTGTGCACGGCAGTGATTTTAAAAAGTAATCCTGTGTTACCAAAGTGCTAGACCTTGTATGAGAACTTCAGCGGCATTGTGCGGTGGAGTGAACAAGACTGCGCTCACAGACCCTACCACTGGGGGGCGACTCTGACAAAAACACGGCGACCAGAACTGCATTTTAGAAGATTTCTGGTGGCACATGGTGCTACTGAGGTCTGGAGTGCCAGAATTTGGTGGTCTGGCACTGAGGTGACACAGGACACACACTTTGAGACAGCAATAGACTCCAGAAATATCAACTTAAGGGGATGGACCTATGCTGGTGCAGGGCTTTCAGTGAGCCGGGTCTTACCGGTGCTGAGCACCGTTAGTTTTTTAAAGGGGGCCTCGAAAAAGGTCTCTATCGGGCTCTATTTTGTGTCCTGGCACAGGTGGTCCATTTTTTTTCCAGACTGCAGTGACAACAGGCACATTGATGTGCCCTCTCACACTGCTCACTTCTCACTAGTGGAGAGGTTACGGCATGACGTCATGCCGGGGTAGCGTTGTAGGGGAAGGGAAATGCTTTAAAGAGTAATTTTCTCTCTGGATTTCCCCTTCTCTTTTTGAAACTCAAGAGAAGCAACACTGTCGTGATGTCACCAGGGCTTTAAGTGCAAGCTTTTTTAATGTTATATACAAGCCATAGTTGCTGCTTATTTATCTTATGCAACTAACAACCATTGACAAAGCCAACAGTCCTGACTTATTGTAGGCATGATGTTACTTGTATCATATTTGGATGCAGTGACAGAAACAGCAAAATACAAAATACAAGTCCGGCGACAGACTTTTACCCTATGTGTTTGTAAGTCACGCCCTTGATTACATAAGCCACGCCCCATTGAGGTGCCCCCCCCCCACACACAGTTTTTTCATCCCACTTAAAGCCTTGGGCTGGTGGCTGAAAGAGTATGGAAACGGGTGCAAACACCCGAAAATCATGACTGCCAGGGGGTTTTTGTGGGGCCCGAGTCAAGAACTTGCGGGGCCGCCTGTAGCGGTCTAGTTGTCATAGCGTCACGCTGACGTGACGCAGGCGGCCGTGCTGGCGCTGGGGTGCGCGCGCAGATTAGCGCGCCGGGCAGCCAGAGCGGGAGTGCCGGCCGACGCTCCTCGGTACATGTTAAATTGAATGCTAAATAAATATAGCGATAGCCCAACACGTGCCTCGTGTGATTATTGAGCGACATTACAGTGGCGACGAGAGTGGGATACAGACCTGACCGACGCGGGAGCACAGGAGAGGGCAACACTCCACGTGGCCCCCACGAGGCGAAGGAAGACACGCAAACAGGGCACCAGGCCCAAAACGGAACACCAGACAGGCCTGCCTGGAGCGGTGGAGTCACGGGAAACGCCCTAGTCAACCACGTCGGACGATCCGAGGTACGGAGCAACCGAGGAGCGTGGCAGTGCCACAGTACAGCACACGAACCGCATATAGGCCACAGAGACGACGCTATCCACAAACGGCCAAGAGCACACGCGCCACCTTCACACATAGCCACGTACAGGGAGCGCTGCGCTGGCTACCAAGGAGGAGGAAGTGGGGTCTAGTAACAAGAGCCCCCAGAGAATCAAGCACACAGGGAACAACAACAACACCCCAGGCAGCCCCCCGAGCAAAGCCACCGACGGAACGAGCGCCAAGGAAGTGAAGATGAGTACCCCGGCAGGGTATGCGGTTGCACCCGTGCAATTCCTAACGAAACCCGGAGACCCACTGATGAAATGGGAGGACTGGAAGGAATACATAGACAATTTCATAGGGGTTCTGGAGGACGAAAATGAAGAGCAGTTCACTCCTCAGAGAAAAAAACGCATCCTGCTACTAAATCTGGGCCCAGAAGGACTGAGAATATACAAGAGTCTGGTACCAACGAAGAGAGAAGACACAGACGACGATGTATATGCGCATGCAGTGGAGGCCCTAGATGAGCGATACCGCCCCACCATCTGCGTTTCAGTGGATAGATATAACTTCCAGCAAAGGAAACAAAGGGTGGGGGAATCCATCGAAGAGTATGTAGCAGCGTTGAGAAAGCTAGCAGCCCCGTGCAAGTACGCACTGTGGGAAGATGAATTCATAAAAGACCAGGTGATCATGCACACCACCAGTGCAAACGTGCAAGACAAGCTGTGGGCGAGTGGGTACACCACACTCAAGGAAGTAATGGTCATAGTGAAGAGGGCCGAACTCTCGAAGAGGTGCGCCGACGCTACCAAAAAAGAGGCGGTCACCCCAACCATGGTGAACAGGATACAGGAGGGAGATCACCGCAAGGACCAGAAAAACAAACAACCCATGGCCAAAGGGACTAGCAGATGGCAAGGGAAACTAGCGGACAGTGAGAACAAGAAAACGTGCTACAGATGTGGGAGTTGGTCCCACGAAGCCCACGACAGACGTTGCCCGGCGTTCCGAGCCAAATGCCTACACTGCGGTATCATGGGTCACTACGAGAAGGTGTGTCGGAAGAAACAACAGAAAGGAGTGGTGAAATATGTTGACCAAAGCGCAAAAGACCTGGAGGAAGCCGCAGAGGAAGAAGTGGTCACCGTCTTATGTATATACGATCAGGTATTGAGCGTGGACGCCAAGAGATCAACCAAACCCGTCCTAGAGATGTCCATGGGCGGCATCACCATTTCAGTAGTGGCAGACACCGGATCCCCATTTACCATTATACAGAGAGCAGTGTGGGAAGAACAGTTCCAATCCAAGTTGGGCCCTGAACTAGAGAAACTAGACATACGACCAGTTACCTATAATGGGGATCGCATTCCCATGCTGGGTTTCCGACGTCTACTGTTCGAGTTCAGAGGCCGATCCGCGTGGTGTAAACTGTATGTGGCCGAAAAAGGACCCTCTGTCCTAGGATGGTTAGACCAGGGCGACCTAGGCATAAAACTCGACCCAGGAGGAAAGGAACAAATTCTGCTCACAGAACAGGAGGAATGGCCGGACATGGACAGATGGAAGAAGAACTACCCAAAAGTGTTTGGGGGCACTGTAGGAAAAATGGAGAAATTTCAACATAAAATAGTGCTCAAGGACGGAGCCACGCCAGTGGCACATAAAGTGAGGAATGTGCCCATTGCAGTAAGGGAAGCCGTCCAGACAGAACTCCAAGATCTGGAGAAGAAGGGCATCATAGAACCCATTACATGTGCCGAATGGCTGGCGCCCTTGGTGGTCGTGAGGAAACCCAACGGGAAGGTCAGGCTCTGTGTGGACCTGAGAGAACTCAATAAAAACATTGTGGTGGAGAAATTTCCCCTTCCCAAGATAGAGGAGATGTTGGCAAAAACCAGAGGAGTTCAGTGGTACTCCACCATTGACCTTACATCAGCTTACCACCAGGTAGCTCTACACCCGGACAGTAAAAGCCTGACATCGTTCATCACCCCGTTCGGGTGCTACAGATTTTGCCGCATGCCGTTCGGGCTAGCCTCGGCGGCAGCTGTCTTTCAGAAGATGATGCACAAATTGTTCAGAGACTGCGAAGATGTACAGTACTTCCAGGACGACATCCTAGTGATGGGGAGAGATAGGAGAGATCATGACCTGAAACTAGAAAAGGTACTACGAACACTAGAAGCCAAAGGTCTCACGGCAGAATGGTCGAAATGTCGGTTGGGACTGCAATCGGTAACCTATTTAGGCCATGAAATTGGGCGACAGGGGATCACACCCAAGGCGGGGAACGTGAAAGCCATCGCGGAAGCACCGCCCCCCAAGAACAAGGAGGAGGTCAGATCGTTCCTGGGGATGGCGGAGTACTATAGCAAATTCGTGGTACATTTCGCATCCAAGACCTACAACATGAGGAGGTTGACGAGAGAGAGCACAGTGTTCCAGTGGACACCGGAAGCCCAAGTGGAATTCGAAGTCATCAAAAAGGGAATCCTAGAAGCCATACCACTCAAGGGGTACGACCCACAAGGCGCCACCATACTCATCACCGACGCCAGCGACAAGGGGTTAGGCGCTGTACTCATGCAAGACCGAGGAAGAGGGGACACGGAGACAATCAGCTTCGCCTCCAGAGCACTGACGGAGACAGAAGGCAAGTACAGCGTCATCGAGAAGGAGATGTTAGCGGTAGTGTGGGCCATGACGAGATTCCGGCAGTTCCTATGGGGTACCCGATTCCTACTCAAGACGGACCACAAGCCGTTAGTGAAGGTATTAACATCGAGCGGGCATGCCGGTGCCACACCCCGGATATCGAAGATGTCCTGAAAACTGTTGGAATTCAGATATGATGTGGAGTACATTCCTGGAAACAAGAACCGAGTGGCGGACTACTTGAGTCGAGCGGCGGCCATGGAGCCGGGAGAAGAAGACCCAGCGGACAAAGGAGAGATGGTAGCTCTCATAGAGGACCAAGAGAAGATAATCAGCATACAAGAGTGGACGGAAGCCTATGAAGAAGACTCTGACCTTATGGAAGTAAAAGCGCACATCACACAAGGGTGGCCTGATAAGAAAAAGGTGAAAACCAGCCTCAAACCATTTTATGAAGTGAAAGAAGAACTGACAGTAGGAGACAAGGGCATATTCATCTACCGGGGAGACAGAGTAATTCCCCCCACGAATCTCATCAACAAGCTGCTGGACTTATTGCACGAAGGCCACCTTGGCATTGGGAAACTCAAGGCCAGATCGAAACAGAACTACTGGTGGCCAGGTATGGATGTAAGAGCAGAGAGGCATGTCAGGGAGTGCCCCCAATGTCAAGGGGCCGACAAAACACTGAGACCACTACGTCCAGCTCTTGGGAAATTCGACACTCCCTCAAACCCGTGGGAAGAGTTGTCAATAGATATTCTAGGACCGGTGCTGGATGACCAGAGCATACAGAAATACGTGTGTGTCCTCATCGACCGTTATTCTAAATGGCCAGAAATAAAGGTGAGCGAATCCATGGACACGGAGAACATCCTGGAGTTTCTATCGGAAACATTCACTCGAGAAGGAATTCCCAAGTCCATCTTAAGTGACAATGGACCACAGTTCACGTCGGAAAGATGGAAACAATTCATGGGAAGAAATGGCATCTCGGTAAAGCACACGGCCATATACCATCCGGCAGGCAACGGTCTGGCGGAACGATTTAACAGAGTGGTGATGGGGGCCATACAAGCGGCCATCACCGGTAATAAAGACTGGAAGAAAGCGTTGGAGAACATGGTATGGGCCTACAGAATAACGCCCACAAGCACGGGGTATAGCCCGTTTCAAATTTTGAGAGGACGTGAACCCTTCACGCACGACAACAGAATCTGGAAGGAGAAGGTGGTGACCAGCGAATGGTCCCCGGCGGTAGTGAGAGCGAATCTGGAGAGAGCACAAGCCACCTACACCAACAACTACAACAAGAGGAGGAACGTGAAGGACACTCATTTGGAGAGAGGAGAATGGGTGAGAGTAAAGCTGGCGACCCTACAAAGAAAGGGAGACAGCAAGTACAGCAAGCCGATGCAGGTTAAGGAAGTTTATGATCGAGCTGCCCTGCTCAGTGATGGAAACGTGTGGTCGCAGGACCGCATGGCCCGGTGCAACAAGATATTGAGATGGGAACAGTGGGATCCGGAAGGTGAGGACACGGAAGACGGGGATGAAGAGAACAAAGAAGGCGGAAGCGAACAAAGGGAAGAAGCAGGTACAGGCGAAGAGCAAGAAGGTGTGTTAAGGGGTGAGGCCCCAGTGGTAGAGATGGACAGGCCGAGAGGCTATATGAACAGCGAAGGAGCGATGAGTGGAGGAACAGAAATCGAGGAAACGCAGAGCCAAGGGGCTCGAGGGAACATTGGTAAGGTGACCAGGAGTGGGAGACAAGTTGTAAGGCCTTCCAGGTTCCAAGACTTTGAACTAACCTGCGAACTGTAAGTGCCTGATTTTTGGTTTGGTAAAAGGGGGAGATATGTAGCGGTCTAGTTGTCATAGCGTCACGCTGACGTGACGCAGGCGGCCGTGCTGGCGCTGGGGTGCGCGCGCAGATTAGCGCGCCGGGCAGCCAGAGCGGGAGTGCCGGCCGACGCTCCTCGGTACATGTTAAATTGAATGCTAAATAAATATAGCGATAGCCCAACACGTGCCTCGTGTGATTATTGAGCGACATTACACCGCCGTCTGGTTTATTTTCTTGGGAATTTATTGTGAAGTGGGGAATCTAAAATCACACCAGGCACTTGCACTAGACAAATGGGCATAGGGAACGGGGGGAGGGGCTTCCCTTGAGGGTTTCGACTCGATAGAAAAATACTGCTTATCTATGCGTCCTAAACCTTTATATAATGTGAAGCCATTTTATAGGGGCTTCCTCTAAACAATTATAGATGAGGAAAGTGGTGAAAGGTGTTATAAATTGCACTGGTCCAGGATTATTCATCTCAAATTCTACAAAGGACTCTGCGGTTCACTTGAAAGAAACTCTGAAAAATAAATAGAAATTGGTTCATGTGAGTCTTTTATTTCTTCCAGTTTTTGAGACGAACACCAGAGATGTCCCCAGGTGCAGAACACGAGCCCTTGAAAGATGGTTTCCATTAAAAGAGGGCGTGGGCCGCTTTCAATGAAAGCCTAGAGTAGAGCCATGGAGGACTTAATTGGTTTCTTGCCTTCTAAGCCGAGTGAACAGTTACAAGGTGGAATATAAAAGAGGGAGGGGCAGTAAAGAGTGTCCAGGGGATTCAGAGCAGCGGTGGAGAACATGTCCTTGGCAGCCTCGCGCTGGCCCGAGCACGCGGGAGCACTGAGGGCGCAGCGGGATTTGAAAACATATTTATGAAAACTCATGAGAGTTTGAAGACAGGAGGAGGGAGAACTAAACTCATAACTCTCTGTGGTGGGAAATGAAGTTTGTTTCAGTAAATGCCAGTCAAAATGTCAGAAATTAAAATACCGTTTGAATTGATGCGAGGTGCGGTATTATAAGCCATGTTACTTACAATATATATCTGCTTGTAACTCAAAAACTCCTTTGTGAGTGAAATACACTAAGGACCAGTCAGATGTACCATTGGGTCCTTAATGAGATGCCACTGAGTCTGCCAGCTGAAGGGGGCGCTGCCCACTATGCCAGTGCACCCCTGACAGCCCAGCCTCTCAATGCAAGCCGCAGTGGTCACGTGACCTGGCCACCTCTATGGAGGCAGGAGGCTACTGGTGGCCACAAGGCTGCTGCCAGAGCCCTTCCACTGCACAAGTTTCATTCTTGGACTCGGGGTGCTCATCCTCCAGACTCAGGCGTGAGGGAGTGGAGAAGTGCATCAGACACAGCCACGGGGCCAGTCTCCACATTTCCCCAGGATACGAAGTGCACACTGCTATGCCAGTGTCTGTACTGCCCTGTAGGTATGTTAAGCACCATGGTCAAACCAACAATGGGTATGTAAAGCCCACGGTCAAACCAATTAGGGGTACGTAAAGCTCATGGTCAAACCAACAATGGGTATGTAAAACCCCCGGTCAAACCAATTAGGCGTATGTAAAGCCCATGGCCAAACCAATTAGAGGAAAGTAATGCCCAAGGTGAAACCAATTAGGGGATGTAAACCCAATGGTCAAACCAAGTAGAGGTATGCAAAGCCCATGGTGAAAGCAATTAGGGGCATCTAAAACCCATGGTCAAACCAATTAGGGGTATGTAAAGCCCATGGTCGAAACAATTAGGGGTATGTAAAGCCCATGGCCAAACCAATTAGGGGTATGTAAAGCCCATGGTCAAACCAATTAGGGGTATGTAAAGCACAAGGTCAAACCAATTCGGGGTATGTAAAGCCCATGGTCATTCTATTTAGGGGTGTGTAAAGCCCATTTCCAAACCAATTAGGGGTATGTAATGCCCAAGGTGAAACCAATTAGGGGATGTAAACCCAATGGTCAAACCAAGTAGAGGTATGCAAAGCCCATGGTGAAAGCAATTAGGGGCATCTAAAACCCATGGTCAAACCAATTAGGGGTATGTAAAGCCCATGGTCGAAACAATTAGGGGTATGTAAAGCCCATGGCCAAACCAATTAGGGGTATGTAAAGCCCTTGGTCAAACCAATTCGGGGTATGTAAAGCCCATGGTCAGACCAATTAGGGGTATGTAAAGCACATGGCCAAACAAATTTGGGGTACATAAAGCTCATGGTCAAACCAATTAGGGGTACGTAAAGCCCATGGTCAAACCAATTAGGGGTATGTAAAGCCCATGGCCAAACCAATTAGAGGAATGTAAAGCTCATGGTCAAACCAATTAGGGGTATGTAAAGCCCATGGCCAAACCAATTAGAGGAATGTAAAGCCCATGGTCAAACCAATTAGGGGTATGTAAAGCCCAAGGTGAAATCAATTAGGGGTATGTAAAGCACCATTGTCAAACCAATTAGGGGTATGTAAAGCACCATTGTCAAACCAAGTAGGGGTGTGTGAAACCCATGGTCTAACCAATTAGGGGTTTGTAAAGCACATGGCCAAACCAATTAGGGGTATGTAAAGCCCATGGCCAAACCAATTAGAGGAATGTAAAGCCCATGATCAAACCAATTAGGGGTATGAAAAGCCCATGGCCAAACCAATTAGAGGAATGTAAATCCCATGGTCAAACCAATTAGGGGTATGTAAAGCCCAAGGTCAAACCAATTAGGGGATGTAAAGCCAATGGTCAAACCAAGTAGGGGTATGTAAAGCCCATGGTGAAACAAATTAGCGGTATCTAAAGCCCATGGCCAAGCCAATTAAGGGTATGTAAAGCCCATAGTCAAACCAATTAGGGGTGTGTAAAGCCCATGTCCAAGCCAATTAAGGGTATGTAAAGCCCATAGTCAAACCAATTAGGGGTGTGTAAAGCCCATGGTCAAACCAATTAGGGGTATGTAAAGCCCATGGCCAAACGAATTAGAGGAATGTAAAGCCCATGGTCAAACCAATTAGGGGTATGTAAAGCCCAAGGTGAAACCAATTAGGGGTATGTAAAGCCCAAGGTCAAACCAATTAGAGGAATGTAAAGCCCAAGGTCAAACCAATTAGAGGAATGTAAAGCCCAAGGTGAAATCAATTAGGGGTGTGTGAAGCCCATGTCCAAGCCAATTAAGGGTATATAAAGCCCATAGTCAAACCAATTAGGGGTGTGTAAAGCCCATGGTCAAACTAATTAGGGGTATGTAAAGCCCATGGCCAAACGAATTAGAGGAATGTAAAGCCCATGGTCAAACCAATTAGGGGTATGTAAAGCCCAAGGTGAAACCAATTAGGGGTATGTAAAGCCCATGGCCAAACCAATTAGAGGAATGTAAAGCCCATGGTCAAACCAATTAGGGGTATGTAAAGCCCAAGGTGAAATCAATTAGGGGTATGTAAAGCACCATTGTCAAACCAATTAGGGGTATGTAAAGCACCATTGTCAAACCAAGTAGGGGTGTGTGAAACCCATGGTCTAACCAATTAGGGGTTTGTAAAGCACATGGCCAAACCAATTAGGGGTATGTAAAGCCCATGGCCAAACCAATTAGAGGAATGTAAAGCCCATGGTCAAACCAATTAGGGGTATGTAAAGCCCAAGGTCAAACCAATTAGGGGATTTAAAGCCAATGGTCAAACCAAGTAGGGGTATGTAAAGCCCATGGTGAAACAAATTAGCGGTATCTAAAGCCCATGGCCAAGCCAATTAAGGGTATGTAAAGCCCATAGTCAAACCAATTAGGGGTGTGTAAAGTCCATGTCCAAGCCAATTAAGGGTATGTAAAGCCTATAGTCAAACCAATTAGGGGTGTGTAAAGCCCATGGTCAAACCAATTAGGGGTATGTAAAGCCCATGGCCAAACGAATTAGAGGAATGTAAAGCCTATGGTCAAACCAATTAGGGGTATGTAAAGCCCAAGGTGAAACCAATTAGGGGTATGTAAAGCCCAAGGTCAAACCAATTAGAGGAATGTAAAGCCCAAGGTGAAATCAATTAGGGGTGTGTGAAGCCCATGTCCAAGCCAATTAAGGGTATATAAAGCCCATAGTCAAACCAATTAGGGGTGTGTAAAGCCCATGGTCAAACCAATTAGGGGTATGTAAAGCCCATGGCCAAACGAATTAGAGGAATGTAAAGCCCATGGTCAAACCAATTAGGGGTATGTAAAGCCCAAGGTGAAACCAATTAGGGGTATCGAAATCCCAAGGTCAAACCAATTAGAGGAATGTAAAGCCCAAGGTCAAACCAATTAGGGGTATGTAAAGCACCATTGTCAAACCAAGTAGGGGTGTGTGAAGCCCATGGTCAAACCAATTCCCAGTTGTCCCAGTTGGTGCATCGCCCTGACCTCTTCAGTCTCCATCCTTGGCTCCAGTTGGCATCGCTGGGTCTCAGGCCGGGTGCCACCTTTCACTGCCTCCTCTAAAGAAAGCCTCAGTGCCCCCACAAAGAAATGTGTTATCTGCCATCGGAAAAATGCAATTTTCATGAAAGTTTCACTGTTTCTCCTTAATTTGCGAAGTACCTTTGCCAGGTCAGCTGTCATGCACGCGAAGCCCCTGTGTCAGTCCACTTGTCGCACAGATGTCGCATTGCTCTGTACGTGAAGCACGAGCTGCCACCACGCTTGTCATCCTCTTCCCTGTCGTGTCCCACTTTATTACTACTGTGATCACTTGGGTCTGCATCACGGCTGCCTTAAACCTTAGGGTGCAATGGGCAGCTGGGGTTGGCGTGGGTTTGGGTGGCAAGATGCAATGGGTAGTGATGCCAGGCCGGTCTGCGTGAGCATTAGGTACCACCGCCAGACTGAGGCAATCTTAGCTGTATGTGTAGCAGGTTCTACCCCTGGACTTCTGCAATTTGGTATTCATGATCAGATCTTACTACCGCCGGGCTGAGGCAATGTGGGTGCCATCTTTGGACTGAGGCGATCGCGACCACACAGAAGGTTCTTCCAGCACCCAACTGCAGTATATGGATTGCATGAGCAGTAGATACTGTCATCGGACGGAGACTGAATGAGTTGTATGAGCAGTAGGTACTGCCGTCGGACGGAGGCTATGTGAGTTGCATGAGCAGTAGGTACTGCCATCGGACGGAGGCTATGTGAATTGCATGAGCAGTAGGTACTGTCGTCAGACGGAGGCTCTATGAGTTGCATGAGCAGCAGGTACTGCCATCGAACGGAGGCTGTATGAGTTACCTGAGCCATAGGCACTACCATCAGTCGGAGGCTGTATGCGTTGCATGAGCAGCAGGTACTGCCATTGGACGGAGGCTGTATGAGTTGCATGAGCAGCAGGTACTGCCACCAGACGGAGGCTGTATGACTTGTATCAGCAGTAGGTACTGCCGTCAAATGGAGGCTATGTGAGTTGCATGAGCAGCAGGTACTGCCATCGGACGGAGGCTGTATGACTTGTATCAGCAGTAGGTACTACCGTCAGGTGGAGGCTATGTGAGGTGCATGATCAGTAGGTGCTACCATCAGATAAAGGCTATATGAGTTGCATGATCAGTAACCCTGGGCGTAGTTTGCGTAGTAGCGCTACGCGTAGCTATGCGAAGTGCACTACGCGAGCTACGCGTAGCTACGCAAACTTCGTAGTGCACTGTGCAAAATGCTGTTTATCATGCTTGCACAGTGCCAGATGCTTGTCCGCACTATGCAAGCATCGCAAACAGCATCTTGCACAATGCAAGCGGTCGTTTTCTGCCTACTCGAGCGGCAGCTTTCTCAACGCGGACTGGTAGTTTCTCATCATGAGCGGCCGCGAGCATACGCGACCACTCGCAATGAGAAACCTGACTTCCCCGCATTGAGAATCTTGCCGGGAGGTTTATTTTCCACGCTCGTGATCGACAACTTGATGTTGCTGATCGCGAACGAGGAAAAAGTCTCGCCGGGATGTTATTTCGCTCGCTCGCGGTCGCCAACTTGACGTTGAGGGCCGCAAGCAAGCAAAAAATGACCGCGATGGTACGCTACACTACGGTATGCATGTTTGCACTATGCTACGTGCAATTTGCATAGTGCGAAGTAGCGCAAACTACGCAAACTACGCGAGCGTAGCATAGTGCTTCGCCCAGGGTTAATGATCAGCAGTATATACTTCTGTCTGATGGAGGCTATATGAGTTGCATAAGCAGTAGGTACTACCATTGTAAGGATGCTACATGCTTTGCATGAGCAGTAGTTACTACCGTTCGGACGCTACGTGCGTTGTATGAGCAGTAGATACTACCGTCTGACGGAGGCTATAAGAGTTGCATGAGCAGTAGGTACTACCGTTATATGGACGCTAAATGCGTTGCATGAGCAGTAGGTACTGCTGTCCGACAGAGGCGTTATGAGTCGCATGATCAGTAGTAGTTCTAGGCGTGAAATTCCACTCTGCTGGTGGAGATTGCAGAGTCTTTCCCACTCTGTGCTCTGCATAGAACATGCAGTTCTGAAAAACTCAGCGTAGCAGCGTAAAGATGAGTTTTCCCTCATGCGTGGCTCGTCAACGTTAAGTTTCTTCTGACCACCTCCAGGCGAGATTTCCCAATGGTCGCGGCAGGTCACTACAGTGAGGGAGCTGCCACTTGAGTATAACATCTACTCAAACAGCAGAAAGAAGCAGCACCCTCTTGCACTGCATGTGGTGCCATTTGCACTGATTTTAAGCACAGGTCAAACACACGGAGCTAAAAATCAGTGCGAGCAGCGCAATGTATTGCACTTCGCAGCTTGTGGAAACTCATGAAACGTGGTGAAGTGTTTTGGGCACTACATGGAGTGGAAGGGTGGTTGGATGACTGAAAGGATGGATGGCTTAGTGAAAGGATGGATGAATGAGTCACAGGGAGGATGGATGGATGGATGGATGGAGTGAAAGGATAGATGGATGAGTGAAAGGGTGGATGGAGGAGTGAAAGGATGGAAGAATGAATGGATGACTGAAAGTATAGATGGATGGATGGATGAATAGATGAAAGGGGGATATTAAGTGAAAGGATCAATTACTGAGTGAAAGGATCAATCAATCAATCGGCATTTGTATAACACAACACTGTCACCTCTGGGGGTATCTGGGTGCTGTGGGTGAGGTGTCTCCGTCCAGGAGGGAAATGGTGGGAGGACGGAAACGGTGGGAGGAAGAAAGAAACAAGCAGATAAAGGAAAAAATAGAGGGCAGTATGGATGAAAGAGACGAGTACGCTTTTTTGGGGAGGGCTGCAATGACTTGATTCGCTTGCTTGGTGCCTAAGAGCTTTGGTTCAAAGCAGGGGGTATTTTAATCATCGGGCTACTCCCTTGCATGGGTGTGTGCATACGTGTGTGTTTATATGTGTGTGTGTGTATCTATCTATCTATCTATCTATCTATCTATCTATCTATCTATCTATCTATCTATCTATCTATCTATCTATCTATCTATCTATCTATCTATCTATCTATCTATCTATCTATCTATCTATCTATCTATCTATCTATCTATCTATCTATCTATCTATCTATCTATCTATCTATCTATCTATCTATCTATCTATCTATCTATCTATCTATCTATCTATCTATCTCTCTCTCTCTCTCTCTCTATATATATATATATATATATATATATATATATTCACTTAAAAAACCATAGGTTTCACACATGTTATAGTTAGCTGTACATTTCACTCGTAAAAAACCAATGAAATTCCACGTTATAGTTAGATCAGGTAACTATAACTTGCGCGCCCACAATAAACTGCTGATGACGTTACATGGTACATCACTCATGACATGGTCAGTGACATCACTCATGACATCAATGATGACATCTGAAATTACACATTGTGGATTGCGGTCGCGCAAGTTATAGTTACCTGATCTAACTATAACGTGGAATTTCATTGGTTTTTTACGAGTGAAATGTACAGCTAACTATAACATGTGTGAAACCTATGGTTTTTTAAGTGAATTTGCAAGGTTTTGTAAATGATAATTCCTAACTATAACGTGTGTGTAACCTATGGTTTTTTCAGTGAATTTGTACGGTTTTTTAAATGCTAAGTTATGTATTTATTTTTTATTTTTTTTTCTGGTTTTTCACTATGCGCATGATTTAAATGCTATTTTCTCAGGACCTACTGAACAGATTTACACCAGACCTACACAAGGCACATCCTTGTCCTGAGGACTACCTCTCTGCCAAATTTCAAGTAATTCTGTTCAGCCGTTCGGGCTGTAGCTGTGTCTAAAGGTCCTATGGAAAAATGCATGGGGAAAACGCGTTTTGGGACCCCCCTTTTTTCTCAGCCCCCGCTTGACGAATTCCCCCGAGACTTTCAGGGTAGGAGCGGAGCGTAGCGCCCCATTAGTTTTGAAAATTTCGCGAGGATTCATCGACCGGCGCCAAAGTTATTCCAAATAGAATGTTGCGGATTTCCTATGGAAACACGGTCCTAACTATAACTATCTACTGGCGACCGCCAGTAGATAATATATATATATATATATAAACGCGAATCCCGATAATTTCGTAGAGGCTGTCTTTGTAGGGCGGTCCTCGCACAGGGTATCGGCACCCTGTAATATTCAGTACCCAATTTTCAATATTTTGAAAAAAACACCCGGACACCGTGAAAATGCAGTGTAGTAGTACTGACTGCACCAGCAACGCGTTTCCGCTTTCGCCTTGGTCACGCTGAGGTTAACGCAGAAACAGTATCTTTTTTATTTCTCATTGTAGTGCAATAAACATAGTGAAAGGACCAGTGCATTAAACAATACTAGTTCATTCCAAAGTTTTTAGCGGCCATCTTAGAACTATAAATCATTGTCCAGTGCTGCTTTCATAAATGCCTATACATATACATTCTCAGTAAAGCAAAGCACTGAAAGCCAAAGCACAATTACGCCCAAGTGGGCCAAAGTGTTTCTGACAAATTTCTGATCAACAACATAATAGGGCGTTGGATTCCATAGTGCTCTTGTCAAAATGACTGGCCTGATTTTTAATACACCTCACCTGAAAATATACAAAAGGAAGTTTTAGTGAAAAATTTAAGTTAAGTGTACAAAACTGTTTAAAAAGCAGAAAATTACAACACGAATCACAATAACTTCAGAGATCCCCACTCACAAAATTCATTTTACATCTCATTTCACTCCGAGTTCCGATAATCTCTTTACAATTTACTATCCTGATTATTAATATCGTAAGTGTACCACTAATTCTTCACTTGAATTTAATCCCAACGGGGACATGGTCTCCAAATCAATAATATATCTAGATTCTAGTTGGCGTAATGTCAGTTGTCTGTTTCCACCCCTTACACCAATTGGGACTGCATCAATCACCACCATTCTCAACAATTCCTCATTCTGAAAATGCTGTTCGAAAAAGTGTCTAGCAACTGGATATTGCCTATTGTTGTGTCGTATACCTCTGACATGTTCCAACACTCGTTTCTTTGCACAATGAATTGTGCTGCCGATATAGACCCTATTACAAGGACAAATCAGTGCATATATACAATACGTGGTGTTACAGGTTAGGGCCTTTTTAATTCTGAATTACCTTCCACTGTTGCCAAAATGAGTGTCCTACAATCAAAGCTGTTTCTGCATGCCTTACATTTTTTACAACAACGAAAACCTGCGCAATTAGTGCAGATCTTCTCATCCTTGCTAGTCACATAATTAGGGCACATTTCATCTCGGAGTGATTTACTTTTCTGAAATGTAATTTGCGGACAGCTACTTAGATACTTTTGAAGATTGGTATCAGTTAATAGGACATGCTAGTTCTTTTTTAATATTTGGCAAATGTCTTGTGCTTGCCCTGGGTACGTGGTAATGAATCTCAGTGTTTCAGCATCTGTCTCACGGTTCTTTGGATGTAGTAGTTCAGTACGTGTTACCAACTCCACTTGATCACATGCCTCTGAGATAGTTTTCTTATTGTATCCTCTTTCTTTGAAACGACGAATCATAATCGCCTTCTCCTCTTCATATAAGCTCACTGAGCTACAATTAAGTTTTGCACGTAACAGTTCCCCATACGGGATACTGTATATCAGTTTACGAGGATGAGCACTAGCAGCATTTAAAATACTATTCCCTGCAGTGGCCTTACGAAAGAGTTTGGTTTCAATGGAATTGTCCACAATCTGGACTTTCACATCCAAAAAATCCAAGCCCCTTTGGTTCGTCACTATATGGAAGCGAACCATACTGCAGACCAAATACGTTGGCTCATATTGGAGAAAATTAGAAACAATTCCAGCAGTATGAGCACAAATATACGTAAAAAAAGAGAAGTTTATTGGATTTTCTATCTTAATATATACCTTAATGGTATGAACAGCGAAATCCCTTGGGAACAAGTTATCAAATACAATTGAAACTGAGATGGAAGGTAATCACTATTTTTAATCGTGTTCCTTTTATTTAAAAAAATCTTTTTTGAAGAAATTCTTTCCTACATGAAATTTTTATTTTTACTGTACAGTTCGTACAGCATTTCGCAACATCACCCATAACAGCAGTGTCCATTTCTATACTAAGCTACCTTTTTATAGACCGAAATTAGTAATTTACATTACGTTTCTTTCACCATTTACCCTTTACAAGATGGCCACCACGCTTTCCCTAATTCAGTGATATCTGTTGTTGGTAGTCCATCCTTCTACCTTGTTAGCATAGCGGAAATGCTTACATTTTTGGCCGCGCACTTCAAGAATCCGTCTATTTAACACGCATTTAGAGTCTATGCCTCCACCTTTCCTGCTGGAGTTTCATGCACTGCAGGAGACGGCTTGCGCCTCAACGGACCCAAGAATGACGAATTTTGCAGTCGAGTTTCGTTTTAAACTCAAGTAAGTCAATCCCTATCCCTGGTAGAACTTTATTACTCGCAGGCAGGGTCTCAACTCTAGTGACATATGTAACACGCTGCTCTCCGTATTTCAGATAACTTGACCTCCTAAGACTAAGTTACAACTATCCCTCCAGCATAATTTACGGTAACTTGGACCTCTTCCGAGGTAAGCCGCGATGTTACCATTGTCTTATCATTGGTGAGCTCATTGTGAAACAAACGTTCGCATTATCATTTCTACCCGGTCATATTCTTTTTGTTTTAGACAATCGTATTTGTCAAGTCCCATTTGACCGCCTGTACATGAAGCGCCCTTAAGCATTAAGTGCAACACTGGATATACACGGTTCGACAAAAAGAATCGACCGTTTGAACACAGGTCGGTCGAACATTCTTGCCATTCAGGCTTTATTTGTACCAACAATCTTGTTAATACATCAATTGTACGATATCTTACTCTCTTTTTTTTAACAGTTAGTAACCACATATGCACAGTTGATGTCAGAGCCGATGTGAAGCACCATTGATGCGTTAACACTTTCCTTATTCCTTCAAACTGATTCTGTGAGTTACAATTACTCTTACGGCTTTTACTCAACTTAATCTCCATTTATGTATATCTATCTGCTCGTTGTTTCTTATCTTTTTGACTTTAAATGACTATTTCGCAAAACATTTTTGATTCCTTCTTTGTATACTGGAACTATATAGATGCTTGACACAAATCCACTTTTGGTGATGGTTTTTTAAGGTGTAAAAAAGTTTTAGCTCACGTTAAGAGACTCCAAATTATATAAGGTTGACTAGTGATTTTAAATGTTTTTCGATTTTGCCACATATATTATGTGTAGTATGGGCATTAGGTATTGTTTGTGACTGTATTCATTAGTTGATTAAGCATACTCTTGATAGCTGTCTGTATTTTGTCTAGGCACTGGCGAACATATTGTATGGCCCCCTGGCGAAGGCACATGCCGAAACGCGCGTAGGATTACGGAAAAAATCCCAAGGCCATTTGATACATTGAATTAATTGTTCAACAGATTGCAAATATTATGTGTTTGATTGTTTTTTCTATATTGTGTATCTCTTGATGTTTATCTTGTGGAGACCATCCATGTCATCCCTGTTTCATCATTTGCATATATATAACAATTAAATAACTGTGATTATTCCTATATATGTATCTTGAATTTAAAAATGAACTCCCAAAAATATTTTTTAATTAAAACTATTAAACATGTGTTATAAAAATATTTTTTCTATTTAGTTTTGCTTACAAGAGTCATGCTGTTTATGTTTGTTTAAATCAAGATATTTATCCTATCTTCCTAAATCTTTGCTTCTTTACATTCAAATTCTCTATACCCTGATTTAGGAAGAATAATCAGGGGTATCCCTCTGTTTTTTTCATACATTGAACTGGTGTATGCAAAGAGGAGCCTACTGCTCCCCCAGTGCAGGACTTCAAAGCACTCTAAGAGTGCACCCACCCAGCTCCAATACACTAAACCCTGTCTGGGAGGTGGTGACACCTCCCTGTGACAGGATGCCTATTGTTGGGCCTCCTCCACTGCGAGTTTCGGTCATCAGCAGGAGGGCAGCCCAGTGTCTGTGACTGGTGGCATCCATTTTGTGATGCCAGGGCTCTTCAGGATTCTACTGTGTTTCCACAGTAGGTACATGTCTATCCCTCTATAAGGGTGGGATCATACTCCCACACCAGTTACTGGTGTGGGGGTATGATTCCAAAGTGTTTGACACCAAACACGACATGATTTAATGCAGCCATTCCAAAGTTATCATTTACCGCGAGGTTGTAATGCACTTAAGAGTATATGGTTTGACTGCATTCACAAACAGCCCCAGAGAATGGGCTCTGAGAGCTGCAGTGGGGCCCTGCTCAGGCAGAGGCACCCCCTCACATGGAAACCAAGCACCCTGCCCTCAGGATTGATAGGGCCTGCCTTAGGGGTGACTGATAGATTTAGATGTGTGTGCAGGGTGAGATATAGTGAACCTACATCTCAGTGAGGAGTGCTAACACTACCGCACCCAGGCGGCAGTAGGAGGCCTGTGGTGTCAGATTTAGTCTGCTTCCCAGGGGTGGCATAATACATTCTTCAGCCCCTGGTAGGCCTGTGAAGTACCTATGCCCTTGGTACCTAAGGTACCATATACTAGGGACTCATAAGGCACCACAGTATCCAATCACTAGTGCATCTAATATGCACTCCATGTTGTTTAGAGAGAACAGAGAGGCTGGGGCCCTGATTAGCAGGGTCCCAGCCAGACTATAGCCAGAAACCAGTGTAAACATCAGAAAAAAGTGGGGGCAACATAAGAGGCGGATCCTACTCTCCTACAACCCCCCTTTCCTTAATAAGTGCTTCGTGGGCGCCCTGGATGGGCACCTACCTATAACTTAGAGAGGCCCTGAGGGATGGGGTCCCTCGGGCCACAATAGGCTGAAGGCTGAAGGCTGTGCGCAGTGTGGGAGTGGCTGTCTGCGTGGGGTTTGGGCGGTATATCAGGGATAGAAGTTTAAGCAGGATAAATGTAGCAAATTTGTACCACAATAACTTATTAATTATTACCAGTGGAGACAGTTTCCAACTCTTACTTAAACATTTCCTCATACATCAATATTTGTTGGTATTAACCAGGGCATCATTGCTATGTAGAGAGAAGCAAGTATCATAGACATAAACAAAACATAATTTGCTTTTGACGACTTTAGTTGGGGAAGTACAAAAATAATGTACATAAAGATATATGTCCAATCAAAGGAAATTTTACAATGGCATAGTTGCCCTGCGGCCGAACCTCCACCGCATACGACCGAATGTTGTGCACAGCAGTAGTTTGGATTTACGTATGGTAGCAAAATATTACTTTACATTGATAAAAAACCTAGGAATTCACTGAAAAAAAGGTTAAAGTAACATCATAGTTAGGTAAGAATTTCAGTGACAATGTAACTTTTTTAAATGTACACAATCCCTTAAATTCACCAGTTATGGTTAGCTCTGGTAGCTTTAACTAGTGCTCTAAGGTAACTATAACTCTCACCCTCACCATGCACTGCTAATTACCCAACATATTACATCACACATGACATCTTCAATGACATCATCAAATTATTGATGAGAAAACTGTGCCTGGAGGGGCCCGAGTTATAGTTACTTTAGGACACAAGTTATAGTTACTTGAGATAACTTGAAATGATGAATTTCAGTGGTTTGGTACATTTAAAACATTATGTTGTCACTGAAAATCTCACCTGACTCGAATGTTACTATAACCTTTGGTTTTTTTCCAGTGAATCTACCTCCTACGATACATCTATTTGGTATAGTAGGGTCAAGTCAGCCGATCCTGCTCTGAAAGCAGCCCCTGGGCGTGCGGCCTACACAGGACATGCCAGAGGGGCAGAATGGCTTGTCTGGCACTGGTTCAGGCAATTCGTTAATGTTGGGCATTAACTACTGTTAGTTACCCTTCCACCATCATGAAGTGCCTTATCCTTGGGTTCTCTACTAGTTGGCGTGCAGCCGTCCCTAGAGATCTACACTGGTTGCAGATTTGTAGTCATTGCCGCGTACATAAACGTGCATTTCTAGTCTCATCAGTTGAAAACAATTAAGCAGTCTCAGGTCAAGTGTCCATCGTAGTCCCTGACTCTCCCAACTTGTGACGAACCTCTAGAGATAGAGCCCTCTGTTAGTTAATGCTGGTCTCCAAACCTCCACCTCGGGAACTCTCCCTGGGTGAAGCCAAGCAGCAAACATGCATGTGATGTGGTCTCTGGAGCAGAGAATCCTAAACCCTTCTGCAGACGGTGGTCCACGGAGGGGCTCTGGCCACGGTCTGAGCAGCTCATGGTTCCTCGATCCTGGGGCCAGCATTTCACGTCATGGAGATTCTGCTGAGATTTGAGGAAAGATCGCACCAGAGATGGACTTTACAAAGGGAAGGGCACGCGCTCTAAGGGTGAGTTTTTCTTCTGAAACAAATTTCCAAACGTTCAGAAGAGGTCCTGGCGGAGATGGCCCGGGGTAGGGGTGGCGGGGTGATGAGACGCCTGGTCTCATCATCAGTTGTTACCCCTGGAATCCGGCTAAATCGACAGGGAGCTCTGGGCCTGCCCTGTCATCAAACAAGAATAACTCTTAGCAAAAACAGCACCGCTCAGGACCCTCTGTAGGGGGCATTGACTTAAAGACGGGGGGGGTACAGTGTCTGTGAGTGTCTAACCTGGGTGCAGGTTTATCACTCTAGGGAGCATATTCTAAAGGACTTATCGCCGATATATCGGCACTTTAGCACCGCAAAAGTGGTGATACATTTATCGCCCTATTCTCAAGCTGGTGCAAACTGTCGATATCGACAGTGATCCAGCGATAGCTGCCGCAAAAAACATCGCCATGGATACGGATGAGGGCGACAACTAACGCTAATGATATGCAGAGTAGGCGTTCCCGTGCAAAAGCTCACGAAAACACCACTTCACGATATTCTCAACGATCAGCCAGATCGGCGATACGATCCAAACCAGACGATAAGGCACGTTAGCAGCAGGGATTTAACATCTGCCTTCTACTGGTGTTAAGCAGGATGACAACCTGCAGTAGAAAGGGAGCCCAGCCCAGAGCCACATCTGAAGACCAACAGATGCCATGGAGCTACTGATCATGCAGCTCGGAGACCCAAGAGGGCCACAACACCCACCGCCACCACCCCCAGGTCCCCCCCCCCTCCATACACCCTTCCTGGACATCCAACAAGGCAGCGCAGAACAAGACAGCGGACCTTCCCAAAACGCACCAGCCTCAGAGACTTAACACCAGAGGATGTCATTGCCCACTACAGGCTCAAAAGGACAACCATCCTCCGCATCCTGACCCACATTGCCCACAGGCTGATGGTACCAACACAGCGGACAACCAACATCCCTACACAGACAAAGCTGCTGGTTGTGCTGCACCTGTTGGTCTCTGGTACCTTCCAACCAACAACTGCCAGAGTCGGAGGAGTCTCACAGCCAGCCCTATCAAAGTTCCTCACACCTGTCTTGGATGCCATCATCAGCTCAGTACTCCAGCACCTTCACTTCCCCCACACTGCGCAGGAACAGCTGGAGACCAAGCAAGGCTTCTACGCCATAGCTGGCTTCCTGCACGTGTTGGGGGCAATTGACTGCACACATGTCATACTTGTACCCCCTGCCAACACTGCACACAATTACCGCAACAGAAAGCACACGCATTCCATCAATTTGCAGGCAATAGTGGACCACCGGGGACTCTTCACCAACCTCGTCGCCAACTACCCTCGCAGTGTGCATGATTCCTACATCTTCCGACAGTCCATCATCAACCAGTGCTTCGAGGATGGCACCTATGGAAATGCACTGCTCTTTGGTAAGTACCAAATGAACACACCACCCACCTCAACTCCACAATCATTCAACTCACCACTGTGGGAATGCACATGTTACAAATTCACATACAACATGCCAAATCACATGCCCACCTACCAGACACAACAACACAAGTAACTGTGGTAACCGTGGCCAGCCACGTAGGCACACCATCCACATTATGGCACCTCTGCCACACAATTGCAGAATGTGGGGAGAGATGGGAACCAAGTCTGTGCGAAGGATGCAAGTAACCCATGAATGAGAATGTTCACAATGCCAAGTGTGGCGGTGATGTGCTGGACAGACTTCAGTATGCAGAGCACAGACATGTCCATGTGGACATATACTGCTGGTGTTTGTAGTGTTGTGGACAGTGGACACAACCATGTTACCTCAGGCAGTGGGGAAGACCTTGGACATGTAGCTATGTCGTCTCTCCCCCTGTAAGAGTAAGCAGAGTGGGCTGGGCTGGTGTACGCCAGTCCAGCGTAGGAGTTGGAATAAATAGCCCTGGGCTCTGGGTGTGGTTCACTTCCGGGATGGCCACCAAAGTAACTACTGCGTGTGTCTCTGTGTCCGCCATATCCTGGCCATAGGCCTACACACACGTGGCTCACCACCTTCAACGGCCAATATCACAGTGTCGTTGTCAGGCTTGTAGACATGCGCAGACATGACAAGGGTGTGTCTTAGGAGTGCAAGTGATGCAACCGCGCAGCGCACACAAGTGAATTGGCCCGGGGGGAGGGAGGAGCAGCTGTGAGGCTATGTAATACACATTGATACCACACATTTGCCACAAGCAAGATATGTCATACATGAATCCCAAAGTCACACACATCACACACCACTAAACTAATAAGCCTGCCAACACAGAATGCAGAACCACTGATTGACACATGTCTCTCTCCCCTGTCACAGGTGATCAAGGATATGCACTCTGCCCGTGGATGATGACACCCCTCCGAGCCCCGAACACCCTGGCCCAGAGGCAGTACAATGCGGCCCACAAACGCACCAGGGGCATTGTGGAGAGCTCATTTGGCGTGTTAAAGTCATGTTTCAGGTGCCTGGACATCACAGGTGGAAGACTCCTGTACAGCCTAGAGATATTGTGCAAGATGATCGTTGCATGTTGTGTGTTGCACAACATATGTGTATGCAGCAATGCACCATGGATACAAGTGCCAGATGCACCGGACGATGATGATGAAGATGAGGCAGGTTGACCACACTCCAGTGCAGCTGCAGTAGGAATAGCCCGAAGGAACAGAATCATTAACCTTTTTTCACATGAGTACGTCACATTGTGACTGTCCTTAGCAATCATGGAACAAAATGACCACAGGCACAACATGTGCAAATAAATTCATTCCAACACACATTCCCTGTGTACATGTCACTCCTCTGCATAAGCACGTCACTTTGAAAAGTGTAAGTGCAACATTTAGTGCTAACAATATCACAAATGGCAAATAGATGGTGGGTGTGTCACCTCTGTACAGAGAGGCTGTTTAGGGTGTCACATATTCAAAATGCCATTTCAGGGTGTCAAAGATAGTACGTGATCCCAGAAAAGACAACAGGGCGTGTTTTGGGGTCAAATATGTACCACCATGATGCAAAGAGTTGCACCCTGTGACTCAAGTCCACAACATTAGCAACATGGACGTGAGGGGGAATCACTGCCCCTACATTCATCCATACTTTCATACTTGATTGATCATAGACATGACACATCTGTGCGAGCTAGAATGTTTTATTCACATTCGGTGGAGTGTTGAAGCTGGAGCAAGACAGGGCCATGCAAACCCCTCTTTACATTGTTGTCCTGTGGTGGGCCAGCCAGAATCCTTTAGGGATTGACAAATTCATCGGTAGAGGAAGAGTTCAGTCTGCAGTCTCATTGTTGTGTCATTGGCGACCAAACAGAATATGGCAGTCCATGTCGAGGTCCAAGGTGAGTGTTGCAGAGTGCATCGGGGGACAGTGGAAGGTGATGATGCAGAGGGCAGAACCAAGCAGAAACAGGCCATATGACGGAGATGAATGCTACCGCTTCCTTCATACCAATAATGCAGATTCATCCACATATTCGTCCTCTGATGTCTCATGTGCCTCACATGTGGGTGGTGGTGTTCTGTCTCCAGCACTGTGTGGCAGTTACACATCAGGAGCCAGAGGTGGATTGTCTGCCGCACTATGAGGCACTGACACTTCAGGGGGCTGAGGTGTGGCTGGAGTAGTAACAGCTTCTTGGCATAAAAGGAAATAATTCGAATGTTTCAACATAGACTACAATGAGCACTATGGAGGTTCTTCCAATGTCCAGCCGGACAGAGGGATATTTATTCAAGTGAGGTAACAAAAATGGGCAAAATACAAGGCACAACAAAGATGGCGAACGGCACAGTCCTGTACCGAGCGTTTGAAAAGAAGGTGTAAGTGGTATAGATGCAGGAAGGAAGCAACAGGCAAAAAGAGGGGAGAGAGCAAAAGGCGGCTTACATTTACATAATAATACTATGTAAGCTCAAACCAACAAACAGCACACTCATTTTTTCACAATGGTTAAATAGTGGTGTTTGTTACATAGGTCGACGTTTCGATCCCTAGCTCTCAATACTAAGGGATCATCATCAGGACTAGGAATTGAACTGTTGCCTGATAGAAAGTGTCAAGGAGCCTGTAGGGTAGTAAGACAAGAAAAAGGAACAACAAAAAATTGGTAAATAAACAATAAAGCAAGTCCACCTTACTACGAACAAAACTGGTCAGGAGACCGTTAGAGGGGTGTAAAATTCCGCTACGTGAAGAGGGTGAGTGCATGTACATGTGAGGGTACACATGCGGAAGGAAATGGCAGCGTTGTTGCAGTGCAGTGCAGTGACGCACAAAGTGAAGACAAGACCAAGGAGGTCAAGGACGGTGAGGAAACAGGTGGGGACGTGAAGAGTGCCCGTATGGATCAAACAGAGAAGTTGCTAATGATGCGTGGTCCGTCATTGCAGGAATTAAAATTCGAGAAAGATGCTAACGACGCGTGACCCATTAGACAAGGAATGGATGTGTGTCCTACCGAGAGAGGAGGGTGAAAACAATGGTGGTGGGACGGAGGGGGTGGCGCCGTGCTGTTGGGAGCAAGTTAGTGCTGACGAGGCGGGATCCGTCATTGCAGTTTAGGGGACCGGGTTCAGGTGTGAAAAAAGGGGGAAGGGGGGGGCGGGGTGTGTGCTAACCTGGGAGCCAGCTCGCAGTGGAACTGGGAAGGCTCGGTGAATGCCAGGGGCAGCTCAATGGGTGCCTGGAGTTCGTCGGCAATACGTGAAAGCCTGACGAGGGCGTCTGGAACAGCCAACCGATAAGGAGGGCTGGAGCTGGAAAAGGAAAGGATAATGTTGACGGGACCCCAACAAGAATCGACTAGTAAGTTCCGGGGCCGTCGTAGGAAAGGGCTTACCTTATGAATAAAAACCTGGGCGCAAGGAGCCAGAACCGAGTGTTCATGGGCCTGCGGTGGACAGTCTATGCAGCGGAGTGGGCTGCCAGACAAGGCGGGACCGGAGCTGGGAGAAAGTTAAAATAAGGAGATTATATGGGGGAGCACATAGTTTGCGCTCTGGCGGATGGCATGTGGATCAAGGCTTACCTCTCAATGAGTAGCTGGCGGCCGGAGGAAGCACGGGTCTGCTTTTCCGTTCGGCGTGATAGCAAGGAACAAACGGGACTGTGGGTGTTTTAAGGCTGGCCCGGGGAGTGGGCGAAAGCAAGGGAGGACTATGACGGGGATCGGGAAAGGCCGGCGGCCATGATGGAATGGGGAGGAAGGTGAGGGGCTACGTGAGCATGCTTTAGGAATAGACAATTGTCACTGGAAGTTGACAAACCGTAAAACAAAGGGACACATAATAAAATGAACACAAATGACTTGGAGGTTGATGATAGCAATTGTCAACACGGGGAAAAAAAGCAGCTGAACATTATTTGCGTAATTTTACAAATCAGGTTTAGGCATGGAGTCCCAGCGGGGGTAATCATGCCAACTTATAGTGACTGGAGCGAGGAAAACAGGTGATTCACAAATCGCACATGATTACAGTAAGGATGTCCAGTCTTCTGTTCTATTGAGTCCAGTGTTGATAGAATTGAACAGAATGATTGTCTTAAGTTCCTCTCTGTTTAAAAGTTGAGCCATGTTGCCACCTCTTGGAGGCAACTTCAATGATTTGAGTACCGTCCAGCGCAAATCGTCCTCATTGTGGTTGGCCTCAGTGAAATGTTCAACCAGGGGGGCGTTCTGTGTATTGCATCGGATACGGCTTCTGTGCTGACAGATTCTGGTCTTGATTTTTTGGGTGGTCTGTCCGATGTATATCTTCAAACAAGGGCATTGGATAAGGTAAATGACATTGCAGGAATTACAATTTGTGAAAGCTTGACAATGCACTGTAATGTTATCAAATGTGAAACTTTTTCCTTCAATGGTGAACACACAGACATTGCACGAACCGCATTTGGAATGACCAACGATGGGGGACAGACCCCAACTGGCAAGGAGGGTAGTATTGGGAGCGACAGGTAGTGCAGCCCTGACCAGATGGTCCTTCAGATTCTTGCTTTTTTTGAAGGCAAATAGTGGTTTATCAATAGTGAGATTCCCTGCATTTAGAATGGGCCAGTGGTGTAGTATCGCTTTTCTCAATTTGTTGGATACCAAAGAGAAAGTGGTCACACAGGCAATTCTCTGCAGTTCTTTTTTGGGTTTGGGAGTCAAAAGCACCTCCCGGGGACAATACCAAGCTCTTTTTGAAGCATTTTTTACGATTCTTTTAGGATAGCCTCTGTCTTTTAGTTTGGAGGCCAAAACAGCAGATTCTCTGAAATAATCAACCCTACAGGAGCAATTTCTCCTTATTCTCAAAAATTGAGAGTAAGGCAATGAATCCCTTAGAGCCCTAGGGTGATTGCTGGTGTAGTTTAATAGGGTGTTGCGTTCTGTGGGCTTACGGAAGAGGCGTGTGAGTAGTTCACCATTGTCATGGAAAATCGTAAGGTCTAGAAATGCTATGGAGGCGGTGTCAGTGGTGGTAGTGAAAGATAAACCAGAGCAGTTGTTGTTCAGCCAGTGTAAGAATTGGCGTAGAACATCGACGTGCTGTTTCCAAATGATGAAGATGTCGTCGATGTATCTACGCCAAAACACGATGCCTGGGAAGAACGGATTGGAGGCAGTCAGAATGACATTGGTCTCTAATTGGTCCATGAAGAGTATTGCCAGATTTGGGGCAAAAATGGCCCCCATTGACGTGCCTTTGATCTGTTGGTAAAAGGTGTTATTGAAGCTGAAAAAATTACGGGTTAAGCAAAGTTCAAGAAGCTGTAGTATGAAATTGCTGGGGACAGCATGTGGGCGTGGACGTGAGTCTAGTGTTTTTTGGATTACTAGAAGGGCAGCAGTCTGGGGGATATTAGTGTACAATGACTCAACATCCATAGTACACAGAGTTTCAGTCAAAGGATCGAAAGGATGATGCTCAACCATGTTAATCATTGCCATCGAGTCTCGGACAAAGCATTGAGTGGTGGGGATAAAGTCTTTAATGAAGAAATCTACATAAGAACCCAGTGGTTCTAAGATTGAACCGCAGGCAGAAACAATGGGACGGCCCGGAGGGTTTGAAATATTTTTGTGGACCTTGGGTAGCGTGTATATAACGGGTGTGCGTGCTGACTTAACGTTGAGAAAATTAAACTCCTTTTTTGAAAGGAAGCCAGCAAGGAGACCCTCTGTGGTTGTCTTGAGGATCAAACCCTGAATCTCTTTAGTAGGATTCGAAGCCAACTTCAAGTAGTGTTCTGTGTTGTCAAGTTGGCGTTGGATCTCCGATATGTACGCTGTTTTTTCCTGGAGCACTATTCCACCACCTTTATCTGCACTTTTGATGATCAAGGAGTCGGTGTTCTTTAACTGGGTGATAGCTTGTTTCTCTTTGCGTGTAATGTTAAATGGGATGAACCTTTTGTTGTTCTGTAGATTAGAGAGATCTTTCAATAACATTTTCTCAAAGGTGATTACCTCTGGGGGTACCATACTGGCTGATGGTGAGAAAGTGGATGGGGGCCGGAAGGGAGTATTAGCCACTTGATCTGGCATAGGGTGCAGTTGGAAAAATGCTTGTAGGCGGATGCGCCGGAAAAATCTGAGAAGCTCAGTCTGAAGGTCCATGAAATTGGGTGGAATTGTAGGGACAAAGGATAAACCTTTTTTGAGGAGAGAGAGTTCGTCGGGGGTCAATGAGTGAAAGGAGAGATTGAAGATGGGAATCACATCAGTATGTTGGTTGGCAGAAGTATCTGTCATTACCATTGTTAAAAATTGTTGCGTGTGCGTCTCTCTCCCGGTGGATTGTACCACCGCTGAGTTTTCTTCACTCTGCCTCGTTGGGGTTGCTCTTGTTGGCCCCTGGCTAAAAAAGTGTTTTGATTTAAGCCTCCACGTCTAGTGGTACTAGTTCCCTCTCCTGGGTCTGAGTTGTCGGATGAATCAGCAGATGTATCCGAAAAGCCACAACTTAGTAGGCTTTTCGGATACATCTGCTGATTCATCCGACAACTCAGACCCAGGAGAGGGAACTAGTACCACTAGACGTGGAGGCTTAAATCAAAACACTTTTTTAGCCAGGGGCCAACAAGAGCAACCCCAACGAGGCAGAGTGAAGAAAACTCAGCGGTGGTACAATCCACCGGGAGAGAGACGCACACGCAACAATTTTTACCAATGGTAATGACAGATACTTCTGCCAACCAACATACTGATGTGATTCCCATCTTCAATCTCTCCTTTCACTCATTGACCCCCGACGAACTCTCTCTCCTCAAAAAAGGTTTATCCTTTGTCCCTACAATTCCACCCAATTTCATGGACCTTCAGACTGAGCTTCTCAGATTTTTCCGGCGCATCCGCCTACAAGCATTTTTCCAACTGCACCCTATGCCAGATCAAGTGGCTAATACTCCCTTCCGGCCCCCATCCACTTTCTCACCATCAGCCAGTATGGTACCCCCAGAGGTAATCACCTTTGAGAAAATGTTATTGAAAGATCTCTCTAATCTACAGAACAACAAAAGGTTCATCCCATTTAACATTACACGCAAAGAGAAACAAGCTATCACCCAGTTAAAGAACACCGACTCCTTGATCATCAAAAGTGCAGATAAAGGTGGTGGAATAGTGCTCCAGGAAAAAACAGCGTACATATCGGAGATCCAACGCCAACTTGACAACACAGAACACTACTTGAAGTTGGCTTCGAATCCTACTAAAGAGATTCAGGGTTTGATCCTCAAGACAACCACAGAGGGTCTCCTTGCTGGCTTCCTTTCAAAAAAGGAGTTTAATTTTCTCAA
This sequence comes from Triturus cristatus, assembly GCF_964204655.1. NCBI lineage: Eukaryota > Metazoa > Chordata > Amphibia > Caudata > Salamandridae > Triturus > Triturus cristatus. Next base: position 17,240,115 of record NC_140592.1, on the reverse strand, counting down.
CGTTAAGTCAGCACGCACACCCGTTATATACACGCTACCCAAGGTCCACAAAAATATTTCAAACCCTCCGGGCCGTCCCATTGTTTCTGCCTGCGGTTCAATCTTAGAACCACTGGGTTCTTATGTAGATTTCTTCATTAAAGACTTTATCCCCACCACTCAATGCTTTGTCCGAGACTCGATGGCAATGATTAACATGGTTGAGCATCATCCTTTCGATCCTTTGACTGAAACTCTGTGTACTATGGATGTTGAGTCATTGTACACTAATATCCCCCAGACTGCTGCCCTTCTAGTAATCCAAAAAACACTAGACTCACGTCCACGCCCACATGCTGTCCCCAGCAATTTCATACTACAGCTTCTTGAACTTTGCTTAACCCGTAATTTTTTCAGCTTCAATAACACCTTTTACCAACAGATCAAAGGCACGTCAATGGGGGCCATTTTTGCCCCAAATCTGGCAATACTCTTCATGGACCAATTAGAGACCAATGTCATTCTGACTGCCTCCAATCCGTTCTTCCCAGGCATCGTGTTTTGGCGTAGATACATCGACGACATCTTCATCATTTGGAAACAGCACGTCGATGTTCTACGCCAATTCTTACACTGGCTGAACAACAACTGCTCTGGTTTATCTTTCACTACCACCACTGACACCGCCTCCATAGCATTTCTAGACCTTACGATTTTCCATGACAATGGTGAACTACTCACACGCCTCTTCCGTAAGCCCACAGAACGCAACACCCTATTAAACTACACCAGCAATCACCCTAGGGCTCTAAGGGATTCATTGCCTTACTCTCAATTTTTGAGAATAAGGAGAAATTGCTCCTGTAGGGTTGATTATTTCAGAGAATCTGCTGTTTTGGCCTCCAAACTAAAAGACAGAGGCTATCCTAAAAGAATCGTAAAAAATGCTTCAAAAAGAGCTTGGTATTGTCCCCGGGAGGTGCTTTTGACTCCCAAACCCAAAAAAGAACTGCAGAGAATTGCCTGTGTGACCACTTTCTCTTTGGTATCCAACAAATTGAGAAAAGCGATACTACACCACTGGCCCATTCTAAATGCAGGGAATCTCACTATTGATAAACCACTATTTGCCTTCAAAAAAAGCAAGAATCTGAAGGACCATCTGGTCAGGGCTGCACTACCTGTCGCTCCCAATACTACCCTCCTTGCCAGTTGGGGTCTGTCCCCCATCGTTGGTCATTCCAAATGCGGTTCGTGCAATGTCTGTGTGTTCACCATTGAAGGAAAAAGTTTCACATTTGATAACATTACAGTGCATTGTCAAGCTTTCACAAATTGTAATTCCTGCAATGTCATTTACCTTATCCAATGCCCTTGTTTGAAGATATACATCGGACAGACCACCCAAAAAATCAAGACCAGAATCTGTCAGCACAGAAGCCGTATCCGATGCAATACACAGAACGCCCCCCTGGTTGAACATTTCACTGAGGCCAACCACAATGAGGACGATTTGCGCTGGACGGTACTCAAATCATTGAAGTTGCCTCCAAGAGGTGGCAACATGGCTCAACTTTTAAACAGAGAGGAACTTAAGACAATCATTCTGTTCAATTCTATCAACACTGGACTCAATAGAACAGAAGACTGGACATCCTTACTGTAATCATGTGCGATTTGTGAATCACCTGTTTTCCTCGCTCCAGTCACTATAAGTTGGCATGATTACCCCCGCTGGGACTCCATGCCTAAACCTGATTTGTAAAATTACGCAAATAATGTTCAGCTGCTTTTTTTCCCCGTGTTGACAATTGCTATCATCAACCTCCAAGTCATTTGTGTTCATTTTATTATGTGTCCCTTTGTTTTACGGTTTGTCAACTTCCAGTGACAATTGTCTATTCCTAAAGCATGCTCACGTAGCCCCTCACCTTCCTCCCCATTCCATCATGGCCGCCGGCCTTTCCCGATCCCCGTCATAGTCCTCCCTTGCTTTCGCCCACTCCCCGGGCCAGCCTTAAAACACCCACAGTCCCGTTTGTTCCTTGCTATCACGCCGAACGGAAAAGCAGACCCGTGCTTCCTCCGGCCGCCAGCTACTCATTGAGAGGTAAGCCTTGATCCACATGCCATCCGCCAGAGCGCAAACTATGTGCTCCCCCATATAATCTCCTTATTTTAACTTTCTCCCAGCTCCGGTCCCGCCTTGTCTGGCAGCCCACTCCGCTGCATAGACTGTCCACCGCAGGCCCATGAACACTCGGTTCTGGCTCCTTGCGCCCTGGTTTTTATTCATAAGGTAAGCCCTTTCCTACGACGGCCCCGGAACTTACTAGTCGATTCTTGTTGGGGTCCCGTCAACATTATCCTTTCCTTTTCCAGCTCCAGCCCTCCTTATCGGTTGGCTGTTCCAGACGCCCTCGTCAGGCTTTCACGTATTGCCGACGAACTCCAGGCACCCATTGAGCTGCCCCTGGCATTCACCGAGCCTTCCCAGTTCCACTGCGAGCTGGCTCCCAGGTTAGCACACACCCCGCCCCCCCCTTCCCCCTTTTTTCACACCTGAACCCGGTCCCCTAAACTGCAATGACGGATCCCGCCTCGTCAGCACTAACTTGCTCCCAACAGCACGGCGCCACCCCCTCCGTCCCACCACCATTGTTTTCACCCTCCTCTCTCGGTAGGACACACATCCATTCCTTGTCTAATGGGTCACGCGTCGTTAGCATCTTTCTCGAATTTTAATTCCTGCAATGACGGACCACGCATCATTAGCAACTTCTCTGTTTGATCCATACGGGCACTCTTCACGTCCCCACCTGTTTCCTCACCGTCCTTGACCTCCTTGGTCTTGTCTTCACTTTGTGCGTCACTGCACTGCACTGCAACAACGCTGCCATTTCCTTCCGCATGTGTACCCTCACATGTACATGCACTCACCCTCTTCACGTAGCGGAATTTTACACCCCTCTAACGGTCTCCTGACCAGTTTTGTTCGTAGTAAGGTGGACTTGCTTTATTGTTTATTTACCAATTTTTTGTTGTTCCTTTTTCTTGTCTTACTACCCTACAGGCTCCTTGACACTTTCTATCAGGCAACAGTTCAATTCCTAGTCCTGATGATGATCCCTTAGTATTGAGAGCTAGGGATCGAAACGTCGACCTATGTAACAAACACCACTATTTAACCATTGTGAAAAAATGAGTGTGCTGTTTGTTGGTTTGAGCTTACATAGTATTATTATGTAAATGTAAGCCGCCTTTTGCTCTCTCCCCTCTTTTTGCCTGTTGCTTCCTTCCTGCATCTATACCACTTACACCTTCTTTTCAAACGCTCGGTACAGGACTGTGCCGTTCGCCATCTTTGTTGTGCCTTGTATTTTGCCCATTTTTGTTACCTCACTTGAATAAATATCCCTCTGTCCGGCTGGACATTGGAAGAACCTCCATAGTGCTCATTGTAGTCTATGTTGAAACATTCGAATTATTTCCTTTTATGCCAAGGACCTTTGTTCTTTAAAATAAGTTATTACCCGAGGTCCCTAGGCTACCAAAACGGGTCCCCTTGTTCTTTTCTCTACTTACTGGAGTAGTAACAGCAGCATTCATCCGCACCAGGCCTTGTGGCAGCAATGCCGTGATGAGGGTCTGCAGAGCATGGAAGATCCCAGCTACATCTCGCTGGAGTGCAGCCGTGGCAGCCATTCTTTCCACCTGCATCCACTCCATGTTCTCCATGTTTCTCTGCAAGTGTCCCAACTCCCTGGTGACATCGCTGGAGCCACTCTGACTAGACAGTTTTTCGTGTCTCAGAGTCAGGACTCCAACGATGTCAGCCATGAATCATTGGAGAGCATGGAGCAGACTGTGGGTGTCCGTTAGGGACTGTAAGTGGTCCTCGATGGGACTTAGACACCCACGTATGGCATCTAGTTTGGCTGCCATAAGGTCGAACCCCACCCTGCACCTGATCAGCCATCTTCTCCTGGCACCTTAACACACACCGTTGGAAGGCCATGTGTTGTTCATGTGGGTCCTGGGAGACAGCTGTGGTGGTGGGTGCTTCCTACTGTGCAGTCTGTGCAGGGGGTGGGGTCTCCTTGATGCAGCTGGGATGCCCTGCTCCTGGGGGTGGGGTGCTGAGGGTGTCCATGAGCTGTTGGAGGGCATCGGTGTCGATGGTGTGAGGTCCTCTTCGTCATCAGAGAAGAGAGGTTGGGACTGCTCTGCAGGAGGTGTTGATTCTCCCTCTGCAATGTGAAGGGGAGATGCAGTTTAACATTGTTTTCACATGTATGTTGACGCATTGTACAAGTTTACATACAGACTGCATGACAATGTACATTGTGACTGTTTGGGAGGAGCTTCCTATTTGATATGGGACAGTGGACATTTTGACAGCATCACGGATGTGTGTTTGTGCTTGTGCATTATTATCTCACATTTCCCTGCTATGCCAAATGTGATTGGCCAGTTTCTACACACAAGCGGCACCAGTTGTGTCCTCTGTTCTGTTGTGAATGTGTTGCAGTTTGTACCACATTGTTGTCAATGTTGATGTGCCCTGAATGTTAAGTGTGTGTGCTGCATTTTAGGAGAGTCGCCCCTGCAGCTCTGATTTTGCTGCCCCTTATCCCTTTTGATGCGGAGTGCCTCTGACTTCTGTGCTTATACAGTGCTGAGATGTTGCATACTTGGGTGAATTGGGCTCTTGGTGGGAGTTGGGACTCTGGAACATGGTTTGTCCGCAGATCTGTTGTTGACGTCAGGGGTTGTTTGTGCACGTGGATGTGTCAGAGTGTGACCTGCTCCTTTACGGATGTGGTCCATACTCAGCCACCTCAGTGTTGTGGCGTGCAACATGTCATGATATGTTGAGTTCAGCCATGCTATTCGCCATACAGTGTCACTTGCATCGTCAGTGTGGCTCACAGACACGCCGCTTTGCTGCATTTGGCACATGTGCATGGGTTTGTTGTGAGTTTGGTGGTGTGTGGGATGGGCCCCCTCTGGGCACATAGTGGATGGGGGCCTACTTGCTGTTCCTAGGTGTGCTGCAGTGTGTCAAGGGGATCAGGGACATGCTCCAGAGTCATTGTGGGTGTGCAGTGTGCTCTACTTAATTGTGCATATGTGCCATAGTGCCCATCTCCCCCACCTCCCCAGTCCCTAGTAGTTACTCACCCTGTTGCTGTTGTGTCAGGTCATGTTAAGCAGTGTCCGGTTCCCCAACTCCTGCCACCGTCTCCACACTGATAACTGTGGACACCATTTCCTCCATCTCATACAGCTCCTCCTGTGGCGCTTGGCTCCCACCTCCAGTCTGCATTGCTGCCAATTTTCTGCTTGGTTTTGCGCTTCACATCATTCTAGCGCCTCTTGACCTCTTCCATTGTCCTCTTCAGCACTCCGACTGCATTCACCTTGTCCACAATGGCCTGCCATATTCCATTTTTTTTGCCAATGACACAGTGGAGGTGATGAACAGTTGTTAATGCTGTTCTGTCATCTCCGTTATCAGGATCCTGTTTTCCTGCAGACTGAACCGCGGAAGGCCAATTAACTCTCGCAGAAAGCGATTTTCAACCAGCCCAAGGATGGACACATCCCTATGCTCCCAGAGCTCCGCTCCGAACAGAGCAGAGGCAAGCACTCAACTATTCAAAATTGACAATGCGGGGAAATGGGACGAAAAGGAGAACCCTTCTGCACTTTTACAAAACCCATGAGGTTTGCTCTAACCTTAGCCTACTCCTATTGATGAGCAAATGCCAATTACCGTGCTCTGTGAGAATAACTCAAAGGTCTCAAAGGTGCGTGCATGTTCCAAGGGGAGCCTCTAAGGGTGGGGTTTGGATGTGTGGTGTTACAAGGATTTAACTCCATATATTCAGTTTTAGAGATATTAATATCTAAACCTCAGGGTACAGAAGGTGTCAAACCTTATTAAAATCTTTTGCAGGCCTATGGGGGATTTTGGAATAAGCAGCGTGTTGTCCACAAACATCAGGGACCTCATCTGATGTTTGCAAGAGATGGTGCATCAGAGCCACCACAATCCAAAAAAGGTGCTAAATCATTAATAAAGAAGCAGAAGAGGGTTTGGGCTAAAACACATCCCTGTCTTACTCCCCTTTTAACAGGGAAAGGCTCTGTCAGTTCTCCCATCTGGCCGCATCCTACTTGTGCAAAGTTATTCTCCTGCAAACGCCTAATCGTGTTTAGCAAGCAATGCGCCACCCCCAGATCATCCAACACCTGCCATAGCTTGGGGCGAGAAACCAAATCAAAAGCTGATCTAAGGTCAACGAATACTACATATAACGGTCCCCGCCCTAGTAAAACTCATTTCTGATAAAGAGGTTGAAATGGAAGCACCTGAACTACTGTACTGGTCCGTGTCTAAACCCGGCCTGCAAGGGTGAAAGTATCTGTGCAGCAGCCATCCATTCTTGAAGCCCTATTCAAAATAACGCTTGCAAATAGTTGTGAAACACAATCTATTAAATTAATGGGCCTATAGTTGGGCGGGATGTCCCGTCCTCCCTTCTTAAAAATGGGGATGATCTCAGCCCCAGCCCATGTAGGGGGTATTGGGGCACCCCTCATTATTGAACTAAATATGAGGGAAAATTAAGGACCCCACACTTTAGGTCTACCTAAAAAAAAGACCACATGGGACCTTATCCAGTCCTGGGCCTTGTGGGGGGAGAATTTTGTTAATTACCGCAACAACCTCCTTGATAGTAATATCTAAGCAGTCCGGGGAATCATCCGTGGTAACATATATACATGATTCTGTACTATTCTCCATAGTGGTTATGCTACTACTATGCAATGTAAACTATGCCAGGTATGGGGTTTTGGCCTCCTGCCCAACCTATGAGATTTTACAAAAAAGAATTCAAGTAATTTAGAAAACAATTGTAAATGTACATTAGCTAATTGAGTCCAATTACTCAACTCAGGTTGGAACCGCTCAAGTAAGCACCGTAGGTCACCCAATCACCCGGTAACTCATCCGTAGAGTCTGCCAGTTAGCGCTTCCGAAAGTGAAATAGCTCTTCATTTGACCATGCGCTGATTAGTAGACAGGGCCAGCCTTCTGTCAAAAGGTTCATCACAGTTAACTCGCACTATAGCCGTTGTCACCTTCAGCTCTAGCGATAAGGGGTTGTGATCGCTATCAGTACGGGAAATCAGCGTCGTATCTATTAAAGCAACCACATCTGGGCATCCTATAAAATATAATCCGAAAGACTAGAGCCCTGAGGTCGATTAAATGTATGACTTCCCTCCCTATCTGAGTTAGACCTACTGTTGCAGGTCTTCAAGCTCTGATTTAAGGTAAAGGCAACTAACTGGACTACAAGAGGAGACCGTCTGACCGCTGCTGTGATTGACAGTCTGGGTATGGAACTTTCTTGATCCTCCTCAAGGGAGTGAAGTTTCAAATGGACATCTAACGGCTCATACTGGCAGTTTAGGTCACCTCAAACAATGGTCATACCTCAGTAAGGAGTGAAGCTAAATGTGTAGATAACAAACTGATCACATCCGACTCGGGCTTACAATATACAGTATGAATATGACATAAGGTAGAATCTGGAAATTTAAGGCTAACGCCGAGTACATCAGGTGAGCTCAGCTTAACTTCTTTGATGGTAGCACAAAGGACGGTCTTTACCCGTATTGTGACTCCCCCAGAGGGCCTGCCTCTCCCTGAGGAGATGGCCAACCCACTTGAGGAAGGAAGCCCTTGGTGAAAGAGTGGGACAGTGGACCAAGTCTCCTGAAACAGGCATATATCATGAGAATCGATAAAGTTGCACCGCTCCGGGTTGGAAAGTTTAGAGTGTAATCCTGCAATGTTCCAACAAACCGGTTTGATAGAAGAGGCTAAGGTCAAACTTGTGTCATCGGGGGCAACAAGGCTTAAATGACTTTCCCTCTCTAAATCATCAAGTCTGTCCACAACCACCAGAACATTATAGTGGTTGTGGACCGGAATGCCAAAAAGTGAGGGCATCGGAAGATTAGGAACAGCCGCTTGGTCACAAAGAGGCTTGAATGCAGGCAGGCTAGGTTTATAGAAGTAGCCCATGGGGAGTGTAAGATATTAGAAGCAACCTGGTGTCTTCTTTCTTGCCCAAAAAGCAGATGCTCAACCAAAGAGGGTGACTTTAAATTTACAACTATATAGTCACCTTGCCAGTCCACAGGCCCGAGGCCAATCCAACCCACCCGTCCTGTCAATAAAATGTTACATTTCAACCTAGGGGTGAAGTCCCTTAGCCGGGATAGCCAACGCAAAGTCTTATTAAGCAGATCCTCATGTGACTCCTGCTGGACCTTTCATGATGAAGGAACTACTGTCAGGACTAAGACATATGGACAAGAAGCTGGAGGAAGATGAATCACCGGTGGTTGATTGTTTGGACTGGATGCCCCATAGGACCAGGTCTCCTTGTATCGTGACACTCAAGTGTCTCCTTTTGATAATGCCAACTTTGAACAGGAGCAGAATCAATGCCCGCAGGAGGAAAGTGCGCTGGGTTTTGACTTGTAATTGGAGCCCTAACAGTTGGATCTCCCTGTGCTGAGGCAAGTGGGCATTGGATGGCTCCAGCCCGCCTTTGGCCTACTGCCAAATTAGGATTTAAGACTGGTACAGCAATGGAATTCAGACAATCTATAGGCCCCCGGCAATTCAAAGACAAAAGCAAAGGTTCAATAGCTTCTAGCCGTGCAAAAACCGGTGAGATTGCCGCTTGCATCAGATCTTTAATCTTATCCAAATAATCATCCAAGGAGAGCGCCCCTTCTAGCAGATTTGGCATCAGACCAATATAACTAACCCCCCTCCCCAGCAGGGGGGTGAGAGTGATCACAGGAGGGAACTGATGTCAGTACAGGTGTTGATGATAACATATCTGTCTGGGTAGATATTCCCCTTTGGCCAGATTTAGCTGGCCACTTTGAGCGGTTGGTGACTGGCACAGACCTTGAAACTGTCTTTTCCCTGGCCACAGATGGCATCTGGCAACTTGCGGTGGGTGTGTCCAAGCTTAGGGCAACAGGTGATTGATCAAGGGTTGTAGCCATTTTCATTGAACTAAGAGTCTCCTCTCTGTGAGACCTATTTCGTTACTGATGGCATTCACCGCTCTTTGTAACATTCTATCGATTGGCGTTGACATGGGGGAGGCGTAGATGCAATCAGGGGCCTCCAACCTTTCTCTTCCCCATTATAATAGATCGGGTATGCCACGAGTAATGGCTGGGGATGAAGGCAAACCAAATTACAAAGGGTGAGGAAAGGTATCTCAGGATGGACCCAGAGGGGATGGCCCAGTCACCTCTTACTCTAGGCTCAGTCTTCGCCTGGGCACGTACCGGCGCGTCCCGCCCTGTGGGACCCCTGCTTGGGCTAAATGCGCCTCCTGGCGCGGCTTGTGATGCTGTTGTGTGAGGAGCAACCTGGCGCTTGTGGTTCGTCGGCCTCACTCCTCGCATCCTCCGGCCTTGCTACCCCATGCTGAGGGACCCCTGCTAGGGTTAAATGCGCCTCCTGGCACGACTTGTGATGGTGTGGTGCAATGAGCAACCTGGGGCTTGAGGTTCCCCACCCACACTCCTCGACTCCTCTGGCCCTGTACTCCTATCTACCAACATGTGAGTGCAGCCCAAGCCTCTCTGTTCAGTACTCCTGAAAGCTCTGGTGTTTTAGGATGATCACATAAGGTCACTGTTGGACCTGGCCCTTTTTGAAGGGTCATCCCTAAACTTTTTGCCTTCCTCCTGTATTTTTTCTGACCTGGTGTTGGCTGATTTATGACTCTGGGCACCTTACCACTGCTGACCAGTGCTAAGGTGCATATGCTCTCCCTATGGTAAAATGTATACATTGATTGGTGTCCATGATTGGTTCATTTGGTTTACTGTCAGCCCCTAGTAGAGTGCACCAGGAGTGCCAGGGCTTGTAAATACAAATGCCGCTAGTGGGCTTGCAGCACTGGTTGTGCCACCCACAGAAGCGGCCTAGTAAAATGTGTCTAGGATCTGCCACTGCAGAACCTGCGTGCGGTCTGGTACCGTCGCGCTGACTGCGCAAGTGCACCCACTTGCCAGTCCCTAAACCTTCCCTTAACTACATATTAGTCACCCCTCTGGTAGGCCCAAGGGCAGGGTGCATTGTAGGCATAAGGTAGGACATGCCCTGATGTGTGTGGCATGTCTTAATAGTGAATTACAGCCATTTTCGTTTTTCACTATTGAAGGCTACCTGCTCTCCATAGGCCAGAATGGGCTGCTGGAGTCACTACACGCTGTGACCCCAGTGGACTCATAGAGCATGGTAGAAAGTCATGTTTAGTATGCCTGGACTCAGAATAATAAAATACTTCTTTTAGTAAAGTTTATTTTAATATCCTGTGTTTGTAAATACTACTTTTAGAAAGTTAGTATTTACTGATCTGGCCATTCAGTCCGCCTCTGCGCTGTGTGTGTGTGTGTTCTGCCTAGCAACAGTAAGGAGCAGGGCTGGGGAATTCCAGGAGACAGGCTGGCTGCCAGGTGGTGGGTAGAGAGATTACACCAGGATGGGTGGGAGGAGTACACCTTGACTCTTGAATAGACCTGTGCTCTGCCAGCACAAAGCCGGCGCCGCCCCCTGTGGAGCGGCTGATGTCTCTGCCCTGCTGCTGAAAGGGAAGCGCAGAGTCACCACAACAAAGTGCTCCAAAAACTGGACTGAGCCAGGCCCAGGCCCCCTGGCGCTAAAGAACAAAAGAATTGGTGTATAAAAGTAGGAGCCTGGCTCCTAAGAAATTAGATCCTGTTTGCGCCAAGAAGAAACTCTGCCTGAAGGAGAAGGACCTGGAGAAGCTGAAGGAGGAATACTGTCTCTCTGCCTGAGAGACTGGCCTGCAGTGGGTGCCTGTCTGCTGGAAGGAGAGGGAAAGCCTGAAGAAAAGGACTTTGATTCAACTTGTGCCTTTAAAACAATCTCCAAGGGCTTGCGTGTGAACTTGCCCCCTGACCTGCGCCCCAGGAACAGTGGGCGCTACCATCCTGAAAGAAGAGGAGAAGTGCCTTGAAGTGATTCAGCAAGCTGACCCCGGAGAACCTGTGCATCCCCTGATCTCGCTGAGCAACGCGACTTCTGCTGCTGGCGTGGCTGCAAACAACGTAAAGGCCTGACAGCCCGAGCACCGTGAACAGTTGCCCCCTCGAGCCGTAGCTCGCAAAGTAAGGTGGAGATCTCCGCGCCTGAGCGCCGAGTCCCTGTGACCCCTGCCGGGTTGTAGAGGCTTCTGCAAAGGACTAAAGTGCCCTGGTTCGCGTCTCCGGCCGAAGCTAACAGCGCGCGGCGCTGTGATCTCACCCCGAGGCTGCCCTCCTGCTTCTGACCCCCTTCGTGGCAACCTGCATCCTGCCCGAGCGCCCCACGAAGCTCCGCCGTCCCCTGGACACTGGGGACACCAGCGCGACGTGGGACACCCCTGGACTGGACCGCGAGGCCGCCACGAACCTTCCCCGTGAAATCTGCAAGGTATTGTGCCAGCGCGTGAAAAGTACGGCCCGTACTTGCCTTTGTACGAACCGTACCTGCCCTGTAACTACGGGTGCCTGGTTCGCACCGTACTGCCTGTGAAGTGCCTTGGTTCGTACCCGCCTTGTAAATACTTGTGCCTGGTTCGCACCGTACTGCCTGTGAAGTGCCTTGGTTCGTACCCGCCTTGTAAATACTTGTGCCTGGTTCGCACCGTACTGCCAGCTGAAATAATGGCGCTTTGAAAAGTGCTCCTTTTGGCTGAGTTCGAGCCGTAACAGCCTTGGTTCGACCCGTACTTACCCTGGGAACAGCAAGGTTCGAACCGTACCTACGTTTTAACCGTACTGCATTGAAAAGCATTACCGGTGCTCACTCGAGAAGAGTGAGACTCGGCAAGCGTACTCCGGCTCACGCGAGAAGCGTGGGAAACGGCAAGGCACTGTAAAAACCTTGCCAAAGGCACCCCAAAGGCGCTACGAAGTGCCCAGAAGACCTAAGAAACCTATTTTAAAGAGAACTGTGCCATTTTTACAACTGTGGACTGCCCGTAAAGCATTTTGAGAGTAACTGGATTATTTTACCAAGAGAACTGTATTTATGCAACCTGCCTGAAAGAAAACCTTTTATATAAAGAATTATATTTTGGACATAAATACAGCCTTGTGTCTTTGTGTGGTGGGGTGGTGATTATTGTGTGGGACAACTTGAACGCTTAACCTATATGCCCTCTGGAAATTTAGCCTGACTGCTCGCGCCACGTTACCTAGAGGGTGAGCAGGGGTTATTTTTAAAGAGGTGATCCTTTGCCCTGACTTAGATGAAAAGGGTCCCTGCTTGTCGCAAGTGCATACCTGCGCCAACCAGAGACCCCGGATTCTAACATTGGTGGCAGCGGTGCGGATTTACGGATTTGCGTTCTTGGTGTCTGCGCAGTGATTACTAACCATTGCACAGTAGACGGTCCAGTAGCTTAAGCCACAGAACTTTTTATGATTTAATTTCGCTTGCCAAGTAAAGAAGATCCCTTGCGTTTGAAGCCATGCCGGGCTCAAACAGCATAGAGAAAACCGCGTCTGAAGCCTCTGAGGCTGGAGAGGTTGAATGGGATGAGTCAAAACTGAACAGCTACAAGAGAACTGAACTCAAGTACTTCTGCAGGAAGCTCAAGGTTCCACATGCAGGATGCAAGAACAGATCAGATCTCTACAAGATGCTGAAAGCCTGGATTGAATCAAGGGGTGCAACTAAGGAAGTTACACCATTGAAACCAGCGGAAAGCGTTCGCAGTTTTGGCAGAGGCCTGTTGCCAGAGGAGCTGGCAGACAGACAGGCCGCCAGGGATCACGAAGTGTTATTGGCAAAGCTGGAATTAAAAATCCAATTGGAGCTAGAAAGCAGAAAGCTGGCTCTGGAAGAAAAGAAAATGGCTCTTGAAGAAAGAAAGATTCAGATGGAGCATGACTTCCTAATGAAGAAATATGATATGGAGCTCGAGAGGCTTGAGGCCATGAGTGTCTCAGCCCAGCAGCAAGAAAGGTGCGTAGCTCAGAGATTGAGCTTTTCTGAGTGGGAGGAGGAATCCAGCTCAGATGGTGGCAGCAATATTGAATTCTCTAGTGCTGAAAGAGTAGTACACACACCCAGAGATGTGGCGCCTGGCTTGAAGGAGGGGGTTAACACACACCAGGAGGTTCAAGGGCATGAGGTAGCTCCAGTAGTGCGCAGTATCCCTGAAGGGAATAGGGTAACTGGCGCAGGGGTTCATAGTCCTAGTGGCGGGAGGGACACTCTACTGGCTCTAGATGAGAGGCGCAGGGAGAGGGGTTCCCCCAACATTGAAGTCCTGGTAGGTGAGTGTGAAGACCGCCCAGAAGAGTGTGGGTTGTGTGACAGAGACAGTCAGATACTGTCTTGCCAGTCTCAGGAGAGTGGTGTGGAGTACGTGTGTGAGGCACTGGATGGTAAGGTGAAGGCTAGTTTGGTTAACCCTGCTAGGGGGCTGTGTGATCCAATTGTGGGAGAGCATATTTTAAGTCCCTGTTTTCCAGAGCTATGTCAACACCTGTTGGAGACCGAGTTCTCTGACCGCAGAGAGCTCACATTGGAGGTAGACCTTTTGGTGGATTCCAGAGGGTCTGGAGAGGCATTGGGGAATGACCCTGTGGGGAGTGGCTCAGGTATCTTCCAACCCAGAGTGGTGGAAGTGGTGCAGAGTAGCCCAGCTAGGTCCCATGGTAGTGGGAGGGGTGTAGGGGCTCACGTCCTGTCTCAGTGGAGAAGGAGTGAGTGTGGGGCTGCGTGCCCCCAGGTGCCCGAAACCCAGTCTCAGAGCCTGGATGGTTCTTTAAGGGAACACCAGGCGGGGAGCCTAGGCTGTCCTGATGGGCCACCCGTTGAGGGGGATCCCCTAGTGTCTGGTGAGCTGGGAGTGTCTGTAAGCAGGCCTCCATCAGTTCTGGTGTCTGGCAGTACCGCTCCAGTTGGGAGGGTGCAGAGGTCCAGATTGAGGGGTGAGAGGGGGAAAGAGTCCCCAGTGGAAGAACCAGTGGGTCAGGGGCCAGCCAGAAGGGCTGCGTCCCCCGTGAGTGACCATGGTGACACCACTTCTGTCCTGGGGGATCTTCAGGCACTGTCAGATGGACAGGGGTCTGGAGATCAGCGCCAGGCAGACTGTCACACGACACATGAGTTATGTGTCACCCTCAGGGGGGGCATGCGTGCTCCCCGGGAAGTCCTGGTGCGCCAGGCGAGCGTTCAACCGCATGGGTTGGACCCAGGGTTGGGAAGCCAGGTTCAGGTGTTGTCTGACCTGGAGGGTGGGACCACTGTAATCAGTGTCCTGACCCATGTTGCTTCTAGGGGTACCACGCCAGTTGGGAGTGGGCAGTACTCTGGAAGGGGGTGCAGAGGGAGGGAGTCCTCGCCTCTGACCCCGGCTCAACTGAAGGGTTTAGACCCTAGGTTGAAGGGCCAGGTTCAGGGTGTCCCCCCTGACCTGGGCACCCAGTTGCAGGATAGAACCCCTGAACTGGTGGGCGAATTGCGCAGGACACCTGCCACAGGTGCCGTGGCAATTCTGGAAGGGGGTGCCACTCCAGGTGGGAGGGTACAGAGCCCCAAGGAGGAGGACCGGGTGCGGGAGAGGCCACCCCAGTCTTTGGTCCAGCCGCTGGGTACAGTCCTGGGGCTGGTGGGTCAGTGCCAGGATGTCATACCTGACCTGACAAGGGGGAGAATGGAAAAAGGGTGCCAAGCACCTGGGGCTACTGGCCCCTGCTCCCTGGCACCACAGAGGATTGAGAGCCCTGAGAGGCATACAGCCTGGGTCTCATCCCTGACTACTGTCAGTGGCCACTGTAGCATTTTGCTGTCTCTCTGGTGGGACACACCTGTGGGCCAGTTAAGGTTAGGTGCTGCACAGGTGGTGTCCACAGGTGAGGAGAAGGGTTCCCCATGGATTGGCTTGGTGGGCCCTGAGAGTATGGACAGAGGGAGTCCAATAGGTTCAGATTGGCGTAGAACTGGAGTCTGCCCCTGCAGTTGCGGGCCAGGTCCTTGTTCTATCGCCCCAAGCAGGGAAGACCATCACGGTGGTGATTGGTCTACCCTGCGTTTTGGCTGGAAGGGGGTTGTGTTGGACCTGGCCCTTTTTGAAGGGTCATCCCTAAACTTTTTGCCTTCCTCCTGTATTTTTTCTGACCTGGTGTTGGCTGATTTATGACTCTGGGCACCTTACCACTGCTGACCAGTGCTAAGGTGCATATGCTCTCCCTATGGTAAAATGTATACATTGATTGGTGTCCATGATTGGTTCATTTGGTTTACTGTCAGCCCCTAGTAGAGTGCACCAGGAGTGCCAGGGCTTGTAAATACAAATGCCGCTAGTGGGCTTGCAGCACTGGTTGTGCCACCCACAGAAGCGGCCTAGTAAAATGTGTCTAGGATCTGCCACTGCAGAACCTGCGTGCGGTCTGGTACCGTCGCGCTGACTGCGCAAGTGCACCCACTTGCCAGTCCCTAAACCTTCCCTTAACTACATATTAGTCACCCCTCTGGTAGGCCCAAGGGCAGGGTGCATTGTAGGCATAAGGTAGGACATGCCCTGATGTGTGTGGCATGTCTTAATAGTGAATTACAGCCATTTTCGTTTTTCACTATTGAAGGCTACCTGCTCTCCATAGGCCAGAATGGGCTGCTGGAGTCACTACACGCTGTGACCCCAGTGGACTCATAGAGCATGGTAGAAAGTCATGTTTAGTATGCCTGGACTCAGAATAATAAAATACTTCTTTTAGTAAAGTTTATTTTAATATCCTGTGTTTGTAAATACTACTTTTAGAAAGTTAGTATTTACTGATCTGGCCATTCAGTCCGCCTCTGCGCTGTGTGTGTGTGTGTTCTGCCTAGCAACAGTAAGGAGCAGGGCTGGGGAATTCCAGGAGACAGGCTGGCTGCCAGGTGGTGGGTAGAGAGATTACACCAGGATGGGTGGGAGGAGTACACCTTGACTCTTGAATAGACCTGTGCTCTGCCAGCACAAAGCCGGCGCCGCCCCCTGTGGAGCGGCTGATGTCTCTGCCCTGCTGCTGAAAGGGAAGCGCAGAGTCACCACAACAAAGTGCTCCAAAAACTGGACTGAGCCAGGCCCAGGCCCCCTGGCGCTAAAGAACAAAAGAATTGGTGTATAAAAGTAGGAGCCTGGCTCCTAAGAAATTAGATCCTGTTTGCGCCAAGAAGAAACTCTGCCTGAAGGAGAAGGACCTGGAGAAGCTGAAGGAGGAATACTGTCTCTCTGCCTGAGAGACTGGCCTGCAGTGGGTGCCTGTCTGCTGGAAGGAGAGGGAAAGCCTGAAGAAAAGGACTTTGATTCAACTTGTGCCTTTAAAACAATCTCCAAGGGCTTGCGTGTGAACTTGCCCCCTGACCTGCGCCCCAGGAACAGTGGGCGCTACCATCCTGAAAGAAGAGGAGAAGTGCCTTGAAGTGATTCAGCAAGCTGACCCCGGAGAACCTGTGCATCCCCTGATCTCGCTGAGCAACGCGACTTCTGCTGCTGGCGTGGCTGCAAACAACGTAAAGGCCTGACAGCCCGAGCACCGTGAACAGTTGCCCCCTCGAGCCGTAGCTCGCAAAGTAAGGTGGAGATCTCCGCGCCTGAGCGCCGAGTCCCTGTGACCCCTGCCGGGTTGTAGAGGCTTCTGCAAAGGACTAAAGTGCCCTGGTTCGCGTCTCCGGCCGAAGCTAACAGCGCGCGGCGCTGTGATCTCACCCCGAGGCTGCCCTCCTGCTTCTGACCCCCTTCGTGGCAACCTGCATCCTGCCCGAGCGCCCCACGAAGCTCCGCCGTCCCCTGGACACTGGGGACACCAGCGCGACGTGGGACACCCCTGGACTGGACCGCGAGGCCGCCACGAACCTTCCCCGTGAAATCTGCAAGGTATTGTGCCAGCGCGTGAAAAGTACGGCCCGTACTTGCCTTTGTACGAACCGTACCTGCCCTGTAACTACGGGTGCCTGGTTCGCACCGTACTGCCTGTGAAGTGCCTTGGTTCGTACCCGCCTTGTAAATACTTGTGCCTGGTTCGCACCGTACTGCCTGTGAAGTGCCTTGGTTCGTACCCGCCTTGTAAATACTTGTGCCTGGTTCGCACCGTACTGCCAGCTGAAATAATGGCGCTTTGAAAAGTGCTCCTTTTGGCTGAGTTCGAGCCGTAACAGCCTTGGTTCGACCCGTACTTACCCTGGGAACAGCAAGGTTCGAACCGTACCTACGTTTTAACCGTACTGCATTGAAAAGCATTACCGGTGCTCACTCGAGAAGAGTGAGACTCGGCAAGCGTACTCCGGCTCACGCGAGAAGCGTGGGAAACGGCAAGGCACTGTAAAAACCTTGCCAAAGGCACCCCAAAGGCGCTACGAAGTGCCCAGAAGACCTAAGAAACCTATTTTAAAGAGAACTGTGCCATTTTTACAACTGTGGACTGCCCGTAAAGCATTTTGAGAGTAACTGGATTATTTTACCAAGAGAACTGTATTTATGCAACCTGCCTGAAAGAAAACCTTTTATATAAAGAATTATATTTTGGACATAAATACAGCCTTGTGTCTTTGTGTGGTGGGGTGGTGATTATTGTGTGGGACAACTTGAACGCTTAACCTATATGCCCTCTGGAAATTTAGCCTGACTGCTCGCGCCACGTTACCTAGAGGGTGAGCAGGGGTTATTTTTAAAGAGGTGATCCTTTGCCCTGACTTAGATGAAAAGGGTCCCTGCTTGTCGCAAGTGCATACCTGCGCCAACCAGAGACCCCGGATTCTAACAGTCACGCTTTAGAAGCGCTGTTAAGTCAGACCTAAAAATACTTATTCGAGGATCTGGTTTAGGAATATTCATCGTCAGTGGATCATCAACCTCCTCTCAAACAGCCTTGGCAGCTCTAAGTTGTATCCATGCTGCTCATTGTGTGGTGGGGGATGCATGACAGAACCACTCACATATGAGAGTAGAGGAGAATATCCCACAATACCTCAATGGGAACCACTCACACAGGAGAATATCCTGCAACGCCTCAATAAGAACCACTCACATAGGAGAGTATCCTGCAACGCCTCAATGGGAACCACTCACACAGGAGAATATCCCGCAACGCCTGAGTGGGAACCACTCACACAGGAGAATATCCCACAATGCCTCAATGGGAACCACTCACATAGGAGAGTATCCCACAACGCATCAGTGGGAACCACTCACATAGGAGAGTAACCCACAACGTCTCAATGGGAACCACTCTCACAGGACAGTATCCCACAACGCCTCAATGGGAACCACTCTCACAGGACAGTATCCCACAATGCCTCAATGGGAACCACTCACATAGGACAGTATCCTACAACGCCTCAATAGGAACCACTCACATAGGAGAGTATCCTGCAACGCCTCAATGGGAACCACTCACACAGGAGAATATCCTGAAAAAACTGAGTGGGAACCACTCACACAGGAGAATATCCCACAATGCCTCAATGGGAACCACTCACATAGGAGAGTATCCCACAATGCCTCAATGGGAACCTCTCACACAGGAGAATATCCCACAACACATCAGTGGGAACCACTCACACAGGAGAGTATCCCACAACGCCTCAATGGGAACCATTCTCACAGGAGAATAACCCACAACGCCTCAGTGGGAACCACTCACACAGGAGAGTATCCCACAACGCCTCAGTGGGAACCACTCAGACAGGAAAATATCCCACAGCGCCTCAGTGAGAACCACTCACATAGGACAGTATCCCACAACGCCTCAATGGGAACCACTCTTACAGGAGAGTATCCCAAAACGCCTCAGTGGGAACCACTCAGACAAGAGAATATCCCACAACGCCTCAGTGATAACCACTCACATAGGACAGTATCCCACAACGCCTCAATGGGAACCTCTCACACAGGAGAATATCCCACAATGCATCAGTGGGAACCACTCACACAGGAGAGTATCCCACAACGCCTCAATGGGAACCACTCACAGGAGAATAACCCACAACGCCTCAATGGGAACCACTCACCCAGGAGAATATCCCACAACGCCTCAGTGAGAACCACTCACATGGAGAGTATCCCACAACGCTTCAATGGGAACCACTCACACAGGAGAGTATCCCACAACGCCTCAATGGGAACCACTCACACAGGAGAATAATCCACAACGCCTCAATGGGAACCACTCACACAGGAGAGTATCCCACAATGCCTCAATGGGAACCACTCACACAGGAAAGTATCCCACAGCGCCTCAATGGGAACCACTCACATAGGAGGATAAACCACAACGCCTCAATGGGAACCACTCACACAGGAGAGTTTCTCTACCACGCCTCAATGGGAACCACTCACACAGGAGAATAACCCACAATGCCTCAATGGGAACCACTCACATAGGACAATAACCCACAATGCCTCAATGGGAACCACTCACACAGGAGAGTATCCCACAATGCCTCAGTGGGAACCCCTCACACAGGAGAATAACCTGCAACGCCTCAATGGAAACCACTCACATAGGAGAATAACCCACAACGCCTCAATGGGATGTATGATGATACAACACGTACCATCACAACGCGGTATGTTACATCGCGGTTTTGACAACGCAAGTCGTTACATCGACTTGCGTTGGAGGGTGCTGGATTTAGGAATAGTGTGAATTACTATTCCAACTCCAGTCTACGTACAGTAGGGAAGGTGTTGGAATAGTAATTCACACTATTCCTTAGTCTAGAGCGCCCTCCAGTGCAAGTCGGTGTAACGACTTTTGTTGTAAAAACCACGATGTAACCATACCACGTTGTAATGGTTACGTGGTAAAGGATGTTTCCCCCTCAATGGGAACCACTCACACAGGAGAATATCCTGCAACACATCAGTGGGAACGACTCCCACAGGATAATATCCCACAACGCCTCAATGGGAACCACTCACATAGGAGAGTATCCCACAACACCTCAGTGGGAACCACTCACACAGGAGAGTATCCCACAACACCTCAATGGGAACCACTCACATAGGAGAATATCCCAGAACACATCAATGGGAACCACTCACACAGAAGAATAACCCACAACACCTCAATGGGAACCACTCACACAGGAGAGTATCCCACAATGCCTCAATGGGAACCTCTCACACAGAAGAATATCCCACAACACATCAGTGGGAACCACTCACACAGGAGAGTATCCCACAACGCCTCAATGGGAACCATTCTCACAGGAGAATAACCCACAACGCCTCAGTGGGAACCACTCACAAAGGAGAGTATCCCACAACGCCTCAGTGGAAACCACTCAGACAGGAGAATATCCCACAGCGCCTCAGTGAGAACCACTCACATAGGACAGTATCCCACAATGCCTCAATGGGAACCACTCTTACAGGAGAGTATCCCACAACGCCTCAGTGGGAACCACTCAGACAAGAGAATATCCCACAACGCCTCAGTGATAACCACTCACATAGGACAGTATCCCACAACGCCTCAATGGGAACCTCTCACACAGGAGAATATCCCACAACGCATCAGTGGGAACCACTCACACAGGAGAGTATCCCACAATGCCTCAATGGGAACCACTCTTACAGGTGAATAACCCACAACGCCTCAGTGGGAACCAATCACACAGGAGAATAATCCTACAACGCCTCAATGGGAACCACTCACACAGGAGAATAACCCACAACGCCTCAATGGGAACCACTCACACAGGAGAATATCCCACAACGCCTCAGTGAGAACCACTCACATAGGAGAGTATCCCACAACGCTTCAATGGGAACCACTCACACAGGAGAGTATCCCACAACGCCTCAATGGGAACCACTCACACAGGAGAATAATCCACAACGCCTCAATGGGAACCACTCACACAGGAGAGTATCCCACAATGCCTCAATGGGAACCACTCACACAGGAAAGTATCCCACAGCGCCTCAATGGGAACCACTCACATAGGAGGATAAACCACAACGCCTCAATGGGAACCACTCACACAGGAGAGTTTCTCTACCACGCCTCAATGGGAACCACTCACACAGGAGAATAACCCACAATGCCTCAATGGGAACCACTCACATAGGACAATAACCCACAATGCCTCAATGGGAACCACTCACACAGGAGAGTATCCCACAATGCCTCAGTGGGAACCCCTCACACAGGAGAATAACCTGCAACGCCTCAATGAAAACCACTCACATAGGAGAATAACCCACAACGCCTCAATGGGATGTATGATGATATAACACGTACCACACAACGCGGTATGTTACATCGCGGTTTTGACAACGCAAGTCGTTACATCGACTTGCGTTGGAGGGTGCTGGATTTAGGAATAGTGTGAATTACTATTCCAACTCCAGTCTACGTACAGTAGGGAAGGTGTTGGAATAGTAATTCACACTATTCCTTAGTCTAGAGCGCCCTCCAGTGCAAGTCGGTGTAACGACTTTTGTTGTAAAAACCACGATGTAACCATACCGCGTTGTAATGGTTACGTGGTAAAGGATGTTTCCCCCTCAATGGGAACCACTCACACAGGAGAATATCCTGCAACACATCAGTGGGAACCACTCCCACAGGATAATATCCCACAACGCCTCAATGGGAACCACTCACATAGGAGAGTATCCCACAACGCCTCAGTGGGAACCACTCACACAGGAGAGTATCCCACAACACCTCAATGGGAACCACTCACATAGGAGAATATCCCAGAACACATCAATGGGAACCACTCACACAGAAGAATAACCCACAACACCTCAATGGGAACCACTCACACAGGAGAGTATCCCACAACGCCTCAATGGGAACCACTCACACAGGAGAATAACCCACAACGCCTCAATGGGAACCACTCTCACAGGACAGTATCCTACAACGCCTCAATGGGAACCACTCACACAGGAGAGTATCCTGCAAAGCCCCAATGAGAACCACTCACACAGGAGAATATCCTGCAATGCCTTAATAGGAACCACTCACACAGGAGAGTATCCTGCAACGCCTCAATGGGAACCATTCACACAGGAGAATATCCTTCAATGCCTCCATAGGAACCACTCACACAGGAGAATATCCCACAATGCCTCAATGGAAACCACTCACATAGGAGAGTATCCCACAGCGCTTCAATGGGAACCTCCCACACAGGATAATATCTCACAACACATCAGTGGGAACCACTCACACAGGTGAGTATCCTGCAAAGCCTCAATGGGAACCACTCTCACAGGAGAATATCCCACAACGCCTCAATGGGAACCACTCACACAGGAGAATAACCCACAACACCTCAATGGGAACCACTCGCACAGAAGAATATCCCACAACACCTCAATGGGAACCACTCACATAGGAGAGTATCCCACAACGCCTCAATAGGAACCACTCACATAGGAGGATAACCCACAACGCCTCAATGGGAACCACTCACACAGGAGAGTTTCTCTACAACGCCTCAATGGGAACCACTCACACAGGAGAATAACCCACAATGCCTCAATGGGAACCACTCCATAGGACAATAACCCACAACACCTCAATGGGAACCACTCACACAGGAGAGTATCCCACAATGCCTCAGTGGGAACCCCTCACACAGGAGAATAACCTGCAACGCCTCAATGGGAACCACTCACATAGGAGAATAACCCACAATGCCTCAATGGGAACCACTCACACAGGAGAATATCCTGCAACACATCAGTGGGAACCACTCACACAGGATAATATCCCACAACGCCTCAATGGGAACCACTCACATAGGAGAGTATCCCACAACGCCTCAGTGGGAACCACTCACACAGGAGAGTATCCCACAACACCTCAATGGGAACCATTCACATAGGAAAATATCCCACAACGCCTCAATGGGAACCACTCAGATAGGAGAATATCCCAGAACACATCAATGGGAACCACTCACACAGAAGAATAACCCACAACACCTCAATGGGAACCACTCACACAGGAGAGTATCCCACAACGCCTCAATGGGAACCACTCACACAGGAGAATAACCCACAACGCCTCAATGGGAACCACTCACACAGGAGAATATCCCACAACACATCAGTGGGAACCACTCACACAGGATAATATCCCACAACGCCTCAATGGGAACCACTCACACAGGAGAGTATCCCACAATGCCTCAGTGGGAACCCCTCACACAGGAGAATAACCTGCAACGCCTCAATGGGAACCACTCACATAGGAGAATAACCCACAACGCCTCAATGGGAACAACTCACACAGGAGAATATCCTGCAACACATCAGTGGGAACCACTCACACAGGATAATATCCCACAACGCCTCAATGGGAACCACTCACATAGGAGAGTATCCCACAACGCCTCAGTGGGAACCACTCACACAGGAGAGTATCCCACAACACCTCAATGGGAACCATTCACATAGGAAAATATCCCACAACGCCTCAATGGGAACCACTCAGATAGGAGAATATCCCAGAACACATCAATGGGAACCACTCACACAGAAGAATAACCCACAACACCTCAATGGGAACCACTCACACAGGAGAGTATCCCACAACGCCTCACTGGGAACCACTCACACAGGAGAATAACCCACAACGCCTCAATGGGAACCACTCACACAGGAGAGTATCCTGCAAAGCCTCAATGAGAACCCCTCACACAGGAGAATATCCTGCAACGCCTCAATAGGAACCACTCACACAGGAGAGTATCCTGCAACGCCTCAATGGGAACCACTCACACAGGAGAATATCCTGCAATGCCTCAATAGGAACCACCCACACAGGAGAATATCCCACAATGCCTCAATGGAAACCACTCACATAGGAGAGTATCCCACAGTGCCTCAATGGGAACCTCTCACACAGGATAATATCTAGGGGTGGGCGGAATTTGCAAAATCTACTTTTGCAAATTATCGCGAAAATGTTAAAAATTATCGCAAACACGCGGAAATATCGCGAAGATGCGGAAGATTTTTTCCCGCATGTTCGCGAGATTTTCTGCATGGTTGCGGCTCGCCAACTTACCCATGTGGTTGCTCGCGGGCGCGGCCATCTTGTTTTCAGTTGTCTCACGGTGCATGATCGCGAGAAGAAAGACGTGATCGCGCGACGCATGACGTCACTGCGGGCGCGAGACAGCGCAAATGGCTAAAAACAATACAACATCTCATGGAGAACGCGACCGGATCAAGAAAACTTGTTGGCGAACGCAGGGATTCAGGTAAGGGGATCGCGCGCGCGCGAGAATGTATTATTTTACAGCGCGAGCAAGAACCAAATTATCGCTAAGCTGCGGAATGCGGAAATTTTGACATTTTCGCGCTTTCCGCGGAACGCGAAAATGTCAAATTATCGCAATTTCCGTGAACGGAACGAAATTTTAGCCCAGGCCTAATAATATCCCACAACACATCAGTGGGAACCACTCACACAGGAGAGTATCCTGCAAAGCCTCAATGGGAACCACTCTCACAGGAGAATAACCCACAACGCCTCAGTGGGAACCACTCACACAGGAGAATATCCCACAACGCCCCAATGGGAACCACTCACACAGGAGAATAACCCACAACACCTCAATGGGAACCACTCACACAGGAGAATATCCCACAACGCCTCAATGGGAACCACTCACATAGGAGAGTATCCCACAACGCCTCAATAGGAACCACTCACATAGGAGAGTATCCTGCAACGCCTCAATGGGAACCACTCACACAGGCGAATATCCCGCAACGCCTGGGTGGGAACCACTCAGACAGGAGAATATCCCACAATGCCTCAATGGGAACCACTCACATAGGAGAGTATCCCACAACGCATCAGTGGGAACCACTCACATAGGAGAGCATCCCACAACGCCTCAATGGGAACCTCTCACACAGGAGAATATCCCACAACGCATCAGTGGGAACCACTTACACAGGAGAGAATCCCACAGTGCCTCAATGGGAACCACTCACACAGGAGAATATCCCACAACGCCTCAATGGGAACCACTCACATAGGACAGTATCCCACAATGCCTCAATGGGAACCACTCACATAGGACAGTATCCTACAACGCCTCAATAGGAACCACTCACATAGGAGAGTATCCTGCAACGCCTCAATGGGAACCACTCACACAGGAGAATATCCTGCAACACCTGAGTGGGAACCACTCACACAGGAGAATATCCCACAATGCCTCAATGGGAACCACTCACATAGGAGAGTATCCCACAACGCCTCAATGGGAACCGCTCACACAGAAGAATATCCCACAACGCCTCAATGGGAACCACTCACACAGGAGAGTATCCCACAATGCCTCAGTCGGAACCACTCACACAGGAGAATAACCCACAACACCTCAATGGGAACCACTCGCTCCGGAGAATAAGCCACAACACCTCAATTGGAACCACTCACACAGGAGAATAACCCACAACGCTCGGTGGGACCCACTCACACAGGAGAATATCCCACAACTCCTCAATGGGAACCACTCGCACAGGACAATAACCCACAATAGGGGAGAGGTGTGGCGCAGCAGCCAGGGCAGCTGACTCCGGGGCATGGGGCTCACGGTTCAATCCCTGGCTCTGGCAGCAGCTCAGCCCAGCACCATGTGACTCGGGGCAGTAGCTCGCTTAATCTTCCCGAAGGCCCCCAGCGCCTTGAGACCCTTAGGGGTGATTGGTTCGCGCTTTACAAATACTGGGTGATTATTATTATTATAACACCTCAGTGGGAACTTAAAGCTAAGGACTAGGGGAAGAGGGAGACATCCACCACTGCTAGGAGCAGAACCTCAATAACAAACTAGAGGAACAATGTAACCACTGAGGCCGCCTCCTACTCCTGAGGCGGAGGGGCGAGTAACAGACCACAGCACGGTTCCCACAAACAGGTCGCGACTCATGGACTTCAAACAGCCTGCTTGGCCTGCTTGGAAGGATCAGTTCTCACAGGGAACACCAGCCCCCCAGGGTATCACTCTGCCTGGGCAGACCCCTCCTGATGAACAGAGAATGAAGAATGTAAGTTTGTGTCTGGGTGAAATCAAATAAGGAATGCAGAGCACAAGTTCACTACAGCACACTCCAAAGTAAGCAAACATGCAAAGAAAGTAAAACAAACAAAGAGTGCATGGAAAGATGTATTCCACGAAGACTCAGCCTCTAGGAAACAAATAAACTGGGCTTCCTAGTGAGAGGTCAGCCATGTATGCCCTGGGCTAGCACGCTACCCTGTTTCTCATACAGGACTCATCCTCACAATGTGAGCAGTGTGATGAGGAAGAGAAAACAGATTCAGTGAAGCAACAGCACACTGAGGGGCTGTGAGGAAAGCCTGGTCCATGTGCAATGTCACTACCTGCATCACTGACACCTTTCACTGCCACTGTCACCCTCACATTGTTTGTTATGTTATACCATGTCATGTTATGTTATGTTGTTATATGTTATGCCATTGTTATATGTTATGTCATGGTATGTAATATAATGTCATATTATGTTATGTGGTATGTTATGTTATTTGTAATCTTATGCCATGTCATGTTATGTTATGTCGTGGCATGTCGTATTATGTTATGTCGTTATATGCTATGTTATGTTAATGTAATATGTCATGTTATGTAATGTCATGTTATGTTATATCTTATCTTATGTTATGCCATGCCATGTTATGTAATATGTTTTGGGTATGTTATACTTTCTGTTATGCCATGTCACGTCATGTCATTTTGTGTTATGTTATGTCGCTATATGTTATGTTATGTCAATGTTATATGTTATGTTATGTCATCTTATATAATGTCATGTCATGTTATGTGTTATATTATGTTATATGTTATGTTATTGTTTGGTACGGTATGTTGTGGCATGGGATGGTAGGCTATCTTATGGCAATTTGTATAGCGGACTAATCACAGGAGATGGTATCTAGGCGCTTGGGCAGGTGTGTAGGTGTGTGGTCCACAAGTTGCTTATACGAAGAGCCAGGTCTTCAGCTTCTTGCAGAACTCGAGAAGTGAAAAGCAGGCTCTGATATGTTGAGGGGGGTCGTTCCATTTCTTGGGTGCGCTGTAGGAGAACGAGAGACCTCTAGGTTTTGCTTTGGCAAATGCTGGGAGTGTGAACGAATGAGAGCGAGGCACAGCATAGGTGTCTAGTGGGTTGGTGAAAGTGTATGGCAGTCAGTCAGGTATTCTGGCCGTGTGTTGTGCAGGGCTTTATATGTGTGCGTGAGAAGTTTGAGCTGGCTGCGCTTGTCAATGGGGAGCCAGGGAAGCTCCCTGAGGTGGGTGTGATGTCAATGCAGCATGGGAGGTCGAATATGAGTCTTGCAACAGCATTCTGGATGGTCTGGAGTTATTTGGAGATGCAGTGTGCAGAGTGTTGCTGTAGTCCAGCCTGCTGGTGATGAATGCTTGAGTGATGGTCTGTCTGGTGTTTTGAGGAAACCATTTGAAGATCTTTCGCAACATGCATAGGATGTGGAAGCAGGAAGTGCGCACTGAGTTGACTTGAGATGTCATGTTGAGCTGGTCATCTAGGATGATCCCTGGATTTCTTGCGTGGTCTGTGGGTATTGGTCCTAGCTCCAATGGCCACTAGGTGGATCCCATGGGGAGGTCTTGTTCCCCAAGACCAGTCCTTCTGTCCTGTCTGAGATGAGTTGCAGGCAGTTGGTTTGTATCCATTATGCTACCATGGTCATGTAGTTGGTGAAGTTGGTTCTGGTAGTGTTTGTCTTGTCCGTCAAGGAGAGGATGAGTTGGATGTCATCGGCGTAGGAGATGAGGGAGATGTCTTGTGGTCGGATGATGTTGGTGAGAGGTGTTATGCATATGTTGAAAAGAGTGGGGTTGAGGGACGATCACTGTGGGACACCGCAGATCCTTTTCTTGTCTCTGATGTGAAGGGGGCCAGCCTGACCCTTTGGGCGAGGGAATGGTGGTCTGTTGAGACAGTGGTTGTGGGATCCATGTGTGGGGCTTTTTCAGGAGATCCAGGGCAATCAGTGGTTACTTTGCACACATTTTAACTGTGAGAAGCTTTCCTAAGGCTTTACCTCACTATGGAACCCTAACTAAGCTCCAAGTACAACCCTCTGGCACTTCAATCAATCAATCAATCAATCAAATAATTTGTAAAGCGCACAACATACCCGCAAGGGTTTCAAGGCGCTGAGGGTGGGGGGGGGGGGGGTGCTGTTGCTACTGGTCGAACAGCCAGGTCTTGAGCCGTCTCCTGAAGGTTAGAAGGTCTTCGGTTTGTCGTAGGTAGAGGAGGAGGGTGTTCCAGGTCTTGGCGGCGGGGTGGGAGAAGGATCTGCCTCCGGCGTGGTTCTATGGATGCGTGGGACGGTCGCCAGGGAGAGGTCTGTAGAGCGAAGTTTCCTGTTGGGTACGTAGAAGGAGAGTCAACTGTTGAGATAGGCTGGGCCGGTCTTGTGGAGTGCCTTGTGTGCGTGGATCAGGAGTTTGAAGGAGATTCTTTTGTCGATGGGGAGCCAGTGCAGGTTCCTCAAGTGGGGGTGATGTGGTCGCGGCATGGGACGTTGAGGATCAGGCGTGCAGAGGCGTTCTGGATTCTTTGCAGTCTGTTGATGAGCTTGGACGAGGCTCCGGCGTAGAGGGCGTTTCCGTAGTCGAGTCTGCTGCTGACTAGGGCCTGGGTGACTGTTTTCCTTTTGTCTGTCGGGATCCATCTGTAGATCTTGCGGAGCATGCGGAGGGTGTGGAAGCAGGTGGAGGAGACTGCGTTGACTTGTTTGGTCATGGTGAGTTTCGAGTCGAGGATGACTCCCAGGTTGCGTGGTTGGTAGGTGCGGCGGGTGTCCCCAGCGATGCGGGCCACCAGGAGTCGTCCCATGCTGAGGGGTTGGGCCAGAGGATGAGGATGTCGTCTTGTCTGTGTTCAGCTTAAGGCGGTTGTTCTCCATCCAATCGGCGATGGCCTTCATTCCCTGGTGGAGGTTGGATTTGGCAGTGAGGGGGTCCTTGGTGAGGGAGAGTGTCGTAAATAAAATATTACGCGCTCAGAATTTCTATATATCAATATGATCATGCATGAAGCAAGAGGCTGAGTCCGTGGTATCAGGTTCAAAAGGGCTTTATTCAAATAAATCGAGTTATAGGGAGAATAGTTCCATCACCACAAGGGATCAGGACGGGTCTAATTCTCAGAGTATTCTCAAACTTTATTCACAGAGTACAGTATATATACATTGTAATAATATACGTAAGCAGGAGTGCTTCAGGCGGAGCAAGAGAGAATGAGATAAGAGCATGTGGGCGTGTAAGTAGGCGTGAAGGTGGGCGTCCACTTGATGATCATTGGTGAATGTCATAGGTGGGTGGATACCTGGAGGGGGTTGCGTGATCAGCTGGAACTTTACTGGAACTTTGCCTTACTTGTGCTCAACTCGAGCATGACGTGTAACTGACGTGTGAAAGGGTTGCTATGCAACCGGGGAGTCTGGAGTCTGGAAGTGAGGCCTTCAGTGTCAGGGCGACCAGCACATCTTGTATTATCTGATATCTAAAGTCTGGAGCAGGGACTGATTTGGGACATAGGTTGCCCATCACCAAGAGCCAATGTGGCATCTATTTCTTCATTTACTGCTAAAGTCTTACATGGGGGCTATGGGCTTTTCACTGACGTGAGCTTTGCAATCGCACAAAAAGAGACAGAAAGGCTAGGCTTTCTCCTTTGCAGACGGGTCGTGTTTATTCCTCCTTCTCCAGGCAGGAATGTGGTTTCGGTAGGAGTAAGCAGATAACCGTGCTCAATACTGTCTCGGCGGGGAACAACCTTTACAACGCAACTTTTACAACGCACTACCTTTACAACGCATTTTTTACAACGCATAATCCATTACAACGCATGTCATTACAACGCATACCATTACAACGCATTTTTAAAAACTACCTTTACAACGCATTCCATTACAACGCATACTACCTTTACAACGCATACCATTACAACGCATAATATTACACTACACTATCCAACACTTACCCTACTCATGCACCCCCTGGAGTTAGAATAGTAATTTTTACCCCTATACTATCCAACACTTACCCTACTGATGCACCCCCTGGAGTTAGAATAGTAATTTTTACCCCTATACTATCCAACACTTACCCTACTGATGCACCCCCTGGAGTTAGAATAGTAATTTTTACCCCTATACTATCCAACACTTACCCTACTGATGCACCCCCTGGAGTTAGAATAGTAATTTTTACCCCTATACTATCCAACACTTACCCTACTGATGCACCCCCTGGAGTTAGAATAGTAATTTTTACCCCTATACTATCCAACACTTACCCTACTGTTGCACCCCCTGGAGTTAGAATAGTAATTTTTACCCCTATACTATCCAACACTTACCCTACTGATGCACCCCCTGGAGTTAGAATAGTAATTTTTACCCCTATACTATCCAACACTTACCCTACTGTTGCACCCCCTGGAGTTAGAATAGTAATTTTTACCCCTATACTATCCAACACTTACCCTACTGTTGCACCCCCTGGAGTTAGAATAGTAATTTTTACCCCTACACTATCCAACACTTACCCTACTGTTGCACCCCCTGGAGTTAGAATAGTAATTTTTACCCCTATACTATCCAACACTTACCCTACTGATGCACCCCCTGGAGTTAGAATAGTAATTTTTACCCCTATACTATCCAACACTTAACCTACTGTTGCACCCCCTGGAGTTAGATTAGTAATTTTTACCCCTATACTATCTAATACTTACCTTAAATGTAATTTAATATTATGCGTTGTAATGGTATGCGTTGTAAAGGTAGTATGCGTTGTAATGGTAATGCGTTGTAAAGGTATTTTTTTAAAATGCGTTGTAGTGTCCTGCGTTGTAATGTCATGCGTTGTAATGGATTATGCGTTGTAAAAAATGCGTTGTAAGTGCATGCGTTGTAAAAGTGTGCGTTGTAACGTCATACATCCTGTCTCGGCACCTCGGAGAGGGCCCCTTTGGCTGAGGCCCAAGTGTGCAAGGCCAAGGATACGCAGCTGCAGCTTTCAGAGCGTTCTGAGGCCTGAAACCTCTTTTCGGCTCTGGCTGAGCCACAAAAATGGGCTTTCATGAAAATGCGGGAAAACATGATGCAAAACGTGTAGGCCTCAGTGCAGATTTGTCGTTTCTCTCATGGGAGACTGGATGATGACAGGCCACGTTTATAGCATAAGCATCATGATAGACAGGCCATGGAGGGGAAATACATAGGTTACATGTATGTGCACATGAGTGACGGGGAACACACGGGGACACATAGGCCTCATGATATTTTAATTTCCTCATTCCCTCCTTGTCCCCTAGTGGACCCTCATGTCACATCTATTCTCATGAGACAGTCAATCTGTTCTTGCAGCATTATTTTTCCATTTTCAATGCTCTGTAAATGGGGATGTGGAACACATGCAGTAGCACACAGGCCGCAAATGGCCGGGCCACACTGCAGACATAGGCAACAACTGAATATCATCAGTAGTATTAATCCACAGACGGTCAACACTTTCCATCCCCATGCCGATATTACTCCCCAGAGCCAACTGGACCAAGTCCACGTGCCTGGGTTTTGGTGTATGCTTTGGGCAATCTTGTGGAGTCTTGTTATTGCTTTGTATACAGACGGTGTGTTATTAGGAATGAAAACGCAACAGCTGGAACCGATGACCCTACAGGCCCCGCCCCTATCCGCTAGGATGACGTCAAGAACAAGACGATTTTGAAGAACGACCATTCTCATAGCAGACTGTTCCTGGGTCAAGTTCCCCAGGGCTGATGCAGTCTCATTAGCAACTGTTTCTAGAATCCTTGTTAGCCTGCGGATAAGTTTACTATTCTGGACGGGACCTATGAAGAAAAAGAATCCTTTGTTGAAATCTGTATATTGCTCCCAAGCTGTTTCAGTCTGGTCAATGCCAGAGGCATCGAGCCCTCGTCTGTGTCTGATAAGTGCTAGTTGGAGATTTTGATGATAGTTTGATGGGGCCAAGAAAACGGGTGGTAAAAGAAATGATATATAGCACGTCCCACCCCAGTCTAAGGGCAGGTGCACATAGGCTGTCTGGCCACAAATAAAGTAGGTGTGTCGTGATGCTCTGAAATAAGACTTTCCTTTGTCTTTAAACACTATTATAGTGTTACACTCGCTGTGCCCCAAATGTACTGAGCCTTCTTTTCTGACACACAAGTTCCCTTTTACTGGCAGGACTGTAATTGAGGATGGACCTAAATTGTGTATGGGCTTGACATTCAACACTATAAAGTCAAGGGTCGAATTTCCTTGCAGATACTCTTCATTTTCTAGATCTGTACCTTTCCTTTGGGGAAGACCTTCTTCATCTGGGAAACATGCTTTATTCATGACTTTATTCAAGTTACCCCATACCCAGTCGCCCCTACACTCCTTGTCTTGACATTCTTTGGCATCACCGTTGATGGATGTCATTAAGGCAAACCATGCTCCGCAAGAACCATTATGGGAGAATGGAAAAGGGAAAAGAGGCAACACTCCCTTCACCTTCTGATACGGGGGAAGTCGGCCACAGACCCAGCAGTCTGTAGCATTGCTAGTTTGATGTGAATGGTGCAGCATCTGAATAAAGGTATTGTTGCGTAAGGCAAGTCGATATGATAGCTCATGGGATGGCAGATCACTAAATGTGTGCATTATAGTATCATTAGTGGAAGAGTGTAAGAGTGAGGCAATAGGAGGAAAAATAGCATGTAGTATTAAGCTGATACATATTATCGTGATGCACAGAAGAAATAGAAAAATCAAAGTCACTATACATCTACCACGTAATATTTTACAGTATTTGCTTTTCATCTTGCTCTTTTTCTCATCAGTAGTGTCCAAGATCTTATGCAAGCCAGAATACATGTTCAACCGCTTCACCACCTAGTGGACTTAATTGATCAAACGGGTTCTGACTTATTAGATCTAAGTTTAGCTTTGTACTCCTGCTGGGGAGTCTCCTCTAGTAAAGGGGGCTCAAAGTCTGAAAAGTTTGTGTCCTTTTTAAAAGAATCGTTATTCCCGAAGTAGCGTTTACAATGATGAAGATGAACCCATCCTTTCCGTCCTCCGACTTTAACAGCGGTCCTCGTGGTTAATAATACCAACTTGGGCGTCTTCCACCTCGGCTCAAGAGGGCTCGTTCTATCAAAGTTCCTTATTAAAACGTAATCCCCAGGAACAAGGGAATGTTCCTTGACCTGGGTGTTGTCAGGGAAGGCGGCAGCAACCTGCGAACGACAAGAGAGTAGTGCAGACATCAAGGAAGCCAGGTAATCTGTCAGCATGTTACTATCAACATCAGTAATCTTTTTAGGCATTGGAGTGCCCCACATATTCGGTGGTCTACCAAAGACCACTTCATAGGGAGATAAGCCTGTTCTAGAATGGGCTACCATTCGCATGTAAAAGAGGGCAACCGGCAGGGCTATCATCCAATCTACACCTTTGTCTTCGCAAATCTTTGCTAGTTTTATCTTTAAGGTCTGATTGTGTCTTTCTACAAGGCCTGCTGCCTCAGGATGTCATACACAATGGAACTTCCAGGTATACCCTAACAGAAGGGACACCTGTTTCATGAGTTCAGAGGAGAAAGGCTGACCGTTGTCGGAATATACAACACGCGGTAATTCATAACGTGGGAAAAACTCTCGCACCAATTGTCTGGCGGTAGTTACAGCAGTATAATCAGGAACTGGATAGGCCTCTGTCCATCTTGATAGTGAACATACTACTACCAGGACATATTTGTAACCTCTACATCTGTCCATTTGGATATAATCCATTTGAAGGACTTCAAAAGGATGGTCAGGTGGATGGAATCCACCTTGTTCCATCGGAATGCCTTTACCTGGATTGAATTGGCAACAGATCATACATGTTCTGACCTTTTGTTTCGCTGCTGCACGCAGGTGCTTGTTGAACCATATATTCTGTAAGCTGTCTAGCATTGCTTTCTCTCCTAAGTGTGCAGGACTATGTGCCGTATTTATGATCACTTGTACCATCGAATCAGGAAGAAACCATGTTGCTTTGCCCTTAGTCATCCAACCCTGATCAGTCAGTACCCCTCCTTGTTCCGACCATTTCTTTAATTCGTCTAGAGTAGCATGTGTCTGTATATCTTGTACATCCCTGGAAGTATCCCTGACTGTCATGGCTTTGGTCATTGATGGTATCTGTGAGTTCGTCATGTCTAGTGGGGTCTGAGCCGTCTGTTTAGCAGTTCGGTCTGCCAGATCATTGCCTTGAGAAATGGTATCTGTAGCTTTCGTATGTGCTTTGCATTTCAGGATAGCTATGGCTGTTGGTAAATGTATCGCTTCCAGAAGGGCTTGTATAAGGGGGCCATGCTGTATCTTGGCCCCGTGAGAGGTCAAGAAACCTCTTTCCCTCCATAGTACTCCGAAGTCATGAACTACCCCATATGCGTATTGTGAGTCGGTGTAAATGTTTACTCTCAGGTGCTTAGCTCTTATGCACGCTTGTGTCAGAGCGATGAGCTCTGCTGCTTGTGCTGACAGTATGTCTATTCTTTTAGTCTCTATGATTTCAGTAGCAGTGGTCACTGCATATGCTGCCACTAATTCTCCCGCCCCCGTCCTCATACATGAACCGTCAACATAGAGTGTTAGGTCAGGGTCTGGGAGTGCAACATCTGTCAAGTCTTGTCTTGGTTTAGTCACGGTATGTATCACTTCAACACAGTCATGTGGGGAAACGTTCTCTGTACTGGAGGGCAAAAGAGTAGCAGGATTCAGTATGTTGCATCGTCTGATCTCTATGTGTGGTTGAAATAACGTCAGCTCATAACCTGTCAGTCTCGCTACAGTCAGGTGTTGGGTTTGTGTTCGGTTCAAGAGAACCTCTACTGCGTGTGGTACTTGTACTGTCAGGGGGTGGCCCAGCACTATCGAGTCACTTTGTCTTATGGCTAAGGCTGTTGCTGCAACAGATTTTAGGCACGCAGGCAAAGCCTGTGCTACCGGGTCCAATGTACTAGAAAAATAAGCACAGGGCTTGTGTTTTCCTGCATGTTCTTGTGTTAGGACAGATTGTTCCATCCCGCTCTGTCACAAAAAGCATAAAAGATTTGTTGTAATCAGGGATCGCTAAAACTGGTGCTTGACATAAAGCTCTTTTTAATTCTTCAACTGCCACAGTGTGTTCTTGTGTCCAAGGGAGGACTTTAGTAGAAGCTACCTCCTGTGTCGTCAACTGTATTAGGGGCTTGGCTATGTAAGCATACTGGGGAATCCACTGCCTGCAATATGAAGTGAGGCCAATGAATGCACGTACCTCCTTTTGTGTCTTGGGCCGTGAAAGGCCAGAAATCAATTGAATACGTTCCGGTGTCAGTCGCCTACCCTCCTTGGATAGCAAGTGCCCAAGGTACGCCACTTGCTGTTCACAGAATTGTAACTTCGAAGGGGACACCTTGTGCCCCTTGTCAGCTAGGAAGTGTAAAACAGTGAGTGATGCATTTTCACAGTCAGTTTCCGATCGTGCAGTGATGAGAATGTCATCTACATACTGTATCAGTGCTGTAGTGGTAGGCATATGAATACTGTCTAGTTGTCTTTTGAGTGCCTGACTGTAGATGCTAGGACTTTCCATGAAGCCCTGTGGTGCTCTTGTGAATCTGAAGCTGCGGCCTTTTAAACTGAAACCGAAAAGATATTGGCTGTCCGGATGTATTGGGATACTGAAAAAGGCGTTCTTCAGATCGATAACTGTAAAGAACGTAGCCTTCGCATCAATGGCAGTCAATAATGAAGAAATGTCCGGGACCACAGGGTACTGTGGCACCACACATTTGTTTAATTCTCGCAGGTCCACAACTAATCTATAGACAGGTGATGTATTGGGATCAGTTCTTTTAAGAATAGGAAGAACAGGTGAATTGCATATGTTTGAATCTGTCTCTATCACCACCCCTTGTGCGATGAGTTCATCTATTATTTTCAGCAACCCTACTTCGCCTCAGGTGGAATTTTGTATTGTCTAATCCGTGGCAGCACCACTCCTTCCTTGAGGGTGACCTGGTAAGGTGTAATGTTCATGAAACCTACGTCAGTCGGGCCTTGTGCCCATAGGTGCTGTGGTACATTTTGAAGCCTGATGTCAATATCTTTCATTATAAAATGGCCCTTGAAATCACGTAAATACAGTCGCACTCCTTCTGGCGAGCAACAGATAATTGCCCCCAGTTCCTTTAACGTTTTTATGCCAAGTAAGTTTTCTGGACATGATTTAGTAAGCAGTAAGTCTGTTGTATGTATGAGTGGACCAACTCCTAAAGAGACTGGTTCTGAAACCTCATTGATAATAGGCTTTCCTGAAAAGCCCAGGGATATACTCTTTGAGCCCGAGAGGGGTGCCCCTGAAACCTCGGAATGACTGATGGTAGTTCTACTCGCCCCAGTGTCAATCAAAAACTTTTTATTTTGTCCTAGTAAACGTGCATGCACATAGGGACCCGCTTGGTCCACAGGAACTGGAATAAGGGGCAAGTCGAATTCCCTCTCTGGGCTGCTTCATGAATATGCTTGGTATTCTGGATAGTTAGTCTGAGCGTGCTCATACATTTGTGTTGTGGCGTGGGCTGGTGCAGGTGCATGGACAGGCGGCGGCGGCGGAAACGTATCTGATGTCTGATGTGTGTTATTTTCTTTGGGAGGATAAGGACGTGGCTTTGTTTTACCTATAGCTATATTGTGTTTCAGGACTGCACATTCATTTACGAAGTGGCCTGGCTTCTTGCAATAATTACAGGTCCCATTACTTTGTTTCGTGCTATTCTTGTTCGTGTTTGTGTTTGCCGGTGTCGATTGGGCCACCAGCATCTTCATCTTTGTGTCTTTCATGCGTCTCTTTTCCTGGTCGTGTTCTTCTCTAATTCTGTTCTGGTGGTATTGTAACATCTGTAACATTTGGGAAGGGCTGTTTGCTTGCCAAGTACTCTCAACCTTCAGTACCCTATACTTCACCTCTGGTAGGGAATTTTCTACTAGTTTGCTCACGAAAAGATGGGGATATGAATCGCTACCGGGCTTAAGACCACTATTGATAGTGAAACATTTCTCAAACCTAGAGTAAAAATCGCTAGTGTCCTCGTCTGGTTTCTGTTTACAGGCTGAAATAGCATCCCAGTCTTCTTTCTTGGTAATTAATAATCTGGGCAAAACTTGTACAAGGAGTTCAGGTAGGTCTTTAGCTCGGGGACCCAGACCAACCCCCGGGCCTCTTCCCTCTTCCTCCCTTTCCAACAGATCCCAGCTGAGCCTTTTCTCTCCCACCTCCCAGTCCTGTCCTTTCAGCTTCTCGTAAATACCAGCAGGCAATAGTACTTTTAATAGCTTTAGAATGTCAGCATATGTATATTCTCCTAAGCGAAGAATGTCCTTTAGTTCTCGGTGAAAACCCCCCGGGTCTTTATCATGGGATGGTAAAAAAAATTTCATTTCCAGTATCTCTAATTTTGACAAGGGGGTGTAGACATACACCCGTTGCAGTTCATTGTTTGCATCCTTTACAGGATGAACCTCTCGTAGGGGGTTCAGCTTGTCGTATGACTGTCCCTTAACCTGTGGTGGAGCGGGAAGCAGGGACCTAGTCACGTATACTATATACTTGTGTCGCTGATCCAAGATGACATTAATCAGTTCAGTACCCATGTTCATCCACCTGTATCGTATTATGTCGTCCAGCAACTTATACAATAGACCAGGACCAGAATATTGACTCTTATATAACGTGATCAAATGTTGGACCATGTAAACACCAGCTATGCGCTGTTCGTTTGGTTGGAGGCTCAAGAACGTTTGTGCTACGATATCATTATTATATATATCATATTGGGATATCCACAGGGTGGCTGACCGTGCTAATTCATTTTCGGTCGGGGTGAGGGGCTGATCGTTACCTAACCATTTATTCACCGCTTTTTCGGTGATTTGGAACAAACTTTCAAGGGAATATCTTTCTTTTATAGCCGTTCCCTGTTTACGGAGATTGAGGCCCTTGGGCCTTTCGAATCGCCGGGCATGGCCCACATAATGTATTCTGTCTTTGTCCCCTGCGTCGTCATCAGATGATAACTCAGCCTTTTCGTTCGGGCCTCCTTCGTGTGACGCTATTATTGCCTTTCGGATTTTGGTCAACATGTTGTCTGTCTGGCCTGATTTATCATGCTGACCGGCATCTATGCGATCACTCCAACCAATATAACAACGGTCTACGTCCCCGTCGCCTTCGTCTTTTTCCCTGATCAGACAATTAATTAGGAAGCGAAGGATATAGTTCTTAATAATTACCTTTCTATTTTGTACAGCTTCTGCTATGCACTCAGAACCTTCCCCTGTTCTTATGAATGTGTACATTTTCTTTAGATGTTTATCCATATCTGGTAATTTTTCCAAATCTGCGACTGCTCGTCTAAGCCGTAGTGAAAACACGAGCATTCTGCCCTTTGCTGGATCTGGGTCATATATACATTCGGAGATGTCTACTTTTACTGTCAGCCCCCCTCCTGATGTTGCCCCGGATCCTCCCTCCCCGCCGTCCTCGAGCTCCTGGAGCTGTTCTTGCGTTGGGGGTGCAGGGAAAAATCCGTCCACATATGCTGGTGGGGATTCCTCTAGGTAGGTGTTAATGAACGTTTCGGATGCTGTTTGTTTTATTTTTCGGGGTACTTGCGGTGGCACTCTAACTGGTC
This sequence comes from Triturus cristatus, assembly GCF_964204655.1. Classification (NCBI taxonomy): domain Eukaryota; kingdom Metazoa; phylum Chordata; class Amphibia; order Caudata; family Salamandridae; genus Triturus; species Triturus cristatus. Next base: position 17,201,234 of record NC_140592.1, on the reverse strand, counting down.
TTTCTACTGGGGCCACTTTTGCTAGTTCCTCTGAAAGGACGGGGTAAATACCAGCAACGACAGTATTTCTTTTTCTTTCAGTCTGCTCTCTTTTTACCCGTTCCCCTTCCTCCTGTAATTTCTCTTCTTTGGCTTTTTCGGACTCCTGTCTACTTCTCTCTGCTTTGTGGAACTCTTTCTCTGTTCTTCTATGTGACTCCTTGCGCCATAACTCAATGGCATCCTTCTGAGCAGGTCTAGATTTTCTCTTCCATATCTCTTCCTCTACCTTCATAATGCATTCCGCATCCCACGTTCCTGTAATGGGCCATTTATACTTTGTCTCTAAATCCTTCGTGTAATCCACCCATAGTTCTAAAAACAACACGGCATCTAAACCATGCTTACAGTACATAAAATGTCCAGGTGTGTCTCTAGGCGGAATGTTAACTGGTTCCTCTAGTACACCTTTTCTGGTACATATCTTACGCAGTTTTGAAAATAACGGCATGTTGGAATGTAACCGAAAACAAAAATCACAATGAACAAAAAAAACAAAAATCACAATGAAACAAGCTTACATAAAAACCTGACACATTCAAACCTAACTGAACCTGGCTAAGACAATAACATTCATACAGTTATATCGGTGCACCTGAAAACTTGGACTTTAATTCTTGAATACATTAATTATTGAATGCATGCTCTTGAACATACCGGTCTCACAAGTGAGACACGTCTTTACCGTGTTCATTAAATGAACCCATCATTATTGCAACCCCCATGAGAAACTCACCGGGAAGCAGAACTTGAACTTGAAGGCCTCGGACACTTGACGCTGCACAGGGAATGGCGTATCTTAGGTGGATCTCTAGAAACCTCGGACACACCTCTCTCGCAGGGTGGGCTCTGGGTCGGGACGATCCGCAATCCTCACCGCCTCGTATGGATGCCTGGTCGCAGTCCGTCTCCTTCGTTGGCCTGAGGGAGTTGGCAGGAAAACCCGCGACGTGTACACTCGAAGTCCGTCACGGCTGTGGAAGGGGGCAAAACTGGACCTTCATCTCCGGCGCATGGGGAAAGAGATTTGTCCCTGTTCGGGCGCCATTAATGTCGTAAATAAAATATTACGCGCTCAGAATTTCTATATATCAATATGATCATGCATGAAGCAAGAGGCTGAGTCCGTGGTATCAGGTTCAAAAGGGCTTTATTCAAATAAATCGAGTTATAGGGAGAATAGTTCCATCACCACAAGGGATCAGGACGGGTCTAATTCTCAGAGTATTCTCAAACTTTATTCACAGAGTACAGTATATATACATTGTAATAATATACGTAAGCAGGAGTGCTTCAGGCGGAGCAAGAGAGACTGAGATAAGAGCATGTGGGTGTGTGAGTAGGCGTGAAGGTGGGCGTCCACTTGATGATAATAGGTGAGTGTCATAGGTGGGTGGATGCCTGGAGGGGGTTGCGTGATCAGCTGGAACTTTACTGGAACTTTGCCTTACTTGTGCTCAACTCGAGCATGACGTGTAACTGACGTGTGAAAGGGTTGCTATGCAACCGGGGAGTCTGGAGTCTGGAAGTGAGGCCTTCAGTGTCAGGGCGACCAGCACATCTTGTATTATCTGATATCTAAAGTCTGGAGCAGGGACTGATTTGTGACATAGGTTGCCCATCACCAAGAGCCAATGTGGCATCTATTTCTTCATTTACTGCTAAAGTCTTACATGGGGGCTATGGGCTTTTCACTGACGTGAGCTTTGCAATCGCACAAAAAGAGACAGAAAGGCTAGGCTTTCTCCTTTGCAGACGGGTCGTGTTTATTCCTCCTTCTCCAGGCAGGAATGTGGTTTTGGTAGGAGTAAGCAGATAACCGTGCTCAATACTGTCTCGGCACCTCGGACAGGGCCCCTTTGGCTGAGGCCCAAGTGTGCAAGGCCAAGGATACGCAGCTGCAGCTTTCAGAGCGTTCTGAGGCCTGAAACCTCTTTTCGGCTCTGGCTGAGCCACAAAAATGGGCTTTCATGAAAATGCGGGAAAACATGATGCAAAACGTGTAGGCCTCAGTGCAGATTTGTCGTTTCTCTCATGGGAGACTGGATGATGACAGGCCACGTTTATAGCATAAGCATCATGATAGACAGGCCATGGAGGGGAAATACATAGGTTACATGTATGTGCACATGAGTGACGGGGAACACACGGGGACACATAGGCCTCATGATATTTTAATTTCTTCAAGAGGATCAGTTGCGTGTCGTCGGCGTAGGAGATTATGTTGAGGTCGTGATGTCGGGTGATGCGTGCGAGAGGCGCCATGTAGACATCGAACAGCGTCAGGCTGAGGGAGGATCCCTGCGGGACGCCGCAGATGATCTCGGAGGCTTCGGATCAAAACAGGGGGAGGCGGACTCTCTGGGTTCTGCCAGAGAGGAAGGAGGAGGTCCAGTCCAGGGCCTTGTCTCGGATCCCTGTGTTGTGGAGTCGTGTGCGTAGTGTGCGGTGGCAGACGGTGTCGAAGGCGGCGGAGAGGTCCAGAAGGATGAGGGCCACCATCTCACCGTTGTCCAGTAGGATCCTGATGTCATCTGTGGCGGCGATGAGGGCGGTCTCAGTGCTGTGGTTGCTGCGGAATCCTGACTGGGAGGGGTCCAGGATGCTGTTGTCTTTGAGGTAGCGGGTGAGCTGGATGTTGACTATCTTCTCGATGACTTTAGCTGGGAACGGAAGCAGGGAGATGGGCCGGAGGTTTTTGAGTTTGCTGGGGTCCGCCTTGGGTTTCTTCAGTAGGGCCTTGATCTCGGTGTGTTTCCAGCTCTCAGAGAAGGTCGCGGTCTTGAAGGAGAGGTTGATGATGTTGCGCAGGTGGGGTGCGATGGAGCTTCCAGCTTTGTTGAAGATGCGGTGTGGAAAAGGGTCAGACGGTGAGCCGGAGTTGATTGTGCCCATTGTTTTGATTGTGTCTTCGATGCTCACGTTGGCCCAGGTTGTCAGGGGGTCGTGGTCGGTGGGGTGCGGTGGGTCCGGCATGTTGGGGCCTGTTAGGGTCATCCAGGGGTTGAAGCTGTCGTGGATGTTGTCGATCTTGTGGTGGAAGAAGGTGGCGAGGGAGTCGCACAGGGCTTGCGACGGCGGGATGTCGTTGGCGTTGGAGCTGGGGTTGGAGATTTCCTTCACAACGTTGAAGAGCTCCTTGCTGTTGTGTGTGTTGTTGTCGAGGCGGTCTTTGAAGTAGGTCCTCTTGGCGGTCCTGATGAGGTGGTGGTGGTTGCGGATGGCGACTTATCGCTGTGCCATATGTTCTCCAACTTCCGGCGGGTGCGCTTTGATGCTAGGAGTTCCGGGGTGAACCAGTTGGCTCTCTTGCTGGTGTCTCTGGGGGTTTGTTTTTTCAGCGGGGCTAAGGTGTTGGCGCAGTCGTCCATCCATCGTCTAAGGGTGCGTGCACCATCGTCGGGGTGGAGGGGTTGAGTGCGAGGTTTGTCTGTAGTTGTACTTCGGTTATTCTGCCCCAGCAGCGACGGGGGATCTGTAGGGTGCGGTGATGTGCGACGGGTTTCCGGAAGGTGAAGTGGATGCAGTGGTGGTCGGTCCAGGTGGGTTCGGAGACGTGGCTGAAGGAGACGTGGGGGTTTGAGGAGAAGATGGCGTTGAGCGTGTGTCCGGCGATGTGGGTCGGCGTCGTGATGAGCTGTTCCAGTCCGAGATTGGCGAGGTTGTCTATCAGGGTAGAGGAGTTGCTGTTGTTGTTCTCCAGATGGAAGTTCAGGTCTCTGAGGAGGATGTAGTCAGTGGAGGTCAGTACGTGCGTGCTGATGAAGTCGGCGATGGCGTCGCAGAATTGTGGTCGGTGTCCGGGTGGTCTGTAGACGAGGGTGCCTCTTAGGGTGGTCTTGGGGTCCGTGTGGATCTGGAAGTGCATGTGTTCAGCGGTGCTGAGAGTGTCGTCGGTGTTTGTTGAGACCCTGATGGTCTTCTTGTGGACGATGGCGATTCCTCCTCCGACTCTGTTGGTGCGGTCTCTGCGGGCGATCTTGTATCCGTCGGGGATGGCTATGGCGATGTCTGGAGAGGAGGCTTCGTTCATCCAGGTCTCGGTCAGGAAGGCGACGTCTGGAGATGCGGTGTCGAGTAGGTCCCAGAGCTCGACGGCGTGTTTACGTCCGGCACGGGTGTTGATCAGGATGCATCGGAGCTGGTTGTGTTCTGTCGTGGCGGGTGTCTCGGCGTCTTCGATGCAGGAGAAGCTGCAGTTCCGGCAGGCGAAGGGACTGTGAGTGCGCTTCTGGGCGGCCCTGCAGCAGGTGAGGGTCTGTCCTGAGTTGAGAGCATTGAGGGTGCTGGCGTTGTAATGGAGGCGGTCTTCATGGCTGGTGCGGGGGCCAGGGGTTCTGGCGCTGGGCGCGGTCGAGGCACGGACGGGCGCAGACGGGCTTGCCTTAGGCATGCCTTTGGCGTGCCAGCAGCGCGCCTGCTGCGCGCGGCCATGCAGCGGCCGCCATTTAAGGGGAGGTGGGAGGGAGGAGCAGCTGGGAGGCGGGTGGCAGGGGGCAGCGAATGGGCATGGAGGGGGCGGGGCCGCAGGGGATGCAGCAGCAGGAACGGGAGCGGCAAGAGGAGTGAGCAGGCACAACAGGGACACGGGGTACAGAAGGAAAAATGGGCAGCGGGGCACAGAAGGAACCAAGGGCACACAAGAGCAGGGGAACAGAAGGCAAAATGGGCAGCGGGGCACAGAAGGAACCAAGGGCACACAAGAGCAGGGGAGCAGAAGGCAAAATGGGCAGCAGGGCACAGAAGGAACCAAGGGCATACAAGAGCAGGGGTACAGAAGGCAAAATGGGCAGCGGGGTACAGAAGGAGCAAGAAGGGCACACAAGGGCGCTCAGAGAACGCAGGTGGAGCTGCAGCGGGGGGGAAGCGACCTACCTGGCACTTGGCTCTCAGCGGAGGAAAGTTAAGCAGTCCAAGGCTTACTAAGGGAGACAAAGTGAGGCAGAAACTCAGAACCCAATTAAGTATAGAACAATAGTGAACAGGTCATTGTCCAGACAGTGGTTTTACTTGAAAAGGAAAATATGTTAACCATACCACACATAAAAGGCAGTATGCAAAAAGGAAATTGTTCCTGAGAAGGGTCTGTATGTGGGATCATTTGCTGCCACCATTGCCCACACTCTAAGACCTGGTGAGCCAACAGTAGTTACACTCAGTAGCAAAGGTGTGCACATGGTGTACTACTCATCCAGATCACAGAGGCCACCTTTGGGTCACACACCGGGTCTTACGGGGCCACAGTGCACACACATGATTGTGATTGGTGACTTTTGAATTTTTGGCCTCCGCATATGCGTCTTTCTACAAGGATCTCAGGGCATGAGTCCTCTCTATCCGGAGCATCCATTGGACCTTTTCTATCGCAAAACCTTGCAAATAGATCTGCCCCTTAAACCATCTCCAGCCCCAAACCTCTGACTCTCACCCTAGCACATCAACATGAGCATGCATGAGCCACTCAACCGGCACACTACAGTGAGCTGCAGTCGGAGTTTACCAATGCATTGTAAGGTTCCTTGGAGGTGCGGATCTCCATCTTGGAGTCTGCACACACTTCTTTGCTACTCATGATTATAGGTAACTTCAACGTGAAGAATTACCAACGTGTTAAACCTAGGTCTTGTGCTAATTTCATCCTGTTGTCCCACTGCCCCTCATAAGTGACCCCTCTCCCTTTAACCACACCTTGATAGAAAGGACAGCCTCTGTTTCTTTGTTCCTGTCTAACATGGTCAAACCCTCAGTCCTTTCCTTCTCGACACCTCATTTTAAAATGTCACCATGATTCATCGACATCTTCAACACCACCATCACCAGCACGTACTCTCCCTCCCCCATCCATGCCCTCAAGGCACAGATTTGCACCAACCTCCTCAAACAGAGGATGTCTTCACCCCTTGGCAGCTGTAGACCTGCAAGGCAGCCCAGTGTTGTGAACTTAGCATTCTACTTACTACAGACTCACCTTTTCACTCCAGACTTACTCTCAAGGGCGGTCCCACTCTCCTTTTGAAAGATTTGTCATTGAAGAAATCCACACATTCTCAGCCCCCACACACAGACCCCGTGACCCCAACAGATTCTAATACTCAAGTCAACAAACTTGTTCTGTACCCCTTCTGCCAACACATTATGAAAGTAACATAAGGACCTCTCTCCTCTCTGGTGCCGAGAGTACTGTGAATCCGTGGATGCGCCCACACATCAGGAAAGTGACGTAAGGACCTCTCTCCTCTCTGGTGCTGAGAGTACTGTGAATCCATGGCTGTGCCCACGCATCAGGAAAGTAACGTGAGGACCTCTCTCCTCTCTGGTGCCGAGAGTCCTGTGAATCCGTGGCAGCGCCCACACATCAGGAAAGTAACGTAAGGACCTCTCTCCTCTCTGGTGCCGAGAGTACTGTGAATCTGTGGCTGTGCCCACACATCAGGAAAGTAACGTAAGGACCTCTCTCCTCTCTGGTGCCCAGAGTCTTGTGAATCCGTGGCTGCGCCCACACATCAGGAAAGTAACGTAAGGACCTCTCTCCTCTCTGGTGCCGAGAGTCCTGTGAATCCGTGGCTGCGCCCACACATCAGGAAAGTAACGTAAGGACCTCTCTCCTCTCTGGTGCAGAGAGTACTGTGAATCCGTGGCTGCGCCCACACATCAGGAAAGTAACGTAAGGACCTCTCTCGTCTATGGTGCCCAGAGTCTTGTGAATCCGTGGCTGCGCCCACACATCAGGAAAGTAATGTAAGGACCTCTCTCCTCTCTGGTGCCGAGAGTACTGTGAATCCGCGGCTGTGCCCACACATCAGGAAAGTAACGTAAGGACCTCTCTCCTCTCTGGTGCCGAGAGTACTGTGAATCCGTGGCTGCGCCCACACATCAGGAAAGTAACATAAGGACCTCTCTCCTCTCTGGTGCCGAGAGTACTGTGAATCCGTGGCTGTGCCCACGCATCAGGAAAGTAACGTAAGGACCTCTCTCCTCTCTGGTGCCGAGAGTACTGTGAATCCGTACCTGTGCCCACACATCACAAAAGTAACGTAAGGTCCTCTCTCCTCTCTGGTGCCGAGAGTACGGTGAATCCGTGGCTGCGCCCACACATCAGGAAAGTAATGTAAGGACCTCTCTCCTCTCTGGTGCTGAGAGTACTGTGAATCCGTGGCTGTGGCCACGTATCACGAAAGTAATGTAAGGACCTCTCTCCTCTCTGGTGCCGAGAGTACTGTGAATCCGTGGCTGTGTCCACACATCACAAAAGTAACGTAAGGACCTCTCTCCTCTCTGGTGCCAAGAGTACTGTGAATCCGTGGCTGCGCCCATACATCAGGAAAGTAACGTAAGGACCTCTCTCTTCTCTGGTGCCGGGAGTACTGTGAATCCGTGGCTGCGCCCACACATCAGGAAAGTAACATAAGGACCTCTCTCCTCTCTGGTGCCCAGAGTCTTGTGAATCCGTGGCTGCGCCAAACATCAGGAAAGTAACGTAAGGACATCTCTCCTCTCTGGTGCCGAGAGTACTGTGAATCCGTGGCTACGCCCACACATCAGGAAAGTAGCGTAAGGACCTCTCTCCTCTCTGGTGCCGAGAGTACTGTGAATCCGTGGCTGCGCCCACACTTCAGGAAAGTAACGTAAGGACCTCTCTCCTCTCTGGTGCCGAGAGTATTGTGAATCCGTGGCTGTGCCCACGCATCGCGAAAGTAACGTAAGGACCTCTCTCCTCTCTGGTGCCGAGAGTACTGTGAATCTGTGGCTGTGCCCACACATCAGGAAAGTAACGTAAGGACCTCTCTCCTCTCTGGTGCCCAGAGTCTTGTGAATCCATGGCTGCGCCAACCCATCAGGAAAGTAACGTAAGGACCTCTCTCCTCTCTGGTGCCGAGAGTGCTGTGAATCCGTGGCTGCGCCCACACATCAGGAAAGTAACGTAAGGACCTCTCTGGTGCCGAGAGTCCTGTGAATCCGTGGCTGCGCCCACACATCAGGAAAGTAACGTAAGGACCTCTCTCCTCTCTGGTGCCGAGAGTACTGTGAATCCGTGGCTGCGCCCACACATCAGGAAAGTAACGTAAGGACCTCTCTCGTCTCTGGTGCCCAGAGTCTTGTGAATCCGTGGCTGCGCCCACACATCAGGAAAGTAACGTAAGGACCTCTCTCCTCTCTGGTGCCGAGAGTACTGTGAATCCGTGGCTGCGCCCACACATCAGGAAAGTAACGTAAGGACCTCTCTCCTCTCTGGTGCCGAGAGTACTGTGAATCCGTGGCTGCGCCCACACATCAGGAAAGTAACGTAAGGACCTCTCTCCTCTCTGGTGCCGAGAGTACTGTGAATCCGTGGCTGTGCCCACGCATCAGGAAAGTAACGTAAGGACCTCTCTCCTCTCTGGTGCCGAGAGTACTGTGAATCCGTGCCTGTGCCCACACATCACAAAAGTAACGTAAGGACCTCTCTCCTCTCTGGTGCCGAGAGTACGGTGAATCCGTGGCTGCGCCCACACATCAGGAAAGTAACGTAAGGACCTCTCTCCTCTCTGGTTCTGAGAGTACTGTGAGTCCGTGGCTGTGGCCACGTATCACGAAAGTAACGTAAGGACCTCTCTCCTCTCTGGTGCCGAGAATACTGTGAATCCGTGGCTGTGTCCACACATCACAAAAGTAACGTAAGGACCTCTCTCCTCTCTGGTGCCGAGAGTACTGTGAATCCGTGGCTGCGCCCATACATCAGGAAAGTAACGTAAGGACCTCTCTCCTCTCTGGTGCCGAGAGTACTGTGAATCCGTGACTGCGCCCACACATCAGGAAAGTAACGTAAGGACCTCTCTCCTCTCTGGTGCCCAGAGTCTTGTGAATCCGTGGCTGCGCCAAACATCAGGAAAGTAACGTAAGGACATCTCTCCTCTCTGGTGCCGAGAGTACTGTGAATCCGTGGCTACGCCCACACATCAGGAAAGTAACGTAAGGACCTCTCTCCTCTCTGGTGCTGAGAGTATTGTGAATCCGCGGCTGTGCCCACGCATCACGAAAGTAACGTAAGGACCTCTCTCCTCTCTGGTGCCGAGAGTACTGTGAATCCGTGGCTGTGCCCACACATCACAAAAGTAACGTAAGAACCTCTCTCCTCTCTGGTGCCCAGAGTCTTGTGAATCCGTGGCTGCGCCCACACATCAGGAAAGTAACGTAAGGACCTCTCTGGTGCCGAGAGTATTGTGAATCCGTGGCTGTGCCCACGCATCACGAAAGTAACGTATGGACCTCTCTCCTCTCTGGTGCCGAGAGTACTGTGAATCCGTGGCTGTGCCCACGCATCACAAAAGTAACGTAAGAACCTCTCTCCTCTCTGGTGCAGAGAGTACTGTGAATCCGTGGCTGCGCCCACACATCAGGAAAGTAACGTAAGGACCTCTCTCCTCTCTGGTGCCGAGAGTACTGTGAATCCGTGGCTGTGCCCACGCATCACAAAAGTAACGTAATGACCTCTCTCCTCTCTGGTGCCGAGAGTACTGTGAATCCGTGGCTGCGCCCACACATCAGGAAAGTAAAGTAAGGACCTCTCTCCTCACTGGTGCCGAGAGTACTGTGAATCTGTGGCTGTGCCCACACATCAGGAAAGTAACGTAAGGACCTCTCTCCTCTCTGGTGCCGAGAGTACTGTGAATCCGTGGCTGTGCCCACGCATCAGGAAAGTAATGTAAGGACCTCTCTCCTCTCTGGTGCCGAGAGTACTGTGAATCCGTGGCTGTGCCCATGCATCACGAAAGTAACGTAAGGACCTCTCTCCTCTCTGGTGCCGAGAGTACTGTGAATCCGTGGCTGTGTCCACACATCACAAAAGTAACGTAAGGACCTCTCTCCTCTCTGGTGCCGAGAGTACTGTGAATCCATGGCTGCGCCCATACATCAGGAAAGTAACGTAAGGACCTCTCTCCTCTCTGGTGCCGAGAGTACTGTGAATCCGTGGCTGCGTTCACACATCAGGAAAGTAACGTAAGGACCTCTCTCCTCTCTGGTGCCCAGAGTCGTGTGAATCCGTGGCTGCGCCAAACATCAGGAAAGTAACGTAAGGACATCTCTCCTCTCTGGTGCCGAGAGTACTGTGAATCTGTGGCTACGCCCACACATCAGGAAAGTAACCTAAGGACCTCTCTCCTCTCTGGTGCCGAGAGTACTGTGAATCCGTGGCTGCGCCCACACATCAGGAAAGTAACTTAAGGACCTCTCTCCTCTCTGGTACCGAGAGTACTGTGAATCCGTGGCTGTGCCCACGCATCACGAAAGTAACGTAAGGACCTCTCTCCTCTCTGGTGCCGAGAGTACTGTGAATCCGTGGCTGTGCCCACACATCACAAAAGTAACGTAAGGACCTCTCTCCTCTCTGGTGCCGAGAGTACTGTGAATCCGCGGCTGTGCCCACACATCAGGAAAGTAACGTAAGGACCTCTCTCCTCTCTGGTGCCGAGAGTACTGTGAATCCGTGGCTGCGCCCACACATCAGGAAAGTAACATAAGGACCTCTCTCCTCTCTGGTGCCGAGAGTACTGTGAATCCGTGGCTGTGCCCACACATCAGGAAAGTAACGTAAGGACCTCTCTCCTCTCTGGTGCCGAGAGTACTGTGAATCCGTACCTGTGCCCACACATCACAAAAGTAACGTAAGGTCCTCTCTCCTCTCTGGTGCCGAGAGTACGGTGAATCCGTGGCTGCGCCCACACATCAGGAAAGTAATGTAAGGACCTCTCTCCTCTCTGGTGCTGAGAGTACTGTGAATCCGTGGCTGTGGCCACGTATCACGAAAGTAATGTAAGGACCTCTCTCCTCTCTGGTGCCGAGAGTACTGTGAATCCGTGGCTGTGTCCACACATCACAAAAGTAACGTAAGGACCTCTCTCCTCTCTGGTGCCAAGAGTACTGTGAATCCGTGGCTGCGCCCATACATCAGGAAAGTAACGTAAGGACCTCTCTCTTCTCTGGTGCCGGGAGTACTGTGAATCCGTGGCTGCGCCCACACATCAGGAAAGTAACATAAGGACCTCTCTCCTCTCTGGTGCCCAGAGTCTTGTGAATCCGTGGCTACGCCAAACATCAGGAAAGTAACGTAAGGACATCTCTCCTCTCTGGTGCCGAGAGTACTGTGAATCCGTGGCTACGCCCACACATCAGGAAAGTAGCGTAAGGACCTCTCTCCTCTCTGGTGCCGAGAGTACTGTGAATCCGTGGCTGCGCCCACACTTCAGGAAAGTAACGTAAGGACCTCTCTCCTCTCTGGTGCCGAGAGTATTGTGAATCCGTGGCTGTGCCCACGCATCGCGAAAGTAACGTAAGGACCTCTCTCCTCTCTGGTGCCGAGAGTACTGTGAATCTGTGGCTGTGCCCACACATCAGGAAAGTAACGTAAGGACCTCTCTCCTCTCTGGTGCCCAGAGTCTTGTGAATCCATGGCTGCGCCCACCCATCAGGAAAGTAACGTAAGGACCTCTCTCCTCTCTGGTGCCGAGAGTGCTGTGAATCCGTGGCTGCGCCCACACATCAGGAAAGTAACGTAAGGACCTCTCTGGTGCCGAGAGTCCTGTGAATCCGTGGCTGCGCCCACACATCAGGAAAGTAACGTAAGGACCTCTCTCCTCTCTGGTGCCGAGAGTACTGTGAATCCGTGGCTGCGCCCACACATCAGGAAAGTAACGTAAGGACCTCTCTCGTCTCTGGTGCCCAGAGTCTTGTGAATCCGTGGCTGCGCCCACACATCAGGAAAGTAACGTAAGGACCTCTCTCCTCTCTGGTGCCGAGAGTACTGTGAATCCGTGGCTGCGCCCACACATCAGGAAAGTAACGTAAGGACCTCTCTCCTCTCTGGTGCCGAGAGTACTGTGAATCCGTGGCTGCGCCCACACATCAGGAAAGTAACGTAAGGACCTCTCTCCTCTCTGGTGCCGAGAGTACTGTGAATCCGTGGCTGTGCCCACGCATCAGGAAAGTAACGTAAGGACCTCTCTCCTCTCTGGTGCCGAGAGTACTGTGAATCCGTGGCTGTGCCCACACATCACAAAAGTAACGTAAGGACCTCTCTCCTCTCTGGTGCCGAGAGTACGGTGAATCCGTGGCTGCGCCCACACATCAGGAAAGTAACGTAAGGACCTCTCTCCTCTCTGGTGCTGAGAGTACTGTGAGTCCGTGGCTGTGGCCACGTATCACGAAAGTAACGTAAGGACCTCTCTCCTCTCTGGTGCCGAGAATACTGTGAATCCGTGGCTGTGTCCACACATCACAAAAGTAACGTAAGGACCTCTCTCCTCTCTGGTGCCGAGAGTACAGTGAATCCGTGGCTGCGCCCATACATCAGGAAAGTAACGTAAGGACCTCTCTCCTCTCTGGTGCCGAGAGTACTGTGAATCCGTGACTGCGCCCACACATCAGGAAAGTAACGTAAGGACCTCTCTCCTCTCTGGTGCCCAGAGTCTTGTGAATCCGTGGCTGCGCCAAACATCAGGAAAGTAACGTAAGGACATCTCTCCTCTCTGGTGCCGAGAGTACTGTGAATCCGTGGCTACGCCCACACATCAGGAAAGTAACGTAAGGACCTCTCTCCTCTCTGGTGCCGAGAGTACTGTGAATCCGTGGCTGCGCCCACACATCAGGAAAGTAACGTAAGGACCTCTCTCCTCTCTGGTGCTGAGAGTATTGTGAATCCGCGGCTGTGCCCACGCATCACGAAAGTAACGTAAGGACCTCTCTCCTCTCTGGTGCCGAGAGTACTGTGAATCCGTGGCTGTGCCCACACATCACAAAAGTAACGTAAGAACCTCTCTCCTCTCTGGTGCCCAGAGTCTTGTGAATCCGTGGCTGCGCCCACACATCAGGAAAGTAACGTAAGGACCTCTCTGGTGCCGAGAGTATTGTGAATCCGTGGCTGTGCCCACGCATCACGAAAGTAACGTAAGGACCTCTCTCCTCTCTGGTGCCGAGAGTACTGTGAATCCGTGGCTGTGCCCACGCATCACAAAAGTAACGTAAGAACCTCTCTCCTCTCTGGTGCAGAGAGTACTGTGAATCCGTGGCTGCGCCCACACATCAGGAAAGTAACGTAAGGACCTCTCTCCTCTCTGGTGCCGAGAGTACTGTGAATCCGTGGCTGTGCCCACGCATCACAAAAGTAACGTAATGACCTCTCTCCTCTCTGGTGCCGAGAGTACTGTGAATCCGTGGCTGCGCCCACACATCAGGAAAGTAAAGTAAGGACCTCTCTCCTCACTGGTGCCGAGAGTACTGTGAATCTGTGGCTGCGCCCACACATCAGGAAAGTAACGTAAGGACCTCTCTCCTCTCTGGTGCCGAGAGTACTGTGAATCCGTGGCTGTGCCCACGCATCAGGAAAGTAATGTAAGGACCTCTCTCCTCTCTGGTGCCGAGAGTACTGTGAATCCGTGGCTGTGCCCATGCATCACGAAAGTAACGTAAGGACCTCTCTCCTCTCTGGTGCCGAGAGTACTGTGAATCCGTGGCTGTGTCCACACATCACAAAAGTAACGTAAGGACCTCTCTCCTCTCTGGTGCCGAGAGTACTGTGAATCCATGGCTGCGCCCATACATCAGGAAAGTAACGTAAGGACCTCTCTCCTCTCTGGTGCCGAGAGTACTGTGAATCCGTGGCTGCGTTCACACATCAGGAAAGTAACGTAAGGACCTCTCTCCTCTCTGGTGCCCAGAGTCGTGTGAATCCGTGGCTGCGCCAAACATCAGGAAAGTAACGTAAGGACATCTCTCCTCTCTGGTGCCGAGAGTACTGTGAATCTGTGGCTACGCCCACACATCAGGAAAGTAACCTAAGGACCTCTCTCCTCTCTGGTGCCGAGAGTACTGTGAATCCGTGGCTGCGCCCACACATCAGGAAAGTAACGTAAGGACCTCTCTCCTCTCTGGTACCGAGAGTACTGTGAATCCGTGGCTGTGCCCACGCATCACGAAAGTAACGTAAGGACCTCTCTCCTCTCTGGTGCCGAGAGTACTGTGAATCCGTGGCTGTGCCCACACATCACAAAAGTAACGTAAGGACCTCTCTCCTCTCTGGTGCCGAGAGTACTGTGAATCCGTGGCTGCGCCCACACATCAGGAAAGTAACGTAAGGACCTCTCTCCTCTCTGGTGCCGAGAGTCCTGTGAATCCGTGGCAGCGCCCACACATCAGGAAAGTAACGTAAGGACCTCTCTCCTCTCTGGTGCCGAGAGTACTGTGAATCTGGGGCTGTGCCCACGCATCACGAAAGTAACGTAAGGACCTCTCTCCTCTCTGGTGCCGAGAGTACTGTGAATCCGTGGCTGTGTCCACACATCACAAAAGTAACGAAAGGACCTCTCTCCTCTCTGGTGCCGAGAGTACTGTGAATCCGTGGCTGCGCCCACACATCAGGAAAGTAAAGTAAGGACCTCTCTCCTCTCTGGTGCCGAGAGTACTGTGAATCCGTGGCTGCGCCCACACATCAGGAAAGTAATGTAAGGACCTCTCTCCTCTCTGGTGCCGAGAGTACTGTGAATCCGTGGCTGCGCCCACACATCAGAAAAGTAATGTAAGGACCTCTCTCCTCTCTGCTGCTGAGAGTACTGTGAATCCGTGGCTGCGCCCACACATCAGGAAAGTAACGTAAGGACCTCTCTCCTCTCTGGTGCCGAGAGTACTGTGAATCCGTGGCTGCGCACACACATCAGGAAAGTAACGTATGGACCTCTCTGGTGCTGAGAGTACTGTGAATCCATGGCTGTGCTCACGCATCACGAAAGTAACATAATGACCTCATTCCTCTCTGGTGCCGAGAGTACTGTGAAGCCGTCGCTGTGCCCACACATCATGAAAGTAACGTAAGGACCTCTCTCCTCTCTGGTGCTGAGAGTACTGCGAATCCATGGCTCATGCTGTGCCCACACATCACGAAAGTAACGCGAGGACCTCTCTCCTCCCTGGTGCCCTGAGTACTGTGAATCCGTGGCTGTGCCCACGCATCAGGAAAGAAACGTGAGGACCTCATTTCTCTCTGGTGCCGAGAGTACTGTGAATCCGTGGCTGTGCCCACCCATCAGAAAAGTAACGTGAGGACCTCTCTCCTCTCTGGTGCCGAGAATAATGTGAATCCGTGGCTCAGGCTGTGCCCACACATTACAAAAGTAACGCGAGGACCTCTCTCCTCCCTGGTGCCCCAAGTACTGTGAATCTGTGGCTGTGCCCACGCATCAGGAAAGTAACGTAAGGACCTCTCTCCTCTCTGGTGCTGAGATTACTGCGAATCCGTGGCTGTGCCTACACATCAGGAAAGTAACGTAAGGACCTCTCTCCTCTCTGGTGCTGAGAGTACTGTGAATCCGTGGCTGTGCCCACGCATCAGGAAAGTAACGTAAGGACTTCTCTCCTCTCTGGTGCCAAGAGTACTGTGAATCCGTGGCTGTGCCCATCCATCAGAAAAGTAACGTGAGGACCTCCCTCCTCTCTGGTGCCGAGAGCAGTGTGAATCCGTGGCTTAGACTGTGCCCACGCATCAGAAAAGTAACGTAAGGACCTCTCTCCTCTCTGGTACCGAGAGTACTGTGAATCCGTGGCTGTGCCCACACATCATGGAAGTAATGTAAGGACCTCTCTCCTCTCTGGTGCTGGGAGTACTGCGAATCCGTGGCTGTGCCCACACATCACAAAAGTAACGTAAGGACCTCTCTCCTCTCTGGTGCTGAGAGTACTGCGAATCCGTGGCTATGCCCACACATCAGGAAAGTAACATAAGGACCTCTCTCCTCTCTGGTGCCGAGAGTACTGTGAATCCGTGTCTGTGCCCACACATCATGAAAGTAATATAAGGACCTCTCTCCTCTCTGGTGCTGAGAGTACTGCGAATCCGTGGCTGTGCCCACACATCACGAAAGTAACGTAAGGACCTCTCTCCTCTCTGGTGCTGAGAGTACTGCCAATCCGTGGCTTTGCCCACACATCACGAAAGTAACGTAAGGACCTCTCTCCTCTCTGGTGCTCTGGTCCTGAGAGTACTGCGAATCCGTGGCTGTGCCCACACATCACAAAAGTAACATAAGGACCTCTCTCCTCTCTGGTGCTGAGAGTACTGCCAATCCGTGGCTGTGCCCACACATCACGAAAGTAACGTAAGGACCTCTCTCCTCTCTGGTGCTGAGAGTACTGTGAATCAGTGGCTCAGGCTTTGCCCACACATCACGAAAGTAACGCAAGGACCTCTCTCCTCCCTGGTGCCCCGAGTACTGTGAATCGGTGGCTGTGCCCACGCATCAGGAAAGTAATGTAAGGACCTCTCTCCCCTCTGGTGCCGAGAGTACTGTGAATCTATGGCTGTGCCCCCTGCTATAAATACAAAACTGCTGACCTTGCATTCATCTTATATGGACCCCACTCCTCTTCCTCTCCAAACCTGTGAAGCATCTGACATTTAATTCAGGCCACAGCAAAGGCTGCCCAAAAACTGCCCAAAGCCTCCCCTCCCCATCTGGAAAACACATACACTCCAATGGACTGCTAAACCCAAAAGAAACACGCATTGAAAATGCAATAGGTCTCACCTTTTATTAAGTTAAAGCCATTTGCTTTGCTAATGGTATTGTATAGCAAAGCAAACGGCTTTAACTTAATTAAAGGCGAGACCAATTGCATTTTTAATGCTTGTTCATAAAGCCTGCCTAAGAGCAACTTTCCAGAAAAATTTAATGTTTGTGTCTTGCATCATCTGTTTACATGCTGCATGTAAAAATGCTGTGTTCACCTTAGTGCTGGATTCACTCAGAAAATACATAGACGTGACACATGTACATTCAGTTGCCAACCAGGACCACATATAATTGAGATTATAATAGGATCACTATATAAAAACGAGTCTAATTCACGAAACGTTTCCTAGTTAACAGGGCTGACTTTTAACTACTTCTTGGGAACTAAATATACCAAGTTCATTCAGGTATTTTCCTACCCCAAACCACCAGCACCATCTGTGAAGTTTCTCAGAGTTTGGTCCACTTGGCTTCCCCTTTGCGACAGATGCAAGCGGTGACCCAACATGCTCACATTATTACAGGCCACAGCATCGACTGTCTCCTGTATGCAGACGTTTACCAGCTTCACTTCAACGCACAGAAGGGTTCTGAGGATCACTGCCGAGTGCCACTGCTCAGACATGTCCAGCACTGAATCCACCTGCATCTTTTCTGCCTTAATGCTTCTAAGACAGAAACCCTACTCAGAGGGCTTGCTGACCCAAAGCCTTTCCCTTCTGGCGGCCCAGTAAGCCTGAGCCGTCTTCTAGTTCCCTCCAGAAGGTGCATAATCTGGCGGGTGTAGCTCGGCTGCAAATTCTCCTTTGCTCCTTAAGAACACATTTAGAACTAGTATGTCAGTGACAGTACTCGCCTAGGCACTCTTTCGGTGTCCTACTAAGTCACACTCTACGGAGACTAATTTCTTTACACATTTCGGGAAGTTCTAACAACAAAGATACAATATTATACCTCTTTCGGACAAAATGCAATAATACGCATAATTAGAGAATATCATTCTTTAAATAAACAAAATGAACACATATTAATGCTGCTTTAATGTCAATCGCCCTGAACCAGATCAAAGAGCACCGACAACAGGCTTACCTTCAGTCCCCAAATGAACAGACTACAAAATCCAATTGCCCCACTCTAGCTTCCGTAACGATCACATCCCATTGTATTACAGTAAAAAGACAAGAATCGCGTTCACACCACGTGACAAGTACATCAGAACATCAAATTACATTCTACGTGTTACACGCAGGACACTTCCGCCCACTTGTAATCCCAGCACGGCGAGCGAGAAGGGAGGCAGCTTTGTTGCAAGCAAAAGCTTCATGGTTGTGCAAAGAATTAACGCAGACATGACGTTGCAATACCATACAACTATCGTAAACAGCAAAACTTAGAAACTGGTGGTATGTTTAGCCGTGTCTATAGACAAATTTGTTGTAAAGTGCACTAAGTGGAGCTCGCTGGAAGTGATTAATTCCTGTTAGAGCAAGTTCCCTAGCAACGCGTCTGTCCCACTTGACGTGTATATCGTAGCGTCACAATACTAACCTCTTTTCTCGGCAGCACGTTTCCTCTAACCAATTGCAGGATTTCTGCGACTCTGAGCCATCTAGTGCCACCCCGAATACTGTCAATCAGTTTAAACTTGCTTCCGATTGCTGCTCCTTGCCCTCGCCTATCTAAGTCGTTTACACTCCTTGAGACAGTGAATTTGGTGGAGTCGAACCCAAATCTTCAAAGCAGAAGCAGTCAAATAATTACAAACCTGTGTCTGGAGGAGGAAGGTAAGTTTTGAGTCCAGGAACATCACTTCGTATTCGGAAATGTTGGCATGCATGCTTAAGGTGCATGGGCATATATATGTGACACCTGTGGACATACATACAAGGCACACAAAATGCACAGTTACTCGAGGCACAACAGTTTGAATATGTCGAGGGCAGGACCCTAGATGCAGGGCACTAAAGCGGACATTCAGGAGCATTCCCGTGGGGTAATTTGGTGACTCGTAGTATCTGAACGTGACTAGTACTTTAAGTGGATCGAAAACATTGGAGATGACCAAACATGTGCTTACAAACCCACCAATAAAGCCTCCCTTTACAAAGAGAATAGCTAAAATAGGCAGCAATGATACATTTAGTACTTTAAATCACAACTCTCAACCTGTAGGCTCCCGAATGAGTCCCAGACTGAATTTTGAAGACGGTGATCCATTGAAGTAAACAAGTCTGTAAGCGCTCGCCAGGCAGCCGCGGTTGACGTAGACTTTTCTCTTTTTCTGCCGTCTCACTTGGACGGCCTGCTTTCCTTCTGTAGTAAAAGGTTTCTTATCTTTATGGGGTCATGTGTTTGGCCCCATAAAGATAAGAAACCTTTTACTTCAGAAGGAAAGCAGGCGAGGCCGTCCAAGTGGGAAGGCAGAACAAGCCAAACGAAAACGTCATGAACAGCTCTTTTCCAATGGCTGGCCACCGTTTAGCATAAACGGTGACACCAGCCAATGGAAAAGAGGGGCGGGGCTTAAAGCCCTTTATAGAAAATACCACAAAACATTAAATCTCGCCAGAGAGACTGCCACATGTGCGCAGCCCACGCAGGCGAGACGTAAAAAGTAGTGCTTGAGAGGAAAGCACTGAAAGCACACAAGTAATGCGTCCATGCTCCAGGGGAGGGACAAAGAAGAGGACCGAAAGTCCACACAAGTGAATAAAATGCAAGCAAATGAGTGACAGTAATGCCGACCAATGGTAAGCAATGTATGGGCTCTAAGCCTTCTGTAAGCTCACAATAGCTCTTTTTGCCGGCAGACAGCTTACCCTGTCCTATAGGCGAAACCTAAAAAGATGTTATTTACTTCCTCAGCCTCTTCTGCTCCAACAACTCTGTCCTCCTCTGTTGTCCTTCCTCTAGGTTTTTTAGGTCCAGTCCCCACTACCAGAGAGCTCGATGTCCACTTGAGAAGAGAGTCTTTTATCTCTCCTCTGCCACAGGGCCAGGTTCCAAGATTCATCTGTTCAGTGCTCCCCTCCTCCCCCTCCAGACCACCAGGTCACTAGTGAACACTCTGGGAATGAAGGCTCCGGGTGGCAGCGATAGTTTATTAGTGTTTCTATCCTCATCTGTCCCTGACAAGCCTATTAACTGTGCCACAGGGGCCATGGGGCCACATGCCCACAAGGGCTGGGTAAAGCTTCCTAATGCAACCAGCCTTCTGATCCATTTTAGGCACCAAGCTGGTGGCTTGTGGTCAAAGACGGTGCCCTGTCCATAGAGCTCACCCTCCGCACTGGACAATAAACAGCCACTCACCCTCATTCCACCCCAGAGTACCTGCCCTCCTCTTCCACACCCCTGCCTTACACCAGCTAACAAAGCCGCTCTCTGTGCACAAGCCATCCTGCACCGCCTCCTGCAGCGCCTCAAGGCCTCCATCATGCAAAGTGGTCAGTCCCTTCCTGCGGACTGCCCTGCACGGTCAGCTCCTTGCCACCCACTTCCACCCAGAACTCGGGCCCTCCTAAATAAATAACCCACCTTCGCAATTTAGAAAGCATTTGTGGCCCGTGGAGCTTTCGATGTCTCCCATCATCTTGTGCATGTCTCACTACTCGCAGCCATGACCCATCGCTTTGCTAATGGGCCCTTTGTACTAACTATTGCACAGTTTTTGTCCACATAATTCCCACATCTATGCAAATGTACTTTTTATCTCAGCTATTCCACAGTTTAATCCACATAATTCTCATCTCTATGTAAATGGGCCTCTTGTCTTAGCTATTCCACAGTTTTTCCACATAATTCCCATCTCTATGCAAATGTGACTTTTGCTTTAGCTATTACAGTTTTTTCCACATAATTCCCATCTCTATGCAAATGTGCCTTTTGTCTTAGATTGTCTATGTTTTTTCTACATAATTCCCATCTCTATGTGAATGTGCCCTTTTTCCTTGTTATTCCACAGATTTTTCCACATAACTCCCATCACTGTACAAATGCGCCCTTTGTCTTAGTTATTCCATAGGTTTTTTTCCACATCATTCCCATCTCTATGCGGTTGTGTCTTTTGACCTAGTTATTCCACAGTTTTCCAAATACTTATGGGTTTGCCTTTCTTCCACACAATTCTTCTTTTGCTGCCTAATTTGCAGATTGCAAGAACTTTTATTACTTAAATTAATCAAAACATACCGAAAACAGTGCCCATGGAGTGCCTCAGAACCACACACTCTTTGTCAAAGTTGGCTGGTCACCGCTCACCGTTGATTGCTATCGTTAAGGATGAAAGAGCTGCCATTTTCACCCAGATGGTGTTAATAGAGCCAATTTGTTCATTGGCAAAGCTCTTTTGCCTGCAGCAGGAAACAAAAACTGAATATACTTAAATGCAATTCAAACAGGATGTTAGAAAGGATTCCTTCTACGTCATGAACATGTTCTGCTTCCTTATTTGTGTTTCCATCACACACAATCTTCCCAAAGCAGCGCTGATCTCAAGAGGCAGGCAGTCTGTAGATTTCAAAACATTTTCACATCTTTTTTTTAAATTAAGATTTCATGTTTTGAATCTGAAAGGACGCCTTGAGTAGATACATGAATAATACATATGTTAGGTACAATCAGTGTTTGAAGTGGGCGGGATCTGAGGGGCAGGAGGTGCCCATACTTTTTCAATTTAAGGAAAATGGTTTCCCTACTTTTTGTGAAAAGTCAACCATTCCAGGACGTTAATTCCGAGAGTTGAAATGCTTCGGCTGAAGGGTAAGTCAGGGAGTCTCCTGTGCTGTGAAACCGAGGGAGGGCAGACAGCTAAACAAGCCTTCCTGCCAGGGTGCTGCTGCCTGAAAGAAATATAAAGGTGCACAACTGGTCAGCTGCAAATGTAAAGGGAGCTTGGAAGTCATATCGGCTTTAATCAATGGATTCACTTGAACCTTCGTGATGGGACAGATTGATTCTTGCTGAGGGGCATTATGAGGGAGCGACCAGCTAAGCTGTGAAGTGTGTGCTTTTAAGACAGTTCTAAAAAAAATCTGCACTACATACAGTCTACAAAAAATCTATATTTTGGAAGCACTTTATCTTAAACCTTCATGTGCATTCTGCAGTAGTTTACCTAATGCTGTGCGTAATGCAAGATTAAAATAATGACTTGCATATTGACAGTGCTTTCTGACACACACTGGGACCTCGTAGCACTAAATATACAGAAGTCACTATTCTCCACTGCGCCAACCAGGCTTCAGTTCTGTGGATCTCTGGTGCAGTGCTTTAACTAATAGAGGTTTCAGAATGTACAATAGCGCAAACCACTGATTAGCTTAACTTGTGTATAATTTTCATTTAAGCTGTGGATTATTTTATATATAGTTACGAAACTAGAAAGACTGAAAAAAGTTACTGAATATTTTGTTTTTTAGCCACACCCACACACTCAATCAACCAGCCGAATTGTGGGCAACTTTTTTTAATTCGCTTCGACAACTGCATGCAATACTGTCACTCAAAACTGTCTCTTAGTGAAAACAACAGTTCCTGTGCCCTTGTTGTGTGAACACAACAAACTACAAGAAAGACAGGGGCTTATTTACAAGCCTATTGCGCTGCTGGGGCGTCATTTTTTTGACGCACTGGGGACGCAGTGTGCCTGCCCATATTTGCAAGGACACGTAAAGTCACCCTGCATGACTTTTCATGGCCTTGTAAATATGGGCGGTGGCAGAGGCAAACGTAAAATAAAATGCAGATCATGTCATTTTCGGTCCTGTAGCTGAGTCTTGGGGGCGGGAACACAGCACTGCAGCAGGGGAAGGAGGAGTGATGGGCACTGCTGTCAGTGCGCATGACAGTTTGTCAGCCATCTTAGGACAGCTAAACTCTCACACGCACAGATATCTCTCCAATCCTGCTGCGTGGCTTGGTGGAGAGACCAGCAGGAACTGGCTCCCAGCTCCTGATGGAGCGCAAAACAAGCTCGCTCTGCCCAATCCCAACACTGCTCTCATGGGTATGAGAGCAGTGTGTGGATTGGCCGTAGGGGAGGTTGGGAGCTTCAGCCTGTGCCCAGAGGAGCAGAAGTCCGGCGAGCAGACGGCCAGCAGGTAAGATCTTTTTTAATGATTTGTTTATTACAGGCCCCCCCTGCACTGCCCCCGCGCTGTGTGACCATATTTCATTGACACCAGCCGCTTTTGAATATAGGCCCCTTTCACGCATTACTCTGCATGAAAGGGGCATTCCATGGGGGCTGCTGTGGTAGTGGTAGATAAAGCCTACGGGGCAGATTTATGAGCCCCTTACGCCTCATTTACGCCGCCGTTGCATCACTTTTGTGACGCAGCGGCGGCGCAAACCCTGCGCCATGCTGCGGAGTATTTACAACGTGACGCATCTGGCAGATGCGTCATGTTGTAAAGCCCTGCGCCACATGTAGGCGTTCTGGAGCAGGGGGGGGCGTTCCAGGGCAGGAACACCTCCTAAAAGTGGCTGAGTGAAATCTACAAGATTTCACTCAGTCACTTTTAAGGCCATGCTGCGTCAAAACCCTGCGCCTGCTTGAAGCAGGCGTAAGGATTGACGCAGCATGTAAGGGATAGGGCACCCCCGAGCCTTGCTGGAGCTGCGTCGCGCTTGCGACGCAACTCCAGCAATGCGCCGCCTTTCCGAAAGGAGATGCGTCACGCATCTGCCCATCCGAGTGCCAAGGTGCGCCGCATTGTAAATGCGGCACATCAATGGTGGCGCACGGGTGGGCAGATGCGTCGCAACTCTTCTGGCGCATCTCTGCTGATTAGCAGAGAAGCGCCAGACATCATAAATCTGCCCCTAAAGGTTTTAGACACAATCTCTGCTCTGCACAAAGTTTAATTGAGTTTTGTAAATCGCCAACTGATGAATTTGCTTGCTATAATCTGTATACAGTTTTTAAAAAGTTTTTTAAAATTGTTTTAATGTTCGAATAATATAATTCTTTTATCACTTTTAACTATGTATTTGTTGATCTCAAATTACGTCTAAACCAAATCTAATAAAAATCTTGTTGGAAAAAATAAATAAAATGGGGGTTGCTGTGGGTGTTTCCACACAACTTCCAAGGAACCTGACGCATTCCCAGATTTACAAAGTGTCATAAACCTGGGAATGCGTCAGAAACCTACGTGTCCCCAGAGGAGGCATAGGAGTGGCGCAACGAGGAAAAATACTTTTTATTTCTTCTCGTTTTTCACTCTTTCTCGGGGTACTGCATTCTGCAGCACACCTAGAAGGAGCTCATCGCCTTTAATGATTGTGTGCAGGAAGGGACAACTTCCTGCATATAAACAATCACCCCGCAACGCAGGCGCCCTTGCCCCATGGTGCACGGGTGTCTGAGTTGGCGCACGGCTGCTGTTTGTGCGCTGGTGCAGGGGAGAAGGGCAGACATGCGCTCTATCTTGTAGATGCGTCGCAATCCTGCCCTTTTCTTTTGACGCACGGCAGCGCAGCAGGAAGGCTTGCGGCGCTGCCATGCGTCCAAATATTGTAAATGACGGCCACAGTTTTTAAAAGATAACATGAATGCACAGAATAAAAGAGGCCCTCCTTTTATTAGAAGCGGTGTGTGCATGTAAGCTTGTGTTCTGATGAGTACACACGTGTGGCACTTTTAAACATACCCTTCTACCCTAGGAGGCAGAATGGACCGTCCAAGACATGTTCATTCATTCCTACTGAACATGTGGCACACATGATGCTGAAAGCTTGAGCGCTGGGCTCAGTCTTTTGAAATGAAAGATTAGGGGGCATATTTACAAGACCCTTGCATCGCCAGTGCGTCATTTTTAATATGGAAAAAGTGACGCACCGGCGGCGCAAGGGGCTTGTAAATAAGCTTCTAGATACCTGGTAACGTCACATTCTGCCACACACCTGCATAATTTGCCTCTATTCAATGTTTTGAATAATTCCTCTTCCCATTACCCGCATGACTCATTCACTCGACCGCATAATTGGGTCTTGCATTGCAGTTACAGACGCCCTGGTTATGCGGAGCTGTCTTGAGCATTCCATAGATCCCCTTGAAGGAGGAAAGAGGGGAGTTTTGGATTTGGAAGCAAAATGGTAAATGGAGACTTTGGGACGTGCTGTTTCTGCGGCATGAGTTGTGCTCCTCACAGGACGATTACAATCGGGCAGTGCTTTAGCAGACACAGCCGGGGACGTTTTATCTGCGTTCAAGAAATGATTAAATAAGGCAACATCTTCACGGGCCTCGGCTGATGAGTTATACATGAGGAAAACAGATCTGCCCTGGACAGCTTTGCAAGGAGCTGGAAGGCGGCGCGAGCGCAGCGCGGCCATCCATCAAGCTCCCAGGAGTCCGCCGCTAAGCACTTGAGATGCCTTAAGCATGACGAGGAGGCTGAGCGGGGACGCTGAGTGTGCTGGACCCGCAGCTGGGCCTGGGGGCGGAGGGGGTCTTACTCTTAACAGCCTCTTTGGTGGGTCGGAGTGAAGCTGCAAGGGAGGCGGGGCCACAGCTGGGCGTGGGAGGGACCAGGTCCAAGAGCACATCTGGAGGGGCGTGGCTGCTGGGCAAAAGGCACCAAGGCAGGCCTTCCTGTGAGGCGCAGAGACAGAACTTCATTTGTGAAAGCAGCAAATACTGAAAGTGCTGGGGCCCCAATTGTACCTTGGAATAGTCCAGTCAGTGCCTTCCATAAGGGGGCTGCCGCCCACCGATTAGTTTGGAATCAAGAGGTCAAACACTGTGTTTTACAGCAAACATTCCACTTAACCTTGCCCATCACATTCCTCAGACAACGGGAACCTAGAATGTGCCAGAGAGCTGTGGCACTGGGTGTGACAGGGCTGAGAGGGGCAGAGCTGCCGCCGTGTGTGCACTGAATAGTGGTTTCGCTGGTGTGCCAAGGGGACCATGTGGACAATGGTGTGCCAAGAGTGCCATGCAGACAATGGCATGGCAAGGGTGCCATGAGGACAATTGTGCCAAGGGTGCCATGTGGACAATGGTGTGTAAAGGGTGCCATGTGGACAATGGTGTGCCAAGGGTGCCATATGGACAATCCACGCACGCAATCTAGGGTTCATTCTGGACGCAACTCTCTCTATGACCCAGAAAGTGAACGCGGTCTCCCCCTCCTGCTTCAACACCCTTCGAATGCTCCGCAAGATCTATAAATGGATCCCCACCGAAATCAGGGGAACGGTCACCCAAGCACTGGTCAGCAGCAGGCTGGACTACGGCAACGCCCTCTACGCAGGAACCTCGTCTACCCTCCAGAAGAGATTCCAACGCATACAGAACGCCTCCGCATGCCTCATCTTCGGACTCCCTCGCCACAGCCACATCACTGCCCACCTAAGAGATCTACACAGGCTCCCGGTAAACAAGAAGATCACCTTCAAGCTCCTCACCCACGCTCACAAAGCACTCCACAACGCAGGACCAGCATACCTCAATGAACGAATGTCCTTCTACACCCCAAACCGCCAGCTTCGCGCCGCTGACCTCGCCCTCGCCGCCGTCCCACACATCCGCCGAACGACCACCGGCGGCAGATCTTTCTCCCACCTCGCTGCAAAGAGAGGGAACACCCTCCCCGCCCACCTACGTCAGAACAAAGACCTGCTGACCTTCAGGAGACGTCTCAAGACCTTGCTGTTCGACCAGTAGCTCCCCCCCCCCCCCACCTTAGCGCCTTAAGACCCTCACGGGTGAGTAGTGCGCTCTACAAATGTCTGATTGATTGATTGATTGACAATGGTGTTTAAAAGGTGCCATGTGGACAATGGTGTGCCAAGGGGGCCATGAGGACAATGGTATGCCAAGAGTACCATGTGGACAATGGTGTGGCAAGGGTGCCATGTGGACAATGATGTGCCAAGCGTGCCATGAGGACAATGGTGTGCCAAGGGTGTCATGTGGACAATGGTGTGCCACGGGTGCCATTAGGACAATGGTGTGCCAAGAGGACAATGGTGTGCCAAGGGTGCCATGCAGACAATGGTGTGCCAAGGGTGCCATGTGGACAATGGTGTGGCAAGGGGGCCATGCAGACAATGGCATGGCAAGGGTGCCATGCAGACAATGGTGTGCCAAGGGTGCCATGTAGACAATGGTGTGCCAAGTGGGCATGCACACAATGGTGTGTAAAGGGTGCCATGCAGACAATGGTGTGGCAAGGGTGCCATGTGGACAATGGTGTGCTAAGGGGGCGATGCAGACAATGGTGTGTAAAGGGTGCCATGTGGACAATGGTGTGCCAAGGGTGCCATGCAGACAATGGTGTACCAAGGGGGCTATGCAGACAATGTTGTGTAAAGGGTGCCATGCAGACAATGGTGTGGCAAGGGTGCCATGCGGACAATGGTGTGTAAAGGGTGCCATGTGGACAATGGTGTGCCAAGGGGTCCATGCAGAAAATGGTGTGTAAAAGGTGCCATGTGGACAATGGTGTGCCAAGGGTCCCATGCAGACAATGGTGTGCCAAGGGGGTCATGCAGACAATGGTGTGTAAAGGGCGCCATGCAGACAATGGTATGCCAAGGGTGCCATGTGGACAATGGTGTGTAAAGGGTGTCATGCAGACAATGGTGTGTAAAGGGTTGCATTTGGACAATGGACAAGCAAGGGTGCCATGTGGACAATGGAGTGCCAAGGGCGCCATGAGGACAATGGAGTGCCAAGGGCGCCATGAGGACAATGGTGTGCCGAGAGTGCCATGGGGACAAAGCTGTGCCAAGGGTGACATGCAGACAATGGTGTGCCAAGGGTGCCATGCAAACAATGGTGTGGCAAGGGTGCCATGTGGACAATGGTGCGCCAAGGGTGCCTTGTGGACAATGGTGTGTAAAGGGTGCCATGCGGACAATGGTGTGGCAAGGGTGCCATGTGGACAATGGTGTGGCAAGGGTGCCATGTGGACAACGGTATGGCAAGGGTGCCATGCAGACAATGGTGTGCCAAGGGTGTCATGTGGACAATGGTGTAGGGAAGGGTGCCATGATGCAGACAATGGTGTGCCATGGGTGCCATGTGGACAATGGTGTGGCAAGGGGTCCATGTGGACAATGGTGTGGCAAGGGGGCCATGTGGACAATGGTGTGGCAAGGGGGCCATGTGGACAATGGTATGGCTAGGGTGCCATACGGACAATGGTGTGCCAAGGGTGCCATGTGGACAATGGACTAGTAAGGGTGCCATGTGGACAATGGTGTACCAAGGGTGCCATGATGACAATGGTGTGCCAAGGGTGCCATGAGGACAATGGTGTGTCAAGGGTGCCTTGAGGACAATGGTGTGGCAAGGGTGCCATGCAGACAATGGTGTGCCAAGGGGGCCATGCAGACAATGGTGTGTAAAGGGTGCCATGCAGACAATGGTGTGGCAAGGGTGCCATGTGGACAATGGTGTGTAATGGGTGCCATGTGGACAATGGTGTGCTAAGGGGGCCATGCAGACAATGGTGTGTAAAGGGTGCCATGCAGACAATGGTGTGCCAAGAGGGCTATGCAGACAATGTTGTGTAAAGGGTGCCATGCAGAGAATGGTGTGGCAAGGGTGCCATGTGGACAATGGTGTGCCAAGGGGTCCCTGCAGACAATGGTGTGTAAAAGGTGCCATGTGGACAATGGTTTGCCAAGGGTGCCATGCAGACAATGGTGTGCCAAGGGGGGTCATGCAGATAATGGTGTGTAAACGGTGCCGTGCAGACAATGGTGTGCCAAGGGTGCCATGTGGACAATGGTGTGTAAAGGGTGTCATGCAGACAATGGTGTGTAAAGGGTGCCATGTGGACAATGGACAAGCAAGGGTGCCATGTGGACAATGGAGTGCCAAGGGTGCCATGAGGACAATGGTGTGCCAAGAGTGCCATGGGGACAATGGTGTGCCAAGGGTGACATGCAGACAATGGTGTGCCAAGGGTGCCATGCAAACAATGGTGTGGCAAGGGTGCCATGTGGACAATGGTGTGCCAAGGGTGCCATGTGGACAATGGTGTGTAAAGGGTGCCATGCAGACAATGGTGTGGCAAGGGTGCCATGTGGACAATGGTGTGGCAAGGGTTGCATGTGGACAATGGTGTGTAAAGGGTGCCATGCAGACAATGGTGTGGCAAGGGTGCCATGCAGACAATGGTGTGCCAAGGGTGCCATGCGGGCAATAATGTGTGTAAAGGGTGCCATGCAGACAATGGTGTGGCAAGGGTGCCATGCAGACAATGGTGTGCCAAGGGTGCCATGTGGACAATGGTGTAGGGAAGGGTGCCATGCAGACAATGGTGTGCCACGGGTCCCATGTGGACAATGGTGTGGCAAGGGGGCCATGTGGACAATTGTGTGCCAAGTGTCCCATGTGGACAATGGTGTGCCAAGGGTGCCATGAAAACAGTGGTGTGGCAAGGGTGCCATGAGGAAAATGGTGTGGCAAGGGTGCCATGTGGACAATTGTGGGCCAAGGGTGCCACATGGACAATTGTGTGGCAATGGGGCTATGTGGACAATGGTGTACCAAGGGTGCCATGATGACAATGGTGTGCCAAGGGTGCCATGAGGAAAATGGTGTGGCAAGGGTGCCATGTGGACAATGGTGTGCCAAGGGTGCCATGCGGGCAATAATGTGTGTAAAGGGTGCCATGTGGACAATGGTGTGGGAAGGGTGCCATGTGGACAATTGTGTGGGAAGAGTGCCATACAGATAATGGTCAAGCAAGAATGCCATGCAGACAATGGCGTGCCTAGGGTGCCAAGTGGACAATTGTGTGCTAAGGGGGCCATGCAGACAATGGTGTGTAAAGGGTGCCATGTGGACAATGGTGTGCCAAGGGTGCCATGCAGGCAATGGTGTGCCAAGAGGGCTATGCAGACAATGTTGGGTAAAGGGTGCCATGCAGAGAATGGTGTGGCAAGGGTGCCATGTGGACAATGGTGTGCCAAGGGGTCCATGCAGACAATGGTGTGTAAAAGGTGCCATGTGGACAATGGTGTGCCAAGGGTGCCATGCAGACAATGGTGTGCCAAGGGGGTCATGCAGACAATGGTGTGTAAAGGGCGCCATGCAGACAATGGTGTGCCAAGGGTGCCATGTGGACAATGGTGTGTAAAGGGTGTCATGCAGACAATGGTGTGTAAAGGGTGCCATGTGGACAATGGACAAGCAAGGGTGCCATGTGGACAATGGAGTGCCAAGGGTGCCATGAGGACAATGGTGTGCCAAGAGTGCCATGGGGACAATGGTGTGCCAAGGGTGACATGCAGACAATGGCGTGCCAAGGGTGCCATGCAGACAATGGTGTGGCAAGGGTGCCATGTGGACAATGCTGTGCCAAGGGTGCCATGTGGACAATGGTGTGTAAAGGGTGCCATGCAGACAATGGTGTGGCAAGGGTGCCATGTGGACAATGGTGTGGCAAGGGTGCCATGTGGACAATGGTATGGCAAGGGTGCCATGCAGACAATGGTGTGCCAAGGGTGCCATGCAGATAATGGTGTGGCAAGGGTGCCATGTGGAGAATGATGCGGCAAGGGTGCCATGTGGACAATGGTATGGCAAGGGTGCCATGCAGACAATGGTGTGCCAAGGGTGCCATGTGGACAATGGTGTAGGGAAGGGTGCCATGCAGACAATGGTGTGCCACGGGTGCCATGTGGACAATGGTGTGGCAAGGGGTCCACGTGGACAATGGTGTGGCAAGGGGGCCATGTGGACAATGGTGTGGCAAGGGTGCCATGCAGACAATGGTGTGCCAAGGGTGCCATGTGGACAATGGACTAGTAAGGGTGCCATGTGGACAATTGTGTGCCAAGTGTCCCATGTGGAGAATGGTGTGCCAAGGGTGCCATGTGGGCAATAGTGTGTAAAGGGTGCCATGTGGACAATGTTGTGGGAAGGGTGCCATGTGGACAATAGTGTGGGAAGAGTGCCATACAGATAATGGTCAAGCAAGAATGCCATGCAGACAATGGCGTGCCTAGGGTGCCATGTGGACAATCGTGTGGCAAGGATGCCATGTGGACAATGGACTAGCAAGGGTGCCAAGCGGAAAATGGTGCAATGGTTCAAATATAAACAAGAAAAATGGGTCGTCTTCATTTTCCACTGAACAGTAAAAGATAAATATAAAAGGAGTGTACAGGGCACCTCACAACCCTCGGCCTTGGTGTCACTGCACCTGCTGCACTATACTAATGAGAGTCACGCATCTGATTTTTTTTAAGCTACAATATTTCATACAAGACACATATTAAAACATGGTTATTCTGTTTTTAAAGCAGGTGTTAGTGTTTGAGACCAGAAAAATAGATGGTGTTGCCAGTTCCTGGAGTATGCTTCAGCTCTGTTTGTGCGTTACATACAAACTGGTGCAGACCCCCAAGCAATCAATGCCTGTCAATAGGAGACACCAAGTCCCACCATTACCCATTCACTTCATTTGTATGGGATCTCTACAGCTTCAGATCTTGCTGGGGTTAAACAGCAAGAGGTTAGCATGGAGTTTGCACAGGTTAGCCTGGAGTTTGCCCAGGTTGGTATGGGGTTTGCCTGGGTTAGTATGTGGTTTGCGTAGGTTAGCCTTCAGTTTGCACAGGGTAGCCTGGGGATTGCATGTCAGCCTGGAGTTTTGCACAGGTTAGCCTGGAGTTTGCACATGTTAGCCTGGAGTTTGCACAAGTTAGCCTGGAGTTTGCACAGGCTAGCTTGGAGTTTTCACATGTTAATATGGAGTTTGCACAGGCTAGCCTGGAGTTTGCACATGTTAGGCTGGAGTTTGCCTATGTTAGCCTGGAGTTTCCACAGGTTAGCCTGGAGGTTGCATATGTTAGCCTGGAGTTTTGCACATGTTAGCCTGGAGTTTGCACAGGTTAGCCTGGAGTTTGCACATTTTAGCCTGGACTTTGCACATGTTAGAGTGGAGTTTGCACAGGTTAGCCTGAGCTATGCACATGTTAGTCCGGAGTTTGCACAGGTTAGCCTGGAGTTTGTATAGGTTACCCTGGAGTTTGCACATGTTAGCATGGAGTTTGCACAGTTTAGCCTGGAGTTTGCACAATGCACATTAGCCTGGAGTTTGCACATGGCAGCATGGAGTTTGCACAGGTTAGTCTGGAGTTTGCACATGTTAGCATGGATTTTGCACAGGTTAGCAAAGAGTTTGCACATGCTAGCATGTCATTTGTACATGTTAACCTGGAGCTTGAACAGGTTAGCCTGGAGCTTGCACATGTTAGCATTGGGTTTGTGCAGGTTAGCCTTCAGTTTGCACAGATTAGGCTGGAATTTTTACAGGTTAGCGTGGAGTTTGCACATGTTAGCATGGAGTTTGCACAGGTTAGCATAGAGTTTGCACAGGTTAGTATGGAGTTTGCACAGGTTCACATGGGGCTTGCGCAGGTTACTATGTAGTTTGTACAGGTTAGTATGGGGTTTGCGCAAGTTAGGATGGAGTTTGCACAGGCTAGTATGGAGTTTGCGCAGGTTAGTATGGGGTTTCCGCAGGTTAGTATGGGGTCTGCGCAGGTTAGCCTTCTGTTTGCGCAGGTTAGTATGGAGTTTGCACAGGCTAGTATGGAGTTTGCGCAGGTTAGTATGGAGTTTGCGCAGGTTAGTATGGGGTTTGCGCAGGTCAGCCTTCTGTTTGCACAGGTTAGTATGGAGTTTGCACAGGTTAGTATGGGGTTTGCACAGGTTAGCCTTCTGTTTGCACACGTTAGTATGGGGTTTGCGCAGGTTAGCCTTCAGTTTGCACAGGCTAGTATGGAGTTTGCACAGGTTAGTATGGGGTTTGCGCAGGTTAGCCTTCTGTTTGCACAGGTTAGTATGGAGTTTGCACAGGTTAGCCTTCTGTTTGCACACGTTAGTATGGGGTTTGCGCAGGTTAGCCTGGAGTTTGCACAGGTTAGTATGGAGTTGTGACAGGTTCAAGGCCACGCCCCGACACAATCGTCTAACACTGCTCTGGTCAGTGGTGGAGGGACCGGAGGGGCACGACGAGTCCATACTTTTTAAATTAATGACAAGCAGTTCCTCTACTTCTTGTTAAAAGATAACCGCTTGGGGATGGTTTATTCCGTGAGAGAATTGCTTCAGTTGGAATGTAAGGCAGAGAGTCTCCTGTGCTGTGAAGCCGAGGTAGGAGCAGACAGCTGAACAAGCCTTCCTGCCAGGGTGCTGCTGCCGAGAGAAATGTAAATGTGTGCAACTGCTCAATCTGCACATGTAAAGGGTGCCTGGGAGAAGGCATTGGCTTTAATTGATGGAATCACTTTAATTTCCCTGGTGACACACATGCAGTCTTTTTGACTGGAATTGCAAGAGAGCTGCCCCTCTGAGCTGTGCAGTGTGTGCTTTTAAATAACAGTTATTAAATAACTCCACTCTGTACAGTCTGGGTATTACTAAAATCTATATTTTGGAAGCACCTTTTTTATCATACTTGTTGGAAAACGAGGCAGCATCTGTGAGGCCTGCACAAATAACATGACTACATTTGTCCTTCACTGGGAACCAAACACCCAATTGTAGCGCCTGACTCTCAGAGGGTTGCATAAAGTATGCACCTCTATATCTTAAGGGCTAGCAGACTGGGGTCTTCACCTAAGCGCAGCAGCAAGAATCCATGTTTACGCACACTTTAGAATGACAGTACTCATCACCATTTGAATGCATTGCAATTACAGCCCCTAAAGGCATCACAGATTAAATCACAGGATTGCCCATATACAGCCAGACACCCTAGCAGGACTGTCTGGCAACATAAGCCCACTTGGCTTATGACATCTCCTTACACATGTGACTTACAGTCCCTTCAAAAGAAGTGCTCCTGGCAACTACACTTCTCCTGCAGTGTCTCCTCACTTTAAAAGGAATCACAGGTAGTAGCATGGGATTACGTAAATACAGCCAGACTCCTGGTAGGAAGGTCCAGCAACATAACTCCATTTAGCTTAACATCACCTTACACAGGTACTTCACTTTATACATGTGACTTTCAATCCTCCTAAAAAGAAATAACAACTAGTAAATGCATTTCGGTGCAATTACACCACTTCACCTCCAGGGGATGCACTTCTTCACACATCCCCAACTCAGCCCTTCACTTCATGCTGCACTTCTCCACACACCCTCAGCTGTAGAACAAAAGTTCCAGCCCAGAAGGTGTTTAAATGCTAGCTGAGCCCTTGAGGGGTAGTTTCCTTTAGGTCCCCATGACACTGAGGGTGGGACTTTTCTTCGTGCTGGGGGAGTAAGACTGCGCTTCTCCAGCAGCTTCCCCAGCACCTTTTCACAAGTGAGGGTGACCCCCTCCTCTGGGGGCCACAAAGCAACGAAACGGCAGATTTCCAAATGCCTGGTGAGGCATTATGGGGTGCTTCATGCTCCTCTTTACCAGCCCCAGCCACTGGGAACACTCTCCTCCGCCCTCGGGGTCTCTCAGAGGGTAGATTCAGCAGGGTGCTGTATTTACTGGCTCCCTGCGCCAGCCTTTCGCCTGGCTCTCCTCCTTGGCCTCTCTTCTTCCTGCGCAGAGGCCACTGCTCCTGTGCACCGGTCCTGGGCTCTTCTTCTGGTGCTGTTAGGGTCCTGGGGGCAGTCAAGGGGTCTCTCCTTCCAACTGCCCATTGCGCCAGGCTCCAGCACCTTCAGCCTCACCAGACCACACCCCAGAGAGAGCTTCTCTTCCTGTGCAAGCACTTTTTAAAAGTTGAGTAGGGGGCTGGCAGGAAGTCCCTGTTGGTCCTATCAAACAGCGACACATCACTCTCCTGCCCCTGCTCCCTCCTTCTTGTCCAGCTTCTGGGTTTGTTCAAAATGGCGTCATCCAGGGTGGGCCACATGTCTCTGAAGCCCCATCCCCCCATGCTGCCTTCCCTCCTTGGTGCAGCCTGGTGCCTGGCACCTAGTGATGGATGAGCCTGTAGCCCCACCCATCATCTCTTCATGGAGAGGAGGCCCTCGCTTGTGGAAGAAAGGTTATCAATCCATCCAGCTGAGGACAGCCCTCAGCCTGGGTCTGGTCATGGCTGTCTCAGAGAAATATGACAGTTCTGGATGACCCAAAAGCAGTAAAAATATGACTTTGGACAGAATACTTATTTCACATTAGCTACATTGGACTTAAGTGCGTGTTTGGAATCTGTAGGCCTAATGGAAGTTAATCTAGCCATGGGCCCCACATCCCCATAGGGGAATAATGAAGTGAAGAAACAGTAAGACACACTGACTTTCCCTGGCATGTTTCTTTCCAGTGTATAAAGCCTATTCCATGTCACCACCCAATACTGCATAAGTCCTGCCACACCATTCACTTTGTAGCTGCTCCTGGACTGCGCATGCTAGGAATCTCCCCTGCGCAGCCCGTACATGTTTGCACATGCATGTACACATGTGTCTGCATGTAACCAGCCCGGTGTCCCTTAGTCCAGCTGCTGCGCAGTGGCCTGGTCAAGCCAGGGGAACACCAGTAAAATCCCCATGCATTGTCTTACATCCTGAGTTCACTGTGGGTGAGTCCCAACATATGAGGCTCCCCCACAGTAAAAGCTCAACAATGAGGTGCTCAAAAAGCGAAATATCCGGGCGGCCCATAGTGTCAGAACCACCTTCTAACAATACTCTTTTGTGCTTTGTGTGGCATCCTATTCTATTCTGTGTGTAATGCAAGTTTAAAATAATGAATTAAATGGTCACAGTGCCTTCTGTTCTGTCACAGACTGAGACTTCTTAACCACTAAACATACACAAGTCACTATTCTCCACTGCTCCAACCAGGATTCAACTATGTTTCTCTCTGGTTACAGGCTTCTGTAGCACATTAAAATACGTTAGGGCATTTCCCACTCATTAACTTGAATTACGTTTAATTTTAATTTAAGCTATTCGTTATTATATATGGAGCTACCTGAAGGTGAAAGACCGAAAAAGTTACAGAATATTTTGTTTATTGTGCCACACCCTTGACCACGCCCCCATGCTCCCTCACCCCACCCCATTGCGCACATCATCACAGTTCTCATACTTTTTTTAATGCACTTCGACCACTGGCTCTAAGGGCATCTGAGAGCTCAGAGATGGAAACCAATGGCATCACATCCGTTGGTCTGAGCTCCGTGTATTCTAATCTCTGCCTGGTGCTTTCGCGGCTCACCAGTGTGTCTCAGTCCGGCAAAAGAGGTGAAGGAGGGTGAACCACCGCCATAGTGAGTCGGGCTTGACTGGCAGCTCGGGCTCGGGCTCGGGCTCAGAGTCGGGCCGGGCCAGCACTCAAGAGCAGGTTAAGGAGCAGCGATAGAGGTGAGGGACAGCAAGGACTGAGTGTGCTTGACTCACACTGGGCAGGGCCTAGAAGGAGTCCCAGGTCTGGTGAAATCATGTTTCAAAAGTCAGAATATGATGGTGAGGTAAAGCAGAGCATCATGGGAATGTAAAATCAACAGGCGCGTTGGGGCTCCCCTACCTGACATCAGGCGAAACATATTCGAGATGTATTCTTGGTCTTTGTAGTCCTTCTTCTCTATCTGGTCTTTTATTCGGTTAAAGACCTCTTAGTTCTATTTTTTATTTGCCATTTATTCTGTTAATTCACAGTGGCACCCAGCTCTGGTTTAGTGACCTCATACTTAAAACACCTGCTTTGTGGCCTCTCTACTTGTTCACGTGTTAACACATTTCTTCCTGTTTTGCTTCAAAACACTACATGATGCCGGAGTACCTGTTGAGTAACTGTGCTGCAAGAAAAGTACTCACGGAGTACCGCAACCTGCTCCTCTAAGGCCCAATAACATTCAAAAACATATAATATGGGTAAACTATGTCATGCCAGCCCTACCGGGGGATGGGGGGGCGGGCATCAGCAGATGTGCTGAGCCAACACCTGATACAATTGTACCACACGGATAATTATCACGATTCATGGCTCAGTCACGACACAAACCAAAAGACAAGCTGCAGTGAACAATACCAACAACATGACTAAGAACAACCACAGCTGTGAAAACTAATGACAGAAGCCACAGATTGGACTGGAACCCGAATGAACTTCATCCTACCCTGCCACCCAACCACCCAGCCAAGTACCAGTGCAGTGATGATCAATACCAACCACTGATACAGAGACGTATCTTACTCTTCCACCCAACCAACCAGCCAAGTACCCATCCAGTGACGATCAATAACCAACCACTGATACAGAGACGTATCCTACTCTTCCACCCAACCACCCAGCCAAGTACCAGTGCAGTCATGATCAATACCAACCACTGATACAGAGAACTATCCTACCCTGCCACCCAAGCACTCAACCACCCAGCTAAGTATCAATAGAATGATGAGCGATAGCCAACCACTGATACAAAGAACTATTCTACCCTACCACTCAACCACCCAGTCTAGTACCAGTGCAGTGCTAATCAATAACCAACCACTGATACAGAGACGTATCCTATTCTTCCACCCAACCATCCAGCCAAGTACCCGTCCAGTGACGATCAATAACCCACCACTAATACAGAGACGTATCCTACTCTTCCACCCAACCACCCAGCCAAGTACCAGTGCAGTCATGATCAATACCAACCACTGATACAGAGACGTATCCTACTCTTCCACCCAACCACCCAGCCAAGCACCCGTCCAGTGACGATCAATACCAACCACTGATACAAAGAACTATCCTACCCTGCCACCCAAGCACTCAACCACCCAGCTAAGTATCAATAGAATGATGAGCGATAACCAACCACTGATACAAAGAACTATTCTACCCTACCACTCAACCACCCAGTCTAGTACCAGTGCAGTGACAATCAATAACCAACCACTGATACAGAGACGTATCCTACTCTTCCACCCAACCACCCAGCCAAGTACCAGTGCAGTGACGATCAATACCAACCACTGATACAAAGACGTATCCTACTCTTCCACCCAACCACCCAGCCAAGTACCCGTCCAGTGACGATCAATAACCAACCACTGATACAGAGACGTATCCTACTCCTCCACCCAACCACCCAGCCAAGTACCAGTGTAGTGACGATCAATACCAACCACTGATACAGAGACGTATCCTAGTCTTCCACCCAACCACCCAGCCAAGTACCCGTCCAGTGACGATCAATACCAACCACAGGTACAGAGACATATCCTACTCTTCCACCCAACCACCCAGCCAAGCACCCGTCCTGTGATGAACAATAGCTGCCATTGATAATAAGAAATCTAATTTCAGTACAATAGACACTCCCACCACCTGATCATAAACAAAAAACTCTTCGATGAAACCAGACACGTACATCACATGTTGCGCCCACCTCGTGTCCACACAGTATCTTCATCACATGTTGCGCCCACCTCGTGTCCATACAGTATCTTCATCACATGTTGCGCCCGCCTCGTGTCCACACAGTATCTTCATCACATGTTGCGCCCACCCCGTGTCCACACAGTATCTTCATCACATGTTGTGCCCACCTCGTGTCCACACAGTATCTTCATCGCATGTTGCGCCCACCTCGTGTCCACACAGTATTTTCATCACATGTTGCGCCTACCTCGTGTCCACACAGTATCTTCATCACATGTTGTCAGACAATCAAAACTCTAATTTAATATCTCCTCTACAAGAGCAACACAGAGCTGGCAAGAACATTCAATATAACGTCAATAACAAACCACCTGCTTCTGCTTTAGTGATCAACCTTAAAGCGATCAACCTTGGCAGTAAATTGAATGCTGTACATTCTGGACCATCTCCAAATGAACAAGCTTTGGTAAAGCCAACAGGCTCCACTTTATAATGCATGTATTTCACAGTGGCTGTTTGTAAAGTACTCCTAAATGCCTTCTGTGAATACCGAAAGTCTTAAAGTTAGGATTTTTCTCAATTTAGGAGTAGTAAAGTTAGGACTCCTAACTTTACTACTCCTAAACTGAGAAAAATTCTAACTTTAAGACTTTCGGTATTCACAGAAGGCATTTAAGAGTCCTAAAGTTAGGAGTCCTAACTTTACTACTCCTAAACTGAGAAAAATCCTAACTTTGAGACATTTGGTATTCACAGAAGGCATTTACGAGTCCTAAAGTTAGGAGTCCTAACTTTACTACTCCTAAACTGAGAAAAATCCCAACTTTAAGACTTTCGGTATTCACAGAAGGCATTTAGGAGTCCTAAAGTTAGGACTCCTCACTTCTGTGATTACCGAAATGAGTAAGTGCCTTCTGTGAATACCAAAATGGTAGTAAGTTTAGGATTTTGTCTTAAGTTAGTTCTGTGAATCGGGCCCTAGGTTTCCTTCCCCTTAACATTTCAAAAGGAGAACAGCCAGTAACTGAGTTAGGGGATGTACGATATGTAAGTAACGTGGCTCGCAAAACTTTCCTCCAATCAATGTTACTCTTAATAGCTAGTTGTATGGATTCTTTTACCACCCTGTTGAAGCGTTCAACTTGACCATTGGCCATAGGATTATAAGTAGAAACTCTTTTATGAATAATACCACATTTATTTAAAAACATCTCTAGCTCTTTACTGATGAATTGTGGACCATTGTCGGAAACAAGTTCAGCAGGAAGACCTTCGCTGCTGAATACATTATCCAAAAATTCGATAACTTGAGTTGAGGTGATTTTGTCTACGATTTTGACTTCTGGCCATTTTGAAAAATAATCTACCAAGACTAGAGCAAAAACGTGTTTGGAAGAAGAAAGACCCAGAACACCAATTATGTCAACCCCCAGTTTCCTCCATGGTCCTTGCAAATATTCAATGGGAGAGATATCCGCAGATAAAGGTTTGACTGACTCGTCACTCTTAGAGCATTGGGCACATTCTCTAACCCACCTGTCCACCATGCTATCAATGCAGGGCCACCAATAGAATTCCCTCAAGCGTCGCTTGGTGCAGGACATACCCAAATGTCCTTCATGGGACAAATTGATCAATTTCTCCCTGATTTCTTGAGGAGGAACGATTTTATCACCTTTCGTTACAAATCTGTGTGAAAACATAAGTTCGTCCCTGATTTAAAAAAATGAACTAATTTCTCCATACAACTTCCTCTCTTCAGGCCATCCAACTTGTAAGTATTTTACAACACTATTCAGTATTACATCATCAGACATTGCCTTTGCCCACATTTCCTCTGAAGTGGTTTCCCAGTTTACACTATAATTAACATCTTCCATGGTATAAGCTTTATCACATTCTTCTGTGTCCCTATCAAGCTTTGGAGCATCAAGCAAAGGCAAAGGAAGTTGAGACATTCAATCGGAATGTACATTCATGCGGCCAGGGATGTATACAACTGAGCATTGATACTCTTGTAGTTTGGCAGCTAATCTTGCCAAACGCGCCGTAAGTGTTCTGCCACTTCCCGCTGCTAACATGTTAATTAAGGGTTTATGATCTGTCCTTAATTGAAACTTCGTGCCCCACAAAAATTGTCTGAAGTGTTGGGCAGCCCAAGTGCATGCAAGCAATTCCCTCTCAATCGTGGAATAATTATATTCCGCACCACACAGTGATCTGGAAGCATAAGACACTACAAACTCTTCTCCAAAATTCTTTTGCATAAGCACCGCACCTAGACCCGTGCTGCTAGCATCCACTGCTACTATACAGTCTCCACCGATATTGAAAGGTCTCAAAAAGGGGGCAGAGCTGATATCCTTTTTTAGTGCTTCAAAAGCTAATTTTTGCTCCTCACCCCAGATAAATTTAGCATTTTCCTTCAATAATATACCTAGAGGGAATACTTTTGAAGAATAATTCTTCAGAAACTTACTATAGAATTCAGTTAGACCTAAAAAGGACATTAACTGCTCTTTAGTGGTAGGTGCAGGTGCCTTATAAATACTAATTACATGGTCTAACTTTGGTTTGATACCGTCACTTGATATTTCATGTCCTAGATATTCAACACTATTCTTCCTGAATTTACATTTGAGTGTTAAGCCTTTCCTTTGTATACTATCTAAAACCTTTTTTAGATTGGAGTCATGATCTTCCAAATTTTTTCCAAAAATTAAGATGTCGCCTTGGAAGGCAATTGCACCAGAACAACCTTCCAACACATCCTTCATAAGCCTCTGAAAAACTGAGGCCGCACTAGCTAACCCGAAAGGCATCCGTAAGAATTGGAACATACCTTCTGGTGTAATAAATGCTGTTAGACATTTAGATTCTTCATGTAACATAATTTGGTGGTATGCACTAGCTAGATCCACAGTGGAAAACACACAGGCACCAGAGAGAGTTGAGATCAATTTGTGTATATTGCGTAAGGGGTGTCTGTCAATCCAGATCTCTTTATTCAAACTGCGTAGATC
Source organism: Triturus cristatus (assembly GCF_964204655.1). Lineage (NCBI taxonomy): Eukaryota > Metazoa > Chordata > Amphibia > Caudata > Salamandridae > Triturus > Triturus cristatus. Next base: position 17,160,332 of record NC_140592.1, on the reverse strand, counting down.
AACACACAAACGGAGATCCCCGCTACATTTGAGGGAAAGAACCACCGGAGAAACCCATGGGGAAGATTCTATAGGTTCAATCACGTTCCGAGAAACTAGATCTGCTAACATGTCTTTCAATTTGGTGCGGTAAGCCAAAGGCACATTGCGGACTTTATGCCTCACAGAAACAGCAGAGTCTTTGAGGATAATCTTGTGTTTGAAATCTACATATTTCCCAAGAGTATAATTAAATACACTAGGATATATGTTTTTTATGTTTAGTACAAATGCCTCATCGTCTGTAGAAACACTATACACAGGCGGCGAGGCATTAGGATCCAATTTTATACCCAACTCCTGTTGGTGTGGCCATCCTAATATGGATACTCCTTTGGTCGCAACATACAATTTACCTTTAATTTTTTTTCCTTTGAAAACAAAATCTACCCAAATGAATCCCTCCAAGTTAATTTTGTGCCCCGAATAACTACCAGGTTTGATATCTGGGGGTAACAATTCTTTGCTATCCCACAGTTTTTTAAATACATCCTTGCCAATGATAGAATACCAAGCACAAGAATCGATCATCATTGACACTTCTTTCCCATCAACCAATATTATACCAGATGGAAAACCCTTACAATTATTCTCACATACACAAGAAATACAATTGAATTAATTAAATTCTGTAGAGATTTCATCCTCTTCACAAGTAACGCAGTTGACTTTCTGTAATGACCTACACATGCGCATTTGTCAGAAGAAGTTGGAAACCAGGAAGAGGGAGCCCCGGAGACGCCGCGCTTCAGGTAAGTGTCTTTACTTTTATTTAATTTACAATTAGGGTATGTTTTAAAAGGAGGGCGGGCGGGAGGCGGGTGGCGTGTAGTGGGGCTACGCGAGCACGTAGTGTGCGTAGATTTGGGCACACTACGGGCTGCTTCAAGTAGCCCCACTACGCCCACTACGCCCACCCTTAAAAATGACCTGCTTTCTTACATTTAAAACAAATTTTATTCCAAGCAAGACACCCTTTGTAATTACCAACGTGATCAAAACTGCCACATCTGTAGCAGATCACAGGATTTCGTCTATTGCTGAATTTATTGTCTTTAAAACCAGAGTCTTTCCTATTGACAAATGGAGGTCTTTTGGGCGTGAATTGATTCTTTACTAGTGATACTTCAGCTACAGGGTCTTGCACCTTCGCACTAAAAGTTTGAGATTGACCTCTGATCTCGCTAACAAACTTTTTGGATTGTTCAATGCCTTTGGCAATATTAACTGCAGTGCTTAATTACGACTCCGTGCCTAACCACAACCTTTCTTGTATCTTCTCTCTCTTTGTCTTCATCATTATTTGGTCTCTTAGTACCTGCTCATAATCAATGGTATCAAATGCACACGAACCCGCTGAAGAATGTAAAGCAGAAACATAATTCTCAATCGATTCATCCTCTCTCTGAGCGCGAGAGTAGAATTTGAATCTTTCCATTACCACATTTATTTTCTTCCCACATCTGATACTCATTTTCTTGACAGCGACTTCAAAAACATATACTCCTTCTGTACTCTCAAGGGGAGGTAAATTATCGAATTCCTTAATGCCTCGGCCACCTAAACAATGTCTCAAGAGATCCAATTTTCTTTTGGGAGAACAACCATCCTCCTCTAAAACTTCCACGTAAGCTAGAAACATGGGGTACCACAAATCCCATTCAATCTTAGGTTTACCAGCAGAGGGTAAAAAATGTGGGGGTGCTGAAATGTTAGACATTGTGAATATACAAATAAGACAAATTCAACAGCAATATCAGAAATATCTATATTCTACACTGTTCATATATAATCTAAGGTTTTAAATACCCAAAATGTTCCTTGCCCTGTTTAGTATATGTGGTGTATAGGTTGCATTACATTTCTGATGTGAATTACAAATAACAGAATCATGTAAATAGTTCCTTGAAGAAAAGAGAAGAAAAAAAAATAACTTTTCCTTACTTGAGAGGTGTGCGAATCACCGAAATAATGTTCGCACCTTTTTTTTTTTTAAATACAAGTGAAGCAATCAAAGAAAAAACAAGAAAATGCTCCTAAAATAACAAAAGCGATGATGACACCGATGAAGTTCCACACCTAAGATGGCCGCCGTAAGCGCGTGATGTCATCACACTCCCAGCATGCACTATAACGTTCGAGTTCCCGTCTTCTGCTTGTGTGAGGATGTGCGAACGTTGAGATCGAATTCTGATGCGGGTAAAGTAAATTCTTGTTTCCTTTCAAATATTTTTGTCAAAGTACTGCAATACTCGATCCGACAGCAAAGAATGCAGATATCACTCGGATCAAAAACAAATTGTTAAAGTTACTGCGGGCGCGGCACCTCAAAAACGGCAAATCCTTTTTGCTATCCAAAACGACAAACCGCATCCACTATTACTTCTGCCCACTGCCGCGCTGCTTCCTCGGGCTCCGCCACTGGTGTGCAGCTACACAGGACAAACGCTTGACTCAGCCGCGGGTGCAATCACAACACAATCTTTCGTGCAGCCGCCGGTGCATTCATTCACTTAGACACAGATATTAGAGCAGAAATACCTTCCGACTATTTCATCAAAGTGAGCGCTGTCCTCTCCTTGACTCCCGCTCGTCACCAACATGAAGTAAACATGTAGCAGAACAAGTTGCAGGTTTCATGTATATTTATTGAGACTGGAGAGAACAGCTTAAACAACCACTTCCAGACGGTTCACAGAGATTGCTCAACCGTCCAGAGTGGAACATAGAACCCCAGAAGACTCATAACATTCTACAATGTGAACACTACAGACTGGAGCTCAAACTATTGAGAGATGATGAGGAAAGGGTGGGGGACTGGAGCTCAAACCATTGAGAGATGATGAGGAAAGGGTGGTGGACTGGAGCTCAAACCATTGAGAGATGATGAGGAAAGGGTGGGGGGCTGGAGCTCAAACCATTGAGAGATGATGAGGAAAGGGTGGGGGCCTGGAGCTCAATCCATTGAGAGATAATGAGGAAAGGGTTGGGGGCTGGAGCTCAAACCATTGAGAGATGATGAGGAAAGGGTGGGGGGCTGGAGCTCAAACCATTGAGAGATGATGAGGAAAGGGTGGGGGCCTGGAGCTCAATCCATTGAGAGATAATGAGGAAAGGGTTGGGGGCTGGAGCTCAAACCATTGAGAGATGATGAGGAAAGGGTGGGGGGCTGGAGCTCAATCCATTGAGAGATGATGAGGAAAGGGTTGGGGGCTGGAGCTCAAACCATTGAGAGATGATGAGGAAAGGGTGGGGGGCTGGAGCTCAAACCATTGAGAGATGATGAGGAAAGGGTGGGGGCCTGGAGCTCAATCCATTGAGAGATGATGAGGAAAGGGTGGGGGCCTGGAGCTCAATCCATTGAGAGATAATGAGGAAAGGGTTGGGGGCTGGAGCTCAAACCATTGAGAGATGATGAGGAAAGGGTGGGGGGCTGGAGCTCAATCCATTGAGAGATGATGAGGAAAGGGTGGGGGGCCTGGAGCTCAATCCATTGAGAGATGATGAGGAAAGGGTGAGGGCCTGGAGCTCAATCCATTGAGAGATGATGAGGAAAGGGTGGGGGGGCCGGAGCTCAATCCATTGAGAGATGATGAGGAAAGGGTGGGGGGCTGGAGCTCAATCCATTGAGAGATGATGAGGAAAGGGTGGGGGGCTGGAGCTCAATCCATTGAGAGATGATGAGGAAAGGGTGGGGGGCTGGAGCTCAAACCATTGAGAGATGATGAGGAAAGGGTGGGGGCCTGGAGCTCAATCCATTGAGAGATGATGAGGAAAGGGTGGGGGCCTGGAGCTCAATCCATTGAGAGATGATGAGGAAAGGGTGGGGGGCTGGCTAAGTGCAGGATCTACAAACCACAGCAGTGAAACCCAACTTTCAGGTGGGAGGATGAAACCAAACACTATTCTGATGCTGCTTTCCCTCATCCAAACCTTGAGAACAAATGTTTTAACAGTTTAAAAGACAACAAACAATAGCAATGCCAGATGGAAAATGATCAAATATAGTCCATAAGATAATACAACCCGCACCTAACATCTTGGCTAGATTGTGGCAGTGGACATCCCCAACCCACAGTATCTTCCGGTCAGGGGTGGCTTCCAGTTTCGCTTCGATGCCCCTGTTGGCAAGCTGAATGGTCCATGGTCTCCTTGGTGCATTTCATGCAGGCTGGAGGAGAAGGCAGAAGAGTCAATTGCCTCAAATCTGGAGGCTGTGCTGGAGGAGGGGCCTCACTTTATGCTGAGAAGAGTCTGCCTCTTGCCAGACACCCTGCAGAAGTGTTGGAGCAGCCTGAGAGGAACATACACCTGAGGACGAAAGGCTCTGCAGCAGTGGCTGCTCCCTCTCTGAAGGTCCAATCAGAAAGTTGCCAGAGCATGTCAGCGGGGCTCTCTATACCCTCCCCCCCGTAAGGCGCTGTTAGGTCCAGCCAGCCAGTCTTTGAAGGGGGGGTGAAAAAGTTACATTGTGGTTATCTGAGAGCACACCCAGCTTAGATCTGTTTACTGTCGCCTCACCGCTTAACCTCAGGAATCAATGTGGAGGTATGTTTGTCCTCTCTCAGTGATCATTAGAGTTCTTGTACTATAGGATCCAGCTGGACCTGCTCCTCGGTCAACATAGTGTTGAGCTGCAGGAACAACCTTGTTTGACGACTGGTGGGCCAGACTCTGTCCCAGATTTATTTCCATTGAGCGGTCAGTATGGCCTAGACTGCGAGTCTCTGTCAGAGGCTGGCAGGGAAATGTACCTACAACTCACTGGGAGGTATGGAGCTGCTGTCCTGGAGCCAACTCTCATGCCATTGGGCCAGCCTGTTGCCAAAAAGGCAGCTATGTGCAGTTTAGAGCTAGGAGTTTACCGCCGTCTGGCTATATGGGTATCAACACCTGGGACGAGGATGATGATGTCACATCTCTCAAAAGATGGAGAATGAGGGGAGTCCTTTTTCACCTTTTCTGGTAGTATAGGCCAGCCTGAGCGCCATGGATTCAAAGCTGCTGTATCAACTGCAAAGAGACAACACAGGGACCATACACGTACCTGCTTGTGAGACTATTCACCTCTGGTGGCCACCATAACACAAGTAGCTAAGTTCTCACCAGCATCAAAATGTGATGAGCAAAAAAGAGAAAACCAAGAGCCCGTATTTCTCTCTGTGTGCTCTATAGATATGGATTGACCGAACTCTAGTCCGAAGGGTCACACACTTACTCCTGCACTTCACACAAGAGAGCAATTCTCACCTTTTTAAAGTGTTTCTCATCGAACAAGGGTAAAGACCCTCTCACCCCCACGACCCATCCAGATTAGCATGTTCCCTCTCTTTACAGAACTATCCCTTCCCTGTCCTTGACAGAGCCCCCATGTCCTTTATACAACTACGTACAGTTCTCTGTTGCCCCCAGGTAGCTTTGTGAAATAAAATTAACAATGTGTATGTACATTAGTGCACCTCTTACTGACCTTTGACATGGTGAATTACACAACTCCAGCTAGTCAGAATATCAATAACAAAAATATTGTATGATATATATCAAATCCTATAGCAACACTCCAGTGGAAGTAGATCTTCTATTATTGACAGTGGAGGCTCCTCCGCAATGGCGGAGGAGTATCGGCCCACTGGCTCGGAGCCAGCAGCTGAAAAATAAAACCTGCCCTACCACTCTGCATCAGTGTCGGCCACCACTGATTATTGACTTCAGTTGGGCTTTACTTATTAAAACTATATTAAGGATGCAATATGTTTGTGAAACAATATTTACACCATTCGCTCTTGCTCTGTTACCAAGAGACCACATGGAAAGACAATATACTGCAGGAGCTTAGCTCACTGCATTCCAATCCAACTGGAACCACAAATCAGAAGTAGAGAATTTATGTCAGCCAGCGGGGGGCTTTGATGCAAACACCATCACTCTCTTCCCTCCTAGTAAATGTCTACATGCATCCTTTGGCAGATATCACATAGCATCAAAGAATTATATTCCAAATACATGCTGACAACACTCAACTCCTTCTAAAAGGAGAGCATGCAGTAAACCTCTCAGCTCATGGAGCAGAGACCATTGGCTCGGGTTCAAGAGAGCCGAGGCAGAGATCCTCCTGGGAGAGGCAGCAACAGAACACCAGCTCTGCTCCAGTTTGTGCCTTCACATCAAGGCCTCTTCTCCCCCTGGCAGAGCAGTGACACACTTCGAGATAGTCTTTCACTCCAAATCCAGTGGATCTTTAATGAAGCTTAAATTGCACTTACTAAAAGTTGGGCACAGTAGAAAACACTACTTAAGTGTGACACTAAGCGAGAGATCAGGCAGCGGTGTCTTGTGTAAGGGTGGGCGTAGTTCGCGAAGTAGCACTTCGCGAAGCTACGCAAAGTGAAGTTCGCACTACGCGAGCTACGCGTAGCACTTCGCGAACTGCGTAGTAACATGTTCGCACTGTGCAAGATGTTGTTTTCAATGATTGCACAGTGCGGACAAGCAACCGGCACTGTGCAATCATTGAAAATGGCATCTTGCACAGTGCGAGCTGTAGTTTTCTGCTGCTCGAGTAGATTTTTAGTTGAGCGGCAGCTTTCTCAACGCGAACTGGTAGTTTCTCATCGCGAGCGGTCGCGAGCATACGCGACCCCTCACAATGAGAAACCTGACCTCCTAGCGTTGGGAATATCGCCGGGAGGTTTATTTTCCATGCTCGCGATCGCCAACTTGATGTTGCTGATCGCGAACAAGGAAAAAGTCTCGCCGGGATGTCATTTTGCTTGCTCGCGGTCGCCAACTTTACGTTGAGGACCGCGAGCAAGCAAAAAATGACCGCAGCACTACGCAACACTACGCTACGCGTGTTCGCACTGTGCTACGTGCAGTTCGCGTAGTGCGAAGTAGCGTGAACTTCGCAAACTACGCGAGCGTAGCGTAGTGCTTTGCCCAGGCTTAGTCTTGTGTGAAATTTATACTTAAGGTACACACTCCAGTGCACCCAACACCCAAGAGAAAGCCATGTAAAATCTGTAGTATTACTCGCTACACCTGGGAATCTCATGCAGTATGGTTCTATGACACAATAGCGTGCTAACAAATATCGTTGACAAAAATATTGTGTCAAAAATATTGGTTAAAACAAAATCATGTTCCTACACTTACAATGGAAATGACAAAAATATTGAAAATAAATATCATGACCAGTAATATTGTCCAAAAACAATGTCTTTCTAATATATATATATATTTACTGAAAAAAACATAGGTTTCAGAGACGTTATAGTTAGAAATTAGCATTTAAAAAACCATAGAAATTCACTGAAAAAACCATAGATTTCAAGGGTGTTATAGTTAGCTGGCCATTTCACTCGTACAAAACCATAGAAATTCCACCGTTATAGTTAGTTCTGCTAACTATAACTCGCGCCCCCATAATGCACTGCTGATGATGTCACATATTGCATCATTCATGACATGGTCAGAGACATCACTGATGACATCTCAAATGACATCACTGGTGACATCACTGATGACATCATCCAGTGAATGTGGTTTAGTTTGAAATTTAAATATGTATTGTATATAAACCAATCTGTATTGAAGATTGAGTGGATACATAACTGTCTGGATGCAGGATTTAGTAGCTGTCTGACTGTTTAAGTGAGTAATTAAAAGTGTCTCACTTAATACATGGATTAGTAACGAAACTATGTGAATGTGTGCAGCACTGTCTCTGTTGTTGTATAACATGCTGCATCAGTTGGTCACTAACTACATGAGTGTGTATATTAGTTATTGATTAGTTGGGTGAGTGTTTGTATGGGACACTGAGTTTGTGTGTGGTTGGATGGGGTGTGTGTAACTCTATGCATAGATGTGTGAATGATTGATTGACTAGGTGTATAGGTTTAAGAGTGCATGTGGAAACAGTTGTTTGGGTGACTAAGTGTATTTATTTATGTGTTGGTGAGCGAATATATGTTTTAGTTGTACATCTTCAACAAAGTTTTTAAAAAAAAGGCATTGTATGTGAGAGTTGGTGTATATAAATAAGTATGTGTAAGAGTCAGTTATTGTGAGAGTAACTATATTAATGAGTGTATAATTGTAATGGTGATTTTTTAACATATTAACTATGAGTTACTATGTGTTTGAATAAATGAGGTGTTGTTGGATAATTGTGTAAGTGAGTAAATTTAAGTGCGATACACTTTTTTCATGAGTGAGTAGGATGACTGCATAACCGACTAAGATGACTGCTGATGTGTCAATGTCTATATATATGTATAAGTGCATTTGATAGTGTTCTATTAATTAATGACTGCATGTATAAATGATTCTGTTGTTGAATGGGTAGTTGTGTGTGTAGACTTAGGAATCAGTGACTGGGTATGTAGTAACTGGTATTGGTGTGTCAATGGTTTCAAATATGCTACTCTGTATTTTACCGTGAGTGATGAAAGGTTATACTAGTGTAAGATGAGGTGTATCAGATTGTCACGTGGATGAAGTCATCAGTGATGTCATCAGTGATGTCTTTTGAGATGTCATCAGTGATCTCATCAGTGATGTCACTGACCATGTCATGAATGATGCAACATGTGACATCATCAGCAGTGCATTGCAGGCGCACGAGTTATAGTTAGCAGAACTAACTATAACGGAGGAATTTCTATGGTTTTGTTCGAGTGAAATGGCCAGCTATCTATAACACCCCTGAAACCTATGGTTTTTTTCTGTGAATTTCTAAGGTTTTTAAATGCTAATTTCTAACTATAACGTCTCTGAAACCTATGGTTTTTTCAGTGAATTTCAAAGCTTTTTTAAATGCTAATTTTTAAGTGTGATAGTAGTTATACCTATTTTTTTGTACTGATTTTCTACAGTTTGTTAACTGTTTATTTATAAATATTTGATTAATTAAATAACATTATACATTTTTCTGAAAATTGCAAAAAAATATTTTAAAAAAACATTCAAACTGAAATTTTGACAAAAAATTTTTGTTTTCATTTTTTATTTTGATATATTTATATTATTTCCTTTAAAAAAAATCCAATTTTTTTCGGAGTCGCGCACTCAAAGTGTACACATCACGGGTGGTGAGCGGATTCTAGCCACCATTTTAGAAAAGTTGTGAAGGATCGGCATACAGTGTGCGACAGCTGCGTGTTTTTCAGTTACATCATATACATTTAATATGACGTGATGTGCGCGATTGGTATGCGACCAGTCCGCGACTCCTGCTCCCGCGCATTCGCGACACATGAGCATTACGGTACGAGATGCTTGCGCGGTGGCGGGTCCCGCGTGACGTCATATACATGCTGGGGCACGCTGGGTGCGCGACTCCCGCAAAAAGTTTATGTTCCAAAATGATATGTACATATTAGGGAAGAGATTATCTAAGATAATCATAAAAATAATATATTTTTACTTATAACAAACATATTATTTTTAACTATATTTTCGGGTGCGTGCATCGTGAGCGCAGAGAACCAGGTCAGCAGAGCTGCTGTAGAGCCAGAGAAACGAGGTCAGCAGAGCCGTTGTAGAGCCAGACAGCCAGGTCAGCAGAGCTGCTCTAGAACCTAAGAAGCAGGTCAGCAGAGCTGCTCTAGAACCAGAGACCCAGGTCAGCAGAGTTGCTCTAGAGGCCGAGAACTAGGTCAGCAGAGCTGCTGTAGAGCCAGAGAAACCAGGTCAGCAGAGCTGCTTTAGAGGGAGAGAACCAGGTCAGCAGAACTGCTTTGGAGCCACAGAACCAGGTCAGCAGAGCTGCTCTAGAGCCAGAGAACCAGGTCAGGAGAGCTGCTCTAGAGCCTAAGAAGCAGGTCAGCAGAGCTGCTCTAGAACCAGAGACCCAGGTCAGCAAAGCTGCTTGCGAGCCAGAGACCCAGGTCAGCAGAGTTGCTCTAGAGGCCGAGTACCAGGTCAGCAGAGCTGCTGTAGAGCCAGAGAAACCAGGTCAGCAGAGTTGCTTTAGAGGGAGAGAACCAGGTCAGCAGAACTGCTTTAGAGCCAGAGAACCAGGTCAGCAGATCTCTTTAGAGGGAGAGAACCAGGTCAGCAGAGCTGCTTTAGAGCTAGAGAACCAGGTCAGCAGAGCTGCTCTAGAGCCAAAGAACCAGGTGAGCAGAGCTGCTTTAGAGCCAGAGAACCAGGTCAGCAGAGCTACTCTAGAGCCAGAGAAACCAGGTCAGCAGAGCTGCTTTAGAGGGAGAGAACCAGGTCAGCAGAACTGCTTTAGAGCCAGAGAACCAGGTCAGCAGAGCTGCTCTAGAGCCAGAGAACCAGGTCAGCAGAGCTGTTTTAGAGCCATAGAACCAGGTCAGCAGAGCTGCTCTAGAGGCAGAGAACCAGGTCAGCAGAGCTGATTTAGAGGTAGAGAACCAGGTCAGCAGAGCTGCTTTAGAGCCAGAGAACCAGGTCAGAAGAGCTGCTCTTGAGCCAGAGAACCAGGTCAGCAGAGCTGCTGTAGAGCCAGAGAAACGAGGTCAGCAGAGCCGTTGTAGAGCCAGACAGCCAGGTCAGCAGAGCTGCTCTAGAACCTAAGAAGCAGGTCAGCAGAGCTGCTCTAGAACCAGAGACCCAGGTCAGCAGAGTTGCTCTAGAGGCCGAGAACTAGGTCAGCAGAGCTGCTGTAGAGCCAGAGAAACCAGGTCAGCAGAGCTGCTTTAGAGGGAGAGAACCAGGTCAGCAGAACTGCTTTGGAGCCACAGAACCAGGTCAGCAGAGCTGCTCTAGAGCCAGAGAACCAGGTCAGGAGAGCTGCTCTAGAGCCTAAGAAGCAGGTCAGCAGAGCTGCTCTAGAACCAGAGACCCAGGTCAGCAGAGCTGCTTGCGAGCCAGAGACCCAGGTCAGCAGAGTTGCTCTAGAGGCCGAGTACCAGGTCAGCAGAGCTGCTGTAGAGCCAGAGAAACCAGGTCAGCAGAGTTGCTTTAGAGGGAGAGAACCAGGTCAGCAGAACTGCTTTAGAGCCAGAGAACCAGGTCAGCAGATCTCTTTAGAGGGAGAGAACCAGGTCAGCAGAGCTGCTTTAGAGCTAGAGAACCAGGTCAGCAGAGCTGCTCTAGAGCCAAAGAACCAGGTGAGCAGAGCTGCTTTAGAGCCAGAGAACCAGGTCAGCAGAGCTACTCTAGAGCCAGAGAAACCAGGTCAGCAGAGCTGCTTTAGAGGGAGAGAACCAGGTCAGCAGAACTGCTTTAGAGCCAGAGAACCAGGTCAGCAGAGCTGCTCTAGAGCCAGAGAACCAGGTCAGCAGAGCTGTTTTAGAGCCATAGAACCAGGTCAGCAGAGCTGCTCTAGAGGCAGAGAACCAGGTCAGCAGAGCTGATTTAGAGGTAGAGAACCAGGTCAGCAGAGCTGCTTTAGAGCCAGAGAACCAGGTCAGAAGAGCTGCTCTTGAGCCAGAGAACCAGGTCAGCAGAGCTGCATTAGAGCCATAGAACCAGGTCAGCAGAGCTGCATTAGAGCTAGAGAACCTGGTCAGCAGAGCTGCTCTAGAGCCAGAGAAACAAGGTCAGCAGAGCTGCTGTAGAGCCAGAGAAACGAGGTCAGTAGAGCTGCTTTAGAGGGAGAGACCCAGGTCAATAGAGCTGCTTTAGAGCCAAGGGACCAGGTCAGCAGAGCTGCTCTAGAGCCAGAGAACCAGGTGAGCAGAACTGCTTTAGAGCTATAGAACCGGGTCAGCAGAGCTGCTTTAAAGTCAGAGAACTAGGTCAGCAGAGCTCTTTAGAGGGAGAGAACCAGGTCAGCAGAGCTGTTATAGAGCCAAAGAACCAGGTCAGCAGAGCTGCTATAGAGCCTAAGAACTAGGTCAGCAGAGCTGCTCTAGAGCCAGAGAACCAGGTCAGCAGAGCTGCTGTAGAGCCAGAGAAACCAGGTCAGCAGATCTGCTTTAGAGGGAGGGAACCAGGTCAGCAGAGCTGCTTTAGAGCCAGGTAACCAGGTCAGCAGAGCTGCTTTAGAGCCAGAGAACCAGGCCAGCAGAGCTGCTCTAGAGCCAGAGAACCAAGTCAGCAGAGCTGCTTTAGAGCCAGAGAACCAGGTCAGCAGAGCTGCTCTAGAGCCTAAGAACCAGGTCAGTAGATCCGCTCTAGAGCCAGAGAACCATGTCAGCAGAACTGCTTTAGAGCCATAGAACCGGGTCAGCAGAGCTGCTCTGTAGCCTAAGAACTAGGTCAGCAGAGCAGCTCAAGAGCCAGAGAACCAGGTCAGCAGACCTGCTGTAGAGCCAGAGAAACCAGGTCAGCAGAGCTGCTTTAGAGCCAGAGAACCAGGTCAGCAGAGCTGCTCTAGCTGACACTGACTGACTGACACTGACTGATTGACACTGACTGACACTGATTGACTGACACTGACTGACACTGATTGACTGACACTGACTGACTGACACTGATTGACTGACACTAACTGACTGACACTGACTGACTGACTGACACTGACTGACACTGGTTGACTGACACTGACTGACAGACACCGATTGACTGATACTGACTGACACTGACTGACTGACTGACACTGACTGACTGACACTGACTGACTGACATTGACTGACTGACAATGACTGACTGACACAGACTGACACTGACTCACTACTCTCTACTACTCTAGTACTCACTCTCTACTACTCTCTACTACTCTCTCTACTACTCACTCTCTACTACTCACTCTCTACTACTCTCTACTACTCACTCTCTACTACTCACTCTCTACTAATCTCTATTACTCACTCTCTACTACTTTCTACTACTCACTCTCTACTACTATCTACTATTCACTCTCTGCTACTCACTCTCTACTACTCTCTACTAATCTCTCTACTACTCACTCTCTAATACTCACTCGCTACTACTCTCTACTACTCACTCTACTACTCTCTACTACTACTCTCTACTACTCACTCTCTACTACTCACTCTCTACTACTCTCTACTACTCACTCTACTACTCTCTATTACTCTCTACCACTCACTCTCTACTACTCTACTACTCTCTACTACTCTCTCTCTACTACTTACTCTCTACTACTCACTCTACAACTCTCTACTACTCACTCTCTGCTACTCTCTCTCTACTACTTACTCTCCACTAGTCACTCTCTACTACTCGCTCTCTACTACTCTCTACTACTCACTCTCTACTACTCTACTACTCTCTACTACTCTCTCTACTACTCACTCTCTACTACAAACTCTCTACTACTCTACTACTCTCTACTACTCTCTCTGCTACTCACTCTCTACTACTCTGTACTACTCACTCTACTCCTCTCTACTTCTCTCTACCACTCACTCTCTACTACTCTACTACTCACTCTCTTCTACTCTCTCTCTACTACTCATTCTACTACTCACTCTACTTCTCTCTACTACTCACTCTCTACTACTCTCTCTCTAATACTCTACTAATCACTCTCTACTACTCACTCTCTTGTACTCTCTACTACTCACTCTCCACTACTCACTCTCTACTACTCGCTCTCAACTACTCTCTACTACTCACTCTACTACTCACTCTCTACTACTCTCTACTACCCTCTCTACTTCTCACTCTCTAACACTCTCTCTACTACTCACTCTCTACTACTCTCTACTACTCACTCTCTACTACACACTCTCTACTACTTGCTCTCTACTACTCGCTCTCTACTACTCTCTATTACTCACTCTACAACTCACTCTCTACTACTCTCTACTACTAACTCCACTACTCACTCTCTACTACTCTCTACTACTCCACTACTCGCTACTACTCACTCTCTACTACTCTACTACTCTCTCTCTCTCTACTCACTCTCTACTATTCGCTCTCTACTACTCTCTAATACTCACTCTCTACTACTCTCTACTACTCACTCTCTACAACTCACTCTCTACAACTCTCTGCTACTCACTCTCTACTACTCTCAACTACTCACTCTCTACTACTCACTCTACTACTCACTCTCTACTACTCACTCTCTACTACTCTCTCTACTACTCTCTAATACTCACTACTACTCACTCTCTACTACTCTCTACTACTTTCTCTCTGATACTCACTCTCTACTACTCACTCCCTACTACTCACTCTCTACTACTCACTCTCTACTACTCTCTACCACTCACTCTCTACTACTCTCTGCTACTCACTCTCTACTACTCTCTACTACTCACTCTACTACTCACTTTCTACTACTCTCTACTACTCACTCTCTACTACTCACTCTCTACTACTCACTCTACTATGTTCTACTACTCACTCTCTGCTACTCTCTCTACTACTCTCTACTACTCTCTACTACTCACTCTCTACTCTCTACCTCTCTCTCTACTACTCTCTACCTCTCTACACGTCTACCTCTCTACACCTCTACCTCTCTACCTCTCTCTACCTCTCTCTACACACACACACATATGCACATATATATGAGCTTTGCTTCGCTCACACGTTTCTTCCAAGAGAAACAAGAATGAACGTGGACCTCGTTGTATAATTCAAAATTTTATTTCTCCTTGTCCGCCATTACGCGTTTCAGCCGTCAAAAGCGGCCTTGATCACATGACAATGTTCAGACATTTTTTCCATTATTTAAAGTGCTAGTGCTTCCAAAACCAACCTATCACACATGTAGAAATACGTGAATAGTGAAGAAAGACTGAACTAACATCCTATAATTGAGGATCCACATATGTAGTTCCTGTACAATAAACTTGATTGCAAAAATGCAATTAAAAAAAAAAAAAAAACAATATTGGTAAAATACCTCCTTAGTACATTTCATACATGCCCATGAAGGCCATTATAACAATTAGAAAAACATTGATGGTATTTATACTTTCCCTTGGTTAACTGTTTGAATACAGAATGGTAAATATCCCACATAGGGCTAGTCTCAAAATAACTGTTTAAATACAGATAAAGAAATGAATATCCTTCATGGAAATATTTTCAGTCGTTATATTACATGCGTGATTGTGAAAAAAGAATAATTAAGTGAATGATTAAAATCCACTTGCCATTTATCTATATAAACTACTTCTTGAGTGCTACCTCGGTTGCAATTTAATGACAATTGTCTGTATTAGGGGCGTCTATGTTAAATACAATAGAAAAATGCATTGATAAGTAATCATTGCATAAAATTCCCATATTTACAAATTGTAAATTCATTAATGCAAACATGAGGCACTCAGTAATTTGAAAAAGGTGCAGAAAGTGCTAATTGGTTCAAAAGAGCCACAGAATCTAAAACAAGAGGGATTGAAATTTGTGCATACATGCCAAATAGAGACGCTAATAGGGCTGATTGAGCTAATATTTTTTGCTACCGAATCATTAGATGACCTTGATCTATAAACCATCAGAACAAACAATAGACATAAAATATTAAAACCGTATGTCTAAAATGTAAGTCTAAAAAGTTTAAAATACAATAAATATTGAGATAAGAGCAATAAGATATCCTATAAATACCCAAGGCCAAATGTACATAGCAAATAATTCACAGATTCCTAATTTTAGATGTAATCCATTTTTCTAGTATAGTTGTAAATTACAAATAGGTGTAGAGGTCTTCAGTTGCATTTAATCCTCTTGGGTGCTTACAGTCAAATTCTAATATATAGTGAGTTTCCAGCCGCCTAAGCTTCGCTTCTCTATCCCCTCCCCTCTTGGTGACCGGGATAGCCTCTATGACAAAATATTTTAAATGATTCGGATCACTGTCATGAAATGTTTGGAAGTGCCTTGCGACTGGATAGTTCTGATCTTTGTTAATGATCGCTCGTATGTGCTGCAATATTCTCTTGTGTGCAGCTAATCTTGTACTCCCTATATACTTCAGATGGCAACTGCATTCCAAAACATATACTACAAATTCTGTTTTGCACGTAAGATGTTGCTTAATCTCCCGGATCTTAGGTGAGAATGCTGTAGTATATGTTTTTGTGTTGCTACCAAATTTGCCGGCCTTGCAAGTGGAACACTTGAAAAAACCTTTTCTAGCAGTGAGCCACATATCCTTGCGACTCACATCTTGACTGTTGTTTGTCAATTTGTTACCCAAACTTTTTGTTTTCCTATAAGTGATGGAGGGATTAATAAGCATGTTACCTCCTATCACCGGGTCATCTTGTATGAAATGCCAATTCCGCCTAATAATGTTTCTGATCTGCCTTTCCTGTTTAGAATATGACAGAATCAATCTAACCGGTTGGGCGGAAGTGTTGACCCTTTGCTCAGGACGATTGGCCTTGTAAATTAAAAGTTCCTCTCTCGCCTTGGAACGTGACCTTCTGATGGCTGCGTCAACCACTCCTGCATTGTATCCTCTAGCTAGGAACCTAATACGGCTCTCCTGTTGTTTGATTTTCATTTCTTCCTCACTGCTGCATATTCTCCGAATACGTAGCATTTCCCCGTACGGAATGCTTTTAATTAGGTGAGGAGGGTGAGCACTTGATGCATGGAGGATAGTGTTCCCTGCAGTGGGTTTTCGAAATAATGTAGTGGTTAAGCTGCTATTTTCAACTGTTATCTGTACATCTAAGAAGGACACTGTTTGTTTACTGATGGTATGAGTAAATTTTAAATTGATATCATTGTTATTGATCTGATCAATGAATTTGATAGCTTCCCTCTCAGTTCCCCTCCAGACAATAAACAAATCATCAATAAATCTGTACCAACAGATAACATTGTTGTTATAGGTGTAGTCATATTGTCGCATGGGGACCAGCTCCTCCCACCAGCCCATGAAAATACAAGCATAGCTGGGAGAAAAACTGGCCCCCATGGCTACACCCTGCGTTTGTTGGTACATTTGTCCATTGAAAAGGAAGAGATTGTTGTCAAGACTAAATAATAACATGTCCAAAATCATTTTTGTGTGTTGAGCATACACGATGGATCTACTGCTGAGAAAATACTCTACTGCTCTCAAGCCATCCTTATTACGTATACATGTGTATAGCGAGCACACATCCAAGGTTATCAACAGGTAATCTGTGCTCCATTGTAGATTGTTAATTTTGTTTAAAAAATCACACGTGTCCTGAATATATGATTTTAAGTTCCTCATGTATGGCTGCAGAAAGTAGTCTATGTATTTAGATAGATTCTCCAGTGGACCATCACAAGCAGCAATGATTGGTCTGCCGGGGGGTTTGTTCATGTTTTTATGCACTTTAGGTATAAAATATATACATGGGATCGTAGGGTGTTCTCTTTTGAGGAATTTGTACTCATCTCCACTCAATAATCCCAGGCCTTTCCATGCCAGCAGATACTTGGCCAGCATTTCCTGTGTGCTCTTATATTTAGTAGGAGTGCTCTTCCTGTAACATTGTTCATCATTGAGTTGGGTATAGGCCTCTTTGAGATATTCCTCCATGGACCATAAAACAATATTACCCCCCTTGTCTGAGTTCCTGACAACAATGTCCTCCTTCTGTAATTTTGCAATCAGTTGGTAATATTTCCTTTCTTTGTTGGTATACTTCCTGTCCGGGCTATTGACTATGTGGTTAAGTTTTTTAATTTGGTTGACCACATGTTCATTAAATGCATCAAGCCCGTCCCTTGCCATGATTGGTACGAATTTAGATTTGTTTTTGAACGGGGTAGTTGGTCTAACACAAGGTTCCAAGGGGGACATGCAGGCTCCATTGGTTTGTGCCACCTCCCCCAATTCCAACATATCACGATATGTTTCCACATCAGATACCAACAATCCCGAGTAGTTATCTTGTTCCACATTGTTGGTTTTCCCGTCTGATTGATCAGTGGATGCTCTAAGCTGGTGAAATTTGAGTAATTTCAATTTCCGTATGAATTGATAGACATCCACACGAGTAGTAGTATACTGGAAGTTTGACTCCTGGCAGTGGGACAATCCCAGAGTCAGAATTTGGGCTTCAGCTGCCGAAAGGTTAATGTTAGCCAGGTTTATAATAGAGTTAGTATCATGTTCAATGGTGGGGGGGATGGCGCTGTAATTTCCATTGCTTTTTACTGCCTCCTTCCCCTGCCTCGTCCCCGCTTCCTGAACTCTCCTTTTTCGGCTTGCCTGGCGTCGCTCCCTTCGCCTTTTTGATTTTGTTTTGTTGCTGGCCCCTGGTTGCGTGGCCTTAGTGTGTCCCGCCTGCTTTGTTTTAAAATATTCAATTCTTCCCCCAGAGTCAGTTTAATTCCATCTTGGGCGATTCTTCTGCTGCTTTCATTTTCCGATTCGCTGTCCGGGACCGAACTAAGGTCTGATTCGGTAGCCAGTTCTCCGCTTTGCTGTGCCGGTGCAGTTGAATCTTTACCTTGCGTGCGTTTCCTTGCTGTCGCTTCTCGTAATGAATCATAGCGTCTGGCAAATGTAAATATCTGGCCACTCGCGTAATCATCGCGGTCGCGTTTAAACTTGAAAGTCTTACGCGCTTTTATTTTTTCCTCCTCTTTCGCAAGTCTACCATTCATTTCTTCTCTAAATCTGTGGCTTGCCTGTGGATCCCCTTCAGTAGCAGTAATGTCACCCTCCAAGATGTCAATTTTTCTTTGCAACTCTTCCCGGTCTATATCAGCATATTTGACCAGAATTTCTACCAGGCGTCGGGACGATTCCAGGTTGCATTCTCCCCATTCGGCCATCATTAGTGGGTTGGGCGCCTCATAACTAGGGGCTATCATAATACGTAGTCCTCTAGGTATTCGCCCCACATCAAGATACCTTTTAAGGGAGCGTGCTTCCCACCATTTGGACTGCTCTTGTTTTTTAAGTTTCTCCAACATTTTAAATTTCTCCTTTACCCCAATAGCGCCGCCATTGGCATGAGCATCTTTGTTTCTCCCTCTACTAGCACCATTTGTGTCCCCAGTGTCATCCGAGAACATCTCCTCTGCGGCAAGTTCTCGAGTTCTGAGCATGTCGGCAGACATATTTGCAAATAAGGATGAAAGTAATTTATATAGAGCCTCCTAAATAATCCGGTCGTTCCAAATGAAACCAGGGATTATGCGAAGGATTGAAAAACCTCCCGACCCTTGTGGTGTTGGTATTCAAGCAGCGTACCTTGAGTCTGGTGTCCCAGAAGATTTTCTCTCGCCGTCACTTGCGGAAAGCGCTTCCGTCCGTTGACCGCTCCGCCGAGCAGGACAATCCTGATGGAAACGCCGGTAAGTGTGGGCTGTGAAGCTCCGGTACGCCTCGGTCTGCTTGTGATATTCCGCGGTTAGAATTCCATGCCGCTTGATCTCACCACTCTGGGGGGCTCAGCTTCCTTTCGTTTGAACGAACTCTCAATAGTGCCCCGGGGGTCCCCGCCAGAACAGTTGCACGAGCCCGTGCAATCGAAAGCGGAGACCTAGAACAGGGCAAGCGGCTGTCGTAAGCTGAGCCTTCTCCTCGGGGGGGGGGTCCACGAGCCGGTAACAGTCGAACACCAGCAGGATATGAGCTTTGCTTCGCTCACACGTTTCTTCCAAGAGAAACAAGAACGAACGTGGACCTCGTTGTATAATTCAAAATTTTATTTCTCCTTGTCCGCCATTACGCGTTTCAGCCGTCAAAAGCGGCCTTGATCACATGACAATGTTCAGACATTTTTTCCATTATTTAAAGTGCTAGTGCTTCCAAAACCAACCTATCACACATGTAGAAATACGTGAATAGTGAAGAAAGACTGAACTAACATCCTATAATTGAGGATTCACATATGTAGTTCATGTACAATAAACTTGATTGCAAAAATGCAATTAAAAAAAAAAAAAACAATATTGGTAAAATACCTCCTTAGTACATTTCATACATGCCCATGAAGGCCATTATAACAATTAGAAAAACATTGATGGTATTTATACTTTCCCTTGGTTAACTGTTTGAATACAGAATGGTAAATATCCCACATAGGGCTAGTCTCAAAATAACTGTGACTCAATCTTCAATACAGATTGGTATATATAAATAATACATATTTAAATTTCAAACTAAACCACATTCAGTGGATGATGTCATCAGTGATGTCATCCGTGATGTCACTGACCATGTCATGAATGATGCAATATGTGACATCATCAGCAGTGCATTGCGGACGCGTGAGTTATAGTTAGCAGAACTAACTATAACGGAGTAATTTCTATGGTTTTGTACGAGTGAAATGGGCAGCTAACTATAACACCCCTGAAACCTATGGTTTTTTCTGTGAATTTCTAAGGTTTTTTAAATGCTAACTTTTAAGTGTGATAGTAGTTATATCTATTTTTTTGTACTGATTTTCTACAGTTTTTGTTATTCATTAAATAACATATATTTTTCTCAAAATTGCAAAAAAACATTTTTTAATTAAAACTGAAATATTGATTAATTTTCTTGTTTTCATTTTTTATTTTAATATATTTATATCATTTTCTTTAAAAAAAATTCAATTTTTTTCGCAGTCGCGCACTCAAAATGTACACATCACGGTGGGTGCGCGCATTCGAGCCGCCATTTTAGAAAAGTCATGAAGGATCCGCGTATGGTGTGCGACGGCTGCGTGTTTTTCAGTTACATCATATACATTTAATATCACGTGATATGCGCGATTGGTATGCGACCAGTCTGCGACTCCTGCTCCCGCGCATTCGCGACACATGCGCATTACGGTACAAGATGTTTGCGCGCTTGCGGGTCCCGCGTGACATCATATACGTGCTGGGGCGCGCTGGGTGCGCGACTCCCGCAAAAAAAATGTATGTTCCTAAATGATATGTATGTGTCTTTAATATACATATTAAGGCAAGAGATTATGTAAGATATTCATCAAAATAATATATTTGTACTTATATGAAAATTATATTATTTTTTGAAATATATTTTCGCGAAGTCGGGTGCGTGCGTCGTGAGTGCAGAAAACCAGGTCAGCAGAGCTGCTGTAGAGCCAGAGGACCAGGTCAGCAGAGCTGCTCTAGAGCCTAAGAACTAGGTCAGCAGAGCTGCTCTAGAGTCAGAGAACCAGGTCAGCCGTGCTGCTGTAGAGCCAGAGAAACCAGGTCAGCAGAGCTGCTTTAGAGCCAGAGAACCAGGTCAGCAGAGCTGCTCTAGCTGACACTGACTGACTGACACTGACTGACACTGATTGACACTGACTGACACTGATTGACTGACACTGACTGACCCTGATTGACTGACACTGACTGACTGACACTGATTGACTGACACTGACTGACACTGATTGACTGACACTGACAGACTGACTGACACTGACTGACTGACATTGACACTGACTGTCTACTCTCTACTACTCTACTACTGACTCTCTACTACTCTCTACTACTCTCTCTACTACTCACTCTCTACTACTCACTCTCTACTACTCTCTACTACTCACTCTCTACTACTCACTCTCAACTACTCACTCTCTACTACTCTACTACTCACTCTCTACTACTCACTCGCTACTACTCTCTACTACTCACTCTCTACTACTCATGCTCTACTACTCTCTACTACTCACTCTCTACTACTCTCTACTATTCACTCTCTACTACTCACTCTACTACTTTCTACAACTCTCTACCACTCACTCTCTACTACTCTACCACTCACTCTCTACCTCTCTCTACTACTCACTTGCTACTACTCTCTACTACTCACTCTCTACTACACTCTCTACTACTCTCTCTCTCTACTACTCTCTACTACTACTCTCTACTATTCACTCTCTACTACTCACTCTCTACTACTCTCTACTATTCACTCTACTACCCTCTGCTGCTCTCTAGCACTCACTCTCTACTACTCTACTACTCTCGCTCTACTACTCACTCTCTACTACTCTCTCTCTACTACTCTCTACTACTCACTCTCTACTACTCACTCTACTACTCTCTACTACTCACTCTCTACTGCTCTCTCTCTACTACTCACTCTCTACTACTCACTCTCTACTACTCGCTCTCTACTACTCACTCTCCACTACTCACTCTCTACTACTCGCTTTCTACTACTCTCTACTACTTACTCTCTACTACTCACTCTCTAATACTCTCTACTACTCTCTCTGCTACTCACTCTCTACTACTCACTCTCTACTACTCTACTACTCTCTACTACTCGCTCTACTACTCACTCTCTACTATTCTCTACTACTCACTCTACTGCTCTCTCCTACTCTCTACCACTCACTCTCTACTACTCTACTACTCACACTCTACTACTCTCTCTCTACTACTCACTCTCTACTACTCACTCTCTACTACTTTATACTACTCACTCTGTACTACTCTCTACTACTCACTCTCTACTACTCACTCTCTACTACTCTCTACTGCTCACTCTCCACTACTGATTCTCTACTACTCACTCTCAACTACTCTCTAGTACTCACTCTACTACTCACTCTCTACTACTCTACTACTCTCTCTACTACTCACTCTCTACTACTCACTCTGTACTACATACTCTCTACTACTTGCTCTCTGCTACTCGCTCTCTACTACACTCTAGTACTCAATCTAATACTCACTCTCTACTACTCTCTACTACTCACTCTCTACTACTCCACTACTCTCTACTACTCACTCTCTACTACTCATGCCCTACTACTCTACTACTCTCTACTACTCTCTCTCTACTACTCACTCTCCACTACTCACTCTCTACTACTCTCTACTACTCACTCTCTACTACTCTCTCTACCACTCTCTACTACTCACTCTCTACTACTCTCTACTACTCACTCTCTACTACTCTCTCTACTACTCTCTACTACTCACTCTGCTACTCACTCTCTACTACTCTCTACTACTCACTCTCTACTACTCTCTACTACTTTCTATTCACTCTACTACCCTCTGCTGCTCTCTAGCACTCACTCTCTACTACTCTACTACTCTCGCTCTACTACTCACTCTCTACTACTCTCTCTCTACTACTCTCTACTACTCACTCTCTACTACTCACTCTACTACTCTCTACTACTCACTCTCTACTGCTCTCTCTCTACTACTCATTCTCTACTACTCACTCTCTACTACTCGCTCTCTACTACTCACTCTCCACTACTCACTCTCTACTAATCGCTTTCTACTACTCTCTACTACTTACTCTCTACTACTCACTCTCTACTACTCTCTACTACTCTCTCTGCTACTCACTCTCTACTACTCACTCTCTACTACTCTACTACTCTCTACTACTCGCTCTACTACTCACTCTCTACTATTCTCTACTACTCACTCTACTGCTCTCTCCTACTCTCTACCACTCACTCTCTACTACTCTACTACTCACTCTCTACTACTCTCTCTCTACTACTCACTCTCTACTAATCACTCTCTACTACTCTATACTACTCACTCTGTACTACTCTCTACTACTCACTCTCTACTACTCACTCTCTACTACTCTCTACTGCTCACTCTCCACTACTGATTCTCTACTACTCACTCTCAACTACTCTCTAGTACTCACTCTACTACTCACTCTCTACTACTCTACTACTCTCTCTACTACTCACTCTCTACTACTCACTCTGTACTACATACTCTCTACTACTTGCTCTCTGCTACTCGCTCTCTACTACACTCTAGTACTCAATCTAATACTCACTCTCTACTACTCTCTACTACTCACTCTCTACTACTCCACTACTCTCTACTACTCACTCTCTACTACTCAGGCCCTACTACTCTACTACTCTCTACTACTCTCTCTCTACTACTCACTCTCCACTACTCACTCTCTACTACTCTCTACTACTCACTCTCTACTACTCTCTCTACCACTCTCTACTACTCACTCTCTACTACTCTCTACTACTCACTCTCTACTACTCTCTCTACTACTCTCTACTACTCACTCTGCTACTCACTCTCTACTACTCTCTACTACTCACTCTCTACTACTCTCTACTACTTTCTATTCACTCTACTACCCTCTGCTGCTCTCTAGCACTCACTCTCTACTACTCTACTACTCTCGCTCTACTACTCACTCTCTACTACTCTCTCTCTACTACTCTCTACTACTCACTC
Source organism: Triturus cristatus (assembly GCF_964204655.1). Lineage (NCBI taxonomy): Eukaryota > Metazoa > Chordata > Amphibia > Caudata > Salamandridae > Triturus > Triturus cristatus. Next base: position 17,136,317 of record NC_140592.1, on the reverse strand, counting down.
TCTACTACTCACTCTACTACTCTCTACTACTCACTCTCTACTGCTCTCTATCTACTACTCACTCTCTACTACTCACTCTCTACTACTCGCTCTCTACTACTCACTCTCCACTACTCACTCTCTACTACTCGCTTTCTACTACTCTCTACTACTTACTCTCTACTACTCACTCTCTACTACTCTCTACTACTCTCTCTGCTACTCACTCTCTACTACTCACTCTCTACTACTCTACTACTCTCTACTACTCGCTCTACTACTCACTCTCTACTATTCTCTACTACTCACTCTACTGCTCTCTCCTACTCTCTACCACTCACTCTCTACTACTCTACTACTCACTCTCTACTACTCTCTCTCTACTACTCACTCTCTACTACTCACTCTCTACTACTCTATACTACTCACTCTGTACTACTCTCTACTACTCACTCTCTACTACTCACTCTCTACTACTCTCTACTGCTCACTCTCCACTACTGATTCTCTACTACTCACTCTCAACTACTCTCTAGTACTCACTCTACTACTCACTCTCTACTACTCTACTACTCTCTCTACTACTCACTCTCTACTACTCACTCTGTACTACATACTCTCTACTACTTGCTCTCTGCTACTCGCTCTCTACTACACTCTAGTACTCAATCTAATACTCACTCTCTACTACTCTCTACTACTCACTCTCTACTACTCCACTACTCTCTACTACTGACTCTCTACTACTCATGCCCTACTACTCTACTACTCTCTACTACTCTCTCTCTACTACTCACTCTCCACTACTCACTCTCTACTACTCTCTACTACTCACTCTCTACTACTCTCTCTACCACTCTCTACTACTCACTCTCTACTACTCTCTACTACTCACTGTCTACTACTCTCTCTACTACTCTCTTTCACTCACTCTGCTACTCACTCTCTACTACTCTCTACTACTCACTCTCTACTACTCTCTACTACTTTCTACTACTCACTCTACTACTCACTCTCTACTACTCTCTACTACTCACTCTCTAATACTCACTCTCTACTACTCACTCTCTACTACTCACTCTACTACTCTCTACTACTCACTCTCTAATACTTTCTCTACTACTCTCTACTACTCTCTACTACTCACTCTCTACTCTCTATTACTCGCTCTCTACTCTCTACCTCTCTACTACTCTCTACCTCTCTACCTCTACCTCTCTACCTCTACACCTCTACCTATACACCTCTACCTCTCTACCTCTCTGTACATGCACACATATGCACATATATATATGCATATATATGCATATGCATTTATATATGTATGTGTATATATATATATATATAAACATATAATCTGCATATCTATATAAATATAAATTCATGCAAACATATACATATACATATATGCATACATATGCATGGTATGTATATGAAATTTTGAAAAACACTAATAAAAGCAAAGCTAAAAAGCCACCTAATTATAAACAGAATTGATTTAACTTAAACGAGGGCGAGACCTATTGCATTTTCAATGCTTGTTTACTTTGGTTCCATCAAGAAGGCATTCAGATGTGACACATTTGCCATAAATTCTGAATGGTAGCACTCTAGTTCCTCATTAGATCACTGTAGCAAAGCTACTGCTCACCATGGAAGTCAGCTGCTGGTATTCAAAGTGCATGCTTCAGTCTGCATGTCAGAACTTTTTAATGAAATAGAAGAGAATTTGAGAAGTCAAAATGTGCCCTAAGTTTTCTTTCTGCAGCACTAATCATAATTTCTATGGCAAAATGAACCCCCTCATTTTGTTCCTTTGCAAATTAAATGTTTTAAATGTTAACACTTTATTCCAATCAAGATGGCTTCAGGTGTGCCATACCTTTGTCATAAGTAAGACTGTTAGCGCTCTAGTTGTTCTTTAAAACACTCTGGGATTTCTGTCATTGGGCTATACTTGGGCTAAATCTCGGTGATATTTGTGCTACATTTGGGCTCTTTTGTCTCTGGTGGCCATCTTGGGAACCTTGTTATGAAGATTCCTAATTTCCTCATTTACTGCAGTCTCCTCAGTAGGCATACTGTCAGTTTTTTACTTTGATTCAGTGAAGAAGGCATTCAGATGTGTCACACATTTGCCATAAATTCAGAATGTTAGCACTCTAGTCGCTCATTAGATCACTGTAGTAAAGCTACTGCTCACCAGGGAAGTCTGCTGCTGGTATTGAAAGTGCATGTTTCAGTCTGCATGTCAGAATTCTTTAATGAAGTAGAAGAGGATTTGAGAAGTCACTCAAAATGTGCCCTAATTTTTCTTTCTGCAGCACTAATCATACATTCTATGGCAAAATGAACCCTCTCATTTTGTTCCTTTTTCAATTAAACGTTTTAAATGTTACCACTTTATTCCAATCAAGATGGCTTCAGGTGTGCCATACCTTTGTCATAAGTAAGACTGTTAGCGCTCTAGTTGTTCTTTGGAACACTCTGGGAAGCTGCAGTAGAACACAAAGGAAACAACTGACAGTCTCTGCCCTTGTTGGATGTACATGTTTTACTGAGAATGTCAGACTTCATTCTCACATCACTGAGAAAGATAATGTGAATTTACAGAAAATACGCTCTCAGTTTAGCTTATAGATCACCTTCCAAACCTCTGTGGGAAAAGCATGTGAAAATAGTTTTCTCTCAAACATGATTCATGATATCCCAGCAGAAGGCTTTTTCACATGGTAAAATCACCTTAGAACATACCACAATTCCTAAAATGAGTATGGTACCATCAACAAATGATTTATAATGTAACTAAAGTCTTAAAACCTTCTATGAACTGCAATGCTTTTTTAATGAGGTGTTATCATGTATATTGGTCCCAAGATGGCTGCCAACACTTCTTGGATGAAGTGCTGACAGCCAATCAGATCTTACAATGAGAGGTGTGGTTAGGCTCTGCCCAGATATGTATATGATTTTACTTTTGATTTTCACAGGAACTACTGAACGGATTTACACCATATATGCAAAAGGCACATGCCTGGCCTGAGGACTACCTCTTTGCCAAATTTCACGTAATTCTGTTCAGCCGTTCGGGTTGTACCTTCGACTAAAGGTCCTATGGAAAAATGCATGGGGAAAACGTGTTTTGGGACCCCCCCTTTTTCTCGGCCCCCGCTTGACGAATCACCCCGAGACTTTCAGGGTAGGAGCTGAACCGAGCGCCCCATTTGTTTTGAAAATTTCGCGAGGATTCGTCAACCGGCGCCAAAGTTATTCAAAATAGAATTTTGAGATTTCCTATGGAAACTAGGTTGTAACTATAACTATCTACTGGCGACCGCCAGTAGATTATATATATATCCCTAGAGGATCGAAACGCGTCAGGCGAGTGCGAGTGTGCAAGGGAAAAGAACAATAAATTGAACTTGCACGTATTTGTGGTCCGTCCTCCGTTATTGTTCGATGCTGGAAGCCTTGCAGTGATTGGAGTGCAACGTATATATATATATACGCCATACAAGTGGCCCATGATAATATTGGCAAAACTCGTAGATGCTCCAAGGTATTGGATATTCAAGGGCCCGCCCCAGAACTTGACCGAGCCAGGGGCCGCTGCAAGCCGCAGTCCGTCATTGATGGAGACGCAGGATCATTGCACCTGCATGTCACGACCCGGTTTGATTCTCGCTCTGGTGGTGGTGGCGTTGGGGACCCGAGGCAGCCTTCAGCACATGAATTGGGGGATCAACTTGGCACGTATTTGCCCCTTCCCTCCCTTAATTGGCATATCTTCAACGCAGCTCCGCCCAGGACACTTACCTGACAAGTGCATGCTGGGATTCGAAGTCCTCAAAATCGGACAACAGGTGCGAAGCGGAGCCTGCGTCGTTCCAGCCAATAGGAACGCAGCACGAATTATAAAGGTGGGACTAAGTGATTCCCTGTGGAAAAAGGCACCTGAGGAAGGCATGTAGCCGAAATGCATTATGCCAGCAAGCCACGGTGAATAAAGGTCTGCCACTGAGTACCCCGCTGTGTCCTCTGGTCTTTCTTCTGATCGACGTTTTCGCATTTCTTCACGTGCTGGCCAGTAGCGCGTTCACAGAGGACCCGCCATACAAGTGGCCCATGATAATATTGGCAAAACTCGTAGATGCTCCAAGGTATTGGATATTCAAGGGCCCGCCCCAGAACTTGACCGAGCCAGGGGCCGCTGCAAGCCGCAGTCCGTCATTGATGGAGACGCAGGATCATTGCACCTGCATGTCACGACCCGGTTTGATTCTCGCTCTGGTGGTGGTGGCGTTGGGGACCCGAGGCAGCCTTCAGCACATGAATTGGGGGATCAACTTGGCACGTATTTGCCCCTTCCCTCCCTTAATTGGCATATCTTCAACGCAGCTCCGCCCAGGACACTTACCTGACAAGTGCATGCTGGGATTCGAAGTCCTCAAAATCGGACAACAGGTGCGAAGCGGAGCCTGCGTCGTTCCAGCCAATAGGAACGCAGCACGAATTATAAAGGTGGGACTAAGTGATTCCCTGTGGAAAAAGGCATCTGAGGAAGGCATGTAGCCGAAATGCATTATGCCAGCAAGCCACGGTGAATAAAGGTCTGCCACTGAGTACCCCGCTGTGTCCTCTGGTCTTTCTTCTGATCGACGTTTTCGCATTTCTTCACGTGCTGGCCAGTAGCGCGTTCACAGAGGACCCGCCATACAAGTGGCCCATGATAATATTGGCAAAACTCGTAGATCCTCCAAGGTATTGGATATTCAAGGGCCCGCCTCAGAACTTGACCGAGCCAGGGGCCGCTGCAAGCCGCAGTCCGTCATTGATGGAGACGCAGGATCATTGCACCTGCATGTCACGACCCGGTTTGATTCTCGCTCTGGTGGTGGTGGCGTTGGGGACCCGAGGCAGCCTTCAGCACATGAATTGGGGGATCAACTTGGCACGTATTTGCCCCTTCCCTCCCTTAATTGGCATATCTTCAACGCAGCTCCGCCCAGGACACTTACCTGACAAGTGCATGCTGGGATTCGAAGTCCTCAAAATCGGACAACAGGTGCGAATCGGAGCCTGCGTCGCTCCAGCCAATAGGAACGCAGCACGAATTATAAAGGTGGGACTAAGTGATTCCCTGTGGAAAAAGGCATCTGAGGAAGGCATGTAGCCGAAATGCATTATGCCAGCAAGCCACGGTGAATAAAGGTCTGCCACTGAGTACCCCGCTGTGTCCTCTGGTCTTTCTTCTGATCGACGTTTTCGCATTTCTTCACGTGCTGGCCAGTAGCGCGTTCACAGAGGACCCGCCATACAAGTGGCCCATGATAATATTGGCAAAACTCGTAGATGCTCCAAGGTATTGGATATTCAAGGGCCCGCCCCAGAACTTGACCGAGCCAGGGGCCGCTGCAAGCCGCAGTCCGTCATTGATGGAGACGCAGGATCATTGCACCTGCATGTCACGACCCGGTTTGATTCTCGCTCTGGTGGTGGTGGCGTTGGGGACCCGAGGCAGCCTTCAGCACATGAATTGGGGGATCAACTTGGCACGTATTTGCCCCTTCCCTCCCTTAATTGGCATATCTTCAACGCAGCTCCGCCCAGGACACTTACCTGACAAGTGCATGCTGGGATTCGAAGTCCTCAAAATCGGACAACAGGTGCGAAGCGGAGCCTGCGTCGTTCCAGCCAATAGGAACGCAGCACGAATTATAAAGGTGGGACTAAGTGATTCCCTGTGGAAAAAGGCATCTGAGGAAGGCATGTAGCCGAAATGCATTATGCCAGCAAGCCACGGTGAATAAAGGTCTGCCACTGAGTACCCCGCTGTGTCCTCTGGTCTTTCTTCTGATCGACGTTTTCGCATATATATATTACCTACTGGCGTTCGCCAGTAGGTAGTTATAGTTAGGACCACGTTTCCATAGGAAATCCGCAACATTCTATTTTGAATAACTTTGGCGCCGGTTGACGAATCCTCGCGAATGTTTCAAAATAGGTGGGGCGCTACGCTCCGCTCCTACCCTGAAAGTCTCGGGGGGATTCGTCAAGTGGGGGCTGAGATAAAAGGGGGGTCCCAAAACGCGTTTTTCCCATGCATTTTTCCATAGGACCTTTAGACACAGCTACAGCCCGAACGGCTGAACAGAATTACTTGAAATTTGGCAGAGAGGTAGTCCTCAGGTCAAGGAAGTGCCTTTTGTAGGTTTGGTGTAAATCTGTTCAGTAGATTCTGAGAAAATAGCCTTTAAATCAATATATATATCTGAGCCAGCTTACGGTGCGCTTACGGTGCGCTTACCGTACGCGTACGGTGGCGTGCGCGAGCGCGATTCTGATTGGCCCTTAGATCTTAGTAAACATTCGAATCGGTCGAAACCAGGAAGCGGCGGCCGCCATTTTCTCTCTCGCACTCTGACAGGGGGTTGAAAAACAAAGTGCAAAAACATGTAAAGGGGCTGTTTACACAGCTCCCAAGCACCTAGCCATGTCGAGGGAGTCCCCAACGATCCCTCAAGTGAAAAAAGGCAATTTTAATTTTTTCGAAAATTTCGCCGATTACGCTTACCATACGCGTACGGTAAGAAATAATAAAAAAATAAAAAATATCCACATTCTCCCCACCCCGTGTGCAAAAGCTGCCCGAAGGGCACCTTTTGTGCATGGCTGATCAGAGCTAATCAAAACATATATTTTACCTGTCACAACGATGCTCATCATATGTCCTCCATGTGCGCACGGTGCGCGAAGCGCATCGTGCGTTCATGGCCCATCTAGCGTAACGTGGGCACGCGGTGCGCGAAGCGCACCGCGTGCTCACTGTGCACGCACGGTGCGCGAAGCGCACTGTGCGCGCACGGAACGAACTGCGTTAAGTGGGCGCGCACGCCACAAACGGCGTAAAGTAACTTAGCATTTAAAAAAACGTACAAATTCACTGAAAAAACCATAGGTTTCACACACGTTATAGTTAGGAATTAGCATTTAAAAAACCTTGCAAATTCACTGAAAAAACCATAGGTTTCACACATGTTATAGTTAGCTGGACATTTTACTGATAAAAAACCAATGAAATTCCCCCGTTATAGTTACTGTAGGCAACTATAACTCACGCGACCGTAATCCTCTGCTGATGACATATGTGTCTTTATGAAAAAAAAATATTTGTAATATATGTATAGCTAAAATTTAATGGAAGAAGACATGGGCAAATAAGTGTCTAAATACAGTATTAGCATCAGCAGAGGATTACGGTCGCGTGAGTTATAGTTGCCTACAGTAACTATAACGGGGGAATTTCATTGGTTTTTTATCAGTAAAATGTCCAGCTAACTATAACATGTGTGAAACCTATGGTTTTTTCAGTGAATATATATATATATATATATATATATATATATATATATATATATATATATATATATATATATATATATATATGTATATATCCAAAGAAAATTCCTCCAACCAAGGGAGTCACCATCCCTACAGGGCGGCTTCACAGACACGGGCATGGAGATTCCCGTAATTTGGCATACCAAAGCAAACAAGAAGTAGTGAAGCCCAATATATATATATTCACTGAAAAAAACATAGGTTTCAGGGCTGTTATAGTTAGCTGGACATTTCACTCGTACAAAACCATTGATATTCCCCCGTTATAGTTAGTTGTACTCACTATAACTCGCGCGCCCGCAATCCACTGCTGATGATATCACATATTAACATTATATTATCATTATATTAATCATTCATGACATGGTCAGTGACATCACTGATGACATCTCACTTTGCCACTGGATTCAAGCAAGCCTGGTTGAAGACGGCTGAAATGCCAGAAACCGGTCCTAGGAAGCTTGTTTCCAGTCCAGGGAAGGCATGGCTTGGCAGTTCGGGCCGGACTGTTCCTATGAGGCACAGGGTCAGACTGATTTACATGTGGCCATGTCAGAACAGGGGTGACAGAGTGGGCTAAAGAACGGTGATGGATCAAACCCAGATCTGTTGACTGGGTGTGAGTGTTTGATTGGTTCTGATGCGCAGTCCATCACCACCCCCTTTTTGTACCGACATCTCAAATGACATCACTGATGACATCATCCATGGGACAATCAGATAGACCTCATCATACACTAGTATAACCTTTTATCACTCACTGTAAAATACAGAGTACCATATTTGAATCCATTGACACACAAATACAAGTTTCTAAAAACCCACTCAGTTATTCCTAGATCTATACACACATGTAATCACTTACCTATAGATTGATTCATGCATGATGTTAATGATCAATATAACACTATCAAATATACTTATACACCTATATCGACATTACACACCAGCACACATCCTATTCACTTATGCAGTCATCCTACTCATTTATGCAAACAATGAATCATACTTACATTTACTCAGCTACACACTTATACAAACACCACTTCATTTATTCATATAGATAGTAACTCATACTTAGTGTGTTATACAATCACTATTACAAGTATACAGTTATCCATACAGTCACTCATACAATCACTGAGTCTTATGTATACTTATTTACTTAGAACAACTGTCACATAAACTGCCTTTTATTTTTCTAGTTTGCTGGACATGTACCATTGAGAGATATATTTTCTCATCACCACACCCATAAAGATATTTACTCACCCAAACAAATTTTATAACATGTAGTCTTAACCTCATATACCTACTGAATCAACTATTCAGACATCTTTCGGCAGTCACACACCCCCACCGAAGGACACACACATTCACTCTCCCATACAAATACTCAGTTAACTAATCAATAACTAATATAGACTTTCACATAGCAAGTAACCAACTGGTGCAGCAGTTTACACAACAACTGACAAAGTGATACAGATATTCAAACAGTTTAGTCACTATCCAATATATTTAGTGAGACACTATAAATTAGTCAAGTAAACAGTCAATCACACTGCTACTAAATCCTCCATCCAGATATTTATATTTATATATCCACTCATTCTTCAATGCAAATTACTATAAATATAATACATATTCAACTAACGAACCACACCACATTCACTGGATGATGTCATCAGTGATGTCATTTGAGATGTCATCAGTGATGTCATCAGTGATGTCACTGACCATGTCACGAATGATGTAATATGTGACATCAGCAGCAGTGGATTGCAGGTGCGAGAGTTATAGTGAGTACAACTAACTATAACAGAGGAATTTCAATGGTATTGTATGAGTGAAATGTCCAGCTAACTATAACAGCCCTGAAACCTATGGTTTTTTCATATATATATATATTCGTCAATCGGCGCCAACGTTATTCCAAATAGAATGTTGCGGATTTCCTATGGAAAATTGGTCCTAACTATATGAACCTACTGGCGACCGCCAGTAGGTGATATATATTATCTACTGGCGGTCGCCAGTAGATAGTTATAGTTAGGACCGTGTTTCCATAGGAAATCCGCAACATTCTATTTGGAATAACTTTGGCGCCGGTTGACGAATCCTCGCGAAATTTTCAAAATAGGTGGGGCGCTCCGCTCCGCTCCTACCCTGAAAGTCTCGGGGGGATTCGTCAAGCGGGGGCTGAGAAAAAAGGGGGTCCCAAAACACGTTTTCCCCATGCATTTTCCCATAGGACCTTTAGTCCGAGCTACAGCCCGAACGGCTGAACAGAATTACTTGAAATTTGGCAGAGAGGTAGTCCTCAGGTCAGAGATGTGCCTTTTGCAGGTCTGGTGTAAATCTGCTCAGTAGGTCCTGAGAAAATAGCATTTAAATCAATATATATATCTGTAAGCGCGCTCCGTGCGCTTACGGTAAGCTTACCGTACGCGTACGGTGCAGTGCGCGAGCTCAATTCTGATTGGTGGTGACATGACTGTAAACGTTCGAATCGGTCGAAATCAGAAAGTGTCGGCTGCCATTTTCTGTCTCTCGCACTGAAAAACAAAGGTGGATAACGTGAAAAGGGGGCAACGAAGAGAGTTGCAGACCCCCTAGCGTTTGTCAGGGGGTCCACGAAGGACCAAAAAGTACGAAAAATACATTTAATAATTAAAAAAAAATATCGCGGAGTGCGCGTACGGTAAGCTTACCGTACGCGCACGGCAAAAAAAAAAACAAGACGAAATAACAATCACATTTATTAAATAAATTGAAGGACCCGCAAGGGAGAAAAAAAAATTGTTACTGTGTAATAAAAGGCGAGGCGCGCAGGTATGAACTGCGCAACGTGGGCGCTCGGTGCGCGAAGCGCACCGAGTGCCCACAGCGCGCGCACGGCGCTTGAAGCGCACCGTGTGCTCAGGGTGTGCGCACGGTGAAAAATCAGAAAAAAAATAAATAAATAAATACATAACTTAGCATTTAAAAAAACGTACAAATTCACTGACAAAACCATAGGTTTCACACACGTTATAGTTAGGAATTAGCATTTAAAAAACCTTGCAAATTCACTTAAAAAACCATAGGTTTCACACATGTTATAGTTAGCTGTACATTTCACTCGTAAAAAAACAATGAAATTCCACGTTATAGTTAGATCAGGTAACTATAACTTGCGCGACCGCAATCCACAATGTGTCATTTCAGATGTCATCATTGATGTGATGAGTGATGTCACTGACCATGTCATGAGTGATGTAATATGTGACGTCATCAGCAGTTTATTGTGGGCGCGCAAGTTATAGTTACCTGATCTAACTATAACGTGGAATTTCATTGGTTTTTTTACGAGTGAAATGTACAGCTAACTATAACATGTGTGAAACCTATGGTTTTTTAAGTGAATATATATATATATATATATATGAATCACCTAGCCTGAGCAGTGTAGTTCCAATAGTACCCTGTCATGCAGGACCTAGGCAGCTTACGGGTAACATATCCTGTGGGTCTGGTGGCAGACTGACTCCGTACACCGACGCTGCATATGTTAGCCTATAGTTGAAAGGTTTAGTCCATAAAAGGATGCAATCCTTATAAGGCGTGATGTACTTATAAGTCATTCTGTCCTTATTTGGAGTTATGTCCTTATAAGGCTAGTTCATATGAAACAACGGGAGCTGATGTAGGGAAAGTGTACAATGTTCCTTGGACATATATTAGGTTACCGATCTGAAATATAACATCTGTTCTTACTGGAGCTGAAAAGAGCTAATTAATACGAGTTAGGTGGTTTTGTGTGTTCCATGTAGAGGTAACACGAAGTCCCTATATCATTCCTTCTCTCCTTTACCATCCCATTCTCCTTTCCCTCTCGTGTGATCAGTTGAATGGTCCTGTACCTGCCCATCCTCCTCTTTGGTGAAGAAGTTGACTGAGAGAACATTGTGAATGTGTGACGGCTCCTTGACTGGCAAATGCTATGCTGTGCATGGACAGTCATGTGACAGCCGTGCTCTTACACTGGAGAATTATAGCTGACGTCCACCTTTATGCCCTGATTTTGACAGACTTATCCCAAGTTCCCTGCAGTTTTCCATGGACACGTTCCACAAGCTTTAACCTGACCAAATGTATCCATGACAAACCCTGAGAGTGCAGTAGTGTTACTTTGTTTGCAATACCCGTTAGATCAGAAATTTAGTTTTTGTGCAAAATCAAATGTACAACAAGACTTGCAATGAAGGTGTCTGTGGTGTCACAATGAAGCCACTATGTGATGTTCAGGCCTTGCTAAGATGAAATTTGCACTCTAATTTAGAATGAGTTCTACTTTGTAAATTACATTCTATGTTTGGAATGAGAGTTCTAATTAGGAAATAAAAGAATTCCATTAGACTGCAGATTGGAACCAACCTTCTAATTTGGATAGTCAGAACTATGGAATGCAAATTCTACCCTTGGAATGCCTCTTGCGCAAAACAAAATGTTTTTTCAGGTTCAAGCAGCAGCTGTGTATGATGTCTAAGGTTCATTTTGTGAGTAGTAATGAGCAGATTCTAAGGCTACAGTTTTGTTGGGCACCTTGTCTCCCCTGGGTACCCAGAACTACCTTCTATTGAGTGAATGGGTGCACTGCTCGTGAAGCTGTGTCGAGTCACACAAGGAGTCTATGGCAAGCCAGGCCAGCACAGAGGCATTCACACAGATGAAGACTCAGAGCCCAGCCATAAGGCCACTGTCAGGCTCTGCTAGTCAGTGCAGAAGAAAGATACAGGGTGTCTTCTAATTCTTAGATCCCACCCTGCCATTTGAATACCTGAATCGCACCTGTGAAATGGGCAGAGCAGATACGAGGAAACAGAATGAAAAGCTGTGCATTCCTGTGCAGTGCACTAGGCCCGTCTCACCAGCGCCTTTACAGATTCTGTTACGATGGGTTTGAAGGACATTTTTTTTGGCAGCGACATTGAAAGATGACTATTGTTAATTATTGACCACTGTGGCTACAATATCTGTAGAATAATCAAGACAAAGAGAAATTCTGAAACAAATCCTCTGACAGCTTCTGTCTGTCTAGGCAGGTTCAAAATAAAAGTCTGTACGCAAATAAGAGAACACAGGAAACCTTAATAATTAGTTAATTGTAACTGACTTCCTTCCCTCAATCTTTTGGTTCTGTGATGTCATGTTACAGACGGGCTTACACCTATCAACATAATGTAACACTGGTCTCTCCATGCAGCCTTGAGTGTTATACGCGTTTCCATCAATCCCTTGTGACATCAGGTACTACATCACAGCCCTGGTCCTGACAGGCTTGTGACATCATGTACCTCATCACACATCTGGCAGATGTTATGACATCATTCACCACTTAGATATATATAGAGCCATAGTCAGGGATGCCTGCAGTGTGAGTGCAGTGTGTAGGCTAGCGTATGAATGGTGTGAAAGCGGTGTGAATGAGGGACTTTGGGGCACCTAGACTGACATCAGACAGACAGGATGACCACAACAGCTCTACTTCGAGGCCTCTGATGGGTGCTTGCCTGGTTCCTTCAGGGGGAGAAATTGCGATTCTCCTATTACCATGACTAGAGAATCTGGATTTCATTAAAGACACGGAGGCTAACATTATGCATATTTCTTTTAATGCAGAACTCCAAGCCGCATACATCATAAAGCAAAAGTTCCAGAACGTGAACAACAATAAAAGGCATGAGCCCATAGCAATCTGCCTCTTTTAAATGAAGTGTAGAGCAGGATAAGTTCCAAGGAATAGATAACTTCGATAATCAACAGTGAAAAGACTTGAACAGTAGTGAAGAACATCCGAGCATCAGCAACATCCGAGCATCAGCAACTTGAAGATTAAGAAAGATTATCTGTAAAAAGAGAGATATGCAAGTAAATCTTGAATAAAGAAGGATGAAGAAAGGAAGCAAAACAAAATTGGTTAGGCATAGATAAAATGAAATGACATTCATCAATAGAATTCTCAATATGTACTGAATGAACAACAACATCACTAAAGAGTATGAACTTAAAAATTACAATTAATGTCAAAGGGAAGCGGAGGGGGGGATAATGTTAGCCTCCGTGTCTTTAATGAAATCCAGATTCTCTAGTCATGGTAATAGGAGAATCGCAATTTCATTACAAGACCGGAGGCTACCATTATGCATGTTGGTAGCCTTGTAAGACTACATCAGACATATGAGAAATTGGTTTGCAATAATGGAGAGCAAAGGTACTAGCATTGGACCAATCAGCAGCTTTGAGAATATCGTCCAACTTACCTCCGGACCAGAAGGACTTACTGGCCATGGCACCCCGGATGGAATGGGGTTTGAATAAATTTAGATCTATACCTGCCAAGCTCATGGCAGTTTTAACCCATCTAGCGATAGAAGCAGAGGAAATAGCTTTGTGAGGTCTAATGAAGGAGATAAGAAGTTGATTAACGCCAGGGGGGCGAAGAGGATTCATTCTGCGGTCGTACTCTTTAAGACAATCAACGACACAAAGTTTTGGACACGTGTCAAAGCGCGGATAAAAAATAGAGTCAGACATAGTCTTGGTTCTTCTAAATATATCAAAATTGACCCCAAACATGTTGAAGTATCTATTGGAGATGTCGAGGACCTTAACATCCGAGACTCTACGGCAAGAGACTAGGCAAAGAAGGGTTGAGAGTTTAATAGAAAGATTCTTATTATTTAGGAGTGTATTATCAGGCCAATTGGAAAAGAGATTGAGGATCAAATTCACATCCCAAAGAGATTGATATCTAGGCTTAGGAGGTCTCCTAAGTCTAATACTTTTGAGAACTCTACAAATGATGTTATTTTTACCAACGGTTTTACCATTAACAAGAGAGTGACCAGCAGAGATAGCAGACCTATAACAATTGATAGATCTATAACTAAGTCCTCTTTCGAATTGCTCCACGAGAAAGTTAACTATGTCAACAATAGGTGCCTCCACGGAATCCAGATTCCTTTCCAGGCACCAACGAACCCATAATTTCCAGATGTTATTATACCGGTAGTGAGTACCGGGAGCCCAGGATTCTCCGAGGAGAGTAGAAGCTGTTGACGAAAGTCCTGAGAGATGGTTGGATCGCCTGACACTCTCCAGGCAAGAAGGTTCAAACTCCCGGAATGAACCAGGGGATGAATTCGGCCGTCTACGTCTGTAAGAAGGTCCCTGAGGGGAGGAATCAGGAAGGGAAGATCGTAGGCAAGCTCCAGCGTCGTAGGAAACCAGGCTTGGGAGGGCCAGAAGGGAGTGACTAGGACGATGGAAGAGCGTTCGTGTCTGATCTTCTGGAGAACTCTCTGAATCATGGAGAAAGGAGGGAAAGCATAACCCTTGGTTCCAATCCAGGGTTGGAGAAAGGCATTTACTGCTAGAGCACCCGGGTCTGGCATCCAGCTGAAGTAGTTCTTTACTTGGAAAGTTAGTCTGCTCACAAAGAGATCTAATTCCAGAGGACCCCAAGAAATGTTGAGAGAGTTGAAGACAGAGGGATTGAGTTTCCAATCCGTGTGGTCCAGGAGGAACCTTGAGTTCCAATCCGCTGAGATGTTTGTCTTGCCTGGGAGGTATTCGGCCCTTAGAGATATCTTGTGTTCTAGACAAAACATCCAAAGTTTCTTGGCTAGATTCGAAAGATCTACAGATTTTGTTCCACCCAGACGATTTATATAAGCAACTGCGGACATATTGTCCATCTTTAGAATGACAGATCTCCCTTGAAGGGAATGCTTGAAGCTCATTAAGGCATAGAGTCCCACGGTCAATTCTAGGAAATTTATATGATGGGCAGATTCTTCCAGAGACCAGACTCCGCCCGTGTTCTGATCTAAGAAACAGGCTCCCCAGCCATGGAGACTCGCATCGGATTCTAAGACAAATTCCGGAGTTGAGCCAAAAATTGCTTTCCCGTTCCAAGCATCCAGGTTTTCTAACCACCAATTCAGTTCTAGAATTGCTTCTTGATCTAGGGAGACGCGATCTCCGTACCAGAGACCTGAACGAAGGGCTTTCAATTTTATTCTCTGAAGGGCACGATAGTTCAGAGGACCCGGAAAGATAGCTTGAATAGAAGATGAGAGGAGACCGAGTAACCTGGCTAATTCCCTTAGGGATAAGAACTGTTGAGTCAGAACATGTCTTATTTCTTTCTTTATTTTTGATATCTTCTTTTGAGGAAGAAGAAGGAGACATTTCGTGGTATCTACTGTGAATCCCAGAAACTCCAGAGATTTCGAGGGGAAGAGAATAGACTTCTCCTTGTTTATAATGAAACCCAGGTTTTCTAATAGGTCTATTACAGTATTCAGGTCCTGAATGATTTGAGACTGGTCTTGAGAAAGAATAAGGATATCGTCGAGGTAAATGATCATCCGAACACCCTTCTCCCTTAGAGAAGATGCGACTGATCTCATCACCTTGGTGAAGCACCATGGTGCTGAAGAGAGACCGAAGGGGAGAGCTTGGAATTGAAAAAGATGTTTCTTCCACATAAATTGAAGGAAGGGTTGATGACACCTGGCCATAGGGATGGTAAAGTAAGCGTCTTTCAGATCTAACTTGACTAACCAATCTCCCTCTAGAAGAAGGTCTCTGAGGAGGTGAATACCTTCCATCTTGAAATGTCTGTAGACAAGGTATTTGTTGAGCTCCCTTAAGTTTATAACGGGTCTCCAACCCTTGTCTTTTTTCTTGACGAGAAAGAGCGTGCTTATGAATCTTAACATTTCTAAGGGTACTTCTCTGATGGCACCTTTCTGAAGCATTGAGGAAATCTCCTCTTCTATTATTTTTTCCTGATCTATGGAGAGATGAATATCTTTTGGGAAATGAGATTGACTCGGGATTTGAGTAAAGTCTAACATAAATCCCTTCACAGTATTTAAGACCCATGGGTCTTGGGTATTTAATTTCCAATTCTGGAAAAAGAATTTGAGTCTTCCTCCCACTTTGGATGGAAGAGGAGCGAAAGGGGAAGAATGAGAAATTATACTTACTTTGAGGGGTGCCTTCGTTAGAGAGACCGCGAGATCTGAAGCCTCTGGATCGAAATCCTCTTCCTCTTTGTGGAAAGAACTGAGGGATGTTGGAGGGTTGGAACCCCCTTCCTCCATATCCTCTGGATCAAGGATAGGGCCTTCGGTTGAACCGGCCGGAAGAGAGGCCCCTTCTCCCGGCCCTTCCAAAAAGGTTGCTGGTATTAAAGACCTTCTTCATGTTTTGATGGGCCTTGTCTAAGGCAGTGAAAGTAGAGACGTATTTGCCTAGAGTCTTGATAAGGTCTTCCCCAAAAAGAAGCCCTCTAGGATTTAGAGAGGGTTCCTTATCAGCAAGGTCGTTAAGTTTAGGAGAGATCTTATTAAGGACCACTCTCCTTCTTTCAGCGTTGAGGCTGGCGTTGGCATTACCCAACAGAATCAAGGCTCTCTGGCTTAAGCCTCTAACCAAGTCAGTATTAAGGGTGGTCCCATTATTGTGACTATCTTCTGCCATATCGATAATCCTTGCTAGAGGGCCAAGGATATTGAGGACCCGGTCTTGACAACCCTTTAGGGATCTCTCCATTCCTTTTCTTGGGTCCCTTCCGAGTTTAAATAAATATTTGATAAGCTCAGGGTCCAAATTTGGGGTTTGGCACGTTTTGTCATCTATTTCGGGTCTTGAGCATTCAGCTCTCAATAAATTACGGGTATTTCTTTCTAGGGGAAATCTTAACCATTTTTTAATGAATTTACTGACATGATCCTGGGGAAACCATTCGGAACTCCTGGGGTGTTTTAAATTGAGGGGAGAAAACATGTCATCGCCAAGAGGATCTTTAATATTGTCATTAGAAGTAGAAGGCGTTTCCTCATCAAGAGGCTGTGAGTTAAACTCTTGGTCATCATCGTCGAGGTCCAGGATATATTCATCTGGGGGGTCAGAGCAATCGTTATCGGTATCCTGGAATTCCTCATCTCCAAAATGGAGATCATACTTATGAGCACTCCGATAATTTGTGCCGCGAGGGACACCTTGATAGTTTGTGCCGCTGAGGACACCTTTAAGATTTGTGCCGCTAAGGACACCCATAGAGTTTGAGGTGCGGTGACCTCCCGTAAGGGAAGAGGTGCTGAGACCTTCCATAGTGCTCTTGGGGGTTGCATGATCAATATTCTTATTCTTTTTAATTCTTTTCCCCCTTATCTCACTGAGATCTTCGTTAGGTAGAGATAGATAACTCTCAGTGGTATCGAATTCATGAGACCTTTTAGAGGTTATAGCTTTAGAAAGTGTTTGAAACATACAAGATCTCATTTCTTTGTGGATCATGCTTTTGATTCTGTCATCATCCATCATAGGTATAGAGTTACCTTCGTCAGAATCAACTTCAGACATAATGAGATGACCAGGAGTATTTAAAATCTTAAAAATCTCTAAATTTCCCCTCTTTTTTTTTTTTTTTAATTATTTATTATTATCTCTCTCTTTTTTTTTTTTAATTATTTAATATTATTATTTTATTTAAATTGGGTATTTTTAAAATTAAATTAGAGTATTATTATTTAAATTGGGTATTTTTTAATTTAAATTAGAGTATTATTATTCAAATTTGGGCATAAATGTGGGTTTTAGTCGTGAGAGCTTGACTAAAAATATTTTAGATAATAAATTTAATTATCTACGTGTAGAGAAGGTAAAAGACCAGTGGAGCGTGTATAGAGCTAAGCAGCTAAGCAGGCGTCAGTTGAAGTGCTTCAGCGATCGACAGGATCAACCGACAGAAGCTCGCAGGGTGAGTGTAAAGGAGGAATGCACCTTAGCGGAGAAGCCACGCAACGTGTGCGTTGCTAAGGTGCATTCCTCTAAAGGCAGTCATCGTGTAATGGTGTCAACGGCCGGTGGTTAATCGGGAATCAGAGATGCGTGAAAGCCGGTGAGAAACGAGGGGAGAGCCATCGTAGAGGCGAGGCTCTCCCCCCGGAGAGAGGGTACGCTGTGTATGTAACAATTTATTTAAAAAAGTGTTGAAAATAGATTAAAGCCGATCTCCGTAAATTGGAGGTCGTTAGAAGGAAAAGGATAGAAAGGTAGGGGAATTACTCCCGAAGAGAGAGAGAGGTTGGGAAACAATAAAAGGGCATTGTAGAAGAACAAATACTTTACGAAAAAAACGTAATTACATTTTTAGAGAAAAGTAAACCACAAGGCAGTATTATAAAACAGGATTAAGCGTAATGGCAGTATTAATAAACAGAATTAAACGCTATAAAATTAAATGGAAGTAGAGAGAAAATTAAAAAGACTTATCTTGCTTGGAGCCGCATTTAAAAGAGGCAGATTGCTATGGGCTCATGCCTTTTATTGTTGTTCACGTTCTGGAACTTTTGCTTTATGATGTATGCGGCTTGGAGTTCTGCATTAAAAGAAATATGCATAATGGTAGCCTCCGGTCTTGTAATGAAATCAGGAAACACCTTGTGCCTGCCCTGTGATTGCTTGGTTCCTTCAGAGAGGAGAAACCAATCAATACCTTGCAGACTGCAGCAGCCAATGAGAAGGCAGTCGTTTGCACTGTGACGTGGGGGTGCCCGGACCAGTCGGTGTGGTATGGCCAAAAAAGAAGTTGTTTTCTGGGGTTCTCCAGTAGGCAAATTGAATTTTGCCCTGAGCTCGACGAACCCTAGCACCGCCCCTATCTGGAGCTGGACACCGGATGTCTATATATCTGTTGGGAAGAAAGGTAGCCCCCTGAATGATGGTGTGAATGGTGTGAATGTCCAGTAGCAAAGGTCAAAACCTTGGCGTGGTGCTACTGCTCACAAGTTTACCCATGAACTTGTGCTAATTTGACCTATTTTGGATGAAAGTGGATCGTGCATTGGCTTTGATTTCTTTGTCTTTCTGTTCGGTGTTTTTCTCCTAACTGCTTTCTTGTCCTTTATCTCATGTTGCCTTTCTCACTTTTGCTTTCGAAATCTCACTTCACTCTCTTCACACATTCTTTTATTCCTTCATTGTTCAATTCATCTATGGGTTTTGTCTTCTCATTTGTTTTGTCTTATATTTTATTCTTTCATCCTGTATAGGCTTCCAACTTTCCTCATTGCTTTTTTTCTATTTTGTATCTTGGACTTTCTCTTGTCCAGAATATTTTCTTTTCTCATTCTTACTGTATCCTTTCTCTTATTGCAACTTCCATACATTCTTTATTTCCTCGTTCTTCTTTATGTTGTCCTTATTTTATCCTTTCTAACATTTTACTTGTTTTCATATTGTTCCTTTCACCACTCTTTTACTTCACTACTTTCTGGCATCAATAATTCATGTC
The DNA here is from genome assembly GCF_964204655.1 of Triturus cristatus. Taxonomy (NCBI): domain Eukaryota; kingdom Metazoa; phylum Chordata; class Amphibia; order Caudata; family Salamandridae; genus Triturus; species Triturus cristatus. The sequence goes on along the minus strand of NC_140592.1, from coordinate 17,116,582 downwards.
TTCATTTTTTCTCAACGTTCTCACTTTATTCCCTGCTGTTTTGTTTCTCATCTCACTCTGACATTCTTTTTATTTCTTGGTTGATTATTTTCAGTGCAGTTCCCAATTTGATTTATTTATTTTAGGTGTTTCTTTTTACAAATGGGACAAAGATATCTTAATTTGTTAGGGGATGACTTTTGAATCAACAATAGAATGGGGCACCTAGAAGATGTGATAGCAATTTTAGATGCTGCCACTACGTTGTAAGCAGTGAACCCTATCCTGGCACCATTGAGCTGTATATTATATCTGTTCTGCATCTTACCAGAGGAGCTGTTTGAGTTACATAAATCAAGAAGAGGAAACTGGACAAAAGGACCTACTTAAGACCTTGTGTTCAACAGAAGTAGAAAGACACTGAAAGGTGCAAAGACCAAAAATACATTTTTGAAAGCCCTGCATCTGTCCTTAGAGGGGACAATATCTGAGAGGAGCGTCTCGGCACTGCAAGAACTGTGAGGTATAAAGAGGACTGGACAATAAACCTTTGAGGTATTCTGAGTCTGCAGTGAAGGTGGCCACTTACACGTTTTTTATTGTATAGCCTGCTTTGATTTTGTGTGTTATGTGATGTGTACAAAATAAGATGTTGGAACATCTGTAAAGCAAGTCGGGATTAGGCCCTGATACAGTAAAAAGGAAAAAAGCACTGGTAAAGCCAATCGGTCTGACACAGGCTGGCAGTCTTTTGATTTTGCCAGTTCTTATTTTGTTTTCTTATTTTTGTTTTATAGTAGGGAGTGTTCTTTTTCTTACTCTCACCACCTTTCTTACTTCTGTATTATTGTCTTCCACCACGTTTCAAACCTGGGTTGTATGTGTTTGCCTTCAGAGATGACATGGTCTGGCAGTTCAACTGGATGGTTCCCATGAGGAGCAGGGTCAAGACTGATTTGCCAAAGGCAAGGTCTAAACCGAGGTGGCATGGTGAGCAAAAGAACCATTAATGGGGATGCAACCCGCGTGAGTGCCAGTGGTTAGATTACTTGCAAGCACTCCTCCCATCACCTTTTGAGAGAACTTTACATGGACCAATTGTACGAAGCCTATATTTTCAGTCCTAGAAACCCGCATAGCCATAAGTTGAAAATGTTGCTTCAGTATATTCATAATGATTTTGATATTTGGAGGGGAACTGAGGAAATTGTTTTGGCATCTGTTTTATCGCTCAACAACTGCAATCCTGACTTACAGATGGCACTTGAATGCAGAAATAAAAAGACAATTGTATGAGAAAACATATCTTAAGATCAGGACCAGAAACAGAGTTTCAATACTGTCTTGTGCAAACCTGCTAAGTAAAATTCAATCGCAATATGGTCGCTTTCATTCTAGGGCGGTGAGAGATAACTTGCCCTTGTTCTGCTTCTCTGGTTTGGTGAATGTGATTAGTCATGAGTGACATCTCGGATTGAGATTCCTGTGTGATAAAGTGTGGTTTCTGTATGGTAGAAGTATTATGTGGTCTTGCAGGGGTGCCTTACAGTGCAATACTGATAAAATATGCAAAGATGGAACCCGGGTACTCTCTCAGTAGACCTTCTCTCATTATACTCTAAGTATACCCTCTATCAGTCCTGGTGGAGTGACAAAGAACATACAGACTACTTAGAGGAACAATTGTGAAGCTTTTCAAATCAGCAACATGGACATAAGTAATTGACACACATTGGGAGGATTTCAACACCACTTTAGAAAAGTTACTCTGATTTTTATGTATTTTTAGATACAAAAATAAATCAATACATACAGTATGACCGGAGCTATCAGTTTTCAAGCAATAAATAAATCAATACTTTGCAATGTGAAAAACATTAATGTTACGTTCAGTGGGAAAAACACATATATGCAGTTGATACTTTAAAGGGTGAGTTCAATGGAACCCACTTAGAGTTAAGGTCTCTGAAGGTCTAAGATCAGTTCATAACAGCTCGCACAGTTTTACCTCTTTAAAGTGAATGAGGTGTAGACGTGCACTTTCAGCTGTCAAACGGAGCTGTAAATCAGAATTGCGGGGTTGAAATAGTTACTCCAGCAAAATGGTACTTGCATGGGTGAGTTGAGCAAAACCCTTTAGAATTAAAGCAAGGAGCTGGTCCTGGACCAATCTAACTCGCTCAGGGGCTCGGGTGTAGAGGTGCTCTTGGCTACCCAAGCTGCTGAACAGGATCTGTGGCCAGAAGAACTGGTAGGTGTGGCAAAAAAGGGTAAAAAACAAATGCAAGGTCTTTAAGATGGAGCCACAGGAGTGGTTGGTTCTTCAAGCGGATATATATCTGCTCTCTAAGCATTCAATCAAGCAGGTTGTCATTGAACAACAAAACAACAAGCCTTGGTATCTTCAAGCACTCTGGTTAGAGAAATCTTTATCCGGTGGACCAGGGGAATGGTGTAGAAAGCTGGGCCTCACTGAGGGTTGGGACAACAGTTCCCAGAAGCCACCTACACAAGGACTTGAAGCAGCCATTTCAGGTGGCTTGGGGTGCAAGACTTTAAGGTTGTGGACTTTGCAGTTTGTGCCTGCCAACTGCAGGGGACTTGTTCCTCTAATTCAAGGGAGTTCTTGTGATGACTGGGGTTTGTAGAGGTGTTCACATTCCTTTGCTAACTGGACTCTTGCCGTGACCGAGTTGAAATCCAGCAGGTACAGGGTGGCTGTCACAGGTGCACCTCTCTTCGTGGAGTCCTGCTATGTTGTGTAACAGGTCTCTTGGTATCCTGTCGAACCTGAGGTTCTGGTGTCTGGGGTGGTCCTTAAATCCTAGATTTAGGGAATGTTAGTGGGTGTGAGGCCTGATAGCCAATTGGAATCATGTCCTGTGGCTAATCCGCTTCAGTAGTAACAACATGCTAATGTTAGGGATGATTCACAGAACTAACTTAAGACAAAATCCTAAACTTACTGCTTTTGGTATTCACAGAAGTTAGGATTTTGTCTTAAGTTTGTCTTAAGACAAACTTAAGACAGGCTTAAGACAGACTTAGGACAGACTTACGACAAAATCCTAACTTAAGTCTGTCTTAAGTCTGTCTTAAGTCTGTCTTAAGACAAAATCCTAACTTTTGTGAATACCAAAAGTAGTAAGTTTAGGATTTTGTCTTAAGTTTGTTCCGTGAATCGGGCCCGTTGTATGTCACTAAAGTTAGTCAGAACCTGTTTCAGCCTAAATTCAAGATTGCCAGAACCACCCTCAGTGGTTCTCCTCAGCTGCCAGCCCATGGAAGTGGGGTCAGCCTTGTGGAGGTGAATGCCTCCTGCATATCGAATTTCCAGTCTGTCCATGAAATACAGAGCCTGGGGCAGGGGAACGGTTTGTCCTCGAGCTGTGGACTGTTAGATTGACCAGTGTCATGAATGAAGCCTATGAGGCTCACTGCATTGCCAGTTCAATTCACTAATCATCATGTGTGGGCGGAGGTGTCACCTCCTGCTCACACAGGTCCATTGTCTCTGACCTCTGGGAGCAACACAAACTTCCCAGCATGAGGTCAGGCTTATGTGTGGGCATCAAGTCTTCAGAAAAGTCAGCCAAGACATGGGAACACTGGTTAAATTAGGTGGGCACTTTCTGAAGTGTCACCTAAATAGACGCTGGTTAGACCTCAACACCACCAGTGTGTCAAGGATTAAAAAGCACACACTTGAAAGAAATCAGCTGTGCCATCATGGAGCTGGACATAGAGGTAATGTCCCAATGCCAGCCCATATTATCCGAAGGGACACCAATCCTTTGTGGTGAAATTACGTTTAGAACACTACCACACGGCACCATTTTAATACTGATAAATATGATGTTGACATACACCAAGATATATGTATATTACATTTCAACTTTGTAGACACATTATCATGAAACCTTAAACGAGGGATAAAGTTCACTGCACAAATCTAATTATTGTTATTGTCCGGTAAACGATAAAGCTATCAAACTAGAAAAAACGGTTGCGACCTGACAGAGGTTTCGACATGGTCATATGGGTGCTGTTTATTATATATGCAGAACCACTTCCTTGATTTGGTCAGAGGAGCACTAACACTGCGAGGTCACTGCATACCAGAATTCCTGCTCAGCTGTTTTCTGTTTTCCGACACGTCCACACGATGGACAGCCTGATGGCACTTACCCAGAGGGAATGGGAAAGTTAGACCACACAGCAGGGATTTTGCAAACCACCCACCCTAGGCAAGACTAGGTTCATCTTTTTTGCTATTCTCGTAATGGTAATTACATTATTCTGTTTCCTTTTATTGATCATTACAGCACACATATTATACTCAAGAATCGCAATGCTGTAATGTATAGAGAAATTGCAGGTTGTGTATTACTTTGGGTATGCATGAGAGTCCAAACAAATAGCTCTAGATTTCTTACAATGATTCCTTGGGAAATCAGGTTGGGCATGTCTTGAAGTTGCACAATCTATCTGCTACCTGGTTAGGTTTGGGGTACCAATAGTGCTCTGTGGGTTGGCAGGATTACAGGCAGCATATCCTGGGGGTGTGCATAGAATTAATCTGGCACAATCCTGTAGTTTATGTTGTCCAATATACACACAGTTTTTACTAGGAAGTATAAAGCCGTACGACAATATTGGAACATCTTAGAACCTACATTTGCTATTACTCAAGTTTACTTTTTCCTACTTTCCGTTCTTGATGGCTGATCCTCACTTTTACTTTCCCTTCGTATATGTAATATCTCTCCTTGCACTCCATTCCTTTTCCATACTTTTAGTTGTTTTCTAATTAGTTTTTCTCCCTAAATTTCTCCTTGCCAATCTTTCAGGGTAGCTCGCTTTCCTCTTTCTGCACTAGATGTCTTGTTTTTACTATCAAATGTGTCCACAGCCATCCTCCTAAGCATATGGTCTCTCCAAATGCCCTCTATACTCCATCTTGTCTTCTTTGCTCTGCTGCATAAGTTCTCCTAGATGAGATAAATGAATAATCGTCTATTTTCTGTGAGCCCTAGTCATAGCCTTGTATTATAAAAGCAAATCATGAATTAAATTCAAATAAAATGATTTTAATCAAGCCCTAGTCATAGCCTCTGTATTATAAAAGCAAATCATGAATTAAATTAAAATAAAATGATTTTAGTCAAGGGAATATATATATATATATATTGGGGACATGTAGTTGGCCCATAATAGGGATCGCACCTGCATATATGTATTGTTATGGCCACAATTGAAATATAATTGGCTTGTTGAAATTTCTTCTACAGTAAGGTGCTTATCGTATTCCGATATTGATCCTGGGTTGTCGATATAATCGAGATTTCCCTTTTGGACCTACGGTGGTTATTAATCTTCCCATTGCCTACTCTAACCCAGCGAATACCACTTTGTATATATATTTGTATCACTTGTTTGGGATGGGGGGCGCACATACACAGGAACTGCCTACTCCGTTGTATGTCATACCACCGCCATATTCATAATTACAACATTTGAGATTGTTGCCCTTACAGTAAGGAACATTATCTTTTATAGCTCTTAGTTTAGATGCAGAATTACAATGGGGTACATTACCCCGTCGTGGCACTGGAATTGTTCTGTGTAGAATGTGACATGTGTTGATTGCGTCTATGATATACAATTTATTAGCTTCATAAAACTATTCAAGTATTAGAATTCATTCCATGCTCATATTTTGAAATAATATTTCCTTCCAGCTGTTATATGCAGAAATCTGTTTACGTACATTAATGTTGCCAAAGCTGTTCCATTTTACACAGCATGACTCACTTTTGGATTTCTGTTCTGATTATGATTGCTTTAATTATAAGTTATTCATTTCAATTCATTTGTATTCACAATTGAGCTCTAAATTTGGAATGGATCCAGCGCGTCGATTGGCTTAGTAGTATTTCTTCCATGTTAATCACAGGCTTACAGAACGATTGCATTGGCGGTTCAAATGTGATTTTATTGCACTCATTTTCTGCATCTTCACAAATTTTCAATTGCTTTATTTACAAGTATTGAGGACATTAGACAATCGTTTTTGCCATTGCAGTCTATTGTTTTGTATTTGTTCCAAAACGATAGTATCTTGTTCATGTTCATGAATCAAGAGGTGTATTTCTATAGGAGATAGAGCGCAATTCCTCAACTTGATAAAGGCATTGCCGAAACGCGTTGTTGTTTGTGTACACAAATAAAATCTGTGTACTGTCCTCTGGTGTGCTGCTGGACTTCTTCGTGGGGTTTCCTGCTTTGTTCCTGCTTTCTGCAATATATATATATATATATATATATATATATATATATGTATAATCACCTAGCCTGAGTAGTGTAGTTCCAATAGTACGCTGTCATGCTGGACCTAGACTGTTTACGGATGACATATACCGTGGGTCTGGTGGCAGACTGACTCCGTACACCCCCGCTGCATATGTTAGCCTGTAGGTGAAAGGTTTAGTCCACAAAAGGCTGCAGTCCTTGTAAGGCGTGATGTACTTATAAGGCATTCTGTCCTTATTTGGACTTATGTCCTTATAAGGCTCGTTCATATGAAACAACGGGAGCTGAAGTAGGGAAAGTGTACGATGTTCCTTGGACCTATATTAGGTTACCGATATGAAATATAACATCTGTTCTTACTGGAGCTGAAAAGAGCTAATTAATACGAATGAGGTGGTTTTGTGTGTTCCATGTAGAGGTAACACGAAGTCCTTATATCATTCCATCTCCCATTTACCATCCCATTCTCCTTTCCCTTTCGTGTGATCAGTTGAATGGTCCTGTCCCTGTCCATCCTCTTCTTTGGTGAAGAAGTTGACTGAGTGAACATTGTGAATGTGTGAATGTGTGATGGCTCCTTGACTGTCAAATGCTATGTTGTGCATGGACAGTCATGTGACAGCCGTGCTCTTGCACTGGAGAATTATAGCTGACGTCCACCTTTATGCCCTGATTTTGACAGACTTATCCCAAGTTCCCTGCAGTTTTCCATGGACACGTTCCACAAGCTTTAACCTGACCAAATGTATCCATGACAAACCCTGAGAGTGCACTAGTGTTACTTTGTTTGCAATACCCGTTAGATCAGAAATTTAGTTTATGTGCAAAATCAAATATACAACAAGACTTGCAATGAAGGTGTCAGTGGTGTCACAATGAAGCCACAATGTGATGTTCAGGCCTTGCTAAGATGAAATTTGCACTCTAATTTAGAATGAGTTCTACTTTGTAAATTACATTCTATGTTTGGAATGAGAGTTCTAATTAGGAAATAAAAGAATTCCATTAGAATGCAGATTGGAACCAACCTTCTAATTTGGATAGTCAGAACTATGGAATGCAAATTCTACCCTTGGAATGCCTCTTGCGCAAAACAAAATGTTTTTTCAGGTTCAAGCAGCAGCTGTGTATGATGTCTAAGGTTCATTTTGTGAGTAGAAATGAGCAGATTCTAAGGCTACATTTTTGTTGGGCACCTTGTCTCCCCTGGGTACCCAGAACTACCTTCTATTGACTGAATGGGTGCACTGCTCTTGAAGCTGTGTCGAGTCACACAAGGAGTCTATGGCAAGCCAGGCCAGCACAGAGGCATTCACACAGATGAAGACTCAGAGCCCAGCCATAAGGCCACTGTCAGGCTCTGCTAGTCAGTGCAGAAGAAAGATACAGGGTGTCTTCTAATTCTTAGATCCCACCCTGCCATTTGAATACCTGAATCACACCTGTGAAATGGGCAGAGCAGATAGGAGGAAACAGAATGAAAAGCTGTGCATTCCTGTGCAGTGCACTAGGCCCGTCTCACCAGCGCCTTTACAGATTCTATTACGATGGGTTTGAAGGACATTCTTTTTGGCAGCGACATTGAAAGATGACTATTGTTAATTATTGACCACTGTGGCTACAATATCTGTAGAATAATCAATACAAAGAGAAATTCTGAAACAAATCCTCTGACAGCTTCTGTCTGTCTAGGCAGGTTCAAAATAAAAGTCTGTACGCAAATAAGAGAACACAGGAAACCTTAATAATTAGTTAATTGTAACTGACTTCCTTCCCTCAATCTTTTGGCTCTGTGATGTCATGTTACAGACGGGCTTACACCTATCAACATAATGTAACACTGGTCTCTCCATACAGCCTTGAGTGTTATACGCGTTTCCATCAATCCCTTGTGACATCAGGTACTACATCACAGCCCTGGTCCTGGCAGGCTTGTGACATCATGTACCTCATCACACCCCTGGCAGATATTATGACATCATTCACCACTTAGATGTATATAGAGCCATAGTCAGGGATGCCTGCAGTGTGAGTGCAGTGTGTAGGCTAGCGTATGAATGGTGTGAAAGCGGTGTGAATGAGGGACTTTGGGGCACCTAGACTGACATCAGACAGACAGGATGGCCACAACAGCTCTACTTCGAGGCCTCTGATGGGTGCTTGCCTGGTTCCTTCAGGGGGAGAAATCAGGAAACACCTTGTGCCTGCCCTGTGATTGCTTGGTTCCTTCAGAGAGGAGAAACCAATCAACACCTTGCAGACTGCAGCAGCCAATGAGAAGGCAGTCGTTTGCACTGTGACGTGGGGGTGCCCGGACCAGTCGGTGTGGTATGGCCAAAAAAGAAGTTGTTTTCCGGGGTTCTCCAGTAGGCAAATTGAATTTTGCCCTGAGCTCGACGAACCCTAGCACCGCCCCTATCTGGAGCTGGACACCGGATGTCTATATATCTGTTGGGAAGAAAGGTAGCCCCCTGAATGATGGTGTGAATGGTGTGAATGTCCAGTAGCAAAGGTCAAAACCTTGGCGTGGTGCTACTGCTCACAAGTTTACCCATGAACTTGTGCTAATTTGACCTATTTTGGATGAAAGTGGATCGTGCATTGGCTTTGATTTCTTTGTCTTTCTGTTCTGTGTTTTTCTCCTAACTGCTTTCTTGCCCTTTATCTCATGTTGCCTTTCTCACTTTTGCTTTCGAAATCTCACTTCACTCTCTTCACACATTCTTGTATTCCTTCATTGTTCAATTCATCTATGGGTTTTGTCTTCTCATTTGTTGTCTAATATTTTATTCTTTCATCCTGTATAGGCTTCCAACTTTCCTCATTGCTTTGTTTCTATTTTGTATCTTGGACTTTCTCTTGTCCAGAATATTTTCTTTTCTCATTCTTACTGTATCCTTTCTCTTATTCCAAATTCCATACATTCTTTATTTCCTCGTTCTTCTTTATGTTGTCCTTATTTTATCCTTTCTAACATTTTACTTGTTTTCATATTGTTCCTTTCACCACTCTTTTACTTAACTACTTTCTGGCATCAATACTTCATGTCTTCATTTTTTCTCAACGTTCTCACTTTATTCCCTTCTGTTTTGTTTCTCATCTCACTCTGACATTCTTTTTATTTCTTGGTTGATTATTTTCAGTACAGTTCCCAATTTGATTTATTTATTTTAGGTGTTTCTTTTTACAAATGGGACAAAGATATCTTAATTTGTTAGGGGATGACTTTTGAATCAACAATAGAATGGGGCACCTAGAAAATGTGATAGCAATTTTAGATGCTGCCACTACGTTGTAAGCAGTGAACCCTGTCCTGGCACCATTGAGCTGTATATTATATCTGTTCTGCATCTTACCAGAGGAGCTGTTTGCGTTACATAAATCAAGAAGAGGAAACCGGACAAAAGGACCTACTTAAGAACTTGTGTTCAACAGAAGTAGAAAGACACTGAAAGGTGCAAAGACCAAAAATACATTTTTGAAAGCCCTGCATCTGTCCTTAGAGGGGACAATATCTGAGAGGAGCGTCTCGGCACTGCAAGAACTGTGAGGTATAAAGAGGACTGGACAATAAACCTTTGAGGTATTCTGAGTTTGCAGTGAAGGTGGCCACTTACACGTTTTTTATTGTATAGACTGCTTTGATTTTGTGTGTTATGTGATGTGTACAAAATAAGGTGTTGGAACATCTGTAAAGCAAGTCGGGATTAGGCCCTGATACAGTAAAAAAGAAAAAAGCACTGGTAAAGCCAATAAGTCTGACACAGGCTGGCAGTCTTTTGATTTTGCCAGTTCTTATTTTGTTTTCTTATTTTTGTTTTATAGTAGGGAGTGTTCTTTTTCTTACTCTCACCACCTTTCTTACATCTGTATTATTGTCTTCCACCACGTTTCAAACCTGGGTTGTTTGTGTTTGCCTTCAGAGATGACATGGTCTGGCAGTTCAACTGGATGGTTCCCATGAGGGGCAGGGTCAAGACTGATTTGCCAAAGGCAAGGTCTAAACCGAGGTGGCATGGTGAGCAAAAGAACCATTAATGGGGATGCAACCCGCGTGAGTGCCAGTGGTTAGATTACTTGCAAGCACTCCTCCCATCACCTTTTGAGAGAACTTTACATGGACCAATTGTACGAAGCCTATATTTTCAATCCTAGAAACCCGCATAGCCATAAATTGAAAATGTTGCTTCAGTATATTCATAATGATTTTGATATTTGGAGGGGAACTGAGGAAATCATTTTGGCATCTGTTTTATCGCTCAACAACTGCAACCCTGACTTACAAATCGCACTTGAATGCAGAAATAAAAAGACAATTGTATGACAAAACGTATCTTAAGATCAGGACCAGAAACAGAGTTTCAATACTGTCTTATGCAAACCTGCTAAGTAAAATTCAATCGCAATATGGTAGCTTTCATTCTAGGGCGGTGAGAGATAACTTGTCCTTATTTTTTTATTTATTTTACTGATTTGTTGAGCGCATGGCTGCCCGTGAGCGTCCCAGCGCTAAGTGACAAGAACCTGCTGAGGGCGAACCTCATGGAAATAGCCATGTTTTGAGTGCTCTGCGGAATGAGAGAAGGTTGGGTTGAGCTCTAAGGTTTGGGGGAAGAGTGTTCCATAGTTTGGACGTGTTGTATGAGAACAGTCGACCGCCAGAGCGAGCTTCCTAATTCTAGGTACAGAGGCTAGATTGCAGTTGGAGGATCGAAGCGTTCTTGTGGTGGTGTGAGGTGAGATGAGGTTTTGTAGTATAGGGGGGGCCTTACCGTGCAGAATTTTGTAGGTAGTGCAGAGAGCCTTAAATTGTATTCTTTCCTGGATGGGAAGCCAGTGTAAGACACTCAAGGAGGGTTTGGCTGAGCAGCGACGATGGGTTCCTGTGAGAATGCGGGCTGCGGCGTTTTGTACTGTCTGAAGTTTTGACAGTACTTTTTTGGGGGCACCCAGATACAGGGCATTCCCGTAGTCCAGGCGGGACAGCACAAGGCCGTGAACAAGGAGTTTGCGGGACTGTGCCGGGAGTAGGGGTAGGATTTTCCTAGCTGACTTTAGGAGGCCGTGGCATGTTCCAGCCGTTTTCCTTGCCTGGGCTGAGAAGTTGAGGCCTTCGTCTAGCCAAATACCCAGGCTCTTAATTTCTTGTTTAGGAACAGGGGGAGGACCCATGGTTGGAGGCCATAAGGATGTGGAGTGATAGAGGGATTTATTGCCTAGAATCATTATCTCTGTTTTATCGTTATTTAGTTTGAGGTGGGAAGTATTCATCCACTTTGTTATTTCGATAAGACAGGTTTGGAGGTTGGGGAGGGAATGGTCTTGCTGGCTTAAGGATACCACCAGTTGAGTGTCGTCGGCGTAGGTCAGAAGCTTAATTCCAAAAGGAGCGACGACTTTCTCAAGGGGGGACATATAAACATTAAAAAGGGTCGGTCTCAAAGATGAGCCCTGAGGGACCCCGCAGCTGATGGTCGTGGATCTGGACGTAAAGGTGCCATCGGCCACCTGGAAGGATCTGTTCTCGAGGAAGGATTCTAGCCAGGCCAAGGCCGTTCCTGCAATACCAAGGTTACTGAGCCTTTGGATCAGCATTGAGTGGTTGACGGTGTCGAAGGCAGCGCTGAGGTCCAGGAGGATCACTGCCACTGATCCTCCTGAATCCATGATTTTCCTTGCCTCTTCGACTACCGCCAATATTGCCGTTTCTGTGCTCTGGCCTGGCCTGAATCCCATTTGAGAGGGTTCCAGTAGTCCATTAGTTTCGAGATGATGGGATAGGCTGTGGTTGACGTGCTTCTCGGCTATTTTACTAATGCCTGGGAGCAGGGAGACCGGTCTGTAGTTACCTAGTTCCAGCGGGTCAAGATGAGGTTTTTTGAGCAGTGCTTTTACCATTGCTCTTTTCCAGCTAGGAGGGACGATGCCAAGGGTGAGTGAGCTGTTGATTAATTTGGTCAGATAGGGTAGAATAGTGGGTCCGACTAGTTTCAGAATGTTAAGTGGAGCAGAGTCAGTGGGGCTACCACTTTTGATGGAATTGAGTATGAGAAGAGTGGTGTCAGTTGTCAGAGGAGTGAGGGCTGACAGCTGAACAGTTGTTGCTATTTGTGGATGAGAGGGCTGATCGGCGTCGGGGGGGGGGGGGGGGCTCAGTAGGCGTCCAAAGTAGTAGGGGGAAGGGATTTGATGATATTGATGATTTTCAAATTAAAGAATTCTGCAAGTTCGTTGCAGCGAGTGGCTGAGGGTTGTACCAGGGGAGGGGGCTCCGGCACTTTGAGGAGTTTCTTGGCTATTTGAAACGTTTCTCGTGATGAGTTGGTAGATGATCTTATTTTCTCCTCGAAGTAGTTGACTTGAGCGGCTTTAAGTGCTTTTTTGTAGATAAGGAGGGTTATTTTGTATTCGGTTTTTTTTGTGGGATCAAAGTTTTTCTTCCAGTCTCTTTCTGATCTCTTGCAAGCTTTTTTAAAAGCCGCATTTCACCCGTGAACCAGGGGGAGGTCCTTGTTCTGCTTCTCTGGTTTGGTGGATGTGATTAGTCATGAGTGACATCTCGGATTGAGATTCCTGTGTGATAAAGTGTGGTTTCTGTATGGTAGAAGTATTATGTGGTCTTGCAGGGGTGCCTTACAGTGCAATACTGATAAAATATGCAAAGATGGAACCCGGGTACTCTCTCAGTAGACCTTCTCTCATTATACTCTCTAAGTATACCTTATATCAGTCCTGGTGGAGTGACAAAGAGCATACAGACTACTTAGAGGAACAATTGTGAAGCTTTTCAAATCAGCAACATGGACATAAGTAATTGACACTCATTGCGAGGATTTCAACACCACTTTAGAAAAGTTGCTCTCATTTTTATGTATTTTTAGAGACAAAAATGAAATCAATACATACAGTATGACCGGAGCTATCAGTTTTCAAGCAATAAATAAATCAATACTTTGCAATGTGAAAAACATTAATGTTACGTTCAGTGGGAAAAACACATATATGCAGTTGATACTTTAAAGGGTGAGTTCAATGGAACCCACTCAGAGTTAAGGTCTCTGAAGGTCTAAGATCAGTTCATAACAGCTCGCACAGTTTTACCTCTTTAAAGTGAATGAGGTGCAGAGGTGCACTTTCAGCTGTCAAACGGAGCTGTAAATCAGAATTGCAGGGTTGAAATAGTTACTTCAGCAAAATGGTACTTGCATGGGTGAGTTGAGAAAAACCCTTTAGAATTAAAGCAAGGAGCTGGTCCTGGACCAATCTAACTCGCTCAGGGACTCGGGTGTAGAGGTACTCTTGGCTACCCAAGCTGCTGAACAGGATCTGTGGCCAGAAGAACTGGTAGGTGTGGCAAGAAAGGGTAAAAAACAAATGCAAGGTCTTTAAGTGGATATATCTCTGCTCTCTAAGCATTCAATCAAGCAGGTTGTCATTGAACTACAAAACAACAAGCCTTGGTATCTTCAAGCACTCTGGTTAGAGAAATCTAACCGGAGGACCAGGGGAATGGTGTAGAAAGCTGAACCTCACTGAGGGTTGGGACAACAGTTCCCAGAAGCCACCTACACAAGGACTTGGAGCAGCCATTTCAGGTGGCTTGGGGTGCAAGACTTTAAGGTTGTGGACTTTGCAGTTTGTGCCTGCCAACTGCAGGGGACTTGTTCCTCTAATTCAAGGGAGTTCTTGTGATGACTGGGGTTTGTAGAGGTGTTCACATTCCTTTGCTAACTGGACTCTTGCCTTGACAGAGTTGAAATCCAGCGGGTACAGGTTGGCTGCCACAGGTGCACCTCTCTTCGTGGAGTCCTGCTATGTTGTGTAACAGGTCTCTTGGTATCATGTCGAACCTGAGGTTCTAGTGTCTGGGGTGGTCCTTAAATCCTAGATTTAGGGAATGTTAGTGGGTGTGAGGCCCGATAGCCAATTGGAATCATGTCCTGTGGCTAATCCGCTTCAGTAGTAACAACATGCTAATGTTAGGGATGATTCACAGAACTAACTTAAGACAAAATCCTAAACTTACTGCTTTTGGTATTCACAGAAGTTAGGATTTTGTCTTAAGTTTGTCTTAAGACAAACTTAAGACAGGCTTTAGACAGACTTAGGACAGACTTAAGATAAATCCTAACTTAAGTCTGTCTTAAGTCTGTCTTAAGTCTGTCTTAAGACAAAATCCTAACTTTTGTGAATACCAAAAGTAGTAAGTTTAGGATTTTGTCTTAAGTTTGTTCCGTGAATCGGGCCCGTTGTATGTCACTAAAGTTAGTCAGAACCTGTTTCAGCCTAAATTCAAGATTACCAGAACCATCCTCAGTGCTTCACCTCAGCTGCCAGCCCATGGAAGTGGGGTCAGCCTTGTGGAGGTGAATGCCTCCTGCATAGCGAATTTCCAGTCTGTCCATGAAATACAGAGCCTGGGGCAGGGGAAGGGTTTGTCCTCGCGCTGTGGACTGTTAGATTGACCAGTGTCATGAATGAAGCCTATGAGGCTTACTGCATTGCCAGTTCAATTCACTAATCATGTGTGGGCGAAGGTGTCACCTCCTGCTCACACAGGTCCATTGTCTCTGACCTCTGGGAGCAACACAAACTTCCCAGCATGAGGTCAGGCTTAGGTGTGCGCATCAAGTCTTCAGAAAAGTCAGCCAAGACATGGGAACACTGGTTAAATTAGGTGGGCACTTTCTGAAGTGTCACCTAAATAGACGCTGGTTAGACCTCAACACCACCAGTGTGTCAAGGATTAAAAAGCACACACTTGAAAGAAATCAGCTGTGCCATCATGGAGCTGGACATAGAGGTAATGTCCCAATGCCAGCCCATATTATCCGACGGGACACCAATCCTTTGTGGTGGAATTACGTTTAGAACACTACCACATGGCACTATTTTAATACTGATAAATATGATGTTGAGATACACCAAGATATATGTATATTACATTTCAGCTTTGTAGACACACTATCATGAAACCTTAAACGAGGGATAAAGTTCACTGCACAAATCTAATTATTGTTATTGTCCGGTAAACGATAAAGCTATCAAACTAGAAAAAACGGTTGCGACCTGACTGAGGTTTCGACATGGTCATATGGGTTCTGTTTATTATATATGCAGAACCACTTCCTTGATTTGGTCAGAGGAGCACTAACACTGCGAGGTCACTGCATACCAGAATTCCTGCTCAGCTGTTTTCTGTTTTCCGACACGTCCACACGATGGACAGCCTGATGGCACTTACCCAGAGGGAATGGGAATGTTAGACCACCCAGCAGGGATTTTGCAAACCACCCACCATAGGCAAGACTAGGTTCATCTTTTTTGCTATTCTCGTAATGGTAATTACATTATTCTGTTTCCTTTTATTGATCATTACAGCACACATATTATACTCAAGAATCACAATGCTGTAATGTATAGAGAAATTGCAGGTTGTGTATTACTTTGGGTATGCATGAGAGTCCAAACAAATAGCTCTAGATTTCTTACAATGATTCCTTGGGAAATCAGGTTGGGCATGTCCTGAAGTTGCACAATGTATCTGCTACCTGGTTAGGTTTGGGGTACCAATAGTGCTCTGTGGGCTGGCAGGATTACAGGCAGCATATCCATAAGTTGGCAGGGTATGCTCAGACTTGAGTCCCTTTGCTCACTTTGCCACTGGATTCCACCAAGCCTGGCTGAAGACGGCTGAAATGCCAGAAACCGGTCCTAGGAAGCTTGTTTCCGGTCCAGGGAAGGCATGGCTTGGCAGTTCGGGCTGGACTGTTCCCATGAGGCACAGGGTCAGACTGATTTGCATATGGCCATGTCTGAACTGGGGGGGCAGAGTGGGCTAAAGAACGGTGATGGATCAAACCCAGATCTGTTGACTGGGTGTGAGTGTTTGATTGGTTCTGATGCTCCGTCCATCACCACCCCCTTTTGTACCGCTTTGTTCGCCATAAGTTGGCAGGGTATGCTCAGACGTGAGTCCCTTGCTCACTTTGCCACTGGATTCAAGCAAGCCTGGCTGAAGACGGCTGAAATGCCAGAAACCGGTCCTAGGAAGCTTGTTTCTGGTCCAGGGAAGGCATGGCTTGGCAGTTCGGGCTGGACTGTTCCCATGAGGCACAGGGTCAGACTGATTTGCATATGGCCATGTCTGAACTGGGGTGGCAGAGTGGGCTAATGAACGGTGATGGATCAAACCCAGATCTGTTGACTGGGTGTGAGTGTTTGATTGGTTCTGATGCTCCGTCCATCACCACCCCCTTTTGTACCGCTTTGTTCACCATAAGTTGGCAGGGTATGCTCAGACGTGAGTCCCTTGCTCACTTTGCCACTGGATTCAAGCAAGCCTGGCTGAAGACGGCTGAAATGCCAGAAACCGGTCCTAGGAAGCTTGTTTCCGGTCCAGGGAAGGCATGGCTTGGCAGTTCGGGCTGGACTGTTCTCATGAGGCACAGGGTCAGACTGATTTGCATATGGCCATGTCTGAACTGGGGTGGCAGAGTGGGCTAAAGAACGGTGATGGATCAAACCCAGATCTGTTGACTGGGTGTGAGTGTTTGATTGGTTCTGATGCTCCGTCCATCACCACCCCCTTTTGTACCATCATGGAGCTGGACATAGAGGTAATGTCCCAATGCCAGCCCATATTATCCGACGGGACACCAATCCTTTGTGGTGGAATTACGTTTAGAACACTACCACATGGCACTATTTTAATACTGATAAATATGATGTTGAGATACACCAATATATATGTATATTACATTTCAACTTTGTAGACACACTATCATGAAACCTTAAACGAGGGATAAAGTTCACTGCACAAATCTAATTATTGTTATTGTCCGGTAAACGATAAAGCTATCAAACTAGAAAAAACGATTGCGACCTGATTGAGGTTTTGACATGGTCATATGGGTGCTGTTTATTATATATGCAGAACCACTTCCTTGATTTGGTCAGAGGAGCACTGACACTGCGAGGTCACTGCATACCAGAATTCCTGCTCAGCTGTTTTCTGTTTTCCGACACGTCCACACGATGGACAGCCTGATGGCACTTACCAAGAGGGAATGGGAATGTTAGACCACCCAGCAGGGATTTTGCAAACCACCCACCCTAGGCAAGACTAGGTTAATCTTTTTAGCTATTCTCCTAATGGTAATTACATTATTCTGTTTCCTTTTATTGATCATTACAGCACACATATTATACTCAAGAATCGCAATGCTGTAATGTATAGAGAAATTGCAGGTTGGGTATTACTTTGGGTATGCATGAGAGTCCAAACAAATAGCTCTAGATTTCTTACAATGATTCCTTGGGAAATCAGGTTGGGTATGTCCTGAAGTTGCACAATCTATCTGCTACCTGGTTAGGTTTGGGGTACCACTAGTGCTCTGTGGGTTGGCAGGATTACAGGCAGCATATCCTGGGGGTGTGCATAGAAGTAATCTGGCACAATCCTGTAGTTTATGTTGTCCAATATACACACAGTTTTTACTAGGAAGTATAAAGTCGTACGACAATATTGGAACATCTTAGAACCTACATTTGCTATTACTCAAGTTTACTTTTTCCTACTTTCCGTTCTTGATGGCTGATCCTCACTTTTCCTTTCCCTTCGTATATGTAATATCTATCCTTGCACTCCATTTCTTTTCCATACTTTTAGTTTTTTTCTAATTAGTTTTTCTCCCTAAATTTCTCCTTGCCAATCTTTCAGGGTAGCTCGCTTTCCTCTTTCTGCACTAGATGTCTTGTTTTTACTATCAAATGTGTCCACAGCCATCCTCCTAAGCATATGGTCTCTCCAAATGCCCTCTATACTCCATCTTGTCTTCTTTGCTCTGCTGCATAAGTTCTCCTAGATGAGATAAATGAATAATCGTCTATTTTCTGTGAGCCCTAGTCATAGCCTTGTATTATAAAATCAAATCATGAATTAAATTAAAATAAAATTATTTTAATCAAGGGAATATATATATTTATATAATGGGGACATGTAGTTGGCCCATAATAGGGATCGCACATGCATACATGTATTGTTATGGCCACAATTGAAATATAATTGGCTTGTTGAAATTTCTTCTACAGTAAGGTGCTTATCGTATTCCGATATTGATCCTGGGTTGTCGATATAATCGAAATTTCCCTTTTGGACCTACGGTGGTTATTAATCTTCCCATTGTCTCCTCTAACCCAGTGAATACCACTTTGTATATATATTTGTATCACTTGTTTGGGATGGGGGACGCACATACACAGGAACTGCCTACTCCGTTGTATGTCATACCACCGACATATTCATAATTACAACATTTGAGATTGTCGCCCTTACAGTAAGGAACATTATCTTTTATAGCTCTTAGTTTAGATGCAGAATTACAATGGGGTACGTTACCCCGTCGTGGCACTGGAATTGTTCTGTGTAGAATGTGACATGTGTTGATTGCGTCTATGATATACAATGTATTAGCTTCATAAAACTATTCAAGTATTAGAATTCATTCCATGCTCATATTGTGAAATAATATTTCCTTCCAGCTGTTATATGCAGAAATCTGTTTACGTACATTAATGTTGCCAAAGCTGTTCCATTTTACACAGCATGACTCACTTTTGGATTTCTGTTCCGATTATGATTGCTTTAATTATAAGTTATTCATTTCAATTCATTTGTATTCACAATTGAGCTCTAAATTTGGAATCGATCCAGCACGTCGATTGGCTTAGTAGTATTTCTTCCATGTCAATCACAGGCTTACAGAACGATTGCATTGGCGATTCAAATGTGATTTTATTGCACTCATTTTCTGCATCTTTACAAATTTTCAATTGCTTTATTTACAAGTATTGAGGACATTAGACAATCGTTTTTGCAATTGCAGTCTATTGTTTTGTATTTGTTCCAAAATGATAGTATCTTGTTCATGTTCATGAATCAAGAGGTGTATTTCTATAGGAGATAGAGCGCAATTCCTCAACTTGATAAAGGCATTGCCGAAACGCGTTGTTGTTTGTGTACACAAATAACATCTGTGTACTGTCCTCTGGTGTGCTGCCTGAGTAGTGTAGTTCCAATAGTACCCTGTCATGCAGGACCTAGACTGTTTACGGATAACATATACCGTGGGTCTGGTGGCAGACTGACTCCGTACACCCCCGCTGCATATGTTAGCCTGTAGGTGAAAGGTTTAGTCCACAAAAGGCTGCAGTCCTTATAAGGCGTGATGTACTTATAAGGCACTCTGTCCTTATTTGGAGTTATGTCCTTATAAGGCTCGTTCATATGAAACAACGGGAGCTGATGTAGGGAAAGTGTACGATGTTCCTTGGACCTATATTAGGTTACCGATATGAAATATAACATCTGTTCTTACTGGAGCTGAAAAGAGCTAATTAATACGAATGAGGTGGTTTTGTGTGTTCCATGTAGAGGTAACACGAAGTCCCTATATCATGCCATCTCCCATTTACAATCCCATTCTCCTTTCCCTTTCGTGTGATCAGTTGAATGGTCCTGTACCTGTCCATCCTCTTCTTTGGTGAAGAAGTTGACTGAGAGAACATTGTAAATGTGTGACTGTGTGACGGCTCCTTGACTGCCAAATGCTATGTTGTGCATGGACAGTCATGTGACAGCCGTGCTCTTGCACTGGAGAATTATAGCTGACGTCCACCTTTATGCCCTGATTTTGACAGACTTATCCCAAGTTCTCTGCAGTTTTCCATGGACACGTTCCACAAGCTTTAACCTGACCAAATGTACCCATGACAAACCCTGAGAGTGCACTAGTGTTACTTTGTTTGCAATACCCGTTAGATCAGAAATTTAGTTTTTGTGCAAAATCAAATATACAACAAGACTTGCAATGAAGGTGTCTGTGGTGACACAATGAAGCCACTATGCGATGTTCAGGCCTTGCTAATATGACATTTTAACTCTAATTTAGAATGAGTTCTACTTTGTAAATTACATTCTATGTTTGGAATGAGAGTTCTAATTAGGAAATAAAAGAATTCCATTAGAATGCAGATTGGAACCACACTTCTAATTTGGATAGTCAGAACTATGTTTGGAAGGCAAATTCTACCCTTGGAATGCCTCTTGCGAAAACATAAAATGTTTTTTCAGGTTCAAGCAGCAGCTGTGTATGATGTCTAAGGTTCATTTTGTGAGTAGTAATGAGCAGATTCTAAGGCTACAGTTTTGTTGGGCACCTTGTCTCCCCTGGGTACCCAGAACTACCTTCTATGGAGTGAATGGGTGCACTGCTCTTGAAGCTGTGTAGAGTCACACCAGGAGTCTATGGCAAGCCAGGCCAGCACAGAGGCATTCACACAGATGAAGACTCAGAGCCCAGCCATAAGGCCACTGTCAGGCTCTGCTAGTCAGTGCAGAAGAAAGATACAGGGTGTCTTCTAATTCTTAGATCCCACCCTGCCATTTGAATACCTGAATCACACCTGTGAAATGGGCAGAGCAGATAGGAGGAAACAGAATGAAAAGCTGTGCATTCCTGTGCAGTGCACTAGGCCCGTCTCACCAGCGCCTTTACAGATTCTGTTACGATGGGTTTGAAGGACATTCTTTTTGGCAGCGACATTGAAAGGTGACTATTGTTAATTATTGACCACTGTGGCTACAATATCTGTAGAATAATCAAGACAAAGAGAAATTCTGAAACAAATCCTCTGACAGCTTCTGTCTGTCTAGGCAGGTTCAAAATAAAAGTCTGTACGCAAATAAGAGAACACAGAAAACCTTAATAATTAGTTAATTGTAACTGACTTCCTTCCCTCAATCTTTTGGTTCTGTGATGTCATGTTACAGACGGGCTTACACCTATCAACATAATGTAACACTGGTCTCTCCATGCAGCCTTGAGTGTTATACGCGTTTCCATCAATCCCTTGTGACATCAGGTACTACATCACATCCCTGGTCCTGGCAGGCTTGTGACATGGTCCCGTTTTACCGCGCTGCGGTTTGTAAGGGCTGCAGATTTTAATCTTTTACTTTGTGCAGTTTTTAGCGCGTTTAGCGCGTTTTCGCGCGTTTGGCACTTGTTTTTGTTTTATTTGCTGTGCACTGGCTGGGCTCTCCCCCCCTCACACCTGCATTTAATTTGAGGAATACTCACCACCGTTTTGGTGGGCCCGGGTTCTGTGGGTGGTCCGGGGATCGTCTTGTCATCGGCGACCAGCGCCATCTTGGATTGGGTCCAGGCTTTTTTTGGCGGGCGCCATCTTGGAGCGTCCAGGCGCTCCTCCCTCCACTTCGGCGCCTATTTAAGGCACTTTTAATCGGCGGTCAGCCTTGAAAGGTCCCGTTTTACCGCGCTGCGGTTTGTAAGGGCTGCAGATTTTAATCTTTTACTTTGTGCAGTTTTTAGCGCGTTTAGCGCGTTTTCGCGCGTTTGGCACTTGTTTTTGTTTTATTTGCTGTGCACTGGCTGGGCTCTCCCCCCCTCACACCTGGATTTAATTTGAGGAATACTCACCACCGTTTTGGTGGGCCCGGGTTCTGTGGGTGGTCCGGGGATCGTCTTGTCATCGGCGACCAGCGCCATCTTGGATTGGGTCCAGGCTTTTTTTTGGCGGGCGCCATCTTGGAGCGTCCAGGCGCTCCTCCCTCCACTTCGGCGCCTATTTAAGGCACTTTCAATCGGCGGTCAGCCTTGAAAGGTCCCGTTTTACCGCGCTGCGGTTTGTAAGGGCTGCAGATTTTAATCTTTTACTTTGTGCAGTTTTTAGCGCGTTTAGCGCGTTTTCGCGCGTTTGGCACTTGTTTTTGTTTTATTTGCTGTGCACTGGCTGGGCTCTCCCCCCCTCACACCTGCATTTAATTTGAGGAATACTCACCACCGTTTTGGTGGGCCCGGGTTCTGTGGGTGGTCCGGGGATCGTCTTGTCATCGGCGACCAGCGCCATCTTGGATTGGGTCCAGGCTTTTTTTGGCGGGCGCCATCTTGGAGCGTCCAGGCGCTCCTCCCTCCACTTTGGCGCCTATTTAAAGTCGCTCTTACCCACGCAGCGGGAACGCGCAGCTAGGGCGCCGTCGCTTGCCGGAGTCTTGCCAGAGTCCTGCCCGTCTGCGCCCGTCAGCGTCCCGGAGGCGTCTTGGCGGCGGGCGGGGCTCTGTTCACCGAGAATGAGTAATCTGGGCCCTCATTTGGTGCGGTACTCTTCTAGGGAGTTGCGCTCCTTGAATCATAGGGAGAGCTGCTGTTGTACTGTCTTTCCGGGCCGCTATAGGGGTAAGTCGCGATGTCCGGGTTGTGGCTGGCATCCGACACGGGTTCTGTCATCAGCCCCGCCTATTGACATAGCTGGTGCAGAGTATGCCTGCATGCTGTTAAACACCAGATCAGCTCGCAGCCATGCGCAACACATCTTTGAGCTCCTCGAGACAGAGAAGCCACTCTGCCTAATGCTGACGGAGACTTGGTGGGGTGAAGCTTCTAATCCCGATGTGGCTATGGCCATTCCGCCGGATTTTGACATCTTCAGGAAGGACAGAGCAAAGGGCAGGGGTGGCGGGGTCGCATTGGTGGTAAAGAAGGGCACGCCCTGCACTATCTTGCCCACTGAGGACATCCGCGGCTCGGAATCGTTGGCTTTTTCAATTGTGCTAGCGCCGCATCAATCAGTAAAGGGACTGTTAGTCTACCGCCCACCTGGTCCGCTTGGGACGTTTTTTGCTGACCTTGATTCGGTGCTGGTGGGTCTAGCACTGAGAGCAGAACACTGCTTAGTGGCGGGGGACTTTAACATCCGGATGGATGATCCGTCGGACCCCGCCGCTATTAAGCTTTTGGAGGCTATGACTCCGCTGGGTCTCACCCCGCATTTGCAGGGCCCGACCCATGACAAGGGGCACACTCTAGACCAGGTCTTCTCGACCTCTCCTTTAGTGGTGAAAGAGATTCTCCCGGTCTTGTGGTCAGATCACTGGCTGGCCAAATTTGTAATCAGCGGCAACGTCAGGGTGCCTAACCCTGTCTCACAGCAGCGGGGACGAGCCTCTAGAGCATTTAGCAGGGTGACCCCTGAGATGCTGGCTCAGGCTGCTGCGACGCACCCTTGCCCTCTGTCTGGCGAGCTAGAGAGAGACCTGGAGTCCCTGCAAGAATGGCTGACGGAGAGGCTGAATGACCTGGCCCCAGTCCCGCCCCCCCGCCCGACATCTAAGCGGGTCTCGGCCCCTTGGTTTACCCCTGCTCTGTGGGCTACGCGGCAGCAGTGCAAGGTAGCCGAAAGGGCCTGGCGGGCACATTATGACAGCAAGGACAGGTCTGCCTACAAGGCTGTGGTTAAAGCTTACCACCGAGACATCCGCCTCGAAAAGAAAGCCTATCTTGCGGGGAGAATCGAAGCAGCTTCGAACTCCAGTAAGGAGATCTTTACCATCGTTCGAGAATTCATCTCCCCTCGGACTACTGCTTCGGAAGAGGGGCCCGTAGAATCTTGGGCGGCGGATCTTGCGTGTTTTTTTACAGGCAAGATCAAACTCATCCAGGACTCCTTTCTATCGAGTGAACCGGTTACATTGCCGATGCCCGAGGCGGGCTCGCCTCCCCCAGTTGCGCAGGGCGCCTTATTGGCTGAGTTTCCATCTCTGCCAGCCTCAGCTTCTCTAGCGCTTATGGGCAATTTAAAATCTGGGTCTCCGCTTGACCCCTGCCCTGCTAAGCTCCTGGGTAAACTGGCGGAGGTGGTTAATCCGCTGGCGCACCCTCTTCTCAACCTCTCGTTGAGTCTGGGAGAGGTGCCGCCAGTATGGAAGCAGGCAATGGTCATCGCATTGCTTAAAAAGCCGGGACTTGACCCGAAAGCCCCAGCCAATTACAGGCCAATTTCGTTGCTGCCGGCTCTTGTAAAAATTCTGGAGAAGCACGTTCAGTCGGTGCTCTCCAATTTTCTGGAGTCCCATGAGATCTTACATGACTCCCAGTCGGGCTTCCGTTCACATCGCAGCACCGAGACCGCGCTCCTTGAGGTTTCTGAAACCATTAAAGGGGTGTTGGATACCGGGGGCAAAGTCATGCTGGTGTTGTTGGACTTGTCGGCGGCTTTCGACACCGTCCCCCATGAGGGCCTGCTCGCAAGACTCTTTGAGATTGGTCTGCGGGGGACGGTGCTCAAATGGTTTTCTTCCTTTTTGGCCGGCCGCCGGCAAACGATCTGGACATCATCTGACACCGCCGTAATGCCGCCTCTGGGAGTCGGGGTCCCTCAGGGCTCTATATTGAGCCCGACCCTTTTTAACATTTTTATGACCCCTTTGGCGGCGGTGGCGGAGTCATTTGGTGCCCGGATCGTGTCGTATGCCGACGACACCCAGCTCCTCTTCTCTTGCGAGAGAGGGGCTGACTTTGACGGGGAGAGTATCCAGAATTGCCTTGGGGCTGTGTTCGCATGGTTCCAACTGAACAGCCTCAAGTGCAATTCCGACAAATCGGAGGTACTCTTCTTCGGGTGCGATACGGAGCCTAGCTGGCAGGCCTGGTGGCCCTTCGACATGTTCCCTCCGTCCGGCTCTTCTCCCATGGCTAAAAACTTGGGGGTTAAGATGGACAAGGGGCTGACGATGAAAGCCCAGATCTTGGGGGTAACCGGCACTTGCTTCGGCCTGTTAAAAATGCTGCGGAGGTTCTTGCCTCTCTTGTCCGAGGAGCACAGGAGGCTGACGGTGCAGGCTCTGATAGGCTCCAGGTTGGATTATGCCAACATTCTTTACCTGGGCCTGCCAGAGTATCTGCTACAAAGGCTTCAAGTTGCACAGAACGCGGCGGCCAGGGCCATCTTTGGCCTAAGTAGACGGGCCAGCGCCTCTGGGTTGTTGGTGACGTTACACTGGCTACCCATCCGCAAACGGATTGCCTTTAAGGCTCTGACCTTGGCCTACAAAGCGCTCCATGCTGTGGGAGCTAAACATCTCCAAAAGAGACTGACCTTTTACCATCCGACTCGCTCGTTGAGGTCAGAATCTCTACTTTTGGCGGCTGTTCCGCGTGTGAAGAGGGCTCGCTTTGGGGGCCGCTCTTTCAGTCTGTTGGCCCCACAGATGTGGAATGCACTACCGCTCCCTTTGCGGGGGGCGTCTACTCTCCTTGATTTTAGAAGAGGTCTCAAAACCTGGCTGTTTTCCCAATAGGTCTGCCAGTAGTTTTGCTTTCTTTTTGTTTATCTCTTAACCTCTTTTAGCTGTGTTGTGTTATTCTGAAATCTGTTCCCCTTGCCTAAAAGCGCCGGGACACTCTTTTTGAGTAACCGTTGCGCTATACAAAAGAATAAATAACATAACATAACATAACATAACATAACATCATGTACCTCATCACACCCCTGGCAGATATTATGACATCATTCACCACTTAGATATATATAGAGCCATAGTCAGGGATGCCTGCAGTGTGAGTGCAGTGTGTAGGCTAGCGTATGAATGGTGTGAAAGCGGTGTGAATGAGGGACTTTGGGGCACCTAGACTGACATCAGACAGACAGGATGGCCACAACAGCTCTACTTCGAGGCCTCTGATGGGTGCTTGCCTGGTTCCTTCAGGGGGAGAAATCAGGAAACACCTTGTGCCTGCCCTGTGATTGCTTGGTTCCTTCAGAGAGGAGAAACCAATCAACACCTTGCAGACTGCAGCAGCCAATGAGAAGGCAGTCGTTTGCACTGTGACGTGGGGGTGCCCGGACCAGTCGGTGTGGTATGGCCAAATAAGAAGTTGTTTTCCGGGGTTCTCCAGTAGGCAAATTGAATTTTGCCCTGAGCTCGACGAACCCTAGCACCGCCCCTATCTGGAGCTGGACACCGGATGTCTATATATCTGTTGGGAAGAAAGGTAGCCCCTGAATGATGGTGTGAATGGTGTGAATGTCCATTAGCAAAGGTCAAAACCTTGGCGTGGTGCTACTGCTCACAAGTTTACCCATGAACTTGTGCTAATTTGACCTATTTTGGATGAAAGTGGATCGTGCATTGGCTTTGATTTCTTTGTCTTTCTGTTCTGTGTTTTTCTCCTAACTGCTTTCTTGTCCTTTATCTCATGTTGCCTTTCTCACTTTTGCTTTCGAAATCTCACTTCACTCTCTTCACACATTCTTTTAATCCTTCAATGTTCAAATCATCTATGGGTTTTGTCTTCTCATTTGTTTTGTCTTATATTTTATTCTTTCATCCTGTATAGGCTTCCAACTTTCCTCATTGCTTTTTTTTCTATTTTGTATCTTGGACTTTCTCTTGTCCAGAATATTTTCTTTTCTCATTCTTACTGTATCCTTTCTCTTATTCCAACTTCCATACATTCTTTATTTCCACGTTCTTCTTTATGTTGTCCTTATTTTATCCTTTCTAACATTTTACTTGTTTTCATATTGTTCCTTTCACCACTCTTTTACTTCACTACTTTCTGGCATCAATACTTCATGTCTTCATTTTTTCTCAACGTTCTCACTTTATTCCCTGCAGTTTTGTTTCTCATCTCACTCTGACATTCTTTTTATTTCTTGGTTGATTATTTTCAGTGCAGTTCCCAATTTGTTTTATTTATTTTAGGTGTTTCTTTTTACAAATGGGACAAAGATATCTTAATTTGTTAGGGGGTGACTTTTGAATCAACAATAGAATGGGGCACCTAGAAGATGTGATAGCAATTTTAGATGCTGCCACTACGTTGTAAGCAGTGAACCCTGTCCGGGCACCATTGAGCTGTATATTATATCTGTTCTGCATCTTACCAGAGTAGCTGTTTGAGTTACATAAATCAAGAAGAGGAAACCGGACAAAAGGACCTACTTAAGACCTTGTGTTCAACAGAAGTAGAAAGACACTGAAAGGTGCAAAGACCAAAAATACATTTTTGAAAGCCCTGCATCTGTCCTTAGAGGGGACAATATCTGAGAGGAGCGTCTCGGCACTGCAAGAACTGTGAGGTATAAAGAGGACTGGACAGTAAACCTTTGAGGTATTCTGAGTCTGCAGTGAAAGTGGCCACTTACACGTTTTTTATTGTATAGCCTGCTTTGATTTTTGTGTGTTATGTGATGTGTACAAAATAAGGTGTTGGAACATCTGTAAAGCAAGTCGGGATTAGGCCCTGATACAGTAAAAAGGAAAAAAGCACTGGTAAAGCCAATCGGTCTGACACAGGCTGGCAGTCTTTTGATTTTGCCAATTCTTATTTTGTTTTCTTATTTTTGTTTTATAGTAGGGAGTGTTCTTTTTCTTACTCTCACCACCTTTCTTACTTCTGTATTATTGTCTTCCACCACGTTTCAAACTTGGGTTGTTTGTGTTTGCCTTCAGAGATGACATGGTCTGGCAGTTCAACTGGATGGTTCCCATGAGGAGCAGGGTCAAGACTGATTTGCCAAAGGCAAGGTCTAAACCGAGGTGGCATGGTGAACAAAAGAACCATTAATGGGGATGCAACCCGCGTGAGTGCCAGTGGTTAGATTACTTGCAAGCACTCCTCCCATCACCTTTTGTGAGAACTTTACATGGACCAATTGTACGAAGCCTATATTTTCAATCCTAGAAACCCGCATAGCCATAAGTTGAAAATGTTGCTTCAGTATTTTCATAATGATTTTGATATTTGGAGGGGAACTGAGGAAATTGTTTTGGCATCTGTTTTATCGCTCAACAACTGCAATCCTGACTTACAAATCGCACTTGAATGCAGAAATAAAAAGACAATTGTATGAGAAAACGTATCTTAAGATCAGGACCAGAAACAGAGTTTCAATACTGTCTTATGCAAACCTGCTAAGTAAAATTCAATCGCAATATGGTAGCTTTCATTCTAGGGCGGTGAGAGATAACTTGTCCTTATTTATTTATTTATTTTACTGATTTGTAGAGCGCATGTCTGAAGACAAACTTAAGACAGGCTTTAGACAGACTTAGGACAGACTTAAGACAAAATCCTAACTTAAGTCTGTCTTAAGTCTGTCTTAAGTCTGTCTTAAGACAAAATCCTAA
This sequence comes from Triturus cristatus, assembly GCF_964204655.1. NCBI lineage: Eukaryota > Metazoa > Chordata > Amphibia > Caudata > Salamandridae > Triturus > Triturus cristatus. The sequence goes on along the minus strand of NC_140592.1, from coordinate 17,088,297 downwards.
CTTTTGTGAATACCAAAAGTAGTAAGTTTAGGATTTTGTCTTAAGTTTGTTCCATGAATCGGGCCCGTTGTATGTCACTAAAGTTATTCAGAACCTGTTTCAGCCTAAATTCAAGATTACCAGAACCATCCTCAGTGGTTCACCTCAGCTGCCAGCCCATGGAAGTGGGGTCAGCCTTGTGGAGGTGAATGCCTCCTGCATAGCGAATTTCCAGTCTGTCCATGAAATACAGAGCCTGGGGCAGGGGAAGGGTTTGTCCTCGCGCTGTGGACTGTTAGATTGACCAGTGTCATGAATGAAGCCTATGAGGCTCACTGCATTGCCAGTTCAATTCACTAATCATCATGTGTGGGCGGAGGTGTCACCTCCTGCTCACACAGGTCCATTGTCTCTGACCTCTGGGAGCAACACAAACTTCCCAGCATGAGGTCAGGCTTATGTGTGGGCATCAAGTCTTCAGAAAAGTCAGCCAAGACATGGGTCCACTGGTTAAATTAGGTGGGCACTTTTTGAAGTGTCACCTAAATAGACGCTGGTTAGACCTCAACACCACCAGTGTGTCAAGGATTAAAAAGCACACACTTGAAAGAAATCAGCTGTGCCATCATGGAGCTGGACATAGAGGTAATGTCCCAATGCCAGCCCATATTATCCGACGGGACGCCAATCCTTTGTGGTGGAATTACGTTTAGAACACTACCATACGGCACTATTTTAATACTGATAAATATGATGTTGAGATACACCAAGATATATGTATATTACATTTCAACTTTGTAGACACACTATCATGAAACCTTAAACGAGGGATAAAGTTCACTGCACAAATCTAAATATTGTTATTGTCCGGTAAACGATAAAGCTATCAAACTAGAAAAAACGGTTGCGACCTGACTGAGGTTTCGACATGGTCATATGGGTGCTGTTTATTATATATGCAGAACCACTTCCTTGATTTGGTCAGAGGAGCACTAACACTGCGAGGTCACTGCATACCAGAATTCCTGCTCAGCTGTTTTCTGTTTTCCGACACGTCCACACGATGGACAGCCTGATGGCACTTACCCAGAGGGAATGGGAAAGTTAGACCACACAGCAGGGATTTTGCAAACCACCCACCCTAGGCAAGACTAGGTTAATCTTTTTAGCTATTCTCGTAATGGTAATTACATTATTCTGTTTCCTTTTATTGATCATTACAGCACACATATTATACTCAAGAATCGCAATGCTGTAATGTATAGAGAAATTGCAGGTTGTGTATTACTTTGGGTATGCATGAGAGTCCAAACAAATAGCTCTATATTTCTTACAATGATTCCTTGAGAAATCAGGTTGGGCATGTCCTGAAGTTGCACAATGTATCTGCTACCTGGTTAGGTTTGGGGTACCAATAGTGCTCTGTGGGCTGGCAGGATTACAGGCAGCATATCCTGGGGGTGTGCATAGAATTAATCTGGCACAATCCTGTAGTTTATGTTGTCCAATATACACACAGTTTTTGCTAGGAAGTATAAAGCCGTACGACAATATGGGAACATCTTAGAACCTACATTTGCTATTACTCAAGTTTACTTTTTCCTACTTTCCGTTCTTGATGGCTGATCCTCACTTTTCCTTTCCCTTCGTATATGTAATATCTATCCTTGCACTCCATTTCTTTTCCATACTTTTAGTTTTTTTCTAATTAGTTTTTCTCCCTAAATTTCTCCTTGCCAATCTTTCAGGGTAGTTCGCTTTCCTCTTTCTGCAATAGATGTCTTGTTTTTACTATCAAATGTGTCCACAGCCATCCTCCTAAGCATATGGTCTCTCCAAATGCCCTCTATACTCCATCTTGTCTTCTTTGCTCTGCTGCATAAGTTCTCCTAGATGAGATAAATGAATAATCGTCTATTTTCTGTGAGCCCTAGTCATAGCCTTGTATTATAAAAGCAAATCATGAATTAAATTAAAATAAGATGATTTTAATCAAGCCCTAGTCATAGCCTCTGTATTATAAAAGCAAATCATGAATTAAATTAAAATAAAATTATTTTAATCAAGGGAATATATATATTTATATAATGGGGACATGTAGTTGGCCCATAATAGGGATCGCACCTGCATACATGTATTGTTATGGCCACAATTGAAATATAATTGGCTTGTTGAAATTTCTTCTACAGTAAGGTGCTTATCGTATTCCGATATTGATCCTGGGTTGTCGATATAATCGAAATTTCCCTTTTGGACCTACGGTGGTTATTAATCTTCCCATTGCCTACTCTAACCCAGTGTATACCACTTTGTATATATATTTTTATCACTTGTTTGGGATGGGGGGCGCACATACACAGGAACTGCCTACTCCGTTGTATGTCATACCACCGACATATTCATAATTACAACATTTGAGATTGTCACCCTTACAGTAAGGAACATTATCTTTTATAGCTCTTAGTTTAGATGCAGAATTACAATGGGGTACATTACCCCGTCGTGGCACTGGAATTGTTCTGCGTAGAATGTGACATGTGTTGATTGCGTCTATGAGATACAATTTATTAGCTCCATAAAACTATTCAAGTATTAGAATTCATTCCATGCTCATATTGTGAAATAATATTTCCTTCCAGCTGTTATATGCAGAAATCTGTTTACGTACATTAATGTTGCCAAAGCTGTTCCATTTTACACAGCATGACTCACTTTTGGATTTCTATTCCGATTATGATTGCTTTAATTATAAGTTATTCATTTCAATTCATTTGTATTCACAATTGAGCTCTAAATTTGGAATGGATCCAGCGCGTCGATTGGCTTAGTAGTATTTCTTCCATGTTAATTACAGGCTTACAGAACGATTGCATTGGCGATTCAAATGTGATTTTATTGCACTCATTTTCTGCATCTTCACAAATTTTCAATTGCTTTATTTACAAGTATTAAGGACATTAGACAATCGTTTTTGCAATTGCAGTCTATTGTTTTGTATTTGTTCCAAAATGATAGTATCTTGTTCATGTTCATGAATCAAGAGGTGTATTTCTATAGGAGATAGAGCGCAATTCCTCAACTTGATAAAGGCTTTGCCGAAACACATTGTTGTTTGTGTACACAAATAAAATCTGTGCACTGTCCTCTGGTGTGCTGCTGGACTTCTTCGTGGGGTTTCCTGCTGTGTTCCTGCTTTCTGATATATATATATATATATATATATATATATATATATATATAATCACCTAGCCTGAGTAGTGTAGTTCCAATAGTACCCTGTCATGCAGGACCTAGACTGTTTACAGATAACATATACCGTGGGTCTGGTGGCAGACTGACTCCGTAAGATAAGGGCGGCAATGTCGTCATACAGACCTATACAGGTTATTGCAAGGAAGCTCTCCGTCAATTACAGGATGAAGCTAATTATGCCCTAACTACTGAAAAAGAATACAGGACTAGCATCCAGAATTATGCCAATTTGATTCAAAAGTGGTTCGAAAGAGGAACGTTGTCCAGGGAGGAATTATTGTTTTTACAAAACAAAAATCCTAAGATGCCTACATTCTATCATTTACCGAAAGTGCACAAAGACACAGTGAACCCACCGGGAAGGCCAATAGTGTCTTCAATTGGAGGTTTGACTGAGAATATGTCCAAATGTATTGATTATTTCTTAGCACCTTTGGTTGTTCAGACAAGCTCTTATACGAGGGACACTAAGGACTTTCTGAAACAAATGCAGGGCATTACATGGGAAAATGATTTCCAAATGATAACTATGGATGTTTGTAATTTATACACGAGCATAAAACATCAAGATGGTTTGATGGCTGTGAAATTCTTCTTGGGGCAACGACCAGCGAGGCTTCTAGATCACAATGAAATGTTACTGGAGTTTATTGATTTTTGCTTGAACAATAACATCTTTGTTTTCCAAGATCAGAGGTATCGACAGACGATGGGTACTGCCATGGGCACCTGCTTCGCCCCCAGCTACGCGAATCTTTTTGTAAGCTGGTGGGAGAAGCAGGTAGCCTGGGCAGATGACAATAGCATTTGGGTGGACCAAGTTGTCTGCTGGCGTCGTTACATTGACGACCTCTTCATTATTTGGAAGGGGTCTAAACAATCAGCAGAAGAATACATCACTGCTCTCAATGTAAACAGCCTTAACTTACGATTTACCCATGAAATTAGTGACAAGGAAATACACTTTCTAGACATAAGGGTTTTTGTTAAGGCCGGTATGATTCAGACATCATTGTATAGGAAGACTACAGCAGGCAACTCTATTTTGCATGGCGGGAGCAGCCATCCGAGAAACTTGATAGGTAGCATACCGTATGGCGAGTTACTACGTATCAAGAGGAATTGCTCAATGGATGAAGATTTTGACCAAGCAGCTAATGACAGCGTTAGACGCTTTAGAGCTAGAGGATATTCACAAAAGGTATTGAATGAGGCACAACTGAAAGTAAAGGAAGTGACAAGACTAACCTTGTTAGAAGACAGTCCCAAAAAGAAAGATGAGGCAGGAAGCTTAAGATTAATTACTACTTATACCTCATCAGCAATGAGGATAAGGCAAATATTACGAAGACACTGGAGGATTCTCAGAATGGATACTACTATAGGTAGTTCTCTGACTGATTATCCTCAGATTACTTTTAGGAAATCAAGATCCCTAAAAGATCTATTGGTACAGAGTCATTTAAAAAAACCATCTGTTTCCACCTTGGGATTGGGGGACCTTCAAGGTTCATTTCCCTGTCGGAAGTGTAAGGCGTGCCAGGCAAGCAGAAAGACCATCATGTACACCATTCCGGGATGTGAAATCCCAAAAAAGATCACTAAATTTATAACTTGCACTACACCATTTGTGGTATATTGCCTCGAATGCCCCTGCAACTACCGATATGTAGGCAGTACGGTAAATGCGGTTAAGATGCGCATCCTAGAACACCAAAGGGCAATTGCAAACAGAGATGTCAATTACCCAGTTGCACGACACTTTGCCTCTCACCACAATAGTGATAGAACTCTCCTCAGTTTCTTCAGTCTGGATTGTATACCTAAAGATATCAGAGGTGGAGAAAGGGAGAAAGCTTTGAGACGCCTGGAATCCAGGTATATTATTGAACTCCAAACAAAAACACCTGAGGGGCTGAATTCAGGGGAGGAATTAATTACTCACTCATGAAAAACTATTTTGTCACTGTGTTCCAAAATTTGAGCTGAACAGAAATTAATGAATAACTGTAAAATGTGTATAAGCATGATCAATGAAGTAATGAGATGTCTCGTTTGAAGTGTATTAATGATATTGTGAACATACAATCCGAGAGTATGCCCATACAGGGCTTTATATTAACAGAATATGATGAGAATGAGATACCTCATTGAGAAAGAATTAATGAATTGAAACATGCAATTTAAAATCAAGAAATTGAATGAATTATAAGTTTAATTTGATTACAAAGAATGTATACCATGAATGAAATGTGTTTTTTTGCATGTTCAAAGATGGCGACCAAAGTTACATGGTACTGGTCCCTCATTTATGTTTATAGAATGAGTTAAAAGTCAATTTCCGTTTTGAACGCGAGCCGACACTGACGAAAGCTACGGCTGAAACGCGTCTGTTGCACTAATAAATCCGAATTGGGATTCAAAATCTAACCGGAGTGCTGGTCCTTTGTTCTGGTTGTGGAACTTTGGAGCGTTATATATATATATATATATATATATATATATATATATATATATATATATATATATATAATCACCTAGCCTGAGTAGTGTAGTTCCAATAGTACCCTGTCATGCAGGACCTAGACTGTTTACAGATAACATATACCGTGGGTCTGGTGGCAGACTGACTCCGTACACCCCCGCTGCATATGTTAGCCTATAGGTGAAAGGTTTAGTCCACAAAAGGCTGCAGTCCTTATAAGGCGTGATGTACTTATAAGGCATTCTGTCCTTATTTGGAGTTATGTCCTTACAAGGCTCGTTCATATGAAACAACGAGAGCTGATGTAGGGAAAGTGTACGATGTTCCTTGGACCTATATTAGGTTACCGATATGAAATATAACATCTGTTCTTACTGGAGATAAAAAGAGTTAACTAATACGAATGAGGTGGTTTTGTGTGTTCCATGTAGAGGTAACACGAAGTCCCTATATCATTCCATCTCCCATTTACCATCCCATTCTCCTTTCCCTTTCGTGTGATCAGTTGAATGGTCCTGTCCCTGTCCATCCTTTTCTTTGGTGAAGAAGTTGACTGAGAGAACATTGTGAATGTGTGAATGTGTGACGGCTCCTTGACTGTCAAATGCTATGCTGTGCATGGACAGTCATGTGACAGCCGTGCTCTTGCACTGGAGAATTATAGCTGACGTCCACCTTTATGCCCTGATTTTGACAGACTTATCCCAAGTTCCCTGCAGTTTTCCATGGACACGTTCCACAAGCTTTAACCTGACCAAATGTACCCATGACAAACCCTGAGAGTGCACTAGTGTTACTTTGTTTGCAATACCCGTTAGATCAGAAATTAATTTTTGTGCAAAATCAAATATACAACAAGACTTGCAATGAAGGTGTCTGTGGTGTCACAATGAAGCCACTATGTGATGTTCAGGCCTTACTAATATGAAATTTGAACTCTAATTTAGAATGAGTTCTACTTTGTAAATTACATTCTATGTTTGGAATGAGAGTTCTAATTAGGAAATAAAAGAATTCCATTAGAATGCAGATTGGAACCAACCTTCTAATTTGGATAGTCAGAACTATGGAATGCAAATTCTACCCTTGGAATGCCTCTTGCGCAAAACAAAATGTTTTTTCAGGTTCAAGCAGCAGCTGTGTATGATGTCTAAGGTTCATTTTGTGAGTAGTAATGAGCAGATTCTAAGGCTGCAGTTTTGTTGGGCACCTTGTCTCCCCTGGGTACCCAGAACTACCTTCTATTGACTGAATGGGTGCACTGCTCTTGAAGCTGTGTAGAGTCACACAAGGAGTCTATGGCAAGCCAGGCCAGCACAGAGGCATTCACACAGATGAAGACTCAGAGCCCAGCCATAAGGCCACTGTCAGGCTCTGCTAGTCAGTGCAGAAGAAAGATACAGGGTGTCTTCTAATTCTTAGATCCCACCCTGCCATTTGAATACCTGAATCACACCTGTGAAATGGGCAGAGCAGATAGGAGGAAACAGAATGAAAAGCTGTGCATTCCTGTGCAGTGCACTAGGCCCGTCTCACCAGCACCTTTACAGATTCTGTTACGATGGGTTTGAAGGACATTCTTTTTGGCAGCGACATTGAAAGATGACTATTGTTAATTATTGACCACTGTGGCTACAATATCTGTAGAATAATCAAGACAAAGAGAAATTCTGAAACAAATCCTCTGACAGCTTCTGTCTGTCTAGGCAGGTTTAAAATAAAAGTCTGTACGCAAATAAGAGAACACAGGAAACCTTAATAATTAGTTAATTGTAACTGACTTCCTTCCCTCAATCTTTTGGCTCTGTGATGTCATGTTACAGACGGGCTTACACCTATCAACATACTGTAACACTGGTCTCTCCATGCAGCCTTGAGTGTTACACGCGTTTCCATCAATCCCTTGGGACATCAGGTACTACATCACATCCCTGGTCCTGGCAGGCTTGTGACATCATGTACCTCATCACACCCCTGGCAGACATTATGACATCATTCACCACTTAGATATATATAGAGCCATAGTCAGGGATGCCTGCAGTGTGAGTGCAGTGTGTAGGCTAGCGTATGAATGGTGTGAAAGCGGTGTGAATGAGGGACTTTGGGGCACCTAGACTGACATCAGACAGACAGGATGGCCACAACAGCTCTACTTCGAGGCCTCTGATGGGTGCTTGCCTGGTTCCTTCAGGGGGAGAAATCAGGAAGCACCTTGTGCCTGCCCTGTGATTGCTTGGTTCCTTCAGAGAGGAGAAACCAATCAACACCTTGCAGACTGCAGCAGCCAATGAGAAGGCAGTCGTTTGCACTGTGACGTGGGGGTGCCCGGACCAGTCGGTGTGGTATGGCCAAATAAGAAGTTGTTTTCCGGGGTTCTCCAGTAGGCAAATTGAATTTTGCCCTGAGCTCGACAAACCCTAGCACCGCCCCTATCTGGAGCTGGACACCGGATGTCTATATATCTGTTGGGAAGAAAGGTAGCCCCCTGAATGATGGTGTGAATGGTGTGAATGTCCAGTAGCAAAGGTCAAAACCTTGGCGTGGTGCTACTGCTCACAAGTTTACCCATGAACTTGTGCTAATTTGACCTATTTTGGATGAAAGTGGATCGTGCATTGGCTTTGATTTCTTTGTCTTTCTGTTCTGTGTTTTTCTCCTAACTGCTTTCTTGTCCTTTATCTCATGTTGCCTTTCTCACTTTTGCTTTCGAAATCTCACTTCACTCTATTCACACATTCTTTTATTCCTTCATTGTTCAATTCATCTATGGGTTTTGTCTTCTCATTTGTTTTGTCTTATATTTTATTCTTTCATCCTGTATAGGCTTCCAACTTTCCTCATTGCTTTTTTTCTATTTTGTATCTTGGACTTTCTCTTGTCCAGAATATTTTCTTTTCTCATTCTTACTGTATCCTTTCTCTTATTCCAACTTCCATACATTCTTTATTTCCTCGTTCTTCTTTATGTTGTCCTTATTTTATCCTTTCTAACATTTTACTTGTTTTCATATTGTTCCTTTCACCACTCTTTTACTTCACTACTTTCTGGCATCAATACTTCATGTCTTCATTTTTTCTCAACGTTCTCACTTTATTCCCTTCTGTTTTGTTTCTCATCTCACTCTGACATTCTTTTTATTTCTTGGTTGATTATTTTCAGTGCAGTTCCCAATTTGATTTATTTATTTTAGGTGTTTCTTTTTACAAATGGGACAAAGATATCTTAATTTGTTAGGGGATGACTTTTGAATCAACAATAGAATGGGGCACCTAGAAAATGTGATAGCAATTTTAGATGCTGCCACTACGTTGTAAGCAGTGAACCCTGTCCTGGCACCATTGAGCTGTATATTATATCTGTTCTGCATCTTACCAGAGGAGCTGTTTGCGTTACATAAATCAAGAAGAGGAAACCGGACAAAAGGACCTACTTAAGAACTTGTGTTCAACAGAAGTAGAAAGACACTGAAAGGTGCAAAGACCAAAAATACATTTTTGAAAGCCCTGCATCTGTCCTTAGAGGGGACAATATCTGAGAGGAGCGTCTCGGCACTGCAAGAACTGTGAGGTATAAAGAGGACTGGACAATAAACCTTTGAGGTATTCTGAGTTTGCAGTGAAGGTGGCCACTTACACGTTTTTTATTGTATAGACTGCTTTGATTTTGTGTGTTAAGACACTGATCAGCCTACATATGTAGCATTTCTATACTCGTATAAGCAGGCTCATGGCATGAATCCCCATACTAATAAAGACTATTATATTACTTCTGGGCAAAGGTTTCTACAACAAGGAGAAACCATTGGTTATTTAGTACCCAGTAGGAAATTTCGTAACATCCCAGGGGGATAGTCTATTAGCCCTTATGCGTTTTCTTGATTCGCTAACATTTAGTTCTAAAATCAACTTAGATAGAGCTAAAACTCAAAATTTAGTTGAAGTGATTAACGAGTGGAATGCCAGTGAGGTTATATTTCAATAATTGTAAGGACGATAGTAGCATTAATAATAATACAAAAAAACATTTTTTCCGATCATGTTATGTAATACAATCCCCTTAGTAATAATATATGGCAGCAAATTGACAAAATCAATCTGAGCACATACTGCCATATATATTTGCAGAATTACGGAGTGTTCTGAACCAAGTAAGTGGCGGCTTAGTAGAGGCGCAATTAGGTACACCCGGCCCATTGGCTAATCATAATAATGTATGTAACTTCATGGCCAAAGAGAGGAGTGGCAGTTACAACAGGGAATAGGACCAAAATGCACCCAACAAGGGGTGAAATGTGGCAGCGTCAGCGCGTAGTACGATCGCACGCAGCAGCGGGTATCTACTACTTCCGGGTCAATAAAAGGAGAACGAGATAGAAAATAACAATATTTGTCACACATACGGAATTTTAACTATTATTTCTCCGTAGAGTGTAGATAATATAATGCGCCCACACCGCATGAAAAACGCGGGGCTGTAGCGCTTAATTTCAAATCAGCAAGCAGAGGTGCTTTTATTTACTTCCGGGTCAACGTAATAATATCTGTCACACATACGGAATTTTAAATTATTATTTCTCCGTAGAGTGTAGATAATAAAATGCGCCCACACCGCATGAAAAACGAGGGGCTGTAGCGCTTAATTTCAAATCAGCAAGCAGAGGTGCTTTTATTTACTTCCGGGTCAACGTAAGGAGAGTTAGCACGGTTAGGAAACGCTTAATTCACACAAGCCAAATAGGCAATTAACAATTATCCTTAGACCAATCACTTCGCAGACCAGGGTATTTAAAACAGGCTGGTGTTTGACTCTTTGTCATCGTACGGACGCGAGGAGACGTATGCAGCATCGCGCCGTTTTTCTTCATATTCGAAGGTGAGCAAAGAAGCAGTCAGACTATTCTTAGGACAGCGTAGGAATCTGCAATAACACCCCTTGCTAGTAGCAAGTTTTACTTAGATATATTTTTTCACTTCCTCTTTAATAGTTTACGAACTGAAGAGCACCTAGGGGAGGAGCTTCGTTTGATTGTATAGAAGCTGCAGAATCTTCCAAAGAAAAAGAGATGTGTTCCTTCTCCATTATATCCAAAACAAAAAGGTACGATAGAAGTCCTTCAATTACTAGGGTTTTTCTTCATCCAAATAATGTGCGTAATAATCATGGACGCATTCACTTTACTTTTGCAGGCATACCTGCGCGTACAACTTGTACGTTCATTAAAAGGATATTAAATAGATGGACTATTAAAACATCTCTCCACAACAAATGGAAATTTGAGGAGCATTACTGAAAGGTATAAAAGACGTTTATTGCGCAAATTAAAGCCAGAAGGGTTAGGAACATCCTAATAGCAGTATCGTTTTTCATTGCTGTCTCTCTAGGTTACCCAAGGTGGGAAGCAAGTGTATACCAACATCAATTATCTTAATGAAATAAAAGTTACAATCTATAATTACAGGTGAGATAGAATTACAAAGGGTATGAAGATGATATTATAAGATATCACAATGAGAATTATGAAATGGGTTGTTAGGAAAAGAACAAGATATAGGATAACACATATGTATTAGATGATATTATAAGATATCAAAATGAGAATTATGAAATGGGTTGTTAAGAAAAGAACCAGATATAGGATAACACATATGTATTAGATTAGTCAGACAAAATACAATGTGAATTGATAACATTAATCTCATATTTGGATGGTGTATAATGGTGATTTTTCTGTATCTGTTTATAATGCAGGGTAGCTGTAATAACCAATCAAGTGACTAACAGAGAAATTCAAATTGCTAGTCTTGATAAAGATGGAACAATAATTCAATACCATCGAAACGCGTCGACGCCTTTTTTACTGTGCGGCAGAATCTGTGGAACCACTCTGACCTGCAGTTGAAATTATAGAACTCATCCAGGTCGAGTGTATATACCTTTCCATGTGAACTGTCGAAATGATGACAAATTATATTGTCTTTTCTCATAGGTTTTTCTCTGTGTTTAATTTGTGACTATTGTATAATATCGTAATGTTTTTATACTATTGATGTAGTGTTTTTAATGAAAAATTAATTTTTTGGTTTTAAAGAAAAGTGTACCACATGTGTATGTGATTAGGTTTTTAATGAAAATATGCAATAAAAATATTTTTGGATATAAATGTTGACTGTGACATAAAGAATGTTTTTAACTTAGCATAGTACAATATGTGCAGATAATATTGTTTTCGCGCTCTAGCACACAAGGGATACCTTTACTCAAACTGGTTCCCATGAGGGGCAGGGTCAAGACTGATTTGCCAAAGGCAAGGTCTAAACCGAGGTGGCATGGTGAGCAAAAGAACCATTAATGGGGATGCAACCCGCGTGAGTGCCAGTGGTTAGATTACTTGCAAGCACTCCTCCCATCACCTTTTGAGAGAACTTTACATGGACCAATTGTACGAAGCCTATATTTTCAATCCTAGAAACCCGCATAGCCATAAGTTGAAAATGTTGCTTCAGTATATTCATAATGATTTTGATATTTGGAGGGGAACTGAGGAAATCATTTTGGCATCTGTTTTATCGCTCAACAACTGCAACCCTGACTTACAAATCGCACTTGAATGCAGAAATAAAAAGACAATTGTATGACAAAACGTATCTTAAGATCAGGACCAGAAACAGAGTTTCAATACTGTCTTATGCAAACCTGCAAAGTAAAATTCAATCGCAATATGGTAGCTTTCATTCTAGGGCGGTGAGAGATAACTTGTCCTTATTTTTTTATTTATTTTACTGATTTGTTGAGCGCATGGCTGCCCGTGAGCGTCCCAGCGCTAAGTGACAAGAACCTGCTGAGGGCGAACCTCATGGAAATAGCCATGTTTTGAGTGCTCTGCGGAATGAGAGAAGGTTGGGTTGAGCTCTGAGGTTTGGGGGAAGAGTGTTCCATAGTTTGGACGTGTTGTATGAGAACAGTCGACCGCCAGAGCGAGCTTCCTAATTCTAGGTACAGAGGCTAGATTGCAGTTGGAGGATCGAAGCGTTCTTGTGGTGGTGTGAGGTGAGATGAGGTTTTGTAGTATAGGGGGGGCCTTACCGTGCAGAATTTTGTAGGTAGTGCAGAGAGCCTTAAATTGTATTCTTTCCTGGATGGGAAGCCAGTGTAAGACACTCAAGGAGGGTTTGGCTGAGCAGCGACGATGGGTTCCTGTGAGAATGCGGGCTGCGGCGTTTTGTACTGTCTGACGTTTTGACAGAACTTTTTTGGGGGCACCCAGATACAGGGCATTCCCGTAGTCCAGGCGGGACAGCACAAGGCCGTGAACAAGGAGTTTGCGGGACTGTGCCGGGAGTAGGGGTAGGATTTTCCTAGCTGACTTTAGGAGGCCGTGGCATGTTCCAGCCGTTTTCCTTGCCTGGGCTGAGAAGTTGAGGCCTTCGTCTAGCCAAATACCCAGGCTCTTAATTTCTTGTTTAGGAACAGGGGGAGGACCCATGGTTGGAGGCCATAAGTATGTGGAGTGATAGAGGGATTTATTGCCTAGAATCATTATCTCTGTTTTATCGTTATTTAGTTTGAGGTGGGAAGTATTCATCCACTTTGTTATTTCGATAAGACAGGTTTGGAGGTTGGGGAGGGAATGGTCTTGCTGGCTTAAGGATACCACCAGTTGAGTGTCGTCGGCGTAGGTCAGAAGCTTAATTCCGAAAGGAGCGACGACTTTCTCAAGGGGGGACATATAAACATTAAAAAGGGTCGGTCTCAAAGATGAGCCCTGAGGGACCCCGCAGCTGATGGTCGTGGATCTGGACGTAAAGGTGCCATCGGCCACCTGGAAGGATCTGTTCTCGAGGAAGGATTCTAGCCAGGCCAAGGCCGTTCCTGCAATACCAAGGTTACTGAGCCTTTGGATCAGCATTGAGTGGTTGACGGTGTCGAAGGCAGCGCTGAGGTCCAGGAGGATCACTGCCACTGATCCTCCTGAATCCATGATTTTCCTTGCCTCTTCGACTACCGCCAATATTGCCGTTTCTGTGCTCTGGCCTGGCCTGAATCCCGTTTGAGAGGGTTCCAGTAGTCCATTAGTTTCGAGATGATGGGATAGGCTGTGGTTGACGTGCTTCTCGGCTATTTTACTAATGCCTGGGAGCAGGGAGACCGGTCTGTAGTTACCTAGTTCCAGCGGGTCAAGATGAGGTTTTTTGAGCAGTGCTTTCACCATTGCTCTTTTCCAGCTAGGAGGGACGATGCCAAGGGTGAGTGAGCTGTTGATTAATTTGGTCAGATAGGGTAGAATAGTGGGTCCGACTAGTTTCAGAATGTTAAGTGGAGCAGAGTCAGTGGGGCTACCACTTTTGATGGAATTGAGTATGAGAAGAGTGGTGTCAGTTGTCAGAGGAGTGAGGGCTGACAGCTGAACAGTTGTTGCTATTTGTGGATGAGAGGGCTGATCGGCGTCGGGGGGGGGGGGGGCTCAGTAGGCGTCCAAAGTAGTAGGGGGAAGGGATTTGAGGATATTGATGATTTTCAAATTAAAGAATTCTGCAAGTTCGTTGCAGCGAGTGGCTGAGGGTTCTACCAGGGGAGGGGGCTCCGGCACTTTGAGGAGTTTCTTGGCTATTTGAAACGTTTCTCGTGATGAGTTGGTAGATGATCTTATTTTCTCCTCGAAGTAGTTGACTTGAGCGGCTTTAAGTGCTTTTTTGTAGATAAGGAGGGTAATTTTGTATTCGTTTTTTTTTGTGGGATCAAAGTTTTTCTTCCAGTCTCTTTCTGATCTCTTGCAAGCTTTTTTTAAAAGCCGCATTTCACCCGTGAACCAGGGGGAGGTCCTTGTTCTGCTTCTCTGGTTTGGTGGATGTGATTAGTCATGAGTGACATCTCGGATTGAGATTCCTGTGTGATAAAGTGTGGTTTCTGTATGGTAGAAGTATTATGTGGTCTTGCAGGGGTGCCTTACAGTGCAATACTGATAAAATATGCAAAGATGGAACCCGGGTACTCTCTCAGTAGACCTTCTCTCATTATACTCTCTAAGTATACCTTCTATCAGTCCTGGTGGAGTGACAAAGAGCATACAGACTACTTAGAGGAACAATTGTGAAGCTTTTCAAATCAGCAACATGGACATAAGTAATTGACACACATTGCGAGGATTTCAACACCACTTTAGAAAAGTTGCTCTCATTTTTATGTATTTTTAGAGACAAAAATGAAATCAATACATACAGTATGACCGGAGCTATCAGTTTTCAAGCAATAAATAAATCAATACTTTGCAATGTGAAAAACATTAATGTTACGTTCAGTGGGAAAAACACATATATGCAGTTGATACTTTAAAGGGTGAGTTCAATGGAACCCACTCAGAGTTAAGGTCTCTGAAGGTCTAAGATCAGTTCATAACAGCTCGCACAGTTTTACCTCTTTAAAGTGAATGAGGTGCAGAGGTGCACTTTCAGCTGTCAAACGGAGCTGTAAATCAGAATTGCGGGGTTGAAATAGTTACTTCAGCAAAATGGTACTTGCATGGGTGAGTTGAGAAAAACCCTTTAGAATTAAAGCAAGGAGCTGGTCCTGGACCAATCTAACTCGCTCAGGGACTCGGGTGTAGAGGTACTCTTGGCTACCCAAGCTGCTGAACAGGATCTGTGGCCAGAAGAACTGGTAGGTGTGGCAAGAAAGGGTAAAAAACAAATGCAAGGTCTTTAAGTGGATATATCTCTGCTCTCTAAGCATTCAATCAAGCAGGTTGTCATTGAACTACAAAACAACAAGCCTTGGTATCTTCAAGCACTCTGGTTAGAGAAATCTAACCGGAGGACCAGGGGAATGGTGTAGAAAGCTGAACCTCACTGAGGGTTGGGACAACAGTTCCCAGAAGCCACCTACACAAGGACTTGGAGCAGCCATTTCAGGTGGCTTGGGGTGCAAGACTTTAAGGTTGTGGACTTTGCAGTTTGTGCCTGCCAACTGCAGGGGACTTGTTCCTCTAATTCAAGGGAGTTCTTGTGATGACTGGGGTTTGTAGAGGTGTTCACATTCCTTTGCTAACTGGACTCTTGCCTTGACAGAGTTGAAATCCAGCGGGTACAGGTTGGCTGCCACAGGTGCACCTCTCTTCGTGGTGTCCTGCTATGTTGTGTAACAGGTCTCTTGGTATCATGTCGAACCTGAGGTTCTAGTGTCTGGGGTGGTCCTTAAATCCTAGATTTAGGGAATGTTAGTGGGTGTGAGGCCTGATAGCCAATTGGAATCATGTCCTGTGGCTAATCCGCTTCAGTAGTAACAACATGCTAATGTTAGGGATGATTCACAGAACTAACTTAAGACAAAATCCTAAACTTACTGCTTTTGGTATTCACAGAAGTTAGGATTTTGTCTTAAGTTTGTCTTAAGACAAACTTAAGACAGGCTTTAGACAGACTTAGGACAGACTTAAGATAAATCCTAACTTAAGTCTGTCTTAAGTCTGTCTTAAGTCTGTCTTAAGACAAAATCCTAACTTTTGTGAATACCAAAAGTAGTAAGTTTAGGATTTTGTCTTAAGTTTGTTCCGTGAATCGGGCCCGTTGTATGTCACTAAAGTTAGTCAGAACCTGTTTCAGCCTAAATTCAAGATTACCAGAACCATCCTCAGTGCTTCACCTCAGCTGCCAGCCCATGGAAGTGGGGTCAGCCTTGTGGAGGTGAATGCCTCCTGCATAGCGAATTTCCAGTCTGTCCATGAAATACAGAGCCTGGGGCAGGGGAAGGGTTTGTCCTCGAGCTGTGGACTGTTAGATGGACCAGTGTCATGAATGAAGCCTATGAGGCTTACTGCATTGCCAGTTCAATTCACTAATCATGTGTGGGCGAAGGTGTCACCTCCTGCTCACACAGGTCCATTGTCTCTGACCTCTGGGAGCAACACAAACTTCCCAGCATGAGGTCAGGCTTATGTGTGCGCATCAAGTCTTCAGAAAAGTCAGCCAAGACATGGGAACACTGGTTAAATTAGGTGGGCACTTTCTGAAGTGTCACCTAAATAGACGCTGGTTAGACCTCAACACCACCAGTGTGTCAAGGATTAAAAAGCACACACTTGAAAGAAATCAGCTGTGCCATCATGGAGCTGGACATAGAGGTAATGTCCCAATGCCAGCCCATATTATCCGACGGGACACCAATCCTTTGTGGTGGAATTACGTTTAGAACACTACCACATGGCACTATTTTAATACTGATAAATATGATGTTGAGATACACCAAGATATATGTATATTACATTTCAGCTTTGTAGACACACTATCATGAAACCTTAAACGAGGGATAAAGTTCACTGCACAAATCTAATTATTGTTATTGTCCGGTAAACGATAAAGCTATCAAACTAGAAAAAACGGTTGCGACCTGACTGAGGTTTCGACATGGTCATATGGGTGCTGTTTATTATATATGCAGAACCACTTCCTTGATTTGGTCAGAGGAGCACTAACACTGCGAGGTCACTGCATACCAGAATTCCTGCTCAGCTGTTTTCTGTTTTCCGACACGTCCACACGATGGACAGCCTGATGGCACTTACCCAGAGGGAATGGGAATGTTAGACCACCCAGCAGGGATTTTGCAAACCACCCACCATAGGCAAGACTAGGTTCATCTTTTTTGCTATTCTCGTAATGGTAATTACATTATTCTGTTTCCTTTTATTGATCATTACAGCACACATATTATACTCAAGAATCACAATGCTGTAATGTATAGAGAAATTGCAGGTTGTGTATTACTTTGGGTATGCATGAGAGTCCAAACAAATAGCTCTAGATTTCTTACAATGATTCCTTGGGAAATCAGGTTGGGCATGTCCTGAAGTTGCACAATGTATCTGCTACCTGGTTAGGTTTGGGGTACCAATAGTGCTCTGTGGGCTGGCAGGATTACAGGCAGCATATCCTGGGGGTGTGCATAGAATTAATCTGGCACAATCCTGTAGTTTATGTTGTCCAATATACACACAGTTTTTACTAGGAAGTATAAAGTCGTACGACAATATTGGAACATCTTAGAACCTACATTTGCTATTACTCAAGTTTACTTTTTCCTACTTTCCGTTCTTGATGGCTGATCCTCACTTTTCCTTTCCCTTCGTATATGTAATATCTATCCTTGCACTCCATTTCTTTTCCATACTTTTAGTTTTTTTCTAATTAGTTTTTCTCCCTAAATTTCTCCTTGCCAATCTTTCAGGGTAGCTCGCTTTCCTCTTTCTGCACTAGATGTCTTGTTTTTACTATCAAATGTGTCCACAGCCATCCTCCTAAGCATATGGTCTCTCCAAATGCCCTCTATACTCCATCTTGTCTTCTTTGCTCTGCTGCATAAGTTCTCCTAGATGAGATAAATGAATAATCGTCTATTTTCTGTGAGCCCTAGTCATAGCCTTGTATTATAAAATCAAATCATGAATTAAATTAAAATAAAATTATTTTAATCAAGGGAATATATATATTTATATAATGGGGACATGTAGTTGGCCCATAATAGGGATCGCACATGCATACATGTATTGTTATGGCCACAATTGAAATATAATTGGCTTGTTGAAATTTCTTCTACAGTAAGGTGCTTATCGTATTCCGATATTGATCCTGGGTTGTCGATATAATCGAAATTTCCCTTTTGGACCTACGGTGGTTATTAATCTTCCCATTGTCTCCTCTAACCCAGTGAATACCACTTTGTATATATATTTGTATCACTTGTTTGGGATGGGGGACGCACATACACAGGAACTGCCTACTCCGTTGTATGTCATACCACCGACATATTCATAATTACAACATTTGAGATTGTCGCCCTTACAGTAAGGAACATTATCTTTTATAGCTCTTAGTTTAGATGCAGAATTACAATGGGGTACGTTACCCCGTCGTGGCACTGGAATTGTTCTGTGTAGAATGTGACATGTGTTGATTGCGTCTATGATATACAATGTATTAGCTTCATAAAACTATTCAAGTATTAGAATTCATTCCATGCTCATATTGTGAAATAATATTTCCTTCCAGCTGTTATATGCAGAAATCTGTTTACGTACATTAATGTTGCCAAAGCTGTTCCATTTTACACAGCATGACTCACTTTTGGATTTCTGTTCCGATTATGATTGCTTTAATTATAAGTTATTCATTTCAATTCATTTGTATTCACAATTGAGCTCTAAATTTGGAATGGATCCAGCACGTCGATTGGCTTAGTAGTATTTCTTCCATGTCAATCACAGGCTTACAGAACGATTGCATTGGCGATTCAAATGTGATTTTATTGCACTCATTTTCTACATCTTTACAAATTTTCAATTGCTTTATTTACAAGTATTGAGGACATTAGACAATCGTTTTTGCAATTGCAGTCTATTGTTTTGTATTTGTTCCAAAACAATAGTATCTTGTTCATGTTCATGAATCAAGAGGTGTATTTCTATAGGAGATAGAGCGCAATTCCTCAACTTGATAAAGGCATTGCCGAAACGCGTTGTTGTTTGTGTACACAAATAAAATCTGTGTACTGTCCTCTGGTGTGCTGCCTGAGTAGTGTAGTTCCAATAGTACCCTGTCATGCAGGACCTAGACTGTTTAGGGATAACATATACCGTGGGTCTGGTGGCAGACTGACTCCGTACACCCCCGCTGCATATGTTAGCCTGTAGGTGAAAGGTTTAGTCCACAAAAGGCTGCAGTCCTTATAAGGCGTGATGTACTTATAAGGCATTCTGTCCTTATTTGGAGTTATGTCCTTATAAGGCTCGTTCATATGAAACAACGGGAGCTGATGTAGGGAAAGTGTACGATGTTCCTTGGACCTATATTAGGTTACCGATATGAAATATAACATCTGTTCTTACTGGAGCTGAAAAGAGCTAATTAATACGAATGAGGTGGTTTTGTGTGTTCCATGTAGAGGTAACACGAAGTCCCTATATCATGCCATCTCCCATTTACCATCCCATTCTCCTTTCCCTTTCGTGTGATCAGTTGAATGGTCCTGTACCTGTCCATCCTCTTCTTTGGTGAAGAAGTTGACTGAGAGAACATTGTAAATGTGTGAATGTGTGACGGCTCCTTGACTGCCAAATGCTATGTTGTGCATGGACAGTCATGTGACAGCCGTGCTCTTGCACTGGAGAATTATAGCTGACGTCCACCTTTATGCCCTGATTTTGACAGACTTATCCCAAGTTCTCTGCAGTTTTCCATGGACACGTTCCACAAGCTTTAACCTGACCAAATGTACCCATGACAAACCCTGAGAGTGCACTAGTGTTACTTTGTTTGCAATACCCGTTAGATCAGAAATTTAGTTTTTGTGCAAAATCAAATATACAACAAGACTTGCAATGAAGGTGTCTGTGGTGTCACAATGAAGCCACTATGCGATGTTCAGGCCTTGCTAATATGACATTTTAACTCTAATTTAGAATGAGTTCTACTTTGTAAATTACATTCTATGTTTGGAATGAGAGTTCTAATTAGGAAATAAAAGAATTCCATTAGAATGCAGATTGGAACCACACTTCTAATTTGGATAGTCAGAACTATGTTTGGAAGGCAAATTCTACCCTTGGAATGCCTCTTGCGAAAACATAAAATGTTTTTTCAGGTTCAAGCAGCAGCTGTGCATGATGTCTAAGGTTCATTTTGTGAGTAGTAATGAGCAGATTCTAAGGCTACAGTTTTGTTGGGCACCTTGTCTCCCCTGGGTACCCAGAACTACCTTCTATGGAGTGAATGGGTGCACTGCTCGTGAAGCTGTGTCGAGTCACACAAGGAGTCTATGGCAAGCCAGGCCAGCACAGAGGCATTCACACAGATGAAGACTCAGAGCCCAGCCATAAGGCCACTGTCAGGCTCTGCTAGTCAGTGCAGAAGAAAGATACAGGGTGTCTTCTAATTCTTAGATCCCACCCTGCCATTTGAATACCTGAATCACACCTGTGAAATGGGCAGAGCAGATAGGAGGAAACAGAATGAAAAGCTGTGCATTCCTGTGCAGTGCACTAGGCCCGTCTCACCAGCGCCTTTACAGATTCTGTTACGATGGGTTTGAAGGACATTCTTTTTGGCAGCGACATTGAAAGATGACTATTGTTAATTATTGACCACTGTGGCTACAATATCTGTAGAATAATCAAGACAAAGAGAAATTCTGAAACAAATCCTCTGACAGCTTCTGTCTGTCTAGGCAGGTTCAAAATAAAAGTCTGTACGCAAATAAGAGAACACAGGAAACCTTAATAATTAGTTAATTGTAACTGACTTCCTTCCCTCAATCTTTTGGTTCTGTGATGTCATGTTACAGACGGGCTTACACCTATCAACATAATGTAACACTGGTCTCTCCATGAAGCCTTGAGTGTTATACGCGTTTCCATCAATCCCTTGTGACATCAGGTACTACATCACATCCCTGGTCCTGGCAGGCTTGTGACATCATGTACCTCATCACACCCCTGGCAGATATTATGACATCATTCACCACTTAGATATATATAGAGCCATAGTCAGGGATGCCTGCAGTGTGTAGGCTAGCGTATGAATGGTGTGAAAGCGGTGTGAATGAGGGACTTTGGGGCACCTAGACTGACATCAGACAGACAGGATGGCCACAACAGCTCTACTTCGAGGCCTCTGATGGGTGCTTGCCTGGTTCCTTCAGGGGGAGAAATCAGGAAACACCTTGTGCCTGCCCTGTGATTGCTTGGTTCCTTCAGAGAGGAGAAACCAATCAACACCTTGCAGACTGCAGCAGCCAATGAGAAGGCAGTCATTTGCACTGTGACGTGGGGGTGCCCGGACCAGTCGGTGTGGTATGGCCAAATAAGAAGTTGTTTTCCGGGGTTCTCCAGTAGGCAAATTGAATTTTGCCCTGAGCTCGACGAACCCTAGCACCGCCCCTATCTGGAGCTGGACACCGGATGTCTATATATCTGTTGGGAAGAAAGGTAGCCCCTGAATGATGGTGTGAATGGTGTGAATGTCCAGTAGCAAAGGTCAAAACCTTGGCGTGGTGCTACTGCTCACAAGTTTACCCATGAACTTGTGCTAATTTGACCTATTTTGGATGAAAGTGGATCGTGCATTGGCTTTGATTTCTTTGTCTTTCTGTTCTGTGTTTTTCTCCTAACTGCTTTCTTGTCCTTTATCTCATGTTGCCTTTCTCACTTTTGCTTTCGAAATCTCACTTCACTCTCTTCACACATTCTTTTAATCCTTCAATGTTCAATTCATCTATGGGTTTTGTCTTCTCATTTGTTTTGTCTTATATTTTATTCTTTCATCCTGTATAGGCTTCCAACTTTCCTCATTGCTTTTTTTTCTATTTTGTATCTTGGACTTTCTCTTGTCCAGAATATTTTCTTTTCTCATTCTTACTGTATCCTTTCTCTTATTCCAACTTCCATACATTCTGTATTTCCACGTTCTTCTTTATGTTGTCCTTATTTTATCCTTTCTAACATTTTACTTGTTTTCATATTGTTCCTTTCACCACTCTTTTACTTCACTACTTTCTGGCATCAATACTTCATGTCTTCATTTTTTCTCAACGTTCTCACTTTATTCCCTGCAGTTTTGTTTCTCATCTCACTCTGACATTCTTTTTATTTCTTGGTTGATTATTTTCAGTGCAGTTCCCAATTTGTTTTATTTATTTTAGGTGTTTCTTTTTACAAATGGGACAAAGATATCTTAATTTGTTAGGGGATGACTTTTGAATCAACAATAGAATGGGGCACCTAGAAGATGTGATAGCAATTTTAGATGCTGCCACTACGTTGTAAGCAGTGAACCCTGTCCGGGCACCATTGAGCTGTATATTATATCTGTTCTGCATCTTACCAGAGTAGCTGTTTGAGTTACATAAATCAAGAAGAGGAAACCGGACAAAAGGACCTACTTAAGACCTTGTGTTCCACAGAAGTAGAAAGACACTGAAAGGTGCAAAGACCAAAAATACATTTTTGAAAGCCCTGCATCTGTCCTTAGAGGGGACAATATCTGAGAGGAGCGTCTCGGCACTGCAAGAACTGTGAGGTATAAAGAGGACTGGACAGTAAACCTTTGAGGTATTCTGAGTCTGCAGTGAAAGTGGCCACTTACACGTTTTTTATTGTATAGCCTGCTTTGATTTTTGTGTGTTATGTGATGTGTACAAAATAAGGTGTTGGAACATCTGTAAAGCAAGTCGGGATTAGGCCCTGATACAGTAAAAAGGAAAAAAGCACTGGTAAAGCCAATCGGTCTGACACAGGCTGGCAGTCTTTTGATTTTGCCAATTCTTATTTTGTTTTCTTATTTTTGTTTTATAGTAGGGAGTGTTCTTTTTCTTACTCTCACCACCTTTCTTACTTCTGTATTATTGTCTTCCACCACGTTTCAAACTTGGGTTGTTTGTGTTTGCCTTCAGAGATGACATGGTCTGGCAGTTCAACTGGATGGTTCCCATGAGGAGCAGGGTTAAGACTGATTTGCCAAAGGCAAGGTCTAAACCGAGGTGGCATGGTGAACAAAAGAACCATTAATGGGGATGCAACCCGCGTGAGTGCCAGTGGTTAGATTACTTGCAAGCACTCCTCCCATCACCTTTTGTGAGAACTTTACATGGACCAATTGTACGAAGCCTATATTTTCAATCCTAGAAACCCGCATAGCCATAAGTTGAAAATGTTGCTTCAGTATTTTCATAATGATTTTGATATTTGGAGGGGAACTGAGGAAATTGTTTTGGCATCTGTTTTATCGCTCAACAACTGCAATCCTGACTTACAAATCGCACTTGAATGCAGAAATAAAAAGACAATTGTATGACAAAACGTATCTTAAGATCAGGACCAGAAACAGAGTTTCAATACTGTCTTATGCAAACCTGCTAAGTAAAATTCAATCGCAATATGGTAGCTTTCATTCTAGGGCGGTGAGAGATAACTTGTCCTTATTTATTTATTTTACTGATTTGTAGAGCGCATGTCTGAAGACAAACTTAAGACAGGCTTAAGACAGACTTAGGACAGACTTAAGACAAATTCCTAACTTAAGTCTGTCTTAAGTCCGTCTTAAGTCTGTCTTAAGACAAAATCCTAACTTTAGTGAATACCAAAAGTAGTAAGTTTAGGATTTTGTCTTAAGTTTGTTCCGTGAATCGGGCCCGTTGTATGTCACTAAAGTTAGTCAGAACCTGTTTCAGCCTAAATTCAAGATTACCAGAACCATCCTCAGTGGTTCACCTCAGCTGCCAGCCCATGGAAGTGGGGTCCGCCTTGTGGAGGTGAATGCCTCCTGCATAGCGAATTTCCAGTCTGTCCATGAAATACAGAGCCTGGGGCAGGGGAAGGGTTTGTCCTCGCGCTGTGGACTGTTAGATTGACCAGTGTCATGAATGAAGCCTATGAGGCTCACTGCATTGCCAGTTCAATTCACTAATCATCATGTGTGGGCGGAGGTGTCACCTCCTGCTCACACAGGTCCATTGTCTCTGACCTCTGGGAGCAACACAAACTTCCCAGCATGAGGTCAGGCTTATGTGTGGGCATCAAGTCTTCAGAAAAGTCAGCCAAGACATGGGAACACTGGTTAAATTAGGTGGGCACTTTCTGAAGTGTCACCTAAATAGACGCTGGTTAGACCTCAACACCACCAGTGTGTCAAGGATTAAAAAGCACACACTTGAAAGAAATCAGCTGTGCCATCATGGAGCTGGACATAGAGGTAATGTCCCAATGCCAGCCCATATTATCCGACGGGACGCCAATCCTTTGTGGTGGAATTACGTTTAGAACACTACCACATGGCACTATTTTAATACTGATAAATATGATGTTGAGATACACCAAGATATATGTATATTACATTTCAACTTTGTAGACACACTATCATGAAACCTTAAACGAGGGATAAAGTTCACTGCACAAATCTAATTATTGTTATTGTCCGGTAAACGATAAAGCTATCAAACTAGAAAAAACGGTTGCGACCTGACTGAGGTTTCGACATGGTCATATGGGTGCTGTTTATTATATATGCAGAACCACTTCCTTGATTTGGTCAGAGGAGCACTAACACTGCGAGGTCACTGCATACCAGAATTCCTGCTCAGCTGTTTTCTGTTTTCCGACACGTCCACACGATGGACAGCCTGATGGCACTTACCCAGAGGGAATGGGAATGTTAGACCACCCAGCAGGGATTTTGCAAACCACCCACCCTAGGCAAGACTAGGTTCATCTTTTTACGTATTCTCGTAATGGTAATTACATTATTCTGTTTCCTTTTATTGATCATTACAGCACACATATTATACTCAAGAATCGCAATGCTGTAATGAATAGAGAAATTGCAGGTTGTGTATTACCTTGGGTATGCATGAGAGTCCAAACAAATAGCTCTAGATTTCTTACAATGATTCCTTGGGAAATCAGGTTGGGCATGTCCTGAAGTTGCACAATGTATCTGCTACCTGGTTAGGTTTGGGGTACCAATAGTGCTCTCTGGGCTGGCAGGATTACAGGCAGCATATCCTGGGGGTGTTCATAGAATTAATCTGGCACAATCCTGTAGTTTATGTTGTCCAATATACACACAATTTTTACTAGGAAGTATAAAGCCGTACGACAATATTGGAACATCTTAGAACCTACATTTGCTATTACTCAAGTTTACTTTTTCCTACTTTCCGTTCTTGATGGCTGATCCTCACTTTTCCTTTCCCTTCGTATATGTAATATCTATCCTTGCACTCCATTTCTTTTCCATACTTTTAGTTTTTTTCTAATTAGTTTTTCTCCCTAAATTTCTCCTTGCTAATCTTTCAGGGTAGCTCACTTTCCTCTTTCTGCAATAGATGTCTTGTTTTTACTATCAAATGTGTCCACAGCCATCCTCCTAAGCATATGGTCTCTCCAAATGCCCTCTATACTCCATCTTGTCTTCTTTGCTCTGCTGCATAAGTTCTCCTAGATGAGATAAATGAATAATCGTCTATTTTCTGTGAGCCCTAGTCATAGCCTTGTATTATAAAAGCAAATCATGAATTAAATTAAAATAAGATGATTTTAATCAAGCACTAGTCATAGCCTCTGTATTATAAAAGCAAATCATGAATTAAATTAAAATAAAATGATTTTAATCAAGGGAATATATATATTTATATAATGGGGACATGTAGTTGGCCCATAATAGGGATCGCACCTGCATACATGTATTGTTATGGCCACAATTGAAATATAATTGGCTTGTTGAAATTTCTTCTACAGTAAGGTGCTTATCGTATTCCGATATTGATCCTGGGTTGTCGATATAATCGAGATTTCCCTTTTGGACCTACGGTGGTTATTAATCTTCCCATTGTCTACTCTAACCCAGCGAATACCACTTTGTATATATATTTGTATCACTTGTTTGGGATGGGGGGGCGCACATACACAGGAACTGCCTACTCCGTTGTATGTCATACCACCGACATATTCATAATTACAACATTTGAGATTGTCGCCCTTAAAGTAAGGAACATTATCTTTTATAGCTCTTAGTTTAGATGCAGAATTACAATGGGGTACATTACCCCGTCGTGGCACTGGAATTGTTCTGTGTAGAATGTGACATGTGTTGATTGCGTCTATGATATACAATTTATTAGCTTCATAAAACTATTCAAGTATTAGAATTCATTCCATGCTCATATTGTGAAATAATATTTCCTACCAGCTGTTATATGCAGAAATCTGTTTACGTACATTAATGTTGCCAAAGCTGTTCCATTTTACACAGCATGACTCACTTTTGGATTTCTGTTCCGATTATGATTGCTTTAATTATAAGTTATTCATTTCAATTCATTTGTATTCACAATTGAGCTCTAAATTTGGAATGGATCCAGCGCGTCGATTGGCTTAGTAGTATTTCTTCCATGTCAATTACAGGCTTACAGAACGATTGCATTGGCGATTCAAATGTGATTTTATTGCACTCATTTTCTGCATCTTCACAAATTTTCAATTGCTTTATTTACAAGTATTGAGGACATTAGACAATCGTTTTTGCAATTGCAGTTTATTGTTTTGTATTTGTTCCAAAACGATAGTATCTTGTTCATGTTCATGAATCAAGAGGTGTATTTCTATAGGAGATAGAGCGCAATTCCTCAACTTGATAAAGGCATTGCCGAAACGCGTTGTTGTTTGTGTACACAAATAAAATCTGTGTACTGTCCTCTGGTGTGCTGCTGGACTTCTTCGTGGGGTTTCCTGCTTTGTTCCTGCTTTCTGCATTATATATATATATATATATATATATATATATATATATATATATATATATTTATATATATATATATATTTATATATATATATATATAATCACCTAGCCTGAGTAGTGTAGTTCCAATATTACCCTGTCATGCAGGACCTAGACTGTTTACAGATAACATATACCGTGGGTCTGGTGGCAGACTGACTCCGTACACCCCCGCTGCATATGTTAGCCTATAGGTGAAAGGTTTAGTCCACAAAAGGCTGCAGTCCTTATAAGGCGTGATGTACATATAAGGCATTCTGTCCTTATTTGGAGTTATGTCCTTATAAGGCTCGTTCATATGAAACAATGGGAGCTGATGTAGGGAAAGTGTACGATGTTCCTTGGACCTAGATTAGGTTACCGATATGAAATATAACATCTGTTCTTACTGGAGCTGAAAAGAGCTAATTAATACGAATGAGGTGGTTTTGTGTGTTCCATGTAGAGGTAACACGAAGTCCCTATATCATTCCATCTCCCATTTACCATCCCATTCTCCTTTCCCTTTCGTGTGATCAGTTGAATGGTCCTGTACCTGTCCATCCTCTTCTTTGCTGAAGAAGTTGACTGAGAGAACATTGTGAATGTGTGAATGTGTGACGGCGACTGTCAAATGCTATGCTGTGCATGGACAGTCATGTGACAGCCGTGCTCTTGCACTGGAGAATTATAGCTGACGTCCACCTTTATGCCCTGATTTTGACAGACTTATCCCAAGTTCCCTGCAGTTTTCCATGGACACGTTCCACAAGCTTTAACCTGACCAAATGTACCCATGACAAACCCTGAGAGTGCACTAGTGTTACTTTGTTTGCAATACCCGTTAGATCAGAAATTTAGTTTTTGTGCAAAATCAAATGTACAACAAGACTTGCAATGAAGGTGTCTGTGGTGTCACAATGAAGCTACTATGTGATGTTCAGGCCTTGCTAAGATGAAATTTGCACTCTAATTTAGAATGAGTTCTACTTTGTAAATGACATTCTATGTTTGGAATGAGAGTTCTAATTAGGAAATAAAAGAATTCCATTAGAATGCAGATTGGAACCAACCTTCTAATTTGGTTTGTCAGAACTATGGAATGCAAATTCTACCCTTGGAATGCCTCTTGCGCAAAACATAAAATGTTTTTTCAGGTTCAAGCAGCAGCTGTGCATGATGTCTAAGGTTCATTTTGTGAGTAGTAATGAGCAGATTCTAAGGCTACAGTTTTGTTGGGCACCTTGTCTCCCCTGGGTACCCAGAACTACCTTCTATGGACTGAATGGGTGCACTGCTCTTGAAGCTGTGTCGAGTCACACAAGGAGTCTATGGCAAGCCAGGCCAGCACAGAGGCATTCACACAGATGAAGACTCAGAGCCCAGCCATAAGGCCACTGTCAGGCTCTGCTAGTCAGTGCAGAAGAAAGATACAGGGTGTCTTCTAATTCTTAGATCCCACCCTGCCATTTGAATACCTGAATCACACCTGTGAAATGGGCAGAGCAGATAGGAGGAAACAGAATGAAAAGCTGTGCATTCCTGTGCAGTGCACTAGGCCCGTCTCACCAGCGCCTTTACAGATTCTGTTACGATGGGTTTGAAGGACATTCTTTTTGGCAGCTACATTGAAAGATGACTATTGTTAATTATTGACCACTGTGGCTACAATATCTGTAGAATAATCAAGACAAAGAGAAATTCTGAAACAAATCATCTGACAGCTTCTGTCTGTCTAGGCAGGTTCAAAATAAAAGTCTGTACGCAAATAAGAGAACACAGGAAACATTAATAATTAGTTAATTGTAACTTACTTCCTTCCCTCAATCTTTTGGTTCTGTGATGTCATGTTACAGACGGGCTTACACCTATCAACATAATGTAACACTGGTCTCTCCATGCAGCCTGGAGTGTTATACGCGTTTCCATCAATCCCTTGTGACATCAGGTACTACATCACAGCCCTGGTCCTAGCAGGCTTGTGACATCATGTACCTCATCACACCCCTGGCAGATATTATGACATCATTCACCACTTAGATATATATAGAGTCATAGTCAGGGATGCCTGCAGTGTGAGTGCAGTGTGTAGGCTAGTGTATGAATGGTGTGAAAGCGGTGTGAATGAGGGACTTTGGGGCACCTAGACTGACATCAGACAGACAGGATGGCCACAACTAGGGGTGGGCGGAATTTGCGGAATTAACCTTCGCAAATTATCGCGAGAATGTTTAAAATTATCGCAAACAAGCAGAAATATCGCGAAGATGCGGAAGTTTTTTTCCGGCATGTTCGCGAGATTTTCTGCATGGTTGCGGGTCGCCAACTTACCCATGTGGTTGCTTGCGGGCGCGGCCATCTTGTTTTGAGTTGTTCTCGCGGTGCATGATCGCGAGAAGAAAGACGTGATCGCGCGACGCATGACGTCACTGCGGGCGCGAACTGTCGCGAGACAGCGCAAATGGCTAAAAACAATACAACATCTCATGGAGAACGCGACCGGATCAAGAAAACTTGTCGGCGAACGCAGGGATTCAGGTAAGGCGATCGCGCGCGCGCGAGAATGTATCATTTTACAGCGCGAGCAAGAAACAAATTATCGCCAAGCTGCGGAAACCGGAATCTTTGACATTTTCGCGCTCTCCGCGGAACGCAAAAATGTCAAATTATCGCAATTTCCGCGAACGGAACGAAATTTTTGCCCAGGCCTAGCCACAACAGCTCTACTTCGAGGCCTCTGATGGGTGCTTGCCTGGTTCCTTCAGGGGGAGAAATCAGGAAACACCTTGTGCCTGCCCTGTGATTGCTTGGTTCCTTCAGAGAGGAGAAACCAATCAACACCTTGCAGACTGCAGCAGCCAATGAGAAGGCAGTCGTTTGCACTGTGACGTGGGGGTGCCCGGACCAGTCGGTGTGGTATGGCCAAATAAGAAGTTGTTTTCCGGGGTTCTCCAGTAGGCAAATTGAATTTTGCCCTGAGCTCGACGAACCCTAGCACCACCCCTATCTGGAGCTGGACACTGGATGTCTATATATCTGTTGGGAAGAAAGGTAGCCCCTGAATGATGGTGTGAATGGTGTGAATGTCCAGTAGCAAAGGTCAAAACCTTGGCGTGGTGCTACTGCTCACAAGTTTACCCATGAACTTGTGCTAATTTGACCTATTTTGGATGAAAGTGGATCGTGCATTGGCTTTGATTTCTTTGTCTTTCTGTTCTGTGTTTTTCTCCTAACTGCTTTCTTGTCCTTTATCTCATGTTGCCTTACTCACTTTTGCTTTCGAAATCTCACTTCACTCTCTTCACACATTCTTGTATTCCTTCATTGTTCAATTCATCTATGGGTTTTGTCTTCTCATTTGTTGTCTAATATTTTATTCTTTCATCCTGTATAGGCTTCCAACTTTCCTCATTGCTTTTTTTCTATTTTGTATCTTGGACTTTCTCTTGTCAGAATATTTTCTTTTCTCATTCTTACTGTATCCTTTCTCTTATTCCAACTTCCATACATTCTTTATTTCCTCGTTCTTCTTTATGTTGTCCTTATTTTATCCTTTCTAACAATTTACTTGTTTTCATATTGTTCCTTTCACCACTCTTTTACTTCACTACTTTCTGGCATCAATACTTCATGTCTTCATTTTTTCTCAACGTTCTCACTTTATTCCCTGCTGTTTTGTTTTTCATCTCACTCTGACATTCTTTTTATTTCTTGGTTGATTATTTTCAGTGCAGTTCCCAATTTGATTTATTTATTTTAGGTGTTTCTTTTTACAAATGGTACAAAGATATCTTAATTTGTTAGGGGATGTCTTTTGAATCAACAATAGAATGGGGCACCTAGAAGATGTGATAGCAATTTTAGATTCTGCCACTACGTTGTAAGCAGTGAACCCTGTCCTGGCACCATTGAGCTGTATATTATATCTGTTCTGCATCTTACCAGAGGAGCTGTTTGAGTTACATAAATCAAGAAGAGGAAACCGGACAAAAGGACCTACTTAAGACCTTGTGTTCAACAGAAGTAGAAAGACACTAAAAGGTGCAAAGACCAAAAATACATTTTTGAAAGCCCTGCATCTGTCCTTAGAGAGGACAATATCTGAGAGGAGCGTCTTGGCACTGTAAGAACTGTGAGGTATAAAGAGGACTGGACAATAATCCTTTGAGGTATTCTGAGTCTGCAGTGAAGGTGGCCACTTACACGTTTTTTATTGTATAGCCTGCTTTGATTTTGTGTGTTATGTGATGTGTACAAAATAAGGTGTTGGAAAATCTGTAAAGCAAGTCGGGATTAGGCCCTGATACAGTAAAAAGGAAAAAAGCACTGGTAAAGCCAATCGGTCTGACACAGGCTGGCAGTCTTTTGATTTTGCCAATTCTTATTTTGTTTTCTTATTTTTGTTTTATAGTAGGGAGTGTTCTTTTTCTTACTCTCACCACCTTTCTTACTTCTGTTTTCTTGTCTTCCACCACGTTTCAAACTTGGGTTGTTTGTGTTTGCCTTCAGAGATGACATGGTCTGGCAGTTCAACTGGATGGTTCCCATGAGGAGCAGGGTCAAGACCGATTTGCCAAAGGCAAGGTCTAAACCGAGGTGGCATGGTGAGCAAAAGAACCATTAATGGGGATGCAACCCGCGTGAGTGCCAGTGGTTAGATTACTAGCAAGCACTCCTCCCATCACCTTTTGAGAGAACTTTACATGGACCAATTGTACGAAGCCTATATTTTCAATCCTAGAAACCCGCATAGCCATAAGTTGAAAATGTTGCTTCAGTATATTCATAATGATTTTGATATTTGGAGGGGAACTGAGGAAATCGTTTTGGCATCTGTTTTATCGCTCAACAACTGCAATCCTGACTTACAGATGGCACTTGAATGCAGAAATAAAAAGACAATTGTATGAGAAAACGTATCTTAAGATCAGGACCAGAAACAGAGTTTCAATACTGTCTTATGCAAACCTGCTAAGTAAAATTCAATCGCAATATGGTCGCTTTCATTCTAGGGCGGTGAGAGATAACTTGCCTTTGTTCTGCTTCTCTGGTTTGGTGGATGTGATTAGTCATGAGTGACATCTCGGATTGAGATTCCTGTGTGACAAAGTGTGGTTTCTGTATGGTAGAAGTATTATGTGGTCTTGCAGGGGTGCCTTACAGTGCAATACTGATAAAATATGCAAAGATGGAACCCGGGTACTCTCTCAGTAGACCTTCTCTCATTATACTCTCTAAGTATACCCTCTATCAGTCCTGGTGGAGTGACAAAGAACATACAGACTACTTAGAGGAACAATTGTGAAGCTTTTCAAATCAGCAACATGGACATAAGTAATTGACACACATTGGGAGGATTTCAACACCACTTTAGAAAAGTTGCTCTGATTTTTATGTATTTTTAGATACAAAAATTAAATCAATACATACAGTATGACCGGAGCTATCAGTTTTCAAGCAATAAATAAATCAATACTTTGCAATGTGAAAAACATTAATGTTACGTTCAGTGGGAAAAACACATATATGCAGTTGATACTTTAAAGGGTGAGTTCAATGGAACCCACTCAGAGTTAAGGTCTCTGAAAGGTCTAAGATCAGTTCATAACAGCTCGCACAGTTTTACCTCTTTAAAGTGAATGAGGTGCAGAGGTGCACTTTCAGCTGTCAAACGGAGCTGTAAATCAGAATTGCGGGGTTGAAATAGTTACTTCAGCAAAATGGTGCTTGCATGGGTGAGTTGAGCAAAACCCTTTAGAATTAAAGCAAGGAGCTGGTCCTGGACCAATCTAACTCGCTCAGGGGCTCGGGTGTAGAGGTGCTCTTGGCTACCCAAGCTGCTGAACAGGATCTGTGGCCAGAAGAACTGGTAGGTGTGGCAAAAAAGGGTAAAAAACAAATGCAAGGACTTTAAGATGGAGCCACAGGAGTGGTTGGTTCTTCGAGCGGATATATCTCTGCTCTCTAAGCATTCAATCAAGCAGGTTGTCATTGAACTACAAAACAACAAGCCTTGGTATCTTCAAGCACTCTGGTTAGAGAAATCTTTATCCGGAGGACCAGGGGAATGGTGTAGAAAGCTGAGCCTCACTGAGGATTGGGACAACAGTTCACAGAAGCCACCTACACAAGGACTTGGAGCAGCCATTTCAGGTGGCTTGGGGTGCAAGACTTTAAGGTTGTGGACTTTGCAGTTTGTGCCTGCCAACTGCAGGGGACTTGTTCCTCTAATTCAAGGGAGTTCTTGTGATGACTGGGGTTTGTAGAGGTGTTCACATTCCTTTGCTAACTGGACT
Organism: Triturus cristatus; assembly: GCF_964204655.1. Classification (NCBI taxonomy): domain Eukaryota; kingdom Metazoa; phylum Chordata; class Amphibia; order Caudata; family Salamandridae; genus Triturus; species Triturus cristatus. The sequence continues at coordinate 17,054,992 of NC_140592.1, read as the reverse complement.
CTTGCCGTGACCGAGTTGAAATCCAGCGGGTACAGGGTGGCTGCCACAGGTGCACCTCTCTTCGTGGAGTCCTGCTATGTTGTGTAACAGGTCTCTTGGTATCATGTCGAACCTGAGGTTCTGGTGTCTGGGGTGGCCCTTAAATCCTAGATTTAGGGAATGTTAGTGGGTGTGAGGCCTAATAGCCAATTGAAATCATGTCCTGTGGCTAATCCGTGTCAGTAGTAACAACATGCTAATGTTAGGGATGATTCACAGAACTAACTTAAGACAAAATCCTAAACTTACTGCTTTTGGTATTCACAGAAGTTAGGATTTTGTCTTAAGTTTGTCTTAAGACAAACTTAAGACAGGCTTTAGACAGACTTAGGACAGACTTAAGACAAAATCCTAACTTAAGTCTGTCTTAAGTCTGTCTTAAGACAAAATCCTAACTTTTGTGAATACCAAAAGTAGTAAGTTTAGGATTTTGTCTTAAGTTTGTTCCGTGAATCGGGCCCGTTGTATGTCACTAAAGTTAGTCAGAACCTGTTTCAGCCTAAATTCAAGATTACCAGAACCATCCGCAGTGGTTCACCTCAGCTGCCAGCCCATGGAAGTGGGGTCAGCCTTGTGGAGGTGAATGCCTCCTGCATAGCGAATTTCCAGTCTGTCCATGAAATACAGAGCCTGGGGCAGGGGAAGGGATTGTCCTCGCGCTGTGGACTGTTAGATTGACCAGTGTCATGAATGAAGCCTATGAGGCTCACTGCATTGCCAGTTCAATTCACTAATCATCATGTGTGGGCGGAGGTGTCACCTCCTGCTCACACAGGTCCATTGTCTCTGACCTCTGGGAGCAACACAAACTTCCCAGCATGAGGTCAGGCTTATGTGTGCGCATCAAGTCGTCAGAAAAGTCAGCCAAGACATGGGAACACTGGTTAAATTAGGTGGGCACTTTCTGAAGTGTCACCTAAATAGACGCTGGTTAGACCTCAACACCACCAGTGTGTCAAGGATTAAAAAGCACACACTTGAAAGAAATCAGCTGTGCCATCATGGAGCTGGCCATAGAGGTAATGTCCCAATGCCAGCCCATATTATCCGACGGGACACCAATCCTTTGTGGTGGAATTACGTTTAGAACACTACCACATGGCACTATTTTAATACTGATAAATATGATGTTGAGATACACCAAGATATATGTATATTACATTTCAGCTTTGTAGACACACTATCATGAAACCTTAAACGAGGGATAAAGTTCACTGCACAAATCTAATTATTGTTATTGTCCGGTAAACGATAAAGCTATCAAACTAGAAAAAACGGTTGCGACCTGACTGAGGTTTCGACATGGTCATATGGGTGCTGTTTATTATATATGCAGAACCACTTCCTTGATTTGGTCAGAGGAGCACTAACACTGCGAGGTCACTGCATACCATAATTCCTGCTCAGCTGTTTTCTGTTTTCCGACACGTCCACACGATGGACAGCCTGATGGCACTTACCCAGAGGGAATGGGAATGTTAGACCACCCAGCAGGGATTTTGCAAACCACCCACCATAGGCAAGACTAGGTTCATCTTTTTTGCTATTCTCGTAATGGTAATTACATTATTCTGTTTCCTTTTATTGATCATTACAGCACACATATTATACTCAAGAATCACAATGCTGTAATGTATAGAGAAATTGCAGGTTGTGTATTACTTTGGGTATGCATGAGAGTCCAAACAAATAGCTCTAGATTTCTTACAATGATTCCTTGGGAAATCAGGTTGGGCATGTCCTGAAGTTGCACAATGTATCTGCTACCTGGTTAAGTTTGGGGTACCAATAGTGCTCTGTGGGCTGGCAGGATTACAGGCAGCATATCCTGGGGGTGTGCATAGAATTGATCTGGCACAATTCTGTAGTTTATGTTGTCCAATATACACACAGTTTTTACTAGGAAGTATAAAGTCGTACGACAATATTGGAACATCTTAGAACCTACATTTGCTATTACTCAAGTTTACTTTTTCCTACTTTCCGTTCTTGATGGCTGATCCTCACTTTTCCTTTCCCTTCGTTTATGTAATATCTATCCTTGCACTCCATTTTTTTTCCATACTTTTAGTTTTTTTATAATTTGTTTTTCTCCCTAAATTTCTCCTTGCCAATCTTTCAGGGTAGCTTGCTTTCCTCTTTCTGCAATAGATTTCTTGTTTTTACTATCAAATGTGTCCACAGCCATCCTCCTAAGCATTTGGGGCCATATGTAGGTAGCTAAATACCGGTTGGTAACGGCCGAAATTCGGTAAATATCCCGTTATTGACTGGTATTTAGCTATTTGAGATGTAGGAGGCATGATTTCAGGATTCGGTAATTTACCGAATCGGTAATGGATTGGTAAAATACCGATTCGGTAAAATACAGATTCGGTAAATTACCGAATCCTGAAATCATATGTAGGGAGCACTCAAAAGAGTGAATATTAGTATTAAGAATTCGTTATTTACCACCAAATACAGGCTGGTGATAAATAAGGAATACCTTGCAAAAGTTATATTTGGAAGATTTAAAAGTGCCATGTGGCAGACATACATGCCCTTAGGGCATGTATGTGCGCCACATATGCACACATGCACGATTCAGGGGTGCAACAGGGTGTCAATGTGACACCCTGCCACCCATGAATATGCTTCCCTTATTACCGATTCGGTATTTACCGAATCGGTAATAGTGAATGGGAAGGGATGCATTATTACCGAATCGGTAAATACCTATTCATAATTACCGAATATTACCGATTCGGTAATAATTACCGAATGTTTACCTACATACTATTTACAGATTCATAAATACCGAATCGGTAAAATTCGGTATTTATGAAACGGTAAATAGTATGTTACCTGCATATGGCCCATGGTCTCTCCGAATGCCCTCTATACTCCATCTTGTCTTCTTTGCTCTGCTGCATAAGTTCTCCTAGATGAGATAAATGAATAATCGTCTATTTTCTGTGAGCCCTAGTCATAGCCTTGTATTATTAAAGCAAATTATGAATTAATTTAAAATAAAATGATTTTAATCAAGGGAATATATATATATATATATATATATTGGGGACATGTAGTTGGCCCATAATAGGGATCGCACCTGCATATATGTATTGTTATGGCCACAATTGAAATATAATTGGCTTGTTGAAATTTCTTCTACAGTAAGGTGCTTATCGTATTCCGATATTGATCCTGGGTTGTCGATATAATCGAGATTTCCCTTTTGGACCTACGGTGTTTGATAATCTTCCCATTGTCTACTCTAACCCAGCGAATACCACTTTGTATATATATTTGTATCACTTGTTTGGGATGGGGGCGCACATACACAGGAACTGCCTACTCCCTTGTATGTCATACCACCGACATATTCATAATTACAGCATTTGAGATTGTCGCCCTTACAGTAAGGAACATTATCTTTTATAGCTCTTAGTTTAGATGCAGAATTACAATGGGGTACATTACCCCGTCGTGGCACTGGAATTGTTCTGTGTAGAATGTGACATGTGTTGATTGCGTCTATGAGATACAATTTATTAGCTTCATAAAACTATTCAAGTATTAGAATTCATTCCATGCTCATATTGTGAAATAATATTTCCTTCCAGCTGTTATATGCAGAAATCTGTTTACGTACATTAATGTTGCCAAAGCTGTTCCATTTTACACAGCATGACTCACTTTTGGATTTCTGTTCCGACTATGATTGCTTTAATTATAAGTTATTCATTTCAATTCATTTGTATTCACAATTGAGCTCTGAATTTGGAATGGATCCAGCGCGTCGATTGGCTTAGTAGTATTTCTTCCATGTTAATTACAGGATTACAGAACGATTTCATTGGCGATTCAAATGTGATTTTATTGCACTCATTTTCTGCATCTTCACAAATTTTCAATTGCTTTATTTACAAGTATTGAGGACATTAGACAATCGTTTTTGCAATTGCAGTCTATTGTTTTGTATTTGTTCCAAAACGATAGTATCTTGTTCATGTTCATGAATCAAGAGGTGTATTTCTATAGGAGATAGAGCGCAATTCCTCAACTTGATAAAGGCATTGCCGAAACGCGTTGTTGTTTGTGTACACAAATAAAATCTGTGTACTGTCCTCTGGTGTGCTGCTGGACTTCTTAGTGGGGTTTCCTGCTTTGTTCCTGCTTTCTGCAATATATATATATATTTATATATATATATATAATCATCTAGCCTGAGTAGTGTAGTTCCAATAGTACCCTGTCATGCAGGACCTAGACTATTTACGGATAACATATACCGTGGGTCTGGTGGCAGACTGACTCCGTACACCCCCGCTGCATATGTTAGCCTATAGGTGAAAGGTTTAGTCCACAAAAATCTGCAGTCATTATAAGGCGTAATGTACTTATAAGTCGTTCTGTCCTTATTTGGAGTTATGTCCTTATAAGGCTCGTTCATATGAAACAACGGGAGCTGATGTAGGGAAAGTGTACAATGTTCCTTGGACCTAGATTAGGTTACCGATATGAAATATAACATCTGTTCTTACTGGAGCTGAAAAGAGCTAATTAATACGAATGAGGTGGTTTTGTGTGTTCCATGTAGAGGTAACACGAAGTCCCTATATCATTCCATCTCCCATTTACCATCCCATTCTCCTTTCCCTTTCGTGTGATCAGTTGAATGGTCCTGTACCTGTCCATCCTCTTCTTTGGTGAAGAAGTTGACTGAGAGAACATTGTGAATGTGTGAATGTGTGACGGCTCCTTGACTGTCAAATGCTATGCTGTGCACGGACAGTCATGTGACAGCCGTGCTCTTGCACTGGAGAATTATAGCTGACGTCCACCTTTATGCCCTGATTTTTACAGAGTTATCCCAAGTTCCCTGCAGTTTTCCATGGACACGTTCCACAAGCTTTAACCTGACCAAATGTACCCATGACAAACCCTGAGAGTGCACCAGTGTTAATTTGTTTGCAATACCCGTTAGATCAGAAATTTCGTTTTTGTGGAAAATCAAATGTACAACAAGACTTGCAATGATGGTGTCTGTGGTGTCACAATGAAGCCACTATCTGATCTTCAGGCCTTGCTAAGATGAAATTTGAACTATAATTTAGAATGAGTTCTACTTTGTAAATGACATTCTATGTTTGGAATGAGAGTTCTAATTAGGAAATAAAAGAATTCCATTAGAATGCAGATTGGAACCAACTTTCTAATTTGGATAGTCAGAACTATGGAATGCAAATTCTACCCTTGGAATGCCTCTTGCGCAAAACAAAATGTTTTTTCAGGTTCAAGCAGCAGCTGTGTATGATGTCTAAGGTTCATTTTGTGAGTAGTAATGAGCAGATTCTAAGGCTACAGTTTTGTTGGGCACCTTGTCTCCCCTGGGTACCCAGAACTACCTTCTATTGACTGAATGGGTGCACTGCTCTTGAAGCTGTGTCGAGTCACACAAGGAGTCTATGGCAAGCCAGGCCAGCACAGAGGCATTCACACAGATGAAGACTCAGAGCCCAGCCATAAGGCCACTGTCAGGCTCTGCTAGTCAGTGCAGAAGAAAGATACAGGGTGTCTTCTAATTCTTAGATCCCACCCTGCTATTTGAATACCTGAATCACACCTGTGAAATGGGCAGAGCAGATAGGAGGAAACAGAATGAAAAGCTGTGCATTCCTGTGCAGTGCACTAGGCCCGTCTCACCAGCGCCTTTACAGATTCTGTTATGATGGCTTTGAAGGACATTCTTTTTGGCAGCGACATTGAAAGATGACTATTGTTAATTATTGACCACTGTGGCTACAATATCTGCAGAATAATCAAGACAAAGAGAAATTCTGAAACAAATCCTCTGACAGCTTCTGTCTGTCTAGGCAGGTTCAAAATAAAAGTCTGTACGCAAATAAGAGAACACAGGAAACCTTAATAATTAGTTAATTGTAACAGACTTCCTTCCCTCAATCTTTTGGCTCTGTGATGTCATGTTACAGACGGGCTTACACCTATCAACATAATGTAACACTGGTCTCTCCATGCAGCCTTGAGTGTTATACGCGTTTCCATCAATCCCTTGTGACATCAGGTACTACATCACATCCCTGGTCCTGGCAGGCTTGTGACATCATGTACCTCATCACACCCCTGGCAGACATTATGACATCATTCACCACTTAGATATATATAGAGCCATAGTCAGGGATGCCTGCAGTGTGAGTGCAGTGTGTAGGCTAGCGTATGAATGGTGTGAAAGCGGTGTGAATGAGGGACTTTGGGGCACCTAGACTGACATCAGACAGACAGGATGGCCACAACAGCTCTACTTCGAGGCCTCTGATGGGTGCTTGCCTGGTTCCTTCAGGGGGAGAAATCAGGAAGCACCTTGTGCCTGCCCTGTGATTGCTTGGTTCCTTCAGAGAGGAGAAACCAATCAACACCTTGCAGACTGCAGCAGCCAATGAGAAGGCAGTCGTTTGCACTGTGACGTGGGGGTGCCCGGACCAGTTGGTGTGGTATGGCCAAATAAGAAGTTGTTTTCCGGGGTTCTCCAGTAGGCAAATTGAATTTTGCCCTGAGCTCGACAAACCCTAGCACCGCCCCTATCTGGAGCTGGACACCGGATGTCTATATATCTGTTGGGAAGAAAGGTAGCCCCCTGAATGATGGTGTGAATGGTGTGAATGTCCAGTAGCAAAGGTCAAAACCTTGGCGTGGTGCTACTGCTCACAAGTTTACCCATGAACTTGTGCTAATTTGACCTATTTTGGATGAAAGTGGATCGTGCATTGGCTTTGATTTCTTTGTCTTTCTGTTCTGTGTTTTTCTCCTAACTGCTTTCTTGTCCTTTATCTCATGTTGCCTTTCTCACTTTTGCTTTCGAAATCTCACTTCACTCTCTTCACACATTCTTTTATTCCTTCATTGTTCAATTCATCTATGGGTTTTGTATTCTCATTTGTTTTGTCTTATATTTTATTCTTTCATCCTGTATAGGCTTCCAACTTTCCTCATTGCTTTTTTTCTATTTTGTATCTTGGACTTTCTCTTGTCCAGAATATTTTCTTTTCTCATTCTTACTGTATCCTTTCTCTTATTCCAAATTCCATACATTCTTTATTTCCTCGTTCTTCTTTATGTTGTCCTTATTTTATCCTTTCTAACATTTTACTTGTTTTCATATTGTTCCTTTCACCACTCTTTTACTTCACTACTTTCTGGCATCAATACTTCATGTCTTCATTTTTTCTCAACGTTCTCACTTTATTCCCTGCTGTTTTGTTTCTCATCTCACTCTGACATTCTTTTTATTTCTTGGTTGATTATTTTCAGTGCAGTTCCCAATTTGATTTATTTATTTTAGGTGTTTCTTTTTACAAATTGGACAAAGATATCTTAATTTGTTAGGGGATGACTTTTGAATCAACAATAGAATGGGGCACCTAGAAGATGTGATAGCAATTTTAGATGCTGCCACTACGTTGTAAGCAGTGAACCCTGTCCTGGCACCATTGAGCTGTATATTATATCTGTTCTGCATCTTACCAGAGTAGCTGTTTGAGTTACATAAATCAAGAAGAGGAAACCGGACAAAAGGACCTACTTAAGAACTTGTGTTCAACAGAAGTAGAAAGACACTGAAAGGTGCAAAGACCAAAAATACATTTTTGAAAGCCCTGCATCTGTCCTTAGAGGGGACAATATCTGAGAGGAGCGTCTCGGCACTGCAAGAACTGTGAGGTATAAAGAGGACTGGACAATAAACCTTTGAGGTATTCTGAGTCTGCAGTGAAGGTGGCCACTTACACGTTTTTTATTGTATAGACTGCTTTGATTTTGTGTGTTATGTGATGTGTACAAAATAAGGTGTTGGAACATCTGTAAAGCAAGTCGGGATTAGGCCCTGATACAGTAAAAAAGAAAAAAGCACTGGTAAAGCCAATAAGTCTGACACAGGCTGGCAGTCTTTTGATTTTGCCAGTTCTTATTTTGTTTTCTTATTTTTGTTTTATAGTAGGGAGTGTTCTTTTTCTTACTCTCACCACCTTTCTTACATCTGTATTATTGTCTTCCACCACGTTTCAAACCTGGGTTGTTTGTGTTTGCCTTCAGAGATGACGTGGTCTGGCAGTTCAACTGGATGGTTCCCATGAGGAGCAGGGTCAAGACTGATTTGCCAAAGGCAAGGTCTTAACCGAGGTGGCATGGTGAGCAAAAGAACCATTAATGGGGATGCAACCCGCGTGAGTGCCAGTGGTTAGATTACTTGCAAGCACTCCTCCCATCACCTTTTGAGAGAACTTTACATGGACCAATTGTACGAAGCCTATATTTTCAATCCTAGAAACCCGCATAGCCATAAGTTGAAAACGTTGCTTCAGTATATTCATAAAGCTTTTGATATTTGGAGGGGAACTGAGGAAATCGTTTTGGCATCTGTTTTATCGCTCAACAACTGCAATTCTGACTTACAGATGGCACTTGAATGCAGAAATAAAAAAGACAATTGTATGAGAAAACGTATCTTAAGATCAGGACCAGAAACAGAGTTTCAATACTGTCTTATGCAAACCTGCTAAGTAAAATCAATCGCAATATGGTCGCTTTCATTCTAGGGCGGTGAGAGATAACTTGTCCTTGTTCTGCTTCTCTGGTTTGGTGGATGTGATTAGTCATGAGTGACATCTCGGATTGAGATTCCTGTGTGATAAAGTGTGGTTTCTGTATGGTAGAAGTATTATGTGGTCTTGCAGGGGTGCCTTACAGTGCAATACTGATAAAATATGCAAAGATGGAACCCGGGTACTCTCTCAGTAGACCTTCTCTCATTATACTCTCTAAGTATACCTTCTATCAGTCCTGGTGGAGTGACAAAGAGCATACAGACTACTTAGAGGAACAATTGTGAAGCTTTTCAAATCAGCAACATGGACATAAGTAATTGACACACATTGCGAGGATTTCAACACCACTTTAGAAAAGCTGCTCTAATTTTTATGTATTTTTAGATACAAAAATGAAATCAATACATACAGTATGACCGGAGCTATCAGTTTTCAAGCAATAAATAAATCAATACTTTGCAATATGAAAAACATTGTTACGTTCAGTGGGAAAAACATATATGCAGTTGATACTTTAAAGGGTGAATTCAATGGAACCCACTCAGAGTTAAGGTCTCTGAAGGTCTAAGATCAGTTCATAACAGCTAGCACAGTTTTACCTCTTTAAAGTGAATGAGGTGCAGAGGTGCACTTTCAGCTGTCAAACGGAGCTGTAAATCAGAATTGCGGGGTTGAAATAGTTACTTCAGCAAAATGGTACTTGCATGGGTGAGTTGAGAAAAACCCTTTAGAATTAAAGCAAGGAGCTGGTCCTGGACCAATCTAACTCGCTCAGGGGCTCGGGTGTAGAGGTGCTCTTGGCTACCCAAGCTGCTGAACAGGATCTGTGGCCAGAAGAACTGGTAGGTGTGGCAAGAAAGGGTAAAAAACAAATGCAAGGACTTTAAGATGGAGCCACAGGAGTGGTTGGTTCTTCGAGCGGATATATCCCTGCTCTCTAAGCATTCAATCAAGCAGGTTGTTATTGAACTACAAAACAACAAGCCTTGGTATCTTCAAGCACTCTGGTTAGAGAAATCTTTATCCGGAGGACTAGGGGAATGGTGTAGAAAGCTGAGCCTCACTGAGGGTTGGGACAACAGTTCCCAGAAGCCACCTACACAAGGACTTGGAGCAGCCATTTCAGGTGGCTTGGGGTGCAAGACTTTAAGGTTGTGGACTTTGCAGTTTGTGCCTGCCAACTGCAGGGGACTTGTTCCTCTAATTCAAGGGAGTTCTTGTGATGACTGGGGTTTGTAGAGGTGTTCACATTCCTTTGCTAACTGGACTCTTGCCTTGACAGAGTTGAAATCCAGCGGGTACAGGGTGGCTGCCACAGGTGCACCTCTCTTCGTGGTGTCCTGCTATGTTGTGTAACAGGTCTCTTGGTATCATGTCGAACCTGAGGTTCTAGTGTCTGGGGTGGTCCTTAAATCCTAGAATTAGGGAATGTTAGTGGGTGTGAGGCCTAATAGCCAATTAGAATCATGTCCTGTGGCTAATCCGCGTCAGTAGTAACAACATGCTAATGTTAGGGATGATTCACAGAACTAACTTAAGACAAAATCCTAAACTTACTGCTTTTGGTATTCACAGAAGTTAGGATTTTGGCTTAAGTTTGTCTTAAGACAAACTTAAGACAGGCTTAAGACAGACTTAGGACAGACTTAAGACAAAATCCTAACTTAAGTCTGTCTTAAGTCTGTCTTAAGACAAAATCCTAACTTTTGTGAATACCAAAAGTAGTAAGTTTAGGATTTTGTCTTAAGTTTGTTCCGTGAATCGGGCCCGTTGTAGGTCACTAAAGTTAGTCAGAACCTGTTTCAGCCTAAATTCAAGATTACCAGAACCATCCTCAGTGGTTCACCTCAGCTGCCAGCCCATGGAAGTGGGGTCAGCCTTGTGGAGGTGAATGCCTCCTGCATAGCGAATTTCCAGTCTGTCCATGAAATACAGAGCCTGGGGCAGGGGAAGGGTTTGTCCTCGTGCTGTGGACTGTTAGATTGACCAGTGTCATGAATGAAGCCTATGATGCTCACTGCATTGCCAGTTCAATTCACTAATCATCATGTGTGGGCGGAGGTGTCACCTCCTGCTCACACAGGTCCATTGTCTCTGACCTCTGGGAGCAACACAAACTTCCCCGCATGAGGTCAGGCTTATGTGTGGGCATCAAGTCTTCAGAAAAGTCAGCCAAGACATGGGAACACTGGTTAAATTAGGTGGGCACTTTCTGAAGTGTCACCTAAATAGACGCTGGTTAGACCTCAACACCACCAGTGTGTCAAGGATTAAAAAGCACACACTTGAAAGAAATCAGCTGTGCCATCATGGAGCTGGACATAGAGGTAATGTCCCAATGCCAGCCCATATTATCCGACGGGACACCAATCCTTTGTGGTGGAATTACGTTTAGAACACTACCACATGGCACTATTTTAATACTGATAAATATGATGTTGAGATACACCAAGATATATGTATATTACATTTCAACTTTGTAGACACACTATCATGAAACCTTAAACGAGGGATAAAGTTCACTGCACAAATCTAATTATTGTTATTGTCCGGTACACGATAAAGCTATCAAACTAGAAAAAACGGTTGCGACCTGACTGAGGTTTCGACATGGTCATATGGGTGCTGATCATTACAGCACACATATTATACTCAAGAATCGCAATGCTGTAATGTATAGAGAAATTGCAGGTTGTGTATTACTTTGGGTATGCATGAGAGTCCAAACAAATAGCTCTAGATTTCTTACAATGATTCCTTGGGAAATCAGGTTGGGCATGTCCTGAAGTTGCACAATCTATCTGCTACCTGGTTAGGGTTGGGGTACCAATAGTGCTCTGTGGGCTGGCAGGATTACAGGCAGCATATCCTGGGGGGGTGCATAGAATTAATCTGGCACAATCCTGTAGTTTATGTTGTCCAATATACACACAGTTTTTACTAGGAAGTATAAAGCCGTATGACAATATTGGAACATCTTAGAACCTACATTTGCTATTACTCAAGTTTACATTTTCCTACTTTCCGTTCTTGATGGCTGATCCTCACTTTTCCTTTCCCTTCGTATATGTAATATCTATCCTTGCACTCCATTTCTTTTCCATACTTTTAGTTTTTTTCTAATTAGTTTTTCTCCCTAAATTTCTCCTTGCCAATCTTTAAGGGTAGCTCGCTTTCCTCTTTCTGCAATAGATTTCTTATTTTTACTATCAAATGTGTCCACAGCCATCCTCCTAAGCATATGGTCTCTCCAAATGCCCTCTATACTCCATCTTGTCTTCTTTGCTCTGCTGCATAAGTTCTCCTAGATGAGATAAATGAATAATCGTCTATTTTCTGTGAGCCCTAGTCATAGCATTGTATTATAAAAGCAAATCATGAATTAAATTAAAATAAGATGATTTTAATCAAGCCCTAGTCATAGCCTCTCTATTATAAAAGCAAATCATGAATTAAATTAAAATAAGATGATTTTAATCAAGGGAATATATATATATATTGGGGACATGTAGTTGGCCCAAAATAGGGATCGCACCTGCATACATGTATTGTTATGGCCACAGTTGAAATATAATTGGCTTGTTGAAATTTCTTCTACAGTAAGGTGCTTATCGTATTCCGATATTGATCCTGGGTTGTCGATATAATCGAGATTTCCCTTTTGTACTTACGGTGGTTATTAATCTTCCCATTGTCTACTCTAACCCAGCGAATACCACTTTGTATATATATTTGTATCACTTGTTTGGGATGGGGGGCGCACATACACAGGAACTGCCTACTCCGTTGTATGTCATACCACCGACATATTCATAATTACAACATTTGAGATTGTCGCCCTTAAAGTAAGGAACATTATCTTTTATAGCTCTTAGTTTAGATGCAGAATTACAATGGGGTACATTACCCCGTCGTGGCACTGGAATTGTTCTGTGTAGAATGTGACGTGTTGATTGCGTCTATGATATACAATTTATTAGCTTCATAAAACTATTCAAGTATTAGAATTCATTCCATGCTCATATTGTGAAATAATATTTCCTTCCAGCTGTTATATGCAGAAATCTGTTTACGTACATTAATGTTGCCAAAGCTGTTCCATTTTACACAGCATGACTCACTTTTGGATTTCTGTTCCGATTATGATTGCTTTAATTATAAGTTATTCATTTCAATTCATTTGTATTCACAATTGAGCTCTAAATTTGGAATGGATCCAGCGCGTCGATTAGCTTAGTAGTATTTCTTCCATGTTAATTACAGGCTTACAGAACGATTGCATTGGCGATTCAAATGTGATTTTATTGCACTCATTTTCTGCATCTTCACAAATTTTCAATTGCTTTATTTACAAGTATTGAGGACATTAGACAATCGTTTTTGCAATTGCAGTCTATTGTTTTGTATTTGTTCCAAACGATAGTATCTTGTTCATGTTCATGAATCAAGAGGTGTATTTCTATAGGAGATAGAGCGCACTTCCTCAACTTGATAAAGGCATTGCCGAAACGCGTTGTTGTTTGTGTACACAAATAAAATCTGTGTACTGTCCTCTGGTCCTCTGGTGTGCTGCTGGACTTCTTCGTGGGGTTTCCTGCTTTGTTCCTGCTTTCTGCAATATCTCTCTATATATATATATATATATATATATATATATATATATATATATATATATATATATATATATTATCTACTTGTATATATATTATCTATAGGCGGTCGCCAGTAGATAGTTATAGTTAGGACCGTGTTTCCATAGGAAATCCGCAACATTCTATTTGGAATAACTTTGGTGCCGGTTGACGAATCCTCGCGAAAATTTCAACATAGGTGGGGCGCTCCGCTCCGCTCCTACCCTGAAAGTCTCGGGGGGATTCGTCAAGCGGGGGCTGAGGAAAAAGGGGGGTCCCAAAACGCGTTTTCCCCATGCAATTTTCCATAGGGACCTTTAGTCCAAGGTACAGCCCGAATGGCTGAACAGAATTACTTGAAATTTGGCAGAGAGGTAGTCCTCAGCTCAGGGAAGTGCCTTTTGCAGGTGTCTATCTATTCAGTAGTTCCTGAGAAAATCAAAAGTAAAATCATATATATATGTGGGCGGAGCCTAACCACACATCTCATCCTGAGATCTGATTGGCTGTCAGCACTTCATCCAAGAAGTGTTGGCAGCCATCTTGGGACCAATATACATGATAGCACCTCATTAAAAAGCATTGCAGTTAATAGTAGGTTTTAAGACTTTAGTTACATTATAAATCATTTGTTGATGGTACCATACTCATTTTAGGAATTGTGGTATGTTCTAAGGTGATTTCACCATGTGAAAAAGCCTTCTGCTGGGATATCATGATTGAGAGAAAAATATTTTCTCATGCTTTTCCCACAGAGGTTTGGAAGGTGATCTATAAGCTAAACTGAGAGCTTATTTTCTGCAAATTCACATTATCTTTCTCAGTCATGTGAGAATGAAGTCTGACATTCTCAGTAAAACATGTACATCCAACAAGGGCAGAGACTGTCAGTTGATTCCTTTGTGTTCTACTGCAGCTTCCCAGAGTGTTCGAAAGAACAACTAGAGCGCTAACAGTCCTACTTATGATAAACGTATGGCACACCTGAAGCCATCTTGCTTGGATTAAAGTGGTAACTCTTAAAACATTTAATTTAAAAAGGAACAAAATGAGGGGGTTCATTTTTCCATAACAAGTATGATTAGTGCTGCAGAAAGAAAAACTAGGGCACATTTTGACTTCTGAAATCCTCTTTTATTTCATTAAAAAATTCTGACATGTAGACTGAAACATGCACTTTCAATACCAGCAGCAGTTTTCCCTGGTGAGCAGTAGCTTTACTACAGTGATCTAATGAGCAAAAAGAGTGCTAACATTCTGAATTTATGGCAATTGTGTGACACACCTGAATGCCTTCTTGATGGAATCAAAGTAAAAAACTGAAAGTATTTCCTACTGAGGAGACTGCAGTAAATGAGGAAATTAGGAAACTTCATAACAAATAAGTCTCCCAAGATGGCCACCAGAGACAAAAGAGCCCAAATGTAGCCCAAATATCACCCAGATGTAGCCCAAGTATAGCCCAATAACAGAATGTCCCAGAGTGTTCTTAAAAACAACTAGAGCGCTTACTGTCTTCATTATGACAAAAGTATGGCACACCTGAAGCCATCTTGATTGGAATAAACTGGTAACAATTAAAACATTTAATTTAAAAAGGAACACAATGAGGGGGTTCATTTTGCCATAGAAATTATGATTAATGCTGAAGAAAGAAAATGAGGGCACATTTTGAGTGACTTCTCAAATCCTCTTCTATTTCATTAAAAAATTCTGACATGCAGACTGAAACATGCACTTTTAATACCAGGAGCAGACTTCCATGGTGAACAGTAGTTTTACTACAGTGATCTAATGAGCAACTAGAGTGCTAACTTTCAGAATTTACGGCAAATGTGCGACATATCTGAATACCTTCATGATGGAATCAAAGTAAAAAACTGAAAGCATTTCCTGCTGAGGAGACTGCAGTACATGAGGAAATTAGGAAACTTCATAACAAATAAATCTCCCAAGATGGCCACCAGAGAGAAAAGAGCCCAAATGTAGCCCAAAATCACCCAGATGTAGCCCAAATATAGCCCAATGACAGAAGTGTGCAAAACACTTATTATTTTGTGTTTTTGCAGTGTTATATAGTGCAGACTTGTCAGGTATTGGAGTGCTTTACATGAGCATTGGTTACATCACACAAGAACAAATTCATTTTGGTTGTAGACATGGGGAGACTAAGTGATTTGACCAGAATCACAGAATGTCGAGCTGAAGCAGAAACTCCAACCTGGTTCCCCAGTTGCAAAGTCTGCAGTTCTGGAAGTAACACCACATCCTCTCCCCTAAGTGCAACATTTAATCAAGTGGTCAACTGGATAAAAAAACATAAAGATAACAAATAATTTAAAAGTGCTTTGTCGCTATTTGAAAACTCAGAAAATATGTCCTTATTTTAGTCTTTTAGAGCACTAACCATAATTTTGATGCCAATAAGACCCTCTCATATATGTAATTTCTAAAGGAAATGCTCTAGGTATTACAGTTTTGATTACATCAAGATGACGTCAGGCGTTCCACACTTTTGTAATAAATATAGAATGTTAGCAATCTAGTTGTTCATTAAGATACTGTTGAGAGGCAGAGGCCAGGGGCACGGACTCTGAAAATTGATGGCAGGTAGGAGGGTGCAAAGGCAACAATTTAACCACACTGAGCAGGCAGGAAGGGCCGTGGCAGCACAACAGACTATGGAGGGCAGTGGAAAGGGGGGCAGGGGCAACAAACCAACAATACAGGACTTGCAAGAGAGGCTGTGGCAATGTAATAGACCATTGTGGGCAGAAGGAAGAGGCAATGGTAGTACAACCATACATGCCAACAGACCCGATTCAGCCAGGAAACGTCCAATGTTTTTAAGCTCAAATGGGCTTTATTTGATCTGTCTCCTGTCTACAATCTCCTCTTTTTCAATGTAACTCAAAGGGGAAAATCAATACCCCAGTTTTTTTTTCAAAATCTCCCTCTTACCAAGTTCAAAATGTTCGCAAGTATGGTACATTGGATCATGGAAGGAAATGGGGTAGGGACATGGACTTGGATAACAGAGGACAGGAGGGACATGGAGAGGTGCACCAAACTGACCCTGCAGGGCAGGCATCAGGGTTTGCAGCAGCACAATACACCACACAGGGCATGCGGGACGGGAATGCAGCACAACAATCCATAGAAAGCAATAGGGAGGGGACAGGACCATGCACATGGACAACAGAGAACAGAGGGGCAAGAGGCAATGGTAGCTAGCTGACCATAATGGACAGACAGGAGAGAAAGCTACAGCATAACAGACCATAAAGGGCAGGAGGGACGGATCAGGGGCATTACAATGGAACAAACAAGCCAGGAGGGAGGGAGTAGGGGTATGCACCTGTAAACAGAGGGCTGGGGGCAAGGGGGCAGGGCAGGAGCAGCAAGATAGCCATGGAGGTCAGGCAGGATGGGCACTAGAAGCAAGACACACCATGAAGAGCAACAGTGAGACTGTGATGGCATACACACAGACCATGGAGGGAAGGTGGGAGGGGTCAGGGGCAGCTAACTGACCACACAGGGAAGGTGGGAGGGGTCATGGCAGCACAGAAGACCATGCATGGCAAGTGGGGGGGTTAATGGCAGCACAATGGCTATGATGGGCAAGAAGGAGGGTGCAGGGGCATGCACAAAGGACAATGGAGGATAGAAGGGAGGGTCAGGACCTGTGCACAGACAAGAAAGTTCAGGGGAAGGGGCCTCACAACAGACCGCACGTGGCAGGCAGGAGGAGCAGTTGCAGCACAACAGACCAGGGAGGGCAGAAGGGTGTGGCAGTACAATGGACCATGTAGGACAGGAGGAAGAGGATAGGTGCATGGCATGTGGACAGGCAGGGTGGAGGTGGCAGGGACAGGTTACAGTCATCTGACAATGCTAGGCAGGTGGGAGGGGAGTGGCAGCTCAACAGAACACTCAGAGTAGATAGGAGTGGCAGGTCCATGGAACATGGTGGGCAAAAAGGATGGAGCAGGGGCATGCACAAAGACATCGGAGGGCAGGGGGAAGGAGAATAGGGGCAGCAAGCTAAGCACAGAGTTTAAGCAGGAGGTCAATGATGGGGCATAGAATTGGGCAATGGAGGGCAGGAGGAGGGGACTGGTACATCATACTAAATTGAGGGCAGTGGCAGCACATCAGACCATGCATGGCAGGAGGGAGGAGGCTAGTCCATGGATTCACACAACAGAGGATAGGGAGGAGGGGGATGGGGCAGCAAGCTAACTGTTCAGAGAAGGCGGGTATTAGGAACTTTATTGCTTTTAAAACGTGTGTCTGTGCGAACTACTTAAAATATGAACAAGTATGCAGCATAATCTCACTTTTATTCAGGAAGAAGAGAACGTTTGTGACTGTGACTCCGGGCTCACTTGGCAGAAACACCCCCTGACCCTCCACCCCCTATCGCAAAATGTAATGCCCGTGAAAAGGGTAGGTGAACACAGTGTTATATAGAACATAGTCCTGAGAGCACGATTGAAAATGAAAACTAGATATAGTGTATGGTATAAACTATGCACCAAAAAGTGTGATATAAGATGAACCGGGCGTGAAATATAATATGCAATACATTGTGCGCAATGACAGATTCATTGGAGAGCGCGAGATAGCACAGGCACTAGCGCGTGCTATGCGATGTGCGCCTTGGAGTGTAATATGCACAGGGCAGTGTTGTGTAACCTAACTAGTCTCTAAAGTTGTAATATAAAATATGTGCTGGGGAGTGTAACGTTGTATATGCACTGTGACAAAGATATGGATCCCAGATTGTAATATGTATGGCATAGCACTGTGCGTTATAACATAGGCATTGAGGAAGGCACGTTAGATGGGGCAATAAAACCAGTGTGAAGACAAGTGTGGCATGACATATTCACGGGGTGGTGTTACAGTGCACATGGGCTAGAGAGTGTCATAGCATATGCACTAGCTGGTGGAATACAACACAGAGGTGTGTGGCACTCGGCAGGCAATGGTGGGTGTAACACAGCATTGGGCTCTGCCAGGAGCGCGCTGTGACTCTCAAGTGATGTTCGTCCCCTTTCCAGAGAGTTAAATAAAAAGTATTACACATCCGGCAGTGGATGTGTGTTTTATTAACCGTGAGGGGGGTTTCTTACATAGTTTTGGTCGAATTTTTGTCGAATCCCCTTTGAATGGCTTGGTGTGCATGTGTATTAAATGTGCCCGTCAATAGCTACCCATGTTTGTATAAATAAACGACAAGGGCTTCACTAGTGGTGTAAATACATTCCACGTGGTTTCATTGTATGCATAGTCGCCTTTTAATGAATATCACTCAAATCGTCATGGTGATAGGTACGTACGGTTTGTCCAGCATGTCCTAGGTGTGTCTATAAATATATATTTTTTTTAAATAATAAAAAACAGTGGCCGGCCCTGGGGATTGGGGTCAAAAAAATATAATTAGGAGACAGGCCCTGGGGGATGGGGTCATCAGGGCCAATAAATTAGAATAAGAAGGGGAACCACACAGCCCCCCTTCTTAAAAAATTAAAATAAATAAAAGACTGGCATCTTGCCGGAGGCCACGCCTCCTCCTTGCAGCACTCTACAAACGCGCCCCCTGGCGAGTTGTAAGTTGGGGAATTAATTCCTCTTCAATACTGAGGGTCCCTGGGGGCCAACTAGCCCAACAGGCATCTCCAGTATGCGCCAGGGAGCTGCGCCGCAGACAGGTGTTCTGAGGCCAAGCCCCTTTTTACAACTCTCTGCAATGCAGCTCTGTGGCGCTTACTGGAGGTACCTAGTGGTCTAGTTTGACCCTAGGGACCCTTAGGATTCAAGGGGACTTAATCTCTCAACTTAGAACAGCCACAGGGCGTGTTTACACAGTGGTGAAGGGAGGGGACGGGGCCTGAGGTGACGTGTGCAAACACGCACTATGGCACGTTTTAAATTGGGGATATAATTTTCCTTCAATACTGAGGGCCCCTGTGGGCTAACTAGCCCACCAAGTGCTTCCAGTAAGCGCCACTGAGCTGCATTGCAGAGAGGTGGTCCAGGCTGTGCCACTTTTTACACCTCTCTGCAACGCAGCTCTGTGGCACTTACTGGAGGTACCTAGTGGGCTAGTTGGACCCTAGGCACCCTCAGGATTCAAATGAACTTAATCTCCCAACTAAAAATGGACACAGGGCGTGTTTACACAGTGGTGAAGGGAGGGGACGGGGCCTGAGTTAACGTGTGCAAAAACGCCCTGGGCCTGTTTTAAGAGGTAGTTTTAATCCCCCTGCCCTATTATATACTAGGGGCTTACAGAGGAGGTCATGCTAATCACAGGGGGACCCCAACGCATAATGTTCCCTACTGTATGTAGGTGTTTTCACTGTATTCTAAGTGTCTTTTAACATAGCACTGGCTCTAGGACTGGTTAGTCAGACTCAGTTACCACCAGTATCCGTCTGAAAAAGTTGAGGGTACAGGATGATTTTGCAACAAGGATTCTTTCTGCTCTTCTTTTTGTTCTTTCTGCACGTTATCCTTCTTCCTGCACTTTTCTTCGTCTTTGAGGACTTCTGTTGCTTCTTTCTGCACTTCTTTTTTTTCTTTCTGTGCATTTTTTCTTCTTTCTTCACATGTCCTATCTCTGTAGGCATAGTTAGAAATTAGCATTTAAAAAACCTTTGAAATTCACGGAAAAAAACATAGGTTTCAGGCACGTTATAGTTAGGAATTAGCATTTAAAAAATGGACTTTTCACTTGTACAAAACCATTGAAATTCCCCCGTTATAGTTAGTTCAGCTAACTATAACTCGCGCGCCCGCAATGCACTGCTGATGACGTCACATATTACATCACTCATGACATGGTCAGTGACATCACTCATGACATCACTGATGACATCTCAAATGACATCACTGATGACATCATCCTTGTGATAGAGTGGCAGACCTCCTCTCACTCTACTATAACCTTTGATACACACATTCAAAAATAGAGACTAAAATTTTCAAAACAATGGACATACCAATACCAGTTACAACAACCTCTTCAGTAATTCTAAGATCCACATACACATCCACTCATTCACCAACAGTCCTATACAGTCACTCATACATGTACTCACTCATCATATGTACTCATACACCTATACATCCTGTTACACAATGCCACTCATCCATAGAGTTACTCACACACATAGTCACTCATGCTAATAAAGAATCAAACATACATTTACTTGCATATACAGTTAACACACACCACCACACTTACTTCTACGGAAACTTACACATACTGAAATCTAAATTTAGGACTACTAAATTGAGAAAAATCCTAATTTTAAGACTTTCGGTATTCACAGAAGGCATTTAGGAGTCCTAAATTTAGGAGTCCTAACTATACTACTACTAAACTGAGAAAAATCCTAATTTTAAGACTTTCGGCATTCACAGAAGGCATTTAGGAGTCCTAAAGTTAGGACTCCTAACTTCTGTGAATACCGAAATGAGTAAGTGCCTTCTGTGAATACCAAAATGAGTAAGTGCCTTCTGTGAATACCAAAATGGTAGTAAGTTTAGGATTTTGTCTTAAGTTAGTTCTGTGAATCGGGCCCTTAGTCTTTTAAACAATCACTTATAGAAACACATACTTATTCATACAGGAACTCTTTCAATCTCTCACTCTCACATATACTCACTTATAAACACCAATAGTCACATATACTAGTTTAAAACATATGTAGTTACTCATAAAGACACTATTGAGACATTCATTCACTCACTAACACACCCATACACACACTCATCCACCCATACAGTCCTGCACACATGCTGTCTTAGACACATACAAACAGTGAGTCACTCATTCATGCACCTATGCACTAGGTAATACCCCCCACCGAACCATGCAGACACTCAGACTGATACTCAAAACACCAACTAATAACCTATATAGACACTGTAGGACCTGGGGTCACCAGGCCCTATGGGGCGGTAACGTGACAAGAGCGGTCGGGCCACCAAAGGTCTGTGTGTTAAGCAACCATGCACCACGCACCTCTCATGGACGGGAGACACACGCGACAAGTGACGCCACACAGGTTAAATTATGCAAATACTTCAAGTTTATCCAAGTAAAGCCAGATAGATGCAGTTCATGAGATATCAGTGCAATGCGTGCGATGTAATACAATCCATCAAGGTATACAGGCCAGACATGAGATGTAACGGCAGTTCAGAATCTATACATTCACTTCATGAATATGGCGAGGCACGCTTCACTTATACCAGCGCGGGACTCCCTAGGAGGGTTAACTACCTGTAGGGCCCTGGGGGTGATTATCGCGCTGTGCGCGTTAAGCAAGGTCTATCTCTGAACGGGGCATCTAGCACCGGGCAATACTCGTGAGGGGTGACACTGGATACTTCAACACGGAGCCTGTAGAACAAAGCGCTCCTCGTAATCAATGGCACTTAATACTTTGAAGCAGAGCAGGTAAAATAAAGCGCTACTCGTAATCAATGACATGTAATACTTTCAAGCAGAGCAGGTAAAATAAAGCGCTACTCGTAATCAATGACATGTAATACTTTCAAGCAGAGCAGGTAAAATAAAGCGCTACTCGTAATCAATGACATGTAATACTTTCAAGCAGAGCATGTAAAATAAAGCGCTACTCGTAATCAATGACATGTAATACTTTCAAGCAGAGCATGTAAAATAAAGCGCTACTCGTAATCACTGACTCTTGGTACTTTGAAGCGGAGCATATAAATCCAAGCACTCCTCGTAATCACTGATAGTCAGTACTTTAGGACGGAGCTTCCAGCGGGGAGCGCAACGGGACTTGAGGAGCGAGTCTCCAGGCTCCGGTGCAGTTCGTAGGGCACCGCGCTTCAGTACCGCTCGAGGGGGGCACACGGAAAGGATCCCTCGGCGGGGTCTCTCCGTCGCGAAGGCAGGGGGGGACTCCCACGGAGGGGGAACCCGGGCTAAGAGTGCGGTGCGGCTCCCAACCAGCAGGGGGCGCACCGGGGACGATCCCAGCCTCCGGGCTTACCTCGATCTCGGCGTCAGCAGGCTTCCGCTACCCACGATGATGGGGGAACTCGGCCCCGGCCTCGCACACCTCCTCACGCAGCTGCGACGGCAGCGACGGGGCCCCGGGCTTCTCCGCAGGCCTCGTGACACGGCAGGGCACTTCTCCTGGCCTCCAGGCCGCGGCGGTGAGCGCGCTGGCTTCGTCGTCACAGGGGGGTCTCAAATTAAGGATGGGGGTTCTGTGCTCAGCGGAGCACGCTGCCGGGGGTCCCAGACCAGGGCAGGGAGCGCAGGGGTCACAGCGCTAATACCTGGTCGATCCCCGGTGGTTCTCCAGTCGGCTTTGCATTCAGGGTTCAGGGGTCAGTCTGGACACGCAGTCTCAGTGCTTGGTGAATAGGTTTTAGAGTTCAGTCTGGACACGCAGTCTCAGTGCTTGGTGAATAGGTTTTAGAGTTCAGTCTGGACACGCAATCTCAGCATTCAGTTTTGATTCTCAGCTGTTAGATGAAGTCTGGTTGGCGCAGATGTATCTGGTGCCCTTAAGGGTTTCTGTTACAGGGGGTTAGGAATGGAGAGGGCAACTAGATCCTTCCTAGTCAGGCTGGGCAGAGATTCTCTGGGTCCTCCTACTGCTGGGCAAGATCAGTGGGTTTCACAGGGTCCCTCACTCACTTAAGAGGCAGCACCTAAATCCTGTCACTCTCAGAGGCATAAGTCCCTGGCTAGGCCCTACCGCCTACACTCCTGGTGGATTCTTCCAGCTCTGCTTCACCCCAATGGCCAACTCACTACAAAAGTTTCCCTCCCTCTCTTAAGTAGCCCTAGGTCAGGTGACCTCTAGCCAAGGCGGCAAAAGAAAAACCACACCTCCCTTCTAGAAGGTTCCAGCACATTCCAGGAGCTTCCCCACTCTACCTATGGGACAAAAAGGCGGGCTGGAGTCGCAACATTGTTGTGGGGTTCCAGCCAGCTCCTGGCAGCTAGGGTGCTACTAGAACAGGCCACTCTGCAGTAGCAGGGGGCCTGTGGCAGCCATCTTGGGTGAAGGGAGCACCTGCACCTTAACACTGTAAAAACGAAAAAATTCAGGGAAAAAGGGCCAAGTCCAACATAACCCCCTTCCAGCCAAAAGCCAGGGTAGACCGATCAATGCCTTGATGGTCTTCCCTGCTTGGGGCGAGAAAAGGTGGACGCAGGCCCGCAACTGCAGATTCTCTTCCACGCTGGAACCCGATGGTTCCCTCTCAATCCTTCCTGGACCAACGAAACCACCCCACTGGGGCTCCCTAGCTAGTTGTGGCCAGGACCGGCCCCTGGGCCATCCAGATGTCTCTGGCCCTCGTGGTCTCGCAGAGTGGGGGGCAGTAGCCCCAGGCCTGTGGTGCCCGTTGACCACTCTCCTACTCTTCCTTGCAGTCCTAAACTGCCTCTGGTCCTTCCACCTGGGGTCCGCACCCTCAGGCTGACCAGCCTTCAGGGGCGAGGCTCTCCTCCCCCTAACTGTCCTTCTGGGGTTCCTCACCCTACCCTGCGAGGCCCCCTCAGACCACCACTGTCTCCTCAGTACAGGGCCTTGACCCTTCAACTGCTTTCTCAACCTAGGGTCTAAACCCTTAGCCTGAGCCGGTGCCCGAGGCGAGACTTTCCTCCCTCTGGACCCCCTCCCAGAGTTCCGCACCCTCCCACCTGGAAAGGTACCCCTGGAAGTCACTTCTGGGGGGCCACTGTTAACAGGTGCCCCACCCGCCATGTCAGGCAACCCCTGAACCTGGCACCCCAGCCCAGGATCTAAACCCTGAAACTGGGCCAACCCCAGAACCTCAGGCTCGCTGGTTACAGTCGCCCTGGGTCCTCCTGACACTAGGGGTCCCTTTCCTCGGGCGGCACATCGGGACAGCCTAGGCTCCCAACCTGGGGCTCCCTTGCGGAACTCTCCAGGCCCTGAGACTGCGGTTGGGGCACCTCGGGACACCTCCCTGTCTCACTCCTTCCTATGGATAGGTCGTTAGGCCCTACAACCCTCTCTCCCTGGGACCTAGCTGGGCTATCTGCCACCTCCCCCACCTCGCTGGGTTGGAAGAGCCCTGCACCACCCCCTTCAGGGTCACCCACCAATGCCTCCTCAGACACCCTGGTGATGTCATCCTGGGGTAAATAAAATTCTAGCTCCTGTGGAGCTTTCGGTATGCTGCCACCAGTGTCCTCACTGGACACATCCATCTGGAGGCCACGCAGCTCCAACTCCTTCATTCGAAGCTCGTGCGCCATCCTCATTTCCTCCATTGCCCATTTCTTGTTCTCTCTTTCCCTTTCTCTTTCATGTTCTAATTTCGCCATTTCCTTTTCATGTTCCAATTTTGCTAATCCCTTTTCTTGTTCCAATCTGGCCAGCTCCCACTTTAACTGCCTCTCCTCCCTCCTGTCCTCATACTCCTTCGGAGACGCGCTCCTACTAGACCCTGTCCTACTACTGGCCCCAGAACGTCTCCCTGGGGTCACATTTTCAGACACATCTACATTTATTATGTCGATCACTTCTTGGGCGCTCTCCTCCTGAGGTGCATCTGGCGCCTCCTGTCCCTCATCCCCTCTCCCTTCTGGGTGGGCCTCTACCCATGCCCTAATGGCGGTGCGGAGTTCCGGTCCTTTGGCCTTCCGCATCCCAGGCACCCCCATCCCCTGCCCGAACTCCCTTAGTTGCCAGAGACGTTTTAATGCATGGGCTAAGTGGGCTCTGGCCCAGGGCCCCAGCCTTTCAGGGGGCCCCCTGACAGTCATCTCCATTATCCAGACTTTTGCCTTAATGACCTGAATTTCTTAAACAGATTGTTTTAAATACTATTTTCCTTTACTTTATTTTTTATGTAGCTGGTGTGTGAGAGTCTAGTACAGCCATTTTGCAGAGAAATGTTGTGTTTATGTTTCATGCAATATACATCAAAAAAGTTTCTTTTAGATCAAAACAAGGCCTAACATATAAGAAATGGGAGGGCATCACAGGGATTATTTGCAGTAATATTGGTGAGCTGCTGGTGTGTTACAATATTTAAAACACACATAACTATCCCTGAATATTGGATGTAAACACATTTAGGGCCTTATTTATGAGAAGTGATGTATCGCTGTGTGAAAACAGGGATGCGTCAATTCTTAGTGCGCCCTCCTTGCGACATGATGGTTGCATCATAGTTACTGTATGACGCATCATGTCGCAAGGAGATACAGAGACGTCAGTATTTCTGACATATCTGTAAGCGCAACAGTGATGCATTGCTGGGGTGTGTTTGAAAATAGACACAAATCCAGCGATGTGTCTTTTCACATGGGGCAGCCCCATGTGAAAGGGCCTGCATCAGTCTTATGCCTGCTGTGAAGCAGGGGTAAGATATTGACGCAATAGTGTCCTAGAAGCAGCGCACTGAGTTCTCATAGATTTCAATGCGCCACTTCTACAAGGCTTCTTGCGGGGTAACACCCACCCTGCATACATTATACCTGGCGCAGGTATAATACGGTGCAGGGGTTAACAAAGGGACGCATCTGCCTAGATGCGTCACTTTGTAAATAGTGTGCAACATGGCACATTTTTTACGCTGCCGGTGCGTCACAAAAAGTGACGCACCAGCAGCATAAAAGTGAAGTAAGGCCTCACAAATAAGGCCCTCAGAATTTGGACGAGCGTTCCTTTGCACTGTCAGGGACCTAATTAAATTGTGTATTTAATAAAGCACACAGGCACTCATACTAGAGTGTCCTGGCGCGTGACAGCAGGAGGAAAACATTCATAAAAGACCCATCAGTTATTAAAAAGCTAGGTTTTTATGTTCTACCTGAAAGAGAGTAGGTCTGTGGTTAGTCTCAGAAACTCAGGGAGTCTTTTCCACAATTTTGCACCTAGAAAGCCGAGGGATCTGCCCCCAGTGTGGGCACGGCATATTTTAGGCACGATGGCCCGGTTGGCATTGGAAGATCTTAGGGGTCTAGATGTTGTTTAGCGATTAACGCACTTATTTAGTTAGCTGGCTCCTAAGCCATGGAAAGCTTTAAAGAAGATGGTCATCGCTTTGAAGTCGATCTGTTCTTTTATGCGAAGCCAGTGTAGAGACTTAAGAATAGGGGTCATACTAGATCTGGGTTTAGGTCTCAGGATGGCTCTGGCTGCTGCGTTTTGTACCACTTGTAGGCGCTGGATTATGGATTTGGGAAGACCGAGGTACAAGCTGATGACATAGTCAAGCTTTGATGTCATCAGAGCCTGCACCACAACCTTTCTACTCTCAAGTGGTAACAGTGGCAGGAATTTTGTTGGCATCCGGAGCATGCCAAAGCAAGCGCAAGTTAGATTTTGGATTTGAAAGCGCATGGAGAGTGTCTTGTCTATGACAATTCCTAAGTTTTTGACTTTCTCCTTTTCTGCGGGCGGGGGTGGCTGATCTTTTCATCACCAAGAGCATTTCTGTATTACCAAAGAAAACAACTTCAGTTTTGTCAGGATTGCACTTCAGCGGGTTGATCTTAAGCCAGTTAAAAACCTTTGTGAGGAAAGACCTAATAATTGCCCGTCAAAGCTGGTTCCTTTTTCACATGTAAAACTCAGCTGAGTGTCATCAGCACAGGAAACAATTTTGACGCCCTCTTCCTCTACCAGAAGCTCAAGGGGAGATAGATATATATTAAAAAGGGTAGGACTGAAAATGGAGCCCTGAGAGACACCTACATTCATGGCCGGAACCGGAGATAAGAAAGGGGGGAGCCAGATGTCCTGAGATCTATTTGCCAAGAAGGATGACATCCGTGTTAAGGCAGCCCTCCCCAGGCCACTGTTAGCCAGTCTCTCCAGGAGCCTCTCATGTGGGACTGTATTGAAGGCCGCCGACAGACCGAGCAGTATCAGAACAGCCTTGCCTCCCTGGTCCAGCTTATCCTAGAGAAATTCAGTCACTTCCAGCAAAGCGGACCCCGTACTGTAATTAGCCCTAAAACCAGATTGGGATTCAGGAAGGAGCTTCCCATCTTCAATGTGTTTTTGGAGGGCCTTGTTTACATGCTGCTCTAATACTTTGGAGAGGGCAGGAAGAAGGGAGATTGGCCTGTAATTGGCAGGGTCCGTCGGTTTGGCGTCAGCCTTTTTTATCAGTGGAAGAATCTTAGCATTCTTCCAAAATTTCAGCATGTTGCCTGAGGAGAGGGCAGCATTAAAGAGCTCGTTAACATGGGGTTTATGGTGGGAGCTAATAGGTTCAGGATATTTGCTGGACATGGGTCAGTAGGAGAGCCAGACTTAATGCTTTGGCGAAGGGTCGGTGATTCTTCAAGCTGAAACTCAGGGAAAGCTAGTAAAGATGGAGGATCCAAGAGGTGAAATTTGTTATTAGAACTAAGGTAGAAGGTCAGTTCTTCCTCTGAGATGTTAGTGAATGCTTGTTTGATCACGAGAGAGCTTTTTGTGGAAGAATTGAGCTATTTGCTTAGACCATTCTTCTGTGCATGGCCCTTTCTTTGTCCCGGCTTTCGGGGCGGTAAAGGATTTAAACTATGCTAAAGATTTCCTTACTCTTATTTTGGGCATTTTCTATCTTGGTTTGAAACAAGTTTTTCTTGGCTGCCTTCACGAGAATGTAATGAGCTTTTAAGGTGTCTTTATACACCTTCCTGTCCTAAGGTACATAGGATTTACGCCATTTCCGTTCCATTTTTCTACAATTGTTTTTGCTACATCTAAGGGAACCGTAAAACTATGGAGCTGGTGGGGCCCACCTCTTTGAGGAGTGGGAAACAACCGGTACCGCTGCACCGATGTTGGTTCGGAGCCATGAATCTATTGAGAGGGCGTCCGAGTCGGGGCAGCCAGACAGCTCCCGTGAGGAATAACCGAGGGCGTCTGCTAACATCGGGATGGATATTTTATGGAATGTCCTGTAATTAGGGACCCTTTGCCCTGCGTTAGCCCGAGTGGCAGTGGCAGAGTTGGGAATGACGAATTTTAATAGGTGGTGGTCAGACCAGGTAATGAGAAGAAGTAAACTTACTGATATGTCAAAGTTGTGAAAATTTGGTCGAGGGTATGGCCCTTCTCATGGGTGGCTGAAGAAATACATGGAAACATGTTGCAGGCCTGCAGCGTCTCCAATAAGGGAAATTGTTTGAGGGTCTTTTCTATTATCCATATGTATATTGAGATCTCCCACAACAAGGCAGTTGTTGTATTTTAAGGCCAGGGAGGTGGTGGATGTATTAAGCGTAGTAATAACATTTCCAATTGCACTGGGAGGTCTGTAAATCAGAAAAACAGCTATGCTATGATGGGGGGATAAAGGTTCAGCGGAAGCCTAAGGACTCTGCACCCTCAATGTTTTCCATCGGGATGGGAGAGCAGTCTAGTTTTTTATTGTAAATTATGGGGACACCGCCCCCCTTCCCACTCGGTCGTTCCCTCCTAAGGATTTTATAACCCGTAGGGATGACGGAGGTGATAGTAGGGTTGGTGGCTTCAGACAGCCAGGTCTCAGTGAGAAATAAGAGATCAGGCAGTTCGTCTAAAAGTAGGTCACAAATGTGTGGTTCATGCATTTGCATGAAGCGACAATTTAAAAGGGTGGCCTTTAAGTCCTCTGTTTTCTTATTGTTTTTACACTTATTGTTGCGTGGGAGGATCTTGGGTACACGTTTCCTTGGCTGGAGGAGACCAGTTGCCCTTATTGCATTGAAAATCTACCTCTAAGCTCGGATCAGCTGCTGTACACTGACATAATGGTAGCCGCCTAAGGCTAAGCGCTTTTTCCCTAATGTAATATAGTGGAAGAAACTCACCGGGGGGGGAACTGGGCAGCATGGCTGGCGCCGGACGCCTCCAGGATGCTGATGGGCGTCCGTGTGCATCTGGAACATTTAGGCTAATGCCTATGATGCAAACTTGGATCTCTAATGCAGCTGAGGAAGCGGAAACGGTGATGGCGGAAGTGAGGGGCCCAATAGTAGCCCCAGCCCTCCGCTCAATCGGTGTATCAGCCGCTGCGGACTAGGACTGGAGGAAAAGCGAGATGCGAATCGGAGCAGCTAAGGAGGTGTAGGCAAGCAGAATCAAGTAAAGTGCAAGTGCGCATAGGTTGGAGAAATTGTTAAAAAGCACAGAGTTATTCAGCCACATATATACAAGTTAAAAAGTATTAAAAACCTAGTAACAGGGCAGGGAAAACTAAATCCTACCGCTGTCAGCTGCGCGCATCTGTTTACCTCGGGGAAAATATAGCCTAATGCCCATGATGCAAACTAGATCGCTAACGCAGCTGAGGAAGCGGAAACTGCGTGGGAAACAGGGGCTCAATTTGTATCATAAATTCAAAGCTGTTCTGAACAGGGGCCCCCAAAATATGTTTGGCCCAGGGCCTCCAAAATCCTTAAGATGTCTCTGTTAGTTGCTTCACAGTGTACCCCTCGAGGTCAGCTAACCGGAATTCCATTCTGGCAGGTGGGGACCTAGACACTAAGGAGAAAAATTCCTAGGGTATAGGCAACAGTTATCAGCTTACCAGGCTTCTTGCACTCTCAACCTGGACAGTGGAAATGACAATGCAGCAATCAAGGTTTTTAGAGCTTTGGAACAAATAGGATAGGCGTTTAATTGTGGCGCCCTCCGCCTCACGGAAGGGTGCTGTATGGTCACAGGTCCTAAGGATCCCACCGCTCGCCAACAATGTAGGACCTGGGGTCACCAGGCCCTATGGGGCGGTAACGTGACACGAGCGGTCGGGCCACCAAAGGTCTGTGTGTTAAGCAACCATACACCACGCACCTCTCATGGACGGGAGACACACACGATAAGTGACGCCACACAGGTTAAATTATGCAAATACTTCAAGTTTATCCAAGTAAAGCCAAATAGATGCAGTTCATGAGATATCAGTGCAATGCGTGCGATGTAATACAATCCATCAAGGTATACAGGCCAGACATGAGATGTAACGGCAGTTCAGAATCTATACATTCACTTCATGAATATGGCGAGGCACGCTTCACTTATACCAGCGCGGGACTCCCTAGGAGGGTTAACTACCTGTAGGGCCCTGGGGGTGATTATCGCGCTGTGCGCGTTAAGCAAGGTCTATCTCTGAACGGGGCATCTAGCACCGGGCAATACTCGTGAGGGGTGACACTGGATACTTCAACACGGAGCCTGTAGAACAAAGCGCTCCTCGTAATCAATGGCACTTAATACTTTGAAGCAGAGCACCTAAAACAAAGCGCTACTCGTAATCAATGACATGTAATACTTTGAAGCAGAGCAGGTAAAATAAAGCGCTACTCGTAATCAATGACATGTAATACTTTCAAGCAGAGCAGGTAAAATAACGCGCTACTCGTAATCAATGACATGTAATACTTTCAAGCAGAGCAGGTAAAATAAAGCGCTACTCGTAATCACTGATTCTTGGTACTTTGAAGCGGAGCATATAAATCCAAGCGCTCCTCGTAATCACTGATAGTCAGTACTTTAGGACGGAGCTTCCAGCGGGGAGCGCAACGGGACTTGAGGAGCGAGTCTCCAGGCTCCGGTGCAGTTCGTAGGGCACCGCGCTTCAGTACCGCTCGAGGGGGCACACGGAAAGGATCCCTCGGCGGGGTCTCTCCGTCGCGAAGGCAGGGGAGGACTCCCACGGAGGGGGAACCTGGGCTAAGAGTGCTGTGCGGCTCCCAACCAGCAGGGGGCGCACCGGGGACAATCCCAGCCTCCGGGCTTACCTCGATCTCGGCGTCAGCAGGCGTCCGCTCCCACGATGATGGGGGAACTCGGCCCCGGCCTCGCACACCTCCTCACGCAGCGGCGACGGCAGCGACGGGGCCCCGGGCTTCTCCGCAGGCCTCGTGACACGGCAGGGCACTTCTCCTGGCCTCCAGGCCGCGGCGGTGAGCACGCTGGCTTCGTCGTCACAGGGGGGGGCTCAAATTAAGGATGGGGGTTCTGTGCTCAGCGGAGCACGCTGCCGGGGGTCCCAGACCAGGGCAGGGAGCGCAGGGGTCACAGCGCTAATACCTGGTCGATCCCCGGTGGTTCTCCAGTCGGCTTTGCATCAGGGTTCAGGGGTCAGTCTGGACACGCAGTCTCAGTGCTTGGTGAATAGTTTTTAGAGTTCAGTCTGGACACGCAGTCTTAGCATTCAGTTTTGGTTCTCAGCTGTTAGATGAAGTTTGGTTGGCGCAGATGTATCTGGCGCCCTTAAGGGGTTCTGTTACAGGGGATTAGGAATGGAGAGGGCGACTAGATCCTTCCTAGTCAGGCTGGGCAGAGATTCTCTGGGTTCTCCTACTGCTGGGCAAGATCAGTGGGTTTCACAGGGTCCCTCACTCACTTAAGAGGCAGCACCTAAATCCTGTCACTCTCAGAGGCATAAGTCCCTGGCTAGGCCCTACCGCCTACACTCCTGGTGGATTCTTCCAGCTCTGCTTCACCCCAATGGCCAATTCACAACAAAAGTTTCCCTCCCTCTCTTAAGTAGCCCTAGGTCAGGTGACCTCTAGCCAAGGTGGCAAAAGAAAAACCACGCCTCCCTTCTAGAAGGTTCCAGCACATTCCAGGAGCTTCCCCACTCAACCTATGGGACAAAAAGGCGGGCTGGAGTCGCAACATTGTTGTGGGGTTCCAGCCAGCTCCTGGTAGCTAGGGTGCTACTAGAACAGGCCACTCTGCAGTAGCAGGGGCCTGTGGCAGCCATCTTGGGTGAAGGGAGCACCTGCACCTTAACACTGTAAAAACGAAAAAAATTCAGGGAAAAAGGGCCAAGTCCAACAGACACCCATGTAGCTACTCACAAACCCATGCAGCCACTTATACACAAAGTGAGAGACTGATACAGATATTTACATATTTAAACATTACTCACTAAGCCATGTATTCACTATGATACACTTAATCAGTCAGTTACACAATCAATTTTTCAAAAACAAATCATCCATTTAGACACTTATATACCCATTTATTCTTCCATCGACCTTGAGATATACATATATAAAACATATTTAATTTTCAGAAAAACAGACATTCACTGGATGATGTCATCAGTGATGTCATCAGTGATGTCATTTGAGATGTCATCAGTGATGTCATGAGTGATGTCACTGACCATGTCATGAGTGATGTAATATGTGACGTCATCAGCAGTGCATTGCGGGCGCGCGAGTTATAGTTAGCTGAACTAACTATAACGGGGGAATTTCAATGGTTTTGTACAAGTGAAAAGTCCAGCTAACTATAACACCCCTGAAACCTATGGTTTTTTCAGTGAATATATATATATATATATATATATATATATATATATATATATATATATATATATATATATATATATATAATCACCTAGCCTGAGTAGTGTAGTTCCAATAGTACCCTGTCATGCAGGACCTAGACTGTTTACAGATAACATATACCGTGGGTCTGGTGGCAGACTGACTCCGTACACCCCCGCTGCATATGTTAGCCTATAGGTGAAAGGTTTAGTCCACAAAAGGCTGCAGTCCTTATAAGGCGTGATGTACATATAAGGCATTCTGTCCTTATTTGGAGTTATGTCCTTATAAGGCTCGTTCATATGAAACAATGGGAGCTGATGTAGGGAAAGTGTACGATGTTCCTTGGACCTAGATTAGGTTACCGATATGAAATATAACATCTGTTCTTACTGGAGCTGAAAAGAGCTAATTAATACGAATGAGGTGGTTTTGTGTGTTCCATGTAGAGGTAACACGAAGTCCCTATATCATTCCATCTCCCATTTACCATCCCATTCTCCTTTCCCTTTCGTGTGATCAGTTAAATGGTCCTGTACCTGTCCATCCTCTTCTTTGCTGAAGAAGTTGACTGAGAGAACATTGTGAATGTGTGAACGTGTGACGGCGACTGTCAAATGCTATGCTGTGCATGGACAGTCATGTGACAGCTGTGCTCTTGCACTGGAGAATTATAGCTGACGTCCACCTTTATGCCCTGATTTTGACAGACTTATCCCAAGTTCCCTGCAGTTTTCCATGGACACGTTCCACAAGCTTTAACCTGACCAAATGTACCCATGACAAACCCTGAGAGTGCACTAGTGTTACTTTGTTTGCAATACCCGTTAGATCAGAAATTTAGTTTTTGTGCAAAATCAAATGTACAACAAGACTTGCAATGAAGGTGTCTGTGGTGTCACAATGAAGCCACTATGTGATGTTCAGGCCTTGCTAAGATGAAATTTGCACTCTAATTTAGAATGAGTTCTACTTTGTAAATGACATTCTATGTTTGGAATGAGAGTTCTAATTAGGAAATAAAAGAATTCCATTAGAATGCAGATTAGAACCAACCTTCTAATTTGGTTTGTCAGAACTATGGAATGCAAATTCTACCCTTGGAATGCCTCTTGAGCAAAACATAAAATGTTTTTTCAGGTTCAAGCAGCAGCTGTGCATGATGTCTAAGGTTCATTTTGTGAGTAGTAATGAGCAGATTTTAAGGCTACAGTTTTGTTGGGCACCTTGTCTCCCCTGGGTACCCAGAACTACCTTCTATGGACTGAATGGGTGCAGTGCTCTTGAAGCTGTGTAGAGTCACACAAGGAGTCTATGGCAAGCCAGGCCAGCACAGAGGCATTCACACAGATGAAGACTCAGAGCCCAGCCATAAGGCCACTGTCAGGCTCTGCTAGTCAGTGCAGAAGAAAGATACAGGGTGGCTTCTAATTCTTAGATCCCACCATGCCATTTGAATACCTGAATCACACCTGTGAAATGGGCAGAGCAGATAGGAGGAAACAGAATGAAAAGCTGTGCATTCCTGTGCAGTGCACTAGGCCCGTCTCACCAGCACCTTTACAGATTCTGTTACGATGGCTTTGAAGGACATTCTTTTTGGCAGCGACATTGAAAGATGACTATTGTTAATTATTGAACACTGTGGCTACAATATCTGTAGAATAATCAAGACAAAGAGAAATTCTGAAACAAATCCTCTGACAGCTTCTGTCTGTCTAGGCAGGTTCAAAATCAAAGTCTGTACGCAAATAAGAGAACACAGGAAACCTTAATAATTAGTTAATTGTAACTGACTTCCTTCCCTCAATCTTTTGGCTCTGTGATGTCATGTTACAGACGGGCTTACACCTATCAACATAATGTAACACTGGTCTCTCCATGCAGCCTTGAGTGTTATACGCGTTTCCATCAATCCCTTGGGACATCAGGTACTACATCACATCCCTGGTCCTGGCAGGCTTGTGACATCATGTACCTCATCACACCCCTGGCAGACATTATGACATCATTCACCACTTAGATATATATAGAGCCATAGTCAGGGATGCCTGCAGTGTGAGTGCAGTGTGTAGGCTAGCGTATGAATGGTGTGAAAGCGGTGTGAATGAGGGACTTTGGGGCACCTAGACTGACATCAGACAGACAGGATGGCCACAACAGCTCTACTTCGAGGCCTCTGATGGGTGCTTGCCTGGTTCCTTCAGGGGGAGAAATCAGGAAGCACCTTGTGCCTGCCCTGTGATTGCTTGGTTCCTTCAGAGAGGAGAAACCAATCAACACCTTGCAGACTGCAGCAGCCAATGAGAAGGCAGTCGTTTGCACTGTGACGTGGGGGTGCCCGGACCAGTCGGTGTGGTATGGCCAAATAAGAAGTTGTTTTCCGGGGTTCTCCAGTAGGCAAATTGAATTTTGCCCTGAGCTCGACAAACCCTAGCACCGCCCCTATCTGGAGCTGGACACCGGATGTCTATATATCTGTTGGGAAGAAAGGTAGCCCCCTGAATGATGGTGTGAATGGTGTGAATGTCCAGTAGCAAAGGTCAAAACCTTGGCGTGGTGCTACTGCTCACAAGTTTACCCATGAACTTGTGCTAATTTGACCTATTTTGGATGAAAGTGGATCGTGCATTGGCTTTGATTTCTTTGTCTTTCTGTTCTGTGTTTTTCTCCTAACTGCTTTCTTGTCCTTTATCTCATGTTGCCTTTCTCACTTTTGCTTTCGAAATCTCACTTCACTCTTCACACATTCTTTTATTCCTTCATTGTTCAATTCATCTATGGGTTTTGTCTTCTCATTTGTTTTGTCTTATATTTTATTCTTTCATCCTGTATAGGCTTCCAACTTTCCTCATTGCTTTTTTTCTATTTTGTATCTTGGACTTTCTCTTGTCCAGAATATTTTCTTTTCTCATTCTTACTGTATCCTTTCTCTTATTCCAACTTCCATACATTCTTTATTTCCTCGTTCTTCTTTATGTTGTCCTTATTTTATCCTTTCTAACATTTTACTTGTTTTCATATTGTTCCTTTCACCACTCTTTTACTTCACTACTTTCTGGCATCAATACTTCATGTCTTCATTTTTTCTCCACGTTCTCGCTTTATTCCCTTCTGTTTTGTTTCTCATCTCACTCTGACATTCTTTTTATTTCTTGGTTGATTATTTTCAGTGCAGCTCCCAATTTGATTTATTTATTTTAGGTGTTTCTTTTTACAAATGGGACAAAGATATCTTAATTTGTTAGGGGATGACTTTTGAATCAACAATAGAATGGGGCACCTAGAAAATGTGATAGCAATTTTAGATGCTGCCACTACGTTGTAAGCAGTGAACCCTGTCCTGGCACCATTGAGCTGTATATTATATCTGTTCTGCATCTTACCAGAGGAGCTGTTTGCGTTACATAAATCAAGAAGAGGAAACCGGACAAAAGGACCTACTTAAGAACTTGTGTTCAACAGAAGTAGAAAGACACTGAAAGGTGCAAAGACCAAAAATACATTTTTGAAAGCCCTGCATCTGTCCTTAGAGGGGACAATATCTGAGAGGAGCGTCTCGGCACTGCAAGAACTGTGAGGTATAAAGAGGACTGGACAATAAACCTTTGAGGTATTCTGAGTTTGCAGTGAAGGTGGCCACTTACACGTTTTTTATTGTATAGACTGCTTTGATTTTGTGTGTTATGTGATGTGTACAAAATAAGGTGTTGGAACATCTGTAAAGCAAGTCGGGATTAGGCCCTGATACAGTAAAAAAGAAAAAAGCACTGGTAAAGACAATAAGTCTGACACAGGCTGGCAGTCTTTTGATTTTGCCAGTTCTTATTTTGTTTTCTTATTTTTGTGTTATAGTAGGGAGTGTTCTTTTTCTTACTCTCACCACCTTTCTTACATCTGTATTATTGTCTTCCACCACGTTTCAAACCTGGGTTGTTTGTGTTTGCCTTCAGAGATGACATGGTCTGGCAGTTCAACTGGATGGTTCCCATGAGGAGCAGGGTCAAGACTGATTTGCCAAAGGCAAGGTCTAAACCGAGGTGGCATGGTGAGCAAAAGAACCATTAATGGGGATGCAACCCGCGTGAGTGCCAGTGGTTAGATTACTTGCAAGCACTCCTCCCATCACCTTTTGAGAGAACTTTACATGGACCAATTGTACGAAGCCTATATTTTCAATCCTAGAAACCCGCATAGCCATAAGTTGAAAATGTTGCTTCAGTATATTCATAATGATTTTGATATTTGGAGGGGAACTGAGGAAATCATTTTGGCATCTGTTTTATCGCTCAACAACTGCAACCCTGACTTACAAATCGCACTTGAATGCAGAAATAAAAAGACAATTGTATGACAAAACGTATCTTAAGATCAGGACCAGAAACAGAGTTTCAATACTGTCTTATGCAAACCTGCTAAGTAAAATTCAATCGCAATATGGTAGCTTTCATTCTAGGGCGGTGAGAGATAACTTGTCCTTATTTTTTTATTTATTTTACTGATTTGTTGAGCGCATGGCTGCCCGTGAGTGTCCCAGCGCTAAGTGACAAGAACCTGCTGAGGGCGAACCTCATGGAAATAGCCATGTTTTGAGTGCTCTGCGGAATGAGAGAAGGTTGGGTTGAGCTCTGAGGTTTGGGGGAAGAGTGTTCCATAGTTTGGACGTGTTGTATGAGAACAGTCGACCGCCAGAGCGAGCTTCCTAATTCTAGGTACAGAGGCTAGATTGCAGTTGGAGGATCGAAGCGTTCTTGTGGTGGTGTGAGGTGAGATGAGGTTTTGTAGTATAGGGGGGGCCTTACCGTGCAGAATTTTGTAGGTAGTGCAGAGAGCCTTAAATTGTATTCTTTCCTGGATGGGAAGCCAGTGTAAGACACTCAAGGAGGGTTTGGCTGAGCAGCGACGATGGGTTCC
Source organism: Triturus cristatus (assembly GCF_964204655.1). NCBI lineage: Eukaryota > Metazoa > Chordata > Amphibia > Caudata > Salamandridae > Triturus > Triturus cristatus. Next base: position 17,017,490 of record NC_140592.1, on the reverse strand, counting down.
TGTGAGAATGCGGGCTGCGGCGTTTTGTACTGTCTGACGTTTTGACAGAACTTTTTTGGGGGCACCCAGATACAGGGCATTCCCGTAGTCCAGGCGGGACAGCACAAGGCCGTGAACAAGGAGTTTGCGGGACTGTGCCGGGAGTAGGGGTAGGATTTTCCTAGCTGACTTTAGGAGGCCGTGGCATGTTCCAGCCGTTTTCCTTGCCTGGGCTGAGAAGTTGAGGCCTTCGTCTAGCCAAATACCCAGGCTCTTAATTTCTTGTTTAGGAACAGGGGGAGGACCCATGGTTGGAGGCCATAAGGATGTGGAGTGATAGAGGGATTTATTGCCTAGAATCATTATCTCTGTTTTATCGTTATTTAGTTTGAGGTGGGAAGTATTCATCCACTTTGTTATTTCGATAAGACAGGTTTGGAGGTTGGGGAGGGAATGGTCTTGCTGGCTTAAGGATACCACCAGTTGAGTGTCGTCGGCGTAGGTCAGAAGCTTAATTCCAAAAGGAGCGACGACTTTCTCAAGGGGGGACATATAAACATTAAAAAGGGTCGGTCTCAAAGATGAGCCCTGAGGAACCCCGCAGCTGATGGTCGTGGATCTGGACGTAAAGGTGCCATCGGCCACCTGGAAGGATCTGTTCTCGAGGAAGGATTCTAGCCAGGCCAAGGCCGTTCCTGCAATACCAAGGTTACTGAGCCTTTGGATCAGCATTGAGTGGTTGACGGTGTCGAAGGCAGCGCTGAGGTCCAGGAGGATCACTGCCACTGATCCTCCTGAATCCATGATTTTCCTTGCCTCTTCGACTACCGCCAATATTGCCGTTTCTGTGCTCTGGCCTGGCCTGAATCCCGTTTGAGAGGGTTCCAGTAGTCCATTAGTTTCGAGATGATGGGATAGGCTGTGGTTGACGTGCTTCTCGGCTATTTTACTAATGCCTGGGAGCAGGGAGACCGGTCTGTAGTTACCTAGTTCCAGCGGGTCAAGATGAGGTTTTTTGAGCAGTGCTTTTACCATTGCTCTTTTCCAGCTAGGAGGGACGATGCCAAGGGTGAGTGAGCTGTTGATTAATTTGGTCAGATAGGGTAGAATAGTGGGTCCGACTAGTTTCAGAATGTTAAGTGGAGCAGAGTCAGTGGGGCTACCACTTTTGATGGAATTGAGTATGAGAAGAGTGGTGTCAGTTGTCAGAGGAGTGAGGGCTGACAGCTGAACAGTTGTTGCTATTTGTGGATGAGAGGGCTGATCGGCGTCGGGGGGGGGGGGGCTCAGTAGGTGTCCAAAGTAGTAGGGGGAAGGGATTTGATGATATTGATGATTTTCAAATTAAAGAATTCTGCAAGTTCGTTGCAGCGAGTGGCTGAGGGTTCTACCAGGGGAGGGGGCTCCGGCACTTTGAGGAGTCTCTTGGCTATTTGAAACGTTTCTCGTGATGAGTTGTTAGATGATCTTATTTTCTCCTCGAAGTAGTTGACTTGAGCGGCTTTAAGTGCTTTTTTGTAGATAAGGAGGGTTATTTTGTATTCGGTTTTTTTTGTGGGATCAAAGTTTTTCTTCCAGTCTCTTTCTGATCTCTTGCAAGCTTTTTTTAAAAGCCGCATTTCACCCGTGAACCAGGGGGAGGTCCTTGTTCTGCTTCTCTGGTTTGGTGGATGTGATTAGTCATGAGTGACATCTCGGATTGAGATTCCTGTGTGATAAAGTGTGGTTTCTGTATGGTAGAAGTATTATGTGGTCTTGCAGGGGTGCCTTACAGTGCAATACTGATAAAATATGCAAAGATGGAACCCGGGTACTCTCTCAGTAGACCTTCTCTCATTATACTCTCTAAGTATACCTTCTATCAGTCCTGGTGGAGTGACAAAGAGCATACAGACTACTTAGAGGAACAATTGTGAAGCTTTTCAAATCAGCAACATGGACATAAGTAATTGACACACATTGCGAGGATTTCAACACCACTTTAGAAAAGTTGCTCTCATTTTTATGTATTTTTAGAGACAAAAATGAAATCAATACATACAGTATGACCGGAGCTATCAGTTTTCAAGCAATAAATAAATCAATACTTTGCAATGTGAAAAACATTAATGTTACGTTCAGTGGGAAAAACACATATATGCAGTTGATACTTTAAAGGGTGAGTTCAATGGAACCCACTCAGAGTTAAGGTCTCTGAAGGTCTAAGATCAGTTCATAACAGCTCGCACAGTTTTACCTCTTTAAAGTGAATGAGGTGCAGAGGTGCACTTTCAGCTGTCAAACGGAGCTGTAAATCAGAATTGCGGGGTTGAAATAGTTACTTCAGCAAAATGGTACTTGCATGGGTGAGTTGAGAAAAACCCTTTAGAATTAAAGCAAGGAGCTGGTCCTGGACCAATCTAACTCGCTCAGGGACTCGGGTGTAGAGGTACTCTTGGCTACCCAAGCTGCTGAACAGGATCTGTGGCCAGAAGAACTGGTAGGTGTGGCAAGAAAGGGTAAAAAACAAATGCAAGGTCTTTAAGTGGATATATCTCTGCTCTCTAAGCATTCAATCAAGCAGGTTGTCATTGAACTACAAAACAACAAGCCTTGGTATCTTCAAGCACTCTGGTTAGAGAAATCTAACCGGAGGACCAGGGGAATGGTGTAGAAAGCTGAACCTCACTGAGGGTTGGGACAACAGTTCCCAGAAGCCACCTACACAAGGACTTGGAGCAGCCATTTCAGGTGGCTTGGGGTGCAAGACTTTAAGGTTGTGGACTTTGCAGTTTGTGCCTGCCAACTGCAGGGGACTTGTTCCTCTAATTCAAGGGAGTTCTTGTGATGACTGGGGTTTGTAGAGGTGTTCACATTCCTTTGCTAACTGGACTCTTGCCTTGACAGAGTTGAAATCCAGCGGGTACAGGTTGGCTGCCACAGGTGCACCTCTCTTCGTGGAGTCCTGCTATGTTGTGTAACAGGTCTCTTGGTATCATGTCGAACCTGAGGTTCTAGTGTCTGGGGTGGTCCTTAAATCCTAGATTTAGGGAATGTTAGTGGGTGTGAGGCCCGATAGCCAATTGGAATCATGTCCTGTGGCTAATCCGCTTCAGTAGTAACAACATGCTAATGTTAGGGATGATTCACAGAACTAACTTAAGACAAAATCCTAAACTTACTGCTTTTGGTATTCACAGAAGTTAGGATTTTGTCTTAAGTTTGTCTTAAGACAAACTTAAGACAGGCTTTAGACAGACTTAGGACAGACTTAAGATAAATCCTAACTTAAGTCTGTCTTAAGTCTGTCTTAAGTCTGTCTTAAGACAAAATCCTAACTTTTGTGAATACCAAAAGTAGTAAGTTTAGGATTTTGTCTTAAGTTTGTTCCGTGAATCGGGCCCGTTGTATGTCACTAAAGTTAGTCAGAACCTGTTTCAGCCTAAATTCAAGATTACCAGAACCATCCTCAGTGCTTCACCTCAGCTGCCAGCCCATGGAAGTGTGGTCAGCCTTGTGGAGGTGAATGCCTCCTGCATAGCGAATTTCCAGTCTGTCCATGAAATACAGAGCCTGGGGCAGGGGAAGGGTTTGTCCTCGAGCTGTGGACTGATAGATGGACTAGTGTCATGAATGAAGCCTATGAGGCTTACTGCATTGCCAGTTCAATTCACTAATCATGTGTGGGCGAAGGTGTCACCTCCTGCTCACACAGGTCCATTGTCTCTGACCTCTGGGAGCAACACAAACTTCCCAGCATGAGGTCAGGCTTATGTGTGCGCATCAAGTCTTCAGAAAAGTCAGCCAAGACATGGGAACACTGGTTAAATTAGGTGGGCACTTTCTGAAGTGTCACCTAAATAGACGCTGGTTAGACCTCAACACCACCAGTGTGTCAAGGATTAAAAAGCACACACTTGAAAAACAATCAGCTGTGCCATCATGGAGCTGGACATAGAGGTAATGTCCCAATGCCAGCCCATATTATCCGACGGGACACCAATCCTTTGTGGTGGAATTACGTTTAGAACACTACCACATGGCACTATTTTAATACTGATAAATATGATGTTGAGATACACCAAGATATATGTATATTACATTTCAACTTTGTAGACACACTATCATGAAACCTTAAACGAGGGATAAAGTTCACTGCACAAATCTAATTATTGTTATTGTCCGGTAAACGATAAAGCTATCAAACTAGAAAAAACGGTTGCGACCTGACTGAGGTTTCGACATGGTCATATGGGTGCTGTTTATTATATATGCAGAACCACTTCCTTGATTTGGTCAGAGGAGCACTAACACTGCGAGGTCACTGCATACCAGAATTCCTGCTCAGCTGTTTTCTGTTTTCCGACACGTCCACACGATGGACAGCCTGATGGCACTTACCCAGAGGGAATGGGAATGTTAGACCACCCAGCAGGGATTTTGCAAACCACCCACCATAGGCAAGACTAGGTTCATCTTTTTTGCTATTCTCGTAATGGTAATTACATTATTCTGTTTCCTTTTATTGATCATTACAGCACACATATTATACTCAAGAATCACAATGCTGTAATGTATAGAGAAATTGCAGGTTGTGTATTACTTTGGGTATGCATGAGAGTCCAAACAAATAGCTCTAGATTTCTTACAATGATTCCTTGGGAAATCAGGTTGGGCATGTCCTGAAGTTGCACAATGTATCTGCTACCTGGTTAGGTTTGGGGTACCAATAGTGCTCTGTGGGCTGGCAGGATTACAGGGAGCATATCCATAAGTTGGCAGGGTATAATCAGACTTGAGTCCCTTTGCTCACTTTGCCACTGGATTCCACCAAGCCTGGCTGAAGACGGCTGAAATGCCAGAAACCGGTCCTAGGAAGCTTGTTTCCGGTCCAGGGAAGGCATGGCTTGGCAGTTCGGGCTGGACTGTTCCCATGAGGCACAGGGTCAGACTGATTTGCATATGGCCATGTCTGAACTGGGGTGGCAGAGTGGGCTAAAGAACGGTGATGGATCAAACCCAGATCTGTTGACTGGGTGTGAGTGTTTGATTGGTTCTGATGCTCCGTCCATCAACACCCCCTTTTGTACCGCTTTGTTCGCCATAAGTTGGCAGGGTATGCTCAGACGTGAGTCCCTTGCTCACTTTGCCACTGGATTCAAGCAAGCCTGGCTGAAGACGGCTGAAATGCCAGAAACCGGTCCTAGGAAGCTTGTTTCTGGTCCAGGGAAGGCATGGCTTGGCAGTTCGGGCTGGACTGTTGCCATGAGGCACAGGGTCAGACTGATTTGCATATGGCCATGTCTGAACTGGGGTGGCAGAGTGGGCTAATGAACGGTGATGGATCAAACCCAGATCTGTTGACTGGGTGTGAGTGTTTGATTGGTTCTGATGCTCCGTCCATCACCACCCCCTTTTGTACCGCTTTGTTCACCATAAGTTGGCAGGGTATGCTCAGACGTGAGTCCCTTGCTCACTTTGCCACTGGATTCAAGCAAGCCTGGCTGAAGACGGCTGAAATGCCAGAAACCGGTCCTAGGAAGCTTGTTTCCGGTCCAGGGAAGGCATGGCTTGGCAGTTCGGGCTGGACTGTTCTCATGAGGCACAGGGTCAGACTGATTTGCATATGGCCATGTCTGAACTGGGGTGGCAGAGTGGGCTAAAGAACGGTGATGGATCAAACCCAGATCTGTTGACTGGGTGTGAGTGTTTGATTGGTTCTGATGCTCCGTCCATCACCACCCCCTTTTGTACCATCATGGAGCTGGACATAGAGGTAATGTCCCAATGCCAGCCCATATTATCCGACGGGACACCAATCCTTTGTGGTAGAATTACGTTTAGAACACTACCACATGGCACTATTTTAATACTGATAAATATGATGTTGAGATACACCAAGATATATGTATATTACATTTCAACTTTGTAGACACACTATCATGAAACCTTAAACGAGGGATAAAGTTCACTGCACAAATCTAATTATTGTTATTGTCCGGTAAACGATAAAGCTATCAAACTAGAAAAAACGATTGCGACCTGATTGAGGTTTTGACATGGTCATATGGGTGCTGTTTATTATATATGCAGAACCACTTCCTTGATTTGGTCAGAGGAGCACTAACACTGCGAGGTCACTGCATACCAGAATTCCTGCTCAGCTGTTTTCTGTTTTCCGACACGTCCACACGATGGACAGCCTGATGGCACTTACCAAGAGGGAATGGGAATGTTAGACCACCCAGCAGGGATTTTGCAAACCACCCACCCTAGGCAAGACTAGGTTAATCTTTTTAGCTATTCTCCTAATGGTAATTACATTATTCTGTTTCCTTTTATTGATCATTACAGCACACATATTATACTCAAGAATCGCAATGCTGTAATGTATAGAGAAATTGCAGGTTGGGTATTACTTTGGGTATGCATGAGAGTCCAAACAAATAGCTCTAGATTTCTTACAATGATTCCTTGGGAAATCAGGTTGGGTATGTCCTGAAGTTGCACAATCTATCTGCTACCTGGTTAGGTTTGGGGTACCACTAGTGCTCTGTGGGTTGGCAGGATTACAGGCAGCATATCCTGGGGGTGTGCATAGAATTAATCTGGCACAATCCTGTAGTTTATGTTGTCCAATATACACACAGTTTTTACTAGGAAGTATAAAGTCGTACGACAATATTGGAACATCTTAGAACCTACATTTGCTATTACTCAAGTTTACTTTTTCCTACTTTCCGTTCTTGATGGCTGATCCTCACTTTTCCTTTCCCTTCGTATATGTAATATCTATCCTTGCACTCCATTTCTTTTCCATACTTTTAGTTTTTTTCTAATTAGTTTTTCTCCCTAAATTTCTCCTTGCCAATCTTTCAGGGTAGCTCGCTTTCCTCTTTCTGCACTAGATGTCTTGTTTTTACTATCAAATGTGTCCACAGCCATCCTCCTAAGCATATGGTCTCTCCAAATGCCCTCTATACTCCATCTTGTCTTCTTTGCTCTGCTGCATAAGTTCTCCTAGATGAGATAAATGAATAATCGTCTATTTTCTGTGAGCCCTAGTCATAGCCTTGTATTATAAAATCAAATCATGAATTAAATTAAAATAAAATTATTTTAATCAAGGGAATATATATATTTATATAATGGGGACATGTAGTTGGCCCATAATAGGGATCGCACATGCATACATGTATTGTTATGGCCACAATTGAAATATAATTGGCTTGTTGAAATTTCTTCTACAGTAAGGTGCTTATCGTATTCCGATATTGATCCTGGGTTGTCGATATAATCGAAATTTCCCTTTTGGACCTACGGTGGTTATTAATCTTCCCATTGTCTCCTCTAACCCAGTGAATACCACTTTGTATATATATTTGTATCACTTGTTTGGGATGGGGGACGCACATACACAGGAACTGCCTACTCCGTTGTATGTCATACCACCGACATATTCATAATTACAACATTTGAGATTGTCGCCCTTACAGTAAGGAACATTATCTTTTATAGCTCTTAGTTTAGATGCAGAATTACAATGGGGTACGTTACCCCGTCGTGGCACTGGAATTGTTCTGTGTAGAATGTGACATGTGTTGATTGCGTCTATGATATACAATGTATTAGCTTCATAAAACTATTCAAGTATTAGAATTCATTCCATGCTCATATTGTGAAATAATATTTCCTTCCAGCTGTTATATGCAGAAATCTGTTTACGTACATTAATGTTGCCAAAGCTGTTCCATTTTACACAGCATGACTCACTTTTGGATTTCTGTTCCAATTATGATTGCTTTAATTATAAGTTATTCATTTCAATTCATTTGTATTCACAATTGAGCTCTAAATTTGGAATGGATCCAGCACGTCGATTGGCTTAGTAGTATTTCTTCCATGTCAATCACAGGCTTACAGAACGATTGCATTGGCGATTCAAATGTTATTTTATTGCACTCATTTTCTGCATCTTTACAAATTTTCAATTGCTTTATTTACAATTATTGAGGACATTAGACAATCGTTTTTGCAATTGCAGTCTATTGTTTTGTATTTGTTCCAAAACGATAGTATCTTGTTCATGTTCATGAATCAAGAGGTGTATTTCTATAGGAGATAGAGCGCAATTCCTCAACTTGATAAAGGCATTGCCGAAACGCGTTGTTGTTTGTGTACACAAATAAAATCTGTGTACTGTCCTCTGGTGTGCTGCCTGAGTAGTGTAGTTCCAATAGTACCCTGTCATGCAGGACCTAGACTGTTTACGGATAACATATACCGTGGGTCTGGTGGCAGACTGACTCCGTACACCCCCGCTGCATATGTTAGCCTGTAGGTGAAAGGTTTAGTCCACAAAAGCCTGCAGTCCTTATAAGGCGTGATGTACTTATAAGGCATTCTGTCCTTATTTGGAGTTATGTCCTTATAAGGCTCGTTCATATGAAACAACGGGAGCTGATGTAGGGAAAGTGTACGATGTTCCTTGGACCTATATTAGGTTACCGATATGAAATATAACATCTGTTCTTACTGGAGCTGAAAAGAGCTAATTAATACGAATGAGGTGGTTTTGTGTGTTCCATGTAGAGGTAACACGAAGTCCCTATATCATGCCATCTCCCATTTACCATCCCATTCTCCTTTCCCTTTCGTGTGATCAGTTGAATGGTCCTGTACCTGTCCATCCTCTTCTTTGGTGAAGAAGTTGACTGAGAGAACATTGTAAATGTGTGAATGTGTGACGGCTCCTTGACTGCCAAATGCTATGTTGTGCATGGACAGTCATGTGACAGCCGTGCTCTTGCACTGGAGAATTATAGCTGACGTCCACCTTTATGCCCTGATTTTGACAGACTTATCCCAAGTTCTCTGCAGTTTTCCATGGACACGTTCCACAAGCTTTAACCTGACCAAATGTACCCATGACAAACCCTGAGAGTGCACTAGTGTTACTTTGTTTGCAATACCCGTTAGATCAGAAATTTAGTTTTTGTGCAAAATCAAATATACAACAAGACTTGCAATGAAGGTGTCTGTGGTGTCACAATGAAGCCACTATGCGATGTTCAGGCCTTGCTAATATGACATTTTAACTCTAATTTAGAATGAGTTCTACTTTGTAAATTACATTCTATGTTTGGAATGAGAGTTCTAATTAGGAAATAAAAGAATTCCATTAGAATGCAGATTGGAACCACACTTCTAATTTGGATAGTCAGAACTATGTTTGGAAGGCAAATTCTACCCTTGGAATGCCTCTTGCGAAAACATAAAATGTTTTTTCAGGTTCAAGCAGCAGCTGTGCATGATGTCTAAGGTTCATTTTGTGAGTAGTAATGAGCAGGTTCTAAGGCTACAGTTTTGTTGAGCACCTTGTCTCCCCTGGGTACCCAGAACTACCTTCTATTGACTGAATGGGTGCACTGCTCTTGAAGCTGTGTAGAGTCACACAAGGAGTCTATGGCAATCCAGGCCAGCACAGAGGCATTCACACAGATGAAGACTCAGAGCCCAGCCATAAGGCCACTGTCAGGCTCTGCTAGTCAGTGCAGAAGAAAGATACAGGGTGTCTTCTAATTCTTAGATCCCACCCTGCCATTTGAATACCTGAATCACACCTGTGAAATGGGCAGAGCAGATAGGAGGAAACAGAATGAAAAGCTGTGCATTCCTGTGCAGTGCACTAGGCCCGTCTCACCAGCGCCTTTACAGATTCTGTTACGATGGGTTTGAAGGACATTCTTTTTGGCAGCGACATTGAAAGGTGACTATTGTTAATTATTGACCACTGTGGCTACAATATCTGTAGAATAATCAAGACAAAGAGAAATTCTGAAACAAATCCTCTGACAGCTTCTGTCTGTCTAGGCAGGTTCAAAATAAAAGTCTGTACGCAAATAAGAGAACACAGAAAACCTTAATAATTAGTTAATTGTAACTGACTTCCTTCCCTCAATCTTTTGGTTCTGTGATGTCATGTTACAGACGGGCTTACACCTATCAACATAATGTAACACTGGTCTCTCCATGCAGCCTTGAGTGTTATACGCGTTTCCATCAATCCCTTGTGACATCAGGTACTACATCACATACCTGGTCCTGGCAGGCTTGTGACATCATGTACCTCATCACACCCCTGGCAGATATTATGACATCATTCACCACTTAGATATATATAGAGCCATAGTCAGGGATGCCTGCAGTGTGAGTGCAGTGTGTAGGCTAGCGTATGAATGGTGTGAAAGCGGTGTGAATGAGGGACTTTGGGGCACCTAGACTGACATCAGACAGACAGGATGGCCACAACAGCTCTACTTCGAGGCCTCTGATGGGTGCTTGCCTGGTTCCTTCAGGGGGAGAAATCAGGAAACACCTTGTGCCTGCCCTGTGATTGCTTGGTTCCTTCAGAGAGGAGAAACCAATCAACACCTTGCAGACTGCAGCAGCCAATGAGAAGGCAGTCGTTTGCACTGTGACGTGGGGGTGCCCGGACCAGTCGGTGTGGTATGGCCAAATAAGAAGTTGTTTTCCGGGGTTCTCCAGTAGGCAAATTGAATTTTGCCCTGAGCTCGACGAACCCTAGCACCGCCCCTATCTGGAGCTGGACACCGGATGTCTATATATCTGTTGGGAAGAAAGGTAGCCCCTGAATGATGGTGTGAATGGTGTGAATGTCCAGTAGCAAAGGTCAAAACCTTGGCGTGGTGCTACTGCTCACAAGTTTACCCATGAACTTGTGCTAATTTGACCTATTTTGGATGAAAGTGGATCGTGCATTGGCTTTGATTTCTTTGTCTTTCTGTTCTGTGTTTTTCTCCTAACTGCTTTCTTGTCCTTTATCTCATGTTGCCTTTCTCACTTTTGCTTTCGAAATCTCACTTCACTCTCTTGGCACATTCTTTTAATCCTTCAATGTTCAATTCATCTATGGGTTTTGTCTTCTCATTTGTTTTGTCTTATATTTTATTCTTTCATCCTGTATAGGCTTCCAACTTTCCTCATTGCTTTTTTTTCTATTTTGTATCTTGGACTTTCTCTTGTCCAGAATATTTTCTTTTCTCATTCTTACTGTATCCTTTCTCTTATTCCAACTTCCATACATTCTTTATTTCCACGTTCTTCTTTATGTTGTCCTTATTTTATCCTTTCTAACATTTTACTTGTTTTCATATTGTTCCTTTCACCACTCTTTTACTTCACTACTTTCTGGCATCAATACTTCATGTCTTCATTTTTTCTCAACGTTCTCACTTTATTCCCTGCAGTTTTGTTTCTCATCTCACTCTGACATTCTTTTTATTTCTTGGTTGATTATTTTCAGTGCAGTTCCCAATTTGTTTTATTTATTTTAGGTGTTTCTTTTTACAAATGGGACAAAGATATCTTAATTTGTTAGGGGATGACTTTTGAATCAACAATAGAATGGGGCACCTAGAAGATGTGATAGCAATTTTAGATTCTGCCACTACGTTGTAAGCAGTGAACCCTGTCCGGGCACCATTGAGCTGTATATTATATCTGTTCTGCATCTTACCAGAGTAGCTGTTTGAGTTACATAAATCAAGAAGAGGAAACCGGACAAAAGGACCTACTTAAGACCTTGTGTTCAACAGAAGTAGAAAGACACTGAAAGGTGCAAAGACCAAAAATACATTTTTGAAAGCCCTGCATCTGTCCTTAGAGGGGACAATATCTGAGAGGAGCGTCTCGGCACTGCAAGAACTGTGAGGTATAAAGAGGACTGGACAGTAAACCTTTGAGGTATTCTGAGTCTGCAGTGAAAGTGGCCACTTACACGTTTTTTATTGTATAGCCTGCTTTGATTTTTGTGTGTTATGTGATGTGTACAAAATAAGGTGTTGGAACATCTGTAAAGCAAGTCGGGATTAGGCCCTGATACAATAAAAAGGAAAAAAGCACTGGTAAAGCCAATCGGTCTGACACAGGCTGGCAGTCTTTTGATTTTGCCAATTCTTATTTTGTTTTCTTATTTTTGTTTTATAGTAGGGAGTGTTCTTTTTCTTACTCTCACCACCTTTCTTACTTCTGTATTATTGTCTTCCACCACGTTTCAAACTTGGGTTGTTTGTGTTTGCCTTCAGAGATGACATGGTCTGGCAGTTCAACTGGATGGTTCCCATGAGGAGCAGGGTCAAGACTGATTTGCCAAAGGCAAGGTCTAAACCGAGGTGGCATGGTGAACAAAAAAACCATTAATGGGGATGCAACCCGCGTGAGTGCCAGTGGTTAGATTACTTGCAAGCACTCCTCCCATCACCTTTTGTGAGAACTTTACATGGACCAATTGTACGAAGCCTATATTTTCAATCCTAGAAACCCGCATAGCCATAAGTTGAAAATGTTGCTTCAGTATTTTCATAATGATTTTGATATTTGGAGGGGAACTGAGGAAATTGTTTTGGCATCTGTTTTATCGCTCAACAACTGCAATCCTGACTTACAAATCGCACTTGAATGCAGAAATAAAAAGACAATTGTATGACAAAACGTATCTTAAGATCAGGACCAGAAACAGAGTTTCAATACTGTCTTATGCAAACCTGCTAAGTAAAATTCAATCGCAATATGGTAGCTTTCATTCTAGGGCGGTGAGAGATAACTTGTCCTTATTTATTTATTTTACTGATTTGTAGAGCGCATGTCTGAAGACAAACTTAAGACAGGCTTTAGACAGACTTAGGACAGACTTAAGACAAAATCCTAACTTAAGTCTGTCTTAAGTCTGTCTTAAGTCTGTCTTAAGACAAAATCCTAACTTTTGTGAATACCAAAAGTAGTAAGTTTAGGATTTTGTCTTAAGTTTGTTCCGTGAATCGGGCCCGTTGTATGTCACTAAAGTTATTCAGAACCTGTTTCAGCCTAAATTCAAGATTACCAGAACCATCCTCAGTGGTTCACCTCAGCTGCCAGCCCATGGAAGTGGGGTCAGCCTTGTGGAGGCGAATGCCTCCTGCATAGCGAATTTCCAGTCTGTCCATGAAATACAGAGCCTGGGGCAGGGGAAGGGTTTGTCCTCGCGCTGTGGACTGTTAGATTGACCAGTGTCATGAATGAAGCCTATGAGGCTCACTGCATTGCCAGTTCAATTCACTAATCATCATGTGTGGGCGGAGGTGTCACCTCCTGCTCACACAGGTCCATTGTCTCAGACCTCTGGGAGCAACACAAACTTCCCAGCATGAGGTCAGGCTTATGTGTGGGCATCAAGTCTTCAGAAAAGTCAGCCAAGACATGGGTCCACTGGTTAAATTAGGTGGGCACTTTCTGAAGTGTCACCTAAATAGACGCTGGTTAGACCTCAACACCACCAGTGTGTCAAGGATTAAAAAGCACACACTTGAAAGAAATCAGCTGTGCCATCATGGAGCTGGACATAGAGGTAATGTCCCAATGCCAGCCCATATTATCCGACGGGACGCCAATCCTTTGTGGTGGAATTACGTTTAGAACACTACCACACGGCACTATTTTAATACTGATAAATATGATGTTGAGATACACCAAGATATATGTATATTACATTTCAACTTTGTAGACACACTATCATGAAACCTTAAACGAGGGATAAAGTTCACTGCACAAATCTAAATATTGTTATTGTCCGGTAAACGATAAAGCTATCAAACTAGAAAAAACGGTTGCGACCTGACTGAGGTTTCGACATGGTCATATGGGTGCTGTTTATTATATATGCAGAACCACTTCCTTGATTTGGTCAGAGGAGCACTAACACTGCGAGGTCACTGCATACCAGAATTCCTGCTCAGCTGTTTTCTGTTTTCCGACACGTCCACACGATGGACAGCCTGATGGCACTTACCCAGAGGGAATGGGAAAGTTAGACCACACAGCAGGGATTTTGCAAACCACCCACCCTAGGCAAGACTAGGTTAATCTTTTTAGCTATTCTCGTAATGGTAATTACATTATTCTGTTTCCTTTTATTGATCATTACAGCACACATATTATACTCAAGAATCGCAATGCTGTAATGTATAGAGAAATTGCAGGTTGTGTATTACTTTGGGTATGCATGAGAGTCCAAACAAATAGCTCTATATTTCTTACAATGATTCCTTGAGAAATCAGGTTGGGCATGTCCTGAAGTTGCACAATGTATCTGCTACCTGGTTAGGTTTGGGGTACCAATAGTGCTCTGTGGGCTGGCAGGATTACAGGCAGCATATCCTGGGGGTGTGCATAGAATTAATCTGGCACAATCCTGTAGTTTATGTTGTCCAATATACACACAGTTTTTGCTAGGAAGTATAAAGCCGTACGACAATATTGGAACATCTTAGAACCTACATTTGCTATTACTCAAGTTTACTTTTTCCTACTTTCCGTTCTTGATGGCTGATCCTCACTTTTCCTTTCCCTTCGTATATGTAATATCTATCCTTGCACTCCATTTCTTTTCCATACTTTTAGTTTTTTTCTAATTAGTTTTTCTCCCTAAATTTCTCCTTGCCAATCTTTCAGGGTAGTTCGCTTTCCTCTTTCTGCAATAGATGTCTTGTTTTTACTATCAAATGTGTCCACAGCCATCCTCCTAAGCATATGGTCTCTCCAAATGCCCTCTATACTCCATCTTGTCTTCTTTGCTCTGCTGCATAAGTTCTCCTAGATGAGATAAATGAATAATCGTCTATTTTCTGTGAGCCCTAGTCATAGCCTTGTATTATAAAAGCAAATCATGAATTAAATTAAAATAAGATGATTTTAATCAAGCCCTAGTCATAGCCTCTGTATTATAAAAGCAAATCATGAATTAAATTAAAATAAAATTATTTTAATCAAGGGAATATATATATTTATATAATGGGGACATGTAGTTGGCCCATAATAGGGATCGCACCTGCATACATGTATTGTTATGGCCACAATTGAAATATAATTGGCTTGTTGAAATTTCTTCTACAGTAAGGTGCTTATCGTATTCCGATATTGATCCTGGGTTGTCGATATAATCGAAATTTCCCTTTTGGACCTACGGTGGTTATTAATCTTCCCATTGCCTACTCTAACCCAGTGTATACCACTTTGTATATATATTTTTATCACTTGTTTGGGATGGGGGGCGCACATACACAGGAACTGCCTACTCCGTTGTATGTCATACCACCGACATATTCATAATTACAACATTTGAGATTGTCGCCCTTACAGTAAGGAACATTATCTTTTATAGCTCTTAGTTTAGATGCAGAATTACAATGGGGTACATTACCCCGTCGTGGCACTGGAATTGTTCTGCGTAGAATGTGACATGTGTTGATTGCGTCTATGAGATACAATTTATTAGCTCCATAAAACTATTCAAGTATTAGAATTCATTCCATGCTCATATTGTGAAATAATATTTCCTTCCAGCTGTTATATGCAGAAATCTGTTTACGTACATTAATGTTGCCAAAGCTGTTCCATTTTACACAGCATGACTCACTTTTGGATTTCTATTCCGATTATGATTGCTTTAATTATAAGTTATTCATTTCAATTCATTTGTATTCACAATTGAGCTCTAAATTTGGAATGGATCCAGCGCGTCGATTGGCTTAGTAGTATTTCTTCCATGTTAATTACAGGCTTACAGAACGATTGCATTGGCGATTCAAATGTGATTTTATTGCACTCCTTTTCTGCATCTTCACAAATTTTCAATTGCTTTATTTACAAGTATTAAGGACATTAGACAATCGTTTTTGCAATTGCAGTCTATTGTTTTGTATTTGTTCCAAAATGATAGTATCTTGTTCATGTTCATGAATCAAGAGGTGTATTTCTATAGGAGATAGAGCGTAATTCCTCAACTTGATAAAGGCTTTGCCGAAACACATTGTTGTTTGTGTACACAAATAAAATCTGTGCACTGTCCTCTGGTGTGCTGCTGGACTTCTTCGTGGGGTTTCCTGCTTTGTTCCTGCTTTCTGATATATATATATATATATATATATATATATATATATATATATATATATATATATATATATATATATATATATATATAATCACCTAGCCTGAGTAGTGATTATTCCAATAGTACCCTGTCATGCAGGACCTAGAATGTTTACGGATAACATATACTGTGGCTCTGGTGGCAGACTGACTCCGTACACCCCCGCTGCATATGTTAGCCTATAGGTGAAAGGTTTAGTCCACAAAAGGCTGCAGTCCTTATAAGGCGTGATGTACTTATAAGGCATTCTGTCCTTATTTGGAGTTATGTCCTTACAAGGCTCGTTCATATGAAACAACGGGAGCTGATGTAGGGAAAGTGTACGATGTTCCTTGGACCTATATTAGGTTACCGATATGAAATATAACATCTGTTCTTACTGGAGATAAAAAGAGTTAACTAATACGAATGAGGTGGTTTTGTGTGTTCCATGTAGAGGTAACACGAAGTCCCTATATCATTCCATCTCCCATTTACCATCCCATTCTCCTTTCCCTTTCGTGTGATCAGTTGAATGGTCCTGTCCCTGTCCATCCTTTTCTTTGGTGAAGAAGTTGACTGAGAGAACATTGTGAATGTGTGAATGTGTGACGGCTCCTTGACTGTCAAATGCTATGCTGTGCATGGACAGTCATGTGACAGCCGTGCTCTTGCACTGGAGAATTATAGCTGACGTCCACCTTTATGCCCTGATTTTGACAGACTTATCCCAAGTTCCCTGCAGTTTTCCATGGACACGTTCCACAAGCTTTAACCTGACCAAATGTATCCATGACAAACCCTGAGAGTGCACTAGTGTTACTTTGTTTGCAATACCCGTTAGATCAGAAATTTAGTTTTTGTGCAAAATCAAATATACAACAAGACTTGCAATGAAGGTGTCTGTGGTGTCACAATGAAGCCACTATGTGATGTTCAGGCCTTGCTAAGATGAAATTTGCACTCTAATTTAGAATGAGTTCTACTTTGTAAATGACATTCTATGTTTGGAATGAGAGTTCTAATTAGGAAATAAAAGAATTCCATTAGAATGCAGATTGGAACCAACCTTCTAATTTGGATAGTCAGAACTATGGAATGCAAATTCTACCCTTGGAATGCCTCTTGCGCAAAACAAAATGTTTTTTCAGGTTCAAGCAGCAGCTGTGTATGATGTCTAAGGTTCATTTTGTGAGTAGTAATGAGCAGGTTCTAAGGCTACAGTTTTGTTGGGCACCTTGTCTCCCCTGGGTACCCAGAACTACCATCTATGGAGTGAATGGGTGCACTGCTCTTGAAGCTGTGTAGAGTCACACAAGGAGTCTATGGCAAGCCAGGCCAGCACAGAGGCATTCACACAGATGAAGACTCAGAGCCCAGCCATAAGGCCACTGTCAGGCTCTGCTAGTCAGTGCAGAAGAAAGATACAGGGTGTCTTCTAATTCTTAGATCCCACCCTGCCATTTGAATACCTGAATCACACCTGTGAAATGGGCAGAGCAGATAGGAGGAAACAGAATGAAAAGCTGTGCATTCCTGTGCAGTGCACTAGGCCCGTCTCACCAGCGCCTTTACAGATTCTGTTACGATGGGTTTGAAGGACATTCTTTTTGGCAGCGACATTGAAAGATGACTATTGTTAATTATTGACCACTGTGGCTACAATATCTGTAGAATAATCAAGACAAAGAGAAATTCTGAAACAAATCCTCTGACAGCTTCTGTCTGTCTAGGCAGGTTCAAAATAAAAGTCTGTACGCAAATAAGAGAACACAGGAAACCTTAATAATTAGTTAATTGTAACTGACTTCCTTCCCTCAATCTTTTGGTTCTGTGATGTCATGTTGCAGACGGGCTTACACCTATCAACATAATGTAACACTGGTCTCTCCATGCAGCCTTGAGTGTTATACGCGTTTCCATCAATCCCTTGTGACATCAGGTACTACATCACATCCCTGGTCCTGGCAGGCTTGTGACATCATGTACCTCATCACACCCCTGGCAGATATTATGACATCATTCACCACTTACATATATATAGAGCCATAGTCAGGGATGCCTGCAGTGTGAGTGCAGTGTGTAGGCTAGCGTATGAATGGTGTGAAAGCGGTGTGAATGAGGGACTTTGGGGCACCTAGACTGACATCAGACAGACAGGATGGCCACAACAGCTCTACTTCGAGGCCTCTGATGGGTGCTTGCCTGGTTCCTTCAGGGGGAGAAATCAGGAAACACCTTGTGCCTGCCCTGTGATTGCTTGGTTCCTTCAGAGAGGAGAAACCAATCAACACCTTGCAGACTGCAGCAGCCAATGAGAAGGCAGTCGTTTGCACTGTGACGTGGGGGTGCCCGGACCAGTCGGTGTGGTGTGGCCAAAAAAGAAGTTGTTTTCCGGGGTTCTCCAGTAGGCAAATTGAATTTTGCCCTGAGCTCGACGAACCCTAGCACCGCCCCTATCTGGAGCTGGACACCGGATGTCTATATATCTGTTGGGAAGAAAGGTAGCCCCCTGAATGATGGTGTGAATGGTGTGAATGTCCAGTAGCAAAGGTCAAAACCTTGGCGTGGTGCTACTGCTCACAAGTTTACCCATGAACTTGTGCTAATTTGACCTATTTTGGATGAAAGTGGATCGTGCATTGGCTTTGATTTCTTTGTCTTTCTGTTCTGTGTTTTTCTCCTAACTGCTTTCTTGTCCTTTATCTCATGTTGCCTTTCTCACTTTTGCTTTCGAAATCTCACTTCACTCTCTTCACACATTCTTTTATTCCTTCATTGTTCAATTCATCTATGGGTTTTGTCTTCTCATTTGTTTTGTCTTATATTTTATTCTTTCATCCTGTATAGGCTTCCAACTTTCCTCATTGCTTTTTTTCTATTTTGTATCTTGGACTTTCTCTTGTCCAGAATATTTTCTTTTCTCATTCTTACTGTTTCCTTTCTCTTATTCCAACTTCCATACATTCTTTATTTCCTCGTTCTTCTTTATGTTGTCCTTATTTTATCCTTTCTAACATTTTACTTGTTTTCATATTGTTCCTTTCACCACTCTTTTACTTCACTACTTTCTGGCACCAATACTTCATGTCCTCATTTTTTCTCAACGTTCTCACTTTATTCCCTGCTGTTTTGTTTCTCATCTCACTCTGACATTCTTTTTATTTCTTGGTTGATTATTTTCAGAGCAGTTCCCAATTTGATTTATTTATTTTAGGTGTTTCTTATTACAAATGGGACAAAGATATCTTAATTTGTTAGGGGATGACTTTTGAATCAACAATAGAATGGGGCACCTAGAAGATGTGATAGCAATTTTAGATGCTGCCACTACGTTGTAAGCAGTGAACCCTGTCCTGGCACCATTGAGCTGTATATTATATCTGTTCTGCATCTTACCAGAGTAGCTGTTTGAGTTACATAAATCAAGAAGAGGAAACCGGACAAAAGGACCTACTTAAGACCTTGTGTTCAACAGAAGTAGAAAGACACTGAAAGGGGCAAAGACCAAAAATACATTTTTGAAAGCCCTGCATCTGTCCTTAGAGGGGACAATATCTGAGAGGAGCGTCTCGGCACTGCAAGAACTGTGAGGTATAAAGAGGACTGGACAATAAACCTTTGAGGTATTCTGAGTCTGCAGTGAAGGTGGCCACTTACACGTTTTTTATTGTATAGCCTGCTTTGATTTTGTGTGTTATGTGATGTGTACAAAATAAGATGTTGGAACATCTGTAAAGCAAGTCGGGATTAGGCCCTGATACAGTAAAAAGGAAAAAAAGCACTGGTAAAGCCAATCAGTCTGACACTGGCTGGCAGTCTTTTAATTTTGCCAGTTCTTATTTTGTTTTCTTATTTTTGTTTTATAGTAGGGAGTGTTCTTTTTCTTACTCTCACCACCTTTCTTACTTCTGTATTATTGTCTTCCACCACGTTTCAAACCTGGGTTGTTTGTGTTTGCCTTCAGAGATGACATGGTCTGGCAGTTCAACTGGATGGTTCCCATATGGAGCAGGGTCAAGACTGATTTGCCAAAGGCAAGGTCTAAACCGAGGTGGCATGATGAGCAAAAGAACCATTAATGGGGATGCAACCCGCGTGAGTGCCAGTGGTTAGATTACTTGCAAGCACTCCTCCCATCACCTTTTGAGAGAACTTTACATGGACCAATTGTACGAAGCCTATATTTTCAATCTTAGAAACCCGCACAGCCATAAGTTGAAAACGTTGCTTCAGTATATTCATAATGATTTTGATATTTGGAGGGGAACTGAGGAAATCGTTTTGGCATCTGTTTTATCGCTCAACAACTGCAATTCTGACTTACAGATGGCAATTGAATGCAGAAATAAAAAGACAATTGTATGAGAAAACGTATCTTAAGATCAGGACCAGAAACAGAGTTTCAATACTGTCTTATGCAAACCTGCTAAGTAAAATTCAATCGCAATATGGTCGCTTTCATTCTAGGACGCTGAGAGATAACTTGCCCTTGTTCTGCTTCTCTGGTTTGGTGGATGTGATTAGTCATGAGTGACATCTCGGATTGAAATTCATATGTGATAAAGTGTGGTTTCTGTATGGTAGAAGTATTATGTGGTCTTGCAGGGGTGCCTTACAGTGCAATACTGATAAAATATGCAAAGATGGAACCCGGGTACTCTCTCAGTAGACCTTCTCTCATTATACTCTCTAAGTATCCCTTCTATCAGTCCTGGTGGAGTGACAAAGAGCATACAGACTACTTAGAGGAACAATTGTGAAGCTTTTCAAATCAGCAACATGGACATAAGTAATTGACACACATTGGGAGGATTTCAACACCACTTTAGAAAAGTTGCTCTGATTTTTATGTATTTTTAGATACAAAAATTAAATCAATACATACAGTATGACCGGAGCTATCAGTTTTCAAGCAATAAATAAATCAATACTTTGCAATGTGAAAAACATTAATGTTACGTTCAGTGGGAATAACACATGTATGCAGTTGATACTTTAAAGGGTGAGTTCAATGGAACCCACTCAGAGTTAAGGTCTCTGAAGGTCTAAGATCAGTTCATAACAGCTCGCACAGTTTTACCTCTTTAAAGTGAATGAGGTGCAGAGGTGCACTTTCAGCTGTCAAACGGAGCTGTAAATCAGAATTGCGGGGTTGAAATAGTTACTTCAGCAAAATGATACTTGCATGGGTGAGTTCAGCAAAACCCTTTAGAAATAAAGCAAGGAGCTGGTCCTGGACCAATCTAACACGCTCAGGGGCTCGGGTGTAGAGGTGCTCTTGGCTACCCGTGGTGCTGGACAGGATCTGAGGCCAGAAGAACTGGCAGGTGTGGCAAAAATGGGTAAAAAACAAATGCAAGATCTTTAAGATGGAGCCACAGAGTGGTTGGTTCTTACAGCGGATATATCTCTGCTCTCTAAGCATTTAATCAAGCAGGTTGTCATTGAACTACAAAACAACAAGCCTTGGTATCTTCAAGCACTCTGGTTAGAGAAATCTTTATCCGGAGGACCAGAGGAATGGTGTAGAAAGCTGAACCTCACTGAGGGTTGGGACAACAGTTCCCAGAAGCCACCTACACAAGGACTTGGAGCAGCCTTTTCAGGTGGCTTGGGGTGCAAGACTTTAAGGTTGTGGACTTTGCAGTTTGTGCCTGCCAACTGCAGGGGACTTGTTCCTCTAATTCAAGGGAGTTCTTGTGATGACTGGGGTTTGTAGAGGTGTTCACATTCCTTTGCTAACTGGACTCTTGCCGTGACCGAGTTGAAATCCAGCGGGTACAGGTTGGCTGCCACAGGTGCACCTCTCTTCGTGGAGTCCTGCTATGTTGTGTAACAGGTCTCTTGGTATCATGTCGAACCTGAGGTTCTGGTGTCTGGGGTGGCCCTTAAATCCTAGATTTAGGGAATGTTAGTGGGTGTGAGGCCTGATAGCCAATTGGAATCATGTCCTGTGGCTAATCCGCTTCAGTAGTAACAACATGCTAATGTTAGGGATGATTCACAGAACTAACTTAAGACAAAATCCTAAACTTACTGCTTTTGCTATTCACAGAAGTTAGGATTTTGTCTTCAGTTTGTCTTAAGACAAACTTAAGACAGGCTTTAGACAGACTTAGGACAGACGTAAGATAAAATCCTAACTTAAGTCTGTCTTAAGTCTGTCTTAAGACAAAATCCTAACTTTTGTGAATACCAAAAGTAGTAAGTTTAGGATTTTGTCTTAAGTTTGTTCCGTGAATCGGGCCCGTTGTATGTCACTAAAGTTAGTCAGAACCTGTTTCAGCCTAAATTCAAGATTACCAGAACCATCCTCAGTGGTTCACCTCAGCTGCCAGCGCATGGAAGTGGGGTCAGCCTTGTGGAGGTGAATGCCTCCTGCATAGCGAATTTCCAGTCTGTCCATGAAATACAGAGCCTGGGGCAGGGGAAGGGTTTGTCCTCGCGCTGTGGACTGTTAGATTGACCAGTGTCATGAATGAAGCCTATGAGGCTCACTGTATTGCCAGTTCAATTCACTAATCATCATGTGTGGGCGGAGGTGTCACCTCCTGCTCACACAGGTCCATTGTCTCTGACCTCTGGGAGCAACACAAACTTCCCAGCATGAGGTCAGGCTTATGTGTGGGCATCAAGTCTTCAGAAAAGTCAGCCAAGACATGGGAACACTGGTTAAATTAGGTGGGCACTTTCTGAAGTGTCACCTAAATAGACGCTGGTTAGACCTCAACACCACCAGTGTGTCAAGGATTAAAAAGCACACACTTGAAAGAAATCAGCTGTGCCATCATGGAGCTGGACATAGAGGTAATGTCCCAATGCCAGCCCATATTATCCGACGGGACACCAATCCTTTGTGGTGGAATTACGTTTAGAACACTACCACATGGCACTATTTTAATACTGATAAATATGATGTTGAGATACACCAAGATATATGTATATTACATTTCAACTTTGTAGACACACTATCATGAAACCTTAAACGAGGGATAAAGTTCACTGCACAAATCTAATTATTGTTATTGTCCGGTAAACGATAAAGCTATCAAACTAGAAAAAACGGTTGCGACCTGACTGAGGTTTTGACATGGTCATATGGGTGCTGTTTATTATATATGCAGAACCACTTCCTTGATTTGGTCAGAGGAGCACTAACACTGCGAGGTCACTGCATACCAGAATTCCTGCTCAGCTGTTTTCTGTTTTCCGACAAGTCCACACGATGGACAGCCTGATGGCACTTACCCAGAGGGAATGGGAATGTTAGACCACCCAGCAGGGATTTTGCAAACCACCCACCCTAGGCAAGACTAGGTTAAACTTTTTTGCTATTCTCGTAATGGTAATTACATTATTCTGTTTCCTTTTATTGATCATTACAGCACACATATTATACTCAAGAATCGCAATGCTGTAATGTATAGAGAAATTGCAGGTTGTGTATTACTTTGGGTATGCATGAGAGTCCAAACAAATAGGTCTAGATTTCTTACAATGATTCCTTGGGAAATCAGGTTGGGCATGTCCTGAAGTTGCACAATGTATCTGCTACCTGGTTAGGTTTGGGGTACCAATAGTGCTCTGTGGGCTGGCAGGATTACAGGCAGCATATCCTGGGGGTGTGCATAGAATTAATCTGGCACAATCCTGTAGTTTATGTTGTCCAATATACACACAGTTTTTACTAGGAAGTATAAAGCCCGTACGACAATATTGGAACATCTTAGAACCTACATTTGCTATTACTCAAGTTTACTTTTTCCTACTTTCCGTTCTTGATGGCTGATCCTCACTTTTCCTTTCCCTTCGTATATGTAATATCTATCCTTGCACTCCATTTCTTTTCCATACTTTTAGTTTTTTTCTAATTAGTTTTTCTCCCTAAATTTCTCCTTGCCAATCTTTCAGGGTAGCTCGCTTTCCTCTTTCTGCAATAGATGTCTTGTTTTTACTATCAAATGTGTCCACAGCCATCCTCCTAAGCATATGGTCTCTCCAAATGCCCTCTATACTCCATCTTGTCTTCTTTGCTCTGCTGCATAAGTTCTCCTAGATGAGATAAATGAATAATCGTCTATTTTCTGTTAGCCCTAGTCATAGCCTTGTATTATAAAAGGAAATCATGAATTAAATTAAAATAAGATGATTTTAATCAAGCCCTAGTCATAGCCTCTGTATTATAAAAGCAAATCATGAATTAAATTAAAATAAAATGATTTTAATCAAGGGAATATATATATTTATATAATGGGGACATGTAGTTGGCCCATAATAGGGATCGCACCTGCACACATGTATTGTTATGGCCACAATTGAAATATAATTGGCTTGTTGAAATTTCTTCTACAGTAAGGTGCTTATCGTATTCCGATATTGATCCTGGGTTGTCGATATATTCGAGATTTCCCTTTTGGTCCTACGGTGGTTATTAATCTTCCCATTGCCTACTCTAACCCAGCGAATACCACTTTGTATATATATTTGTATCACTTGTTTGGGATTGGGGCGCACATACACAAGAACTGCCTACTCCGTTGTAGGTCATACCACCGACATATTCATAATTACAACATTTGAGATTGTCGCCCTTACAGTAAGGAACATTATCTTTTATAGCTCTTAGTTTAGATGCAGAATTACAATGGGGTACATTACCCCGTCGTGGCACTGGAATTGTTCTGTGTAGAATGTGACATGTGTTGATTGCTTCTATGATATACAATTTATTAGCTTCATAAAACTATTCAAGTATTAGAATTCATTCCATGCTCATATTGTGAAATAATATTTCCTTCCAGCTGTTATATGCAGAAATCTGTTTACGTACATTAATGTTGCCAAAGCTGTTCCATTTTACACAGCATGACTCACTTTTGGATTTCTGTTCCGATTATGATTGCTTTAATTATAAGTTATTCATTTCAATTCATTTGTATTCACAATTGAGCTCTAAATTTGGAATGGATCCAGCGCGTCGATTGGCTTAGTAGTATTTCTTCCATGTTAATTACAGGCTTACAGAACGATTGCATTGGCGATTCAAATGTGATTTTATTGCACTCATTTTCTGCATCTTCACAAATTTTCAATTGCTTTATTTACAAATATTGAGGACATTAGACAATCGTTTTTGCAATTGCAGTCTATTGTTTTGTATTTGTTCCAAAACGATAGTATCTTGTTCATGTTCATAAATCAAGAGGTGTATTTCTATAGGAGATAGAGCGCAATTCCTCAACTTGATAAAGGCATTGCCGAAACGCGTTGTTGTTTGTGTACACAAATAAAATCTGTGTACTGTCCTCTGGTGTGCTGCTGGACTTCTTCGTGGGGTTTCCTGCTTTGTTCCTGCTTTCTGCAATATATATATATATATATACCCTTGGAATGCCTCTTGCGCAAAACAAAATGTTTTTTCAGGTTCAAGCAGCAGCTGTGTATGATGTCTAAGGTTCATTTTGTGAGTAGTAATGAGCAGATTCTAAGGCTACAGTTTTGTTGGGCACCTTGTCTCCCATGGGTACCCAGACCTACCTTCTATTGACTGAATGGGTGCACTGCTCGTGAAGCTGTGTAGAGTCACACAAGGAGTCTATGGCAAGCCAGGCCAGCACAGAGGCATTCACACAGATGAAGACTCAGAGCCCAGCCATAAGGCCACTGTCAGGCTCTGCTAGTCAGTGCAGAAGAAAGATACAGGGTGTCTTCTAATTCTTAGATCCCACCCTGCCATTTGAATACCTGAATCACACCTGTGAAATGGGCAGAGCAGATAGGAGGAAACAGAATGAAAAGCTGTGCATTCCTGTGCAGTGCACTAGGCCCGTCTCACCAGCGCCTTTACAGATTCTGTTACGATGGGTTTGAAGGACATTCTTTTTGGCAGCGACATTGAAAGATGACTATTGTTAATTATTGACCACTGTGGCTACAATATCTGTAGAATAATCAAGACAAAGAGAAATTCTGAAACAAATCCTCTGACAGCTTCTGTCTGTCTAGGCAGGTTCAAAACAAAAGTCTGTATGCAAATAGGAGAACACAGGAAACCTTAATAATTAGTTAATTGTAACTGACTTCCTTCCCTCAATCTTTTGGTTCTGTGATGTCATGTTACAGACGGGCTTACACCTATCAACATAATGTAACACTGGTCTCTCCATGAAGCCTTGAGTGTTATACGCGTTTCCATCAATCCCTTGTGACATCAGGTACTACATCACATCCCTGGTCCTGGCAGGCTTGTGACATCATGTACCTCATCACACCCCTGGCAGATATTATGACATCATTCACCACTTAGATATATATAGAGCCATAGTCAGGGATGCCTGCAGTGTGAGTGCAGTGTGTGGGCTAGCGCATCTAAAGCGCTGGGATGCCCGAGGGTAACTGCGCGCTATATAAAACCGCCTACAATACAATACAATACAATGAATGGTGTGAAAGCGGTGTGAATGAGGGACTTTGGGGCACCTAGACTGACCTTAGACAGACTGGACGGCCACAACAGCTCTACTTCGAGGCCTCTGATGGGTGCTTGCCTGGTTCCTTCAGGGGGAGAAATCAGGAAACACCTTGTGCCTGCCCTGTGATTGCTTGGTTCCTTCAGAGAGGAGAAACCAATCAACACCTTGCAGACTGTAGCAGCCAATGAGAAGGCAGTCGTTTGCACTGTGACGTGGGGGTGCCTGGACCAGTCGGTGTGGTATGGCCAAAAAAGAAGTTGTTTTTTGGGGTTCTCCAGTAGGCAAATTGAATTTTGCCCTGAGCTCGACGAACCCTAGCACCGCCCCTATCTGGAGCTGGACACCGGATGTCTATATATCTGTTGGGAAGAAAGGTAGCCCCCTGAATGATGGTGTGAATGGTGTGAATGTCCAGTAGCAAAGGTCAAAACCTTGGCGTGGTGCTACTGCTCACAAGTTTACCCATGAACTTGTGCTAATTTGACCTATTTTGGATGAAAGTGGATCGTGCATTGGCTTTGATTTCTTTGTCTTTCTGTTCTGTGTTTTTCTCCTAACTGCTTTCTTGTCCTTTATCTCATGTTGCCTTTCTCACTTTTGCTTTCGAAATCTCACTTCACTCTCTTCACACATTCTGTTATTCCTTCATTGTTCAATTCATCTATGGGTTTTGTCTTCTCATTTGTTGTCTTATATTTTATTCTTTCATCCTGTATAGGCTTCCAACTTTCCTCATTGCTTTTTTTCTATTTTGTATCTTGGACTTTCTCTTGTCCAGAATATTTTCTTTTCTCATTCTTACTGTATCCTTTCTCTTATTCCAACTTACATACATTCTTTATTTCCTCGTTCTTCTTTATGTTGTCCTTATTTTATCCTTTCTAACATTTTACTTGTTTTCATATTGTTCCTTTCACCACTCTTTTACTTCACTACTTTCTGGCATCAATACTTCATGTCTTCATTTTTTCTCAACGTTCTCACTTTATTCCCTGCTGTTTTGTTTCTCATCTCACTCTGACATTCTTTTTATTTCTTGGTTGATTATTTTCAGTGCAGTTCCCAATTTGATTTATTTATTTTAGGTGTTTCTTTTTACAAATGGGACAAAGATATGTTAATTTGTTAGGGGATGACTTTTGAATCAACAATAGAATGGGGCACCTAGAAGATGTGATAGCAATTTTAGATGCTGCCACTACGTTGTAAGCAGTGAACCCTGTCCTGGCACCATTGAGCTGTATATTATATCTGTTCTGCATCTTACCAGAGTAGCTGTTTGAGTTACATATATCAAGAAGAGGAAACCCGACAAAAGGACCTACTTAAGACCTTGTGTTCAACAGAAGTAGAAAGACACTGAAAGGTGCAAAGACCAAAAATACATTTTTGAAAGCCCTGCATCTGTCCTTAGAGGGGACAATATCTGAGAGGAGCGTCTCGGCACTGCAAGAACTGTGAGGTATAAAGAGGACTGGACAATAAACCATTGAGGTATTCTGAGTCTGCAGTGAAGGTGGCCACTTACACGTTTTTTATTGTATAGCCTGCTTTGATTTTGTGTGTTATGTGATGTGTACAAAATAAGGTGTTGGAACATCTGTAAAGCAAGTCGGGATTAGGCCCTGATACAGTAAAAAGGAAAAAAGCACTGGTAAAGCCAATCAGTCTGACACAGGCTGGCAGTCTTTTGATTTTGCCAGTTCTTATTTTGTTTTCTTATTTTTGTTTTATAGTAGGGAGTGTTCTTTTTCTTACTCTCACCACCTTTCTTACTTCTGTATTATTGTCTTCCACCACGTTTCAAACCTGGGTTGTTTGTGTTTGCCTTCAGAGATGACATGGTCTGGCAGTTCAACTGGATGGTTCCC
Source organism: Triturus cristatus (assembly GCF_964204655.1). Lineage (NCBI taxonomy): Eukaryota > Metazoa > Chordata > Amphibia > Caudata > Salamandridae > Triturus > Triturus cristatus. The sequence continues at coordinate 16,989,222 of NC_140592.1, read as the reverse complement.
ATGAGGGGCAGGGTCAAGACTGATTTGCCAAAGGCAAGGTCTAAACCGAGGTGGCATGGTGAGCAAAAGAACCATTAATGGGGATGCAACCCGCGTGAGTACCAGTGGTTAGATTACTTGCAAGCACTCCTCCCATCACCTTTTGAGAGAACTTTACATGGACCAATTGTACGAAGCCTATATTTTCAATCCTAGAAACCCGCATAGCCATAAGTTGAAAATGTTGCTTCAGTATATTCATAATGATTTTGATATTTGGAGGGGAACTGAGGAAATCGTTTTGGCATCTGTTTTATCGCTCAACAACTGCAATCCTGACTTACAAATCGCACTTGAATGCAGAAATAAAAAGACAATTGTATGAGAAAACGTATCTTAAGATCAGGACCAGAAACAGAGTTTCAATACTGTCTTATGCAAACCTGCTAAGTAAAATTCAATCGCAATATGGTCGCTTTCATTCTAGGACGGTGAGAGATAACTTGTCCTTGTTCTGCTTCTCTGGTTTGGGTGATGTGATTAGTCATGAGTGACATCTCAGAATGAAATTCATATGTGATAAAGTGTGGTTTCTGTATGGTAGAAGTATTATGTGGTCTTGCAGGGGTGCCTTACAGTGCAATACTGATAAAATATGCAAAGATGGAACCCGGGTACTCTCTCAGTAGACCTTCTCTCATTATACTCTCTAAGTATCCCTTCTATCAGTCCTGGTGGAGTGACAAAGAGCATACAGACTACTTAGAGGAACAATTGTTAAGCTTTTCAAATCAGCAACATGGACATAAGTAATTGACACACATTGCGAGGATTTCAACACCACTTTAGAAAAGTTGCTCTCATTTTTATGAATTTTTAGATACAAAAATGAAATCAATACATACAGTATGACCGGAGCTATCAGTTTTCAAGCAATAAATAAATCAATACTTTGCAATGTGAAAAACATTGTTACGTTCAGTGGGAAAAACATATATGCAGTTGATACTTTAAAGGGTGAGTTCAATGGAACCCACTCAGAGTTAAGGTCTCTGAAGGTCTAAGATCAGTTCATAACAGCTAGCACAGTTTTACCTCTTTAAAGTGAATGAGGTGCAGAGGTGCACTTTCAGCTGTCAAACGGAGCTGTAAATCAGAATTGCGGGGTTGAAATAGTTACTTCAGCAAAATGGTACTTGCATGGGTGAGTTGAGAAAAACCCTTTAGAATTAAAGCAAGGAGCTGGTCCTGGACCAATCTAACTCGCTCAGGGGCTCGGGTGTAGAGGTGCTCTTGGCTACCCAAGCTGCTGAACAGGATCTGTGGCCAGAAGAACTGGTAGGTGGGGCAAAAAAGGGTAAAAAACAAATGCAAGGTCTTTAAGATGGAGCCACAGGAGTGGTTGGTTCTTCGAGCGGATATATCTCTGCTCTCTAAGCATTCAATCAAGCAGGTTGTCATTGAACTACAAAACAACAAGCCTTGGTATCTTCAAGCACTCTGGTTAGAGAAATCTTTATCCGGAGGACCAGGGGAATGGTGTAGAAAGCTGAGCCTCACTGAGGGTTGGGACAACAGTTCCCAGAAGCCACCTTCACAAGGACTTGGAGCAGCCATTTCAGGTGGCTTGGGGTGCAAGACTTTAAGGTTGTGGACTTTGCAGTTTGTGCCTGCCAACTGCAGGGGACTTGTTCCTCTAATTCAAGGGAGTTCTTGTGATGACTGGGGTTTGTAGAGGTGTTCACATTCCTTTGCAAACTGGAGTCTTGCCGTGACCGAGTAGAAATCCAGCGGGTACAGGGTGGCTGCCACAGGTGCACCTCTCTTCGTGGAGTCCTGCTATGTTGTGTAACAGGTCTCTTGGTATCATGTCGAACCTGAGGTTCTGGTGTCTGGGGTGGCCCTTAAATCCTAGATTTAGAGAATGTTAGTTGGTGTGAGGCCTAATAGCCAATTGGAATCATGTCCTGTGGCTAATCAGCGTCAGTAGTAACAACATGCTAATGTTAGGGATGATTCACAGAACTAACTTAAGACAAAATCCTAAACTTACTGCTTTTGGTATTCACAGAAGTTAGGATTTTGTCTTAAGTTTGTCTTAAGACAAACTTAAGACAGGCTTAAGACAGACTTAGGACAGACTTAAGACAAAATCCTAACTTAAGTCTGTCTTAAGTCCGTCTTAAGTCTGTCTTAAGACAAAATCCTAACTTTAGTGAATACCAAAAGTAGTAAGTTTAGGATTTTGTCTTAAGTTTGTTCCGTGAATCGGGCCCGTTGTATGTCACTAAAGTTAGTCAGAACCTGTTTCAGCCTAAATTCAAGATTACCAGAACCATCCTCAGTGGTTCACCTCAGCTGCCAGCCCATGGAAGTGGGGTCCGCCTTGTGGAGGTGAATGCCTCCTGCATAGCGAATTTCCAGTCTGTCCATGAAATACAGAGCCTGGGGCAGGGGAAGGGTTTGTCCTCACGCTGTGGACTGTTAGATTGACCAGTGTCATGAATGAAGCCTATGAGGCTCACTGCATTGCCAGTTCAATTCACTAATCATCATGTGTGGGCGGAGGTGTCACCTCCTGCTCACACAGGTCCATTGTCTCTGACCTCTGGGAGCAACACAAACTTCCCAGCATGAGGTCAGGCTTATGTGTGGGCATCAAGTCTTCAGAAAAGTCAGCCAAGACATGGGAACACTGGTTAAATTAGGTGGGCACTTTCTGAAGTGTCACCTAAATAGACGCTGGTTAGACCTCAACACCACCAGTGTGTCAAGGATTAAAAAGCACACACTTGAAAGAAATCAGCTGTGCCATCATGGAGCTGGACATAGAGGTAATGTCCCAATGCCAGCCCATATTATCCGACGGGACACCAATCCTTTGTGGTGGAATTACGTTTAGAACACTACCACATGGCACTATTTTAATACTGATAAATATGATGTTGAGATACACCAAGATATATGTATATTACATTTCAACTTTGTAGACACACTATCATGAAACCTTAAACGAGGGATAAAGTTCACTGCACAAATCTAATTATTGTTATTGTCCGGTAAACGATAAAGCTATCAAACTAGAAAAAACGGTTGCGACCTGACTGAGGTTTCGACATGGTCATATGGGTGCTGTTTATTATATATGCAGAACCACTTCCTTGATTTGGTCAGAGGAGCACTAACACTGCGGGGTCACTGCATACCAGAATTCCTGCTCAGCTGTTTTCTGTTTTCCGACACGTCCACACGATGGACAGCCTGATGGCACTTACCCAGAGGGAATGGGAATGTTAGACCACCCAGCAGGGATTTTGCAAACCACCCACCCTAGGCAAGACTAGGTTCATCTTTTTACGTATTCTCGTAATGGTAATTACATTATTCTGTTTCCTTTTATTGATCATTACAGCACACATATTATACTCAAGAATCGCAATGCTGTAATGAATAGAGAAATTGCAGGTTGTGTATTACTTTGGGTATGCATGAGAGTCCAAACAAATAGCTCTAGATTTCTTACAATGATTCCTTGGGAAATAAGGTTGGGCATGTCCTGAAGTTGCACAATGTATCTGCTACCTGGTTAGGTTTGGGGTACCAATAGTGCTCTGTGGGCTGGCAGGATTACAGGCAGCATATCCTGGGGGTGTTCATAGAATTAATCTGGCACAATCCTGTAGTTTATGTTGTCCAATATACACACAATTTTTACTAGGAAGTATAAAGCCGTACGACAATATTGGAACATCTTAGAACCTACATTTGCTATTACTCAAGTTTACTTTTTCCTACTTTCCGTTCTTGATGGCTGATCCTCACTTTTCCTTTCCCTTCGTATATGTAATATCTATCCTTGCACTCCATTTCTTTTCCATACTTTTAGTTTTTTTCTAATTAGTTTTTCTCCCTAAATTTCTCCTTGCTAATCTTTTAGGGTAGCTCGCTTTCCTCTTTCTGCAATAGATGTCTTGTTTTTACTATCAAATGTGTCCACAGCCATCCTCCTAAGCATATGGTCTCTCCAAATGCCCTCTATACTCCATCTTGTCTTCTTTGCTCTGCTGCATATGTTCTCCTAGATGAGATAAATGAATAATCGTCTATTTTCTGTGAGCCCTAGTCATAGCCTTGTATTATAAAAGCAAATCATGAATTAAATTAAAATAAGATGATTTTAATCAAGCCCTAGTCATAGCCTCTGTATTATAAAAGCAAATCATGAATTAAATTAAAATAAAATGATTTTAATCAAGGGAATATATATATTTATATAATGGGGACATGTAGTTGGCCCATAATAGGGATCGCACCTGCATACATGTATTGTTATGGCCACAATTGAAATATAATTGGCTTGTTGAAATTTCTTCTACAGTAAGGTGCTTATCGTATTCCGATATTGATCCTGGGTTGTCGATATAATCGAAATTTCCCTTTTGGACCTACGGTGGTTATTAATCTTCCCATTGCCTACTCTAACCCAGTGTATACCACTTTGTATATATATTTTTATCACTTGTTTGGGATGGGGGGCGCACATACACAGGAACTGCCTACTCCGTTGTATGTCATACCACCGACATATTCATAATTACAACATTTGAGATTGTCGCCCTTACAGTAAGGAACATTATCTTTTATAGCTCTTAGTTTAGATGCAGAATTACAATGGGGTACATTACCCCGTCGTGGCACTGGAATTGTTCTGCGTAGAATGTGACATGTGTTGATTGCGTCTATGAGATACAATTTATTAGCTCCATAAAACTATTCAAGTATTAGAATTCATTCCATGCTCATATTGTGAAATAATATTTCCTTCCAACTGTTATATGCAGAAATCTGTTTACGTACATTAATGTTGCCAAAGCTGTTCCATTTTACACAGCATGACTCACTTTTGGATTTCTATTCCGATTATGATTGCTTTAATTATAAGTTATTCATTTCAATTCATTTGTATTCACAATTGAGCTCTAAATTTGGAATGGATCCAGCGCGTCGATTGGCTTAGTAGTATTTCTTCCATGTTAATTACAGGCTTACAGAACGATTGCATTGGCGATTCAAATGTGATTTTATTGCACTCATTTTCTGCATCTTCACAAATTTTCAATTGCTTTATTTACAAGTATTGAGGACATTGGACAATCGTTTTTGCAATTGCAGTCTATTGTTTTGTATTTGTTCCAAAACGATAGTATCTTGTTCATGTTCATGAATCAAGAGGTGTATTTCTATAGGAGATAGAGCGCAATTCCTCAACTTGATAAAGGCATTGCCGAAACGCGTTGTTGTTTGTGTACACAAATAAAATCTGTGTACTGTCCTCTGGTGTGCTGCTGGACTTCTTCGTGGGGTTTCCTGCTTTGTTCCTGCTTTCTGCAATATATATATATATATATATATATATATATATATATATATATATATATATATATATATATATATATATATATATATATAATCACCTAGCCTGAGTAGTGTAGTTCCAATAGTACCCTGTCATGCAGGACCTAGACTGTTTACAGATAACATATACCGTGGGTCTGGTGGCAGACTGACTCCGTACACCCCCGCTGCATATGTTAGCCTATAGGTGAAAGGTTTAGTCCACAAAAGGCTGCAGTCCTTATAAGGCGTGATGTACATATAAGGCATTCTGTCCTTATTTGGAGTTATGTCCTTATAAGGCTCGTTCATATGAAACAATGGGAGCTGATGTAGGGAAAGTGTACGATGTTCCTTGGACCTAGATTAGGTTACCGATATGAAATATAACATCTGTTCTTACTGGAGCTGAAAAGAGCTAATTAATACGAATGAGGTGGTTTTGTGTGTTCCATGTAGAGGTAACACGAAGTCCCTATATCATTCCATCTCCCATTTACCATCCCATTCTCCTTTCCCTTTCGTGTGATCAGTTGAATGGTCCTGTACCTGTCCATCCTCTTCTTTGCTGAAGAAGTTGACTGAGAGAACATTGTGAATGTGTGAATGTGTGACGGCGACTGTCAAATGCTATGCTGTGCATGGACAGTCATGTGACAGCCGTGCTCTTGCACTGGAGAATTATAGCTGACGTCCACCTTTATGCCCTGATTTTGACAGACTTATCCCAAGTTCCCTGCAGTTTTCCATGGACACGTTCCACAAGCTTTAACCTGACCAAATGTACCCATGACAAACCCTGAGAGTGCACTAGTGTTACTTTGTTTGCAATACCCGTTAGATCAGAAATTTAGTTTTTGTGCAAAATCAAATGTACAACAAGACTTGCAATGAAGGTGTCTGTGGTGTCACAATGAAGCTACTATGTGATGTTCAGGCCTTGCTAAGATGAAATTTGCACTCTAATTTAGAATGAGTTCTACTTTGTAAATGACATTATATGTTTGGAATGAGAGTTCTAATTAGGAAATAAAAGAATTCCATTAGAATGCAGATTGGAACCAACCTTCTCATTTGGTTTGTCAGAACTATGGAATGCAAATTCTACCCTTGGAATGCCTCTTGCGCAAAACATAAAATGTTTTTTCAGGTTCAAGCAGCAGCTGTGCATGATGTCTAAGGTTCATTTTGTGAGTAGTAATGAGCAGGTTCTAAGGCTACAGTTTTGTTGGGCACCTTGTCTCCCCTGGGTACCCAGAACTACCTTCTATTGACTGAATGGGTGCACTGCTCTTGAAGCTGTGTAGAGTCACACAAGGAGTCTATGGCAAGCCAGGCCAGCACAGAGGCATTCACACAGATGAAGACTCAGAGCCCAGCCATAAGGCCACTGTCAGGCTCTGCTAGTCAGTGCAGAAGAAAGATACAGGGTGTCTTCTAATTCTTAGATCCCACCCTGCCATTTGAATACCTGAATCACACCTGTGAAATGGGCAGAGCAGATAGGAGGAAACAGAATGAAAAGCTGTGCATTCCTGTGCAGTGCACTAGGCCCGTCTCACCAGCGCCTTTACAGATTCTGTTACGATGGGTTTGAAGGACATTCTTTTTGGCAGCGACATTGAAAGATGACTATTGTTAATTATTGACCACTGTGGCTACAATATCTGTAGAATAATCAAGACAAAGAGAAATTCTGAAACAAATCATCTGACAGCTTCTGTCTGTCTAGGCAGGTTCAAAATAAAAGTCTGTACGCAAATAAGAGAACACAGGAAACATTAATAATTAGTTAATTGTAACTTACTTCCTTCCCTCAATCTTTTGGTTCTGTGATGTCATGTTACAGACGGGCTTACACCTATCAACATAATGTAACACTGGTCTCTCCATGCAGCCTGGAGTGTTATACGCGTTTCCATCAATCCCTTGTGACATCAGGTACTACATCACAGCCCTGGTCCTAGCAGGCTTGTGACATCATGTACCTCATCACACCCCTGGCAGATATTATGACATCATTCACCACTTAGATATATATAGAGTCATAGTCAGGGATGCCTGCAGTGTGAGTGCAGTGTGTAGGCTAGTGTATGAATGGTGTGAAAGCGGTGTGAATGAGGGACTTTGGGGCACCTAGACTGACATCAGACAGACAGGATGGCCACAACAGCTCTACTTCGAGGCCTCTGATGGGTGCTTGCCTGGTTCCTTCAGGGGGAGAAATCAGGAAACACCTTGTGCCTGCCCTGTGATTGCTTGGTTCCTTCAGAGAGGAGAAACCAATCAACACCTTGCAGACTGCAGCAGCCAATGAGAAGGCAGTCGTTTGCACTGTGACGTGGGGGTGCCCGGACCAGTCGGTGTGGTATGGCCAAATAAGAAGTTGTTTTCCGGGGTTCTCCAGTAGGCAAATTGAATTTTGCCCTGAGCTCGACGAACCCTAGCACCGCCCCTATCTGGAGCTGGACACCGGATGTCTATATATCTGTTGGGAAGAAAGGTAGCCCCCTGAATGATGGTGTGAATGGTGTGAATGTCCAGTAGCAAAGGTCAAAACCTTGGCGTGGTGCTACTGCTCACAAGTTTACCCATGAACTTGTGCTAATTTGACCTATTTTGGATGAAAGTGGATCGTGCATTGGCTTTGATTTCTTTGTCTTTCTGTTCTGTGTTTTTCTCCTAACTGCTTTCTTGTCCTTTATCTCATGTTGCCTTTCTCACTTTTGCTTTCGAAATCTCACTTCACTCTCTTCACACATTCTTGTATTCCTTCATTGTTCAATTCATCTATGGGTTTTGTCTTCTCATTTGTTGTCTAATATTTTATTCTTTCATCCTGTATAGGCTTCCAACTTTCCTCATTGCTTTTTTTCTATTTTGTATCTTGGACTTTCTCTTGTCCAGAATATTTTCTTTTCTCATTCTTACTGTATCCTTTCTCTTATTCCAACTTCCATACATTCTTTATTTCCTCGTTCTTCTTTATGTTGTCCTTATTTTATCCTTTCTAACAATTTACTTGTTTTCATATTGTTCCTTTCACCACTCTTTTACTTCACTACTTTCTGGCATCAATACTTCATGTCTTCATTTTTTCTCAACGTTCTCACTTTATTCCCTGCTGTTTTGTTTCTCATCTCACTCTGACATTCTTTTTATTTCTTGGTTGATTATTTTCAGTGCAGTTCCCAATTTGATTTATTTATTTTAGGTGTTTCTTTTTACAAATGGTACAAAGATATCTTAATTTGTTAGGGGATGTCTTTTGAATCAACAATAGAATGGGGCACCTAGAAGATGTGATAGCAATTTTAGATTCTGCCACTACGTTGTAAGCAGTGAACCCTGTCCTGGCACCATTGAGCTGTATATTATATCTGTTCTGCATCTTACCAGAGGAGCTGTTTGAGTTACATAAATCAAGAAGAGGAAACCGGACAAAAGGACCTACTTAAGACCTTGTGTTCAACAGAAGTAGAAAGACACTAAAAGGTGCAAAGACCAAAAATACATTTTTGAAAGCCCTGCATCTGTCCTTAGAGAGGACAATATCTGAGAGGAGCGTCTTGGCACTGTAAGAACTGTGAGGTATAAAGAGGACTGGACAATAATCCTTTGAGGTATTCTGAGTCTGCAGTGAAGGTGGCCACTTACACGTTTTTTATTGTATAGCCTGCTTTGATTTTGTGTGTTATGTGATGTGTACAAAATAAGGTGTTGGAACATCTGTAAAGCAAGTCGGGATTAGGCCCTGATACAGTAAAAAGGAAAAAAGCACTGGTAAAGCCAATCGGTCTGACACAGGCTGGCAGTCTTTTGATTTTGCCAATTCTTATTTTGCTTTCTTATTTTTGTTTTATAGTAGGGAGTGTTCTTTTTCTTACTCTCACCACCTTTCTTACTTCTGTTTTCTTGTCTTCCACCACGTTTCAAACTTGGGTTGTTTGTGTTTGCCTTCAGAGATGACATGGTCTGGCAGTTCAACTGGATGGTTCCCATGAGGAGCAGGGTCAAGACTGATTTGCCAAAGGCAAGGTCTAAACCGAGGTGGCATGGTGAGCAAAAGAACCATTAATGGGGATGCAACCCGCGTGAGTGCCAGTGGTTAGATTACTAGAAAGCACTCCTCCCATCACCTTTTGAGAGAACTTTACATGGACCAATTGTACGAAGCCTATATTTTCAATCCTAGAAACCCGCATAGCCATAAGTTGAAAATGTTGCTTCAGTATATTCATAATGATTTTGATATTTGGAGGGGAACTGAGGAAATCGTTTTGGCATCTGTTTTATCGCTCAACAACTGCAATCCTGACTTACAGATGGCACTTGAATGCAGAAATAAAAAGACAATTGTATGAGAAAACGTATCTTAAGATCAGGACCAGAAACAGAGTTTCAATACTGTCTTATGCAAACCTGCTAAGTAAAATTTAATCGCAATATGGTCGCTTTCATTCTAGGGCGGTGAGAGATAACTTGCCTTTGTTCTGCTTCTCTGGTTTGGTGGATGTGATTAGTCATGAGTGACATCTCGGATTGAGATTCCTGTGTGACAAAGTGTGGTTTCTGTATGGTAGAAGTATTATGTGGTCTTGCAGGGGTGCCTTACAGTGCAATACTGATAAAATATGCAAAGATGGAACCCGGGTACTCTCTCAGTAGACCTTCTCTCATTATACTCTCTAAGTATACCCTCTATCAGTCCTGGTGGAGTGACAAAGAACATACAGACTACTTAGAGGAACAATTGTGAAGCTTTTCAAATCAGCAACATGGACATAAGTAATTGACACACATTGGGAGGATTTCAACACCACTTTAGAAAAGTTGCTCTGATTTTTATGTATTTTTAGATACAAAAATTAAATCAATACATACAGTATGACCGGAGCTATCAGTTTTCAAGCAATAAATAAATCAATACTTTGCAATGTGAAAAACATTAATGTTACGTTCAGTGGGAAAAACACATATATGCAGTTGATACTTTAAAGGGTGAGTTCAATGGAACCCACTCAGAGTTAAGGTCTCTGAAAGGTCTAAGATCAGTTCATAACAGCTCGCACAGTTTTACCTCTTTAAAGTGAATGAGGTGCAGAGGTGCACTTTCAGCTGTCAAACGGAGCTGTAAATCAGAATTGCGGGGTTGAAATAGTTACTTCAGCAAAATGGTGCTTGCATGGGTGAGTTGAGCAAAACCCTTTAGAATTAAAGCAAGGAGCTGGTCCTGGACCAATCTAACTCGCTCAGGGGCTCGGGTGTAGAGGTGCTCTTGGCTACCCAAGCTGCTGAACAGGATCTGTGGCCAGAAGAACTGGTAGGTGTGGCAAAAAAGGGTAAAAAACAAATGCAAGGACTTTAAGATGGAGCCACAGGAGTGGTTGGTTCTTCGAGCGGATATATCTCTGCTCTCTAAGCATTCAATCAAGCAGGTTGTCATTGAACTACAAAACAACAAGCCTTGGTATCTTCAAGCACTCTGGTTAGAGAAATCTTTATCCGGAGGACCAGGGGAATGGTGTAGAAAGCTGAGCCTCACTGAGGATTGGGACAACAGTTCGCAGAAGCCACCTACACAAGGACTTGGAGCAGCCATTTCAGGTGGCTTGGGGTGCAAGACTTTAAGGTTGTGGACTTTGCAGTTTGTGCCTGCCAACTGCAGGGGACTTGTTCCTCTAATTCAAGGGAGTTCTTGTGATGACTGGGGTTTGTAGAGGTGTTCACATTCCTTTGCTAACTGGACTCTTGCCGTGACTGAGTTGAAATCCAGCGGGTACAGGGTGGCTGCCACAGGTGCACCTCTCTTCGTGGAGTCCTGCTATGTTGTGTAACAGGTCTCTTGGTATCATGTCGAACCTGAGGTTCTGGTGTCTGGGGTGGCCCTTAAATCCTAGATTTAGGGAATGTTAGTGGGTGTGAGGCCTAATAGCCAATTGAAATCATGTCCTGTGGCTAATCCGTGTCAGTAGTAACAACATGCTAATGTTAGGGATGATTCACAGAACTAACTTAAGACAAAATCCTAAACTTACTGCTTTTGGTATTCACAGAAGTTAGGATTTTGTCTTAAGTTTGTCTTAAGACAAACTTAAGACAGGCTTTAGACAGACTTAGGACAGACTTAAGACAAAATCCTAACTTAAGTCTGTCTTAAGTCTGTCTTAAGACAAAATCCTAACTTTTGTGAATACCAAAAGTAGTAAGTTTAGGATTTTGTCTTAAGTTTGTTCCGTGAATCGGGCCCGTTGTATGTCACTAAAGTTAGTCAGAACCTGTTTCAGCCTAAATTCAAGATTACCAGAACCATCCGCAGTGGTTCACCTCAGCTGCCAGCCCATGGAAGTGGGGTCAGCCTTGTGGAGGTGAATGCCTCCTGCATAGCGAATTTCCAGTCTGTCCATGAAATACAGAGCCTGGGGCAGGGGAAGGGTTTGTCCTCGCGCTGTGGACTGTTAGATTGACCAGTGTCATGAATGAAGCCTATGAGGCTCACTGCATTGCCAGTTCAATTCACTAATCATCATGTGTGGGCGGAGGTGTCACCTCCTGCTCACACAGGTCCATTGTCTCTGACCTCTGGGAGCAACACAAACTTCCCAGCATGAGGTCAGGCTTATGTGTGCGCATCAAGTCTTCAGAAAAGTCAGCCAAGACATGGGAACACTAGTTAAATTAGGTGGGCACTTTCTGAAGTGTCACCTAAATAGACGCTGGTTAGACCTCAACACCACCAGTGTGTCAAGGATTAAAAAGCACACACTTGAAAGAAATCAGCTGTGCCATCATGGAGCTGGACATAGAGGTAATGTCCCAATGCCAGCCCATATTATCCGACGGGACACCAATCCTTTGTGGTGGAATTACGTTTAGAACACTACCACATGGCACTATTTTAATACTGATAAATATGATGTTGAGATACACCAAGATATATGTATATTACATTTCAGCTTTGTAGACACACTATCATGAAACCTTAAACGAGGGATAAAGTTCACTGCACAAATCTAATTATTGTTATTGTCCGGTAAACGATAAAGCTATCAAACTAGAAAAAACGGTTGCGACCTGACTGAGGTTTCGACATGGTCATATGGGTGCTGTTTATTATATATGCAGAACCACTTCCTTGATTTGGTCAGAGGAGCACTAACACTGCGAGGTCACTGCATACCAGAATTCCTGCTCAGCTGTTTTCTGTTTTCCGACACGTCCACACGATGGACAGCCTGATGGCACTTACCCAGAGGGAATGGGAATGTTAGACCACCCAGCAGGGATTTTGCAAACCACCCACCATAGGCAAGACTAGTTCATCTTTTTTGCTATTCTCATAATGGTAATTACATTATTCTGTTTCCTTTTATTGATCATTACAGCACACATATTATACTCAAGAAACACAATGCTGTAATGTATAGAGAAATTGCAGGTTGTGTATTACTTTGGGTATGCATGAGAGTCCAAACAAATAGCTCTAGATTTCTTACAATGATTCCTTGGGAAATCAGGTTGGGCATGTCCTGAAGTTGCACAATGTATCTGCTACCTGGTTAAGTTTGGGGTACCAATAGTGCTCTGTGGGCTGGCAGGATTACAGGCAGCATATCCTGGGGGTGTGCATAGAATTGATCTGGCACAATTCTGTAGTTTATGTTGTCCAATATACACACATTTTTTACTAGGAAGTATAAAGTCGTACGACAATATTGGAACATCTTAGAACCTACATTTGCTATTACTCAAGTTTACTTTTTCCTACTTTCCGTTCTTGATGGCTGATCCTCACTTTTCCTTTCCCTTCGTTTATGTAATATCTATCCTTGCACTCCATTTTTTTTCCATACTTTTAGTTTTTTTATAATTTGTTTTTCTCCCTAAATTTCTCCTTGCCAATCTTTCAGGGTAGCTTGCTTTCCTCTTTCTGCAATAGATTTCTTGTTTTTACTATCAAATGTGTCCACAGCCATCCTCCTAAGCATTTGGGGCCATATGTAGGTAGCTAAATACCGGTCGGTAACGGCCGAAATTCGGTAAATATCCCGTTATTGACCGGTATTTAGCTATTTGAGATGTAGGAGGCATGATTTCAGGATTCGGTAATTTACCGAATCGGTAATGGATTGGTAAAATACCGATTCGGTAAAATACAGATTCGGTAAATTACCGAATCCTGAAATCATATGTAGGGAGCACTCAAAAGAGTGAATATTAGTATTAAGAATTCGTTATTTACCACCAAATACAGGCTGGTGATAAATAAGGAATACCTTGCAAAAGTTATATTTGGAAGATTTAAAAGTGCCATGTGTCAGACATACATGCCCTTAGGGCATGTATGTGCGCCACATATGCACACATGCACGATTCAGGGGTGCAACAGGGTGTCAATGTGACACCCTGCCACCCATGAATATGCTTCCCTTATTACCGATTCGGTATTTACCGAATCGGTAATAGTGAATGGGAAGGGATGCATTATTACCGAATCGGTAAATACCTATTCATAATTACCGAATATTACCGATTCGGTAATAATTACCGAATGTTTACCTACATACTATTTACAGATTCATAAATACCGAATCGGTAAAATTCGGTATTTATGAAACGGTAAATAGTATGTTACCTACATATGGCCCATGGTCTCTCCGAATGCCCTCTATACTCCATCTTGTCTTCTTTGCTCTGCTGCATAAGTTCTCCTAGATGAGATAAATGAATAATCGTCTATTTTCTGTGAGCCCTAGTCATAGCCTTGTATTATTAAAGCAAATCATGAATTAATTTAAAATAAAATGATTTTAATCAAGGGAATATATATATATATATATATTGGGGACATGTAGTTGGCCCATAATAGGGATCGCACCTGCATATATGTATTGTTATGGCCACAATTGAAATATAATTGGCTTGTTGAAATTTCTTCTACAGTAAGGTGCTTATCGTATTCCGATATTGATCCTGGGTTGTCGATATAATCGAGATTTCCCTTTTGGACCTACGGTGGTTGATAATCTTCCCATTGTCTACTCTAACCCAGCGAATACCACTTTGTATATATATTTGTATCACTTGTTTGGGATGGGGGCGCACATACACAGGAACTGCCTACTCCCTTGTATGTCATACCACCGACATATTCATAATTACAGCATTTGAGATTGTCGCCCTTACAGTAAGGAACATTATCTTTTATAGCTCTTAGTTTAGATGCAGAATTACAATGGGGTACATTACCCCGTCGTGGCACTGGAATTGTTCTGTGTAGAATGTGACATGTGTTGATTGCGTCTATGAGATACAATTTATTAGCTTCATAAAACTATTCAAGTATTAGAATTCATTCCATGCTCATATTGTGAAATAATATTTCCTTCCAGCTGTTATATGCAGAAATCTGTTTACGTACATTAATGTTGCCAAAGCTGTTCCATTTTACACAGCATGACTCACTTTTGGATTTCTGTTCCGACTATGATTGCTTTAATTATAAGTTATTCATTTCAATTCATTTGTATTCACAATTGAGCTCTGAATTTGGAATGGATCCAGCGCGTCGATTGGCTTAGTAGTATTTCTTCCATGTTAATTACAGGATTACAGAACGATTTCATTGGCGATTCAAATGTGATTTTATTGCACTCATTTTCTGCATCTTCACAAATTTTCAATTGCTTTATTTACAAGTATTGAGGACATTAGACAATCGTTTTTGCAATTGCAGTCTATTGTTTTGTATTTGTTCCAAAACGATAGTATCTTGTTCATGTTCATGAATCAAGAGGTGTATTTCTATAGGAGATAGAGCGCAATTCCTCAACTTGTTAAAGGCATTGCCGAAACGCGTTGTTGTTTGTGTACACAAATAAAATCTGTGTACTGTCCTCTGGTGTGCTGCTGGACTTCTTAGTGGGGTTTCCTGCTTTGTTCCTGCTTTCTGCAATAAATATATATATATTTATATATATATATATAATCATCTAGCCTGAGTAGTGTAGTTCCAATAGTACCCTGTCATGCAGGACCTAGACTATTTACGGATAACATATACCGTGGGTCTGGTGGCAGACTGACTCCGTACACCCCCGCTGCATATGTTAGCCTATAGGTGAAAGGTTTAGTCCACAAAAATCTGCAGTCATTATAAGGCGTGATGTACTTATAAGTCGTTCTGTCCTTATTTGGAGTTATGTCCTTATAAGGCTCGTTCATATGAAACAACGGGAGCTGATGTAGGGAAAGTGTACAATGTTCCTTGGACCTAGATTAGGTTACCGATATGAAATATAACATCTGTTCTTACTGGAGCTGAAAAGAGCTAATTAATACGAATGAGGTGGTTTTGTGTGTTCCATGTAGAGGTAACACGAAGTCCCTATATCATTCCATCTCCCATTTACCATCCCATTCTCCTTTCCCTTTCGTGTGATCAGTTGAATGGTCCTGTACCTGTCCATCCTCTTCTTAGGTGAAGAAGTTGACTGAGAGAACATTGTGAATGTGTGAATGTGTGACGGCTCCTTGACTGTCAAATGCTATGCTGTGCACGGACAGTCATGTGACAGCCGTGCTCTTGCACTGGAGAATTATAGCTGACGTCCACCTTTATGCCCTGATTTTTACAGAGTTATCCCAAGTTCCCTGCAGTTTTCCATGGACACGTTCCACAAGCTTTAACCTGACCAAATGTACCCATGACAAACCCTGAGAGTGCACCAGTGTTACTTTGTTTGCAATACCCGTTAGATCAGAAATTTAGTTTTTGTGGAAAATCAAATGTACAACAAGACTTGCAATGATGGTGTCTGTGGTGTCACAATGAAGCCACTATGTGATGTTCAGGCCTTGCTAATATGAAATTTGAACTATAATTTAGAATGAGTTCTACTTTGTAAATGACATTCTATGTTTGGAATGAGAGTTCTAATTAGGAAATAAGAGAATTCCATTAGAATGCAGATTGGAACCAACTTTCTAATTTGGATAGTCAGAACTATGGAATGCAAATTCTACCCTTGGAATGCCTCTTGCGCAAAACAAAATGTTTTTTCAGGTTCAAGCAGCAGCTGTGTATGATGTCTAAGGTTCATTTTGTGAGTAGTAATGAGCAGATTCTAAGGCTACAGTTTTGTTGAGCACCTTGTCTCCCCTGGGTACCCAGAACTACCTTCTATTGACTGAATGGGTGCACTGCTCTTGAAGCTGTGTCGAGTCACACAAGGAGTCTATGGCAAGCCAGGCCAGCACAGAGGCATTCACACAGATGAAGACTCAGAGCCCAGCCATAAGGCCACTGCCAGGCTCTGCTAGTCAGTGCAGAAGAATGATACAGGGTGTCTTCTAATTCTTAGATCCCACCCTGCCATTTGAATACCTGAATCACACCTGTGAAATGGGCAGAGCAGATAGGAGGAAACAGAATGAAAAGCTGTGCATTCCTGTGCAGTGCACTAGGCCCGTCTCACCAGCGCCTTTACAGATTCTGTTATGATGGCTTTGAAGGACATTCTTTTTGGCAGCGACATTGAAAGATGACTATTGTTAATTATTGACCACTGTGGCTAAAATATCTGCAGAATAATCAAGACAAAGAGAAATTCTGAAACAAATCCTCTGACAGCTTCTGTCTGTCTAGGCAGGTTCAAAATAAAAGTCTGTACGCAAATAAGAGAACACAGGAAACCTTAATAATTAGTTAATTGTAACTGACTTCCTTCCCTCAATCTTTTGGTTCTGTGATGTCATGTTACAGACGGGCTTACACCTATCAACATAATGTAACACTGGTCTCTCCATGCAGCCTTGAGTGTTATACGCGTTTCCATCAATCCCTTGTGACATCAGGTACTACATCACATCCCTGGTCCTGGCAGGCTTGTGACATCATGCACCTCATCACACCCCTGGCAGATATTATGACATCATTCACCACTTAGATATATATAGAGCCATAGTCAGGGATGCCTGCAGTGTGAGTGCAGTGTGTAGGCTAGCGTATGAATGGTGTGAAAGCGGTGTGAATGAGGGACTTTGGGGCACCTAGACTGACATCAGACAGACAGGATGGCCACAACAGCTCTACTTCGAGGCCTCTGATGGGTGCTTGCCTGGTTCCTTCAGGGGGAGAAATCAGGAAACACCTTGTGCCTGCCCTGTGATTGCTTGGTTCCTTCAGAGAGGAGAAACCAATCAACACCTTGCAGACTGCAGCAGCCAATGAGAAGGCAGTCGTTTGCACTGTGACGTGGGGGTGCCCGGACCAGTCGGTGTGGTATGGCCAAATAAGAAGTTGTTTTCCGGGGTTCTCCAGTAGGCAAATTGAATTTTGCCCTGAGCTCGACGAACCCTAGCACCGCCCCTATCTGGAGCTGGACACCGGATGTCTATATATCTGTTGGGAAGAAAGGTAGCCCCCTGAATGATGGTGTGAATGGTGTGAATGTCCAGTAGCAAAGGTCAAAACCTTGGCGTGGTGCTACTGCTCACAAGTTTACCCATGAACTTGTGCTAATTTGACCTATTTTGGATGAAAGTGGATCGTGCATTGGCTTTGATTTCTTTGTCTTTCTGTTCTGTGTTTTTCTCCTAACTGCTTTCTTGTCCTTTATCTCATGTTGCCTTTCTCACTTTTGCTTTCGAAATCTCACTTCACTCTCTTCACACATTCTTTTATTCCTTCATTGTTCAATTCATCTATGGGTTTTGTCTTCTCAGTTGTTTTGTCTTATATTTTATTCTTTCATCCTGTATAGGCTTCCAACTTTCCTCATTGCTTTTTTTCTATTTTGTATCTTGGACTTTCTCTTGTCCAGAATATTTTCTTTTCTCATTCTTACTGTATCCTTTCTCTTATTCCAACTTCCATACATTCTTTATTTCCACGTTCTTCTTTATGTTGTCCTTATTTTATCCTTTCTAACATTTTACTTGTTTTCATATTGTTCCTTTCACCACTCTTTTACTTCACTACTTTCTGGCATCAATACTTCATGTCTTCATTTTTTCTCAACGCTCTCACTTTATTCCCTGCTGTTTTGTTTCTCATCTCACTCTGACATTCTTTTTATTTCTTGGTTGATTATTTTCAGTGCAGTTCCCAATTTGATTTATTTATTTTAGGTGTTTCTTTTTACAAATTGGACAAAGATATCTTAATTTGTTAGGGGATGACTTTTGAATCAACAATAGAATGGGGCACCTAGAAGATGTGATAGCAATTTTAGATGCTGCCACTACGTTGTAAGCAGTGAACCCTGTCCTGGCACCATTGAGCTGTATATTATATCTGTTCTGCATCTTACCAGAGGAGCTGTTTGCGTTACATAAATCAAGAAGAGGAAACCGGACAAAAGGACCTACTTAAGAACTTGTGTTCCACAGAAGTAGAAAGACACTGAAAGGTGCAAAGACCAAAAATACATTTTTGAAAGCCCTGCATCTGTCCTTAGAGGGGACAATATCTGAGAGGAGCGTCTCGGCACTGCAAGAACTGTGAGGTATAAAGAGGACTGGACAAAAAACCTTTGAGGTATTCTGAGTCTGCAGTGAAGGTGGCCACTTACACGTTTTTTATTGTATAGACTGCTTTGATTTTGTGTGTTATGTGATGTGTACAAAATAAGGTGTTGGAACATCTGTAAAGTAAGTCGGGATTAGGCCCTGATACAGTAAAAAAGAAAAAAGCACTGGTAAAGCCAATAAGTCTGACACAGGCTGGCAGTCTTTTGATTTTGCCAGTTCTTATTTTGTTTTTTTATTTTTGTTTTATAGTAGGGAGTGTTCTTTTTCTTACTCTCACCACCTTTCTTCCATCTGTATTATTGTCTTCCACCACGTTTCAAACCTGGGTTGTTTGTGTTTGCCTTCAGAGATGACATGGTCTGGCAGTTCAACTGGATGGTTCCCATGAGGGGCAGGGTCAAGACTGATTTGCCAAAGGCAAGGTCTAAACCGAGGTGGCATGGTGAGCAAAAGAACCATTAATGGGGATGCAACCCGCGTGAGTGCCAGTGGTTAGATTACTTGCAAGCACTCCTCCCATCACCTTTTGAGAGAACTTTACATGGACCAATTGTACGAAGCCTATATTTTCAATCCTAGAAACCCGCATAGCCATAAGTTGAAAATGTTGCTTCAGTATATTCATAATGATTTTGATATTTGGAGGGGAACTGAGGAAATCATTTTGGCATCTGTTTTATCGCTCAACAACTGCAACCCTGACTTACAAATCGCACTTGAATGCAGAAATAAAAAGACAATTGTATGACAAAACGTATCTTAAGATCAGGACCAGAAACAGAGTTTCAATACTGTCTTATGCAAACCTGCTAAGTAAAATTCAATCGCAATATGGTAGCTTTCATTCTAGGGCAGTGAGAGATAACTTGTCCTTATTTATTTATTTATTTTACTGATTTGTAGAGCGCATGGCTGCCCGTGAGCGTCCCAGCGCTAAGTGACAAGAACCTGCTGAGGGCGAACCCCATGGAAATAGCCATGTTTTGAGTGCTCTGCGGAATGAGAGAAGGTTGGGTTGAGCTCTGAGGTTTGGAAGAAGAGTGTTCCATAGTTTGGACGCGTTGTATGAGAACAGTCGACCGCCAGAGCGAGCTTTCCTAATTCTAGGTACAGAGGCTAGATTGCAGTTGGAGGATCGAAGCGTTCTTGTGGTGGTGTGAGGTGAGATGAGGTTTTGTAGTATAGGGGGGGCCTTACCGTGCAGAATTTTGTAGGTAGTGCAGAGAGCCTTAAATTGTATTCTTTCCTGGATGGGAAGCCAGTGTAAGACACTCAAGGAGGGTTTGGGTGAGCAGCGACGATGGGTTCCTGTGAGAATGCGGGCTGCGGCGTTTTGTACTGTCTGAAGTTTTGACAGTACTTTTTTGGGGGCACCCAGATACAGGGCATTCCCGTAGTCCAGGCGGGACAGCACAAGGCCGTGAACAAGGAGTTTGCGGGACTGTGCCGGGAGTAGGGGTAGGATTTTCCTAGCTGACTTTAGGAGGCCGTGGCATGTTCCAGCCGTTTTCCTTGCCTGGGCTGAGAAGTTGAGGCCTTCGTCTAGCCAAATACCCAGGCTCTTAATTTCTTGTTTAGGAACAGGGGGAGGACCCATGGTTGGAGGCCATAAGGATGTGGAGTGATAGAGGGATTTATTGCCTAGAATCATTATCTCTGTTTTATCGTTATTTAGTTTGAGGTGGGAAGTATTCATCCACTTTGTTATTTCGATAAGACAGGTTTGGAGGTTGGGGAGGGAATGGTCTTGCTGGCTTAAGGATACCACCAGTTGAGTGTCGTCGGCGTAGGTCAGAAGCTTAATTCCAAAAGGAGCGACGACTTTCTCAAGGGGGGACATATAAACATTAAAAAGGGTCGGGCTCAAAGATGAGCCCTGAGGGACCCCGCAGCTGATGGTCGTGGATCTGGACGTAAAGGTGCCATCGGCCACCTGGAAGGATCTGTTCTCGAGGAAGGATTCTAGCCAGGCCAAGGCCGTTCCTGCAATACCAAGGTTACTGAGCCTTTGGATCAGCATTGAGTGGTTGACGGTGTCGAAGGCAGCGCTGAGGTCCAGGAGGATCACTGCCACTGATCCTCCTGAATCCATGATTTTCCTTGCCTCTTCGACTACCGCCAATATTGCCGTTTCTGTGCTCTGGCCTGGCCTGAATCCCGTTTGAGAGGGTTCCAGTAGTCCATTAGTTTCGAGATGATGGGATAGGCTGTGGTTGACGTGCTTCTCGGCTATTTTACTAATGCCTGGGAGCAGGGAGACCGGTCTGTAGTTACCTAGTTCCAGCGGGTCAAGATGAGGGTTTTTGAGCAGTGCTTTTACCATTGCTCTTTTCCAGCTAGGAGGGACGATGCCAAGGGTGAGTGAGCTGTTGATTAATTTGGTCAGATAGGGTAGAATAGTGGGTCCGACTAGTTTCAGAATGTTAAGTGGAGCAGAGTCAGTGGGGCTACCACTTTTGATGGAATTGAGTATGAGAAGAGTGGTGTCAGTTGTCAGAGGAGTGAGGGCTGACAGCTGAACAGTTGTTGCTATTTGTGGATGAGAGGGCTGATCGGCGTCGGGGGGGGGGGGGCTCAGTAGGCGTCCAAAGTAGTAGGGGGAAGGGATTTGATGATATTGATGATTTTCAAATTAAAGAATTCTGCAAGTTCGTTGCAGCGAGTGGCTGAGGGTTCTACCAGGGGAGGGGGCTCCGGCACTTTGAGGAGTTTCTTGGCTATTTGAAACGTTTCTCGTGATGAGTTGGTAGATGATCTTATTTTCTCCTCGAAGTAGTTGACTTGAGCGGCTTTAAGTGCTTTTTTGTAGATAAGGAGGGTTATTTTGTATTCGGTTTTTTTTGTGGGATCAAAGTTTTTCCTCCAGTCTCTTTCTGATCTCTTGCAAGCTTTTTTTAAAAGCCGCATTTCACCCGTGAACCAGGGGGAGGTCCTTGTTCTGCTTCTCTGGTTTGGTGGATGTGATTAGTCAGGAGTGACATCTCGGATTGAGATTCCTGTGTGATAAAGTGTGGTTTCTGTATGGTAGAAGTATTATGTGGTCTTGCAGGGGTGCCTTACAGTGCAATACTGATAAAATATGCAAAGATGGAACCCGGGTACTCTCTCAGTGGACCTTCTCTCATTATACTCTCTAAGTATACCTTCTATCAGTCCTGGTGGAGTGACAAAGAGCATACAGACTACTTAGAGGAACAATTGTGAAGCTTTTCAAATCAGCAACATGGACATAAGTAATTGACACACATTGCGAGGATTTCAACACCACTTTAGAAAAGTTGCTCTAATTTTTATGTATTTTTAGATACAAAAATGAAATCAATACATACAGTATGACCGGAGCTATCAGTTTTCAAGCAATAAATAAATCAATACTTTGCAATGTGAAAAACATTAATGTTACGTTCAGTGGGAAAAACACATATATGCAGTTGATACTTTAAAGGGTGAGTTCAATAGAACCCACTCAGAGTTAAGGTCTCTGAAGGTCTAAGATCAGTTCATAACAGCTCGCACAGTTTTACCTCTTTAAAGTGAATGAGGTGCAGAGGTGCACTTTCAGCTGTCAAACGGAGCTGTAAATCAGAATTGCGGAGTTGAAATAGTTACTTCAGCAAAATGGTACTTGCATGGGTGAGTTGAGAAAAACCCTTTAGAATTAAAGCAAGGAGCTGGTCCTGGACCAATCTAACTCGCTCAGGGGCTCGGGTGTAGAGGTGCTCTTGGCTACCCAAGCTGCTGAACAGGATCTGTGGCCAGAAGAACTGGTAGGTGTGGCAAGAAAGGGTAAAAAACAAATGCAAGGTCTTTAAGTGGATATATCTCTGCTCTCTAAGCATTCAATCAAGCAGGTTGTCATTGAACTACAAAACAACAAGCCTTGGTATCTTCAAGCACTCTGGTTAGAGAAATCTAACCGGAGGACCAGGGGAATGGTGTAGAAAGCTGAACCTCACTGAGGGTTGGGACAACAGTTCCCAGAAGCCACCTACACAAGGACTTGGAGCAGCCATTTCAGGTGGCTTGGGGTGCAAGACTTTAAGGTTGTGGACTTTGCAGTTTGTGCCTGCCAACTGCAGGGGACTTGTTCCTCTAATTCAAGGGAGTTCTTGTGATGACTGGGGTTTGTAGAGGTGTTCACATTCCTTTGCTAACTGGACTCTTGCCTTGACCGAGTTGAAATCCAGCGGGTACAGGGTGGCTGCCACAGGTGCACCTCTCTTCGTGGAGTCCTGCTATGTTGTGTAACAGGTCTCTTGGTATCATGTCGAACCTGAGGTTCTAGTGTCTGGGGTGGTCCTTAAATCCTAGATTTAGGGAATGTTAGTGGGTGTGAGGCCTGATAGCCAATTGGAATCATGTCCTGTGGCTAATCCGCTTCAGTAGTAACAACATGCTAATGTTAGGGATGATTCACAGAACTAACTTAAGACAAAATCCTAAACTTACTGCTTTTGGTATTCACAGAAGTTAGGATTTTGTCTTAAGTTTGTCTTAAGACAAACTTAAGACAGGCTTTAGACAGACTTAGGACAGACTTAAGATAAAATCCTAACTTAAGTCTGTCTTAAGTCTGTCTTAAGACAAAATCCTAACTTTTGTGAATACCAAAAGTAGTACGTTTAGGATTTTGTCTTAAGATTGTTCCGTGAATCGGGCCCGTTGTATGTCACTAAAGTTAGTCAGAACCTGTTTCAGCCTAAATTCAAGATTGCCAGAACCATCCTCAGTGGTTCACCTCAGCTGCCAGCCCATGGAAGTGGGGTCAGCCTTGTGGAGGTGAATGCCTCCTGCATAGCGAATTTCCAGTCTGTCCATGAAATACAGAGCCTGGGGCAGGGGAAGGCTTTGTCCTCGAGCTGTGGACTGTTAGATTGACCAGTGTCATGAATGAAGCCTATGAGGCTCACTGCATTGCCAGTTCAATTCACTAATGATCATGTGTGGGCGGAGGTGTCACCTCCTGCTCACACAGGTCCATTGTATCTGACCTCTGGGAGCAACACAAACTTCCCAGCATGAGGTCAGGCTTATGTGTGGGCATCAAGTCTTCAGAAAAGTCAGCCAAGACATGGGAACACTGGTTAAATTAGGTGGGCACTTTCTGAAGTGTCACCTAAATAGACGCTGGTTAGACCTCAACACCACCAGTGTGTCAAGGATTAAAAAGCACACACTTGAAAGAAATCAGCTGTGCCATCATGGAGCTGGACATAGAGGTAATGTCCCAATGCCAGCCCATATTATCCGACGGGACACCAATCCTTTGTGGTGGAATTACGTTTAGAACACTACCACATGCACTATTTTAATAATGATAAATATGATGTTGAGATACACCAAGATATATGTATATTACATTTTAGCTTTGTAGACACACTATCATGAAACCTTAAACGAGGGATAAAGTTCACTGCACAAATCTAATTATTGTTATTGTCCGGTAAACGATAAAGCTATCAAACTAGAAAAAACGGTTGCGACCTGACTGAGGTTTCGACATGGTCATATGGGTGCTGTTTATTATATATGCAGAACCACTTCCTTGATTTGGTGAGAGGAGCACTAACACTGCGAGGTCATTGCATACCAGAATTCCTGCTCAGCTGTTTTCTGTTTTCCGACACGTCCACACGATGGACAGCCTGATGGCACTTACCCAGAGGGAATGGGAATGTTAGACCACCCAGCAGGGATTTTGCAAACCACCCACCATAGGCAAGACTAGGTTCATCTTTTTTGCTATTCTCGTAATGGTAATTACATTATTCTGTTTCCTTTTATTGATCATTACAGCACACATATTATACTCAAGAATCACAATGCTGTAATGTATAGAGAAATTGCAGGTTGTGTATTACTTTGGGTATGCATGAGAGTCCAAACAAATAGCTCTAGATTTCTTACAATGATTCCTTGGGAAATCAGGTTGGGCATGTCCTGAAGTTGCACAATGTATCTGCTACCTGGTTAGGTTTGGGGTACCAATAGTGCTCTGTGGGCTGGCAGGATTACAGAAAGCATATCCATAAGTTGGCAGGGTATGCTCAGACGTGAGTCCCTTTGCTCACTTTGCCACTGGATTCAAGCAAGCCTGGCTGAAGACGGCTGAAATGCCAGAAACCGGTCCTAGGAAGCTTGTTTCCGGTCCAGGGAAGGCATGGCTTGGCAGTTCGGGCTGGACTGTTCCCATGAGGCACAGGGTCAGACTGATTTGCATATGGCCATGTCTGAACTGGGGTGGCAGAGTGGGCTAAAGAACGGTGATGGATCAAACCCAGATCTGTTGACTGGGTGTGAGTGTTTGATTGGTTCTGATGCTCCGTCCATCACCACCCCCTTTTGTACCGCTTTGTTCACCATAAGTTGGCAGGGTATGCTCAGACGTGAGTCCCTTGCTCACTTTGCCACTGGATTCAAGCAAGCCTGGCTGAAGACGGCTGAAATGCCAGAAACCGGTCCTAGGAAGCTTGTTTCCGGTCCAGGGAAGGCATGGCTTGGCAGTTCGGGCTGGACTGTTCCCATGAGGCACAGGGTCAGACTGATTTGCATATGGCCATGTCTGAACTGGGGTGGCAGAGTGGGCTAAAGAACGGTGATGGATCAAACCCAGATCTGTTGACTGGGTGTGAGTGTTTGATTGGTTCTGATGCTCCGTCCATCACCACCCCCTTTTGTACCATCATGGAGCTGGACATAGAGGTAATGTCCCAATGCCAGCCCATATTATCCGACGGGACACCAATCCTTTGTGGTGGAATTACGTTTAGAACACTACCACATGGCACTATTTTAATAATGATAAATATGATGTTGAGATACACCAAGATATATGTATATTACATTTTAGCTTTGTAGACACACTATCATGAAACCTTAAACGAGGGATAAAGTTCACTGCACAAATCTAATTATTGTTATTGTCCGGTAAACGATAAAGCTATCAAACTAGAAAAAACGGTTGCGACCTGACTGAGGTTTCGACATGGTCATATGGGTGCTGTTTATTATATATGCAGAACCACTTCCTTGATTTGGTGAGAGGAGCACTAACACTGCGAGGTCATTGCATACCAGAATTCCTGCTCAGCTGTTTTCTGTTTTCCGACACGTCCACACGATGGACAGCCTGATGGCACTTACCCAGAGGGAATGGGAATGTTAGACCACCCAGCAGGGATTTTGCAAACCACCCACCCTAGGCAAGACTAGGTTCATCTTTTTAGCTATTCTCGTAATGGTAATTACATTATTCTGTTTCCTTTTATTGATCATTACAGCACACATATTATACTCAAGAATCGCAATGCTGTAATATATAGAGAAATTGCAGGTTGGGTATTACTTTGGGTATGCATGAGAGTCCAAACAAATAGCTCTAGATTTCTTACAATGATTCCTTGGGAAATCAGGTTGGGCATGTCCTGATGTTGCACAATCTATCTGCTACCTGGTTAGGTTTGGGGTACCACTAGTGCTCTGTGGGTTGGCAGGATTACAGGCAGCATATCCTGGGGGTGTGCATAGAATTAATCTGGCACAATCCTGTAGTTTATGTTGTCCAATATACACACAGTTTTTACTAGGAAGTATAAAGTCGTACGACAATATTGGAACATCTTAGAACCTACATTTGCTATTACTCAAGTTTACTTTTTCCTACTTTCCGTTCTTGATGGCTGATCCTCACTTTTCCTTTCCCTTCGTATATGTAATATCTATCCTTGCACTCCATTTCTTTTCCATACTTTTAGTTTTTTTCTAATTAGTTTTTCTCCCTAAATTTCTCCTTGCCAATCTTTCAGGGTAGCTTGCTTTCCTCTTTCTGCACTAGATGTCTTGTTTTTACTATCAAATGTGTCCACAGCCATCCTCCTAAGCATATGGTCTCTCCAAATGCCCTCTATACTCCATCTTGTCTTCTTTGCTCTGCTGCATAAGTTCTCCTAGATGAGATAAATGAATAATCGTCTATTTTCTGTGAGCCCTAGTCATAGCCTTGTATTATAAAATCAAATCATGAATTAAATTTAAATAAAATTATTTTAATCAAGGGAATATATATATTTATATAATGGGGACATGTAGTTGGCCCATAATAGGGATCGCACATGCATACATGTATTGTTATGGCCACAATTGAAATATAATTGGCTTGTTGAAATTTCTTCTACAGTAAGGTGCTTATCGTATTCCTATATTGATCCTGGGTTGTCGATATAATCGAAATACCCCTTTTGGACCTACGGTGGTTATTAATCTTCCCATTGTCTACTCTAACCCAGCGAATACCACTTTGTATATATATTTGTATCACTTGTTTGGGATGGGGGGCGCACATACACAGGAACTGCCTACTCCGTTGTATGTCATACCACCGACATATTCATAATTACAACATTTGAGATTGTCGCCCTTACAGTAAGGAACATTATCTTTTATAGCTCTTAGTTTAGATGCAGAATTACAATGGGGTACATTATCCCGTCGTGGCACTGGAATTGTTCTGTGTAGAATGTGACATGTGTTGATTGCGTCTAATGTTTACAATTTATTCGCTTCATAAAACTATTCAAGTATTAGAATTCATTCCATGCTCATATTGTGAAATAATATTTCCTTCCAGCTGTTATATGCAGAAATCTGTTTACGTACATTAATGTTGCCAAAGCTGTTCCATTTTACACAGCATGACTCACTTTTGGATTTCTGTTCCGATTATGATTGCTTTAATTATAAGTTATTCATTTCAATAGATCCAGCGCGTCGATTGGCTTAGTAGTATTTCTTCCATGTTAATTACAGTCTTACAGAACGATTGCATCGGCGATTCAAATGTGATTTTATTGCACTCATTTTCTGCATCTTCACAAATTTTCTATTGCTTTATTTACAAGTATTGAGGACATTAGACAATCGTTTTTGCAATTGCAGTCTATTGTTTTGTATTTGTTCCAAAACGATAGTATCTTATTCATGTTCATGAATCAAGAGGTGTATTTCTATAGGAGATAGAGCGCAATTCCTCAACTTGATAAAGGCATTGCCGAAACACGTTGTTGTTTGTGTACACAAATAAAATCTGTATACTGTCCTCTGGTGTGCTGCTGGACTTCTTCGTGGGGTTTCCTGCTTTCTGCAATATATATATATATAGAAGGAGCGCGCCTTTTTCTGTGGATGTAAAAGAGGTGTCTGACACACCCTAACCGGGCCCCAAATCCGTGAGGCAGAGGCATTTCAATTGTCAGGGGTATGGTGGAAGCTGAAAGCTTATCTGGAATGCCCGCCGGCTGTGACACTGAGCATGAACTAAGTTTTGTTGGAAGGGCCGCTGTGCTAGGCCCACCTCATCTTGGGATGTGAACAGATTGAGCAGCCAGGATTTGCGAGAGGAATGCTCCTATGCACTTCGTGCTTGATTTTACCTGAAAGACGAACTATAAGCTGACAAAGAATACGGTGGTAGTGAAATTTTTCCTGATGAACACTGTGGCCGAGGTATGGAACTTTCCTATTATAGCATATATTGCTCTTGGAACACAGTTGAGTCAGTAAAGATTTGCCGAAATCGACATTGGGAACCAGAAAAGTAATAAGGTCAGTTATGAGGCATTGTGGGAGATGGAGTCCCGAAAATTAAATGAATTACAAAATGAAATGAGCAACGAAGATAAACAGAGAATAAATGCCACTTAAGGTTTAAAGGATTAACCTGGATAATATTGGAGTGACTGTACTAGTCTTCGCTGAGCAAAATATCAAGTTAATTGATGAAACCTTGAATAAATACTCAAGAAATGAACGGTCCCTTTAAACTGGAAAATTTGTCCTTTCTCAATGTCTCACAAGCTACATTTGAAAAACTAACGAACCCACCGTCAGTGTGGCGATTGGCATATGATTAAGATTCGTTAGACTCGAAACGCGTAATGCCTGTTTGGTTTTTTCTTGGAATAAAGAACTATTTACAAGCACTGTTGGTGTGGCCCGTTTGACGCTGCTGGAAGGAGCGCGCCTTTTTCTGTGTGTATATATATATATATATATATATATATATATATATATATATATATATATATATATATATATATATATATATATATATATATATATATATATATATATATATATATTACTGCAGTTCCTTCTAAATCCTCAGGAGGAAAAACGAAGCCGTGTGTGATCCTTCAAAATTCTTTATTCAGCCACTCTGCCAAACGCGTTTCGAGTGCGAAGCACTCTTGTTCACTGACAAGTAAAATCAAAGCGAGCGGCCATTTTTACGTTATTTACCACGTGATTAAACAGAACTACAAATAAAGTGCATTAGAGAACAGACTTGTAATTTTTTTGATTTCTTAAATAGGAAAGTGGCACGCGATAGTTGACAAAACTCGTATTTGTTGAAATTCACTTCATAATGATCAAACATGTGTAAAATCAATATATGTACAATGAAAATCAATTATAAATATTTATAAATATTAAATATTATAAAATTCTTCTAAAATGCAGTTGTTGCGAGTGTTGCCCCAGTGGGCTCACGTAGGCACATTACTGTCAATTATCGCTGCTTTTCAATTCTGCCCCAGTGGGCCTACCACCGTCCTAGATTCAATCGCATTTCTACTACATGTCATGAATTCGTCATAAAACCTATTGTAAAACCCAACATTTAAAACTAATAATAATAAAATAACACATTTTCAGACTAAATGGGTGTACAAATCTTCTTCTATGTTCAGTCCATCAGGTTGTTTACAGTTTAGTTCAACAATATACCTTGACTCCAATTTTCTCAACGCTCTTTCACGGTTCCCTCCCCTTGTATTTTTTGGTACCGCATCAATTACAAAGTAAGATAAACCTTTGACATCTTTTTTATGAAATTTTTCTAAATGTCTGGCGACAGGATATGTCCGATCGCCGTTCTTTATTGCCCTGAGATGTTGTAAGATTCTTTTATGCACCTCTAGGATTGTGCTGCCCACGTACTGCAGGCCACAAGGGCACTGGAGCACGTAGACAGCAAAATCTGTTTTACAAGAGTATTTGCCTCTGATTTTCTTTGAATGTTTGCTAAAGCCTGGTTTGTACCTATCCGTATTTACGCCATGCGTACAGGCTTTGCATTTGGGGCATTTGATAAATCCCTTGCGTCTTGTGAGCCAAGTAGTTTTTTGTGGTGGCTTGCTTAGGGTATTTTTTACCAGGGCTTGTTTGAAAGACTTCACTTTGCGGAATGTGATTAGGGGTCTCCGTGTTACAGCCTTACCCAAAATTGGGTCATTTTTTATTAGATGCCAGTGTTTATTACAGATGTTTCTTAATTTGTCATGCTGAATGCTGTAGGTTGTTATAAATCTACACTCCTTATTTATTTCTTTTCCATCATTTCGCTTAGCTTTCTTGTTGCTAAACAAAATCTCTTCTCTTTTCTTTGCATTAGCTCTACGAATTGCATCTTCAACCCAACTGTCAGGATACCCCCTATCTTTGAACCTTTTTTCTAAGGTTTTCATTTCTTTTTGTAATTCTTTCTCACTGCTACAGTTTCGTCTGGTTCTTAAGCATTCCCCATAGGGGATGCTCCTTTTTAAGTTTACCGGGTGGAAGCTTGTAGCATGTAGGATTGTATTACTGAATGTGGGTTTCCTGTAAAGCTTGGTTTGAATTTTACCATCTTCTATAAACACTGTTACATCCAAAAAGTTAACACTAGTCTGACTGATTTCACTTGTAAAACTCAAATTGAGGTCATTTGTTTGGAGCTTGTTAATGAAGGATCTTGTTTGATTTTCAGTACCCTTCCACACTACAAATAAATCGTCGATATATCTGCTCCAATGCATGATGTTCTCTTCCCACTCTATGCTATATTGTTCCCTGACCACCTGCTCCTCCCACCAGCCCATATGCAAATTCGCATAGCTGGGGGCGAAGCAGGTGCCCATTGCCGTGCCACAGGTCTGTTGGAAGAGTTCCTCATTAAAGAGAAAATAATTACTATTCAAGCACTTTAATTTAACGGGACCCGCTTCTGTGGGGTCCTCCCGTAACGAAGCGACTTCCGCTGTGGTGGAGGCAGTTTATACGCAGAAGACGCCTTTCCATATATATATATATATATATATATATATATAATCACCTAGCCTGAGTCCTGAGTAGTGTAGTTCCAATAGTACCCTGTCATGCAGGACCTAGAGTGTTTACGGATAACATATACCGTGGGTCTGGTGGCAGACTGACTCCGTACACCCCCGCTGCATATGTTAGCCTATAGGTGAAAGGTTTAGTCCACAAAAGGCTGCAGTCCTTATAAGGCGTGATGTACTTATAAGTCATTCTGTCCTTATTTGGAGTTATGTCCTTATAAGGCTCGTTCATATGAAACAACGGGAGCTGATGTAGGGAAAGTGTACGATGTTCCTTGGACCTATATTAGGTTACCGATATGAAATATAACATCTGTTCTTACTGGAGCTGAAAAGAGCTAATTAATACGAATGAGGTGGTTTTGTGTGTTCCATGTAGAGGTAACACGAAGTCCCTATATCATTCCATCTCCCATTTACCATCCCATTCTCCTTTCCCTTTCGTGTGATCAGTTGAATGGTCCTGTACCTGTCCATCCTCTTCTTTGGTGAAGAAGTTGACTGAGAGAACATTGTGAATGTGTGACGGCTCCTTGACTGTCAAAACCTATGCAGTGCATGGACAGTCATGTGACAGCCGTGCTCTTGCACTGGAGAATTATAGCTGACGTCCACCTTTATGCCCTGAGTTTGACAGACTTATCCCAAGTTCCCTGCAGTTTTCCATTGGCACGTTCCACAAGCTTTAACCTGACCAAATGAATCCATGACAAACCCTGAGAGTGCACTAGTGTTACTTTGTTTGCAATACCCGTTAGATCAGAAATTTAGTTTTTGTGCAAAATCAAAAATACAACAAGACTTGCAATGAAGGTGTCTGTGGTGTCACAATTAAGCCACTATGTGATGTTCAGGCCTTGCTAAGATGAAATTTGAACTCTAATTTAGAATGAGTTCTACTGTGTAAATTACATTCTATGTTTGGAATGAGAGTTCTAATTAGGAAATAAAAGAATTCCATTAGACTGCAGATTGGAACCAACCTTCTAATTTGGATAGTTAGAACTATGGAATGCAAATTCTACCCTTGGAATGCCTCTTGCGCAAAACAACATGTTTTTTCAGGTTCAAGCAGCACCTGTGTATGATGTCTAAGGTTCATTTTGTGAGTAGTAATGAGCAGGTTCTAAGGCTACAGTTTTGTTGGGCACCTTGTCTCCCCTGGGTACCCAGAACTACCTTCTATTGACTGAATGGGACCAATGCTCTTGAAGCTGTGTAGAGTCACACAAGGAGTCTATGGCAAGCCAGGCCAGCACAGAGGCATTCACACAGATGAAGACTCAGAGCCCAGCCATAAGGCCACTGTCAGGCTCTGCTAGTCAGTGCAGAAGAAAGATACAGGGTGTCTTCTAATTCTTAGATCCCACCCTGCTATTTGAATACCTGAATCACACCTGTGAAATGGGCAGAGCAGATAGGAGGAAACAGAATGAAAAGCTGTGCATTCCTGTGCAGTGCACTAGGCCCGTCTCACCAGCACCTTTACAGATTCTGTTACGATGGGTTTGAAGGACATTCTTTTTGGCAGCGACATTGAAAGATGACTATTGTTAATTATTGACCACTGTGGCTACAATATCTGTAGAATAATCAAGACAAAGAGAAATTCTGAAACAAATCCTCTGACAGCTTCTGTCTGTCTAGGCAGGTTCAAAATAAAAGTCTGTACGCAAATAAGAGAACACAGGAAACCTTAATAATTAGTTAATTGTAACTGACTTCCTTCCCTCAATCTTTTGGTTCTGTGATGTCATGTTACAGACGGGCTTACAGCTATCAACATAATGTAACACTGGTCTCTCCATGCAGCCTTGAGTGTTATACGCGATTCCATCAATCCCTTGTGACATCAGGTACTACATCACATCCCTGGTCCTGGCAGGCTTGTGACATCATGTACCTCATCACACCCCTGGCAGATATTATGACATCATTCACCACTTAGATATATATAGAGCCATAGTCAGGGATGCCTGCAGTGTGAGTGCAGTGTGTAGGCTAGCGTATGAATGGTGTGAAAGCGGTGTGAATGAGGGACTTTGGGGCACCTAGACTGACATCAGACAGACAGGATGGCCACAACAGCTCTACTTTGAGGCCTCTGATGGGTGCTTGCCTGGTTCCTTCAGGGGGAGAAATCAGGAAACACCTTGTGCCTGCCCTGTGATTGCTTGGTTCCTTCAGAGAGGAGAAACCAATCAACACCTTGCAGACTGCAGCAGCCAATGAGAAGGCAGTCGTTTGCACTGTGACGTGGGGGTGCCCGGACCAGTCGGTGTGGTATGGCCAAAAAAGAAGTTGTTTTCCGGGGTTCTCCAGTAAGCAAATTGAATTTTGCCCTGAGCTCGACGAACCCTAGCACCGCCCCTATCTGGAGCTGGACACCGGATGTCTATATATCTGTTGGGAAGAAAGGTAGCCCCCTGAATGATGGTGTGAATGGTGTGAATGTCCAGTAGCAAAGGTCAAAACCTTGGCGTGGTGCTACTGCTCACAAGTTTACCCATGAACTTGTGCTAATTTGACCTATTTTGGATGAAAGTGGATCAAGCATTGGCTTTGATTTCTTTGTCTTTCTGTTCTGTGTTTTTCTCCTAACTGCTTTCTTGTCCTTTATCTCATGTTGCCTTTCTCACTTTTGCTTTCGAAATCTCACTTCACTCTCTTCACACATTCTTGTATTCCTTAATTGTTCAATTCATCTATGGGTTTTGTCTTCTCATTTGTTTTGTCTTATATTTTATTCTTTCATCCTGTATAGGGTTCCAACTTTCCTCATTGCTTTTTTTTCTATTTTGTATCTTGGACTTTCTCTTGTCCAGAATATTTTCTTTTCTCATTCTTACTGTATCCTTTCTCTTATTCCAACTTCCATACATTCTTTATTTCCTCTTTCTTCGTTATGTTGTCCTTATTTTATCCTTTCTAACATTTTACTTGTTTTCATATTGTTCCTTTCACCACTCATTGACTTCACTACTTTCTGGCATCAATACTTCATGTCTTCATTTTTTCTCAACGTTCTCACTTTATTCCCTGCTGTTTTGTTTCTCATCTCACTCTGACATTCTTTTTATTTCTTGGTTGATTATTTTCAGTGCAGCTCCCAAATTGATTTATTTATTTTAGGTGTTTCTTTTTACAAATGGGACAAAGATATCTTAATTTGTTAGGGGATGACTTTTGAATCAACAATAGAATGGGGCACCTAGAAGATGTGATAGCAATTTTAGATGCTGCCACTACGTTGTAAGCAGTGAACCCTGTCCTGGCACCATTGAGCTGTATATTATATCTGTTCTGCATCTTACCAGAGTAGCTGTTTGAGTTACATAAATCAAGAAGAGGAAACCGGACAAAAGGACCTACTTAAGACCTTGTGTTCAACAGAAGTAGAAAGACACTGAAAGGTGCAAAGACCAAAAATACATTTTTGAAAGCCCTGCATCTGTCCTTAGAGGGGACAATATCTGAGAGGAGCGTCTCGGCACTGCAAGAACTGAGGTATAAAGAGGACTGGACAATAAACCTTTGAGGTATTCTGAGTCTGCAGTGAAGGTGGCCACTTACACGTTTTTTATTGTATAGCCTGCTTTGATTTTGTGTGTTATGTGATATGTACAAAATAAGGTGTTGGAACATCTGTAAAGCAAGTCGGGATTAAGCCCTGATACAGTAAAAAGGAAAAAAGCACTGGTAAAGCCAATCGGTCTGACACTGGCTGGCAGTCTTTTGATTTTGCCAGTTCTTATTTTGGTTTCCTATTTTTGTTTTATAGTAGGGAGTATTTTTTTTCTTACTCTCACCACCTTTCTTACTTCTGTATTATTGTCTTCCACCACGTTTCAAACCTGGGTTGTTTGTGTTTGCCTTCAGAGATGACGTGGTCTGGCAGTTCAACTGGATGGTTCCCATGAGGAGCAGGGTCAAGACTGATTTGCCAAAGGCAAGGTCTTAACCGAGGTGGCATGGTGAGCAAAAGAACCATTAATGGGGATGCAACCTGCGTGAGTGCCAGTGGTTAGATTACTTGCAAGCACTCCTCCCATCACCTTTTGAGAGAACTTTACATGGACCAATTGTACGAAGCCTATATTTTCAATCCTAGAAACCCGCATAGCCATAAGTTGAAAACGTTGCTTCAGTATATTCATAAAGCTTTTGATATTTGGAGGGGAACTGAGGAAATCGTTTTGGCATCTGTTTTATCGCTCAACAACTGCAATTCTGACTTACAGATGGCACTTGAATGCAGAAATAAAAAAGACAATTGTATGAGAAAACGTATCTTAAGATCAGGACCAGAAACAGAGTTTCAATACTGTCTTATGCAAACCTGCTAAGTAAAATTCAATCGCAATATGGTCGCTTTCATTCTAGGGCGGTGAGAGATAACTTGTCCTTGTTCTGCTTCTCTGGTTTGATGGATGTGATTAGTCATGAGTGACATCTCGGATTGAGATTCCTGTGTGATAAAGTGTGGTTTCTGTATGGTAGAAGTATTATGTGGTCTTGCAGGGGTGCCTTACAGTGCAATACTGATAAAATATGCAAAGATGGAACCCGGGTACTCTCTCAGTAGACCTTCTCTCATTATACTCTCTAAGTATACCTTCTATCAGTCCTGGTGGAGTGACAAAGAGCATACAGACTACTTAGAGGAACAATTGTGAAGCTTTTCAAATCAGCAACATGGACATAAGTAATTGACACACATTGCGAGGATTTCAACACCACTTTAGAAAAGTTGCTCTAAT
Organism: Triturus cristatus; assembly: GCF_964204655.1. Taxonomy (NCBI): domain Eukaryota; kingdom Metazoa; phylum Chordata; class Amphibia; order Caudata; family Salamandridae; genus Triturus; species Triturus cristatus. The sequence continues at coordinate 16,953,398 of NC_140592.1, read as the reverse complement.
TTTTATGTATTTTTAGATACAAAAATGAAATCAATACATACAGTATGACCGGAGCTATCAGTTTTCAAGCAATAAATAAATCAATACTTTGCAATGTGAAAAACATTGTTACGTTCAGTGGGAAAAACATATATGCAGTTGATACTTTAAAGGGTGAGTTCAATGGAACCCACACAGAGTTAAGGTCTCTGAAGGTCTAAGATCAGTTCATAACAACTCGCACAGTTTTACCTCTTTAAAGTGAATGAGGTGCAGAGGTGCACTTTCGGCTGTCAAACGGAGCTGTAAATCAGAATTGCGGGGTTGAAAAAGTTACTTCAGCAAAATGGTACTTGCATGGGTGAGTTGAGCAAAACCCTTTAGAATTAAAGCAAGGAGCTGGTCCTGGACCAATCTAACTCGCTCAGGGGCTCGGGTGTAGAGGTGCTCTTGGCTACACAAGCTGCTGAACAGGATCTGTGGCCAGAACAACTGGTAGGTGTGGCAAAAAAGGGTAAAAAACAAATGCAAGGTCTTTAAGATGGAGCCACAGGAGTGGTTGGTTCTTCGAGCGGATATATCTCTGCTCTCTAAGCATTCAATCAAGCAGGTTGTTATTGAACTGCAAAACAACAAGCCTTGGTATCTTGAGGAAATATGAATTTTGTGATCAGTTATGTCCCCTATCGTAGACCCCAACGGCTCCATGTACATACTATAAGTACATGTATGTTCCCTCCTGCTCCAGTTCTGAAGACGCAAATATATGTGCGTCCACCGTCAACATGTCTTCTTTCAGATCCGCCATGAATGGGTCAGATATTCCATTCCTAAGTATGAAAGGCCACCGACTTTATATGGTTCACTTTCCACATTTCTACAGATTCAGGCGAGTAGGCCCGAATTCTGTCATCAAGCCTTTTCTGCCTTCTGCCTCTGAAAGCTCCAGTCTGAGCCCGCATCTGTGACCATGAACTTTGTCTTACTCCCTGCGCGGCTAACGGTGCCTGATCCAGCCCGTCGCCTGCCAAAAACTGTATTTCACCTTCGAGATTATCTCCTTCGCTCCTCATCCGATGCATTCCTGTCTAGTAGTTTAGGTAAAACATTCCTCCAGCTACCGTGCAAAGGGCCAGGCCTCGCTGCCCTCATGCAAGTAATTCATAGCCCCGTCACCATGGAATATTCCTACCCCCTCGCATCTAGTGTAGACACTTAGACGCTTGTACACGCACTAACAGTCAGTATAGTCAGTATAGAATAAGATTCTATCCTAAGAGACCTCTCTCTTTGGATAACACAGTTCTTTAAACATAGGATATTAGATATGATTTGGGATTAGGTTGACATAACCCCAGACTTCTGTCTCCACATGTAGAGCTAAATGTCAAGTCCCCTTCACCCTCTAGTTGCACGTCAATCACACGTCATGCGGCTGCGCGCGCATCTCTGCCAACTATTTCTGCTGACATTGCAGGATTCTCTTATGGATCCACCCACATATTACATCATGTATGATGACGTTTATTAAATTACGCCTTCTATTAGCTACGTATGCACCCTTTATCAGCTGTTACGCCTCTTGCATCTGTTCCACTGTAATGTATTTTCTATAAAACTGCCTATCTGTAAATAATATATGTTCCTTCCTTCCTGAACTTTCGTGGTGATGGAATAGAAGGCCCATAATTCGAATTGTGTTCCTTTGTATAGGAATAAAGCCTTTTTAAACCCTCTAATACCACGGATTCTGCCTCTCATTTTACTGAGTTATTCTCGATAGATTTTACCGCATAAAAAATAGTACCGGTAACGAAATATTTACCACATAAATTGGCGCCCGAATAGGGACACTTTCTCATCTCACGCGCCGGCGGTGCGTTGCAGGCCCGGTCTCCTGCCACAGCTGAACGGACAACAAAAACGCGTATCTGCAGGATTTCCTGTGTCTCCTTCCGGCCAAGCGGGGACGACTGAGGCTGCGATCAACACCCAGACGAGGCGGTGAGAAGTGCGAAGTATCCCGACCAGAGCCTAGCTGAGAGAGCAAGATCCGAGGTATACAGAGACCCGCCAGGTTCCGAAGTTCCGAGTCGAGTCCAGTCCCGTCCAGTTTCAAGTTCCGTTCCGAGGCCTTCCGTTCCGAGCTACCCGGTGAGTACCATTACCGGGGAGGCATTTAACGTGCACATAGTCTGTGCCGGTCAAGACGGGTTTGGGTACACAAATCCGGTCTGCACTGTTTTAGCAGTGTATCTGTACTGTTTAGCAGTATATATAGTATGTTTTGCATATAAATTAATATAAATAAGTATTATCTAGTGTCAGTATTATGTCAGTAACCAGTTTCCTATTAGTTATCATTGTTCGTAAAACTGTTAAGTGTTAAATGTTTTAAATACGTTCTATATACTGTGGTGTGAATGACTGTTCATTATTGTGTTTTTTTGTATAAAGTGTGTTCTAGTAATAAGGTCTAAAAATGCCGCTCTTTTCGAAACTAAGACAGATCAAAACTAGAAAAGGGGTACTCGAAGAAGCCGTTCCCATCCCACCGAGGGACACTCCAGGGTACTTTATGTATCATAAGCATGGCCTAGATGCCGTATTATTTCTTGATTTATGGGTGGACTACACCAAAGAATTACCAGAGAGTCAGAGATGGCCCGCAGCGGGGACCTGGGATGCAGATTGCATCATGAGAGTAGAAGAAGAATTATGGAAAAAGAAAGCCAGACAGTCACAGAAAGATGCCATTGAACTATGGCGTAAAGAATCATATAGACGTACAGAAAAAGCACTTAGACAGGAAGATAAGGGTAAGGAGAATTCAAATAAAGTCCGAGAAAATCTATTACTTGAGGAAGGTACCCGAGTAAAATCAGAACAAGTAGATAGACAAAGAAACGCTCTTATGAATGGTATGTATCCACTTCTGGCCGAAGGGTTACCCAAGGCTACTCCGGAAATACCAAAAGACTTGCCACCTCCATTGTTTCCGATAAAAGCACATCCCAAGGGGCATCCTAGAACCGTACAAGATGTTTTCCTTTCCCGCTATTTAGATGACGCAGCTCCCGAATATGCTAATACCGCACCACATAGACCGCTTGCCGATGATGCTCATAGCCAAGAGCATTCGACTGTACCTCCACAACAACAAGCTCCGACACACATTCCGACAAACACATCTGTTTCTACAGCTTTTCCCGCAACGACGGTTGCTGTCTCACCCTCAACAAATCCTTTCACGTCCAGCACCCCAGACGGTGCCACAGGAGGTACGACAGACATTTTTTCTACACCACCCAGAGGAGATAAATTTTCCCTTAGAGAATTAGCACATCAACGTACGCCCAAACTAGCAACCCCCGACATGCTCAAGGAACTTCTAGTAGATTGTAGATATGATCCTGTACCCGGGAAACGGGACGAAATGCTGCTGTCGTCATTACGTATCAGACGAGCTGCAATATATTTAACGAAGCTACCAGGAATGGCTACACATTTAGAAAATATATATCACTTTGTCCAGTCAGGACGAGGTCCTGAAAGTATTAGCAGAGCCATGGAGTACCAGAAAGTGGAGGTACAGGGACAACTGTTACTTTTCCTCATAAACTGTGTAATCAGAAATCAAGACCGGCCTGGGGTAAATCCGGAAGAAATGCAAACACTTGTCACTTGGGGTAAGAATATATCAGAAGGGAGACATGATAGACTGTTATGTATAGTAGCTATGTACCGAAAAATCCGCAAAGAAGTAGAACGAATACACAAAGAAAGATTAGAGGTAGACACCGCTGACCTAAACAGAGGGGAGGAGGAGCAAGAATCAGACCAAGTAGATACAATAGCTTATGTAGGTAGAGGAAGATCCCATAATAATACCAGAGGTTTTAACAACCCAATACGTCCAATACGTCCAGAATGTAATAGACATCTTCCAAACCCTATGCTAAATACAAAATCCCCTGAACACTTATTCCAAGCCGCTGATAAATTACTCCGAGATCGAAGGGGGTACCACGTGCTCGATTCCATGGACGAACAAGAATTAGCCAGGTCAGCAGTACAATGGGCTGACAGTCCCGGCGAATACAATGACGATGTACTTGCACACACGTTTCTGAATCTAGACCCCTATGAACAACGTTTAGCTAGTATATACATGATTCAACACCTCCTTATATTATATAAAAACCAACACTCCGATCCAGGACCCTTACCTGACATATTGACAGAACTGCTCACGAATATATGGAGAGGGTCAGGTACTGATTTGATTAAGGAAATTCTAGAATCTCGAAATCAATATTTATATTTCGTATGCCCAGAACACGTCTCAGTTCCCATTATGGGAAGAAAAATGTATCACATAGATAGACAGAATCCGTTACGCGAAGTACACCCAATTAGAGGTGCTGATGATAATTTTACACGCGTGTTTGTATACACGCCTATAACTAAACTGGAATTATTAGAAATGAAGAAAGTAGTACCCAGCCATGACAAAGATCCAGCAGGTTTCCACCGTGAGATAAAAGACATGTTACTCATGGGAGAGTATACCTACCCCGATATTATGAAAATATTAAAAGTCCTTTTACCGGCAGGTGTTTATGAGAAACTCAAAGAAAAGGAATGGGAGGTGGGAGACCAAAAGATAGATTGGACAGCGTTGGAAAACGAAGAAAAGGCCCGAGCTGCAGGAGCAGGGCTTGGGGATAAGACTACAGCACTAGCAGGATTACTAATACAGGTACTGCCACGTTTATTAACTACGAAAAAGGAAGACTGGGGTGCAATCTCAGCCTGTAAACAAAAACCAGATGAAGACACTAGTGATTTCTATTCCCGATTTGAAAAATGTTTCAGTATAAATAGTGGTATAAAAGCCAGTAGTGAGTCATATCCACATCTGTTTGTGACAAAATTAGTTGAAAATTCTCTGCTACAAGTCAAGAATAGAGTATTGAAATTCGAAAGTACCTGGCAAGGTAATACCCCATCACAGATGCTACAGATGTTACAATATCATCACAATAGAATTAGAGAAGAACAAGAACACGAACAAAGACGTATGAAAGATACAAAAATGAAAATGCTTGTTGCACAGTCAGTTCCAGCTGATAGTCATCAAAAGGGTGATTCTACAGGTCCTGCAAAAGGGACATGCAACTATTGTAAACAACCAGGTCATTATATACACGATTGTCCAGTCCTGAAACATAATATTGCCACCGGTAGAACACATGAGAGACCACGTCTACCTAGACAGGATCAGAATCAACAGCAACTGCCTCAGCAGGCACAACCTAGGTTAGCTCCGCAACAATTAGCTCCGCAACAGGCAGCTCCACAACAGATCGTAGCACCACCACAAGCGCAGCCTATTGCTGCAACACAAGCGACAACACAACAGATGTATCAGTATGCACAAACAGATTATCCCGATTATCAGCGATACTCATGAGATAGCCTAGAGAGGGAAGTTGGCTTACCCCTTATAGAGGTCCCTGTAGACCAAGAGGGACCTTACGTACATAGTGAACTATTAGGGGAAGACAGAAAGTTTTTACTTGATACAGGGGCAAGCAGAACAACTATAAGAAGTAGTGAAGTTCCAGGGGCACCCCTCTCAGGCTCACAAAATATTTCCCTTGGATTCTCAGGAAAACCTATAATAAATGACGTAACACAACCTCTTCCACTTACAGTAGGTCCATTGACACGTACTACAGATGTGTTGCTTACTAAATCATGTCCAGAAAACTTGTTAGGTATAAAAACATTGAAAGCTCTAGGAGCCATAATATGTTGTTCTCCGGAAGGAGTACGACTATTTTTACGTGACTTTAAAGGTCACTACGTATCCAGAGACATGGATCACCGACTACAGAATTTACCTACACATTTATGGGCACAAGGCCCCACTGATGTTGGTCGCATGAACATTACACCATATCGAGTTACACTGAAATCAGGAATAGTACTACCACGAATGCGACAATACAAGTTACCACCAGATGCTGTAGTGGCTTTACTGCAAATCATTGACGAACTCATTGCACAAGGAGTGGTTGTCGAAACTGACTCCAATGTATGTAATTCCCCGATAATTCCGATTCTTAAAAGAACGGATCCAAAAGCTCCACCAGTATATCGATTAGTTATTGACCTGCGCGAATTAAATAAATGCATTATACCACAATACCCTGTGGTCCCAGATATTTCTTCATTACTCACAGCTATTGACTCAGAAGCAACGTTTTTCACTGTAATTGATCTCAAGAATGCTTTCTTTAGTGTCCCAATTGATCCAGAAAGTCAATACTTATTCGGTTTTAGTTTAAATGGACGAAGTTTTAAATTCACACGCGCACCTCAAGGATTTACAGAAAGCCCCAGCATCTATAGCCAAGCACTGAAACGAGAACTTGACAGTATCCACATGCCAGTTAACACTGCCTTGCTTCAATATGTCGATGATCTGCTGATCACCGCCCGAAGCGAACCTGAATGCGAAACAGCATCACTGACGGTTTTGAAATTTCTGGCTGACAAGGGGCACAAGGTGTCCCCTTCTAAGCTGCAATTCTGTGTCCAGCGAGTTGTTTACCTTGGGCACTCGCTGTCCAAGGAGGGAAGGCAGCTTACACCCGACCGCATCCAGTTAATTGCTAACATGCCACCACCCAAGACACAAAAGGAGGTGCGGGCTTTTATAGGCCTCACTTCATACTGTAGGCAGTGGATCCCTCAATATGCATTTCTAGCAAAACCACTCATCCAGTTGACAACACAGGAGGCAGCCACATCGACTGTCCTCCCTTGGACTCCAGAACATACACACGCCTTTGAAAGCTTAAAGAAAGCTTTATGCCAAGCACCTGTCCTAGCAACACCATGTTACAGTAAACAGTTTACACTCTTTGTTACAGAACGCGAAGGTACTGCTTTGTCAGTACTCACTCAGGAACAAGCAGGATCGCACAAACCATGTGCTTATTTCTCTAGTACATTAGATCCAGTAGCTCAGGCACTTCCAGCGTGCCTGAAATCAGTGGCAGCAACAGCTTTAGCAATCCGACAAAGCGATGCCATAGTGTTAGGACATCAACTGACAGTACAAGTACCGCACGCAGTAGAGGTTCTCTTGAACCGCACACAAACACAACACTTGACTATAGCAAGACTCACCGGTTACGAATTAACATTGTTTCAGCCACATATAGAAATCAGACGTTGCAATACGTTAAATCCTGCCACACTGTTACCAGTAGGCGGAACAGATCCATTGGCACATGATTGTGTCGAAGTCATTACTATCACGACGAAACCCAGACAAGACTTGACAGACATCCCTTTGACAGATCCAGACTTGACATTATATGTAGATGGGTCATGTATGAGAACAAGTACAGGAGAGTTAGTGGCCGCCTACGCAGTCACAACAGACACTGAAGTCATTGAAACAAATTGTATTAACACTTTGTCAGCTCAAGCAGCAGAGCTCACCGCTCTGACACAAGCCTGTATTCAAGCCACAAATAAAAAAGTCAACATATACACAGATTCACGTTATGCATTCGGAGTCGTCCATGACTTCGGCGTGCTGTGGCGAGAGAGAGGTTATTTAACTTCTCACGGTGCCCACATCCAACACGGACCCCTCATTCAAGCCCTATTAGACGCGATTCATCTACCTACTGCAATATCGATTATGAAATGCAAAGCCCACACAAAAGTTACCGATATCATTTCTCAGGGTAATGACCTAGCTGACAGAACAGCTAAACAGACTGCTCAGAATCAGACTCACACAACTGACATGACAAAGACAATAGTCCTGACACCAACACATTGCATGACAGTTAAGGATCCCGCCCTTGATGTAATTGACATACAGACACATGCTACACCAGAAGAAATAAAGAAATGGACTGAATTAGGAGGGATCCAAACAGATCAAGGATGGATGACGAAGGAAAAATCTATATGGTTTCTTCCCGACTCAATGGTCCAAGTCATCATTAACACTATACACAGTCCAGCGCATCTAGGAGAAAAAGCTATGCTAGACAGCATTCAACACATTTGGTTCAATAAACATTTACGAGCCGCAGCTAAACAAAAAGTTCGTACCTGTATGATATGTTGTCAGTTTAATCCAGGTAAAAGCATCCCCGTAGAACAGGGTGGATTCCAAACTCCCGATCACCCTTTTGAAGTCCTCCAGATGGATTATATCCAGATGGAACGATGTCGAGGATTCAAATATGTTCTCGTAGTTGTCTGTGCTCTTTCCCGTTGGACAGAAGCATATCCGGTTTCAGATTACACTGCCCCGACTACTGCCAAACAGTTAGTTCGAGAATTCTTCCCACGGTACGGTTTACCACGTGTTGTCTACTCAGATAACGGCCAGCCGTTCTCATCCGAACTAATGAAACACGTTTCCCTTCTATTAGGTTATCAATGGAAATTTCACTGTGTCCGACATCCCGAGGCAGCAGGTCTCGTAGAACGCCATAATCAAACTCTGAAAATTAGATTGTCCAAAATATGTAGAGAGAAAGGAGTCGATTGGATAGGAGCCTTACCAGTTGCGCTCTTTTACATGAGAATGGTAGCACATTCTCGAACAGGGTAGACCACCAAATATGTGGGGGACGCCTATACCTCGCAAAATAACTGACGTTGACTGTAATATGCTGACAGATTACCTGGCTTCCTTGATGTCTGCACTACAATCTTGTCGTTCACAGGTATCCGCAGCTTTTCCCGACAATACTGAGGTGAAACCCCATGACGTAGTTCCCGGGGACCTGGTGTTAGTGCGGAATTTTGACCGGAAGACTCAGCTGGATCCTAGGTGGAAATCGCCTCAACTTGTACTACTCACCACGAGGACAGCCGTGAAGATCGAAGGTCGCAAAGGATGGTTACATTCAAGTCATATCAAGAAATTTCATGGACTACCGTCTGATGTAAACGTTACACCTCGCGTTTCTTCACCGATTGACTCAAAGATTCCTTTGGTTGAACAAAGCGATAAGGAACTATACAAACTAAAATTACGGTCTAATAAGTCAGACAATTTGATTGTTTAAGTCCTCTCCAAGGTGAATCGGTCGAATTTGTCTCTGACATGTATCCCCTAGACCTGAATAGAGAAAGAAACCGAAAGATGCAGTTGAAAAAGCATGCGTACTGTAAATCACTGCGTAGTCATTGCACAGTGACGTTATTAATTTTGTTTTTCTTATGTCTTTTAATAATCGCTGCAAGTATATTGTTGCACATATATTATCCTATTTCTAAACATGTTTACAATGTTACTGCTGAACATTCTTTTAGTGAATTACCCCCGCATGAGTTGTCCTATAGATTTGCGCTGCGCAATAACACTTTCATTAGTATGCTACATCATTCCCATCAAACCAGCAATGCCACAAATTGTTGGATATGTGGCCGACTCCCTCCCTATCAGAACTATAAGGGAGTTTAGCCCCTCTTTCCCTATCCGTTCACACACAATGGCTCCTGTGGAGCATGGTTTAGTTTGATTAATTCCCTAGATTCAAATTCCGCAGTTTATCAAGACAACTGGGTATGGGGAAACCTGAACTTAGTTTTGCTTAAAGTCTGCTACCCTAACAAGGAGGGACTTCCCAAAAGAACAGGAACTGATCTAGAAAATGAAGTATATGGATTAGGTAATTTTACACTTAACCTCATGATCCTGAACGTTGAATCTGAAGCTACACCAATCTTGCCCGCCATGTCCGTATTCCCAGTAAAAGGGGAACTATGTATAAGAAAGAATGGCTCCATACACATGGGCCATAGTAAATGCACCACTGTAATAAAATTCAGTGATCAAGGCAAGTCTACATTTAGAGCTTCTCGTCATTCCTACTTTATATGTGGCCAGACCGCATATATACGCCTACCTTTAGATTGGGATGGTACCTGTTACATAGCATTCCTTCTGCCACCTGTTTTCCTAGCCCCTCCTGATTATCACAGAAATACCCATTTAGTACACAATAGACAGCAGAGAGATCTCCCAATTGTCGATTACACTGAAACGGCATGGGAAAAATACACAGATTTCAATAAAGGTTTCTTTCCCTATATAGGTACAGTCACTAATAGTAAGCTGATACGTAGATTAACCAGAACCCTCGAAGCAGTAGTGAACGAAACTATTTCCGCCTTAGGCAATTTAACAGAAGAGCAGTCTGCTATGCGGATTGTTGTGCTTCAAAATCGTCTTGTCCTTGACGTCATCCTGGCCGATAGGGGCGGAGCTTGTAGGGTCATCGGATCAAGTTGTTGCATTTTCATACCAGAAAATTCACCGTCAGTATATAAAGCCATAACCCGCCTTCATAAGATTGTAAGCCAGATACACCAGAGTCCAGGCACCTGGACTTGGTCCGGTTGGTTCTGGGGCGTGTTGTCAGCCTGGGGATGGAGAATCCTATCCTTCCTAGGTATTGGCTTTCTCATACTATTCAGTTGCTGCTTATGTCTACAATGTGGGCCAGCGATTTGTGGTCTGTGTGCCACCTCGTGTATCCCACATCCAAGTATTCGTTCGAGATCCCGGAAGAAGAAAGAAGAACAAATGATGCTATATGAACAGATCGATGGATTGATGAAGATCGATATCTCCTAAGGGTCCGAAGGGGACAAGGAGGGAATGAGGAAATATGAATTTTGTGATCAGTTATGTCCCCTATCGTAGACCCCAACGGCTCCATGTACATACTATAAGTACATGTATGTTCCCTCCTGCTCCAGTTCTGAAGACGCAAATATATGTGCGTCCACCGTCAACATGTCCTCTTTCAGATCCGCCATGAATGGGTCAGATATTCCATTCCTAAGTATGAAAGGCCACCGACTTTATATGGTTCACTTTCCACATTTCTACAGATTCAGGCGAGTAGGCCCGAATTCTGTCATCAAGCCTTTTCTGCCTTCTGCCTCTGAAAGCTCCAGTCTGAGCCCGCATCTGTGACCATGAACTTTGTCTTACTCCCTGCGCGGCTAACGGTGCCTGATCCAGCCCGTCGCCTGCCAAAAACTGTATTTCACCTTCGAGATTATCTCCTTCGCTCCTCATCCGATGCATTCCTGTCTAGTAGTTTAGGTAAAACATTCCTCCAGCTACCGTGCAAAGGGCCAGGCCTCGCTGCCCTCATGCAAGTAATTCATAGCCCCGTCACCATGGAATATTCCTACCCCCTCGCATCTAGTGTAGACACTTAGACGCTTGTACACGCACTAACAGTCAGTATAGTCAGTATAGAATAAGATTCTATCCTAAGAGACCTCTCTCTTTGGATAACACAGTTCTTTAAACATAGGATATTAGATATGATTTGGGATTAGGTTGACATAACCCCAGACTTCTGTCTCCACATGTAGAGCTAAATGTCAAGTCCCCTTCACCCTCTAGTTGCACGTCAATCACACGTCATGCGGCTGCGCGCGCATCTCTGCCAACTATTTCTGCTGACATTGCAGGATTCTCTTATGGATCCACCCACATATTACATCATGTATGATGACGTTTATTAAATTACGCCTTCTATTAGCTACGTATGCACCCTTTATCAGCTTTTACGCCTCTTGCATCTGTTCCACTGTAATGTATTTTCTATAAAACTGCCTATCTGTAAATAATATATGTTCCTTCCTTCCTGAACTTTCGTGGTGATGGAATAGAAGGCCCATAATTCGAATTGTGTTCCTTTGTATAGGAATAAAGCCTTTTTAAACCCTCTAATACCACGGATTCTGCCTCTCATTTTACTGAGTTATTCTCGATAGATTTTACCGCATAAAAAATAGTACCGGTAACGAAATATTTACCACAATCTTCAAGCACTCTGGTTAGAGAAATCTTTATCCGGAGGACCAGGGGAATGGTGTAGAAAGCTGAGCCTCACTGAGGGTTGGGACAACAGTTCCCAGAAGCCACCTACACAAGGACTTGGAGCAGCCTTTTCAGGTGGCTTGGGGTGCAAGACTTTAAGGTTGTGGACTTTGCAGTTTGTGCCTGCCAACTGCAGGGGACTTGTTCCTCTAATTCAAGGGAGTTCTTGTGATGACTGGGGTTTGTAGAGGTGTTCACATCCCTTTGCTAACTGGACTCTTGCCGTGACCGAGTTGAAATCCAGCGGGTACAGGGTGGCTGCCACAGGTGCACCTCTCTTCGTGGAGTCCTGCTATGTGGTGTAACAGGTCTCTTGGTATCATGTCGAACCTGAGGTTCTGGTGTCTGGGGTGGCCCTTAAATCCTAGATTTAGGGAATGTTAGTGGGTGTGAGGCCTAATAGCCAATTAGAATCATGTCCTGTGGCTAATCCGCGTCAGTAGTAACAACATGCTAATGTTAGGGATGATTCACAGAACTAACTTAAGACAAAATCCTAAACTTACTGCTTTTGGTATTCACAGAAGTTAGGATTTTGGCTTAAGTTTGTCTTAAGACAAACTTAAGACAGGCTTAAGACAGACTTAGGACAGACTTAAGACAAAATCCTAAATTAAGTCTGTCTTAAGTCTGTCTTAAGACAAAATCCTAACTTTTGTGAATACCAAAAGTAGTAAGTTTAGGATTTTGTCTTAAGTTTGTTCCGTGAATCGGGCCCGTTGTATGTCACTAAAGTTAGTCAGAACCTGTTTCAGCCTAAATTCAAGATTACCAGAACCATCCGCAGTGGTTCACCTCGCTGCCAGCGCATGGAAGTGGGGTCAGCCTTGTGGAGGTGAATGCCTCCTGCATAGCGAATTTCCAGTCTGTCCATGAAATACAGAGCCTGGGGCAGGGGAAGGCTTTGTCCTCGTGCTGTGGACTGTTAGATTGACCAGTGTCATGAATGAAGCCTATGAGGCTCACTGCATTGCCAGTTCAATTCACTAATCATCATGTGTGGGCGGAGGTGTCACCTCCTGCTCACACAGGTCCATTGTCTCTGACCTCTGGGAGCAACACAAACTTCCCAGCATGAGGTCAGGCTTATGTGTGGGCATCAAGTCTTCAGAAAAGTCAGCCAAGACATGGGAACACTGGTTAAATTAGGTGGGCACTTTCTGAAGTGTCACCTAAATAGACGCTGGTTAGACCTCAACACCACCAGTGTGTCAAGGATTAAAAAGCACACACTTGAAAGAAATCAGCTGTGCCATCATGGAGCTGGACATAGAGGTAATGTCCCAATGCCAGCCCATATTATCCGACGGGACACCAATCCTTTGTGGTGGAATTACGTTTAGAACACTACCACATGGCACTATTTTAATACTGATAAATATGATGTTGAGATACACCAAGATATATGTATATTACATTTCAACTTTGTAGACACACTATCATGAAACCTTAAACGAGGGATAAAGTTCACTGCACAAATCTAATTATTGTTATTGTCCGGTAAACGATAAAGCTATCAAACTAGAAAAAACGGTTGCGACCTGACTGAGGTTTCGACATGGTCATATGGGTGCTGTTTATTATATATGCAGAACCACTTCCTTGATTTGGTCAGAGGAGCATTAACACTGCGAGGTCACTGCATACCAGAATTCCTGCTCAGCTGTTTTCTGTTTTCCGACACGTCCACACGATGGACAGCCTGATGGCACTTACCCAGAGGGAATGGGAAAGTTAGACCACCCAGCAGGGATTTTGCAAACCACCCACCCTAGGCTAGACTAGGTTCATCTTTTTAGCTATTCTCGTAATGGTAATTACATTATTCTGTTTCCTTTTATTGATCATTACAGCACACATATTATGCTCAAGAATCGCAATGCTGTAATGTATAGAGAAATTGCAGGTTGTGTATTACTTTGGGTATGCATGAGAGTCCAAACAAATAGCTCTAGATTTCTTACAATGATTCCTTGGGAAATCAGGTTGGGCATGTCCTGAAGTTGCACAATCTATCTGCTACCTGATTAGGTTTGGGGTACCAATAGTGCTCTGTGGGCTGGCAGGATTACAGGCAGCATATCCTGGGGGGGTGCATAGAATTAATCTGGCACAATCCTGTAGTTTATGTTGTCCAATATACACACAGTTTTTACTAGGAAGTATAAAGCCGTATGACAATATTGGAACATCTTAGAACCTACATTTGCTATTACTCAAGTTTACTTTTTCCTACTTTCCGTTCTTGATGGCTGATCCTCACTTTTCCTTTCCCTTCGTATATGTAATATCTATCCTTGCACTCCATTTCTTTTCCATACTTTTAGTTTTTTTCTAATTAGTTTTTCTCCCTAAATTTCTCCTTGCCAATCTTTAAGGGTAGCTCGCTTTCCTCTTTCTGCAATAGATTTCTTATTTTTACTATCAAATGTGTCCACAGCCATCCTCCTAAGCATATGGTCTCTCCAAATGCCCTCTATACTCCATCTTGTCTTCTTTGCTCTGCTGCATAAGTTCTCCTAGATGAGCTAAATGAATAATCGTCTATTTTCTGTGAGCCCTAGTCATAGCATTGTATTATAAAAGCAAATCATGAATTAAATTAAAATAAGATGATTTTAATCAAGCCCTAGTCATAGCCTCTCTATTATAAAAGCAAATCATGAATTAAATTAAAATAAGATGATTTTAATCAAGGGAATATATATATATATTGGGGACATGTAGTTGGCCCAAAATAGGGATCGCACCTGCATACATGTATTGTTATGGCCACAGTTGAAATATAATTGGCTTGCTGAAATTTCTTCTACAGTAAGGTGCTTATCGTATTCCGATATTGATCCTGCGTTGTCGATATAATCGAGATTTCCCTTTTGTACTTACGGTGGTTATTAATCTTCCCATTGTCTACTCTAACCCAGCGAATACCACTTTGTATATATATTTGTATCACTTGTTTGGGATGGGGGCGCACATACACAGGAACTGCCTACTCCGTTGTATGTCATACCACCGACATATTCATAATTACAACATTTGAGATTGTCGCCCTTAAAGTAAGGAACATTATCTTTTATAGCTCTTAGTTTAGATGCAGAATTACAATGGGGTACATTACCCCGTCGTGGCACTGGAATTGTTCTGTGTAGAATGTGACGTGTTGATTGCGTCTATGATATACAATTGATTAGCTTCATAAAACTATTCAAGTATTAGAATTCATTCCATGCTCATATTGTGAAATAATATTTCCTTCCAGCTGTTATATGCAGAAATCTGTTTACGTACATTAATGTTGCCAAAGCTGTTCCATTTTACACAGCATGACTCACTTTTGGATTTCTGTTCCGATTATGATTGCTTTAATTATAAGTTATTCATTTCAATTCATTTGTATTCACAATTGAGCTCTAAATTTGGAATGGATCCAGCGCGTCGATTGGCTTAGTAGTATTTCTTCCATGTTAATTACAGGCTTACAGAACGATTGCATTGGCGATTCAAATGTGATTTTATTGCACTCATTTTCTGCATCTTCACAAATTTTCAATTGCTTTATTTACAAGTATTGAGGACATTAGACAATCGTTTTTGCAATTGCAGTCTATTGTTTTGTATTTGTTCCAAACGATAGTATCTTGTTCATGTTCATGAATCAAGAGGTGTATTTCTATAGGTGATAGAGCGCACTTCCTCAACTTGATAAAGGGATTGCCGAAACGCGTTGTTGTTTGTGTACACAAATAAAATCTGTGTACTGTCCTCTGGTCCTCTGGTGTGCTGCTGGACTTCTTCGTGGGGTTTCCTGCTTTGTTCCTGCTTTCTGCAATATCTCTCTCTATATATATATATATATATATATATATATATATATATATATATATATATATATATATATGTATATTATCTACTTGTATATATATTATCTATAGGCGGTCGCCAGTAGATAGTTATAGTTAGGACCGTGTTTCCATAGGAAATCCGCAACATTCTATTTGGAATAACTTTGGCGCCGGTTGACGAATCCTCGCGAAAATTTCAACATAGGTGGGGCGCTCCGCTCCGCTCCTACCCTGAAAGTCTCGGGGGGATTCGTCAAGCGGGGGCTGAGGAAAAAGGGGGGTCCCAAAACGCGTTTTCCCCATGCAATTTTCCATAGGGACCTTTAGTCCAAGGTACAGCCCGAATGGCTGAACAGAATTACTTGAAATTTGGCAGAGAGGTAGTCCTCAGCTCAGGGAAGTGCCTTTTGCAGGTGTCAATCTATTCAGTAGTTCCTGAGAAAATCAAAAGTAAAATCATATATATATGTGGGTGGAGCCTAACCACACATCTCATCCTGAGATCTGATTGGCTGTCAGCACTTCATCCAAGAAGTGTTGGCAGCCATCTTGGGACCAATATACATGATAGCACCTCATTAAAAAGCATTGCAGTTAATAGTAGGTTTTAAGACTTTAGTTACATTATAAATCATTTGTTGATGGTACCATACTCATTTTAGGAATTGTGGTATGTTCTAAGGTGATTTCACCATGTGAAAAAGCCTTCTGCTGGGATATCATGATTGAGAGAAAAATATTTTCTCATGCTTTTCCCACAGAGGTTTGGAAGGTGATCTGTAAGCTAAACTGAGAGCTTATTTTCTGCAAATTCACATTATCTTTCTCAGTCATGTGAGAATGAAGTCTGACATTCTCAGTAAAACATGTACATCCAACAAGGGCAGAGACTGTCAGTTGATTCCTTTGTGTTCTACTGCAGCTTCCCAGAGTGTTCGAAAGAACAACTAGAGCGCTAACAGTCCTACTTATGATAAACGTATGGCACACCTGAAGCCATCTTGCTTGGATTAAAGTGGTAACTCTTAAAACATTTAATTTAAAAAGGAACAAAATGAGGGGGTTCATTTTTCCATAACAAGTATGATTAGTGCTGCAGAAAGAAAAACTAGGGCACATTTTGAGTGACTTCTCAAATCCTCTTCTATTTCATTAAAAAATTCTGACATGCAGACTGAAACATGCACTTTCAATACCAGCAGCAGTTTTCCCTGGTGAGCAGTAGCTTTACTACAGTGATCTAATGAGCAAAAAGAGTGCTAACATTCTGAATTTATGGCAAATGTGTGACACATCTGAATGCCTTCTTGATGGAATCAAAGTAAAAAACTGAAAGTATTTCCTACTGAGGAGACTGCAGTAAATGAGGAAATTAGGAAACTTCATAACAAATAAGTCTCCCAAGATGGCCACCAGAGACAAAAGAGCCCAAATGTAGCCCAAATATCACCCAGATGTAGCCCAAGTATAGCCCAATGACAGAATGTCCCAGAATGTTCTTAAAAACAACTAGAGCGCTTACTGTCTTCATTATGACAAAAGTATGGCACACCTGAAGCCATCTTGATTGGAATAAACTGGTAACACTTAAAACATTTAATTTAAAAAGGAACACAATGAGGAGGTTCATTTTGCCATAGAAATTATGATTAATGCTGAAGAAAGAAAATGAGGGCACATTTTGAGTGACTTCTCAAATCCTCTTCTATTTCATTAAAAAAATTCTGACATGCAGACTGAAACATGCACTTTTAATACCAGGAGCAGACTTCCATGGTGCAGTAGTTTTACTACAATGATCTAATGAGCAACTAGAGTGCTAACATTCAGAATTTATGGCAAATGTGTGACATATCTGAATACCTTCATGATGGAATCAAAGTAAAAAACTGAAAGCATTTCCTACTGAGGAGACTGCAGTACATGAGGAAATTAGGAAACTTCATAACAAATAAATCTCCCAAGATGGCCACCGGAGACAAAAGAGCCCAAATGTAGCCCAAAATCACCCAGATGTAGCCCAAATATAGCCCAATGACAGAAGTGTGCAAAACACTTATTATTTTGTGTTTTTGCAGTGTTATATAGTGCAGACTTGTCAGGTATTGGAGTGCTTTACATGAGCATTGGTTACATCACACAAGAACACATTCATTTTGGTTGTAGACATGGGGAGACTAAGTGATTTGACCAGAATCACAGAATGTCGAGCTGAAGCAGAAACTTCAACCTGGTTCCCCAGTTGCAAAGTCTGCAGTTCTGGAAGTAACACCACATCATCTCCCCTAAGTGCAACATTTAATCAAGTGGTCAACTGGATAAAAAAACAAAGATAACAAATAATTTAAAAGTGCTTTGTCGCTATTTGAAAACTCAGAAAATATGTCCTTATTTTAGCCTTTTAGAGCACTAACCATAATTTTGATGCCAATAAGACCCTCTCATATATGTAATTTCTAAAGGAAATGCTCTAGGTATTACAGTTTTGATTACATCAAGATGATGTCAGGCGTTCCACACTTTTGTAATAAATATAGAATGTTAGCAATCTAGTTGTTCATTAGGATACTGTTGAGAGGCAGAGGCCAGGGGCACGGACTCTGAAAATTGAAGGCAGGTAGGAGGGTGCAAAGGCAACAATTTAACCACACTGAGCAGGCAGGAAGGGCCGTGGAAGCACAACAGACTATGGAGGGCAGTGGAAAGGGGGGCAGGGGCAACAAACCAACAATACAGGACTTGCAAGAGAGGCTGTTGGAGGCAAGATCTATTACGGGTCAAGGAAGCTAGGGGCGGTCCCCAGATCCCCGGGAGCCACCACAGAACTGAGCAGGAGAGTGAGTCAGGGACAAAAGGGGCACCTTAATTTGAGCCGGGGTGCCTAGGAACGCTTGCTCCAAAAATGAAGAAAACAGACATATGAGACATGGAATTGGAGGCAGAATACAATGGCAGTTTAATGAGAAGATGCAACTTCAAAGAAACCGCAGAATAGAGACATAAAGTACAAAATACAGAATCCAGATAATCATACAGCTGTCATGATATTCTCTGTATCTCAATTAATGTACTGACAGAGAGAGAGAGAAAACACATCTATAAATGCATCATGAGAAACAAGTTACACCAAGGAAAATGTTACCTAGGAACACTCACGTTTACTCTTAGAGCAAGCATTCCTGCAATTACAATACAAAATCTTTTAAATGCAAGTAAAGAGAACAATGGTTAAACATAACATGACATTTCATATAGGTAAAATAGAATAAGATACTTCAAGCAAAGCAGAGCAAGACATTTTAAGCAAAGGAAGACAAGAGCTCCCAGCTCTTGGGGAAAACCTGCACTGCCTGTTAACCTACATACAGACGGCGAGGTAGTCCGTCGATATCTGTGGGTGCTCCCTTTTTATATCATTTTGTGGGCTCCTTTGCACGCTACATCTACCTACGTATGCTACCCAAAAGCTTCGTCTGCAGATTTTACCAGACATTTCGTCATTTACCCACTTAATGCTGACAATGCATAAACAAAGTAGGTCTCTCGAGCGACTTGGGCTGACGAGCCTTGGTTCCGCACCTGCGCGCCGTGAGAGGTACTATACCTTTGATATTTTGGCAGTCTATTCGGCACCCCACATACTTACCTGCTCCCTGCTGACGAGAGGCAATTACCTCGAAACACGTGTCCAGGGATGGCATAACAGTGACATACTCGTGGCATAGGCGTACTCACCGCTGCCACTACATTATCCAGAGTTCTATGGGGCTATTTGCTGGTATGACGAGCAGTGTGCGACCTATTTCGTATTTGCATTTAAGCTCTCTCGAGCGACTTGGGCTGACGAGCCTTGGTTCCGCACCTGCGCGCCGTGAGAGGTACTATACCTTTGATATTTTGGCAGTCTATTCGGCACCCCACATACTTACCTGCTCCCTGCTGACGAGAGGCAATTACCTCGAAACACGTGTCCAGGGATGGCATAACAGTGACATACTCGTGGCATAGGCGTACTCACCGCTGCCACTACATTATCCAGAGTTCTATGGGGCTATTTGCTGGTATGACGAGCAGTGTGCGACCTATTTCGTATTTGCATTTAAGCTCTCTCGAGCGACTTGGGCTGACGAGCCTTGGTTCCGCACCTGCGCGCCGTGAGAGGTACTATACCTTTGATATTTTGGCAGTCTATTCGGCACCCCACATACTTACCTGCTCCCTGCTGACGAGAGGCAATTACCTCGAAACACGTGTCCAGGGATGGCATAACAGTGACATACTCGTGGCATAGGTGTACTCACCGCTGCCACTACATTATCCAGAGTTCTATGGGGCTATTTGCTGGTATGACGAGCAGTGTGCGACCTATTTCGTATTTGCATTTAAGCTCTCTCGAGCGACTTGGGCTGACGAGCCTTGGTTCCGCACCTGCGCGCCGTGAGAGGTACTATACCTTTGATATTTTGGCAGTCTATTCGGCACCCCACATACTTACCTGCTCCCTGCTGACGAGAGGCAATTACCTCGAAACACGTGTCCAGGGATGGCATAACAGTGACATACTCGTGGCATAGGCGTACTCACCGCTGCCACTACATTATCCAGAGTTCTATGGGGCTATTTGCTGGTATGACGAGCAGTGTGCGACCTATTTCGTATTTGCATTTAAGCTCTCTCGAGCGACTTGGGCTGACGAGCCTTGGTTCCGCACCTGCGCGCCGTGAGAGGTACTATACCTTTGATATTTTGGCAGTCTATTCGGCACCCCACATACTTACCTGCTCCCTGCTGACGAGAGGCAATTACCTCGAAACACGTGTCCAGGGATGGCATAACAGTGACATACTCGTGGCATAGGCGTACTCACCGCTGCCACTACATTATCCAGAGTTCTATGGGGCTATTTGCTGGTATGACGAGCAGTGTGCGACCTATTTCGTATTTGCATTTAAGCTCTCTCGAGCGACTTGGGCTGACGAGCCTTGGTTCCGCACCTGCGCGCCGTGAGAGGTACTATACCTTTGATATTTTGGCAGTCTATTCGGCACCCCACATACTTACCTGCTCCCTGCTGACGAGAGGCAATTACCTCGAAACACGTGTCCAGGGATGGCATAACAGTGACATACTCGTGGCATAGGCGTACTCACCGCTGCCACTACATTATCCAGAGTTCTATGGGGCTATTTGCTGGTATGACGAGCAGTGTGCGACCTATTTCGTATAATGCTGACAATGGACTGGGTGAAAAGGTCAGTCTCTCAGGCCAATCGCTTATCGTAAGTTCCATAGAGCAAGCAGAAAATAATGGGTATTGTACGGGAATTCAATATATTCATGTATAAAATCTCCTCAGTTCTCCTAACTTGACGCTCTGCGGTTGCCACTTCCTTAAAAGCGGGAAACCTGCCCAGGAAGCAAGTACCAGTCCAGGATGCAGCCTACTGTATGTCGACAGCTTCAGGGGGATGTTGAACTTTGATACCGAGCACGGAGCACTCGGGTAGGGTGGGGGCTACTGGTTTGGAGCAGAAGGCCTCGCAGACCTGCCTTCAGACTGCTATACACTAAAATTGCAGAGCTATGGTCAATTTAACAAAGAGGCCTACATATTGAACAGAAGGGCCTACACAGGGGTTTTATACTGGCTGAGTGGTAAGGATGTCTCAGGATAATTATATAGCAACACAGGACCCGCTGGTCAATTTAATACGGCCTACAAATGCAGCTGGCAGGGCAAGGACAAGGGTCTCATACTTCAGGGGTGGACAGAACGGGCCAGGGGCCCCCTGTGATACAAAATCTACCCTCCTTCAAGCCTGTGGCAATGTATTAGACCATTGTGGGCAGAAGGAAGAGGCAATGGTAGTACAACCATACATGCCAACAGACCCGATTCAGCCAGGAAACGTCCAATGTTTTTAAGCTCAAATGGGCTTTATTTGATCTGTCTCCTGTCTACAATATCCTCTTTTTCAATGTAACTCAAAGGGGAAAATCAATACCCCAGTTTTTTTTCAAAATCTCCCTCTTACCAAGTTCAAAATGTTCGCAAGTATGGTACATTGGATCATGGAAGGAAATGGGATAGGGACATGGACTTGGATAACAGAGGACAGGAGGGACATGGAGAGGTGCACCAAACTGACCCTGCAGGGCAGGCATCAGGGTTTGCAGCAGCACAATACACCACACGGGAGTGCAGCACAACAATCCATAGAAAGCAAGAGGGAGGGGACAGGACCATGCACATGGACAACAGAGAACAGAGGGGCAAGAGGCAATGGTAGCTAGCTGACCATAATGGACAGACAGGAGAGAAAGCTGCAGCATAACAGACCATAAAGGGCAGGAGGGACGGATCAGGGGCATTACAATGGAACAGACAAGCCAGGAGGGAGGGAGTAGGGCTGGGGGCAAGGGGGCAGGGCAGGAGCAGCAAGATAGCCATGGAGGTCAGGCAGGATGGGCACTAGAAGCAAGACACACCATGAAGAGCAACAGTGAGACTGTGATTGCACACACACAGACCATGGAGGGAAGGTGGGAGGGGGTCAGGGGCAGCTAACTGACCACACAGGGAAGGTGGGAGGGGCCATGGCAGCACAGAAGACCATGCATGGCAAGTGGGAGGGTTAGTGGCAGCACAATGGCTATGATGGGCAAGAAGGAGGGTGGAGGGGCATGCACAAAGGACGATGGAGGATAGAAGGGAGGGTCAGGACCTGTGCACAGACAAGAAAGTTCAGGGGAAGGGACCTCACAACAGACCACACGGGGCAGGCAGGAGGAGCAGCTGCAGCACAACAGACCAGGGAGGGCAGAAGGGTGTGGCAGTACAATGGACCATGTAGGACAGGAGGAAGAGGATAGGGGCATGGCATGTGGACAGGCAGGGTGGAGGTGACAGGGACAGGTTACAGTCATCTGACAATGCTAGGCAGATGGGAGGGGAGTGGCAGCTCAACAGAACACTCAGAGTAGATAGGAGTGGCAGGTCCATGGGACATGGTGGGCAAAAAGGATGGAGCAGGGGCATGCACAAAGACATCGGAGGGCAGGGGGAAGGAGAATAGGGGCAGCAAGCTAAGCACAGAGTTTAAGCAGGAGGTCAATGATGGGGCATAGAATTGGGCAATGGAGGGCAGGAGGAGTGGACTGGTGCATCATACTGAGGGCAGTGGCAGCACATCAGACCATGCATGGCAGGAGGGAGGAGGCTAGTCCATGGATTCACACAACAGAGGATAGGGAGGAAGGGGATGGGGCAGCAAGCTAACTGTTCAGAGAAGCGGGTATTAGGAACTTTATTGTTTTTAAAACATTGTGTCTGTGCGAACTACTTAAAATATGAACAAGTATGCAGCATAATCTCACTTTTATTCAGGAAGAAGAGGACGTTTGTGACTGTGACTCCGGGCTCACTTGGCAGAAACACCCCCTGACCCTCCACCCCCTATCGCAAAATGTAATGCCCGTGAAAAGTGTAGGTGAACACAGTGTTATATAGAACATAGTCCTGAGAGCACGATTGAAAATGAAAACTAGATATAGTGTATGGTATAAACTATGCACCAAAAAGTGTGATATAAGATGAACCGGGCGTGAAATATAATATGCAATACATTGTGCGCAATGACAGATTCATTGGAGAGCGCGAGATAGCACAGGCACTAGCGCGTGCTATGCGATATGCGCCTTGGAGTGTAATATGCACAGGGCAGTGTTGTGTAACCTAACTAGTCTCTAAAGTTGTAATATAAAATATGTGCTGGGGAGTGTAAGGTTGCATATGCACTGTGACAAAGATATGGATCCCAGATTGTAATATGTATGGCATAGCACTGTGCGTTATAACATAGGCATCGAGAAAGGCACGTTAGATGGGGCAATATAACCCGTGCGAAGACAAGTGTGGCATGACATATTCACGGGGTGGTGTTACAGTGCACATGGGCTAGAGAGTGTCATAGCATATGCACTAGCTAGTGGAATACAACACAGAGGTGTGTGGCACACGGCAGGCAATGGTGGGTGTAACACAGCATTGGGCTCTGTCAGGAGCGCGCTGTGACTCTCAAGTGATGTTCGTCCCCTTTCCAGAGAGTAAAATAAAAAGTATTACACATCCGGCAGTGGATGTGTGTTTTATTAACCGTGAGGGGGGTTTCTTGCATAGTTTTGGTCGAATTTTTGTCGAATCCCCTTTGAATGGCTTGGTGTGCATGTGTATTAAATGTGCCCGTCAATAGCTACCCAAGTTTGTATAAATAAACGACAAGGGTGTCTACCGGGATTAGGCACGGTAGGGCATCAGACATGTCAGAGCTTCACTAGTGGTGTAAATACATTCCACGTGGATTCATTGCATGCATAGTCGCCTTTTAATGAATATCACGCAAATCGTCATGGTGATAGGTACGTACGGTTTGTCCAGCATGTCCTAGGTGTGTCTATAAATATATATTTTTTAAAAATAATAAAAAACAGTGGCCGGCCCTGGGGATTGGGGTCAAAAAAATATAATTAGGAGACTGGCCCTGGGGGATGGGGTCATCAGGGCCAATAAATTAGAATAAGAAGGGGAACCAAACAGCCCCCCTTCTTAAAAAACTAAAATAAATAAAAGACTGGCATCGTGCAGGAGGCCATGCCCCCTCCGTGCAGCACTCTGCAAACGCGCCCCCAACAGGTATCTCCAGTATGCGCCAGGGAGCTGCGCTGCAGCCAGGTGTTCTGAGGCCAAGCCCCTTTTTACACCTCTCTGCAACGCAGCTCTGTGGCGCTTACTGGAGGTACCTAGTGGTCTAGTTTGACCCTAGGGACCCTTAGGATTCAAGGGGACTTAATCTCTCAACTTAGAACAGCCACAGGGCGCGTTTACACAGTGGTGAAGGGAGGGGACGGGGCCTGAGGTGACGTGTGCAAACACGCACTATGGCACGTTTTAAATTGGGGATATAATTTCCCTTCAATACTGAGGGCCCCTGGGGGCTAACTAGCCCACCAAGTGCTTCCAGTAAGCGCCACTGAGCTGCATTGCAGAGAGGTGGTCCAGGCCGTGCCACTTTTTACACCTCTCTGCAACGCAGCTCTGTGGCACTTACTGGAGGTACCTAGTGGGCTAGTTGGACCCCAGGGACCCTCAGGATTCAAATGAACTTAATCTCCCAACTAAAAATGGACACAGGGCGTGTTTACACAGTGGTGAAGGGAGGGGACGGGGCCTGAGTTAACGTGTGCAAAAACGCCCTGTGGCCTGTTTTAAGAGGTAGTTTTAATCCCCATGCCCTCTTATATACTAGGGGCTTACAGAGGAGGTCATGCTAATCACAGGGGGACCCCAACGCATAATGTTCCCTAGTGTATGTAGGTGTTTTCACTGTATTCTAAGTGTCTTTTAACATTGCACTGGCTCTAGGACTGGTTAGTCAGGCTCAGTTACCACCAGTATCCGTCTGAAAAAGTTGAGGGTACAGGATGATTTTGCAACAAGGCTTCTTTCTGCTCTTCTTTTTGTTCTTTCTGCACGTTATCCTTCTTCCTGCACTTATCTTCGTATTTGAGGACTTCTGTTGCTTCTTTCTGCACTTCTTTTGTTTCTTTCTGTGCATTTTTTCTTCTTTCTTCACATGTCCTATCTCTGTAGGCATAGTTAGAAATTAGCATTTAAAAAACCTTTGAAATTCACAGAAAAAACCATAGGTTTCAGGCACGTTATAGTTAGGAATTAGCATTTAAAAAACCTCAGAAATTCACTGAAAAAACCATAGGTTTCAGGGGTGTTATAGTTAGCTGGACTTTTCACTTGTACAAAACCATTGAAATTCCCCCGTTATAGTTAGTTCAGCTAACTATAACTCGGGCGCCCGCAATGCACTGCTGATGACGTCACATATTACATCACTCATGACATGGTCAGTGACATCACTCATGACATCACTGATGACATCTCAAATGACATCACTGATGACATCACTGATGACATCATCCAGTGAATGTGTGTTTTTCTGAAAATTAAATATGTTTTATATATGTATATCTCAAGGTCGATGGAAGAATAAATGGGTATATAAGTGTCTAAATGGATGATTTGTTTTTGAAAAATTGATTGTGTAACTGACTGATTAAGTGTATCATAGTGAATACATGGCTTAGTGAGTAATGTTTAAATATGTAAATATCTGTATCAGTCTCTCACTTTGTGTATAAGTGGCTGCATGGGTTGGTGAGTAGCTACATGGGTGTCTATATAGGTTATTAGTTGGTTTTTTTAGTATCGGTCTGAGTGTCTGCATGGTTCGGTGGGGGGTATTACGTAGTGCATAGGTGCATGAATGAGTGACTCACTGTTTGTATGTGTTGAACACAGCATGTGTGCAGGACTGTATGGGTGGATGAGTGTGTGTATGGGTGTGTTAGTGAGTGAATGACTGTCTCAATAGTGTCTTTATGAGTAACTACATATGTTTTAAACTAGTATATGTGACTATTGGTGTATATATGTGAGTATATGTGAGAGTGAGAGATTGAAAGAGTTCCTGTATGAATAAGTATGTGTTTCTATAAGTGATTGTTTAAAAGACTAAGTATGTGTAAGTTTCCGTAGAAGTAAGTATGGTGGTGTGTGTATAACTGTATATGCAAGTAAATGTATGTTTGATTCTTTATTAGCATGAGTGACTATGTGTGTGAGTAACTCTATGGATGAGTGGCATTGTGTAACAGGATGTATAGGTGTATGAGTACATATGATGAGTGAGTACATGTATGAGTGACTGTATAGGACTGTTGGTGAATGAGTGGATGTGTATGTGGATCTTAGAATTACTGAAGAGGTTGTTGTAACTGGTATTGGTATGTCCATTGTTTTGAAAATTTTAGTCTCTATTTTTGAAGGTGTGTATCAAAGGTTATATTAGGGTGAGAGGAGGTCTGCCACTCTATCACAAGGATGATGTCATCAGTGATGTCATCAGTGATGTCATTTGAGATGTCATCAGTGATGTCATGAGTGATGTCACTGACCATGTCATGAGTGATGTAATATGTGACGTCATCAGCAGTGCATTGCGGGCGCCCGAGTTATAGTTAGCTGAACTAACTATAACGGGGGAATTTCAATGGTTTTGTACAAGTGAAAAGTCCAGCTAACTATAACACCCCTGAAACCTATGGTTTTTTCAGTGAATTTCTGAGGTTTTTTAAATGCTAATTCCTAACTATAACGTGCCTGAAACCTATGGTTTTTTCTGTGAATATATATATATATATATATAATCACCTAGCCTGAGTAGTGTAGTTCCAATAGTACCCTGTCATGCAGGACCTAGACTGTTTACAGATAACATATACCGTGGGTCTGGTGGCAGACTGACTCCGTACACCCCCGCTGCATATGTTAGCCTATAGGTGAAAGGTTTAGTCCACAAAAGGCTGCAGTCCTTATAAGGCGTGATGTACATATAAGGCATTCTGTCCTTATTTGGAGTTATGTCCTTATAAGGCTCGTTCATATGAAACAATGGGAGCTGATGTAGGGAAAGTGTACGATGTTCCTTGGACCTAGATTAGGTTACCGATATGAAATATAACATCTGTTCTTACTGGAGCTGAAAAGAGCTAATTAATACGAATGAGGTGGTTTTGTGTGTTCCATGTAGAGGTAACACGAAGTCCCTATATCATTCCATCTCCCATTTACCATCCCATTCTCCTTTCCCTTTCGTGTGATCAGTTAAATGGTCCTGTACCTGCCCATCCTCTTCTTTGCTGAAGAAGTTGACTGAGAGAACATTGTGAATGTGTGAACGTGTGACGGCGACTGTCAAATGCTATGCTGTGCATGGACAGTCATGTGACAGCCGTGCTCTTGCACTGGAGAATTATAGCTGACGTCCACCTTTATGCCCTGATTTTGACAGACTTATCCCAAGTTCCCTGCAGTTTTCCATGGACACGTTCCACAAGCTTTAACCTGACCAAATGTACCCATGACAAACCCTGAGAGTGCACTAGTGTTACTTTGTTTGCAATACCCGTTAGATCAGAAATTTAGTTTTTGTGCAAAATCAAATGTACAACAAGACTTGCAATGAAGGTGTCTGTGGTGTCACAATGAAGCCACTATGTGATGTTCAGGCCTTGCTAAGATGAAATTTGCACTCAAATTTAGAATGAGTTCTACTTTGTAAATGACATTCTATGTTTGGAATGAGAGTTCTAATTAGGAAATAAAAGAATTCCATTAGAATGCAGATTGGAACCAACCTTCTAATTTGGTTTGTCAGAACTATGGAATGCAAATTCTACCCTTGGAATGCCTCTTGCGCAAAACATAAAATGTTTTTTCAGGTTCAAGCAGCAGCTGTGCATGATGTCTAAGGTTCATTTTGTGAGTAGTAATGAGCAGGTTCTAAGGCTACAGTTTTGTTGGGCACCTTGTCTCCCCTGGGTACCCAGAACTACCTTCTATTGACTGAATGGGTGCACTGCTCTTGAAGCTGTGTAGAGTCACACAAGGAGTCTATGGCAAGCCAGGCCAGCACAGAGGCATTCACACAGATGAAGACTCAGAGCCCAGCCATAAGGCCACTGTCAGGCTCTGCTAGTCAGTGCAGAAGAAAGATACAGGGTGTCTTCTAATTCTTAGATCCCACCCTGCCATTTGAATACCTGAATCACACCTGTGAAATGGGCAGAGCAGATAGGAGGAAACAGAATGAAAAGCTGTGCATTCCTGTGCAGTGCACTAGGCCCGTCTCACCAGCACCTTTACAGATTCTGTTACGATGGGTTTGAAGGACATTCTTTTTGGCAGCGACATTGAAAGATGACTATTGTTAATTATTGAACACTGTGGCTACAATATCTGTAGAATAATCAAGACAAAGAGAAATTCTGAAACAAATCCTCTGACAGCTTCTGTCTGTCTAGGCAGGTTCAAAATCAAAGTCTGTACGCAAATAAGAGAACACAGGAAACCTTAATAATTAGTTAATTGTAACTGACTTCCTTCCCTCAATCTTTTGGCTCTGTGATGTCATGTTACAGACGGGCTTACACCTATCAACATAATGTAACACTGGTCTCTCCATGCAGCCTTGAGTGTTATACGCGTTTCCATCAATCCCTTGGGACATCAGGTACTACATCACATCCCTGGTCCTGGCAGGCTTGTGACATCATGTACCTCATCACACCCCTGGCAGACATTATGACATCATTCACCACTTAGATATATATAGAGCCATAGTCAGGGATGCCTGCAGTGTGAGTGCAGTGTGTAGGCTAGCGTATGAATGGTGTGAAAGCGGTGTGAATGAGGGACTTTGGGGCACCTAGACTGACATCAGACAGACAGGATGGCCACAACAGCTCTACTTCGAGGCCTCTGATGGGTGCTTGCCTGGTTCCTTCAGGGGGAGAAATCAGGAAGCACCTTGTGCCTGCCCTGTGATTGCTTGGTTCCTTCAGAGAGGAGAAACCAATCAACACCTTGCAGACTGCAGCAGCCAATGAGAAGGCAGTCGTTTGCACTGTGACGTGGGGGTGCCCGGACCAGTCGGTGTGGTATGGCCAAATAAGAAGTTGTTTTCCGGGGTTCTCCAGTAGGCAAATTGAATTTTGCCCTGAGCTCGACAAACCCTAGCACCGCCCCTATCTGGAGCTGGACACCGGATGTCTATATATTTGTTGGGAAGAAAGGTAGCCCCCTGAATGATGGTGTGAATGGTGTGAATGTCCAGTAGCAAAGGTCAAAACCTTGGCGTGGTGCTACTGCTCACAAGTTTACCCATGAACTTGTGCTAATTTGACCTATTTTGGATGAAAG
Organism: Triturus cristatus; assembly: GCF_964204655.1. Lineage (NCBI taxonomy): Eukaryota > Metazoa > Chordata > Amphibia > Caudata > Salamandridae > Triturus > Triturus cristatus. Next base: position 16,923,784 of record NC_140592.1, on the reverse strand, counting down.
TGGATCGTGCATTGGCTTTGATTTCTTTGTCTTTCTGTTCTGTGTTTTTCTCCTAACTGCTTTCTTGTCCTTTATCTCATGTTGCCTTTCTCACTTTTGCTTTCGAAATCTCACTTCACTCTCTTCACACATTCTTTTATTCCTTCATTGTTCAATTCATCTATGGGTTTTGTCTTCTCATTTGTTTTGTCTTATATTTTATTCTTTCATCCTGTATAGGCTTCCAACTTTCCTCATTGCTTTTTTTCTATTTTGTATCTTGGACTTTCTCTTGTCCAGAATATTTTCTTTTCTCATTCTTACTGTATCCTTTCTCTTATTCCAACTTCCATACATTCTTTATTTCCTCGTTCTTCTTTATGTTGTCCTTATTTTATCCTTTCTAACATTTTACTTGTTTTCATATTGTTCCTTTCACCACTCTTTTACTTCACTACTTTCTGGCATCAATACTTCATGTCTTCATTTTTTCTCAACGTTCTCACTTTATTCCCTTCTGTTTTGTTTCTCATCTCACTCTGACATTCTTTTTATTTCTTGGTTGATTATTTTCAGTGCAGTTCCCAATTTGATTTATTTATTTTAGGTGTTTCTTTTTACAAATGGGACAAAGATATCTTAATTTGTTAGGGGATGACTTTTGAATCAACAATAGAATGGGGCACCTAGAAAATGTGATAGCAATTTTAGATGCTGCCACTACGTTGTAAGCAGTGAACCCTGTCCTGGCACCATTGAGCTGTATATTATATCTGTTCTGCATCTTACCAGAGGAGCTGTTTGCGTTACATAAATCAAGAAGAGGAAACCGGACAAAAGGACCTACTTAAGAACTTGTGTTCAACAGATGTAGAAAGACACTGAAAGGTGCAAAGACCAAAAATAAATTTTTGAAAGCCCTGCATCTGTCCTTAGAGGGGACAATATCTGAGAGGAGCGTCTCGGCACTGCAAGAACTGTGAGGTATAAAGAGGACTGGACAATAAACCTTTGAGGTATTCTGAGTTTGCAGTGAAGGTGGCCACTTACACGTTTTTTATTGTATAGACTGCTTTGATTTTGTGTGTTATGTGATGTGTACAAAATAAGGTGTTGGAACATCTGTAAAGCAAGTCGGGATTAGGCCCTGATACAGTAAAAAAGAAAAAAGCACTGGTAAAGCCAATAAGTCTGACACAGGCTGGCAGTCTTTTGATTTTGCCAGTTCTTATTTTGTTTTCTTATTTTTGTTTTATAGTAGGGAGTGTTCTTTTTCTTACTCTCACCACCTTTCTTACATCTGTATTATTGTCTTCCACCACGTTTCAAACCTGGGTTGTTTGTGTTTGCCTTCAGAGATGACATGGTCTGGCAGTTCAACTGGATGGTTCCCATGAGGAGCAGGGTCAAGACTGATTTGCCAAAGGCAAGGTCTAAACCGAGGTGGCATGGTGAGCAAAAGAACCATTAATGGGGATGCAACCCGCGTGAGTGCCAGTGGTTAGATTACTTGCAAGCACTCCTCCCATCACCTTTTGAGAGAACTTTACATGGACCAATTGTACGAAGCCTATATTTTCAATCCTAGAAACCCGCATAGCCATAAGTTGAAAATGTTGCTTCAGTATATTCATAATGATTTTGATATTTGGAGGGGAACTGAGGAAATCATTTTGGCATCTGTTTTATCGCTCAACAACTGCAACCCTGACTTACAAATCGCACTTGAATGCAGAAATAAAAAGACAATTGTATGACAAAACGTATCTTAAGATCAGGACCAGAAACAGAGTTTCAATACTGTCTTATGCAAACCTGCTAAGTAAAATTCAATCGCAATATGGTAGCTTTCATTCTAGGGCGGTGAGAGATAACTTGTCCTTATTTTTTTATTTATTTTACTGATTTGTTGAGCGCATGGCTGCCCGTGAGCGTCCCAGCGCTAAGTGACAAGAACCTGCTGAGGGCGAACCTCATGGAAATAGCCATGTTTTGAGTGCTCTGCGGAATGAGAGAAGGTTGGGTTGAGCTCTGAGGTTTGGGGGAAGAGTGTTCCATAGTTTGGACGTGTTGTATGAGAACAGTCGACCGCCAGAGCGAGCTTCCTAATTCTAGGTACAGAGGCTAGATTGCAGTTGGAGGATCAAAGCGTTCTTGTGGTGGTGTGAGGTGAGATGAGGTTTTGTAGTATAGGGGGGGCCTTACCGTGCAGAATTTTGTAGGTAGTGCAGAGAGCCTTAAATTGTATTCTTTCCTGGATGGGAAGCCAGTGTAAGACACTCAAGGAGGGTTTGGCTGAGCAGCGACGATGGGTTCCTGTGAGAATGCGGGCTGCGGCGTTTTGTACTGTCTGAAGTTTTGACAGTACTTTTTTGGGGGCACCCAGATACAGGGCATTCCCGTAGTCCAGGCGGGACAGCACAAGGCCGTGAACAAGGAGTTTGCGGGACTGTGCCGGGAGTAGGGGTAGGATTTTCCTAGCTGACTTTAGGAGGCCGTGGCATGTTCCAGCCGTTTTCCTTGCCTGGGCTGAGAAGTTGAGGCCTTCGTCTAGCCAAATACCCAGGCTCTTAATTTCTTGTTTAGGAACAGGGGGAGGACCCATGGTTGGAGGCCATAAGGATGTGGAGTGATAGAGGGATTTATTGCCTAGAATCATTATCTCTGTTTTATCGTTATTTAGTTTGAGGTGGGAAGTATTCATCCACTTTGTTATTTCGATAAGACAGGTTTGGAGGTTGGGGAGGGAATGGTCTTGCTGGCTTAAGGATACCACCAGTTGAGTGTCGTCGGCGTAGGTCAGAAGCTTAATTCCAAAAGGAGCGACGACTTTCTCAAGGGGGGACATATAAACATTAAAAAGGGTCGGTCTCAAAGATGAGCCCTGAGGGACCCCGCAGCTGATGGTCGTGGATCTGGACGTAAAGGTGCCATCGGCCACCTGGAAGGATCTGTTCTCGAGGAAGGATTCTAGCCAGGCCAAGGCCGTTCCTGCAATACCAAGGTTACTGAGCCTTTGGATCAGCATTGAGTGGTTGACGGTGTCGAAGGCAGCGCTGAGGTCCAGGAGGATCACTGCCACTGATCCTCCTGAATCCATGATTTTCCTTGCCTCTTCGACTACCGCCAATATTGCCGTTTCTGTGCTCTGGCCTGGCCTGAATCCCGTTTGAGAGGGTTCCAGTAGTCCATTAGTTTCGAGATGATGGGATAGGCTGTGGTTGACGTGCTTCTCGGCTATTTTACTAATGCCTGGGAGCAGGGAGACCGGTCTGTAGTTACCTAGTTCCAGCGGGTCAAGATGAGGTTTTTTGAGCAGTGCTTTTACCATTGCTCTTTTCCAGCTAGGAGGGACGATGCCAAGGGTGAGTGAGCTGTTGATTAATTTGGTCAGATAGGGTAGAATAGTGGGTCCGACTAGTTTCAGAATGTTAAGTGGAGCAGAGTCAGTGGGGCTACCACTTTTGATGGAATTGAGTATGAGAAGAGTGGTGTCAGTTGTCAGAGGAGTGAGGGCTGACAGCTGAACAGTTGTTGCTATTTGTGGATGAGAGGGCTGATCGGCGTCGGGGGGGGGGGGCTCAGTAGGCGTCCAAAGTAGTAGGGGGAAGGGATTTGATGATATTGATGATTTTCAAATTAAAGAATTCTGCAAGTTCGTTGCAGCGAGTGGCTGAGGGTTCTACCAGGGGAGGGGGCTCCGGCACTTTGAGGAGTTTCTTGGCTATTTGAAACGTTTCTCGTGATGAGTTGGTAGATGATCTTATTTTCTCCTCGAAGTAGTTGACTTGAGCGGCTTTAAGTGCTTTTTTGTAGATAAGGAGGGTTATTTTGTATTCGGTTTTTTTTGTGGGATCAAAGTTTTTCTTCCAGTCTCTTTCTGATCTCTTGCAAGCTTTTTTTAAAAGCCGCATTTCACCCGTGAACCAGGGGGAGGTCCTTGTTCTGCTTCTCTGGTTTGGTGGATGTGATTAGTCATGAGTGACATCTCGGATTGAGATTCCTGTGTGATAAAGTGTGGTTTCTGTATGGTAGAAGTATTATGTGGTCTTGCAGGGGTGCCTTACAGTGCAATACTGATAAAATATGCAAAGATGGAACCCGGGTACTCTCTCAGTAGACCTTCTCTCATTATACTCTCTAAGTATACCTTCTATCAGTCCTGGTGGAGTGACAAAGAGCATACAGACTACTTAGAGGAACAATTGTGAAGCTTTTCAAATCAGCAACATGGACATAAGTAATTGACACACATTGCGAGGATTTCAACACCACTTTAGAAAAGTTGCTCTCATTTTTATGTATTTTTAGAGACAAAAATGAAATCAATACATACAGTATGACCGGAGCTATCAGTTTTCAAGCAATAAATAAATCAATACTTTGCAATGTGAAAAACATTAATGTTACGTTCAGTGGGAAAAACACATATATGCAGTTGATACTTTAAAGGGTGAGTTCAATGGAACCCACTCAGAGTTAAGGTCTCTGAAGGTCTAAGATCAGTTCATAACAGCTCGCACAGTTTTACCTCTTTAAAGTGAATGAGGTGCAGAGGTGCACTTTCAGCTGTCAAACGGAGCTGTAAATCAGAATTGCGGGGTTGAAATAGTTACTTCAGCAAAATGGTACTTGCATGGGTGAGTTGAGAAAAACCCTTTAGAATTAAAGCAAGGAGCTGGTCCTGGACCAATCTAACTCGCTCAGGGACTCGGGTGTAGAGGTACTCTTGGCTACCCAAGCTGCTGAACAGGTTCTGTGGCCAGAAGAACTGGTAGGTGTGGCAAGAAAGGGTAAAAAACAAATGCAAGGTCTTTAAGTGGATATATCTCTGCTCTCTAAGCATTCAATCAAGCAGGTTGTCATTGAACTACAAAACAACAAGCCTTGGTATCTTCAAGCACTCTGGTTAGAGAAATCTAACCGGAGGACCAGGGGAATGGTGTAGAAAGCTGAACCTCACTGAGGGTTGGGACAACAGTTCCCAGAAGCCACCTACACAAGGACTTGGAGCAGCCATTTCAGGTGGCTTGGGGTGCAAGACTTTAAGGTTGTGGACTTTGCAGTTTGTGCCTGCCATCTGCAGGGGACTTGTTCCTCTAATTCAAGGGAGTTCTTGTGATGACTGGGGTTTGTAGAGGTGTTCACATTCCTTTGCTAACTGGACTCTTGCCTTGACAGAGTTGAAATCCAGCGGGTACAGGTTGGCTGCCACAGGTGCACCTCTCTTCGTGGAGTCCTGCTATGTTGTGTAACAGGTCTCTTGGTATCATGTCGAACCTGAGGTTCTAGTGTCTGGGGTGGTCCTTAAATCCTAGATTTAGGGAATGTTAGTGGGTGTGAGGCCTGATAGCCAATTGGAATCATGTCCTGTGGCTAATCCGCTTCAGTAGTAACAACATGCTAATGTTAGGGATGATTCACAGAACTAACTTAAGACAAAATCCTAAACTTACTGCTTTTGGTATTCACAGAAGTTAGGATTTTGTCTTAAGTTTGTCTTAAGACAAACTTAAGACAGGCTTTAGACAGACTTAGGACAGACTTAAGATAAATCCTAACTTAAGTCTGTCTTAAGTCTGTCTTAAGTCTGTCTTAAGACAAAATCCTAACTTTTGTGAATACCAAAAGTAGTAAGTTTAGGATTTTGTCTTAAGTTTGTTCCGTGAATCGGGCCCGTTGTATGTCACTAAAGTTAGTCAGAACCTGTTTCAGCCTAAATTCAAGATTACCAGAACCATCCTCAGTGCTTCACCTCAGCTGCCAGCCCATGGAAGTGGGGTCAGCCTTGTGGAGGTGAATGCCTCCTGCATAGCGAATTTCCAGTCTGTCCATGAAATACAGAGCCTGGGGCAGGGGAAGGGTTTGTCCTCGAGCTGTGGACTGTTAGATGGACCAGTGTCATGAATGAAGCCTATGAGGCTTACTGCATTGCCAGTTCAATTCACTAATCATGTGTGGGTGAAGGTGTCACCTCCTGCTCACACAGGTCCATTGTCTCTGACCTCTGGGAGCAACACAAACTTCCCAGCATGAGGTCAGGCTTATGTGTGCGCATCAAGTCTTCAGAAAAGTCAGCCAAGACATGGGAACACTGGTTAAATTAGGTGGGCACTTTCTGAAGTGTCACCTAAATAGACGCTGGTTAGACCTCAACACCACCAGTGTGTCAAGGATTAAAAAGTAGGCCTGGGCGAAGCACTACGCTACGCTCGCGTAGTTTGCGAAGTTCGCGCTTCTTCGCACTACGCGAACTGCACGTAGCACAGTGCGAACACGCGTAGCGTAGTGTTGCGTAGTGCTGCGGTCATTTTTTGCTTGCTCACGACCGCGAGCAAGCAAAATGACATCCTGGCGAGACTTTTTCCTTGTTCGCGATCGCGAGCATGGAAAATAAACCTCCCGGCGAGATTCCCAACGCGAGAAGGTCAGGTTTCTCATTGCGAGGGGTCGCGTATGCTCGCGACCGCTCGCGATGAGAAACTACCAGTTCGCGTTGAGAAAGCTGCAGCTCGAGTAAAAATCTACTCGAGCAGCAGAAAACTACAGCTCGCACTGTGCAAGATGCCATTTTCAATGATTGCACAGTGCCGGTTGCTTGTCCGCACTGTGCAATCATTGAAAACAACATCTTGCACAGTGCGAACATGTTACTTTGCAGTTCGCGAAGTGCTACGCGTAGCTCGCGTAGTGCGAACTTCACTTTGCGTAGCTTCGCGAAGTGCTACTTCGCGAACTACGCCCACCCTTATTAAAAAGCACACACTTGAAAGAAATCAGCTGTGCCATCATGGAGCTGGACATAGAGGTAATGTCCCAATGCCAGCCCATATTATCCGACGGGACACCAATCCTTTGTGGTGGAATTACGTTTAGAACACTACCACATGGCACTATTTTAATACTGATAAATATGATGTTGAGATACACCAAGATATATGTATATTACATTTCAGCTTTGTAGACACACTATCATGAAACCTTAAACGAGGGATAAAGTTCACTGCACAAATCTAATTATTGTTATTGTCCGGTAAACGATAAAGCTATCAAACTAGAAAAAACGGTTGCAACCTGACTGAGGTTTCGACATGGTCATATGGGTGCTGTTTATTATATATGCAGAACCACTTCCTTGATTTGGTCAGAGGAGCACTAACACTGCGAGGTCACTGCATACCAGAATTCCTGCTCAGCTGTTTTCTGTTTTCCGACACGTCCACACGATGGACAGCCTGATGGCACTTACCCAGAGGGAATGGGAATGTTAGACCACCCAGCAGGGATTTTGCAAACCACCCACCATAGGCAAGACTAGGTTCATCTTTTTTGCTATTCTCGTAATGGTAATTACATTATTCTGTTTCCTTTTATTGATCATTACAGCACACATATTATACTCAAGAATCACAATGCTGTAATGTATAGAGAAATTGCAGGTTGTGTATTACTTTGGGTATGCATGAGAGTCCAAACAAATAGCTCTAGATTTCTTACAATGATTCCTTGGGAAATCAGGTTGGGCATGTCCTGAAGTTGCACAATGTATCTGCTACCTGGTTAGGTTTGGGGTACCAATAGTGCTCTGTGGGCTGGCAGGATTACAGGCAGCATATCCATAAGTTGGCAGGGTATGCTCAGACTTGAGTCCCTTTGCTCACTTTGCCACTGGATTCCACCAAGCCTGGCTGAAGACGGCTGAAATGCCAGAAACCGGTCCTAGGAAGCTTGTTTCCGGTCCAGGGAAGGCATGGCTTGGCAGTTCGGGCTGGACTGTTCCCATGAGGCACAGGGTCAGACTGATTTGCATATGGCCATGTCTGAACTGGGGTGGCAGAGTGGGCTAAAGAACGGTGATGGATCAAACCCAGATCTGTTGACTGGGTGTGAGTGTTTGATTGGTTCTGATGCTCCGTCTATCACCACCCCCTTTTGTACCGCTTTGTTCGCCATAAGTTGGCAGGGTATGCTCAGACGTGAGTCCCTTGCTCACTTTGCCACTGGATTCAAGCAAGCCTGGCTGAAGACGGCTGAAATGCCAGAAACCGGTCCTAGGAAGCTTGTTTCTGGTCCAGGGAAGGCATGGCTTGGCAGTTCGGGCTGGACTGTTCCCATGAGGCACAGGGTCAGACTGATTTGCATATGGCCATGTCTGAACTGGGGTGGCAGAGTGGGCTAAAGAACGGTGATGGATCAAACCCAGATCTGTTGACTGGGTGTGAGTGTTTGATTGGTTCTGATGCTCCGTCCATCACCACCCCCTTTTGTACCATCATGGAGCTGGACATAGAGGTAATGTCCCAATGCCAGCCCATATTATCCGACAGGACACCAATCCTTTGTGGTGGAATTACGTTTAGAACACTACCACATGGCACTATTTTAATACTGATAAATATGATGTTGAGATACACCAAGATATATGTATATTACATTTCAACTTTGTAGACACACTATCATGAAACCTTAAACGAGGGATAAAGTTCACTGCACAAATCTAATTATTTTTATTGTCCGGTAAACGATAAAGCTATCAAACTAGAAAAAATGGTTGCGACCTGACTGAGGTTTCGACATGGTCATATGGGTGCTGTTTATTATATATGCAGAACCACTTCCTTGATTTGGTCAGAGGAGCACTAACACTGCGAGGTCACTGCATACCAGAATTCCTGCTCAGCTGTTTTCTGTTTTCCGACACGTCCACACGATGGACAGCCTGATGGCACTTACCCAGAGGGAATGGGAATGTTAGACCACCCAGCAGGGATTTTGCAAACCACCCACCCTAGGCAAGACTAGGTTAATCTTTTTAGCTATTCTCCTAATGGTAATTACATTATTCTGTTTCCTTTTATTGATCATTACAGCACACATATTATACTCAAGAATCGCAATGCTGTAATGTATAGAGAAATTGCAGGTTGGGTATTACTTTGGGTATGCATGAGAGTCCAAACAAATAGCTCTAGATTTCTTACAATGATTCCTTGGGAAATCAGGTTGGGTATGTCCTGAAGTTGCACAATCTATCTGCTACCTGGTTAGGTTTGGGGTACCACTAGTGCTCTGTGGGTTGGCAGGATTACAGGCAGCATATCCTGGGGGTGTGCATAGAATTAATCTGGCACAATCCTGTAGTTTATGTTGTCCAATATACACACAGTTTTTACTAGGAAGTATAAAGTCGTACGACAATATTGGAACATCTTAGAACCTACATTTGCTATTACTCAAGTTTACTTTTTCCTACTTTCCGTTCTTGATGGCTGATCCTCACTTTTCCTTTCCCTTCGTATATGTAATATCTATCCTTGCACTCCATTTCTTTTCCATACTTTTAGTTTTTTTCTAATTAGTTTTTCTCCCTAAATTTCTCCTTGCCAATCTTTCAGGGTAGCTCGCTTTCCTCTTTCTGCACTAGATGTCTTGTTTTTACTATCAAATGTGTCCACAGCCATCCTCCTAAGCATATGGTCTCTCCAAATGCCCTCTATACTCCATCTTGTCTTCTTTGCTCTGCTGCATAAGTTCTCCTAGATGAGATAAATGAATAATCGTCTATTTTCTGTGAGCCCTAGTCATAGCCTTGTATTATAAAATCAAATCATGAATTAAATTAAAATAAAATTATTTTAATCAAGGGAATATATATATTTATATAATGGGGACATGTAGTTGGCCCATAATAGGGATCGCACATGCATACATGTATTGTTATGGCCACAATTGAAATATAATTGGCTTGTTGAAATTTCTTCTACAGTAAGGTGCTTATCGTATTCCGATATTGATCCTGGGTTGTCGATATAATCGAAATTTCCCTTTTGGACCTACGGTGGTTATTAATCTTCCCATTGTCTCCTCTAACCCAGTGAATACCACTTTGTATATATATTTGTATCACTTGTTTGGGATGGGGGACGCACATACACAGGAACTGCCTACTCCGTTGTATGTCATACCACCGACATATTCATAATTACAACATTTGAGATTGTCGCCCTTACAGTAAGGAACATTATCTTTTATAGCTCTTAGTTTAGATGCAGAATTACAATGGGGTACGTTACCCCGTCGTGGCACTGGAATTGTTCTGTGTAGAATGTGACATGTGTTGATTGCGTCTATGATATACAATGTATAAGCTTCATAAAACTATTCAAGTATTAGAATTCATTCCATGCTCATATTGTGAAATAATATTTCCTTCCAGCTGTTATATGCAGAAATCTGTTTACGTACATTAATGTTGCCAAAGCTGTTCCATTTTACACAGCATGACTCACTTTTGGATTTCTGTTCCGATTATGATTGCTTTAATTATAAGTTATTCATTTCAATTCATTTGTATTCACAATTGAGCTCTAAATTTGGAATGGATCCAGCACGTCGATTGGCTTAGTAGTATTTCTTCCATGTCAATCACAGGCTTACAGAACGATTGCATTGGCGATTCAAATGTGATTTTATTGCACTCATTTTCTGCATCTTTACAAATTTTCAATTGCTTTATTTACAAGTATTGAGGACATTAGACAATCGTTTTTGCAATTGCAGTCTATTGTTTTGTATTTGTTCCAAAACGATAGTATCTTGTTCATGTTCATGAATCAAGAGGTGTATTTCTATAGGAGATAGAGCGCAATTCCTCAACTTGATAAAGGCATTGCCGAAACGCGTTGTTGTTTGTGTACACAAATAAAATCTGTGTACTGTCCTCTGGTGTGCTGCCTGAGTAGTGTAGTTCCAATAGTACCCTGTCATGCAGGACCTAGACTGTTTACGGATAACATATACCGTGGGTCTGGTGGCAGACTGACTCCGTACACCCCCGCTGCATATGTTAGCCTGTAGGTGAAAGGTTTAGTCCACAAAAGGCTGCAGTCCTTATAAGGCGTGATGTACTTATAAGGCATTCTGTCCTTATTTGGAGTTATGTCCTTATAAGGCTCGTTCATATGAAACAACGGGAGCTGATGTAGGGAAAGTGTACGATGTTCCTTGGACCTATATTAGGTTACCGATATGAAATATAACATCTGTTCTTACTGGAGCTGAAAAGAGCTAATTAATACGAATGAGGTGGTTTTGTGTGTTCCATGTAGAGGTAACACGAAGTCCCTATATCATGCCATCTCCCATTTACCATCCCATTCTCCTTTCCCTTTCGTGTGATCAGTTGAATGGTCCTGTACCTGTCCATCCTCTTCTTTGGTGAAGAAGTTGACTGAGAGAACATTGTAAATGTGTGAATGTGTGACGGCTCCTTGACTGCCAAATGCTATGTTGTGCATGGACAGTCATGTGACAGCCGTGCTCTTGCACTGGAGAATTATAGCTGACGTCCACCTTTATGCCCTGATTTTGACAGACTTATCCCAAGTTCTCTGCAGTTTTCCATGGACACGTTCCACAAGCTTTAACCTGACCAAATGTACCCATGACAAACCCTGAGAGTGCACTAGTGTTACTTTGTTTGCAATACCCGTTAGATCAGAAATTTAGTTTTTGTGCAAAATCAAATATACAACAAGACTTGCAATGAAGGTGTCTGTGGTGTCACAATGAAGCCACTATGCGATGTTCAGGCCTTGCTAATATGACATTTTAACTCTAATTTAGAATGAGTTCTACTTTGTAAATTACATTCTATGTTTGGAATGAGAGTTCTAATTAGGAAATAAAAGAATTCCATTAGAATGCAGATTGGAACCACACTTCTAATTTGGATAGTCAGAACTATGTTTGGAAGGCAAATTCTACCCTTGGAATGCCTCTTGCGAAAACATAAAATGTTTTTTCAGGTTCAAGCAGCAGCTGTGTATGATGTCTAAGGTTCATTTTGTGAGTAGTAATGAGCAGATTTTAAGGCTACAGTTTTGTTGGGCACCTTGTCTCCCCTGGGTACCCAGAACTACCTTCTATTGACTGAATGGGTGCACTGCTCTTGAAGCTGTGTAGAGTCACACAAGGAGTCTATGGCAAGCCAGGCCAGCACAGAGGCATTCACACAGATGAAGACTCAGAGCCCAGCCATAAGTCCACTGTCAGGCTCTGCTAGTCAGTGCAGAAGGAAGATACAGGGTGTCTTCTAATTCTTAGATCCCACCCTGCCATTTGAATACCTGAATCACACCTGTGAAATGGGCAGAGCAGATAGGAGGAAACAGAATGAAAAGCTGTGCATTCCTGTGCAGTGCACAAGGCCCGTCTCACCAGCGCCTTTACAGATTCTGTTACGATGGGTTTGAAGGACATTCTTTTTGGCAGCGACATTGAAAGGTGACTATTGTTAATTATTGACCACTGTGGCTACAATATCTGTAGAATAATCAAGACAAAGAGAAATTCTGAAACAAATCCTCTGACAGCTTCTGTCTGTCTAGGCAGGTTCAAAATAAAAGTCTGTACGCAAATAAGAGAACACAGAAAACCTTAATAATTAGTTAATTGTAACTGACTTCCTTCCCTCAATCTTTTGGTTCTGTGATGTCATGTTACAGACGGGCTTACACCTATCAACATAATGTAACACTGGTCTCTCCATGCAGCCTTGAGTGTTATACGCGTTTCCATCAATCCCTTGTGACATCAGGTACTACATCACATCCCTGGTCCTGGCAGGCTTGTGACATCATGTACCTCATCACACCCCTGGCAGATATTATGACATCATTCACCACTTAGATATATATAGAGCCATAGTCAGGGATGCCTGCAGTGTGAGTGCAGTGTGTAGGCTAGCGTATGAATGGTGTGAAAGCGGTGTGAATGAGGGACTTTGGGGCACCTAGACTGACATCAGACAGACAGGATGGCCACAACAGCTCTACTTCGAGGCCTCTGATGGGTGCTTGCCTGGTTCCTTCAGGGGGAGAAATCAGGAAACACCTTGTGCCTGCCCTGTGATTGCTTGGTTCCTTCAGAGAGGAGAAACCAATCAACACCTTGCAGACTGCAGCAGCCAATGAGAAGGCAGTCGTTTGCACTGTGACGTGGGGGTGCCCGGACCAGTCGGTGTGGTATGGCCAAATAAGAAGTTGTTTTCCGGGGTTCTCCAGTAGGCAAATTGAATTTTGCCCTGAGCTCGACGAACCCTAGCACCGCCCCTATCTGGAGCTGGACACCGGATGTCTATATATCTGTTGGGAAGAAAGGTAGCCCCCTGAATGATGGTGTGAATGGTGTGAATGCCCAGTAGCAAAGGTCAAAACCTTGGCGTGGTGCTACTGCTCACAAGTTTACCCATGAACTTGTGCTAATTTGACCTATTTTGGATGAAAGTGGATCGTGCATTGGCTTTGATTTCTTTGTCTTTCTGTTCTGTGTTTTTCTCCTAACTGCTTTCTTGTCCTTTATCTCATGTTGCCTTTCTCACTTTTGCTTTCGAAATCTCACTTCACTCTCTTCACACATTCTTTTAATCCTTCAATGTTCAATTCATCTATGGGTTTTGTCTTCTCATTTGTTTTGTCTTATATTTTATTCTTTCATCCTGTATAGGCTTCCAATTTTCCTCATTGCTTTTTTTTCTATTTTGTATCTTGGACTTTCTCTTGTCCAGAATATTTTCTTTTCTCATTCTTACTGTATCCTTTCTCTTATTCCAACTTCCATACATTCTTTATTTCCTCGTTCTTCTTTATGTTGTCCTTATTTTATCCTTTCTAACATTTTACTTGTTTTCATATTGTTCCTTTCACCACTCTTTTACTTCACTACTTTCTGGCATCAATACTTCATGTCTTCATTTTTTCTCAACGTTCTCACTTTATTCCCTGCAGTTTTGTTTCTCATCTCACTCTGACATTCTTTTTATTTCTTGGTTGATTATTTTCAGTGCAGTTCCCAATTTGTTTTATTTATTTTAGGTGTTTCTTTTTACAAATGGGACAAAGATATCTTAATTTGTTAGGGGATGACTTTTGAATCAACAATAGAATGGGGCACCTAGAAGATGTGATAGCAATTTTAGATGCTGCCACTACCTTGTAAGCAGTGAACCCTGTCCTGGCACCATTGAGCTGTATATTATATCTGTTCTGCATCTTACCAGAGTAGCTGTTTGAGTTACATAAATCAAGAAGAGGAAACCGGACAAAAGGACCTACTTAAGACCTTGTGTTCAACTAAGTAGAAAGACACTGAAAGGTGCAAAGACCAAAAATACATTTTTGAAAGCCCTGCATCTGTCCTTAGAGGGGACAATATCTGAGAGGAGCGTCTCGGCACTGCAAGAACTGTGAGGTATAAAGAGGACTGGACAGTAAACCTTTGAGGTATTCTGAGTCTGCAGTGAAAGTGGCCACTTACACGTTTTTTATTGTATAGCCTGCTTTGATTTTTGTGTGTTATGTGATGTGTACAAAATAAGGTGTTGGAACATCTGTAAAGCAAGTCGGGATTAGGCCCTGATACAGTAAAAAGGAAAAAAGCACTGGTAAAGCCAATCGGTCTGACACAGGCTGGCAGTCTTTTGATTTTGCCAATTCTTATTTTGTTTTCTTATTTTTGTTTTATAGTAGAGAGTGTTCTTTTTCTTACTCTCCCCACCTTTCTTACTTCTGTATTATTGTCTTCCACCACGTTTCAAACTTGGGTTGTTTGTGTTTGCCTTCAGAGATGACATGGTCTGGCAGTTCAACTGGATGGTTCCCATGAGGAGCAGGGTCAAGACTGATTTGCCAAAGGCAAGGTCTAAACCGAGGTGGCATGGTGAACAAAAGAACCATTAATGGGGATGCAACCCGCGTGAGTGCCAGTGGTTAGATTACTTGCAAGCACTCCTCCCATCACCTTTTGTGAGAACTTTACATGGACCAATTGTACGAAGCCTATATTTTCAATCCTAGAAACCCGCATAGCCATAAGTTGAAAATGTTGCTTCAGTATTTTTATAATGATTTTGATATTTGGAGGGGAACTGAGGAAATTGTTTTGGCATCTGTTTTATCGCTCAACAACTGCAATCCTGACTTACAAATCGCACTTGAATGCAGAAATAAAAAGACAATTGTATGACAAAACGTATCTTAAGATCAGGACCAGAAACAGAGTTTCAATACTGTCTTATGCAAACCTGCTAAGTAAAATTCAATCGCAATATGGTAGCTTTCATTATTTATTTTACTGATTTGTAGAGCGCATGTCTGAAGACAAACTTAAGACAGGCTTTAGACAGACTTAGGACAGACTTAAGACAAAATCCTAACTTAAGTCTGTCTTAAGTCTGTCTTAAGTCTGTTTTAAGACAAAATCCTAACTTTTGTGAATACCAAAAGTAGTAAGTTTAGGATTTTGTCTTAAGTTTGTTCCGTGAATCGGGCCCGTTGTATGTCACTAAAGTTATTCAGAACCTGTTTCAGCCTAAATTCAAGATTACCAGAACCATCCTCAGTGGTTCACCTCAGCTGCCAGCCCATGGAAGTGGGGTCAGCCTTGTGGAGGTGAATGCCTCCTGCATAGCGAATTTCCAGTCTGTCCATGAAATACAGAGCCTGGGGCAGGGGAAGGGTTTGTCCTCGCGCTGTGGACTGTTAGATTGACCAGTGTCATGAATGAAGCCTATGAGGCTCACTGCATTGCCAGTTCAATTCACTAATGATCATGTGTGGGCGGAGGTGTCACCTCCTGCTCACACAGGTCCATTGTCTCTGACCTCTGGGAGCAACACAAACTTCCCAGCATGAGGTCAGGCTTATGTGTGGGCATCAAGTCTTCAGAAAAGTCAGCCAAGACATGGGTCCACTGGTTAAATTAGGTGGGCACTTTCTGAAGTGTCACCTAAATAGACGCTGGTTAGACCTCAACACCACCAGTGTGTCAAGGATAAAAAGCACACACTTGAAAGAAATCAGCTGTGCCATCATGGAGCTGGACATAGAGGTAATGTCCCAATGCCAGCCCATATTATCCGACGGGACGCCAATCCTTTGTGGTGGAATTACGTTTAGAACACTACCACACGGCACTATTTTAATACTGATAAATATGATGTTGAGATACACCAAGATATATGTATATTACATTTCAACTTTGTAGACACACTATCATGAAACCTTAAACGAGGGATAAAGTTCACTGCACAAATCTAAATATTGTTATTGTCCGGTAAACGATAAAGCTATCAAACTAGAAAAAACGGTTGCGACCTGACTGAGGTTTCGACATGGTCATATGGGTGCTGTTTATTATATATGCAGAACCACTTCCTTGATTTGGTCAGAGGAGCACTAACACTGCGAGGTCACTGCATACCAGAATTCCTGCTCAGCTGTTTTCTGTTTTCCGACACGTCCACACGATGGACAGCCTGATGGCACTTACCCAGAGGGAATGGGAAAGTTAGACCACACAGCAGGGATTTTGCAAACCACCCACCCTAGGCAAGACTAGGTTAATATTTTTAGCTATTCTCGTAATGGTAATTACATTATTCTGTTTCCTTTTATTGATCATTACAGCACACATATTATACTCAAGAATCGCAATGCTGTAATGTATAGAGAAATTGCAGGTTGTGTATTACTTTGGGTATGCATGAGAGTCCAAACAAATAGCTCTATATTTCTTACAATGATTCCTTGAGAAATCAGGTTGGGCATGTCCTGAAGTTGCACAATGTATCTGCTACCTGGTTAGGTTTGGGGTACCAATAGTGCTCTGTGGGCTGGCAGGATTACAGGCAGCATATCCTGGGGGTGTGCATAGAATTAATCTGGCACAATCCTGTAGTTTATGTTGTCCAATATACACACAGTTTTTGCTAGGAAGTATAAAGCCGTACGACAATATTGGAACATCTTAGAACCTACATTTGCTATTACTCAAGTTTACTTTTTCCTACTTTCCGTTCTTGATGGCTGATCCTCACTTTTCCTTTCCCTTCGTATATGTAATATCTATCCTTGCACTCCATTTCTTTTCCATACTTTTAGTTTTTTTCTAATTAGTTTTTCTCCCTAAATTTCTCCTTGCCAATCATTCAGGGTAGTTCGCTTTCCTCTTTCTGCAATAGATGTCTTGTTTTTACTATCAAATGTGTCCACAGCCATCCTCCTAAGCATATGGTCTCTCCAAATGCCCTCTATACTCCATCTTGTCTTCTTTGCTCTGCTGCATAAGTTCTCCTAGATGAGATAAATGAATAATCGTCTATTTTCTGTGAGCCCTAGTCATAGCCTTGTATTATAAAAGCAAATCATGAATTAAATTAAAATAAGATGATTTTAATCAAGCCCTAGTCATAGCCTCTGTATTATAAAAGCAAATCATGAATTAAATTAAAATAAAATTATTTTAATCAAGGGAATATCTATATTTATATAATGGGGACATGTAGTTGGCCCATAATAGGGATCGCACCTGCATACATGTATTGTTATGGCCACAATTGAAATATAATTGGCTTGTTGAAATTTCTTCTACAGTAAGGTGCTTATCGTATTCCGATATTGATCCTGGGTTGTCGATATAATCGAAATTTCCCTTTTGGACCTACGGTGGTTATTAATCTTCCCATTGCCTACTCTAACCCAGTGTATACCACTTTGTATATATATTTTTATCACTTGTTTGGGATGGGGGGCGCACATACACAGGAACTGCCTACTCCGTTGTATGTCATACCACCGACATATTCATAATTACAACATTTGAGATTGTCGCCCTTACAGTAAGGAACATTATCTTTTATAGCTCTTAGTTTAGATGCAGAATTACAATGGGGTACATTACCCCGTCGTGGCACTGGAATTGTTCTGCGTAGAATGTGACATGTGTTGATTGCGTCTATGAGATACAATTTATTAGCTCCATAAAACTATTCAAGTATTAGAATTCATTCCATGCTCATATTGTGAAATAATATTTCCTTCCAGCTGTTATATGCAGAAATCTGTTTACGTACATTAATGTTGCCAAAGCTGTTCCATTTTACACAGCATGACTCACTTTTGGATTTCTATTCCGATTATGATTGCTTTAATTATAAGTTATTCATTTCAATTCATTTGTATTCACAATTGAGCTCTAAATTTGGAATGGATCCAGCGCGTCGATTGGCTTAGTAGTATTTCTTCCATGTTAATTACAGGCTTACAGAACGATTGCATTGGCGATTCAAATGTGATTTTATTGCACTCATTTTCTGCATCTTCACAAATTTTCAATTGCTTTATTTACAAGTATTAAGGACATTAGACAATCGTTTTTGCAATTGCAGTCTATTGTTTTGTATTTGTTCCAAAATGATAGTATCTTGTTCATGTTCATGAATCAAGAGGTGTATTTCTATAGGAGATAGAGCGCAATTCCTCAACTTGATAAAGGCTTTGCCGAAACACATTGTTGTTTGTGTACACAAATAAAATCTGTGCACTGTCCTCTGGTGTGCTGCTGGACTTCTTCGTGGGGTTTCCTGCTTTGTTCCTGCTTTCTGATATATATATATATATATATATATATTCACTGAAAAAACCATAGGTTTCACACATGTTATAGTTAGCGGAAATTTTACTGATAAAAAACCAATGAAATTCCCCCGTTATAGTTAGTGCAGGCAACTATAACTCACGCGACCGCAATCCTCTGCTGATGCTAATACTGTATTTAGACACTTATTTGCCCATGTCTTCTTCCATACATTTTTAGCTATACATATATTACAAATATTTTTTTTTCATAAAGACACATATGTCATCAGCAGAAGATTGCGGTCGCGTGAGTTATAGTTGCCTGCACTAACTATAACGGGGGAATTTCATTGGTTTTTTATCAGTAAAATTTCCGCTAACTATAACATGTGTGAAACCTATGGTTTTTTCAGTGAATTTGCAAGGTTTTTTAAATGCTAATTCCTAACTATAACGTGTGTGAAACCTATGGTTTTTTCAGTGAATTTGTACGTTTTTTTAAATGCTAAGTTACTTTACGCCATTCGTGGCGTGCGCGCCCACTTAACGCAGTTCGTTCCGTGCGCGCACGGTGCGCTTCGCGCACCGTGCGCACACAGTGAGCACGCGGTGCGCTTCGCGCACCGCGCGCCCACTTTACGCAGTTAGTGCCGTGCACGCACGGTGGGCACGCGGTGCGATGACAAAGCAAGAAAGCACGTCAACAAATCTGTTTCTGCTTTCCTCCGTGACTATGGTATGGGTGCCATTTACCACAACAACTTGCGTTATGACATGCAAGACATTTGTAGAGGAGATGGTGTGCACTTCAATGATGAAGGGAACAGAGTCTTCCTCTTGAACCTTAGACTCTGCATCGGTACTTACTTGTAGGTACCACTAAAAAATCATTTCATAAACACAACGGCTCTTTTTAGAGCCCCCTAATATCTAAACACTTAAATCTGATTTTCATTTTTTTTTTTTTTTTTTCTACCGTACGCTTACCGTAAGCTTACCGTACGCGTACCCCGTGATTTTTTTTAAAATCAATAAATGTTTTCTTTGTACTTTACAGTCCTTCTTTGACCCCCTCACAAATGTAAGGGGGTCTGTAACTCTCCTCATTGCCCCCTTTTCTTGTTTTCACTCTTTTTTTTCTGAGTGAAATACACAAAATGGCGGCCGCCGCTTCCTGGTTTCGGCCGATTCGAATGTTTACTAAGATCTAAGAGCCAATCAGAATCGCGCTCGCGCACGCCACCGTACGCTTACGGTAAGCGTACGGTAAGCGTACCGTAAGCGGGCTCAGATATATATATTGATTTAAAGGCTATTTTCTCAGAATCTACTGAACAGATTTACACCAAACCTACAAAAGGCACTTCCTTGACCTAGGGACTACCTCTCTGCCAAATTTCGAGTAATTCTGTTCAGCCGTTCGGGCTGTAGCTCGTTCTAAAGGTCCTATGGAAAAATGCATGGGGAAAACGCGTTTTGGGACCCCCCTTTTATCTCAGCCCCCGCTTGACGGATCCCCCCGAGACTTTCAGGGTAGGAGCGGAGCGTAGCGCCCCACCTATTTTGAGAAATTCGCGAGGATTCATCGACCGGCGCCAAAGTTATTCAAAATAGAATGTTGAGGTTTTCCTATGGAAAAGGGGTCCTAACTATAACTACCTACTGGCGACCGCCAGTAGGTAATATATATATATATATATATATATATATATATATATATATATATATATATATATATAATCACCTAGCCTGAGTAGTGATTATTCCAATAGTACCCTGTCATGCAGGACCTAGAATGTTTACGGATAACATATACTGTGGCTCTGGTGGCAGACTGACTCCGTACACCCCCGCTGCATATGTTAGCCTATAGGTGAAAGGTTTAGTCCACAAAGGGCTGCAGTCCTTATAAGGCGTGATGTACTTATAAGGCATTCTGTCCTTATTTGGAGTTATGTCCTTACAAGGCTCGTTCATATGAAACAACGGGAGCTGATGTAGGGAA
Source organism: Triturus cristatus (assembly GCF_964204655.1). Taxonomy (NCBI): domain Eukaryota; kingdom Metazoa; phylum Chordata; class Amphibia; order Caudata; family Salamandridae; genus Triturus; species Triturus cristatus. The sequence goes on along the minus strand of NC_140592.1, from coordinate 16,903,384 downwards.
AGTGTACGATGTTCCTTGGACCTATATTAGGTTACCGATATGAAATATAACATCTGTTCTTACTGGAGATAAAAAGAGTTAACTAATACGAATGAGGTGGTTTTGTGTGTTCCATGTAGAGGTAACACGAAGTCCCTATATCATTCCATCTCCCATTTACCATCCCATTCTCCTTTCCCTTTCGTGTGATCAGTTGAATGGTCCTGTCCCTGTCCATCCTTTTCTTTGGTGAAGAAGTTGACTGAGAGAACATTGTGAATGTGTGAATGTGTGACGGCTCCTTGACTGTCAAATGCTATGCTGTGCATGGACAGTCATGTGACAGCCGTGCTCTTGCACTGGAGAATTATAGCTGACGTCCACCTTTATGCCCTGATTTTGACAGACTTATCCCAAGTTCCCTGCAGTTTTCCATGGACACGTTCCACAAGTTTAACCTGACCAAATGTATCCATGACAAACCCTGAGAGTGCACTAGTGTTACTTTGTTTGCAATACCCGTTAGATCAGAAATTAATTTTTGTGCAAAATCAAATATACAACAAGACTTGCAATGAAGGTGTCTGTGGTGTCACAATGAAGCCACTATGTGATGTTCAGGCCTTGCTAAGATGAAATTTGCACTCTAATTTAGAATGAGTTCTACTTTGTAAATGACATTCTATGTTTGGAATGAGAGTTCTAATTAGGAAATAAAAGAATTCCATTAGAATGCAGATTGGAACCAACCTTCTAATTTGGATAGTCAGAACTATGGAATGCAAATTCTACCCTTGGAATGCCTCTTGCGCAAAACAAAATGTTTTTTCAGGTTCAAGCAGCAGCTGTGTATGATGTCTAAGGTTCATTTTGTGAGTAGTAATGAGCAGATTCTAAGGCTACAGTTTTGTTGGGCACCTTGTCTCCCCTGGGTACCCAGAACTACCTTCTATGGAGTGAATGGGTGCACTGCTCTTGAAGCTGTGTCGAGTCACACAAGGAGTCTCTGGCAAGCCAGGCCAGCACAGAGGCATTCACACAGATGAAGACTCAGAGCCCAGCCATAAGTCCACTGTCAGGCTCTGCTAGTCAGTGCAGAAGAATGATACAGGGTGTCTTCTAATTCTTAGATCCCACCCTGCCATTTGAATACCTGAATCACACTTGTGAAATGGGCAGAGCAGATAGGAGGAAACAGAACGAAAAGCTGTGCATTCCTGTGCAGTGCACTAGGCCCGTCTCACCAGCGCCTTTACAGATTCTGTTACGATGGCTTTGAAGGACATTCTTTTTGGCAGCGACATTGAAAGATGACTATTGTTAATTATTGACCACTGTGGCTACAATATCTGTAGAATAATCAAGACAAAGAGAAATTCTGAAACAAATCCTCTGACAGCTTCTGTCTGTCTAGGCAGGTTCAAAATAAAAGTCTGTACGCAAATAAGAGAACACAGGAAACCTTAATAATTAGTTAATTGTAACTGACTTCCTTCCCTCAATCTTTTGGTTCTGTGATGTCATGTTGCAGACGGGCTTACACCTATCAACATAATGTAACACTGGTCTCTCCATGAAGCCTTGAGTGTTATACGCATTTCCATCAATCCCTTGTGACATCAGGTACTACATCACATCCCTGGTCCTGGCAGGCTTGTGACATCATGTACCTCATCACACCCCTGGCAGATATTATGACATCATTCACCACTTACATATATATAGAGCCATAGTCAGGGATGCCTGCAGTGTGAGTGCAGTGTGTAGGCTAGCGTATGAATGGTGTGAAAGCGGTGTGAATGAGGGACTTTGGGGCACCTAGACTGACATCAGACAGACAGGATGGCCACAACAGCTCTACTTCGAGGCCTCTGATGGGTGCTTGCCTGGTTCCTTCAGGGGGAGAAATCAGGAAACACCTTGTGCCTGCCCTGTGATTGCTTGGTTCCTTCAGAGAGGAGAAACCAATCAACACCTTGCAGACTGCAGCAGCCAATGAGAAGGCAGTCGTTTGCACTGTGACGTGGGAGTGCCCGGACCAGTCGGTGTGGTATGGCCAAATAAGAAGTTGTTTTCCGGGGTTCTCCAGTAGGCAAATTGAATTTTGCCCTGAGCTCGACGAACCCTAGCACCGCCCCTATCTGGAGCTGGACACCGGATGTCTATATATCTGTTGGGAAGAAAGGTAGCCCCCTGAATGATGGTGTGAATGGTGTGAATGTCCAGTAGCAAAGGTCAAAACCTTGGCGTGGTGCTACTGCTCACAAGTTTACCCATGAACTTGTGCTAATTTGACCTATTTTGGATGAAAGTGGATCGTGCATTGGCTTTGATTTCTTTGTCTTTCTGTTCGGTGTTTTTCTCCTACTGCTTTCTTGTCCTTTATCTCATGTTGCCTTTCTCACTTTTGCTTTCGAAATCTCACTTCACTCTTCACACATTCTTTTATTCCTTCATTGTTCAATTCATCTATGGGTTTTGTCTTCTCATTTGTTTTGTCTTATATTTTATTCTTTCATCCTGTATAGGCTTCCAACTTTCCTCATTGCTTTTTTTCTATTTTGTATCTTGGACTTTCTCTTGTCCAGAATATTTTCTTTTCTCATTCTTACTGTATCCTTTCTCTTATTCCAACTTCCATACATTCTTTATTTCCTCGTTCTTCTTTATGTTGTCCTTATTTTATCCTTTCTAACATTTTACTTGTTTTCATATTGTTCCTTTCACCACTCTTTTACTTCACTACTTTCTGGCATCAATACTTCATGTCCTCATTTTTTCTCAACGTTCTCACTTTATTCCCTGCTGTTTTGTTTCTCATCTCACTCTGACATTCTTTTTATTTCTTGGTTGATTATTTTCAGTGCAGTTCCCAATTTGATTTATTCATTTTAGGTGTTTCTTTTTACAAATGGGACAAAGATATCTTAATTTGTTAGGGGATGACTTTTGAATCAACAATAGAATGGGGCACCTAGAAGATGTGATAGCAATTTTAGATGCTGCCACTACGTTGTAAGCAGTGAACCCTGTCCTGGCACCATTGAGCTGTATATTATATCTGTTCTGCATCTTACCAGAGTAGCTGTTTGAGTTACATAAATCAAGAAGAGGAAACCGGACAAAAGGACCTACTTAAGACCTTGTGTTCAACAGAAGTAGAAAGACACTGAAAGGTGCAAAGACCAAAAATACATTTTTGAAAGCCCTGCATCTGTCCTTAGAGGGGACAATATCTGAGAGGAGCGTCTCGGCACTGCAAGAACTGTGAGGTATAAAGAGGACTGGACTATAAACCTTTGAGGTATTCTGAGTCTGCAGTGAAGGTGGCCACTTACACGTTTTTTATTGTATAGCCTGCTTTGATTTTGTGTGTTATGTGATGTGTACAAAATAAGGTGTTGGAACATCTGTAAAGCAAGTCGGGATTAGGCCCTGATACAGTAAAAAGGAAAAAAGCACTGGTAAAGCCAATCAGTCTGACACAGGCTGGCAGTCTTTTGATTTTGCCAGTTCTTATTTTGTTTTCTTATTTTTGTTTTATAGTAGGGAGTGTTCTTTTTTCTTACTCTCACCACCTTTCTTACTTCTGTATTATTGTCTTCCACTACGTTTCAAACCTGGGTTGTTTGTGTTTGCCTTCAGAGATGACATGGTCTGGCAGTTCAACTGGATGGTTCCCATGAGGGGCAGGGTCAAGACTGATTTGCCAAAGGCAAGGTCTAAACCGAGGTGGCATGGTGAGCAAAAGAACCATTAATGGGGATGCAACCCGCGTGAGTGCCAGTGGTTAGATTACTTGCAAGCACTCCTCCCATCACCTTTTGAGAGAACTTTACATGGACCAATTGTACGAAGCCTATATTTTCAGTCCTAGAAACCCGCATAGCCATAAGTTGAAAATGTTGCTTCAGTATATTCATAATGATTTTGATATTTGGAGGGGAACTGAGGAAATCGTTTTGGCATCTGTTTTATCGCTCAACAACTGCAAATCTGACTTACAGATGGCACTTGAATGCAGAAATAAAAAGACAATTGTATGAGAAAATGTATCTTAAGATCAGGACCAGAAACAGAGTTTCAATACTGTCTTATGCAAACCTGCTAAGTAAAATTCAATCGCAATATGGTCGCTTTCATTCTAGGACGCTGAGAGATAACTTGCCCTTGTTCTGCTTCTCTGGTTTGGTGGATGTGATTAGTCATGAGTGACATCTCGGATTGAAATTCATATGTGATAAAGTGTGGTTTCTGTATGGTAGAAGTATTATGTGGTCTTGCAGGGGTGCCTTACAGTGCAATACTGATAAAATATGCAAAGATGGAACCCGGGTACTCTCTCAGTAGACCTTCTCTCATTATACTCTCTAAGTATACCTTCTATCAGTCCTGGTGGAGTGACAAAGAGCATACAGACTACTTAGAGGAACAATTGTGAAGCTTTTCAAATCAGCAACATGGACATAAGTAATTGACATACATTGCGAGGATTTCAACACCACTTTAGAAAAGTTGCTCTCATTTTTATGTATTTTTAGATACAAAAATGAAATCAATATATACAGTATGACCGGAGCTATCAGTTTTCAAGCAATAAATAAATCAATACTTTGCAATGTGAAAAACATTAATGTTACGTTCAGTGGGAAAAACACATATATGCAGTTGATACTTTAAAGGGTGAGTTCAATGGAGCCCACTCAGAGTTAAGGTCTCTGAAGGTCTAAGATCAGTTCATAACAGCTAGCACAGTTTTACCTCTTTAAAGTGAATGAGGTGCAGAGGTGCACTTTCAGCTGTCAAACGGAGCTGTAAATCAGAATTGCGGGGTTGAAATAGTTACTTCAGCAAAATGGTACTTGCATGGGTGAGTTGAGCAAAACCCTTTAGAATTAAAGCAAGGAGCTGGTCCTGGACCAATCTAACTCGCTCAGGGGCTCGGGTGTAGAGGTGCTCTTGGCTACACAAGCTGCTGAACAGGATCTGTGGCCAGAAGAACTGGTAGGTGTGGCAAAAAAGGGTAAAAAACAAATGCAAGGTCTTTAAGTGGATATATCTCTGCTCTCTAAGCATTCAATCAAGCAGGTTGTCATTGAACTACAAAACAACAAGCCTTGGTATCTTCAAGCACTCTGGTTAGAGAAATCTAACCGGAGGACCAGGGGAATGGTGTAGAAAGCTGAACCTCACTGAGGGTTGGGACAACAGTTCCCAGAAGCCACCTACACAAGGACTTGGAGCAGCCATTTCAGGTGGCTTGGGGTGCAAGACTTTAAGGTTGTGGACTTTGCAGTTTGTGCCTGCCAACTGCAGGGGACTTGTTCCTCCAATTCAAGGGAGTTCTTGTGATGACTGGGGTTTGTAGAGGTGTTCACATTCCTTTGCTAACTGGACTCTTGCCTTGACCGAGTTGAAATCCAGCGGGTACAGGGTGGCTGCCACAGGTGCACCTCTCTTCGTGGAGTCCTGCTATGTTGTGTAACAGGTCTCTTGGTATCATGTCGAACCTGAGGTTCTAGTGTTTGGGGTGGTCCTTAAATCCTAGATTTAGGGAATGTTAGTGGGTGTGAGGCCTGATAGCCAATTGGAATCATGTCCTGTGGCTAATACGCTTCAGTAGTAACAACATGCTAATGTTAGGGATGATTCACAGAACTAACTTAAGACAAAATCCTAAACTTACTGCTTTTGGTATTCACAGAAGTTAGGATTTTGTCTTAAGTTTGTCGTAAGACAAACTTAAGACAGGCTTTAGACAAATTTAGGACAGACTTAAGATAAAATCCTAACTTAAGTCTGTCTTAAGTCTGTCTTATGCAGATGGCATCTCGATAAGCGCCAGAATAAAATTGATAGCATCTAGATAGCCATTTTTAATAGCACTTTTTTGTTTAATTTTTTGCACTGCAACCATCACCCCACCGTTTGTTCTCACCACTGGGACAACTGATTGACCACCATTACCATCAGAGTGGTTGGTCTTTCCAGTTCAGTCCTCAATTCCCAGATGATGATAAGCCACCTCTGGTGGGTGATGGGAATTATACTTTTGATATGTTATTCACTGTAATTGATTTGGAGGTCTCATTGGTCTAGTTTGTTAGAGTTGTGTATATACAGAACATTAGACCCTCAGTATTTGTTGTTAAGTATATATAGATTTGGGGATTTATACTGCAGCTGGTCTTTAAATTTTCCCTTGGACCCTCCCCCACTTTCACACTTTGTGAGAACCTTTTGTATTCAATTCTAGACCTCAACACCACCAGTGTGTCAAGGATTAAAAAGCACACACTTGAAAGAAATCAGCTGTGCCATCATGGAGCTGGACATAGAGGTAATGCCCCAATGCCAGCCGATGTTATCCGATGGGACACCAATCACTTGCGGTGGAATTACGTTTAGAACACTACCACATGGCACTATTTTAATACTGATAAATATGATGTTGAGATACACCAAGATATATGTATATTACATTTCAACTTTGTAGACACACTATCATGAAACCTTAAACGAGGGATAAAGTTCACTGCACAAATCTAAATATTGTTATTGTCCGGTAAACGATAAAGCTATCAAACTAGAAAAAACGGTTGCGACCTGACTGAGGTTTCGACATGGTCATATGGGTGCTGTTTATTATATATGCAGAACCACTTCCTTGATTTGGTCAGAGGAGCACTAACACTGCGAGGTCACTGCATACCAGAATTCCTGCTCAGCTGTTTTCTGTTTTCCGACACGTCCACACGATGGACAGCCTGATGGCACTTACCCAGAGGGAATGGGAAAGTTAGACCACACAGCAGGGATTTTGCAAACCACCCACCCTAGGCAAGACTAGGTTAATCTTTTTAGCTATTCTCGTAATGGTAATTACATTATTCTGTTTCCTTTTATTGATCATTACAGCACACATATTATACTCAAGAATCGCAATGCTGTAATGTATAGAGAAATTGCAGGTTGTGTATTACTTTGGGTATGCATGAGAGTCCAAACAAATAGCTCTATATTTCTTACAATGATTCCTTGAGAAATCAGGTTGGGCATGTCCTGAAGTTGCACAATGTATCTGCTACCTGGTTAGGTTTGGGGTACCAATAGTGCTCTGTGGGCTGGCAGGATTACAGGCAGCATATCCTGGGGGTGTGCATAGAATTAATCTGGCACAATCCTGTAGTTTATGTTGTCCAATATACACACAGTTTTTACTAGGAAGTATAAAGTCGTACGACAATATTGGAACATCTTAGAACCTACATTTGCTATTACTCAAGTTTACTTTTTCCTACTTTCCGTTCTTGATGGCTGATCCTCACTTTTCCTTTCCCTTCGTATATGTAATATCTATCCTTGCACTCCATTTCTTTTCCATACTTTTAGTTTTTTTCTAATTAGTTTTTCTCCCTAAATTTCTCCTTGCCAATCTTTCAGGGTAGTTCGCTTTCCTCTTTCTGCAATAGATGTCTTGTTTTTACTATCAAATGTGTCCACAGCCATCCTCCTAAGCATATGGTCTCTCCAAATGCCCTCTATACTCCATCTTGTCTTCTTTGCTCTGCTGCATAAGTTCTCCTAGATGAGATAAATGAATAATCGTCTATTTTCTGTGAGCCCTAGTCATAGCCTTGTATTATAAAAGCAAATCATGAATTAAATTAAAATAAAATTATTTTAATCAAGGGAATATATATATTTATATAATGGGGACATGTAGTTGGCCCATAATAGGGATCGCACCTGCATACATGTATTGTTATGGCCACAATTGAAATATAATTGGCTTGTTGAAATTTCTTCTACAGTAAGGTGCTTATCGTATTCCGATATTGATCCTGGGTTGTCGATATAATCGAAATTTCCCTTTTGGACATACGGTGGTTATTAATCTTCCCATTGCCTACTCTAACCCAGTGTATACCACTTTGTATATATATTTTTATCACTTGTTTGGGATGGGGGGCGCACATACACAGGAACTGCCTACTCCGTTGTATGTCATACCACCGACATATTCATAATTACAACATTTGAGATTGTCGCCCTTACAGTAAGGAACATTATCTTTTATAGCTCTTAGTTTAGATGCAGAATTACAATGGGGTACATTACCCCGTCGTGGCACTGGAATTGTTCTGCGTAGAATGTGACATGTGTTGATTGCGTCTATGAGATACAATTTATTAGCTCCATAAAACTATTCAAGTATTAGAATTCATTCCATGCTCATATTGTGAAATAATATTTCCTTCCAACTGTTATATGCAGAAATCTGTTTACGTACATTAATGTTGCCAAAGCTGTTCCATTTTACACAGCATGACTCACTTTTGGATTTCTATTCCGATTATGATTGCTTTAATTATAAGTTATTCATTTCAATTCATTTGTATTCACAATTGAGCTCTAAATTTGGAATGGATCCAGCGCGTCGATTGGCTTAGTAGTATTTCTTCCATGTTAATTACAGGCTTACAGAACGATTGCATTGGCGATTCAAATGTGATTTTATTGCACTCATTTTCTGCATCTTCACAAATTTTCAATTGCTTTATTTACAAGTATTGAGGACATTAGACAATCGTTTTTGCAATTGCAGTCTATTGTTTTGTATTTGTTCCAAAATGATAGTATCTTGTTCATGTTCATGAATCAAGAGGTGTATTTCTATAGGAGATAGAGCGCAATTCCTCAACTTGATAAAGGCTTTGCCGAAACGCATTGTTGTTTGTGTACACAAATAAAATCTGTGTACTGTCCTCTGGTGTGCTGCTGGACTTCTTCGTGGGGTTTCCTGCTTTGTTCCTGCTTTCTGCAATATATATATATATATATATATATATATATATATATATATATATATATATATATATATTCACCTAGCCTGAGTAGTGATTATTCCAATAGTACCCTGTCATGCAGGACCTAGAATGTTTACGGATAACATATACCGTGGCTCTGGTGGCAGACTGACTCCGTACACTCCCGCTGCATATGTTAGCCTATAGGTGAAAGGTTTAGTCCACAAAAGGCTGCAGTCCTTATAAGGCGTGATGCACTTATAAGGCATTCTGTCCTTATTTGGAGTTATGTCCTTACAAGGCTCGTTCATATGAAACAACGGGAGCTGATGTAGGGAAAGTGTACGATGTTCCTTGGACCTATATTAGGTTACCGATATAAAATATAACATCTGTTCTTACTGGAGATGAAAAGAGTTAACTAATACGAATGAGGTGGTTTTGTGTGTTCCATGTAGAGGTAACACGAAGTCCCTATATCATTCCATCTCCCATTTACCATCCCATTCTCCTTTCCCTTTCGTGTGATCATTTGAATGGTCCTGTCCCTGTCCATCCTCTTCTTTGTTGAAGAAGTTGACTGAGAGAACATTGTGAATGTGTGAATGTGTGACGGCTCCTTGACTGTCATATGCTATGCTGTGCATGGACAGTCATGTGACAGCCGTGCTCTTGCACTGGAGAATTATAGCTGACGTCCACCTTTATGCCCTGATTTTGACAGACTTATCCCAAGTTCCCTGCAGTTTTCCATGGACACGTTCCACAAGCTTTAACCTGACCAAATGTATCCATGACAAACCCTGAGAGTGCACTAGTGTTACTTTGTTTGCAATACCCGTTAGATCAGAAATTTAGTTTTTGTGCAAAATCAAATGTACAACAAGACTTGCAATGAAGGTGTCTGTGGTGTCACAATGAAGCCACTATGTGATGTTCAGGCCTTGCTAATATGAAATTTGAACTCTAATTTAGAATGAGTTCTACTTTGTAAATTACATTCTATGTTTGGAATGAGAGTTCTAATTAGGAAATAAAAGAATTCCATTAGAATGCAGATTGGAACCAACCTTCTAATTTGGATAGTCAGAACTATGGAATGCAAATTCTACCCTTGGAATGCCTCTTGCGCAAAACAAAATGTTTTTTCAGGTTCAAGCAGCAGCTGTGTATGATGTCTAAGGTTCATTTTGTGAGTAGTAATGAGCAGATTCTAAGGCTACAGTTTTGTTGGGCACCTTGTCTCCCCTGGGTACCCAGAACTACCTTCTATGGAGTGAATGGGTGCACTGCTCTTGAAGCTGTGTCGAGTCACACAAGGAGTCTATGGCAAGCCAGGCCAGCACAGAGGCATTCACATAGATGAAGACTCAGAGCCCAGCCATAAGGCCACTGTCAGGCTCTGCTAGTCAGTGCAGAAGAAAGATACAGGGTGTCTTCTAATTCTTAGATCCCACCCTGCCATTTGAATACCTGAATCACACCTGTGAAATGGGCAGAGCAGATAGGAGGAAACAGAATGAAAAGCTGTGCATTCCTGTGCAGTGCACTAGGCCCGTCTCACCAGCACCTTTACAGATTCTGTTACGATGGGTTTGAAGGACATTCTTTTTGGCAGCGACATTGAAAGATGACTATTGTTAATTATTGACCACTGTGGCTACAATATCTGTAGAATAATCAAGACAAAGAGAAATTCTGAAACAAATCCTCTGACAGCTTCTGTCTGTCTAGGCAGGTTCAAAATAAAAGTCTGTACGCAAATAAGAAAACACAGGAAACCTTAATAATTAGTTAATTGTAACTGACTTCCTTCCCTCAATCTTTTGGCTCTGTGATGTCATGTTACAGACGGGCTTACACCTATCAACATAATGTAACACTGGTCTCTCCATGCAGCCTTGAGTGTTATACGCGTTTCCATCAATCCCTTGTGACATCAGGTACTACATCACATCCCTGGTCCTGGCAGGCTTGTGATATCATGTACCTGATCACACCCCTGGCAGACATTATGACATCATTCACCACTTAGATATATATAGAGCCATAGTCAGGGATGCCTGCAGTGTGTAGGCTAGCGTATGAATGGTGTGAAAGCGGTGTGAATGAGGGACTTTGGGGCACCTAGACTGACATCAGACAGACAGGATGGCCACAACAGCTCTACTTCGAGGCCTCTGATGGGTGCTTGCCTGGTTCCTTCAGGGGGAGAAATCAGGAAACACCTTGTGCCTGCCCTGTGATTGCTTGGTTCCTTCAGAGAGGAGAAACCAATCAACACCTTGCAGACTGCAGCAGCCAATGAGAAGGCAGTCGTTTGCACTGTGACGTGGGGGTGCCCGGACCAGTCGGTGTGGTATGGCCAAAAAAGAAGTTGTTTTCCGGGGTTCTCCAGTAGGCAAATTGAATTTTGCCCTGAGCTCGACGAACCCTAGCACCGCCCCTATCTGGAGCTGGACACCGGATGTCTATATATCTGTTGGGAAGAAAGGTAGCCCCTGAATGATGGTGTGAATGGTGTGAATGCCCAGTAGCAAAGGTCAAAACCTTGGCGTGGTGCTACTGCTCACAAGTTTACCCATGAACTTGTGCTAATTTGACCTATTTTGGATGAAAGTGGATCGTGCATTGGCTTTGATTTCTTTGTCTTTCTGTTCTGTGTTTTTCTCCTAACTGCTTTCTTGTCCTTTATCTCATGTTGCCTTTCTCACTTTTGCTTTCGAAATCTCACTTCACTCTCTTCATACATTCTTTTATTCCTTCATTGTTCAATTCATCTATGGGTTTTGTCTTCTCATTTGTTTTGTCTTATATTTTATTCTTTCATCCTGTATAGGCTTCCAACTTTCCTCATTGCTTTTTTCTATTTTGTATCTTGGACTTTCTCTTGTCCAGAATATTTTCTTTTCTCATTCTTACTGTTTCCTTTCTCTTATTCCAACTTCCATACATTCTTTATTTCCTCGTTCTTCTTTATGTTGTCCTTATTTTATCCTTTCTAACATTTTACTTGTTTTCATATTGTTCCTTTCACCACTCTTTTACTTCACTACTTTCTGGCATCAATACTTTTTCTCAACGTTCTCACTTTATTCCCTGCTGTTTTGTTTCTCATCTCACTCTGACATTCTTTTTATTTCTTGGTTGATTATTTTCAGAGCAGTTCCCAATTTGATTTATTTATTTTAGGTGTTTCTTATTACAAATGGGACAAAGATATGTTAATTTGTTAGGGGATGACTTTTGAATCAACGATAGAATGGGGCACCTAGAAGATGTGATAGCAATTTTAGATGCTGCCACTACGTTGTAAGCAGTGAACCCTGTCCTGGCACCATTGAGCTGTATATTATATCTGTTCTGCATCTTACCAGAGTAGCTGTTTGAGTTACATAAATCAAGAAGAGGAAACCGGACAAAAGGACCTACTTAAGACCTTGTGTTCAACAGAAGTAGAAAGACACTGAAAGGGGCAAAGACCAAAAATACATTTTTGAAAGCCCTGCATCTGTCCTTAGAGGGGACAATATCTGAGAGGAGCGTCTCGGCACTGCAAGAACTGAGGTATAAAGAGGACTGGACAATAAACCTTTGAGGTATTCTGAGTCTGCAGTGAAGGTGGCCACTTACACGTTTTTTATTGTATAGCCTGCTTTGATTTTGTGTGTTATGTGATGTGTACAAAATAAGATGTTGGAACATCTGTAAAGCAAGTCGGGATTAGGCCCTGATACAGTAAAAAGGAAAAAAAGCACTGGTAAAGCCAATCAGTCTGACACTGGCTGGCAGTCTTTTAATTTTGCCAGTTCTTATTTTGTTTTCTTTTTGTTTTATAGTAGGGAGTGTTCTTTTTCTTACTCTCACCACCTTTCTTACTTCTGTATTATTGTCTTCCACCACGTTTCAAACCTGGGTTGTTTGTGTTTGCCTTCAGAGATGACATGGTCTGGCAGTTCAACTGGATGGTTCCCATATGGAGCAGGGTCAAGACTGATTTGCCAAAGGCAAGGTCTAAACCGAGGTGGCATGATGAGCAAAAGAACCATTAATGGGGATGCAACCCGCGTGAGTGCCAGTGGTTAGATTACTTGCAAGCACTCCTCCCATCACCTTTTGAGAGAACTTTACATGGACCAATTGTACGAAGCCTATATTTTCAATCTTAGAAACCCGCACAGCCATAAGTTGAAAACTTTGCTTCAGTATATTCATAATGATTTTGATATTTGGAGGGGAACTGAGGAAATCGTTTTGGCATCTGTTTTATCGCTCAACAACTGCAATTCTGACTTACAGATGGCAATTGAATGCAGAAATAAAAAGACAATTGTATGAGAAAACGTATCTTAAGATCAGGACCAGAAACAGAGTTTCAATACTGTCTTATGCAAACCTGCTAAGTAAAATTCAATCGCAATATGGTCGCTTTCATTCTAGGACGCTGAGAGATAACTTGCCCTTGTTCTGCTTCTCTGGTTTGGTGGATGTGATTAGTCATGAGTGACATCTCGGATTGAAATTCATATGTGATAAAGTGTGGTTTCTGTATGGTAGAAGTATTATGTGGTCTTGCAGGGGTGCCTTACAGTGCAATACTGATAAAATATGCAAAGATGGAACCCGGGTACTCTCTCAGTAGACCTTCTCTCATTATACTCTCTAAGTATACCTTCTATCAGTCCTGGTGGAGTGACAAAGAGCATACAGACTACTTAGAGGAACAATTGTGAAGCTTTTCAAATCAGCAACATGGACATAAGTAATTGACACACATTGAGAGGATTTCAACACCACTTTAGAAAAGTTGCTCTAATTTTTATGTATTTTTAGATACAAAAATGAAATCAATACATACAGTATGACCGGAGCTATCAGTTTTCAAGCAATAAATAAATCAATACTTTGCAATGTGAAAAACATTGTTACGTTCAGTGGGAAAAACATATATGCAGTTGATACTTTAAAGGGTGAGTTCAATGGAACCCACACAGAGTTAAGGTCTCTGAAGGTCTAAGATCAGTTCATAACAACTCGCACAGTTTTACCTCTTTAAAGTGAATGAGGTGCAGAGGTGCACTTTCGGCTGTCAAACGGAGCTGTAAATCAGAATTGCGGGGTTGAAAAAGTTACTTCAGCAAAATGGTACTTGCATGGGTGAGTTGAGCAAAACCCTTTAGAATTAAAGCAAGGAGCTGGTCCTGGACCAATCTAACTCGCTCAGGGGCTCGGGTGTAGAGGTGCTCTTGGCTACACAAGCTGCTGAACAGGATCTGTGGCCAGAACAACTGGTAGGTGTGGCAAAAAAGGGTAAAAAACAAATGCAAGGTCTTTAAGATGGAGCCACAGGAGTGGTTGGTTCTTCGAGCGGATATATCTCTGCTCTCTAAGCATTCAATCAAGCAGGTTGTTATTGAACTACAAAACAACAAGCCTTGGTATCTTCAAGCACTCTGGTTAGAGAAATCTTTATCCGGAGGACCAGGGGAATGGTGTAGAAAGCTGAGCCTCACTGAGGGTTGGGACAACAGTTCCCAGAAGCCACCTACACAAGGACTTGGAGCAGCCTTTTCAGGTGGCTTGGGGTGCAAGACTTTAAGGTTGTGGACTTTGCAGTTTGTGCCTGCCAACTGCAGGGGACTTGTTCCTCTAATTCAAGGGAGTTCTTGTGATGACTGGGGTTTGTAGAGGTGTTCACATCCCTTTGCTAACTGGACTCTTGCCGTGACCGAGTTGAAATCCAGCGGGTACAGGGTGGCTGCCACAGGTGCACCTCTCTTCGTGGAGTCCTGCTATGTGGTGTAACAGGTCTCTTGGTATCATGTCGAACCTGAGGTTCTGGTGTCTGGGGTGGCCCTTAAATCCTAGATTTAGGGAATGTTAGTGGGTGTGAGGCCTAATAGCCAATTAGAATCATGTCCTGTGGCTAATCCGCGTCAGTAGTAACAACATGCTAATGTTAGGGATGATTCACAGAACTAACTTAAGACAAAATCCTAAACTTACTGCTTTTGGTATTCACAGAAGTTAGGATTTTGGCTTAAGTTTGTCTTAAGACAAACTTAAGACAGGCTTAAGACAGACTTAGGACAGACTTAAGACAAAATCCTAACTTAAGTCTGTCTTAAGTCTGTCTTAAGACAAAATCCTAACTTTTGTGAATACCAAAAGTAGTAAGTTTAGGATTTTGTCTTAAGTTTGTTCCGTGAATCGGGCCCGTTGTATGTCACTAAAGTTAGTCAGAACCTGTTTCAGCCTAAATTCAAGATTACCAGAACCATCCGCAGTGGTTCACCTCGCTGCCAGCGCATGGAAGTGGGGTCAGCCTTGTGGAGGTGAATGCCTCCTGCATAGCGAATTTCCAGTCTGTCCATGAAATACAGAGCCTGGGGCAGGGGAAGGCTTTGTCCTCGTGCTGTGGACTGTTAGATTGACCAGTGTCATGAATGAAGCCTATGAGGCTCACTGCATTGCCAGTTCAATTCACTAATCATCATGTGTGGGCGGAGGTGTCACCTCCTGCTCACACAGGTCCATTGTCTCTGACCTCTGGGAGCAACACAAACTTCCCAGCATGAGGTCAGGCTTATATGTGGGCATCAAGTCTTCAGAAAAGTCAGCCAAGACATGGGAACACTGGTTAAATTAGGTGGGCACTTTCTGAAGTGTCACCTAAATAGACGCTGGTTAGACCTCAACACCACCAGTGTGTCAAGGATTAAAAAGCACACACTTGAAAGAAATCAGCTGTGCCATCATGGAGCTGGACATAGAGGTAATGTCCCAATGCCAGCCCATATTATCCGACGGGACACCAATCCTTTGTGGTGGAATTACGTTTAGAACACTACCACATGGCACTATTTTAATACTGATAAATATGATGTTGAGATACGCCAAGATATATGTATATTACATTTCAACTTTGTAGACACACTATCATGAAACCTTAAACGAGGGATAAAGTTCACTGCACAAATCTAATTATTGTTATTGTCCGGTAAACGATAAAGCTATCAAACTAGAAAAAACGGTTGCGACCTGACTGAGGTTTCGACATGGTCATATGGGTGCTGATCATTACAGTACACATATTATACTCAAGAATCGCAATGCTGTAATGTATAGAGAAATTGCAGGTTGTGTATTACTTTGGGTATGCATGAGAGTCCAAACAAATAGCTCTAGATTTCTTACAATGATTCCTTGGGAAATCAGGTTGGGCATGTCCTGAAGTTGCACAATCTATCTGCTACCTGGTTAGGTTTGGGGTACCAATAGTGCTCTGTGGGCTGGCAGGATTACAGGCAGCATATCCTGGGGGGGTGCATAGAATTAATCTGGCACAATCCTGTAGTTTATGTTGTCCAATATACACACAGTTTTTACTAGGAAGTATAAAGCCGTATGACAATATTGGAACATCTTAGAACCTACATTTGCTATTACTCAAGTTTACTTTTTCCTACTTTCCGTTCTTGATGGCTGATCCTCACTTTTCCTTTCCCTTCGTATATGTAATATCTATCCTTGCACTCCATTTCTTTTCCATACTTTTAGTTTTTTTCTAATTAGTTTTTCTCTCTAAATTTCTCCTTGCCAATCTTTAAGGGTAGCTCGCTTTCCTCTTTCTGCAATAGATTTCTTATTTTTACTATCAAATGTGTCCACAGCCATCCTCCTAAGCATATGGTCTCTCCAAATGCCCTCTATACTCCATCTTGTCTTCTTTGCTCTGCTGCATAAGTTCTCCTAGATGAGATAAATGAATAATCGTCTATTTTCTGTGAGCCCTAGTCATAGCATTGTATTATAAAAGCAAATCATGAATTAAATTAAAATAAGATGATTTTAATCAAGCCCTAGTCATAGCCTCTCTATTATAAAAGCAAATCATGAATTAAATTAAAATAAGATGATTTTAATCAAGGGAATATATATATATATTGGGGACATGTAGTTGGCCCAAAATAGGGATCGCACCTGCATACATGTATTGTTATGGCCACAGTTGAAATATAATTGGCTTGTTGAAATTTCTTCTACAGTAAGGTGCTTATCGTATTCCGATATTGATCCTGGGTTGTCGATATAATCGAGATTTCCCTTTTGTACTTACGGTGGTTATTAATCTTCCCATTGTCTACTCTAACCCAGCGAATACCACTTTGTATATATATTTGTATCACTTGTTTGGGATGGGGGGCGCACATACACAGGAACTGCCTACTCCGTTGTATGTCATACCACCGACATATTCATAATTACAACATTTGAGATTGTCGCCCTTAAAGTAAGGAACATTATCTTTTATAGCTCTTAGTTTAGATGCAGAATTACAATGGGGTACATTACCCCGTCGTGGCACTGGAATTGTTCTGTGTAGAATGTGACGTGTTGATTGCGTCTATGATATACAATTTATTAGCTTCATAAAACTATTCAAGTATTAGAATTCATTCCATGCTCATATTGTGAAATAATATTTCCTTCCAGCTGTTATATGCAGAAATCTGTTTACGTACATTAATGTTGCCAAAGCTGTTCCATTTTACACAGCATGACTCACTTTTGGATTTCTGTTCCGATTATGATTGCTTTAATTATAAGTTATTCATTTCAATTCATTTGTATTCACAATTGAGCTCTAAATTTGGAATGGATCCAGCGCGTCGATTGGCTTAGTAGTATTTCTTCCATGTTAATTACAGGCTTACAGAACGATTGCATTGGCGATTCAAATGTGATTTTATTGCACTCATTTTCTGCATCTTCACAAATTTTCAATTGCTTTATTTACAAGTATTGAGGACATTAGACAATCGTTTTTGCAATTGCAGTCTATTGTTTTGTATTTGTTCCAAACGATAGTATCTTGTTCATGTTCATGAATCAAGAGGTGTATTTCTATAGGAGATAGAGCGCACTTCCTCAACTTGATAAAGGCATTGCCGAAACGCGTTGTTGTTTGTGTACACAAATAAAATCTGTGTACTGTCCTCTGGTCCTCTAGTGTGCTGCTGGACTTCTTCGTGGGGTTTCCTGCTTTGTTCCTGCTTTCTGCAATATCTCTCTCTCTATATATATATATATATATATATATATATATATATATATATATATATATATATATATATATATATATATATATATATATATATATATATTATCTACTTGTATATATATTATCTATAGGCGGTTGCCAGTAGATAGTTATAGTTAGGACCGTGTTTCCATAGGAAATCCGCAACATTCTATTTGGAATAACTTTGGCGCCGGTTGCCGAATCCTCGCGAAAATTTCAACATAGGTGGGGCGCTCCGCTCCGCTCCTACCCTGAAAGTCTCGGGGGGATTCGTCAAGCGGGGGCTGAGGAAAAAGGGGGGTCCCAAAACGCGTTTTCCCCATGCAATTTTCCATAGGGACCTTTAGTCCAAGGTACAGCCCGAATGGCTGAACAGAATTACTTGAAATTTGGCAGAGAGGTAGTCCTCAGCTCAGGGAAGTGCCTTTTGCAGGTGTCAATCTATTCAGTAGTTCCTGAGAAAATCAAAAGTAAAATCATATATATATGTGGGCGGAGCCTAACCACACATCTCATCCTGAGATCTGATTGGCTGTCAGCACTTCATCCAAGAAGTGTTGGCAGCCATCTTGGGACCAATATACATGATAGCACCTCATTAAAAAGCATTGCAGTTAATAGTAGGTTTTAAGACTTTAGTTACATTATAAATCATTTGTTGATGGTACCATACTCATTTTAGGAATTGTGGTATGTTCTAAGGTGATTTCACCATGTGAAAAAGCCTTCTGCTGGGATATCATGATTGAGAGAAAAATATTTTCTCATGCTTTTCCCACAGAGGTTTGGAAGGTGATCTATAAGCTAAACTGAGAGCTTATTTTCTGCAAATTCACATTATCTTTCTCAGTCATGTGAGAATGAAGTCTGACATTCTCAGTAAAACATGTACATCCAACAAGGGCAGAGACTGTCAGTTGATTCCTTTGTGTTCTACTGCAGCTTCCCAGAGTGTTCGAAAGAACAACTAGAGCGCTAACAGTCCTACTTATGATAAACGTATGGCACACCTGAAGCCATCTTGCTTGGATTAAAGTGGTAACTCTTAAAACATTTAATTTAAAAAGGAACAAAATGAGGGGGTTCATTTTTCCATAACAAGTATGATTAGTGCTGCAGAAAGAAAAATTAGGGCACATTTTGACTTCTGAAATCCTCTTTTATTTCATTAAAAAATTCTGACAAGTAGACTGAAACATGCACTTTCAATACCAGCAGCAGTTTTCCCTGGTGAGCAGTAGCTTTACTACAGTGATCTAATGAGCAAAAAGAGTGCTAACATTCTGAATTTATGGCAATTGTGTGACACACCTGAATGCCTTCTTGATGGAATCAAAGTAAAAAACTGAAAGTATTTCCTACTGAGGAGACTGCAGTAAATGAGGAAATTAGGAAACTTCATAACAAATAAGTCTCCCAAGATGGCCACCAGAGACAAAAGAGCCCAAATGTAGCCCAAATATCACCCAGATGTAGCCCAAGTATAGCCCAATAACAGAATGTCCCAGAGTGTTCTTAAAAACAACTAGAGCGCTTACTGTCTTCATTATGACAAAAGTATGGCACACCTGAAGCCATCTTGATTGGAATAAACTGGTAACAATTAAAACATTTAATTTAAAAAGGAACACAATGAGGGGGTTCATTTTGCCATAGAAATTATGATTAATGCTGAAGAAAGAAAATGAGGGCACATTTTGAGTGACTTCTCAAATCCTCTTCTATTTCATTAAAAAATTCTGACATGCAGACTGAAACATGCACTTTTAATACCAGGAGCAGACTTCCATGGTGAACAGTAGTTTTACTACAGTGATCTAATGAGCAACTAGAGTGCTAACTTTCAGAATTTACGGCAAATGTGCGACATATCTGAATACCTTCATGATGGAATCAAAGTAAAAAACTGAAAGCATTTCCTGCTGAGGAGACTGCAGTACATGAGGAAATTAGGAAACTTCATAACAAATAAATCTCCCAAGATGGCCACCGGAGAAAAAAGAGCCCAAATGTAGCCCAAAATCACCCAGATGTAGCCCAAATATAGCCCAATGACAGAAGTGTGCAAAACACTTATTATTTTGTGTTTTTGCAGTGTTATATAGTGCAGACTTGTCAGGTATTGGAGTGCTTTACATGAGCATTGGTTACATCACACAAGAACAAATTCATTTTGGTTGTAGACATGGGGAGACTAAGTGATTTGACCAGAATCACAGAATGTCGAGCTGAAGCAGAAACTCCAACCTGGTTCCCCAGTTGCAAAGTCTGCAGTTCTGGAAGTAACACCACATCCTCTCCCCTAAGTGCAACATTTAATCAAGTGGTCAACTGGATAAAAAAACATAAAGATAACAAATAATTTAAAAGTGCTTTGTCGCTATTTGAAAACTCAGAAAATATGTCCTTATTTTAGTCTTTTAGAGCACTAACCATAATTTTGATGCCAATAAGACCCTCTCATATATGTAATTTCTAAAGGAAATGCTCTAGGTATTACAGTTTTGATTACATCAAGATGACGTCAGGCGTTCCACACTTTTGTAATAAATATAGAATGTTAGCAATCTAGTTGTTCATTAAGATACTGTTGAGAGGCAGAGGCCAGGGGCACGGACTCTGAAAATTGATGGCAGGTAGGAGGGTGCAAAGGCAACAATTTAACCACACTGAGCAGGCAGGAAGGGCCGTGGCAGCACAACAGACTATGGAGGGCAGTGGAAAGGGGGGCAGGGGCAACAAACCAACAATACAGGACTTGCAAGAGAGGCTGTGGCAATGTAATAGACCATTGTGGGCAGAAGGAAGAGGCAATGGTAGTACAACCATACATGCCAACAGACCCGATTCAGCCAGGAAACGTCCAATGTTTTTAAGCTCAAATGGGCTTTATTTGATCTGTCTCCTGTCTACAATCTCCTCTTTTTCAATGTAACTCAAAGGGGAAAATCAATACCCCAGTTTTTTTTTCAAAATCTCCCTCTTACCAAGTTCAAAATGTTCGCAAGTATGGTACATTGGATTATGGAAGGAAATGGGGTAGGGACATGGACTTGGATAACAGAGGACAGGAGGGACATGGAGAGGTGCACCAAACTGACCCTGCAGGGCAGGCATCAGGGTTTGCAGCAGCACAATACACCACACAGGGCATGCGGGACGGGAATGCAGCACAACAATCCATAGAAAGCAATAGGGAGGGGACAGGACCATGCACATGGACAACAGAGAACAGAGGGGCAAGAGGCAATGGTAGCTAGCTGACCATAATGGACAGACAGGAGAGAAAGCTACAGCATAACACACCATAAAGGGCAGGAGGGACGGATCAGGGGCATTACAATGGAACAAACAAGCCAGGAGGGAGGGAGTAGGGGTATGCACCTGTAAACAGAGGGCTGGGGGCAAGGGGGCAGGGCAGGAGCAGCAAGATAGCCATGGAGGTCAGGCAGGATGGGCACTAGAAGCAAGACACACCATGAAGAGCAACAGTGAGACTGTGATGGCATACACACAGACCATGGAGGGAAGGTGGGAGGGGTCAGGGGCAGCTAACTGACCACACAGGGAAGGTGGGAGGGGCCATGGCAGCACAGAAGACCATGCATGGCAAGTGGGAGGGTTAATGGCAGCACAATGGCTATGATGGGCAAGAAGGAGGGTGCAGGGGCATGCACAAAGGACAATGGAGGATAGAAGGGAGGGTCAGGACCTGTGCACAGACAAGAAAGTTCAGGGGAAGGGGCCTCACAACAGACCGCACGTGGCAGGCAGGAGGGGCAGTTGCAGCACAACAGACCAGGGAGGGCAGAAGGGTGTGGCAGTACAATGGACCATGTAGGACAGGAGGAAGAGGATAGGGGCATGGCATGTGGACAGGCAGGGTGGAGGTGGCAGGGACAGGTTACAGTCATCTGACAATGCTAGGCAGGTGGGAGGGGAGTGGCAGCTCAACAGAACACTCAGAGTAGATAGGAGTGGCAGGTCCATGGAACATGGTGGGCAAAAAGGATGGAGCAGGGGCATGCACAAAGACATCGGAGGGCAGGGGGAAGGAGAATAGGGGCAGCAAGCTAAGCACAGAGTTTAAGCAGGAGGTCAATGATGGGGCATAGAATTGGGCAATGGAGGGCAGGAGGAGGGGACTGGTACATCATACTAAATTGAGGGCAGTGGCAGCACATCAGACCATGCATGGCAGGAGGGAGGAGGCTAGTCCATGGATTCACACAACAGAGGATAGGGAGGAGGGGGATGGGGCAGCAAGCTAACTGTTCAGAGAAGGCGGGTATTAGGAACTTTATTGCTTTTAAAACGTGTGTCTGTGCGAACTACTTAAAATATGAACAAGTATGCAGCATAATCTCACTTTTATTCAGGAAGAAGAGAACGTTTGTGACTGTGACTCCGGGCTCACTTGGCAGAAACACCCCCTGACCCTCCACCCCCTATCGCAAAATGTAATGCCCGTGAAAAGGGTAGGTGAACACAGTGTTATATAGAACATAGTCCTGAGAGCACGATTGAAAATGAAAACTAGATATAGTGTATGGTATAAACTATGCACCAAAAAGTGTGATATAAGATGAACCGGGCATGAAATATAATATGCAATACATTGTGCGCAATGACAGATTCATTGGAGAGCGCGAGATAGCACAGGCACTAGCGCGTGCTATGCGATGTGCGCCTTGGAGTGTAATATGCACAGGGCAGTGTTGTGTAACCTAACTAGTCTCTAAAGTTGTAATATAAAATATGTGCTGGGGAGTGTAACGTTGCATATGCACTGTGACAAAGATATGGATCCCAGATTGTAATATGTATGGCATAGCACTGTGCGTTATAACATAGGCATTGAGGAAGGCACGTTAGATGGGGCAATAAAACCAGTGTGAAGACAAGTGTGGCATGACATATTCACGGGGTGGTGTTACAGTGCACATGGGCTAGAGAGTGTCATAGCATATGCACTAGCTGGTGGAATACAACACAGAGGTGTGTGGCACTCGGCAGGCAATGGTGGGTGTAACACAGCATTGGGCTCTGCCAGGAGCGCGCTGTGACTCTCAAGTGATGTTCGTCCCCTTTCCAGAGAGTTAAATAAAAAGTATTACACATCCGGCAGTGGATGTGTGTTTTATTAACCGTGAGGGGGGTTTCTTACATAGTTTTGGTCGAATTTTTGTCGAATCCCCTTTGAATGGCTTGGTGTGCATGTGTATTAAATGTGCCCGTCAATAGCTACCCATGTTTGTATAAATAAACGACAAGGGCTTCACTAGTGGTGTAAATACATTCCACGTGGATTCATTGTATGCATAGTCGCCTTTTAATGAATATCACTCAAATCGTCATGGTGATAGGTACGTACGGTTTGTCCAGCATGTCCTAGGTGTGTCTATAAATATATATTTTTTTTAAATAATAAAAAACAGTGGCCGGCCCTGGGGATTGGGGTCAAAAAAATATAATTAGGAGACAGGCCCTGGGGGATGGGGTCATCAGGGCCAATAAATTAGAATAAGAAGGGGAACCACACAGCCCCCCTTCTTAAAAAATTTAAATAAATAAAAGACTGGCATCTTGCCGGAGGCCACGCCTCCTCCTTGCAGCACTCTACAAACGCGCCCCCTGGCGAGTTGTAAGTTGGGGAATTAATTCCTCTTCAATACTGAGGGTCCCTGGGGGCCAACTAGCCCAACAGGCATCTCCAGTATGCGCCAGGGAGCTGCGCCGCAGACAGGTGTTCTGAGGCCAAGCCCCTTTTTACAACTCTCTGCAATGCAGCTCTGTGGCGCTTACTGGAGGTACCTAGTGGTCTAGTTTGACCCTAGGGACCCTTAGGATTCAAGGGGACTTAATCTCTCAACTTAGAACAGCCACAGGGCGCGTTTACACAGTGGTGAAGGGAGGGGACGGGGCCTGAGGTGACGTGTGCAAACACGCACTATGGCACGTTTTAAATTGGGGATATAATTTCCCTTCAATACTGAGGGCCCCTGTGGGCTAACTAGCCCACCAAGTGCTTCCAGTAAGCGCCACTGAGCTGCATTGCAGAGAGGTGGTCCAGGCTGTGCCACTTTTTACACCTCTCTGCAACGCAGCTCTGTGGCACTTACTGGAGGTACCTAGTGGGCTAGTTGGACCCTAGGCAACCTCAGGATTCAAATGAACTTAATCTCCCAACTAAAAATGGACACAGGGCGTGTTTACACAGTGGTGAAGGGAGGGGACGGGGCCTGAGTTAACGTGTGCAAAAACGCCCTGTGGCCTGTTTTAAGAGGTAGTTTTAATCCCCCTGCCCTATTATATACTAGGGGCTTACAGAGGAGGTCATGCTAATCACAGGGGGACCCCAACGCATAATGTTCCCTACTGTATGTAGGTGTTTTCACTGTATTCTAAGTGTCTTTTAACATAGCACTGGCTCTAGGACTGGTTAGTCAGACTCAGTTACCACCAGTATCTGTCTGAAAAAGTTGAGGGTACAGGATGATTTTGCAACAAGGATTCTTTCTGCTCTTCTTTTTGTTCTTTCTGCACGTTATCCTTCTTCCTGCACTTTTCTTCGTCTTTGAGGACTTCTGTTGCTTCTTTCTGCACTTCTTTTTTTTCTTTCTGTGCATTTTTTCTTCTTTCTTCACATGTCCTATCTCTGTAGGCATAGTTAGAAATTAGCATTTAAAAAACCTTTGAAATTCACGGAAAAAAACATAGGTTTCAGGCACGTTATAGTTAGGAATTAGCATTTAAAAAACCTCAGAAATTCACTGAAAAAACCATAGGTTTCAGGGGTGTTATAGTTAGCTGGACTTTTCACTTGTACAAAACC
Source organism: Triturus cristatus (assembly GCF_964204655.1). Classification (NCBI taxonomy): domain Eukaryota; kingdom Metazoa; phylum Chordata; class Amphibia; order Caudata; family Salamandridae; genus Triturus; species Triturus cristatus. Next base: position 16,878,675 of record NC_140592.1, on the reverse strand, counting down.
ATTGAAATTCCCCCGTTATAGTTAGTTCAGCTAACTATAACTCGCGCGCCCGCAATGCACTGCTGATGACGTCACATATTACATCACTCATGACATGGTCAGTGACATCACTCATGACATCACTGATGACATCTCAAATGACATCACTGATGACATCATCCTTGTGATAGAGTGGCAGACCTCCTCTCACTCTACTATAACCTTTGATACACACATTCAAAAATAGAGACTAAAATTTTCAAAACAATGGACATACCAATACCAGTTACAACAACCTCTTTAGTAATTCTAAGATCCACATACACATCCACTCATTCACCAACAGTCCTATACAGTCACTCATACATGTACTCACTCATCATATGTACTCATACACCTATACATCCTGTTACACAATGCCACTCATCCATAGAGTTACTCACACACATAGTCACTCATGCTAATAAAGAATCAAACATACATTTACTTGCATATACAGTTATACACACACCACCACACTTACTTCTACGGAAACTTACACATACTGAGGGCCCGATTCACAGAACTAACTTAAGACAAAATCCTAAATTTACTACCATTTTGGTATTCACAGAAGGCACTTACTCATTTTGGTATTCACAGAAGTCACTTACTCATTTCGGTATTCACAGAAGTTAGGAGTCCTAAGTTTAGGACTCCTAAATGCCTTCTGTGAATACCGAAAGTCTTAAAATTAGGATTTTTCGCAGTTTAGTAGTAGTATAGTTAGGACTCCTAACTTTAGGACTCCTAAATGCCTTCTGTGAATACCGAAAGTCTTAAAATTAGGATTTTTCTCAATTTAGTAGTCCTAAGTCTAGCAGAGCAGGTAAAATAACGCGCTACTCGTAATCAATGACATGTAATACTTTCAAGTAGAGCAGGTAAAATAAAGCGCTGCTCGTAATCACTGATTCTTGGTACTTTGAAACGGAGCATATAAATCCAAGCGCTCCTCGTAATCACTGATAGTCAGTACTTTAGGACGGAGCTTCCAGCGGGGAGCGCAACGGGACTTGAGGAGCGAGTCTCCAGGCTCCGGTGCAGTTCGTAGGGCACCGCGCTTCAGTACCGCTCGAGGGGGCACACGGAAAGGATCCCTCGGTGGGGTCTCTCCGTAGCGAAGGCAGGGGAGGACTCCCACGGAGGGGGAACCCGGGCTAAGAGTGCGGTGCGGCTCCCAACCAGCAGGGGGCGCACCGGGGACGATCCCAGCCTCCGGGCTTACCTCGATCTCGGCGTCAGCAGGCGTCCGCTCCCACGATGATGGGGGAACTCAGCCCCGGCCTCGCACACCTCCTCACGCAGCTGCGACGGCAGCGACGGGGCCCCGGGCTTCTCCGCAGGCCTCGTGACACGGCAGGGCACTTCTCCTGGCCTCCAGGCCGCGGCGGTGAGCACGCTGGCTTCGTCGTCACAGGGGGGGGGCTCAAATTAAGGATGGGGGTTCTGTGCTCAGCGGAGCACGCTGCCGGGGGTCCCAGACCAGGGCAGGGAGCGCAGGGGTCACAGCGCTAATACCTGGTCGATCCCCGGTGGTTCTCCAGTCGGCTTTGCATCAGGGTTCAGGGGTCAGTCTGGACACGCAGTCTCAGTGCTTGGTGAATAGTTTTTAGAGTTCAGTCTGGACACGCAGTCTTAGCATTCAGTTTTGGTTCTCAGCTGTTAGATGAAGTTTGGTTGGCGCAGATGTATCTGGCGCCCTTAAGGGGTTCTGTTACAGGGGGTTAGGAATGGAGAGGGCGACTAGATCCTTCCTAGTCAGGCTGGGCAGAGATTCTCTGGGTCCTCCTACTGCTGGGCAAGATCAGTGGGTTTCACAGGGTCCCTCACTCACTTAAGAGGCAGCACCTAAATCCTGTCACTCTCAGAGGCATAAGTCCCTGGCTAGGCCCTACCGCCTACACTCCTGGTGGATTCTTCCAGCTCTGCTTCACCCCAATGGCCAACTCACAACAAAAGTTTCCCTCCCTCTCTTAAGTAGCCCTAGGTCAGGTGACCTCTAGCCAAGGCGGCAAAAGAAAAACCACACCTCCCTTCTAGAAGGTTCCAGCACATTCCAGGAGCTTCCCCACTCTACCTATGGGACAAAAAGGCGGGCTGGAGTCGCAACATTGTTGTGGGGTTCCAGCCAGCTCCTGGCAGCTAGGGTGCTACTAGAACAGAGCACTCTGCAGTAGCAGGGGCCTGTGGCAGCCATCTTGGGTGAAGGGAGCACCTGCACCTTAACACTGTAAAAACGAAAAAAATCAGGGAAAAAGGGCCAAGTCCAACATAACCCCCTTCCAGCCAAAAGCCAGGGTAGACCGATCAATGCCTTGATGGTCTTCCCTGCTTGGGGCGAGAAAAGGTGGACGCAGGCCCGTAACTGCAGATTCTCTTCCACGCTGGAACCCGATGGTTCCCTCTCAATCCTTCCTGGACCAACGAAACCACCTCACTGGGGCTCCCTAGCTAGTTGTGGCCAGGACCGGCCCCTGGGCCATCCAGATGTCTCTGGCCCTCGTGGTCTTGCAGAGTGGGGGGCAGTAGCCCCAGGCCTGTAGTGCCCGTTGACCACTCTCCTACTCTTCCTTGCAGTCCTAAACTGCCTCTGGTCCTTCCACCTGGGGTCCGCACCCTCAGGCTGACCAGCCTTCAGGGGCGAGGCTCTCCTCCCCCTAACTGTCCTTCTGGGGTTCCTCACCCTACCCTGCGAGGCCCCCTCAGACCACCACTGTCTCCTCAGTACAGGGCCTTGACCCTTCAACTGCTTTCTCAACCTAGGGTCTAAACCCTTAGGCTGAGCCGGTGCCCGAGGCGAGACCTTCCTCCCTCTGGACCCCCTCCCAGAGTTCCGCACCCTCCCACCTGGAAAGGTACCCCTGGAAGTCACTTCTGGGGGGCCACTGTTAACAGGTGCCCCACCCGCCAGGTCAGGCAACCCCTGAACCTGGCACCCCAGCCCAGGATCTAAACCCTGAAACTGGGCCAACCCCAGAACCTCAGGCTCGCTGGTTACAGTCGCCCTGGGTCCTCCTGACACTAGGGGTCCCTTTCCTCGGGCGGCACATCGGGACAGCCTAGGCTCCCAACCTGGGGCTCCCTTGCGGAACTCTCCAGGCCCTGAGACTGCGGTTGGGGCACCTCGGGACACCTCCCTGTCTCACTCCTTCCTATGGATAGGTCGTTAGGCCCTACAACCCTCTCTCCCTGGGACCTAGCTGGGCTATCTGCCACCTCCCCCACCTCGCTGGGTTGGAAGAGCCCTGCACCACCCCCTTCAGGGTCACCCACCAATGCCTCCTCAGACACCCTGGTGATGTCATCCTGGGGTAAATAAAATTCTAGCTCCTGTGGAGCTTTCGGTATGCTGCCACCAGTGTCCTCACTGGACACATCCATCTGGAGGCCACGCAGCTCCAATTCCTTCATTCGAAGCTCGTGCGCCATCCTCATTTCCTCCATTGCCCATTTCTTGTTCTCTCTTTCCCTTTCTCTTTCATGTTCTAATTTCGCCATTTCCTTTTCATGTTCCAATTTTGCTAATCCCTTTTCTTGTTCCAATCTGGCCAGCTCCCACTTTAACTGCCTCTCCTCCCTCCTGTCCTCATACTCCTTCGGAGACGCGCTCCTACTAGACCCTGTCCTACTACTGGCCCCAGAACGTCTCCCTGGGGTCACATTTTCAGACACATCTACATTTATTATGTCGATCACTTCTTGGGCGCTCTCCTCCTGAGGTGCATCTGGCGCCTCCTGTCCCTCATCCCCTCTCCCTTCTGGGTGGGCCTCTACCCATGCCCTAATGGCGGTGCGGAGTTCCGGTCCTTTGGCCTTCTGCATCCCAGGCACCCCCATCCCCTGCCCGAACTCCCTTAGTTGCTTCACAGTGTACCCCTCGAGGTCAGCTAACCGGAATTCCATTCTGGCAGGTGGGGACCTAGACACTAAGGAGAAAATTCCTAGGGTATAGGCAACAGTTATCAGCTTACCAGGCTTCTTGCACTCTCAACCTGGACAGTGGAAATGACAATGCAGCAATCAAGGTTTTTAGAGCTTTGGAACAAATAGGATAGGCGTTTAATTGTGGCGCCCTCCGCCTCACGGAAGGGTGCTGTATGGTCACAGGTCCTAAGGATCCCACCGCTCGCCAACAATGTAGGACCTGGGGTCACCAGGCCCTATGGGGCGGTAACGTGACACGAGCGGTTGGGCCACCAAAGGTCTGTGTGTTAAGCAACCATGCACCACGCACCTCTCATGGACGGGAGACACACACAATAAGTGACGCCACACAGGTTAAATTATGCAAATACTTCAAGTTTATCCAAGTAAAGCCAGATAGATGCAGTTCATGAGATATCAGTGCAATGCGTGCGATGTAATACAATCCATCAAGGTATACAGGCCAGACATGAGATGTAACGGCAGTTCAGAATCTATACATTCACTTCATGAATATGGTGAGGCACGCTTCACTTATACCAGCGCGGGACTCCCTAGGAGGGATAACTACCTGTAGGGCCCTGGGGGTGATTATCGCGCTGTGCGCGTTAAGCAAGGTTGTTGTATCTATCTCTGAACGGGGCATCTAGCACCGGGCAATACTCGTGAGGGATGACACTGGATACTTCAACACGGAGCCTGTAGAACAAAGCGCTCCTCGTAATCAATGGCACTTAATACTTTGAAGCAGAGCAGGTAAAATAAAGCGCTACTCGTAATCAATGACATGTAATACTTTCAAGCAGAGCAGGTAAAATAAAGCGCTACTCGTAATCAATGACATGTAATACTTTCAAGCAGAGCAGGCAAAATAAAGCGCTACTCGTAATCAATGACATGTAATACTTTCAAGCAGAGCATGTAAAATAAAGCGCTACTCGTAATCAATGACATGTAATACTTTCAAGCAGAGCATGTAAAATAAAGCGCTACTCGTAATCACTGACTCTTGGTACTTTGAAGCGGAGCATATAAATCCAAGCGCTCCTCGTAATCACTGATAGTCAGTACTTTAGGACGGAGCTTCCAGCGGGGAGCGCAACGGGACTTGAGGAGCGAGTCTCCAGGCTCCGGTGCAGTTCGTAGGGCACCGCGCTTCAGTACCGCTCGAGGGGGGCACACGGAAAGGATCCCTCGGCGGGGTCTCTCCGTCGCGAAGGCAGGGGGGGACTCCCACGGAGGGGGAACCCGGGCTAAGAGTGCGGTGCGGCTCCCAACCAGCAGGGGGCGCACCGGGGACGATCCCAGCCTCCGGGCTTACCACGATCTCGGCGTCAGCAGGCGTCCGCTACCCACGATGATGGGGGAACTCGGCCCCGGCCTCGCACACCTCCTCACGCAGCTGCGACGGCAGCGACGGGGCCCCGGGCTTCTCCGCAGGCCTCGTCACACTGCAGGGCACTTCTCCTGGCCTCCAGGCCGCGGCGGTGAGCGCGCTGGCTTCGTCGTCACAGGGGGGTCTCAAATTAAGGATGGGGGTTCTGTGCTCAGCGGAGCACGCTGCCGGGGGTCCCAGACCAGGGCAGGGAGCGCAGGGGTCACAGCGCTAATACCTGGTCGATCCCCGGTGGTTCTCCAGTCGGATTTGCATTCAGGGTTCAGGGGTCAGTCTGGACACGCAGTCTCAGTGCTTGGTGAATAGGTTTTAGAGTTCAGTCTGGACACGCAATCTCAGCATTCAGTCTTGGTTCTCAGCTGTTAGATGAAGTCTGGTTGGCGCAGATGTATCTGGTGCCCTTAAGGGTTTCTGTTACAGGGGGTTAGGAATGGAGAGTGCAACTAGATCCTTCCTAGTCAGGCTGGGCAGAGATTCTCTGGGTCCTCCTACTGCTGGGCAAGATCAGTGGGTTTCACAGGGTCCCTCACTCACTTAAGAGGCAGCACCTAAATCCTGTCACTCTCAGAGGCATAAGTCCCTGGCTAGGCCCTACCGCCTACACTCCTGGTGGATTCTTCCAGCTCTGCTTCACCCCAATGGCCAACTCACTACAAAAGTTTCCCTCCCTCTCTTAAGTAGCCCTAGGTCAGGTGACCTCTAGCCAAGGCGGCAAAAGAAAAACCACACCTCCCTTCTAGAAGGTTCCAGCACATTCCAGGAGCTTCCCCACTCTACCTATGGGACAAAAAGGCGGGCTGGAGTCGCAACATTGTTGTGGGGTTCCAGCCAGCTCCTGGCAGCTAGGGTGCTACTAGAACAGGCCACTCTGCAGTAGCAGGGGCCTGTGGCAGCCATCTTGGGTGAAGGGAGCACCTGCACCTTAACACTGTAAAAACGAAAAAATTCAGGGAAAAAGGGCCAAGTCCAACATAACCCCCTTCCAGCCAAAAGCCAGGGTAGACCGATCAATGCCTTGATGGTCTTCCCTGCTTGGGGCGAGAAAAGGTGGACGCAGGCCCGCAACTGCAGATTCTCTTCCACGCTGGAACCCGATGGTTCCCTCTCAATCCTTCCTGGACCAACGAAACCACCCACTGGGGCTCCCTAGCTAGTTGTGGCCAGGACCGGCCCCTGGGCCATCCAGATGTCTCTGGCCCTCGTGGTCTCGCAGAGTGGGGGGCAGTAGCCCCAGGCCTGTAGTGCCCGTTGACCACTCTCCTACTCTTCCTTGCAGTCCTAAACTGCCTCTGGTCCTTCCATCTGGGGTCCGCACCCTCAGGCTGACCAGCCTTCAGGGGCGAGGCTCTCCTCCCCCTAACTGTCCTTCTGGGGTTCCTCACCCTACCCTGCGAGGCCCCCTCAGACCACCACTGTCTCCTCAGTACAGGGCCTTGACCCTTCAACTGCTTTCTCAACCTAGGGTCTAAACCCTTAGGCTGAGCCGGTGCCCGAGGCGAGACCTTCCTCCCTCTGGACCCCCTCCCAGAGTTCCGCACCCTCCCACCTGGAAAGGTACCCCTGGAAGTCACTTTTGGGGGGCCACTGTTAACAGGTGCCCCACCCGCCATGTCAGGCAACCCCTGAACCTGGCACCCCAGCCCAGGATCTAAACCCTGAAACTGGGCCAACCCCAGAACCTCAGGCTCGCTGGTTACAGTCGCCCTGGGTCCTCCTGACACTAGGGGTTCCCATTCCTCGGGCGGCACATCGGGACAGCCTAGGCTCCCAACCTGGGGCTCCCTTGCGGAACTCTCCAGGCCCTGAGACTGCGGTTGGGGCACCTCGGGACACCTCCCTGTCTCACTCCTTCCTATGGATAGGTCGTTAGGCCCTACAACCCTCTCTCCCTGGGACCTAGCTGGGCTATCTGCCACCTCCCCCACCTCGCTGGGTTGGAAGAGCCCTGCACCACCCCCTTCAGGGTCACCCACCAATGCCTCCTCAGACACCCTGGTGATGTCATCCTGGGGTAAATAAAATTCTAGCTCCTGTGGAGCTTTCGGTATGCTGCCACCAGTGTCCTCACTGGACACATCCATCTGGAGGCCACGCAGCTCCAATTCCTTCATTCGAAGCTCGTGCGCCATCCTCATTTCCTCCATTGCCCATTTCTTGTTCTCTCTTTCCCTTTCTCTTTCATGTTCTAATTTCGCCATTTCCTTTTCATGTTCCAATTTTGCTAATCCCTTTTCTTGTTCCAATCTGGCCAGCTCCCACTTTAACTGCCTCTCCTCCCTCCTGTCCTCATACTCCTTCGGAGACGCGCTCCTACTAGACCCTGTCCTACTACTGGCCCCAGAACGTCTCCCTGGGGTCACATTTTCAGACACATCTACATTTATTATGTCGATCACTTCTTGGGCGCTCTCCTCCTGAGGTGCATCTGGCGCCTCCTGTCCCTCATCCCCTCTCCCTTCTGGGTGGGCCTCTACCCATGCCCTAATGGCGGTGCGGAGTTCCGGTCCTTTGGCCTTCTGCATCCCAGGCACCCCCGTCCCCTGCCCGAACTCCCTTAGTTGCTTCACAGTGTACCCCTCGAGGTCAGCTAACCGGAATTCCATTCTGGCAGGTGGGGACCTAGACACTAAGGAGAAAAATTCCTAGGGTATAGGCAACAGTTATCAGCTTACCAGGCTTCTTGCACTCTCAACCTGGACAGTGGAAATGACAATGCAGCAATCAAGGTTTTTAGAGCTTTGGAACAAATAGGATAGGCGTTTAATTGTGGCGCCCTCCGCCTCACGGAAGGGTGCTGTATGGTCACAGGTCCTAAGGATCCCACCGCTCGCCAACAATGTAGGACCTGGGGTCACCAGGCCCTATGGGGCGGTAACGTGACACGAGCGGTCGGGCCACCAAAGGTCTGTGTGTTAAGCAACCATACACCACGCACCTCTCATGGACGGGAGACACACACGATAAGTGACGCCACACAGGTTAAATTATGCAAATACTTCAAGTTTATCCAAGTAAAGCCAAATAGATGCAGTTCATGAGATATCAGTGCAATGCGTGCGATGTAATACAATCCATCAAGGTACACAGGCCAGACATGAGATGTAACGGCAGTTCAGAATCTATACATTCACTTCATGAATATGGAGAGGCACGCTTCACTTATACCAGCGCGGGACTCCCTAGGAGGGTTAACAACCTGTAGGGCCCTGGGGGTGATTATCGCGCTGTGCGCGTTAAGCAAGGTCTATCTCTGAACGGGGCATCTAGCACCGGGCAATACTCGTGAGGGGTGACACTGGATACTTCAACACGGAGCCTGTAGAACAAAGCGCTCCTCGTAATCAATGGCACTTAATACTTTGAAGCAGAGCACCTAAAACAAAGCGCTACTCGTAATCAATGACATGTAATACTTTGAAGCAGAGCAGGTAAAATAAAGCGCTACTCGTAATCAATGACATGTAATACTTTCAAGCAGAGCAGGTAAAATAACGCGCTACTCGTAATCAATGACATGTAATACTTTCAAGCAGAGCAGGTAAAATAAAGCGCTACTCGTAATCACTGATTCTTGGTACTTTGAAGCGGAGCATATAAATCCAAGCGCTCCTCGTAATCACTGATAGTCAGTACTTTAGGACGGAGCTTCCAGCGGGGAGCGCAACGGGACTTGAGGAGCGAGTCTCCAGGCTCCGGTGCAGTTCGTAGGGCACCGCGCTTCAGTACCGCTCGAGGGGGCACACGGAAAGGATCCCTCGGCGGGGTCTCTCCGTCGCGAAGGCAGGGGAGGACTCCCACGGAGTGGGAACCTGGGCTAAGAGTGCGGTGCGGCTCCCAACCAGCAGGGGGCGCACCGGGGACAATCCCAGCCTCCGGGCTTACCTCGATCTCGGCGTCAGCAGGCGTCCGCTCCCACGATGATGGGGGAACTCGGCCCCGGCCTCGCACACCTCCTCACGCAGCGGCGACGGCAGCGACGGGGCCCCGGGCTTCTCCGCAGGCCTCGTGACACGGCAGGGCACTTCTCCTGGCCTCCAGGCCGCGGCGGTGAGCACGCTGGCTTCGTCGTCACAGGGGAGGGCTCAAATTAAGGATGGGGGTTCTGTGCTCAGCGGAGCACGCTGCCGGGGGTCCCAGACCAGGGCAGGGAGCGCAGGGGTCACAGCGCTAATACCTGGTCGATCCCCGGTGGTTCTCCAGTCGGCTTTGCATCAGGGTTCAGGGGTCAGTCTGGACACGCAGTCTCAGTGCTTGGTGAATAGTTTTTAGAGTTCAGTCTGGACACGCAGTCTTAGCATTCAGTTTTGGTTCTCAGCTGTTAGATGAAGTTTGGTTGGCGCAGATGTATCTGGCGCCCTTAAGGGGTTCTGTTACAGGGGGTTAGGAATGGAGAGGGCGACTAGATCCTTCCTAGTCAGGCTGGGCAGAGATTCTCTGGGTCCTCCTACTGCTGGGCAAGATCAGTGGGTTTCACAGGGTCCCTCACTCACTTAAGAGGCAGCACCTAAATCATGTCACTCTCAGAGGCATAAGTCCCTGGCTAGGCCCTACCGCCTACACTCCTGGTGGATTCTTCCAGCTCTGCTTCACCCCAATGGCCAATTCACAACAAAAGTTTCCCTCCCTCTCTTAAGTAGCCCTAGGTCAGGTGACCTCTAGCCAAGGTGGCAAAAGAAAAACCACGCCTCCCTTCTAGAAGGTTCCAGCACATTCCAGGAGCTTCCCCACTCTACCTATGGGACAAAAAGGCGGGCTGGAGTCGCAACATTGTTGTGGGGTTCCAGCCAGCTCCTGGTAGCTAGGGTGCTACTAGAACAGGCCACTCTGCAGTAGCAGGGGCCTGTGGCAGCCATCTTGGGTGAAGGGAGCACCTGCACCTTAACACTGTAAAAACGAAAAAAATTCAGGGAAAAAGGGCCAAGTCCAACAGACACCCATGTAGCTACTCACAAACCCATGCAGCCACTTATACACAAAGTGAGAGACTGATACAGATATTTACATATTTAAACATTACTCACTAAGCCATGTATTCACTATGATACACTTAATCAGTCAGTTACACAATCAATTTTTCAAAAACAAATCATCCATTTAGACACTTATATACCCATTTATTCTTCCATCGACCTTGAGATATACATATATAAAACATATTTAATTTTCAGAAAAACAGACATTCACTGGATGATGTCATCAGTGATGTCATCAGTGATGTCATTTGAGATGTCATCAGTGATGTCATGAGTGATGTCACTGACCATGTCATGAGTGATGTAATATGTGACGTCATCAGCAGTGCATTGCGGGCGCGCGAGTTATAGTTAGCTGAACTAACTATAACGGGGGAATTTCAATGGTTTTGTACAAGTGAAAAGTCCAGCTAACTATAACACCCCTGAAACCTATGGTTTTTTCAGTGAATATATATATATATATATATATATATATAATCACCTAGCCTGAGTAGTGTAGTTCCAATAGTACCCTGTCATGCAGGACCTAGACTGTTTACAGATAACATATACCGTGGGTCTGGTGGCAGACTGACTCCGTACACCCCCGCTGCATATGTTAGCCTATAGGTGAAAGGTTTAGTCCACAAAAGGCTGCAGTCCTTATAAGGCGTGATGTACATATAAGGCATTCTGTCCTTATTTGGAGTTATGTCCTTATAAGGCTCGTTCGTATGAAACAATGGGAGCTGATGTAGGGAAAGTGTACGATGTTCCTTGGACCTAGATTAGGTTACCGATATGAAATATAACATCTGTTCTTACTGGAGCTGAAAAGAGCTAATTAATACGAATGAGGTGGTTTTGTGTGTTCCATGTAGAGGTAACACAAAGTCCCTATATCATTCCATCTCCCATTTACCATCCCATTCTCCTTTCCCTTTCGTGTGATCAGTTAAATGGTCCTGTACCTGTCCATCCTCTTCTTTGCTGAAGAAGTTGACTGAGAGAACATTGTGAATGTGTGAATGTGTGACGGCGACTGTCAAATGCTATGCTGTGCATGGACAGTCATGTGACAGCCGTGCTCTTGCACTGGAGAATTATAGCTGACGTCCACCTTTATGCCCTGATTTTGACAGACTTATCCCAAGTTCCCTGCAGTTTTCCATGGACACGTTCCACAAGCTTTAACCTGACCAAATGTACCCATGACAAACCCTGAGAGTGCACTAGTGTTACTTTGTTTGCAATACCCGTTAGATCAGAAATGTAGTTTTTGTGCAAAATCAAATGTACAACAAGACTTGCAATGAAGGTGTCTGTGGTGTCACAATGAAGCCACTATGTGATGTTCAGGCCTTGCTAAGATGAAATTTGCACTCTAATTTAGAATGAGTTCTACTTTGTAAATGACATTCTATGTTTGGAATGAGAGTTCTAATTAGGAAATAAAAGAATTCCATTAGAATGCAGATTGGAACCAACCTTCTAATTTGGATAGTCAGAACTATGGAATGCAAATTCTACCCTTGGAATGCCTCTCGCGCAAAACAAAATGTTTTTTCAGGTTCAAGCAGCAGCTGTGTATGATGTCTAAGGTTCATTTTGTGAGTAGTAATGAGCAGGTTCTAAGGCTACAGTTTTGTTGGGCACCTTGTCTCCCCTGGGTACCCAGACCTACCTTCTATTGACTGAATGGGTGCACTGCTCTTGAAGCTGTGTCGAGTCACACAAGGAGTCTATGGCAAGCCAGGCCAGCACAGAGGCATTCACACAGATGAAGACTCAGAGCCCAGCCATAAGGCCACTGTCAGGCTCTGCTAGTCAGTGCAGAAGAAAGATACAGGGCGGCTTCTAATTCTTAGATCCCACCCTGCCATTTGAATACCTGAATCACACCTGTGAAATGGGCAGAGCAGATAGGAGGAAACAGAATGAAAAGCTGTGCATTCCTGTGCAGTGCACTAGGCCCGTCTCACCACCACCTTTACAGATTCTGTTACGATGGGTTTGAAGGACATTCTTTTTGGCAGCGACATTGAAAGATGACTATTGTTAATTATTGAACACTGTGGCTACAATATCTGTAGAATAATCAAGACAAAGAGAAATTCTGAAACAAATCCTCTGACAGCTTCTGTCTGTCTAGGCAGGTTCAAAATAAAAGTCTGTACGCAAATAAGAGAACACAGGAAACCTTAATAATGAGTTAATTGTAACTGACTTCCTTCCCTCAATCTTTTGGCTCTGTGATGTCATGTTACAGACGGGCTTACACCTATCAACATAATGTAACACTGGTCTCTCCATGAAGCCTTGAGTGTTATACGCATTTCCATCAATCCCTTGTGACATCAGGTACTACATCACATCCCTGGTCCTGGCAGGCTTGTGACATCATGTACCTCATCACACCCCAGGCAGATATTATGACATCATTCACCACTTACATATATATAGAGCCATAGTCAGGGATGCCTGCAGTGTGAGTGCAGTGTGTAGGCTAGCGTATGAATGGTGTGAAAGCGGTGTGAATGAGGGACTTTGGGGCACCTAGACTGACATCAGACAGACAGGATGGCCACAACAGCTCTACTTCGAGGCCTCTGATGGGTGCTTGCCTGGTTCCTTCAGGGGGAGAAATCAGGAAGCACCTTGTGCCTGCCCTGTGATTGCTTGGTTCCTTCAGAGAGGAGAAACCAATCAACACCTTGCAGACTGCAGCAGCCAATGAGAAGGCAGTCGTTTGCACTGTGACGTGGGGGTGCCCGGACCAGTTGGTGTGGTATGGCCAAACAAGAAGTTGTTTTCCGGGGTTCTCCAGTAGGCAAATTGAATTTTGCCCTGAGCTCGACGAACCCTAGCACCGCCCCTATCTGGAGCTGGACACCGGATGTCTATATATCTGTTGGGAAGAAAGGTAGCCCCCTGAATGATGGTGTGAATGGTGTGAATGTCCAGTAGCAAAGGTCAAAACCTTGGCGTGGTGCTACTGCTCACAAGTTTACCCATGAACTTGTGCTAATTTGGCCTATTTTGGATGAAAGTGGATCGTGCATAGGCTTTGATTTCTTTGTCTTTCTGTTCTGTGTTTTTCTCCTAACTGCTTTCTTGTCCTTTATCTCATGTTGCCTTTCTCACTTTTGCTTTCGAAATCTCACTTCACTCTCTTCACACATTCTTGTATTCCTTCATTGTTCAATTCATCTATGGGTTTTGTCTTCTCATTTGTTTTGTCCTATATTTTATTCTTTCATCCTGTATAGGCTTCCAACTTTCCTCATTGCTTTTTTTCTATTTTGTATCTTGGACTTTCTCTCGTCCAGAATATTTTCTTTTCTCATTCTTACTGTATCCTTTCTCTTATTCCAACTTCCATACATTCTTTATTTCCTCGTTCTTCTTTATGTTGTCCTTATTTTATCCTTTCTAACATTTTACTTGTTTTCATATTGTTCCTTTCACCACTCTTTTACTTCACTACTTTCTGGCATCAATACTTCATGTCTTCATTTTTTCTCAACGTTCTCACTTTATTCCCTGCTCTTTTGTTTCTCATCTCACTCTGACATTCTTTTTATTTCTTGGTTGATTATTTTCAGTGCAGTTCCCAATTTGATTTATTCATTTTAGGTGTTTCTTTTTACAAATGGGACAAAGATATCTTAATTTGTTAGGGGATGACTTTTGAATCAACAATAGAATGGGGCACCTAGAAGATGTGATAGCAATTTTAGATTCTGCCACTACGTTGTAAGCAGTGAACCCTATCCTGGCACCATTGAGCTGTATATTATATCTGTTCTGCATCTTACCAGAGGAGCTGTTTGAGTTACATAAATCAAGAAGAGGAAACCGGACAAAAGGACCTACTTAAGACCTTGTGTTCAACAGAAGTAGAAAGACACTAAAAGGTGCAAAGACCAAAAATACATTTTTGAAAGGCCTGCATCTGTCCTTAGAGAGGACAATATCTGAGAGGAGTGTCTCGGCACTGCAAGAACTGTGAGCTATAAAGAGGACTGGACAATAATCCTTTGAGGTATTCTGAGTCTGCAGTGAAGGTGGCCACTTACACGTTTTTTATTGTATAGCCTGCTTTGATTTTGTGTGTTGTGTGATGTGTACAAAATAAGGTGTTGGAACATCTGTAAAGCAAGTCGGGAGTAGGCCCTGATACAGTAAAAAGGAAAAAAGCACTGGTAAAGCCAATCGGTCTGACACAGGCTGGCAGTCTTTTGATTTTGCCAATTCTTATTTTGTTTTCTTATTTTTGTTTTATAGTAGGGAGTGTTCTTTTTCTTACTCTCACCACCTTTCTTACTTCTGTTTTCTTGTCTTCCACCACGTTTCAAACTTGGGTTGTTTGTGTTTGCCTTCAGAGATGACATGGTCTGGCAGTTCAACTGGATGGTTCCCATGAGGAGCAGGGTCAAGACTGATTTGCCAAAGGCAAGGTCTAAACCGAGGTGGCATGGTGAGCAAAAGAACCATTAATGGGGATGCAACCCGCGTGAGTGCCAGTGGTTAGATTACTTGCAAGCACTCCTCCCATCACCTTTTGAGAGAACTTTACATGGACCAATTGTACGAAGCCTATATTTTCAGTCCTAGAAACCCGCATAGCCATAAGTTGAGAACGTTGCTTCAGTATATTCATAATGATTTTGATATTTGGAGGGGAACTGAGGAAATCGTTTTGGCATCTGTTTTATCGCTCAACAACTGCAATCCTGACTTACAGATGGCACTTGAATGCAGAAATAAAAAGACAATTGTATGAGAAAACGTATCTTAAGATCAGGACCAGAAACAGAGTTTCAATACTGTCTTATGCAAACCTGCTAAGTAAAAGCCGTACGACAATATTGGAACATCTTAGAACCTACATTTGCTATTACTCAAGTTTACTTTTTCCTACTTTCCATTCTTGATGGCTGATCCTCACTTTTCCTTTCCCTTCGTATATGTAATATCTATCCTTGCACTCCATTTTTTTTCCATACTTTTAGTTTTTTTATAATTTGTTTTTCTCCCTAAATTTCTCCTTGCCAATCTTTCAGGGTAGCTTGCTTTCCTCTTTCTGCAATAGATTTCTTGTTTTTACTATCAAATGTGTCCACAGCCATCCTCCTAAGCATATGGTCTCTCCAAATGCCCTCTATACTCCATCTTGTCTTCTTTGCTCTGCTGCATAAGTTCTCCTAGATGAGATAAATGAATAATCGTCTATTTTCTGTGAGCCCTAGTCATAGCCTTGTATTATAAAAGCAAATCATGAATTAAACTAAAATAAAATGATTTTAATCAAGGGAATATATATATATATATATATTGGGGACATGTAGTTGGCCCATAATAGGGATCGCACCTGCATATATGTATTGTTATGGCAACAATTGAAATATAATTGGCTTGTTGAAATTTCTTCTACAGTAAGGTGCTTATCGTATTCCGATATTGATCCTGGGTTGTCGATATAATCGAGATTTCCCTTTTGGACCTACGGTGGTTATTAATCTTCCCATTGTCGACTCTAACCCAGCGAATACCACTTTGTATATATATTTGAATCACTTGTTTGGGATGGGGGACGCGCATACACAGGAACTGCCTACTCCGTTGTATGTCATACCACCGACATATTCATAACTACAACATTTGAGATTGTCGCCCTTACAGTAAGGAACATTATCTTTTATAGCTCTTAGTTTAGATGCAGAATTACAATGGGGTACATTACCCCGTCGTGGCACTGGAATTGTTCTGTGTAGAATGTGACATGTGTTGATTGCGTCTATGATATACAATTTATTAGCTTCATAAAACTATTCAAGTATTAGAATTCATTCCATGCTCATATTGTGAAATAATATTTCCTTCCAGCTGTGATATGCAGAAATCTGTTTACGTACATTAATGTTGCCAAACCTGTTCCATTTTACACAGCATGACTCACTTTTGGATTTCTGTTCCGATTATGATTGCTTTAATTATAAGTTATTCATTTAAATTCATTTGTATTCACAATTGAGCTCTAAATTTGGAATGGATCCAGTGCGTCGATTGGCTTAGTAGTATTTCTTCCATGTTAATCACAGGCTTACAGAACAATTGCATTGGCGATTCAAATGTGATTTTATTGCACTCATTTTCTGCATCTTCACAAATTTCCAATTACTTTATTTATAATTATTGAGGACATTAGACAATCGTTTTTGCAATTGCAGTCTATTGTTTTGTATTTGTTCCAAAACGATAGTATCTTGTTCATGTTCATGAATCAAGAGGTGTATTTCTATAGGAGATAGAGCGCAATTCCTCAACTTGATAAAGGCATTGCCGAAACGCGTTGTTGTTTGTGTACACAAATAAAATCTGTGTACTGTCCTCTCACCTAGCCTGAGTAGTGTAGTTCCAATAGTACCCTGTCATGCAGGACCTAGACTGTTTACGGATAACATATACCGTGGGTCTGGTGGCTGATTGACTCCGTACACCCCCGCTGCATATGTTAGCCTGTAGGTGAAAGGTTTAGTCCACAAAAGGCTGCAGTCCTTATAAGGCGTGATGTACTTTTAAGGCATTCTGTCCTTATTTGGAGGTATGTCCTTATAAGGCTCGTTCATATGAAACAACGGGAGCTGATGTAGGGAAAGTGTACGATGTTCCTTGGACCTATATTAGGTTACCGATATGAAATATAACATCTGTTCTTACTGGAACTGAAAAGAACTAATTAATACGAATGAGGTGGTTTTGTGTGTTCCATGTGGAGGTAACATGAAGTCCCTATATCATTCCATCTCCCATTTACCATCCCATTCTCCTTTCCCTTTCACCTTACACCTATCAACATAATGTAACACTGGTCTCTCCATGCAGCATTGAGTGTCATACGCGTTTCCATCAATCCCTTGTGACATCAGGTACTACATCACATCCCTGGTCCTGGCCCAGCCATAAGTCCACTGTCAGGCTCTGCTAGTCAGTGCAGAAGAATGATACAGGGTGTCTTCTAATTCTTAGATCCCACCCTGCCATTTGAATACCTGAATCACACTTGTGAAATGGGCAGAGCAGATAGGAGGAAACAGAATGAAAAGCTGTGCATTCCTGTGCAGTGCACTAGGCCCGTCTCACCAGCGCCTTTACAGATTCTGTTACGATGGCTTTGAAGGACATTCTTTTTGGCAGCGACATTGAAAGATGACTATTGTTAATTATTGACCACTGTGGCTACAATATCTGTAGAATAATCAAGACAAAGAGAAATTCTGAAACAAATCCTCTGACAGCTTCTGTCTGTCTAGGCAGGTTCAAAATAAAAGTCTGTACGCAAATAAGAGAACACAGGAAACCTTAATAATTAGTTAATTGTAACTGACTTCCTTCCCTCAATCTTTTGGTTCTGTGATGTCATGTTGCAGACGGGCTTACACCTATCAACATAATGTAACACTGGTCTCTCCATGAAGCCTTGAGTGTTATATGCATTTCCATCAATCCCTTGTGACATCAGGTACTACATCACATCCCTGGTCCTGGCAGGCTTGTGACATCATGTACCTCATCACACCCCTGGCAGATATTATGACATCATTCACCACTTAGATATATATAGAGCCATAGTCAGGGATGCCTGCAGTGTGAGTGCAGTGTGTAGGCTAGCGTATGAATGGTGTGAAAGCGGTGTGAATGAGGGACTTTGGGGCACCTAGACTGACATCAGACAGACAGGATGGCCACAACAGCTCTACTTCGAGGCCTCTGGTGGGTGCTTGCCTGGTTCCTTCAGGGGGAGAAATCAGGAAACACCTTGTGCCTGCCCTGTGATTGCTTGGTTCCTTCAGAGAGGAGAAACCAATCAACACCTTGCAGACTGCAGCAGCCAATGAGAAGGCAGTCGTTTGCACTGTGACGTGGGGGTGCCCGGACCAGTCGGTGTGGTATGGCCAAATAAGAAGTTGTTTTCCGGGGTTCTCCAGTAGGCAAATTGAATTTTGCCCTGAGCTCGACGAACCCTAGCACCGCCCTATCTGGAGCTGGACACCGGATGTCTATATATCTGTTGGGAAGAAAGGTAGCCCCCTGAATGATGGTGTGAATGGTGTGAATGTCCAGTAGCAAAGGTCAAAACCTTGGCGTGGTGCTACTGCTCACAAGTTTACCCATGAACTTGTGCTAATTTGACCTATTTTGGATGAAAGTGGATCAAGCATTGGCTTTGATTTCTTTGTCTTTCTGTTCTGTGTTTTTCTCCTAACTGCTTTCTTGTCCTTTATCTCATGTTGCCTTTCTCACTTTTGCTTTCGAATCTCACTTCACTCTCTTCAACTTTCCTCATTGCTTTTTTTCTATTTTGTATCTTGGACTTTCTTTTGTCCAGAATATTTACTTTTCTCATTCTTACTGTATCCTTTCTCTTATTCCAACTTCCATACATTCTTTATTTCCTCGTTCTTCTTCATGTTGTCCTTATTTTATCCTTTCTAACATTTTACTTGTTTTCATATTGTTCCTTTCACCACTCTTTTACTTCACTACTTTCTGGCATCAATACTTCATGTCTTCATTTTTTCTCAACGTTCTCACTTTATTCCCTGCTGTTTTGTTTCTCATCTCACTCTGACATTCTTTTTATTTCTTGGTTGATTATTTTCAGTGCAGTTCCCAATTTGATTTATTTATTTTAGGTGTTTCTTTTTACAAATGGAACAAAAATATCTTAATTTGTTAGGGGATGACTTTTGAATGAACAATAGAATGGGGCACCTAGAAGATGTGATAGCAATTTTAGATGCTGCCACTACGTTGTAAGCAGTGAACCCTGTCCTGGCACCATTGAGCTGTATATTATATCTGTTCTGCATCTTACCAGAGTAGCTGTTTGAGTTACATGAATCAAGAAGAGGAAACCGGACAAAAGGACCTACTTAAGACCTTGTGTTCAACAGAAGTAGAAAGACACTGAAAGGTGCAAAGACCAAAAATACATTTTTGAAAGCCCTGCATCTGTCCTTAGAGAGGACAATATCTGAGAGGAGCGTCTCGGCACTGCAAGAACTGTGAGGTATAAAGAGGACTGGACAATAAACCTTTGAGGTATTTTGAGTCTGCAGTGAAGGTGGCCACTTACACGTTTTTTATTGTATAGCCTGCTTTGATTTTGTGTGTTATGTGATGTGTACAAAATAAGGTGTTGGAACATCTGTAAAGCAAGTCGGGATTAGGCCCTGATACAGTAAAAAGGAAAAAAGCACTGGTAAAGCCAATCAGTCTGACACAGGCTGGCAGTCTTTTGATTTTGCCAGTTCTTATTTTGTTTTCTTATTTTTGTTTTATAGTAGGGAGTGTTCTTTTTCTTACTCTCACCACCTTTCTTCTGTATTATTGTCTTCCACCATGTTACATACGTTGTTTGTGTTTGCCTTCAGAGATGACATGGTCTGGCATTTCAACTGGATGGTTCCCATGAGGAGCAGGGTCAAGACTGATTTGCCAAAGGCAAGGTCTAAACCGAGGTGGCATGGTGAGCAAAAGAACCTGTTTCAGCCTAAATTCAAGATTGCCAGAACCATCCTCAGTGGTTCACCTCAGCTGCCAGCCCATGGAAGTAGGGTCAGCCTTGTGGAGGTGAATGGCTCCTGCATAGCGAATTTCCAGTCTGTCCATGAAATACAGTGCCTGGGGCAGGGGAAGGGTTTGTCCTCGAGCTGGGGACTGTTAGATTGACCAGTGTCATGAATGAATCCTATGAGGCTCACTGCATTGCCAGTTCAATTCACTAATCATGTGTGGGCGGAGGTGTCACCTCCTGCTCACACAGGTCCATTGTCTCTGACCTCTGGGAGCAACACAAACTTCCCAGCATGAGGTCAGGCTTATGTGTGGGCATCAAGTCTTTGAAAAGTCAGCCAAGACATGGGAACACTGGTTAAATTAGGTGGGCACTTTCTGAAGTGTCACCTAAGTAGACACTGGTTACACCTCAACACCACCAGTGTGTCAAGGATTAAAAAGCACACACTTGAAAGAAATCAGCTGTGCCATCATGGAGCTGGACATAGAGGTAATGTCCCAATGCCAGCCCATATTATCCGACGGGACACCAATCCTTTGTGGTGGAATTACGTTTAGAACACTACCACATGGCACTATTTTAATACTGATAAATATGATGTTGAGATACACCAAGATATATGTATATTACATTTCAGCTTTGTAGACACACTATCATGAAACCTTAAACGAGGGATAAAGTTCACTGCGCAAATCTAATTGTTATTGTCCGGTAAACGATAAAGCTATCAAACTAGAAAAAACGGCTGCGACCTGACTGAGGTTTCGACATGGTCATATGGGTGCTGTTTATCATATATGCAGAACCACTTCCTTGATTTGGTCAGAGGAGCACTGACACTGCGAGGTCACTGCATACCAAAATTCCTGCTCAGCTGTTTTCTGTTTTCCGACACGTCCACACGATGGACAGCCCGATGGCACTTACCCAGAGGGAATGGGAAAGTTAGACCACCCAGCAGGGATTTTGCAAACCACCCACCCTAGGCAAGACTAGGTTCATCTTTTTAGCTATTCTCATAATGGTAATTACATTATTCTGTTTCCTTTTATTGATCATTACAGCACACATATTATACTCAAGAATCGCAATGCTGTAATGTATAGAGAAATTGCAGGTTGTGCATTACTTTGGGTATGCGTGAGAGTCCAAACAAATAGTTCTAGATTTCTTACAATGATTCCTTGGGGAATCAGGTTGGGCATGTCCTGAAGTTGCACAATCTATCTGCTACCTGGTTAGGTTTGGGGTACCAATAGTGCTCTGTGGGCTGGCAGGATTACAGGCAGCATATCCTGGGGGTGTGCATAGAATTAATCTGGCACAATCCTGTAGTTTATGTTGTCCAATATACACACAGTTTTTACTAGGAAGTATAAAGCCGTAAAACAATATTGGAACATCTTAGAACCTACATTTGCTATTACTCAAGTTTACTTTTTCCTACTTTCCGTTCTTGATGGCTGATCCTCACTTTTCCTTTCCCTTCGTATATGTAATATCTATCCTTGCACTCCATTTCTGTTCCATACTTTTAGTTGTTTTCTAATTAGTTTTTCTCCCTAAATTTCTCCTTGCCAATCTTTCAGGGTAGCTCGCTTTCCTCTTTCTGCAATAGATGTCTTGTTTTTACTATCAAATGTGTCCACAGCCATCCTCCTAAGCATATGGTCTCTCCAAATGCCCTCTATACTCCATCTTGTCTTCTTTGCTCTGCTGCATAAGTTCTCCTAGATGAGATAAATGAATAATCGTCTATTTTCTGTGAGCCCTAGTCATAGCCTTGTATTATAAAAGCAAATCATGAATTAAATTAAAATAAAATGATTTTAATCAAGCCCTAGTCATAGCCTCTGTATTATAAAAGCAAATCATGAATTAAATTAAAATAAAATGATTTTAATCAAGGGAATATATATATTTATATAATGGGGACATGTAGTTGGCCCATAATAGGGATCGCACCTGCATACATGTATTGTTATGGCCACAATTGAAATATAATTGGCTTGTTGAAATTTCTTCTACAGTAAGGTGCTTATCGTATTCCGATATTGATCCTGGGTTGTCGATATAATCGAAATTTCCCTTTTGGACCTACGGTGGTTGATAATCTTCCCATTGTCTACTCTAACCCAGTGAATACCACTTTGTATATATATTTGTATCACTTGTTTGGGATGTCGGACGCACATACACAGGAACTGCCTACTCCCTTGTATGTCATACCACCGACATATTCATAATTACAACATTTGAGATTGTCGCCCTTACAGTAAGGAACATCATCTTTTATAGCTCTTAGTTTAGATGCAGAATTACAATGGGGTACATTACACCGTCGTGGCACTGGAATTGTTCTGTGTAGAATGTGACATGTGTTGATTGCGTCTATGATATACAATTTATTAGCTTCATAAAACTATTCAAGTATTAGAATTCATTCCATGCTCATATTGTGAAATAATATTTCCTTCCAGCTGTTATATGCAGAAATCTGTTTACGTACATTAATGTTGCCAAAGCTGTTCCATTTTACTCAGCATGACTCACTTTTGGATTTCTGTTCCGACTATGATTGCTTTAATTATAAGTTATCCATTTCAATTCATTTGTATTCACAATTGAGCTCTAAATTTGGAATGGATCCAGCACGTCGATTAACAAATGGAGTGAGAACTGAGTCAATAAAAATGAATTGATGCATTGTCTAGGAGGCTTCCTCTGGAGGACACAATGGGACGTCCCGGTGGTATTTCCCTGTTTTTATTCATCTTTGGAATATGATAAGAGGTCAGAACCACCGGAAACTCGACCTTCAAAAACATGCATTCATCTTGATCTAGGACACCTTTGTTTTCCAACTGCTGATAATGTCATATCACACCTGAACACTCATGTTATAATCCTGTTGTGGGCTTGGTTGATAGCATCGCCTGTCACTTAGTAATCTCAAGCCTTCTTTCTGATAGTTTAGCTTTCTTTGAAGTACGACATTGCCTCCTTTGTCTGAAGACTTTATGACCAAGGACGTATTGTTCTTTAATGATAATATCACCTGCCACTTCTCCTTGGTCAGAATAATATTTTTCTTCATTGCCCGTGACTGACTTGTTGTTCTCATTTTGTCCAGATCTTTTTTTTATTTTCTTTATTGATTCTTCCAAGAGAAAAAACAAAATGAATAAATAAGCAGCAGTAACATATACTGTTCAATCAATGATGGATACATAAAACAGGTGCAAGGTGGGAGTCTATACCAGCGATAATCATGAATTCCATGAGTGTTCTTGAGTAAGGAGAGCCGTGTTAGTGCCCTTCGAGAGACAAATAGAGGAGCACTGGGACGATTGCAAACCAGTGCTTGAGAGGAAGAAGATATGTTGTTGGGGGCATCAGCCATGTTCCACTGTATCAGGTAACCCAAAAAGAGGGGACGTGATGTACATTCGGGGGTGTCTCTTGTTCACGTCTATTGTGGCCGGGTTAAAAGTGTGTGTTTGAAGATGTAGAGGTTGGCCCATGGACAGTGGTAGCCTCTGCCATGTGTATTGCCATACACATTGTAATATATCATAACATATGTTAATCAGTCTCAGGGGTACTGCCATCAAGTAGAACTAGGAACGTAGCGGTTGCCATATGTCCTTAGGCTTGGAAGCAGGGGGCTGGAGGGTTGCGTAGGTATCACACTTTGGGGTCTATTATAATGGTGAATGGCGGTGGCGATCCGCCCGCCATTATTCTCTGCCCGCATGCAATTTACCCCCGCTTGATCATGTTGGCGGGGGTACCGCGGCAGACGGTCCGCCGCTTTTCCGCCCGGTCGATGAGTAGACCGGGTGGAAAAGGTTTGAATATGGTGGCGGTGTCTGTTAAACACCGCCATCCATATTACTATGCATGCGGGGATCAGTCTTTCCGTGGCGACAAAGGCATGCGGATTTCACAGTTGGGGGCCCGTTGAGGGCCCCCAGGATGGTGGAGGGATGGGGGGCACATGGGGGGTACCTATGGTACCCTCCAGCATTGACACGGACAAAGTGGCAGGCACCACGCTGTGCCTGTCACCTTGTGCATGCCAATGCATGACGTGCATTCCCGGCATTGTGGCAGGCGGTGCTGTGAGCACCGCCAGCCACAATGCTGGGAATAGAGGATGCCACCGCCACAGTGGCGGTGGCATCCTAATTGCCGGTGCGGGACCGCCGCACCACTGGCAGCCGGTCCCAGCACCGCTAGGTTGGCGGGTGGACGAAAGTCCGCCCGCCATTCTAATAGGCCACATAGTATCCCAGTTCACTAACTCACAGATCCACCACTAATAGTGGGAATATATGTAGCTCCCCAGTACAAGGATATCTGGCGCTTAACCAAACACAATGCAATGGCCTCAAAGCGTTGGACTCCAACTGGTAATGGTCGGACAAACCCTAATAAAGCCGTCAGGGGAGTTGGGTCCAGCTCGGTCTCGATCATGTGAGATAGGTGTTGAACCCCTCTTCCCAGTAACTAAGTATAGGTGTGCAGTTCCAGACAAGGTGAATAAAGTCAGCATGTTCTTCTACGCATCTAGGGCAACATTGTGATTTGGTGGAATCAAATTTGGCCATTAAATAAGGGGTGGTGTACGATCGATGCAAGTACTCAAAATGTAAACGTTCATGTCTGTGATTATTGGAAACCAGTCTGGTCTGCTCACAGTAATAATTCCATGTTTTGTCTGGTATTAAGATACCTAAATCTCTCTCTCATAACACCCTTGCTCCCCTGCGAACAACTGGCCGCATTTTTTAGGCCATTTGATAGAGCCTGGATATCAAGTGAGTATCGTCTGGGGTTAAAATGACCAGTGACAGTAGGGGAAATTCAGAAGGCTCAAGCGGGGCAATCGGAATCTTAGCAGGTATTGC
This sequence comes from Triturus cristatus, assembly GCF_964204655.1. Taxonomy (NCBI): domain Eukaryota; kingdom Metazoa; phylum Chordata; class Amphibia; order Caudata; family Salamandridae; genus Triturus; species Triturus cristatus. Next base: position 16,853,880 of record NC_140592.1, on the reverse strand, counting down.
AATATGCAATGTTTGTAAGATGAACCTATCCATATGTGTGAAATTATGTCCTTCAGTAAGGTACGTGATCGAGCGTAGTCCCATCTCGGCAAAGATGTAGCCTATGGTTTGGAGTTGACAAGTAGATAGGGTTTTCTTTGTAAGGAATTCAGTAGTGAGAGGAAGTCACAGGTTATCTGCAATGGGGATTTGTGGAGAGTATAAGTGATCGAACCAGAGATACCGTTGTAGTCTGGTCCATGCCCAGCATGTAGCTGAGAGTGTCTGTATCTTTGTGGTATTTCTGGGTAGTCCTTGTGGTAGAAACGTAGAGATTTGGTGAATTTGTGAACACTCGGGTTTCAGAAACTGGTGCCTTACGTTGTAATGAAACAAGTGGTAGGTGAAATGAGCCAGTTTCACCAGGTAATAAAGGTACAGGTCAAGAACACCAAAACCCCCGTGATCAAAGGTAGGAGTGAGGGTGGTCCAGCCCATCCTGGAGTGTTTACCGGCCCAAATCAATCTAATAAGCATGCTACGTAGATTATCAAAGAAAACGGTAGTTAATACTATAGGGATGTTCAAAAATAGGTATAAAAAACGAGGAAGCACCACTATTTTTATAATCGCTATCCTGCCTGCCATAGATAGGGGCAGTTTAATCCAGTGGTCGATGCGGGTCGAGAGTTTATCGATTGCAGGGCCATAGTTTAATCGTACGATTTTCGAACTTTGGCTGTGTAAGTAAATGCAGAGGTATTTGGGGAGATCAGCACACCATCGTAGTAGGAAATCAAGAGGGGTAGGGACTGTAGCATCTGTTAAGGGAAAAATCTCAGACTTATTCCAATTAATCACTAGGCCTGACAATGATCTAAAGTGGACTATCTCTCATAGGATTCCGATTCCGGGTTCCTGATAAAAAGCATTTGTCTAGGGGCCTCATGTAGGTAGCCAAATACCGGTCGGTAACGGCCGATTTTCGGTAATTATACCGTTACCGACCGGTATTTTGGCTATTGGTATGTAGGGGGACAAGTTTTGGCTTCGGAAGTTACCGAATCGGTAAAATTACCGATTCGGAAATAATACCGAATCGGTAATGTTACCGAATCGGTATTATTTCCGAATCGGTAATTTTACCGATTCGGTAAATTCCGAAGCCAAAATCGAGATGTAGGGGGAGTGTGTGGGTGTGTTTAAGAGTCGGTATTTACCACCAACTTATAGTTGGTGGTAAATAATTTATTTATGTGTTTAAGCATTTTTACGCGCGTAGCAGTGTGCAATGTGGCATACATACATGCCCTTAGGGCATGTATGTGTGCCACATGTGCACACATGGCCGAATCAGGGGTGCAACAGGGTGTCAATGTGACACCCTGCCACCCTTCATGTGTTCCCCCCATTACCGAATTGGTATTTACCGATTCGGTAATGAGGCATACCTTCCCATCAATGGGAATAAATACCGATTCGGTAATTACCGAATTGTAACGAATCAGTAAAAATTACCGACTCATTACCTACATACGAGTTACCACTTCTAAAATACCGATTCGGTATCGTTCGGTATTTTAGAAGTGGTAACTGGTATGCTACCTACATGAGGCCCTAGATCTTTTATCACCATTTCATGAAACCAATCGATTGAATCAAATGGAGTTTGCAGTATATATATTCGCCCTCTGCCACAGGAGGCATGCCCTATAATTCGTGCAGCACTTGCAATGACTCCAGATCATGTCCTGTGAGGATATCAGTAGGTTTAATAAGGTTGGCCGATTTCATGGTCCTTGAATTTGGATGTAGTTGATTAATTGTTTTCAACTTTAACTGCCTAACAAATTGGTACAAATCTACTTGTGTTTGCGTATAGTCCTATCTGGAGGTAGGGCAGAATGTGATTCCCATCAGTAATCCTGAAGATTCTGTGAAAGATAACGCTCAATCTGAAACTATTACTGTAAGATTTTCCTCTTTCAATTGGGGTAGCCTCCCCTCTTGCTCCTGGTTACCCTCTGTGGGGCTGTCTGCTTTGTTCCTTTTGCTTCCTCTTCTAACTTTTCGCCTCCCTGATCCGGCTGCCTTGAACTTTGGGGAAATCTTCTCCACTACTCCTGGATCACCTGATATTCCTCTGGAAAATCTACTCCTGCACTTATTTTAATATACCCAGGACTAGCCGCTTTCAGATTGTGACAAATAATTGTTCTCTTTTGATTTGTCTGAAGCAATATATGTGTCAAACCAAATGTTACATATCAAGTGCTGCTGCTACGACTGTGAAAGCCTTGAGAAAGCCTGGTTCAAATGACTGCTTAAGGGCAAAACATGTGTCGGCTGTCAAATGTCCAAAACTAATTCCAGCAACACTCTGGAAAACGCTGAAAGTTTATGAATCAAAAAAAAATATGAAGAATAAGAGCAGAAAATAAATATTACTTGGAATTCCGAAGCCTTTTTTTCAAAAACATATCAATATTTAATAAGGAGGAGGGTTCACTGATAGAATATCAATGGTTAAAACATCAATGGTAAAAATATAAAAAAAATACATAGATAGTAAACATAGCGACTCCCTATACTTAAACAGGTAAGAAAATATAGATGTAAAAAATATTGATTTAAATTATAAATAAAATAAAATATTATCTATTAAATATATAAAATATTAATATGATCTTTAACAAAATGAATTACATTTAATACACATTTTAACTAAATATAAAAATCAAGCTTAAATTAAAAAAAATATAAACACACAAATATAATAATTTATACATATACATATATTTACTTTAAAATCATTTATTAACTATTATCTTTATTTAATTTTTAAATATTTAAATTATATGAAAATAAAATATATCCATATATCAATAATTTAAAATAAAAAAATCATTCTATAATTAATTAAAACATTAAACTATTAAAACAAAATTAAAACATAAATTTCGCAATACAAAAAATACAACAGTAGAGAAAATGTTGGATAGCGAAATAATTACATTTACTATTCCAACTGCAATGAGTGCAACAGTAGGGAAAGAGTTGGATAGCGGAGGGGTAAAAATTACTATTCCCACTCCAGTGAGTGCAACCGTAGGATAAGTGTTGGATAGCGGAGGGGTAAAAATTACTATTAACATTTAAACAATTAAAAAAAGTTAAATAATCTTAAAAATAATAAACACTATTTATACAATTAAATATATTAAACGTATAAAAAGAACACATATTATAATGTTAATTACATATAACAAAAAGGTACAAATATTAAAAAAATTAATAAATACATGTATAAACATATTTATTTAAAAGGAGCAAATATTCACAAACAAATTATTTAAAACAAATGTATTTATTTTATTTCCTACCCTTTACCACCATACCAATAAGAAAAAACAACATTTTTATTCAAAATTATTTCCATAGTTAACATAATTAATAATGAATTAAAAAAACATTATTAATAAAAAAAGATAATAAACATTCTTTGAGTACACATTCTTTAACTGTAATATCCAAAGCATACACCTAACAAAATTACACAATTACCATAATTAATTAATGAATTTAAATGAATTAATAAACAATTAATAATTCATCAATAAATAATAAATTACTTCACACCCTTCACACCATTTATAGCTACAAACACCACAACACACACCTAAAATTAATTACATAATTGCCATCATTATTTACTATTTACTACTTTTAAATTAATTAGCAAATAATTAACAATTCATTAATAAAAAATAAATTACTTCCAACCCTTCACACCATTTACACTTATAAACATCACAACACACACCTAAGATTAATTACACAATTGCCATATTAATTACTAATGAATTAATTTAAATTAATCCACAACTAATTATTAAACAATTACTAATAAATTAATTGACACATTTAACGCTATAACATCACAATTAAATAAATATTAATAAATTATAATTATTCAATACATTTGATATAATTAACTTACTTCCCACCCTATTGCCCTATAAAACCACACCCCGCTACTCAACAAAAAACACACATTTAAATTTTTAAATTTTTTATTGCTATTATAAATAATCATTACATTTTATATAATTGAATTACTTCCCACCATATTCCCCTATAATCCCACAACCCGCTACGGAAATAAAAACGCAAAATCCTATTAAAAAAATTAATAACTACTAACATTTTAACACAAATAATAAAAATACAAACAATTATTATGCAAAAAAAATCACACATATAAAATATATACTAAAATACATAACACTAATAAAAAATCGATATTTTTAACAACTGTATTTTTACAAACGATATTTAACACTTCGATATTTTTTCTATCAATATCACTTACCTGAAAGCGATATTCTTGACCACGATATTTTGTCTGTCGATATTTCTGACCCACAATATTTTTACCCCGATATTTGTGCTAGTCGATATTTTTACATTAATATTCTTACTCTGCACCAAGGAGGAGGACGCACTGATATGTTTCTAATTACTTATGCTTGGTCTATCTGAATTTCTCACACCTTCGGTTTCTGAGTGGTCTGTGTTAACTTCCGATTCTGAGGAAATGCGAGTATGCGTCCTGACTCATAATCTCTCTGATCTCTGGCAAACTATGGGGCCGATTAGGATGCCACCCTAGTGGTGCTGGGACTGGCCGCCAGTGGTGCGGCGGTCCCGCACCTGCAATTAGGATGCCACCGTGGTGGTGGCATCCTCTATTCCCAGCATTGTGGCGGGCGGTGCTCACAGCACCGCCCGCCACAATGCTGGGAATGCACTGTGTGCATTGCCAGCTTGTCCATGACAACGTAGGGGGCTACCATAGGTACCCCCCATGTGCACCCCCAACCGCCCATACCCTGGGGGCCCGCAAAGGGCCCGACACCAAAATATGCATGCCTTTGGCGCCACGGAAAGACTGCCTCCCGCACCCATGCTAATATGGATGGCGGGGTCTAGCAGACACCGCCACCATATCTAGCCCCTTTTCCGCCCGGTCGACTGGTCGACTGGCTGAAAACCGGAAGGCGGTCTTTCCATCTGCCGGGGTTCCCCCGCCATACTAATATGGCGGGGGAAATGGGTGGCGGGCGGAGGGAAATGTAGGGTGGATTGCCACCGTGGTGATCCGCCCTACATCGTAATCATCCCCTTATTCTCTTTGCATAATTTAATGCTGTTCTCATAGGTTACCAATCAGATTTTCATATATTGCCTTAAACTATCAACACTTTCTAAGTCTGGATCTTACTATATCAAGTCTTCCAGTTTTTGATTTCCTCTAGGAGTTTCTCCCTTTAACTTATGGCATATTTCAATCAATCAGTCAGTGTATTGTAAGCCCGCTACTCTCCTGTGAGGGTCTCCAGGCGCTGGGGGGGGGGGGGGGGTCCGCATATCCGTTTATCCAAAGATCCAGGTCTTGAGGGCTTGCTGAAGGTGTCCAGGGAGGGGTGCGTCTGATGTCTGCCGGGATCTCATTCCAGGTTTTGGCCACGATGTAAGAGAAGGATTTTCCGCCTGCTCTGGCTCTGTGGTTGAGTGGGTTTTCAGCCAGTGCGAGGTTAGCTGATCGGAGGTTTCTTTTGGGTACGTGGAAGTTGATTCTGTTGTTGAGGTATTTGGGTCCGGTGTTGTGTAGGCATTTGTAGGCGTGAGTGAGGATTTTGAAACTGACTCTTTTCTCCACGGGGAGTCAGTGGAGCTTTCGTAGGTGTTTGTTGATGTTCTCATTCTGAGGGATGCTGAGGACGAGTCTGGCGGCGGTGTTCTGTATCGTCTGGAGTTTGCAGAGTAGGGACTTGTTGATGCCGGCGTAGAGTGCGTTTCCATTGTCCAGTCTGCTGATGTTGAGTGCGTGGGTGACTGTCTTCCTTGACTCGGGGGGATCCATTTGAAGGTCTTTCGGAGGATGCGGAGGGTGTTGAAACGGCTGGAAGCGACGGCATTGACCTGTCAGTTCATGGTGACCAATATTTCCACCATGCCTCTCGCAGATGCTGTGGTGAACTCTGCCCATTTCTGCAATAAATTGGGATCAGGATTCTCATATGATGGCACTGTATACTGTGGGAATCCTGTTGACATCAAGGTATCTTTGTAATGAGGTGGCCTTCCACCATTTTCTGATTTCCTTTTCATAAGTCCTTTCTAATGCTTGAAACAGCCATTTCCAGCTATTAGGGATCCCCACTCCACTTTGTACATTACTGTCCCTCGGCGTGCTCTGTGTGGAATTTCCTGTCTCTGCTGCCTCTAAATGTTCTGCATCGCTGAACATTTTGGGGCAGATTTATGTTGCACTTGCGCCACTTTTGCGCCGCCGTTGCGTTACTTTTGTGACGCAGTGGCGGCGCAAATCCTGCGCCATGGTGAGGGGTATTTACAACGTGACGCATCTGGGAGATGCGTCACGTTGTAAAGCCCTGCGCCACATGTAGGCGTTCCAGGGCAGGTGGGGGCGTTCCGGCGCAGGAACGCCTCCTAAAAGTGGCTGAGTGAAATCTACAAGATTTCACTCAGTCACTTTTAGGCCCATGCTGCGTCAAAACCCTGCGCCTGCTTGAAGCAGGCGTAAGGATTGACGCAGCATTGTGCAGAGAGGGCCCCCCAGATCATTGCTGGAGCTGCGTCGCGCTTGCGACGCAACTCCAGCAATGCGCCACTTTTCGGCACAGATGCGTCACGCATCTGTGCCGTTTTTGCCCCATGGTGCGCCGCATTATAAATGCGGCGCATCCATGGTGGCGCAGCAGTGGCGCATAATAACTGGCGCATCCCTGCTGATATGCAGGGATGCGCCAGTCGTCATAAATCTGCCCCTTTGTTTTTCAAATAACGCAGTGGCACAACTGATATCTCAATCCTTCATTATTTCAAATATGTTTTTGCTTCTGCTGGGATGTTGCTGCTGGGTACAATCTTATGCTATGTTCGAGTAATTCTGAGCATGGATAAGGTGCTTACCGGGGCGGTCTTTCCCACGTGCCGGGTCCTGCAACTTGTGTACATTGGGTCCCCGTATCTCGGCAAGGAGTTCTTACAGCGACCTCCAGATTTCTTTCACACTTATTTTACGATTTGCAGCTCTCCTGCGGGATAGTCTCTGTGACTCGTTGGAGCTGGAAAGCAAAGTTTGACCTGTTTCCCTGTTTCCGCCAGCAGTGCTTCCACTCTCACTCGTGAGGGGTGCAGCGGCTTGAGAAGGCGGTCCCTTAAGTAATATGTGTACTTTTTCCAAAGGAAAGATGCCACGCACTCGGAGCATCTCATTTTATATTGTATTTGATTTTGTTGTGCCCAACACCAACAACTGACAGATGCGTCAGTTACCTCTCTTTATTTTTACCATTAAATATTTATTGCGATGCTGTAAAAATAAACAATGGACTTCTACTATAGATGGGCTGCATGCCTATTAACATAGCGGCCATCTTGGACTCCAGTTCGTCCGCCATCCTGGTGTAAACCGGGACCGTCCACCGTGTGCGGCGGTCCTGCACACCCGATCAGAATCCGTCCACCACCATGGCAGTCGGATCCTACATTTTAACATTGCTGCGGGTGCTGCTGACAGCAGCACCCGCCACAATGTTTAAATGTCATGTTGTGCATTTCACAGCAGTACGTGGCAGGCACCTTCCCACAAGGGGGGCCCACAATGGGCCCCCGTCACTAATCACCACCAGCCTGCAATACCAGGCATCAGGATTTGGTGGACGGTGCCTGGTAAGCACCGCCCCCATTTCTGGCCATCGGGTCTGTCCGCCAGGCAATCTGTAACATTGCTTTTGGCGGACCCGTGGCAGACGGTCTTTGCGTCTGCCACGGTCCGAGTGTGATGTCCACCGCCATCGAGATATGGCAGAGGAAAAATTGCGGTACGATTGCGGAAGGACCGCCACCACATGGCTGACGGTGACGGGCCTTCCGCAATCATAATCAGGCCCCTACGTTTTTACTTATATATTCAATGCTCTGTTTTTTTGGTTCCTCCAAATGTAATTCATATACAGAATATTCGTTTTATCCCTGTATTTAAATTATATAAAATACATTAATCAATTCATATGGTACATAAATAAATAGATAAATAGCAAACAATACAATACAATATTAAGAACAAAAAGATTGCACTAGCCAAATCTATACATGTTTTTAAAAGCATTGTACAATCAACGTTTCCAATGGAATCTAAAAAGTGTTAACATGAAGTACATATCAGGAACAGGTGTGTGCAATTCTAGTGGCCCCCAAATACACCGCCAGGCCTAGAAGCAGCAGAGGCCCTGTTAGGAGCCCTTAGTTGCACCTCTGCCACTTTTTCATGGCGGGCTCACCGCCGTGAAAAGGGCAGTGGAATAGCAACCCGGAATATGCTCGGCAGTGCCACAGAAGCACCGCCAGCATATTCCTGCCGCTTTCAGCTGCACCACTGCTGCGGGATGCTGGATCCCAGTGGAGGCAGCGATCCTGTGGCTGTGTGATCACCACACTCGAAATAGTGTGGATGGCCCTGGTGGTGTCGGTGATCAGACCGCCATCGCTAGTACACTGGTCCTGAGCACCGCCATACTTGTAATTAGGCCCTTAATATAAAACATTATTAAATTACAGTATACAGAAACAAATATAAATATATTTTAATAAACTTTAAGCAATGAATGCATTAATTAAAAAAGAAAGAAAGGAAAAATAGAGTTATATATAATATTATAAATTTCCCTAACTATCGAAAAATACCCCAAAAATTATGAAAATATTATATATGTATTTAATTTAAATTAGTACATGAAAAATACACAACTCATTCCACAAACAAAATTTTACAAACACATCGTTAAATAAATAAAAATATTTAGAAAAATAATAAATGTTAAACAAATAGATAATTAATTGCCAATTATTAAATTGCATATAAATATCAATTAATATAAAAATACATATATGTTCTTACCAATTTACTCACCTTCAAAATATATAACACAGCATATAAAACAATAATCAATGAAAAGCTAATTAGCGGTAAAAAAATGACCATCAAATTACAAATATTTCTATTTTAAATAAAGTCCCACCCTATCCCCCCACAGAGGAAGAGGATGGTCTCTGATGTTGCATGTCTCAGTGTTGTTCCTGTAGATACTGGAGAAGAGAAGGTGAGGCAGAGCCTGTCTCCTCCATGAGAGGAACACTGATGGGTAAACAGGGCTTTAAGTGGCATACAAAAACTGGGTGGTCTCTCAAAGGGTGTGGCTTATGTAGCTAAGGGCGCGGCTAAAAATATGTGCTTAGCATAGTGTGCCGCCTGACTGGTATTTTGCTTCCTCTTTCTGTTATTGCATCCGGATACATATATATGCTAGGGGTGGGTGAAATATTTCGTTCCGCCCGTGGAATTAGCTGAATTTCGGCCAATCCGCATTACTCTTTAACCACAAATTCAGGCAATCACCACGTGGCAGAATTGTTCTCCCGTCAGGCTCCATAATATACGAGTCGGCAAGCGAGGTTTGGTACCCCCTAACTTGATTTTCTAAGACAATGGTTGACTGGCGTCCACTGTCAGAGGGCTGCAATTCGAGTAGATTTGCTGCCTTCGAATAGATTTTCGACTCTGGAGGCAGGCAATTCAACTTTAATAGCTGCATATTCTTGTGCAATGCATGGCGCTCTCCAGACTGATTTTCAGCGCTGCTTGCACTACCAGCACTAAATTGTGGCACAAGCAGCGGAAAGCTTGATATTTTCCCCCCATTGACGGATTGCTATGGAATGAAACAGAGGGCCTCATTTATGAAAAGTGACACATCGCTACGTGAAAATAGCGGTGCGTCACTTTTCATTGCGCCCTCCTTGCGACGTCCTGGATGCGTCATATTTACAGTATGACGCATCATGTCGCAAAGGAGTTACAGATATGTCAGTATTTCTGATGTATCTATAGGTACAAAAATGACGCATTGCTGGAGTGTGTCACGAAAGCGACGCAACTCCATCAATGGGTCATTTCACATGGGCAAGTCCCATTTCAAATGTGCCTGCGTCAGTCTTACGCCTGCTGTGAGGCAGGCGTAAGATATTGACGCATTGGCGTCCTAGAAGTGACTCAGTGAAATCTCCTAGATTTCACTGCGTCACTTCTACGAGGCTTACTTGCGTCAAAACTCCCACCCTGCATTTATTATACCTGGCGCAGGTATAATGTGGAGCAGGGGTTTACAAAGTGATGCATCTACCTAGATGCATCACTTTTTAAATATGACACAACATGACATATTTTTTAACCAGCTGGTGGCGCAAAAGTGACACAAGGGCTGATAAATAAGCCACAGAGTTTTTATGTAACTCTGTGGAATTGCATTGAGTGAAATTCTGTGAGTTCTCCCCACCCCTAGTATACACCTAAAACAAGCCATAACTATTGAGTTTGTCAATGGTTGTTAGTTTCATAGGATAAATAAATAACAACAATGTCTTTGTTGTATATAATATTGGAAATGTTTCAATTCTGAAATGATGAAACTGTGATATAACTATAATGAGCCTCTTTGAAATTAAATCAAAGGCGGGTGAAGGGAGGTACTGCTGTTGAGTTTTGATTTATTTCACCTCGAGGGTGAGGGCAAAGATGGCGAGCCCAAAATGGACGTGCCTCAGCACCTGCTTTTTAGAATTGTTAGTGCTGAGCATAGGCTGGACCCGGCTCACTTAAACCCTGGGATTAAAGATCTTGGACTAGATGCGGAGGGTGACCGGTGCTTGAACTGGAACTATAGAAGTGCAGGTAGTCCTTGTCCCAGAGCACCTGTTTGGTGCTGAGAAGGGGCGGTACTCTATCTCTTAAATTCAAGATGTGGAGGTACTGAGTAGCTGATAGCACCTGCCCATTTAAAGCACTGGGTACAGAAGGCCCAGACGCAACAACATCCTCCTCCAAGAGTCAATTCATTGACTTCATTTATTCATTGGGTGCATTCCCTGGTCAGAGAGAAGACGTGGCCGGAAGTCTGTTAGTTATGTGTCATTCCTTGGCACGACAACAAACAATTGATGGACGGAATGCTGACAATACAGACATTCTCCCCCAGTCAAAAGATCTGGGTTAAATCCATCATCCATCAGCCGTCATCAGCCAGGATAGCTTGACTCCAGTGGCGTAGTGAGCACGGGTCCCACGTCCATCATTTGTTTGTTGTAACGCTTTTCGCCCTAAGTGGGATGGGTATTCCCAGACGTGGGACCCGTGCTCACTACGCCACTGGAGTCAAGCTATCCTGGCTGATGACGGCTGATAGCCAGAAACCGGTCCTAGGATGCTTGATTCCGGTCCAGGGAAGACATGGCTTGGCAGTTCGGGCTGGACTGTTCCCATGAGGCACAGGGTCAAGACTGATTTGCATATGGCCATGTCTGAACTGGGGTGGCGTAGTGGGCAAAAGAACGATGGATTTAACCCAGATCTCTTGACTGGGGGAGAATGTCTGCATTGTCAGCATTCCGTCCATCATTTGTTTGTTGTAACGCTTTTCGCCCTAAGTGGTATGGGTATTCCCAGACGTGGGACCCGTGCTCACTACGCCACTGGAGTCAAGCTATCCTGGCTGATGACGGCTGATAGCCAGAAACCGGTCCTAGGATGCTTGATTCCGGTCCAGGGAAGACATGGCTTGGCAGTTCGGGCTGGACTGTTCCCATGAGGCACAGGGTCAAGACTGATTTGCATATGGCCATGTCTGAACTGGGGTGGCGTAGTGGGCAAAAGAACGATGGATTTAACCCAGATCTCTTGACTGGGGGAGAATGTCTGCATTGTCAGCATTCCGTCCATCATTTGTTTGTTGTAACGCTTTTCGCCCTAAGTGGGATGTGTATTCCCAGACGTGGGACCCGTACTCACTACGCCACTGGAGTCAAGCTATCCTGGCTGATGACGGCTGATAGCCAGAAACCGGTCCTAGGATGCTTGATTCCGGTCCAGGGAAGACATGGCTTGGCAGTTCGGGCTGGACTGTTCCCATGAGGCACAGGGTCAAGACTGATTTGCATATGGCCATGTCTGAACTGGGGTGGCGTAGTGGGCAAAAGAACGATGGATTTAACCCAGATCTCTTGACTGGGGGAGAATGTCTGCATTGTCAGCATTCCGTCCATCATTTGTTTGTTGTAACGCTTTTCGCCCTAAGTGGGATGTGTATTCCCAGACGTGGGACCCGTACTCACTACGCCACTGGAGTCAAGCTATCCTGGCTGATGACGGCTGATAGCCAGAAACCGGTCCTAGGATGCTTGATTCCGGTCCAGGGAAGACATGGCTTGGCAGTTCGGGCTGGACTGTTCCCATGAGGCACAGGGTCAAGACTGATTTGCATATGGCCATGTCTGAACTGGGGTGGCGTAGTGGGCAAAAGAACGATGGATTTAACCCAGATCTCTTGACTGGGGGAGAATGTCTGCATTGTCAGCATTCCGTCCATCATTTGTTTGTTGTAATTCCTTGGCACTGCATGCTTCTACCTTTGATATGACTGACCAGTCGGCGGGTGAAGCTTGCTTTGTTTCTTCCCACTGGACAGTGTTCCAATATAAACAACAGCGGTGAGGAAGCCCATAGCAGCACCCACAGCAGTGCCCACAGCAGCGGCCGTCTCCCTGGATAGGCAAGCTTCTCTCGTGAAATTTTTTTTAGACCCCACCCCCAACTTCCACGGTTCCCGCAAACGTTTTGCCGAGGATCGGAGCTCAGATGAATGTTTGGCCGTGCCAAGATGGCCGGCCAATCAGTGAAGCGCGCTTAAGTGAGCCCAACACAATGCCTCCTCCCTGAGCCATTAGCCCCACCCCGCTCTAACCCAGCCCTGAAGTGGTGAAAAATAAAATGCTAATAACGTTGTTATTATAATTTTATTTTTCGATTTTTCACTGCTCTAAGAGCAGTGGTGCATCGCTCCTCCGCCTTAGTGGAGGAGCCGCCACTGGGTTTAAAGACCCGTTGTCCAGCAGTGGACCCCACTGCGAGCGGCGACTTCCTCGTCATTGTTTTTTTTCTAATTTAGAAGTGTGAAAGAAACAAACATTTAATTAGGATCAAAACAAATAAAGACACATTACTTGGTGATGCACAAATGACAAATATTCTCTAAAATCCACTATCCACACATGATTGTTTGTTGATATACAGTTTTCTATGTAAAACTGAGCCTCTGTGGTCATTTCAATAGAAAATTGGTGTGTGTGTAAATGACAGTGTGCTACCACACCATGCTTCAGAACTGTGTTTGTGACAGCGCACTCCGAAATGCAACACCAGCTACATACTACACACTTAACACTCTCCTGCTGGATGGCCGTGGCTCTTTTGCGACATATTGTTTATTTATTTATTTATAAAGATTTACATAGCGCGAACTTGACCCTAGAGGGTATCAGAACGCTTAAAAGATTAGTTAAATAAGTAGAAAATAGATAACCAAGAAACATAAACGATGACAATGTCCGTTTCAATCAGGAGTGGGACAGGGAGTTATAAACCAGTACTTAGACGGCGTGCAAGCCCTGGTTGGAGAACAGCTGGTCAGATCAGTATCCAGGGAATGAGTTTGTGGTTTCAGGGTAGAGATTTGTTCATTAAAAGCAGTTTGACTTCTTTTTTGAATGAAGTGATTGAAGGGATCAGTCTGATTTCAGGGGGCAGGGAGTTCCAGATTCTAGAGGCCAATCCGGAGAAGGCTCGGTTGTATGTTATCTTTTTTCGAAATGTTTGAGGTTTCAACAGTAAGGTGCTGGTGCTTCTAGATGATCTGCCACCGCCATACAGTTCCAGTTTGTCAGTTGGATACTTCGGTGTGTTGAAGTGTAGGGCTTTGTGGGTCATGCAAGCAATTTTCATCTGAATCCTTGCCTCATAAGGGAGCCAGTTTAGTGCCTTCAGATTTGGAGGGATGTGGCTGTACCTTTTTGATCCAGTGATAAGCCTTGCAGCAGAGTTAAGGGATGCCCTTCGTGGAGCCAACCTGGATCTTGGCAGACCACATCGGGTAGCACACCCATAGTCTAATCTGGGGATGACTAGCTCTTGCACGGCTGATTTAAGGTCGTCGCCGGGGAGGAAGGGTTTTATTTTTCTTGGAATGTTCATTTGAGAGTTTGCTCCTCTGGTGGCTGAGCTGATGTGCTCCTGCGTGTTGAGATTCTTGTCAAGTGTAATTCCTAGTGATTTTGTGGAATCTATAATGTGTGGAATGCAGTTGAAAACTGTAAGGTGTTTCATCCAATCTTCGATGTCGAGGGATTTTTTTGGTGGGGCAATTAAGAGGAATTCAGTTTTGAGTTGAGTTTAAGGTGGTTTCTGGTTAGCCAGTTTGGGGTTTTTTGGAGAGTTGTGTTGAGTAGCCGGATATCCTCAGGGGAGGAGATTTTAAGGTGTAGTTGGGTGTCGTCTGCATACATGTGGTATTGTACATTGGAAATGTCAGAATTTCGGTTAGAGGCTCCATGAGCAGGTTAAAGAGACTAGGTGATAAGGTGGACCCCTGGGGGACCCCTAAAGTGACAAGAATGGTAGTGGACGACAAGGATTGGTTAACCTTAATTCTTTGAGTTCTGTTGTGTAGAAATTAGGCAATCCAATCTAGGACAACCCCTGCTCGTCCCATTCTGTGTGTAAGTGATTCAAGGAGGCTGCCATCTTTGACCGTGTCGAAGGCCGAGGATAGGTCTGGGAGGATTGTTCTTTGTGTGATGCTTCGACGTTTCTAGATTTTTCTACGCACATTGTGTAAAATGTAGATCACTGATTTGTCGGTTATGTAGATAGGTAAGTGAGCTACTGCTTCTATAAGAGAGACCCTTCTGATACTTCCAGTTCATAAGTTGCAATCATAATGCAGCAGAGTGAGCTATGAAGCAGCGTCAATGAGCTGCAGGCAAACTGCAAGTCATGGGTTTAGGTCCTAGATTTGTTCTCAATCTGCTGTTATTTTAATTTTGCAAAGAAAGGTTCCTTTGTTTAGTGAGTTCAGACAAACCCAATCACTGAGTTACGTTTTAAATCATAACTTTGTGGGTTTTTTTCAACCATGCACTCTTAGCTCTAAGGTCGATATGTGTCCTATACACCTTATAACCCAATTGTCTTTAGTAACATTTTCAGTACATTTTCTGTACACACTAGCGGGATTTATTGTCTCTTTGCGTGTGATGTAAAACTCTCTGACACCCTTCATTAGGGTGAGTAGCGCTATAAAATAATTAAATAAAAAACAAATTAGTGCCATTAAATTGCTATTTGTCTAATTACTCGTACACTCGGATACAACTTGCTTTCTTAAAGTGCACTCACATCTCTTACATGAGGGGATTAAGAAATTTAAAAAACTGCTTCCAAATCAAACTTTCTCTAAAGTACTTGTAAGTGATAAGCGCAGGCCTTTGTTTCATTCTCCCTGCATCGGCGTCTAGGTGTTACGATGCAGATGGCTCCCAGCCAGGATAATACTTCACCAAAAGAAGGGCTGATGACCCTTTCAAACAGGCGTTTGTTTTACACCCATATAAACTGAAACTAAGAATGCCACCTGCACGATGCTGTGTCCCGGTGTCAGAAAATGATACCTTGACAAACTTAGGACATTTCACTGGGTCGACCGGATCCCAGATCTGCCACAGAAATCGTTGCCGGGACTGCATCTGGCAGGATCCCCCTCATTCCCTGCACTGCTTGTGGGTAAAACCTGGCACTGACCATACACAGGCAGCTCACACTTGATTCTTTTTGCCTGGCAAGTGTTCAGCTGCTTCACTGCAACTGTGCAACTCCTTTTATGCTCTACCAGTTTGTGGCTGGCACATATTTGTTTTCCTTGGATGCACGCGTTTGTTGTTCTTGGATGCACGCGTTTGTTGTTCTTGAATCTGCGTGTTTGTTGTTCTTGGATGCACGCATTTGTTTTTCTTGGATGCACGTTTTTATTGTTCTTGGATGCGCGCATTTGTTGTTCTTGGATTCATGTGTTTGTTATCCTTGGATGCGTATGTTTGTTGTCCTTGGATGCGTGCATTTGTTGTTCTTGGATTCACAAGTTTGTGGTCCTTGGATGCACGCGTTTGTTTTTATTGGATGCGCACGTTTGCTTTCCCTGGATGTGAGCGTTTGTTGATCTTGGATGCTCACGTTTGTTGTTCTTGGATGCACGCATTTCTTGTTCTTAAATGTGCACGTTTGTTGTCCTTGGATGCACGCATTTGTTTTTCTTGGATGCACTCATTTGTTGTTCTTGGATGCACGTGTTTGTTGTCGTTGGATGCCCACGTTTCTTGTCCTTGTACGTGCGCTTTTGTTATTCTTGGATGTACGCATTTGTTGTTCTTGGATGCGCGTGTTTGATGTCCTTGAGTACCTGCTTTCATAGTTCTTGAATGCGTGCGTTTATTGTCCTTGGATCCGCAAATTTGTTGTTCTTGGATTCATGTGTTTGTTGTCCTTGGATGCGCATGTTTGTTGTCCTTGGATGCGCGCATTTGTTTTTCTTGGATTCATGAGTTTGTTGTCCTAGGATGCATGCATGTGTTGTTGTTGGATGGGCGCATTTGTTGTCATTGGATGCATGCACTTGTTGTTCTTAGAGTCACATGCTTGTTGTCCTTGGATGCTCACATTTGTTGTCCTAATTTGCACGCATTTGTTGTTCTTGGATTCACGCGTTTGTAGTCCTTGAATGGGCACGTTTGTTGTTCTTCGATGTGCCTGTTCTTTGTCCATGGATGTGCGCTTTTGCTGTCCTTGGATGCGCACATTTGTTGTTCTTGGATGCATGTGTTTGTTCTTGGATGCGCTCATTTGTGGTCCTTGGATGCGCTCATTTGTTGTTCTTGGATGCGCTCGTTTGTGGTCCTTGGATGGGCACATTTATTGTTCTTGGATGTGCGCCTTTTTTGTCCTTGGATGCACGCGTTTATTGTTCTTGGATGCACGCATTTGTTGTCCTTGGATGCGCACATTTGCTGTCCTTGGATGTGCGTGTTTGTTGATCTTGGATGCACATGTTTGCTGTTCTTGGATGCACGCATTTGTTCTTAAATGTGCATGTTTGTTTTCCTTGGATGCCCGCATTTGTTTTTCTTGGATGCACGCATTTGTTGTTCTTGGATGCACATGTTTGTTGTCGTTGGATGCCCACGTTTCTTGTCCTTGGATGCGCTCTTTTGTTGTTCTTTGATGTGCATGTTTGTTGTCCTTGGATGCACACATTTGTTGTTCTTGGATTCACATGTTTGTTGTCCTTGGATGCGCACGTTTGTTGTCCTTGGATGCGCGCATTTGTTGTTCTTGGATTCACGAGTTTGTTGTCCTAGGATGTGCACATTTGTTGTTGTTGGATGCACGTGTTTGTTGTTCTTGGATGCTTGCATTTGTTGTTCTTAGATTCATCAGCTTGTTGTCCTTGGATGCGCACTTTTGATGTCCTAGTATGCGCGCAATTGTTGTTCTTGGATTCACGTGTTTGTTGCCCTTGGATGCGCACGTTTTTTGTCCTTGGATGCACACATGTTTTGTTGTTGGATGCGCGCCTTTTTTGTCCTTGGATGCGTGCATATGTTGTTCTTGGGAGCGCACCTTTGTTGTAATTGGATGCATGCATTAGCTGTTCTTGGATTCACATGTTTGTTGTCCTTGGATGCGCATGTTTGTTGTGCATAGATGCACGCTTTTGTTGTTCATGGATGCGCAAGTTTGTTGTCATTTGATGTGCGCAATTGTTGTTCTTGGATGTGCCTGTTCTTTTCCTGTGATGTTCGCTTGTGCTGTCCTTGGATGCGCACATTTGTTGTACTTAAATGCATGCGCTTTTTGCACTTGGGTGCTCACGTTTGTTGTTCTTGGATGCTCACATTTGTTGTTCTTGTATGCGTATGTTTGTTGTTCTTGGATGCGCTTGTTTGTGGTCCTTGGATGCATGCATTTGTTGTTCTTGGATGCATGCATTTGTTGTTCTTTGATGCGCTCATTTGTTGTCCTTGGATGCACACATTTATTGTTCTTGGATGTGCGCATTTGTTGTCCTTAGATGCGCACGTTTATTGTTCTTGGATGCTCACTTTTGTTGTTCTTGGATGCTCACGTTTGTTGTTCTTGGATGCATGTGTTTGTTCTTGGATGCGCTCGTTTGTGGTCCTTCGATGCGCTCATTTGTTGCTCTTGGATGCGCTCGTTTGTGGTCCTTGGATGGGCACATTTATTGTTCTTGGATATGCGCATTTTTTGTCCTTGGATGCACGCGTTTAATGTTTTTGGATGCATGCATTTGCTGTCCTTGGATGCACACATTTGCTGTCCTTGGATGTGCGTGTTTGTTGATCTTGGATACACATGTTTGTTGTTCTTGGTTGCACGCATTTGTTGTCCTTAAATGTGCATGTTTGTTTTCCTTGGATGCCCGCATTTGTTTTTCTTGGATGCACGCATTTTTTGTTCTTGGATGCACATGTTTGTTGTCGTTGGATGTCCACGTTTCGTGTCCTTGGATGCGCTCTTTTGTTGTTCTTTGATGCGCACGTTTGTTCTCCTTGGATGCACACATTTGTTGTTCTTGGATTCACATGTTTGTTGTCCTTGGATGCGCACGTTTGTTGTCCTTGGATGCGTGCATTTGTTGTTCTTGGATTCATGAGTTTGTTGTCCTAGGATGTGCACATTTGTTCTTGTTGGATGCACGTGTTTGTTGTTCTTGGATGCTTGCATTTGTTGTTCTTAGATTCATGTGCTTGTTGTCCTTGGATGCGCACTTTTGTTGTCCTAGTATGCGCGCAATTGTTGTTCTTGGATTCACGTGTTTGTTGCCCTTGGATACGCAAGTTTTTTGTCCTTGGATGCACACATTTGTTGTTGTTGGATGCGCGCGTTTTTTGTCATTTGATGTGTGCGATTGTTGTTCTTGGATGTGCCTGTTCTTTTCCTGTGATGTTCGCTTGTGCTGTCCTTGGATGTGCACATTTGTTGTACTTAAATGCACGCGCTTTTTGCACTTGGGTGCTCACGTTTGTGGTTCTTGGATGCTCACATTTGTTGTTCTTGTATGCGTGTGTTTGTTGTTCTTTGATGCGCTCGTTTGTGGTCCTTGGATGCATGCATTTGTTGTTCTTGGATGCATGCATTTGTTGTTCTTTGATGCATGCGTTTGTTGTTCTTTGATGCGTGTGTTTGTTGTTCTTGGATGCGCTCATTTGTTGTCCTCGGATGCACACATTTATTGTTCTTGGATGTGCGCATTTGTTGTCCTTGGATGCGCGTGTTTGTTGTTCTTGGGTGCTCACTTTTGTTGTTCTTGGATGCTCACATTTGTTGTTCTTGGATGCATGTGTTTGTTCTTGGATGCGCTCGTTTGTGGTCCTTGGATGCGCTCATTTGTTGTTCTTGGATGCGCTCGTTTGTGGTCCTTGGATGGGCACATTTATTGTTCTTGGATGTGCGCATTTTTTGTCCTTGGATGCACGCGTTTATTGTTCTTGGATGCACGCATTTGTTGTCCTTGGATGCGCACATTTGCTGTCCTTGGATGTGCGTGTTTGTTGATCTTGGATGCACACGTTTGTTGTTCTTGGATGCACGCATTTGTTGTTCTTAAATGTGCATGTTTGTTTTCCTTGGATGCCCGCATTTGTTTTCCTTGGATGCACGCATTTGTTGTTCTTGGATGCACATGTTTGTTGTCGTTGGAGGCCCACGTTTCTTGTCCTTGGATGCACTCTTTTGTTGTTCTTTGATGCGCACGTTTGTTGTCCTTGGATGCACACATTTGTTGTTCTTGGATTCACATGTTTGTTGTCCTTGGATGCGCACTTTTGTTGTCCTTGGATGCGTGCATTTGTTGTTCTTGGATTCATGAGTTTGTTGTCCTAGGATGTGCACATTTGTTGCTGTTGGATGCACGTGTTTGTTGTTCTTGGATGCTTGCATTTGTTGTTCTTAGATTCATGTGCTTGTTGTCCTTGGATGCGCACTTTTGTTGTCCTAGTATGCCCGCAATTGTTGTTCTTGGATTCACGTGTTTGTTGCCCTTGGATGCGCAAGTTTTTTGTCCTTGGATGCACACATTTGTTGTTGTTGGATGCGCGCGTTTTTTGTCCTTGGATGCGTGCATTTGTTGTTCTTGGGAGCGCACATTTGTTGTAATTAGATGCATGCATTTGCTGTTCTTGGATTCATGTGTTTGTTGTCCTTGGATGCGCATGTTTGTTGTGCATAGATGCACGCTTTTGTTGTTCTTGGATGCGCAAGTTTGTTGTCATTTGATGTGTGCGATTGTTGTTCTTGGATGTGCCTGTTCTTTTCCTGTGATGTTCGCTTGTGCTGTCCTTGGATGTGCACATTTGTTGTACTTAAATGCACGTGCTTTTTGCACTTGGGTGCTCACGTTTGTTGTTCTTGGATGCTCACATTTGTTGTTCTTGTATGCGTGTGTTTGTTGTTCTTGGATGCGCTCGTTTGTGGTCCTTGGATGCATGCATTTGTTGTTCTTGGATGCATGTATTTGTTGTTCTTTGATGCATGCGTTTGTTGTTCTTTGATGCGTGTGTTTGTTGTTCTTGGATGCGCTCATTTGTTGTCCTCGGATGCACAAATTTTTGTTCTTGGATGTGCGCATTTGTTGTCCTTGGATGCGCGCGTTTATTGTTCTTGGGTACTCACTTTTGTTGTTCTTGGATGCTCACGTTTGTTGTTCTTGGATGCATGTGTTTGTTCTTGGATGCGCTCGTTTGTGGTCCTTGGATGCGCTCATTTGTTGTTCTTGGATGTGCTCGTTTGTGGTCCTTGGATGGGCACATTTATTGTTCTTGGATGTGCGCATTTTTTGTCCTTGGATGCACGCATTTATTGTTCTTGGATGCACGCATTTGTTGTCCTTGGATGCGCACATTTGCTGTCCTTGGATGTGCGTGTTTGTTGATCTTGGATGCACACGTTTGTTGTTCTTGGATGCACGCATTTGTTGTCCTTAAATGTGCATGTTTGTTTTCCTTGGATGCCCGCATTTGTTTTTCTTGGATGCACGCATTTGTTGTTCTTGGATGCACATGTTTGTTGTCGTTGGAGGCCCACGTTTCTTGTCCTTGGATGCACTCTTTTGTTGTTCTTGGATTCACATGTTTGTTGTCCTTGGATTCACATGTTTGTTGTCCTTGGATGCGCACGTTTGTTGTCCTTGGATGTGTGCATTTGTTGTTCTTGGATTCATGAGTTTGTTGTCCTAGGATGTGCACATTTGTTGCTGTTGGATGCACGTGTTTGTTGTTCTTGGATGCTTGCATTTGTTGTTCTTCGATTCATGTGCTTGTTGTCCTTGGATGCGCACTTTGGTTGTCCTAGTATGCGCGCAATTGTTGTGCTTGGATTCACGTGTTTGTTGCCCTTGGATGCGCAAGTTTTTTATCCTTGGATGCACACATTTGTTGTTGTTGGATGCTCGCGTTTTTTGTCCTTGGATGCGTGCATTTGTTGTTCTTGGGAGCGCACCTTTGTTGTAATTAGATTCATGCATTTGCTGTTCTTGGATTCACGTGTTTGTTGTCCTTGGATGCGCATGTTTGTTGTGCATAGAAGCACGCTTTTGTTGTTCTTGGATGCGCGAGTTTGTTGTCATTTGATGTGCGCGATTGTTGTTCTTGGATGTGAATGTTCTTTTCCTGTGATGTTCGCTTGTGCTGTCCTTAGATGCGCACATTTGTTGTACTTAAATGCACGCGCTTTTTGCACTTGGGTGCTCACGTTTGTTGTTCTTGGATGCTCACATTTGTTGTTCTTGTATGCGTGTGTTTGTTGTTCTTGGATGCGCTCGTTTGTGGTCCTTGAATGCATGCGTTTGTTGTTCTTGGATGCATGCATTTGTTGTTCTTTGATGCGTGTGTTTGTTGTTCTTGGATGCGCTCATTTGTTGTCCTTGGATGCGCACATTTATTGTTCTTAGATGTGCGCATTTGTTGTTCTTGGATGCGCGCGTTTATTGTTCTTGGATGCAAGCATTTGTTGTCCTTGGCTGTGCGCATTTGTTGTTCTTCATTGCATGCATTTGCTGTCCCTGGATGTGCACGTTTGCTGTCCTTGGATGCGCGCATTTGTAATTCTTGAATGCGTGCGTTTGTTGTTCTTGGATGCGCTTGCTCGTGGTTTTTGGATGTGCACCTTTGTTGTCCTTGGATGCACGTGTTTGTTGTTCTTGGATGCATGCGTTTGTTGTTCTAGGATCCGCACATTTGCTGTGCTCGGATGTGTGCTTTTGTTGCTCTTGAATGCGCGCATTTGTTGTTCTTGGATGCGCGTGTTTGTTTTCCTTGGATACATGCGTTTGTGGTCCTTGGAATGGTATGTTTGTTGTCCTTCTAAGTTTTCTTCAGTTGCCTTGCTATTCACCTGCCACCCTCTTCAGCTTCACTCCTACTCTACCAGCTTATGTATTTCTACTGCTCCATTTCTGCTCCACCTCCACTGGGTCCACTGCTCATACTCACTGTGTGTAAGGATTCCTGTAGACGACAGTGGGGAGTGCAAATATTCACATTTACCAATTACTATTGTTTGATATTTAACTGATGTGCCAATTAGAGCTACTTGTTCCAAGGCAGACAGCGGTCTTTCCTCAGAAGAATTTAACAACCTCCTGGAACTCCAGGTCCGTTCTAGTGTTTCTCCCTCCCCAGCCCTTCTCTTCGGATTCCCTGGGGTTTCACATGTAGGTCTTGTTCCTTAAGTCTGTGTATTCCGGCTCAAGGAAAAATAAATGATGTCTCAGAAGAAGCCAGGAAAGCACTCCCTCCGTCACAAACGGTGGAGATGCCGACTTCACCTGGACTGAAGGCGTGTGGAGTTTAAAACACACCCTCACCTCATTAGGACAGTAGGACAAATAACTCAAGTTACAGTTTTTGTCTCATTAGCTGATTGGTTTTCTGTGCCACATTCAGTGGCGGCAGCCGCAAACAAAGGGTGGTCAGGCGGGTGGAGGGAACGCGGGAGAGGGAACACAGGGGGAGCGCGCGGGGGGGTGTTAATAATAACATTTTAAAAACGTATCTTACCTGCCGGCAGCCTCCAGCGTTGTGTTGCGCCTCTTGTGCTCTTCCTGGTCCCAGCAGCCCCTGGGACAGACTCCCTGTTCAATCCCGGCGCTGCTCTCATGCTGTGAGAGCAGCGCGGGGATTGGCCTGAGCAGGCTGAAAAGAAGCTCCGCTCAGGACAGACTCCCTGTTCAATCCCAGCGCTGCTCTCATGCTGTGAGAGCAGCATGGGGATTGGCCTGAGCGGGCTGGTTTGATGCTCCGCTCAGGACAGACTCCCTGTTCAATCCCAGCGCTGCTCTCATGCTGTGAGAGCAGCACGGGGATTGGCCTGAGCGGGCTGGTTTGACGCTCCGCTCAGGACAGGCTCCCTGTGCAATCCCCGTGCTGCTCTCATGCTATGAGTGCAGCACAGGGATTGGCCTGAGCGGGCGGGTTTGATGCTCTGCTCAGGACAGGCTCCCTGTGCAATCCCCGTGCTGCTCTCATGCTGTGAGTGCAGCACAGGGATTGGCCTGAGCGGGCGGGTTTGATGCTCTGCTCAGGACAGGCTCCCTGTGCAATCCCCGTGCTGCTCTCATGCTGTGAGAGCAGCATGGGGATTGGCCTGAGCGGGCTGGTTTGATGCTCCGCTCAGGACAGACTCCCTGTTCAATCCCAGCGCTGCTCTCATGCTGTGAGAGCAGCACGGGGATTGGCCTGAGCGGGCTGGTTTGACGCTCTGCTCAGGACATGCTCCCTGTGCAATCCCCGTGCTGCTCTCATGCTATGAGTGCAGCACAGGGATTGGCATGAGCGGGCTGGTTTGACGCTCCGCTCAGGACAGGCTCCCTGTGCAATCCCTGTGCTGCTCTCATGGCATGAGTGCAGCATGGGGATTGGCCTGAGCGGGCGGGTTTGACGCTCTGCTCAGGACAGGCTCCCTGTGCAATCCCCGTGCTGCTCTCATGCTATGAGAGCAGCACGGGGATTGGCCTGAGCGGGCGGGTTTGACGCTCTGCTCAGGACAGGCTCCCTGTGCAATCCCCGTGCTGCTCTCATGCTATGAGTGCAGCACGGGGATTGGCCTGAGCGGGCGGGTTAGACGCTCCGCTCAGGACAGGCTCCCTGTTCAATCCCAGCGCTGCTCTCATGCTGTGAGAGCAGCACGGGGATTGGCCCGAGCTGGCTGAAAAGAAGCTCCGCTCAGGGCAGGGAGTCTGTGGGATTTCTACAGCCCGGGCAGTTTGAGGAAACTTAAGGGTGCAAGCGTGTTTGGCAGGCCTGAGTGAGACAGCTGGCCAAACACACATGAGCACTTAGAAGTGCACATAGCACTCCTCCTCCCCCTCCCATGCCTAGACCCCACTCGCCCTGGCTCAGAGCCAGCATATGAAAAAGAAAACACTGATAGATCATCGTTTTATTTTTTGCCTTCTGGCTCTGAGCCAGGCAGTGGGGCGACGCTCCTTCGCCATTGTATAGGAGCCGCCGCTAGCCACATCCACCTACTGTGCATTCCACAAGACACCCCCTCTGCCTATTGTGTACAGTGGGGATGGGGCGGAGTCACTAATAAGTCCGCTCCTATTCCAGAGGGCGAGTCATCAGGGGACAGGGTTCTGGGATGGGTAGCACTTATCACTGTATCAAGGTCTCAGGCTAAAGTTCAGGATAAAACCTGCTGGAGTCTGATTTCTCACTGTCCAGAGTCTGCGGCTGGAAGAATCATTAGTGGAAGCTGAGAAGGAGACTGCCTGAAGAAGTGGAAACAGCACTTGTGCGCCAAGTGTGCAGGGAGGAGGCCCGAAGATCCAAAAACACTGACCCACATGCGATCATTCCCCTAGTGCCAGCATCCCCCCTGCCCTGGCAGGTGGCATGACATGATGCTGCTGCCCAGATACACAGCCCATTGCCACCATGTGCAAAGGTACAATCTGCAGCATAGGTTTATCCACACAAGACAACGACCTTTACTTTACAGAATATTTGAGGTATTTTGAAAATTAAGTGGAGATATTGGATTCCAGAGGTTTCCAAAAGATTGTGGACATTTTGGAAAACTCCTGCAGATTTAGTACATTTTAGAAATATTCCATACCTGAATTTCCAGAGTGGGATAAAGTTTGAACATGCTTCAGAAAGGAGTGAGGTCTGGGCGACCACGCGGGAATGTGAAGGCCACTGTAAACATAACCCAGAGCAGTGCTTAATTTTAGCCAGTGGTTTCCGGTGCTCGGCACCGGCACTTAATTGCCAGAACCTGCAATTGTGACAGCTGCCACATGGTGGTGCTGTTTGTGTAATTTAAAGATGAGCAGAAAAACTGTTGTTTGTTAGTGCAATATACATTAAACTAACTAATGCCTGCCACCCAAGCCATTCTTAAAAGTTTGGTGGCCTCGACCAGTCTAAATTGTCACACTTGTAGAAGTGTGATAGATAGTAGATCTGTAAGTACAGTGGCAAAGTGTTGTGCAAACTGCTGTGGCCTGCTGACGAGGGCCCCGGCACTTATTACTTACAAATTAAGCACTGGAGAGACGCTGCTCGCACTGACTGAGGTACTGGCATCTTGTAAAAGCAACTCGGTTGAGCAAAGGCCACCCCCAGAGTGAGCATCTGTATCGGAACTGCCCTGTCCAACTCACCCCCTGGAGCCTCCCTGCCATCCACTCACAGACGTCACTTCAACAAAATGCCAGGGGTAGCAGAAGTGACATCACACACACTTTGACCTTCAGTTTCACTTACAGACACATGCTTAGATGTATACACTTAACACACTCCCTCACGTAAACACACATTCACCCGCAAGCACACACAATATACATTTAAAAGCATTTTGTTTTACTTACCTCAGCTGCCAGCGAAGGTCATATCCCAAATAATTGCACCCCTTTTTTATTACACTAATAGTGAATAATGAAACATTATTCACTATTAGTATAATTAAAAAAATGATAGAAAACAATGGGAGCGGAGCCCCAAATGACCTCCTCAAGGACAATCTGCCACTGAGTTACCGGAACTGATTTTGCCACCTCTGAGGCCAGGGAAAGGAAGTGGCAGGGATCGCAAGGGACAAGCCAGGGGTTGCAAGTGAGACCCCTGACAACCCCTAAATGGTGTCCATGCACCCACTATTACCGAATGTGCGAAACATAGCTGCTCTCTCTGGGGTAGAAGCAGATAAAGGGAGCTGAGACAAGAATGTGGGGAAGCAGAGAGCGCTGATGTCATTGTAACGGTCTAGTCGTTGGAGGCGCTTCGCCAGGCCCGGAAGGACATCTACACAATGTATCACTCTCTGGCCAGGTGTGGCCAGAGAGCTGAAATAAAGGGGCCGGGGTCGCTCGTGACCTTCCGGCCCATACCAGTGCAATAGTGTGTGTCACGATTATTATTTGCTGCCTGCATGATGCGTGTCTACACATATAGCAGATAAGGTACCGGTGCAACTTACCAGCGCCTTGACACTGGCGATGAAGGTGGGATCAACTATGCCCACGGACCGTTGGTGGAGAAGCTGGTGAGCGAGGGTGCCTCATGGTCGACGAAGACCGAGTCTGCTGCAGCCCCGAAGATCAGGGGCATCGGCCGATGCGAAGGAAGCCCCTTCAGACGAAGACGCGGACGGTATTTGGCCCCGTGAGACTCAACACTGCCCCTAGTGCGCGCTCAATGACTCACAGCACCGATAACGGAGGAGACGCGAGGCGCGTCTGAAGGTCCCGGTTGAGCGCGTCGGGCAGAATGAGGCGCGCATGCGCAGTGTCACTACCGACCAGCGCTGCCTTCAAACAGTGAAGCCGGCGAAAATCAAAGCGGATGCGAGTCCGTTAAGTCAGGCGCTCTGCCAGCAGCATATGGGCAGCATCAGGCATCGTGTTAAAAGAAGAAAAAAACATGCATTGGGCAACACAACCGCTAGGTGAGAAGCAAGTACAAAGCAACACCAGTGCGAGGGGCAGAACCAGGCCATCAAGCAAACAAGCATTGGACCACACAAGCAGACAACTAGAGAAGAGCACTCTCAGGAGCAAGTGGGCCCCAACACATTAATGCCAGGAAAGAAGAGCAGCAACTCTCATTGACTATAAGCTTCCAAGTTGTAACTGCACCACAGTAAAGACACATAAACTCTGAATATGGTCGACCAGGCAGCAGCGCCACATCCACAGCAGGTTGCACTGGTGGCCCCACCTGCCCACATACACTCGCAAGTCAGTGCATTACCCCCTTTTAGTGAGTTGATTGACCCCGCAACAGCATCGCCCAGATGGAAAGTGTGGCTAGGCCTTCTTGACAACTATTTTATAGCCACCCGAGAAACGGACGGTGCAGTAAAGAGGTCACTCCTACTGCATTTCGCAGGAGACGAGATATATAAGTCGTTTGCGCATCTACCTAACACAGGGCCATAGACAGACTACGATGCGGCAGTCAGAGCATTGAACACTCATTTTGACCCCTGGCTCAATCCAGATTACGAACGTTTCAAACTGCGCCAGGCTCGGCAAAGAGAGGGAGAATCAATGGACGCGTTCCATGCCCGCCTCCGAGAACTAGCTAGCACGTGCACAGAGGATGACCCAATAAAAGAAGTGCGTGCGCAGCTAATCCGAGGGTGTCGGAACAAAACACTGCGGACGCTCATCCTTCGGCAACCTCGCATACTGCTAGAAGATATACTAATCCTAGCTCGATCGCATGAGCTTTCGGATGTCCAGGCATCCGCGATGGAAGCTGCCCTCAACGCAACGACCGAACAAATGGTGACGATCAAAACCGAACGAGTAGACGCTGTACGCACAACATCTCGTGGAGCACGAGGAAGATGGCCGAACAGGAGCCCACAACATTTACACTGTGGATACTGTGGGAAGGAAGAACACCCACAAGACAGTTGCCCCGCAAGAGGGAAGACGTGCACGAAATGTGGCATTCCCAACCACTTCGTGAGTGTGTGTCGTGGAGGCGCGAGGCCCAGAGGGACTCTAGGGCGCAAACCACCATACAGGCAAGTGAAACAGCTATCACTGGATGAACCCGCACACTCGAAGCCAACAAGCACAGGTACCCAACGCCGCCAATACCTAGAAGATTCGTCATCGGAAGGTGAGGAGGAATGCCATTTTGTGTCCTTTGTGAATAACCTTAAGCGCCGCCGCCGCCCCCAGCCCACCTGTGCCATTAGGATAGCCGGGACTCCGGTCACAGCCCTCATCGACACAGGAGCGTCAGTGAACGTCATGGGGTACCAACATTATCAAACGCTGACGCCAAGACCAGCACTAACGCCATCCAAAGTGAAAATTCTCACGTATGGAAGCCAGACACCACTACCACTGAGAGGAAAAATGTCGATACCCATTCGATCAGACGACCAAGAAGTAACCACAACTTTTCATATCGTAGATAGGGAAGCAGATATATTACTTGGAAGCCACACTGCCGAAGACCTAAGTCTGATCACCTTCGCCAACGCTGTGAGATCCTTTCAGACCGAAGACATCTTAGAATCATTCCCACAGCTGTTCAAAGGACTAGGAAACATGAAGAGGCCTCCCATAAAGCTACACATTGACACCACAGTGAAACCGGTTGCTCTGCAACATAGACGGATTCCATTCCATCTGAGGCCCTTGGTAGAACAAGAACTGGCAAAGCTCGAACAACAAGGTGTCATAGAAAAGGTGACAGGCCCGACCCCGTGGGTATCTCCCATGGTAATAGCAGAGAAGCCCCGTCAACCGGGGAAGATCAGAATATGCATAGAGATGAGAATGCCCAATCAAGCCATTAAAAGAGAACGGCATCTAACGCCAACGGTTGATGATATACTAGCGGACCTAAACGGGTCGCAATGGTTTTCCAAGTTGGACTTAAATGCTGGTGACCACCAGCTGAAATTACATAAAGAAAGCAGGTACATCACGACATTTTCAACACACCTGGGCCTGCGAAGATACAAAAGACTACATTTCGGGATATCCTCCGCGGCAGAAATATTCCAAAACGCGATAAAGGAGGTACTGTCAGGATTGCAAGGGGTCATCAACGTCAGTGATGACATCCTAATACACTCTGCCACCCTTGATGATCACCATCGGCGACTCAAAGCAACCCTGAGACAGCTAGCAGAACACGGAGTGACACTCCACAAAGAAAAATGCCAATTCTTCCAGCGAACAATTGAATTTTTTGGGTATGTCTTCAGTCAAGACGGAGTCAAAGTAGACCCCAAGAAGTCGGCGGCAATTCCGCTAGCCCCTGCACCTACCACCGCTTCGGAAGTTAGAAGTTTCATGGGAATGGCGACCTACTGCGGGAGGTTCATCCCGAACCTTGCCCCGATTGCAGAACCGCTACGTAACCTGACAAAGAAAGACTCCGTGTGGCGCAGGACTCGCGTGGAAGAAGTAGCCTTTCAGAAAGTGAAATCAGCACTGCTAGCCAGCACGACCATGGCATATTTCGACACCAACCGACAGACGGAGCTCATAGTAGATGCCAGCCCAGTCGGGCTAGGCGCAGTGCTAACCCAAGAGCCAGAGCCAGGGACCTGGGCGCCACTGGCGTTCGCCAGCAAAGCACTGACAGCGACAGAAGCTCGATACTCCCAGATAGAACGGGAAGCACTCGCCATAAAATGGGCTTGCAACCATTTTCACTTATATGTCAGTGGCCACCCATTCAAAGTGGTGACGGATCACCAACCACTAGCCCCGCTCTTCAGAGGGACAGCGCCCCATCCCCCACCCAGGATTGAGCGGTGGGCTATACAACTCCAGCACTATCACATGGAGCTGGTATATCGACCTGGAGCCAAAAATCCAGCGGATTTCCTGTCGCGCCACCCAACACTGTCGGCAGAGACAGACTCTGGGCAAGAGCGGAAGACAGAAGAATTCATCAATATGATCTCTCAATGGGTATGCCCACAAACTATCTCGAAAGATGAAATCAAGTCCCACATGGAGTCTGACATGGTCATCAAAAGAGTGTTAGATGCAATACGAAAATGTTCCTGGGATGGATTTCTGCAAGATGTCCAAGGATGGGATGAGACAGAGAGGTCCCGATTAGGGAAGATGTGGAGGATCCGGGATGAATTGAGTACCAGAGAATGCGGCCTCCTGCTGAGAGGGTCGCGCATCGTCATCCCTCAAAGCCTGCAAGAATGCACAACCACACTGGCGCATGAAGGCCACCAGGGCACAGGAAGGATGAAATCCCGAATGAGAGAAAAACTATGGTTCCCAGGGCTCGAGGCAGCGGTGGACAATGTAGTCAGGAACTGTCGAGCATGTCAACTTACAGGAAATGCGGAATCGCCAGCACCAATAATAACTGAAGATTCTGCCCCAGCACCATGGTCGTGGGTAAGTCTGGACTTCGGGAGCTTGCCCGATGGGAGGGTCACAGCAGTACTAGTGGACAGCTTCACAAAATACCCCTGCGTGGAAGTCCTACCGTCCACAGCCTTTAACCATCTTGAGCCAGTGCTCACAAAGATATACCAGTGCCGTGACAGTCATGACGCAGGGAGGCTGACAAGTGATGTGCGTAAGGGCAACAAAGACGATGACCCCCGGCGGTGCAATGAAGGGATGACGACAGATGGGACTTCGAGGGGCAATGATTAGGCTTAGCCCCGCCCCATTCTTCCAACACTCGGTGCTGACTCAACAGAGTAACAAGGGACCCAAGGTTAACATCCCTCCGATGATGGAAGAGTCTACAATCCAACTGCAGCCCTTCTCCGCTGATGCTCTATGCAAGACGCACATCACCCATGCAGGGAACTGCAACCAGGGCAATGCTGGCACAAACTAGGCAGCAAAGACACCCAGCTGCACACCAAGCAAAGAGTCCAGGGACATGGCACCTGACTGTGTGCCATGCGCACCATCGTATTCTCAACACTTGTCACCTCAGGTGAGCTCTCGTGTGGATGTAACAACCTCACTGACGGCGTACAATGATGCCTCTGCAGGACACTCGATGTGCACATCCCTGAAGAGGTGTAAGAAGGCCTGGAGCCAGACATGCAAACCACACCACTGAGGCCTATGGGCAGACGCGCAAACTGTACCTCCTTGACAGGGCCAGATGCCTGTGCCAAGGCAATCACACACACTTCACTGACAATTCCCACTGAGGACTCAAACTACACCCGTCTCCCAAGGCCCAACAAGTTCTGTGTCAGACACTCAAGCTACACTTCCAAGGCCAGGTCTGACATGGACTATGGAATCCCCTCTGATGGCATTTACGCAGTAACCTCTGATTTGTCACTTTTAAGAACATTAAAGCCCTGGTAGCTGAAAGATTCCTATCTAAGTGATTCCCTATTTGAAGCTGTGAGAAGCTGGCCCGGTATATGATGTCCACTTATGTAAGTGGGCACCTTGCACAAGTCCAGACAACCCTTATGGTGATTTAAGAGATCTTAGACAACCTTAGCAAGCTCTCTTAAGAGGTAGCTGTGGAGAGCAGCCTTCAGGCTTAGTCCAGAAGGAGTGTAAAGCAGCTTGTTTTACCAGAATGCAATCTTATAGTATAAATGAATTGAAAAAGAACCACACCAAGTATTTATAAAAATATGTATTTCATTTATAATACTCTCTAATACGTTCAAGTATCTCCCGCATGGAGATAAACACAGTGCCACAGTCCTTTAGCAAGAAATACAGTAAATAGCACAAAATACACAGAGAGCCGGGGGGGGGGGACCAAACCATATACGAAGAAAGTGGTAGAAGAACCACGACTCCGATCAAGACAGGGTCGAGAGGACATAGAAGTGCTGGGACTCCAAGGAACCACCCAAGGTGAGTAGATCAGGACCCCACGGAGAGCGTGTGCAGTGTGGAAACACGACTGCGTGCTCTCTACAACTCTATGTGCAAGTTGCGGTTGGATTTTTAAGATTAAGGACCCTTTGCAGTGGACCCTGAAGAAACCCCGTGGAAGACAGAAGGCTGTAGAGCCACCAAACCCATGGATACCCTAGTACCCACGTTACCTACACCAGGGAAGCCGGGTGCATACTTGTGAAGTGGTGTTGGAAACCGCCATCGAACCCAATGGACGACTTCAGACAGAGTCTATGTCACTCAGGGGTGACCAGGAGACTGGTCGGGTGTTGCAGGATGGATGACAAGGACCTTGTCTCTGTAGCTGCGAGGACCAGGCGAGGCTGAAGAGGACCAGGAGCCATGCATGAGCTGTCCCACGAAGGATGTTCAGTGCTGAGGAGCAACTATGGGACCAGCAACGGCCAGAGGACTCACCATAAGCAGGGGAGTCAGGGCAGGCCCCAAGCAATCAGGGAAGCCCAAAAGAAACAAGTGTGACCCTCAAATGGACCCAGTGGCACTGGAGTCACGACAGGACCCCAAGAAGCTCACCAAAAGCTGCAGGCCACGATGCACACGGTGTGGTGTGTCTGAAGATTCTGGTCACATGAGATGCTCGAGGTTGGGACAACAACGTGGAGCCCGAGGTCTTCTTGGAAGGAACCCAACTAGCCTTTGCAACTTCAAGTTGGATGCTGTGCACAGGGGTTCGGTTATTGCGACCCCCATGAGGATACAGGCCTCATACTTGGTGAGAGAGCAGGCCTTGGGAGCTGTGGAAAACCACCACCTGTGTTGCAGAGCCCACAGAGTCTGGAGGAGCTCAGGATCTGCAGACCGGTCTACTTAGTTGCAGTGCCTGCAAATGCAGGAGAGTGACTCCTTCACTCCAAGGGAGATTTCTTCAGGTGTCTTTGATGCTTCACTGCCCTTGGAAGGTTCCTGTGGCATGCACAGGCACAGACGCTGCAGCAGACTGGAAGGGAGACGAGGTCGAGCCCAAACAAAGTCCAACGAAGTCCAGAGTGCCCAGACAGTAGAAGTAGAAGTGGTGTCTGATCTGAATCTTATCTCACGCTGAATCTAGGTGCCTACACCCAGGCAAGCCCTTAAGTACCTTAGGGAAAGGGTTGGGAAAGTTCAGGGGACCCTCCTAGAGGAGGGTCTGGACAGTGGGAAGGTTACTCCCATGTCCTTTGTCCCGTTTCATGCCAGAGCAGGAGCAGGACTGTTTTGAACTGGACTATGCACAGGGACACCTGTCACAATGTGCCCCTCGTGCAGACTTTCTGGCACTGGCAAGTGCACCCAACCGCTCCCAATACACTAAATTCTTTCTGGGAGGTGGTCATACCTCCCTGTGACAGGAGGCCTATTGTTCCACCTTCCTCTGCTCAAGCTTAGCTCAGCAGCAGGAGGGCAGAAATATGTCTCTGGTAAGCAGCAACCATTTTGTGCTGTCCAGTCTAGAAGGTTGGCACCGGGAACACTGAGAGCTTAAGGGAAGGCTCTTCCAGTGCTTGGAATCATACCTCCAACACCATTTATAGTGTGTGGGTATGATTCCAACATGTTTGATACCAAACATGATAGTATTTGTTGCATCCATTTTTGAGATGGTGATCGCGTAATTACGTGGTGCCCCTCTAAAGAGTATATGGCTGCTTCACAGACAACCCAGGAGAATGGATTCTGTAGGCTGCAGGGGTGTCCTGCTCATGCAGGGGCACCCTCTCACTTAGAATCAAGCACCCTGCCTTCAGGATTGCAAAGGCCTGCTATAGGGATGACTTAGAGGTTTTACGAGCAGTGGGCTTTAGATATAGTAAACCTCTATCTTTAGTAAGTGGTGCATGCCATGCACCAACTTATACAGGCTGCAATGGCAGGCATGTAGTTCCATTTTGCATGGTCCCTCATTGGTGGGTGGCATAATGCATGCTTCAGCCCATGGGAGACCTCTGGGGTACCTGTGCTCTGGATACATGGGCACCATATACTAGGGACTGACAAGGGTACCCAGTGTCCAATCTGGGATTGTACCTAGGTACTAACCCAACAGTTCAGGTAGAAAGCAGATAGACTCAGCTACTGATTGGTAGGATCCCAGTCAGACTAGTAAAAAACCAGCCTAGTACCAGGCAAAAAGTGGGGGTAACCATGCAGGAGGATCCTTGCTTCCTACAGAAGCGTTGGAACAGGTCCTCATTCCACACCTTGATCATCCTACTGGTCTTACGTCAAGCCTCCCTCACTTACGAGATTTACCTCTCCCTGTGTTTTCCTTGCTTTAGTGGTGTATAGACCGCCCACTGATACCTGATCTGTGAACAAACCTGCCTCCTTTGTTTCTTGATTGCCGTCCGCAAAGATCCTTATTTGGTCCAGCTGTCCGAGTTCTCTATTTGTTCCACTTCAAGTTGTTGCTTGGAACCTGTACCTTTCTTGTTTCTTTATGTTTTTGTTTTCACTGCAACTTGTCCATGCAAGTGTTGTTGTGCTTTATACATTTCTCTGTCATGTTCCAGCTTTAAAAAACCTCTGGAAAAAAAAAATGGAAAAAAGAGGTCTGTGTAAGACACCCAAGATACACCTCACTAAAGGCATCCAATGAGCTCTGTGCAGGACTTTGAAACCAAACTACGCTTGCCTTACAAGGTCAAATGAGGTCTGTGCTGAGACACCCAACTACACCTCCCTGATGTAGTCCAATCAAGTCTGTGCTGGACACTCAAATGATATGTCCCTGACGGCGTCCAAAGAGGGCTGTCTCAAATCAAATTTCACCTTACTGTCGAGGTCCAATCTTCGCTTGCATCTGCAGATGGTATTGGAGAGTATGACAAGGTTGTCTGCAAAGTCCAGGTTTTCGAGTAGGGTCCAAGCTGTCCACTGGGTCCCATTTCTTCTCCTTGCTGTGGATGTCTCTTTGGGAAGATAAGACTCAGGAGCAAACAACCCTGGTGGATTCCAGTCCTCACTTGGAAGGCAGCAATAGAAGACCAAGAAAGTGGCAGCCACATCAGCACAACTTGACCTGAACATCCACAGGAGAAAAACTAAGATTCTGAAGGCTGTCATGGCCAGCACAACTGCAGTCACTCTTGCAGGAGATGCACTGGAAGAGGTTGAGGCCTTCAGCTACTGGGGCAGTGTCATAGACAAGCAGGGCAGCACAGAGGCTGATGTCACAGCAAGGAACAGCAAAGCAAGGGCTGCCTTCATTCATCCAAAAAAGATCTGGAGCTCCGAGGACCTAACGTTGCAAACCAAGATCAGGCTTTTTAACACCAACGTAAAATCGGTCTTAGTGTACGGAGCAGAAACTTGGAGGTCAACAGTGACCACCACCAGCAAAGTCCAGACCTTCATCGTCTGAGAGAAATCCTTCAAATCAGCTGGCCAAACGCCATCAGCAACAATGTCCTATGACAGCAACTTCCTGCTCATGAAGAAATCATGAAAAGACTTTGGGGCTGGATAGGTCACACCCTCCGCAAGCCGGCATCAAACACCACCAGGAAAGCCCTGACCTGGAACCCTCCAGGGAAAAGGAACAGTGGAAGGACAATAAACACCTGGTGTTGAGGCCTCAAGGCTGACTGTAAGGAGATGGATTACACCTGGAGTGAGATAGAGAGGAAAGCCCAGTAAAGAGATGGCTGGAGAGTCCTGGCTGATGGCCATACCCCAGGAGCAAATGTAGGCATAAGTAGTAAGTCAGTCGGGGTCCAATGAGGTTGTGCCAAATACTCAAACCAAACTTCATCTTACCGATGAGGTCCAACAAGCAGGGGCGTAACACAGGTCCCCGCAGCCCCCACGGTGCGGGGGGCCCCAAGCTCCAGGGGGCCCCCTCGGCACTGCACTCTGGCCGGAGAGTTGCTGATTGAGTCCAGAGGGGGGCCCTCCACGTACCTTGCAGGGAGGCCCCATAAATTGTTTGTTACACCAGTGGCAACAAGGTCTGTGCCAGACACTCAAGCGACACCTCACTGACGAGGTCCAGTGAGTTTTGTGTCAGGCACTCAAACCTAACTACATTTCATTGCCGAGGCCCTATGAAGTCTCTGCCAGAAGAAACTACACTCCTACTCTGGATATGTACGTTTGGCTTGTAGCTTCTCCACGAGGAGGCTCCGATCCTGACCAGGAAATATCCCCTTTGTCACAGCCATCAAACATGTTCATTGGTGGCTTCTAGCAACGTGAAACGGTGCAACACTAAAGCAGGGGTCACAAAGTAAAAATGAACCCCATTTCCTGGGAGAATACAACCAGAGTGCCAGGGTCTTTGTGGTTTTTGTTTTTTTAATTCCTGCTTTGGGAATTTATTTTTGCAAAACAAAAAGTTTGCTGAGCGACTGCGTGAATGATGACAGCAGCTCAGAAAATGTTCAATGCCTGGGCGGTGACTCAGCTGAAGGTGTAGATTGGTGGTGGTACACCAGGGAAGAGCAGGTTATACTGCAATTTCCATGGCGTATGGCAGGCTGCTGTCAGGATTTAAGACAGACTGATAGATACATCAAGATGTACATATAAATATACATACACACGTGGAGTAAAGCATTTTATCTTGCCTATGCAAGATGTAATGGATCAGACCAACCACAGTGTCCTGCACCCTCGCATGTTGGTGGGCTGAGAGATTTCCCCAGAAGATATCATTTCAGACAAATATTTCTTTTATGCTGCTTCTGAGACATCTTTTAAATAGATCAAGATGGCACAAAGGCATCAAAGGCCTTTTAAACTCTCTCAATTTTTCAAAGAAATCTCAAATATTGAAGAAGTTTTATGAATTTTAACAAACCATCAAATGTCTACTGTTCTTTTACCACTGTTTGGGCAGATGTACAAAGCTTTAGGTTTGCGAGTACCTAATAGTAACATTTTGTGATTTTATATTTGGTAAGCGCAATCAGCTATGTATAAATGTGTGCTTCACACATTTAGCAATTCCCAGTGGGTCGCAAATAGAGCTACCTCATTAACACTCATGAGGTAGGTCGCAATTTGCGGCCCACTGGGAATCGCTAAAATCACAGGGATCGTGGCCTGCATGGGTCAGTAGGCCACCATGTCTGTGATCGATTTTAAATAAAGCAATGTTATATTGTTTTTATATGCAACCCGGTTTCCTTAAAGGAAAACGAGATGCGTTTCAAAAAGAAAAATGAAAAGTTTTCTTTTTGTTTTTTAAGAGTAGGCAGCGGTCCGTGGGACCATTACAAACATTCACACAGGGAATGGGGTCCCTTGGGGACCCCTTCCTGTTTGAGAATGGGTTACCACCTACTTGAAGTAGGCAGTAAAATGGGAATTTTTTGCAACCACATTTCAGTCTGAAAACATTCACACATACCACAGCAAATCGCTTTTAGGACGGGACGCCTTTAACACACCTCTAATTAATACCGTATCGCAAACCCATTTTGCGAGTCAGTAATAGGTTACCAAATTGTAAAATAGGACTTTGTACATTTAAAAAGACTTTTTTGCGGTCGCAAACGTCCCGCATCTGTGAATCGGGCCTTTGGCAACCTAAAAAACAGCTACGTTCATCTGGCCCCCAGCTGGGTTTGCTGGCGAAATCACCAATCCTGGCAGAGTGCCACTACGCGGAGTTCCACGGAGAAAAAAACTCAGTGGAACTTCGCTCCCCTCCACCCTTCCTAAAACAGCAGTTAAAAAAACCACTTACCTGATGTGGTGTCTCCGGCTGCCCTCCTCCTCGCTGTGGTCTCTCTCTCCTCCTCGTCCTCGCCGCCGTCGTCATCCTCGCAAAACCCTATGTTGTACGTCTTGCGAGAACTGCGCATGCACACGCATGCGCAGTCCTCCAAAGATGTGCATCGAAGGGGTTTGCGTGGACGAGGGTGTCACTGAGGATGAGGAGGAGAGAGAGACCACTGCAGGGAGGAGGGCAGCCCAGAGGCTCCACATCAGGGGGTGCTTCTTGTTTTGAAATTGGGTGAGGGCAGGGGCCGGCTAACTCCGCTCCGCTGTGGAGTCGGAGTTTTGCTTGAACTCCGCGTTCTCAACGAGGCGCGGACTTGGCAAAACTCTGCAAACTCCGCTGGCGGAGCGGTGTTCTCTGCCCGGGTTAGAAATCACCTTTAGCTATAAACGAACTGGCATTTCCAACCTGCCTAAATGACAGACACTTCCTTTGCGTAAAATATCTATTTAGCAATTCAAAAAAATGTTTAGCACATTTTCTGCCTCTTTCTGTTCTACCTTTTTTGCACTTAGATTGCGGGGTTACTTTAATGAACTAGTGAGGTTTTGCCAGAGACGTGACAGACAATCTATTCAGATGTTTTTATCCCTTTTTAATGTAAAAAAAAATTGTTCCGTCTTATTCAGGAATTTTGAGAGAATGTAAACGTCCCTAAGTGCAAAGATAGTAACACCAAATGGATAAGTACAGACAGTAGACAAGACTTAACTAGGCGTGAGGCACGTGAGCGGAGCATGTGAGCTGAGAGCATACATTGAAAGGTTGACTCGAGGGCTGAGAAGCCATCTCGGTAAATCCTTGTGTACACAAAGAACAGATCAATGCCAGATCTCAAGGCTGAGATCAGGGCTTTAAGTGGGCCGGGTCTCACTGGGTCTGAGTACAGGCAGTTTTTTTAAGGGGGCCTCAAAACGGGTCTCTATCGGGCTCTGTTTTGTGGCCTGGCACAAGCGGTTCATTTTTTTTTCCCAGACTGCAGCGACAGCAGGCACATCAATGTGCGCGTGGTGAGTTCTGTAGAGGAAGGGAAATCCTTTAAAGAGAGTCATTTTCGCTCTAGATTTCCCTTCTCTTTTTGAAACTCAGGAGCAGCTACATTGTCGTGGTGTCACCAGGGCTTTAACCCCTTGCCTGCTCATGACGGATCCACTCCGTCATGAGCCACGGGCGCGCTGTGCTCATGACGGAGTGGTTCCGTCATGCTGCGGCCGTTGGCGGCCGCTCCGCCCACGCGGCACTGATTCCCCGCCTGTGCGGGCGAACAATGCAAGTGGGCGGAGTCGTGACGGAACCACTCCGTCATGAGCACAGCTCGGCAGTGACTCATGACGGCGTGGTTCCGTCACGAGCATGGCGGCGCCGCGGTGACCCCGAACCCCTCCAACGCCGTGGCGGAATTAGTGCCGCGGCGAAGGGGTTAAGAGGAAGCTCCTTAGGTCTCGCCTACGCAGCGCGCATGTGCTGGTAGGAGGACCTTTAGTCGTCGCTCTGCTCCTTTTGGCAGCACATTCTCGTGCTTGTGTGGCATCCACCTTGCGGGAGCGAGCAGGGCACGCTACAAGCACAAGTATGTGCTTCCAAAAAGAGCAGACTGCGCGCGTACGCACGCACCACTCCCGAAACCAGCTGCTGCTTGTTTCCCCAAGCACCCCATTCCGCACTTTACCTTTCACGGGGGCACGCCGCTATTAAGTGAAAGCCAGGAGCGAGCTCAACTTCTTTTAGCATTTTCTGCCAGCTTCTGTCACCGTCTCTGTGATTGCGTTCCCCGTGCGTTTTTCCACTAAGTGCTTTCATTAACCCAGACAAGTCAGCCCAGTCTTCCTTGTAGCCCAAGTGTGCCTCCCCATTACTTGAGCCACAGCACTGCGTATCTCCTGTAACTCCCTCGGACCATCGCCGCCGCTCGTCAGTATCATTTAGCATTTGCTGGCCGCCGACGCCGCTGCTGGTCAGTGCTTGTTTGTTTTTTATCCTCTCTCCATCGCTTTGTATTCCCTTCCCCAGCCTCCTTTTCTCTCTGGGCTCGCAAACTCTCTCCAGTTTTTTTCATGCTCTCTTCATCTCTTTTATTCCTTCCCTCCCCTTTCCTTCCAACTCCCCAACACTATCTGCACTTTCTTCTGGAATGATCCACAACACAAAAACGGCTGGAACTCGCAGCCTCGGAACAGCGCCTAGAAGCCGAGTCACTTGTCAAGACTGTCCTGTGCAAAAACAATGTCAAATATAAACTTTCACTATGTTGGCAACACCAAGCGTGCTGCTGATAGTGAACTGTAGAGAGAGTGTATAATTTCGATTCCTTTTATTATTAAACACCGCCATCGATTAAATAAATGACCGTGGTTTTAGAAAGGGATTGAATTTACATGTGCTTTGTGCCCAGCGCAGCTGTAAAACCTCCAGATGGTTCGGGAGAGGGGAGCGAGGGGCGGGCCTGGCTGTCCAGAGAGGCCTCCTTGAGCCTCAAGCCTTTACTCTGTATTTGAATTATTCTGAGCTGAAAGGAGGTCGCCGGTCGGCCTCTTTCATCAGATGCTGGACGCTTCCTGTTTTCTTGGGGTGACTTCTGCTGCCCTGGTCAGCGCGTGCCAGCTTTGTGAAGGTGTGCTCTGTGCCAATCAACCCCTCTCACACGCCCCTCCCACAGCTCCTCAACCAGGAATTTGACCCAGAATAATACAGCGCCTTTACCACAAATTAAATCGTGTACTTCCTGTTAAAAGAAACCTCAGTTTATTCTTGTGAAATGTCAGAAAATGTGTAGTTTGGGCAATCGCTTGGTGTCTCTTCTTATACAATCTAAAAATCCTACATGGGTATGCATGACTTATTGAAAGTAAACTGCCTACTATATCAGAACATTTCTTGAGGCACAAATCAGCGTGTAATGCAGTTGAACCACAATGTGGTGTCAACTTTGTACTATATTAATTCTGCACACAAGCATGCCTGTCAGTAGTATTTTAGCACAACACACATGAGTGCTTTATGCCCAAAGGTTTTTTTTTAAAACAGGTGTCAGTACCCCGTTGTTGGACTCGAACCTCATTACACTCACACAGTATTAGTGAATGACTGAAGATCGCGCAGTTTTCGTCAGACTCAGCAGTACCACAAAAAGATCCTGTAATGAGAACATCGATTCATCTGAACGTACTTCAAATACAACTCTCGAATGCACATAATGTTAGCTGAGTGTTTCATTGTCTTATAATGGCACATATGAGAACACTCATGTCTCGCTTCATAGCGCATCATTCTCTCCAGGTTCCACCTCGCACTTGTCAACATTCTTAAACCAGTTTCTGTGGTAAAAATGAACACAGAATTCTGCCCACTTATTGACATTTATATGGTGTGTTTCCCATTCTTATGTTAATTTGTAGTGTGGTAATGGTAGCCAGTATTCTTGTGTGCTAAGGGGCTCTTTAAGGCTATTGTGTAACAAGTAGTCTGTTGTTGCCCTCCTTAACCCCATAGGCAGCTGGTTGCGTGTTGTGTTCCCTGTATCCCTGGGACACTCGCCTCTACTGTACCTTTCATCTTGGCACATACATGTTTTTCCATTCAGCAAGTAACTGTTTTCTTGGAACACTGCATGTTGTGTCCTCATTCACAAACTCTCCCTATCGGATGTGCTTCTTAGTTTTCTATTGGTTGACCTGCTGCCCTGTGAGATGTTCTCCACCACCAGTGGGTTGTGTGCAGTGATCTCCTGAGCCGACGTGTAGTTTCAGTTTACCACTTGATGTACTCCATGCTTGGTCCGCTATGTTTGGACAGCGTAAGGTTTTTTCAGGATTTGCTGAACGCTACATTTCCTGCCGCCTACAAATGACCTGCGCATGTTTTTGTTCCTGCATATTCGTTATTAATAATTCATGTGACTGGTGCCGTATATTGAAATATCAAGTTGTGAACTATTTATGCCATTTTGTTATCATTAGAAAAAAATGTTTTTTTGCAGCTCTTGGTCTCAAATTAATACAAGGTGCTAGTTGCAAAACAGCAGGTCAAATCTGTGTTTTCCCTGCTTTAGTTTAGACATGCAAAGAGGAGTTTTTTTCTTACAAAGTAAGGGGCCTTGTGACTCCTTCTTCAATTCTCAATGCATGCCCTCTCAAAGGGTAGTTTTCCTTTTCAGGCCGAGCCTGGGCTGCGCATGCGCTGCTCTGCCAGGCATGCTGTATTTGCGTACGGACTTGAATCTCCGCCCACTCTCCACCCTTATTGTTCATTGTCTTGTGTCATTGTCCTTTGTAAAAGCTGGCTTCTGATTCGTCAATAGGCTTGTTAGTCCCTCCTTAGTACCACATTGTCTTCATATATAACCTCTCATGAGGACCGGCCCTTTTACTTCTGACTGACTGACTGACTCTCTCTCTGACGCTCTTCCGCTTCAGCTGCCCCCCCCCCCCCACTGTTTCCCCTCCTGCTCACCCCTCTCCAGCAGTGTTTTGTACAGCGCCTTCGACGCACACAGGGCCTGTGGCGCCCTGTGCGACAATGGTTCAGCTGCCCCCCTCCCTCTCTTTCTGTCTAGCAGTTCTTCTCTTACTGAAAACCTTGACTTCAAGACGGGGTTTTCACTCTCTTTCCTCTCCTTTCTTTTATTTGCTCCCCTGTGAAATGGAACCAAAAAAGAAAATCATTTTTGCTGGAAATGTCGTATTGGGTGGCGTAAGGCTGGGTGGCGCCCTACGAAGCCTGCTAACGTGATCCGCGGTTCCCTGGTAAGGGGCATTGTTCCATTGGTAAACTTAGGTAGGTTTTACACATGCGCAGAGCACCAGCGATTGTGGCTCCAGGTTCTTCCGAATACGTCCTTCTCGATGCCCAGCGCGGGCAGAGATACTGTCATGACGTAGGGTCATGCCGCGTGGCTCGCACCAGTCCAAGTTCACCTCCTGCTCCAGTCCAATCCACAGTAGAGTCCCGGGTCTCCGAGGGGCGGATGCTGCTCATTGTCAGGAAACGGCTGGGGCAGCAGTGGATACCGCACCAGCAGGCAGGTAAGTGCGGGGCTTCTGTCAGGAAGGAGCCTGATGGGTGCCGGTGTGTCCAGGGTGCACTTGTGTCCTCTGTGGGCTCCCCACGGAGGGTCCCGCAGAGGTAGCCTGAAACCCCGCATACCTCTCGGCTCACCCCCAGCCTAGTGAACTTCTTTACCTGGGCTCAGGGCCCCTGCCTTGATCACCTGGGGAGGCACCGGCTCAAGAAGGCTGGGATTTGTTTGGACTGACCCCGGAAATAGACTGATCCCAGGGGGCTAGCAAAGACAACAGGCCGGCTGCTTATCCACGACCCTGCCCTTTCAGTGACTCAAGAGAGGGACTTCACCCAGCTGGCCTTTCTTATCAAGTGACTCTCAGAGATGGGCCATGAACTACACCTGCCTGGCCCTCCCAAGTAAGTGACTCTCACAGAGGGACTTCACCCTGCTGGGCCTCCTTATCAAGTGACTCCCAGAGACGTACTTCACCTAGCTGGGCCTCCCAAGTAAGTGACTCGCACAGAGGGGCTTCACCTACCTGGGCTATTGTTTTCTTGGCTTTGTTTCCTGTGGCTTGCAACTAGTGCACCAATCCTGGAGGTACTGCAAAGTGTGGATTGGAAAACAAAATGTGTACTGCGGCTCTGCGTCCAGGGATGTGGTCTTTTTACCATACTGCTTACGTTTTGTAAGGATATCAGCAATGGACATTGAAATGGGACCAGTCAAGGCCCCTTTCAGGCAAAAGCACTCACTGATTTCTGAACAGGGAGTGTAAAAGCGTTAAGATAACCATGTTCCTGCTTACATTTCACATGGTTTGCTAAATTTTGCATTCCCCTATGAGTGTTTGCTTTTTCCAGGATGATGTTACTTTTTTTTGAAGGCCCCATATTGCTCTTGTCTAGTGCGTCATTTAAATTGAGCCTCATCCAGGTGTTTATAGCCGGAAGCAATTGGGTTGTAGTTGAAGGCAGTGTGAGTTTTTCTCAGTGGGACAGTATGGTGTTCAGTGGGGGCGACGATGTGGCACTATGGCCAGAGCTGCTGAATTTGGAACTGGGGAAGCAGGTTCAGCCTTAATAACCAGTCCACCAGACGACTCTCCTGAGAGAGCACAATCCCATGCTAGACCTTAGAAGGCTTCGCAAGACCTTAGAAGCGCTGGTGTCTTAGCACTAGCAGGTGGACCCTAGCACTGTCAAGTCTGGGTTAACCTTCAAGGTTTGTCCACCACAATCCATCCTGAAGTTCACCTCCAGTCTTGCTAGCAGGCCTATGAAGCAGCACAGCCAAGCACAACAGTGACTCTGTCACTGAGGTCACAGGACCCTTGAGCAGGGCCAGCTCTAGGGCAGTGCAACCGGTGTGACTGGGCGCTGACTGTGGGTGGAGACATTATGTTTGCAAGTAAATTAAGGTTTTAAAAGCGCTTGCTGCCTCCTTCCTGGCCTCCAGCAATTTTCGGCAACAATAAAAATGTCATGATGACTCTGGTGTTTAATGTTCTTCCTAGAGAGAGATCGGAGTTTTGTCTAGTGGAAGTTTTGACTCCTGGAAAGGTAGCACATAGGGTTAATGTGCCCGCAGCAAAGAACATGTACCATGCAGATCACAAAGTGCACATAATGTAAATAGGTCAGTGGGCTACTGTGTGTGTGTGTGTGTAGGTGGCTCTGTG
The DNA here is from genome assembly GCF_964204655.1 of Triturus cristatus. NCBI lineage: Eukaryota > Metazoa > Chordata > Amphibia > Caudata > Salamandridae > Triturus > Triturus cristatus. The sequence continues at coordinate 16,809,544 of NC_140592.1, read as the reverse complement.
GGTGGCTCTATTTGTGTGTGGGTTGCTCTATGTGAGTGGCTCTGTGTGTGGGTTGCTCTGTGTGTGTGGGTGGCTTTGTGTGTGTGTGTGCAAATGCAATAGGTCTCGCATTTGAGAGTGATTAAGCTATTGACATTGTAAATAACAATGCCGTTTCTTTAAATGTTTTTAAAAACAAAAACATAAACAAAAATAATGTCATGAGCAATGCCAATAGCTCAAACTTTAACAATGCCGAGACCATTGCATTGTAAATGCTTGTTAATATGGTCGTTCAGTTGTACATAATGTTTCATGGTCCTATATAAGGTAACACAAATGCTTCTGACACTTCTTTATTATAACTTTTCAGCACGCTGCAGACTTCTGTTCAGCACAGCTTAAAGACATAGATAAAATCAATATCTCTGGCTAAACACTTATAAGGTCCCAAAGGCAAGACCTATTGGCTATGCCAATGCTTGTTCAATATTATATACAAGCCATAGTTGCTGCTTATTTATCTTATGCAATTAGCAACCATTGACAAAGTCAATAGTCCTGACTTGTATGTATGATGTGACTTGTTGTGTCATACATCTGGATGCAATAACAAAAACAGCAAAATACAAGTCGGGCAGCACACTGGGCTAAACACAGATGTTTAGCTTAGTGTTTTAAGCCACGCCCTTAATTACATTGGCCACGCCCCTTTGATAGACCCCCCAGTTTTTTCATCCCACTTAAAGCCCTGGCTGAGAGTTTCACCCGTGGGCGCTGCGTGGCACTTTCACGCGTAAAGCCCTAAACGGAGCTGGAAGGAAGTGGTGTGTGTTGGGTGCACAGGTTTCCTTTCACGAGCTTGAGTCTGTGTGTTGACTTTTAATGTGCAGCGGAAGCTGTGTCTATAAAACTGGGGTTAGCTGACGTCTTTGCGTTCGGTTTTGCAAGGGCAGGCCTTGGCCCCCGGCACAGTGGCCCTCTGTGTCAAACTTCTCGTTTTTTTCCTTCTTGGCACAGGCTGCTAGCGCCCCTCTTGATTTAACGCCGAGGTGGGAGCTATCAAAACTCAGGGTGGAAAAATCCAGGAATGTTTTCACCTTATTGCTGTAAAATAAATGAAGTCACTTCATGGAGAGACCACATCAGTTCACATCCAGTGTGGCTTAAACTACGGCTTCCGTTTCCGCTTTACACAGCAGCTCACAGTGCGCTTAGCCTCGCTTCCTTCGCAGTGGGTGTTCTGAGAGAGATGGGGGCGAGGCTGCCTTGAGCCTCACCCCTGAGCCCCTCAGGCTGGGCTCACATGATGTTTTCAGCTGCAAGCAGTGGCGCACCAGTTCATTCGAAGCAGTGGCGGCTGGCATCTATGGGATGGGATGGCAGGCGGCGACACGAGCAAATATTAATATTAAAAATAAATCTTACCTGAACCGGCGTCCTCCACTCCAGACCTCTTCTGAGGAACTGGATACTTCAGTGGGGGCACCAATCCTGGCGCTGCTCTCATGCTGTGAAAGCAGCGTCCTGATTGGAGGGAGCGGCCTCAGTAGGCGCCCCCCAGCTCCCTGGAGGCCTGCACTTACTCTAACCCAGCTGTCTTATGAAAGCTGGGTGAGAGGTTTCAAATGGCTCATGTCTGTCTGTCTGTCGCAAGATGGCCAGCCAAAGGGACATACACACTTTGGAAAGTGCACAGTCCACCCTCCACCCTGCTGCTGTCACTCAACAGCAGTCCCCCCCCCCCACCCCCCCCATGCTCAGTTCAGGACTGGAGAATGAGAAATAAAAAGGAAATGAATGAACAGTTTATTTTTCATCTTTGGGGGTAATTTAAGGGGGGGCGAAGCTCCAACGGGGGAGTCGCCCCTGACTCCAACCCTCATGAGGTCCAGGGAGTTGCTCACTGTCCTGCAGTTCCTATGTCACAGGGAATCCAGCTGCTGATTTGGCTAAACATTTGCAAAAAAGAAACAATGCTGTTAAAATCCACCCTACACTGTTATACACAACCAAATGCAGTGGTGACTGGCACAATAAAGAGGAGGTGGGGGGAGGTTTGGTAATACAAAATGATAATAAATAAACACTTAGCTGGCGCTGTCCCCCACCTCCTGCAGCGCGCTTCATCCTTCCTGGTCCCAGCAAGCAGTGGGGCCGCGTGAAGGACTCCCTGCAATCCCTGCGCTGCTCTCACTCTAAGAGAGCAGCGCGGGGATCGGCCTGAGCGGGCCGGGAAACGCTCTGCTCACACCAGGGAGCCTGTGGGGTTTCTGCAGACCCGCTGTTCAATACAGCCGGCTGGAGAAACCGAAGTGCGCACGTGTGTTTTGGGCGGCCTGAGACAGCCGGCCAAAACATACGTGCACTTAGGGAGTGCACATAGCACTCCTCCTCCCCATGCCCTGCCCTCCCTGCGCAAGCTGGCTCAGAGCCAGGCAGTGGGGCGACGCTCCTCTGCCATTGCGTAGGAGCCGCCACTGGTTGAGACTTGGTACAAGGCCAGTGTGCGAAACACAACAGGGGGTGATAAAAAAGGCGCAGGGTAATCATTCCGCTGCGGAGTTGGCACCTGAGTTACAGTTCGGTGGACATGTTACTCCGTCATAAAGTGGCTGACATTCCTGCTGCATTATTACTAGGCTTCGGCAAAATTCAAATTATGCCAGCGCTATACTGTGCATTTTCTGCCCTGACCCTCTTCCACCCGCTGCACATACTGTGAAGATTCTGCCCTGTCCCTCTTTCAATCACTGCACATACTGTGCACATTCTGCCCCGACCCTCTTCCACCCGCTGCACATGGAGAGTAGATTCTGCCCTGACCCTCTTCTACCCACTGCACATACTGTGTAGATTCTGCCCTGACCCTCTTCCACCCGCTGCACATACTGTGAAGATTCTGCCCTGTCCCTCTTTCAATCAGTGCACATACTGTGCACATTCTGCCCCGACCCTCTTCCACCCGCTGCACATGGAGTGTAGATTCTGCCCTGACTCTCTTCCACCCACTGCACATTCTGTGTAGATTCTGCCCTGACCCTCTTCCACCTGTTGCACATTCTGTGTAGATTCTGCCCTGACTCTCTTCCACCCACTGCACATACTGTGTAGATTCTGCCCTGACCCTCTTCCACCCACTGCACATACTGTGTAGATTCTGTCCTGACCTTCTTCCACCTGTTGCACATTCTGTGTAGATTCTGCCCTGACTCTCTTCCACCCGCTGCACATTCTGTGTAGATTCTGCCCTGACCCTCTTCTACCCACTGCACATTCTGTGTAGATCCTGCCCTGACCCTCTTCTACCCACTGCACATTCTGTGTAGATCCTGCCCTGACCCTCTTCCACCCGCTGCACACAAGATGTAGATCCTGCCATGACCCTCTTCCACCCGCCTCACATACTGTGTAGATTCTGCCCTGACCCTCTTCCATACGCTGCACATTCTGTGTAGATTCTGCCCTGACCCTCTTCTACCCACTGCACATTCTGTGTAGATTCTGCCCTGACCCTCTTCTACCCACTGCACATTCTGTGTAGATTCTGCCCTGACCCTCTTCCATACGCTGCACATTCTGTGGAGATTCTGCCCTGACCCTCTTCTACCCACTGCACATTCTGTGTAGATCCTGCCCTGACCCTCTTCCACCCGCTGCACATTCTGTGTAGATTCTGCCCTGACCCTCTTCTACCCACTGCACATTCTGTGTAGATTCTGCCCTGACCCTCTTCTACCCACTGCACATTCTGTGTAGATCCTGCCCTGACCCTCTTCCACCCGCTGCACATTCTGTGTAGATTCTGCCCTGACCCTCTTCTACCCACTGCACATTCTGTGTAGATTCTGCCCTGACCCTCTTCTATCCACTGCACATTCTGTGTAGATTCTGCCCTGACCCTCTTCCATACGCTGCACATTCTGTGTAGATTCTGCCCTGACCCTCTTCTACCCACTGCACATTCTGTGTAGATCCTGCCCTGACCCTCTTCCACCCGCTGCACATTCTGTGTAGATTCTGCCCTGACCCTCTTCTACCCACTGCACATTCTGTGTAGATCCTGCCCTGACCCTCTTCCACCCGCTGCACATTCTGTGTAGATTCTGCCCTGACCCTCTTCTACCCACTGCACATTCTGTGTAGATTCTGCCCTGACCCTCTTCTACCCACTGCACATTCTGTGTAGATTCTGCCCTGGCCCTCTTCTACCCACTGCACATTCTGTGTAGATCCTGCCCTGACCCTCTTCCTCCCGCTGCGTGTACTGTGTAGATTCTGCCCTGGCCCTGTTCCCCCTTCCGTACATTCAGTCTGCGCCTTCTGTACTTTCGAGCGTCTCGTACCAATAGTACATTCTACCCAATCCCCTTCCACTCGCTGCACTTCCAGGGCCATATGTGCATTTATTTTTAAAATACTTGCTGCAAATTTTAAAACCCAGAATTTATTCATAGAAATAGAGATCTCCATCCATTTCGAATGAGTATCAGAGTCAGGCCTTGGGCCAGTCATTGCCTTTGTAAATGAGAATGAATGAAGCAGTGAGTGGCCTCTGTCTAGTGTCACATGTTGTATGAACCAAGGCCTGCCTGCTGTCTGTGACACACTCTCCTCTGTGGGATTCACCGACTTAGAAGCTCAGGCTGTCACCATCAGCACCCCCTTGTGGGGGCCTGGTGAACACACCCACTCTCTGCCTCCCATCAGCCTTTGTCTCCTCTTCTGGAGAGCCGCCAGCGCCTTGAGTCCTCTAAATCCATCATTAGGCACATGTAATCCTTCCACCCACTCCCTGCCCTGGGGTGGGGCTGTTCTGATCTGCCCCAGCAGGGTGGGACGCCAGGGTTCTCCCATCTTTATCTGCAGAGATTAAGCCCAGAAGGAAACTGCACAGAAACCGCCAATGAACAAGGGTTTCCCACAGAAAACGTCAACTTTCTGACGAGATAAGCTGCCCCTCTACAACCGTTTAACTTTCTAATAATGTGTCTTCCCTGTCAGCCATGGTTACTGCACAAATAGACACTCACTGCCCGCAAACTATTCAGGAGGCTGTGAATCAGAGCCTGTCAATCACGCTTTCCTGCTGTGAAACACATTGTATTCTAGGTGTGGCTGAGGACCGATTCAGTGTTTGGAAAGCCTCATGTAATCAAAGGCATATATATATATATATATTCACTGAAAAAACCATAGGTTTCACACATGTTATATTTAGCTGGACATTTTACTGATAAAAAAACAATGAATTTCCCCCGTTATAGTTAGTGCAGGCAACTATAACTCACGCGACCGTAATCCTCTGCTGATGCTAATACTGTATTTAGACACTTATTTGCCCATGTCTTCTTCCATTAAATTTTAGCTATACATATATTACAAATATTTTTTTTTCATAAAGACACTTATGTCATCAGCAGAGGATTACGGTCGCGTGAGTTATAGTTGCCTACAGTAACTATAACGGGGGAATTTCATTGGTTTTTTATCAGTAAAATGTCCAGCTAACTATAACATGTGTGAAACCTATGGTTTTTTCAGTGAATTTGCAAGGTTTTTTAAATGCTAATTCCTAACTATAACGTGTGTGAAACCTATGGTTTTTTCAGTGAATTTGTACGGTTTTTTAAATGCTAAGTTACTTTACGCCATTTGTGGCGTGCGCGCCCACTTAACGCAGTTCGTTCCGTGCGCGCACGTTGCGCTTCGCGCACCGTGCGCGCACAGTGAGCACGCGGTGCGCTTCGCGCACCGCGTGCCCACGTTACGCTAGATGGGCCATGAACGCACGATGCGCTTTGCGCACCGTGCGCACATGGAGGACATATGATGAGCATCGTTGTGACAGGTAAAATATATGTTTTGTTTAGCTCTATTAAGCCATGCACAAAAGGTGCCCTTCGGGCACCTTTTGGACACGGGGTGGGGAAAATGTGGTTATTTTTTTTTTTTTTATTATTATTTCTTACCGTACGCGTACGGTAAGCATAATCGGCGAACTTTTCGAAAAAATTAAAATTGCCTTTTTTCAGTTGGGGGATCGTTGGGGACTCCCTCGACATGGCTAGGTGCTTGGGAGCTGTGTAAACAGCCCCTTTACATGTTTTTGCACTTGGTTTTTCAACCCCCTGTCAGAGTGCGAGAGAGAAAATGGTGGCCGCCGCTTCCTGGTTTTGACCGATTCGAATGTTTACTAAGATCTACCGTACGGTAAGCGCACCGTAAGCGCACCGTAAGCTGGCTCAGATATATATATTGATTTAAAGGCTATTTTCTCAGAATCTACTGAACAGATTTACACCAAACCTACAAAAGGCACTTCCTTGACCTGAGGACTACCTCTCTGCCAAATTTCAAGTAATTCTGTTCAGCCGTTCGGGCTGTACCTGTGTCTAAAGGTCCTATGGAAAAATGCATGGGAAAAACGCGTTTTGGGACCCCCCTTTTATCTCAGCCCCCGCTTGACGAATCCCCCCGAGACTTTCAGGGTAGGAGCGGAGCGTAGCGCCCCACCTATTTTGGAAAATTCGCGAGGATTCGTCAACCGGCGCCAAAGTTATTCAAAATAGAATGTTGCGGATTTCCTATGGAAACGTGGTCCTAACTATAACTACCTACTGGCGACCGCCAGTAGGTAATATATATATATACATACACACACACACACACACACACATAAACACACACACACACACACGAACACAGACACATAAATATATATATATATATATTCACTGAAAAAACCATAGGTTTCAAAGCTGTTATAGTTAGCTGGACATTTCACTCGTACAAAACCATTGAAATTCCTCCGTTACAGTTAGTTCTGCTAACTATAACTCGCGCGCCCGCAATCCACTGCTGATGATGTCACATATTACATCATTCATGACATGGTCAGTGACATCACTGATGACATCACTGATGACAACTCAAATGACATCACTGATGACATCACTGATGACATCATCCAGTGAATGTGGTTTGGTTCGTTATTTAAATGTGTATTATATATATAGCAATCTGCATTGAAGAATGAGTGGATATATAAGTATCTGGATGGAGGATTTAGTAGCAGTGTGATTGACTGTTTACTTGACTAATTTATAGTGTCTCACTAAATATATTGGATCGTGACTAAACTGTGTGAATACCTGTATCACTTTGTCAGTTGTTGTGTAAACTGCTGCACCAGTTACTTATTTGCTACGTGAAAGTCTATATTAGTTATTGATTAGTTAACTGAGTATTTGTATGGGAGAGTGAATGTGTGGTTCAGTGGGGGTGTGTGACTGCCAAAAGATGTGTGAATAGTTGATTCAGTAGGTATATGAGGTTAAGACTACATGTTATAACAGTTCTTTCGGTGAGTGAATATCTTTATTGGTGTGGTGATGAGCAAATATATCTCTCAATGGCATATGTCCAACAAGCTAGAAAAATAAAAGGCAGTGTATGTGACAGTTGTTGTATATAAATAAGTATACATAAGACTCAGTGATTGTATGAGTGATTGTATGGATAACTGTATACTTGTAATAGTGATTTTATAACACAATAAGTATGAGCTACTATCTATATGAATAAATGAAGTGGTGTTTGTATAAGTGTGTAGCTGAGTAAATGTAAGTATGATCCATTGTTTGCATAAGTGAGTAGGATGACTGCATAAGTGAATAGGATGTGTGCTGGTGTATAATGTCGATATAGGTGTATAAGTATATTTGATAGTGTTCTATTGATCATTGACACCATGTATGAGTGAATCTATAGGTAAGTGATTAGATGTGTGTATAGATCTAGGAATCACTGAGTGGGTTTTTAGAAACTTGTATTGGTGTGTCAATGGATTCAAATATGGCACTCTGTATTTTATAGTGAGTGATGAAAGGTTATACTAGTGTATGATGAGGTGTATCTGATTCTCACGTGGATGATGTCATCAGTGATGTAATCAGTGATGTCATTTGAGATGTCATCAGTGATGTCATCAGTGATGTCACTGACCATGTCATGAATGATGTAATATGTGACATCATCAGCAGTGGATTGCGGGCGGGCAAGTTATAGTGAGTACAACTAACTATAACGGAGGAATTTCAATGGTTTTGTACGTGTGAAATGTCCAGCTAACTATAACAGCCCTGAAACCTGTGTTTTTTTCAGTGAATTTCTAAGGTTTTTTTAATGCTAATTCCTAACTATAACATGTCTGAAACCTATGTTTTTTTTCAGTGAATTTCAAAGGTTTTTTAAATGATAATTTTTAAATGTAATAATAGTTATATGTATTTTTTTATACTGATTTTCTACAGATTTTTTTAACTGTTTATTTTTACATATTTTATTTTTTAAATTACATTCTATATTTTTAATATAAATGGAAATAAAAATGTTTTTTAAAATATTGAAACTGAAATTGTGTTTTTTGTCAGGGTCACTGGATGAGTACTTGGGTACTGACTGAATGATTAGAGTACTGCAAGGAGAGTGTCTGGGTGAATTTATAAGTGGTTGGGTTTTGGCGCAGTGAATGGATTAGTACATGGTGCTGAATGGGTCAATAGAGGAGTGCAAGGGGAGTGACAAGGTGTTTGCTGTAAGTGTATGGATACTGACTGGAGAATTGAAGGTGTGAAAGACAAGTGTGTATGTGGTTAGAGGACTGCATGCATAGTGGATAGGGGTTTGAAGCAGTCCATGTGCTAAGGCCTGGCTCGCTGGATGAGTACTTGGGTACTGACTGAATGATTAGAGTACAGCAAGGAGAGTGCCTGGGTGAATTTATAAGTGGTTGGGTTTTGGCGCAGTGAATGGATTAGTACATGGTGCTGAATGGGTCACTCCAGGAGTGCAAGGGGAGTGACAGGGTGTTTGCTTGAAGTGTATGGATACTGACTGGAGAATTGAAGGTGTGAAAGACAAGTGTGTATGTGGTTAGAGGACTGCATGCATAGTGGATAGGGGTTTGAAGCAGTCCATGTGCTAAGGCCTGGCTCGCTGGATGAGTACTTGGGTACTGACTGAATGATTAGAGTACAGCAAGGAGAGTGCCTCTGTGAATTTATAAGTGTTTGTGTTTTGGCGCAGTGAATGGATTAGTACATGGTGCTAAATGGGTCACTAGAGGAGTGCAAGGGGAGTGACAGGGTGTTTGCTGGAGTGTATGAATACTGACTGTGGAGTTGAAGGTGTGAAAGACAAGTGTGTAGGTGGTTACAGGACTGCATGCATAGTGGATAGGCGTTTGAAGCAGTCCATGTGCTAAGGCCTGGCTCAGTGCATGAGTACTTGAGTAGTGACTGAATGATTAGAGTACTGCAAGGAGGGTGCCTGAGTGAATTTATAAGTGTTTGGGTTTTGGTGCAGTTTTAAAAAAAATTTCAGATGGGTACTGGTGGTAACTGACTCTGACTAACCAGTCCTAGAGCCAGTGCTATGCTAAAAAACACTTAGAATACAGTTAAAACACATACATACACTAGGGAACACTATGCGTTGGGGTACCCCTGTGATTAGAATGACCTCCTCTGTAAGCCCCTAGTACATAATAAGGCAGGGGGATTAAAGCTACCTCTTAAAACGTGCCACAGGGTGCGTTTGCACACTGGTGAAGGGAGCGGGGGGCTGAGCTGACGTGTGCAAACATGCCCTGTGGCCGTTTTAATTTGGGGGATAAAGTCCCCTTGAATCCTGAGTGTCCCTTGGGTCCAACTAGCTCACCAGGTATCTCCAGTTAGCGCCACAGAGCTGCATTGCAGAGACGTGTAAAAAGTGGCACGGCCTGGACCACCTCTCTGCAACGCAGCGCAGTGGCGCTTACTGGAAGCACCATGTTTGCACACGTCACCTCAGGCCCCATCTCCTCCCTTCACCACCGTGTAAACGCGCCCTGTGGCCGTTTTAATTTGGGAGATTAAGTTCCCTTGAATCCTGAGGGTCCCTAGGGTAGTAGTGCACTAGGTACCTCCAGTAAGCGCCACAGAGCTGCCTTGCAGAGAGGTGTAAAAAGGGGCACGGCCTGGCCCACCTCTCTGAAACACAGTGCAGTGGCGCTTACTGGAGGCACCTGATGAACTAGTTGGCCCCCAGGGTCCCTCAGGATTGAAGGGGAATTATTTCCCCATCTTAAAACCCGCCACAGAGCGTGTTGGCAACCGTCACCTCAGGCCCCATCCCCTCCCTTCACCACTGTGTAAACGCGCCCTGTGTCCGTTTTAATTTGGGAGAGTAAGTCCCCTTGAATCCTGAGTGTCCCTGGGGTCCCAGTAGCCCACTAGGTACCTCCAGTGAGCACCACAGAGCTGCGTTGCAGAGAGGTGTAAAAAGAGGCACGGCCTGGGCCACCTCTCTGAAACACAGCGCAGTGGAGCTTACTGGAAGCACCTGGTGGACTAGTTAGCCCCCAGGGGCCCTCAGGATTGAAGGGGAATTATTTCCCCAACTTAAAACGCGTCACAGGGCGTGTTTACACACGTCACCTCAGGCCCCGTTCCCTCCCTTCACCACTGTGTAAATGCGCCCTGTGTTTGTTCTAAGATGGGAAATTAAGTCCCCTTGAATCCTAAGGGTCCCTAGGGTCAAACTAGCCCACTAGGTACCTACAGTAAGCGCCACAGAGCTGCGTTGCAGAGAGGTGCCAAAAGGGGCGTGGTCTCTGAACACCTGTCTGCAACGCAGCTCCCTGGCGCATACTGGAGATACCCGGTGGGCTAGTTGGCCCTCTGGGACCCTGAGTATTGAAGGGGAATTAATTTCCCAACTTACAACTCGCCAGGGGGCGCGTTTGCACAATGATGAAGGAAGGGGGTGGGGCCTGAGGTGACATGTGTGTAAACACGCCCTGTGGCGCATTTTAAGTTGGGGAATTAATTCCTCTTCAATCCTGAGGGTCCCTGGGGACCAACTAGCCTACCAGGTACCTCCAGTATGCGACAGGGAGCTGCGTTGTAGAGAGGTATTCAGAGGCCACGCCCCCTTTTACAACACTCTGTAACGCATCTCCGTGGCGCTTACTGGAAGTACCTGATGGGCTAGTTGGCCCCCAGGGACCCTCAGGATTAAAGAGGAATTAATTCCTCAACTTAAAACGCGCCCCCTCCCTTCACCACTGTGCAAACGCGCCCCGTGGCGCGTTTTAAGTTGGGGGATTAACTCCCCTTGAATCCTGGGGTCCCTGGGGTGCAACTAGTCCACCAGCTACCTCCATTAAGCGCCACAGAGGTGCGTTGCAGAGAGGTGTAAAAAGGGGCGTGGCCTCAGAACACCTCTCTGCAACGCAGCCCCCTGGCGCATACTGGAGGTTCCTGGTGGGCTAGTTGGCCCCTAGGGACCCCCAGTATTCAAGGGGAATTCGTTCCCCATCTGCAAACGCGCCAGGGGGCGCGTTTGCAGAGTGCAGCAAGAAGGGGGCGTGGCCTCCGCAATCCTGTTTGTCCTTTTTTTTTTAAAGAAGGGGAGCTGTGTGGCACCCCTTCTTTTTCTAATTTATTGGCCCTGGGGACCCCATCCACCAGGGCCTGCCCCCTAATTAAAAAAAAAAATAATAATAATTTTGGAAGGGGGCCGCGTGGCCCCCCTCCCGAGGCCTTAATCGGCCCTGGGGACACCATCCTCCGGGGCACGGCCTTTAATTTAATTGTTTTATCTTTTGGAGGGGGGCTGCGTTGCCCCCCTCCTCAGGCCACCTATGGCCAAGGGGACCCCATCCCCCGGGTCCGGCCTTTGTTATTTGTTTTTTTTATTAAAAACATATATATTTTGGGGAGGGGGGGGCCGCGTTACCCCCCTCCCAGGCCACTAATAGCCCCGGGGACCCCCTCCCCTGGGGCTGGCCAACTCGTTGGGGACCATGGGGGGGTCCCCAATTCCCCCACAGTCCCAGCCGGCTCCTGGCCTCCTGCGGGAGCCGGTATTGCTTTTCCACATGGGGAGCAGCTAACATGCTGCTCCCCATGTGGAAAAGCAATCTTTCCCTGCTCCCGCTTCAATGAAGCAAAGCAGTTTGCAATGACAGGATGGGAGCCGTGAGGCTCCCGCCCTGTCATTGCAGACTACAGTGTCCCGGGGGATAGATAGATAGATAGATAGATAGATAGATAGATAGATAGATAGATAGATAGATAGATAGATAGATAGATAGATAGATAGATAGATAGATAGATAGATAGATAGATAGATAGATATACAAATAATAAGTAAGCTTATAAAGCGCATGGCTACACTCACTAGTGTGTTACCGTGCTGCGGCCCAAACTCATCAAAGGAGCAATAATGTGAGACAGCTTAGAGGAAACCTATAGGCGGAAGAGCCATGTTTTTAGTTTTCTTGCCGAAAGAGTGACTCCGATGGTTCCTTACAGAGAAAGAGAGGGAGGTAATTCTCGCTCTTTTTGTTACCGGAATCTTGACCCGTCAGTCCCAGAAGATCTCAGGTGCCGGGTTGGAGTGTAGGGGGACAGTGGATTGTGTAGGTAGCTAGGCCCTTTCACCTGCAGGATGCGGTGACTGATACACAAGGCCTTAAAAAGTAGTCTCTCCCTCAGTGGAAGCCTATGAAGGGCAGAGAGGGCATTCCTGGAGGAATCTCTTCTGGGCAGCATCAGAACAAGGCGGGCCACCTCGTTCTGAATGCATTGTAGTCTCTGCAGACACGTCCTACTTGCTCCTTGGTATAAAGCATTTCCGTAGTCCAGATGGGAAGTTACTAACGCATGGACTAGGGTTTTCCTGGCTGCCACGGGGAGCACATCTAGAGTCTTTCGTAGCCCTTTCAAGACTCCAAAACACTTCCTGGCCACAATTCAAGTGTGATTCTCAAAGGAGAGCCTATAGTCCAGCCACATCCCCATGTTCTTAACCTGATTGCTCGGGGAGGGGGTAGGGCCCAAAGTCTGCGGCTACCAAGCCGAGGACCAGATAGACGGAGCTTTTCCCACCACTAGAACCTCCGTTTTACTGCCATTTAGTTTTCAACAGTTACTTGTCATCCAGGAGGTCAATTTATCCAGCCTGCCTTTCCTGAGGCGCTGTAGGAGTAATGGGTGGGCTACAGTGTTGAATGCGGCACTGAGGTCCAAGAGGGCAAGATCAACTGTCTGGCCCTCATGTACCTGTCTGTGGATAGTTTCTGTTGACAGGAGCAGTGCTGACTTAGTGGAGTATGTGGCTTGAAAGCCCGATTGACCACTTCACTTTTTTGGCTAATTTATCAAAATATGGCAGGAGTGAGACCGGTCGAAGGTTCTCCAGCAGACTATATATATATATATATATATATATATATATATATATATATATATATATATATAATCTACTGGCGGTCGCCAGTAGATAGTTATAGTTAGGACCGAGTTTCCATAGGAAATCTGAAAATTCTATTTTGAATAACTTTGGCGCCGGTTGACGAATCCTCGTGAAATTTTCAAAACTAATGGGGTGCTCCGTTCAGCTCCTACCCTGAAAGTCTCGGGGTGATTCGTCAAGCGGGGGCCGAGAAAAAAGGGGGGTCCCAAAACGCGTTTTCCCCATGCATTTTTCCATAGGACCTTTAGTCGAAGGTACAGCCCGAACGGCTGAACAGAATTACTTGAAATTTGGCAGAGAGGTAGTCCTCAGGTCAGGGAAGTGCCTTTTGCAGGTCTGGTGTCAATCTGTTCAGTAGTTCCTGAGAAAATAGCATTTAAAAGCATATAAATATCTACAAGCGCGCACTGTGCGCGCACCGTGCGAGCACCATGCGAGCACCCTAACGTGCGCGAGCGTAATTCTGATTGGTGGTTACATGTTAGTCAACGTTCGAATCGGTAGAAATCAGGAAGTGCCGGACGCCATTTTGTTTGTTTTCAGTGCGAGAGTGAAAAAGGAAGGTGGCGAACTTGAAAAGGGGGCAGGGTAGAGAGTTCCTGACCCCGTAGCCTTTGTCAGGGGGTCCCTGAAGGACCCCGAAGGCAGAAATTTTTTTTTAAAAAAAATCGCGGGGGTGCGCGCACCGTGCGCGCACGGTGAAAAACCCAAAAAAAATCTAAAAAATTTAATACGTAGTTTATTGTAAAATAAATATATAAAAAAAATAATAATATATAAATAAATTAGCATTTAAAAAACGTACAAATTCACTGAAAAAACCATAGGTTTCACACACGTTATAGTTAGGAATTAGCATTTAAAAAACCTTGCAAATTCACTTAAAAAACCATAGGTTTCACACATGTTATAGTTAGGTGGATGTTTCACTCGTAAAAAACCAATGAAATTCCCCCGTTATAGTTAGTTCAGATAACTATAACTCGCGCGACCGCCACTCTATCAAAAGGAGGATGTCATCAGTGATGTCATGAGTGATGCCACTGACCATGTCATGAGTGATGTAATATGTGACGTCATGAGCAGTGGATTGCGGGCGCGCGAGTTATAGTTATCTGAACTAACTATAACGGGGGAATTTAATTGGTTTTTTACGAGTGAAATATCCACCTAACTATAACATGTGTGAAACCTATGGTTTTTAAGTGAATATATATATATATATATATATATATATTACCTACTGGCGGTCGCCAGTAGGTAGTTATAGTTAGGACCACGTTTCCATAGGAAATCCGCAACATTCTATTTTGAATAACTTTGGCGCCGGTTGACGAATCCTCGCGAATTTTTCAAAATAGGTGGGGCGCTATGCTCCGCTCCTACCCTGAAAGTCTCGGGGGGATTCGTCAAGCGGGGGCTGAGATAAAAGGGGGGTCCCAAAACGCGTTTTTCCCATGCATTTTTCCATAGGACCTTTAGACACAGCTACAGCCCGAACGGCTGAACAGAATTACTTGAAATTTGGCAGAGAGGTAGTCCTCAGGTCAAGGAAGTGCCTTTTGTAGGTTTGGTGTAAATCTGTTCAGTAGATTCTGAGAAAATAGCCTTTAAATCAATATATATATCTGAGCCAGCTTACGGTGCGCTTACGGTGCGCTTACCGTACGCGTACGGTGGCGTGCGCGAGCGCGATTCTGATTGGCCCTTAGATCTTAGTAAACATTCGAATCGGTCGAAACCAGGAAGCGGCGGCCGCCATTTTCTCTCTCGCACTCTAAGGGGGGAGCTGATAAACAAATGCCAAAAACATATAAAGGGGCTGTTTAGACAGCGCCCATGCACATAACCATGTTAGTTGAGTCTTCAAAGATCCCCCAAGGCAAAAAACGGTAATTTTTTATTTTTCGAAAATTTCGCCGATTACGCTTACCGTACGCTTACCGTACGCGTACGGTAAATAATTATTAAAAAAAAAAAAACCCACTCTCTCCACCCCGTGTGCAAATGGTGGGCGAAGGCCACCATTTGTGCATGGCATATAAGAGCACAGCATTTCCCCAAAAAATTTCAACAGATTACCTATCACAAGGAAGCGCATAATATGTCCTCCATGTGCGCACGGTGCGCGAAGCGCATCGTGCGTACATGGCCCATCTAGCGTAACGTGGGCACGCGGTGCGCGTAGCGCACCGCGTGCCCACCGTGCGTGCAAGGCACTAACTGCGTAAAGTGGGCGCGCGGTGCGTGAAGCGCACCGTGCGCGCACGGAACGAACTGCGTTAAGTGGGCGCGCACGCCACGAATGGCGTAAAGTAACTTAGCATTTAAAAAACCGTACAAATTCACTGAAAAAACCATAGGTTTCACACACGTTATAGTTAGGAATTAGCATTTAAAAAACCTTGCAAATTCACTGAAAAAACCATAGGTTTCACACATGTTATAGTTAGCGGAAATTTTACTGATAAAAAACCAATGAAATTCCCCCGTTATAGTTAGTGCAGGAAACTATAACTCACGCGACCCCAATCTTCTGCTGATGACATATGTGTCTTTATGAAAAAAAAATATTTGTGATATATGTATAGCTAAAAATTTATGGAAGAAGACATGGGCAAATAAGTGTCTAAATACAGTATTAGCATCAGCAGAGGATTGCGGTCGCGTGAGTTATAGTTTCCTGCACTAACTATAACGGGGGAATTTCATTGGTTTTTTATCAGTAAAATTTCCGCTAACTATAACATGTGTGAAACCTATGGTTTTTTCAGTGAATATATATATATATATATATAAATATATATGTTCACTTTAAAAAAAAACAAAAGGTTATAGGGACGTTATAGTTAGGGTCAAAGTTTACTCGAACATAACCATTGAAATTCCCCCGTTATAGTTAGTTCAGCTAACTATAACTCGCGCGCCCCCAATGCACTGCTGATGGCGTCACATATTACATCACTCATGACATGGTCAGTGGCATCACTGATGACATCACTGATGAAATCTCAAATGACATAATTGTTGCCATCATTAATGACATCATTCACAGCATCTCCGATGAACCCACTCACACCCCTATAGAATCTTTTATACACCCACTGCCACTCCCACACAACTATTCACAAACCTATTCACAGAGCCATACCAGTACTTACACACCCATTCACTGATTCATAGATCCACACACACATCCACTTGCTCACCCATACAGCCACTCATACACCCACTCACTCACTAATATAGATATTGACATATCCACTCATACACCAATACAAATACTCACACACTGAGTGAGTCACTCATAGAACTACTCACACACCTAGAAACTCACTCATTCAATCACACAGCCACATACTCACCTGAACAGTTACACACAGATACACACACACATACTTACTTACTTATACAAAATAGTAACATGTAGTCACTCACCTATAGCGGGCCACTGCTACCGCCATCCCATAGCAAACTGCAATGTCCCAGAGGTGGACACGGGAGCTAACCCTGGAGGGTGGCAGTCCCCAGTGCCATTTTCAGCTCCAGTCGCGGACCCGCCCCATTTTGAAAATAGCCCTGGGGACCTGGTGGTCCCCGGGGCAGCAGGGGGGGCGCATGCACCTCACATTTAACTATAGTAGTGCTGGGGAGGTAGTGGTCCACTGGGTTGGGTGAGGGACCAGAGCCCCCCACACATCTTATTTGCATATAGCCCTGGGAAGTGGCGGTTCCCCCACGTGGCTCTCCCAAGTCCATGGCTGCGGGGGGCCATGTTTCACACAATTAACACCGGGGAGGTGGTTGTCCCTGTGACTGCATGGGGCGGAGCCCCTCCACACATTTTAATTAAAAATAGCCCTGGGGAGGTGGGTGTTTGCGGGCCTGTGGGGGGCGCATGGCTCACTCGCACTTCAATCGATTTGTTCCTGGGAGGTGGCAGTCCCCAGAGATGCCAGAGCCCGCGCTTCAATTTTTTTTCCAGTCGTATTTGCAGTTCCACCGCGAATACCGACAATTATTATTTTTTTTAAAAAAAAGTTTTGCCCTGGGGGTCCCTGTGGGACCCCCTGAACAGGCCTAGGGTTTTTGGTTTTTGCTTGTGACTCGGTTTAACCAAGTCAAACAATTGCTGCTAACACTTCATGGTTTGAAGTGTTGGCAGCCAATCAGATCTCGGGCACGAGATCTGGAGGGTTCGCGGATCCACTGCGGCCACATTTGTATATCTAATAAATCTTCACATTTCTCAGGAACTACTGAATGGATTGACACCATTGAACAAAAAGAGTGTTTTCTGGACCAAGAGCTAACTTTTTGCCAAATTTAGTGTAATTCCGTTCAGTAGTTCAGGCTGTAGTTGCGTCAAAAGTTTCCTACGTAAGTTAACATGGAGAAAAAGTGTTTTGATACCCCCCCTTTTTCTGAGCCCCCACTCGACGAATCATCTTGAAATTTTAAAGACAATAGCTGATGTGAATGACCCATTAGTTTTGAACATTTTGAGAAAATTTGTCAAACGGCGCAAAAGTTATTGGCAAATCAAAAAACGCTCTTCCTATGGATACTAGGTCCTAACTATAACTACCTATATATATATATATATATATATATATATATAAAGAAAAAAATATATATATACAAATATAGAGGGTCAGCCTTTCTCCGACATAGGACTGTTCAACTGTCAGTCACAACTTGCTTCTGCCCACCCTAGCGTATAACATGGGGAAAAGGGTCAGCTCTCTTCAAACATGGACTCTCTTGCTCCATTGGCTCTCTTGGATTATTGACTCTCTTGCACCATTGACTCCCTTCACACATGGACTCTCTTGCAGCATTGACTGTCTTGCATCATTGACTCTCTTGCACCATTGACTCCCTTCATACATTGATTCTCTTATACCACTGTCTCTCTTCACACATGGACTCTCTTGCAGCATTGACTCTCTTACATCATTGACTCTCTTGCACCATTGACTCCCTTCACACATTGATTCTCTTGTACCATTGACTCTCTTCACACATGGACTCTCTTGCAGCATTGACTCTCTTGCATCATTGACTCTCTTGCACCATTGGCTACCTTCACACATTGATTCTCTTGTACCATTGACTCGCTTCACACATGGACTCTCTTGCAGCATTGACTGTCTTGCATCATTGACTCTCTTGCACCATTGACTCCCTTCATACATTGATTCTCTTATACCACTGTCTCTCTTCACACATGGACTCTCTTGCAGCATTGACTCTCTTACATCATTGACTCTCTTGCACCATTGACTCCCTTCACACATTGATTCTCTTGTACCATTGACTCTCTTCACACATGGACTCTCTTGCAGCATTGACTCTCTTGCATCATTGACTCTCTTGCACCATTGACTCCCTTCGTACATTGATTCTCTTGCACCATTGACTCTCTTCACTCATGGATTCTATTGCACCATTGAATCCCTTCATACATTGATTCTCGTGTACCATTGACTCTCTAAACACATGGACTCTCTTGCAGCATTGACTCTCTTGCATCATTGACTCTCTTTCACCATTGACTCCCTTTGTACATTGATTCTCTTGTACCATTGACTCTCTTCACACATGGACTCACTTGCAGCATTGACTCTCTTGCATCATTGACTCTCTTGCACCATTGACTCCCTTCATACATTGATTCTCTTGCACCATTGACTCTCTTCACACATGGATTCTATTGCACCATTGACTCCCTTCATACATTGATTATCTTGTACCATTGACTCTCTTCACACATGGACTCTCTTGCAGCATTGAGTCTCTTGCATCATTGACTCTCTTTCACCATTGACTCCCTTCATACATTGATTCTCTTGCACCATTGACTCTCTTCACACATGGATTCTATTGCACCATTGACTCCCTTCATACATTGAGTCTCATGTACCATTGACTCACTTCACACATGGACTCTCTTGCAGCATTGACTCTCTTGCATCATTGACTCTCTTACACCATTGACTCCCTTCATACATTGATTCTCTTGCACCATTGACTCTCTTCACACATGGATTCTATTGCACCATTGACTCCCTTCATACATTGATTCTCTTGTACCATTGACTCTCTTCACACATGGACTCTCTTGCAGCATTGACTCTCTGCATCATTGACTCTCTTGCACCATTGACTCCCTTCACACATTGATTCTCTTGTACCATTGACTCTCTTCACACATGGACTCTCTTGCAGCATTGACTCTGCATCATTGACTCTCTTGCACCATTGACTTCTTTCACACATTGATTCTCTTGTACCATTGACTCTCTTCACACATGGACTCTCTTGCATCATTGACTCTCTTGCATCATTGACTGTCTTGCATCATTGACTCTCTTGCACCATTGACTCCCTTCACACATTGATTCTCTTGTACCATTGACTCTCTTCACACATGGACTCTCTTGCAGCATTGACTCTGCATCATTGACTCTCTTGCACCATTGACTTCTTTCACACATTGATTCTCTTGTACCATTGACTCTCTTCACACATGGACTCTCTTGCATCATGGACTCTCTTGCAGCATTGACTGTCTTGCATCATTGACTCTCTTGCACCATTGACTCCCTTCATACATTGATTCTCTTATGCCACTGTCTCTCTTCACACATGGACTCTCTTGCAGCATTGACTCTCTTACATCATTGACTCTCTTGCACCATTGACTCCCTTCACACATTGATTCTCTTGTACCATTGACTCTCTTCACACATGGACTCTCTTGCAGCATTGACTCTCTTGCATCATTGACTCTCTTGCACCATTGACTCCCTTCGTACATTGATTCTCTTGCACCATTGACTCTCTTCACTCATGGATTCTATTGCACCATTGACTCCCTTCATACATTGATTCTCGTGTACCATTTACTCTCTAAACACATGGACTCTCTTGCAGCATTGACTCTCTTGCATCATTGACTCTCTTTCACCATTGACTCCCTTTGTACATTGATTCTCTTGTACCATTGACTCTCTTCACACATGGACTCTCTTGCAGCATTGACTCTCTTGCATCATTGACTCTCTTGCACCATTGACTCCCTTCATACATTGATTCTCTTGCACCATTGACTCTCTTCACACATGGATTCTATTGCACCATTGACTCCCTTCATACATTGATTATCTTGTACCATTGACTCTCTTCACACATGGACTCTCTTGCAGCATTGAGTCTCTTGCATCATTGACTCTCTTTCACCATTGACTCCCTTCATACATTGATTCTCTTGCACCATTGACTCTCTTCACACATGGATTCTATTGCACCATTGACTCCCTTCATACATTGAGTCTCATGTACCATTGACTCACTTCACACATGGACTCTCTTGCAGCATTGACTCTCTTGCATCATTGACTCTCTTACACCATTGACTCCCTTCATACATTGATTCACTTGCACCATTGACTCTCTTCACACATGGATTCTATTGCACCATTGACTCCCTTCATACATTGATTCTCTTGTACCATTGACTCTCTTCACACATGGACTCTCTTGCAGCATTGACTCTCTGCATCATTGACTCTCTTGCACCATTGACTCCCTTCACACATTGATCCTCTTGTACCATTGACTCTCTTCACACATGGACTCTCTTGCAGCATTGACTCTGCATCATTGACTCTCTTGCACCATTGACTTCTTTCACACATTGATTCTCTTGTACCATTGACTCTCTTCACACATGGACTCTCTTGCATCATTGACTCTCTTGCATCATTGACTTTCTTTCACACATTGATTCTCTTGTACCATTGACTCTATTCACACATGGACTCTCTTGCAGCATTGACTCTCTTGCATCATTGACTCTCTTGCACCATTGACTCCCTTCATACATTGATTCTCTTGCACCATTGACTCTCTTCACACATGGATCTATTGCACCATTGACTCCCTTCATACATTGATTCCCTTGTACCATTGACTCTCTTCACACATGGACTCTCTTGCAGCATTGACTCTCTTGCATCATTGACCCTCATTCACCATTGACTCCCTTCGTACATTGATTCTCTTGTACCATTGACTCTCTTCATACAAGAACTCTCTTGCAGCATTGACTCTCTTGCATCATTGACTCTCTTGCACCATTGACTCCCTTCCTACATTGATTCTCTTGTACCATTGACTCTCTTCACACATGGATTCTATTGCACCATTGACTCCCTTCATACATTGATTCTCTTGTACCATTGACTCTCTTCACACATGGACTCTCTTGCAGCATTGACTCTCTTGCATCATTGACTCTCTTTCACCATTGACTCCCTTCATACATTGATTCTCTTGCACCATTGACTCTCTTCACACATGGATTCTATTGCACAATTGACTCCCTTCTTACATTGATTCTCATGTACCATTGACTCTCTTCACACATGGACTCTCTTGCAGCATTGACTCTCTTGCATCATTGACTCTCTTGCACCATTGACTCCCTTCATTCATTGCTTCTCTTGCACCATTGACTCTCTTCACACATGGATTCTATTGCACCATTGACTCCCTTCATACACTTATTCTCTTGTACCATTGACTCTCTTCACAGATGGACTCTCTTGCAGCATTGACTCTCTGCATCATTGACTCTCTTGCACCATTGACTCCCTTCACACATTGATTCTCTTGTACCAATTACTCTCTTCACACATGGACTCTCTTGCAGCATTGACTCTCTGCATCATTGACTCTCTTTCACCATTGACTCCCTTCATACATTGATTCTCTTGTACCATTGACTCTCTTCACACATGGACTCTCTTGCAGCATTAACTCTCTTGCATCATTGACTCTCTTTCACCATTGACTCCCTTCATACATTGATTCTCTTGCACCATTGACTCTCTTCACACATGGATTCTATTGCACCATTGACTCCCTTCATACATTGATTCTCATGTACCATTGACTCTCTTCACACATGGACTCTCTTGCAGCATTGACTCTCTTGCATCATTGACTCTCTTGCACCATTGACTCCCTTCATACATTGATTCTCTTGCACCATTGACTCTCTTCACACATGGATTCTATTGCACCATTGACTCCCTTCATACATTGATTCTCTTGTACCATTGACTCTCTTCACACATGGACTCTCTTGCAGCATTGACTCTCTGCATCATTGACTCTCTTGCACCATTGACTCCCTTCACACATTGATTCTCTTGTACCATTGACTCTCTTCACACATGGACTCTCTTGCATCATTGACTTTCTTTCACCATTGACTCCCTTCATATATTGATTCTCTTGTACCATTGACTCTCTTCACACATGGACTCTCTTGCAGCATTGACTCTCTTGCATCATTGACTTTCTTTCACACATTGATTCTCTTGTACCATTGACTCTCTTCACACATGGACTCTCTTGCAGCATTGACTCTCTTGCATCATTGACTTTCTTGCACCATTGACTCGCTTCACACATTAATTCTCTTGTACCATTGACTCTCTTCACACATGGACTCTCTTGCAGCATTGACTCCCTTCACACATGGACTCTCTTGCAGCATTGACTCTCTGCATCATTGACTCTCTTGCACCATTGACTCCCTTCACACATTGATTCTCTTGTACCATTGACTCTCTTCACACATGGACTCTCTTGCAGCATTGACTCCCTTCACACATGGACTCTCTTGCAGCATTGACTCCCTTCACACATGGACTCTCTTGCAGCATTGACTCTCTGCATCATTGACTCTCTTGCAGCATTGACTCCCTTCATACATTGATTCTCTCGTACCATTGACTCTTGCATCATTGACTCTCTTGCAGCATTGACTCTCTTGCATCATTGACTCTCTTGCACCATCGACTCCCTTCACACATTGATTCTCTTGTACCATTGACTCTCTTCACACATGGACTCTCTTGCAGCAGTGACTCCCTTCACACATGGACTCTCTTGCAGCATTGACTCTCTGCATCATTGACTCTCTTGCAGCATTGACTCCCTTCATACATTGATTCTCTCGTACCATTGACTCTTGCATCATTGACTCTCTTGCAGCATTGACTCTCATGCATCATTGACTCTCTTGTACCATTGACTCTCTTCACACATGGACTCTCTTGCAGCAGTGACTCCCTTCACACATGGACTCTCTTGCAGCATTGACTCTCTGCATCATTGACTCTCTTGCAGCATTGACTCCCTTCATACATTGATTCTCTTGTACAATTGACTCTCTTGCATCATTGACTCTCTTGCAGCATTGACTCCCTTCACACATTGATTCTCTTGTACCATTGACTCTCTTCACACATGGACTCTCTTGCAGTATTGACTCTCTTGCATCATTGACTCTCTTGCAGTATTGACTCTCTTGCATCATTGACTTTCTTTCACCATTGACTCCCTTCATACATTGATTCTCTTGCACCATTTACTCTCTTCAAACATGGACTCTCTTGCAGCATTGACTCTCTGCATCATTGACTCTCTTTCACCATTGACTCCCTTCATACATTGATTCTCTTGTACCATTGACACTCTTCACACATGGACTCTCTTGCAGCATTAACTCTTTTGCATCATTGACTCGCTTGCACCATTGAATCCCTTCACACATGGACTCTCTTGCAGCATTGACTCTCTGCATCATTGACTCTCTTGCACCATTGATTCCCTTCATATATTGATTCTCTTGTACCATTGACTCTCTTCACACATGGATTCTATTGCACCATTGACTCCCTTCATACATGGACTCTCTTGCAGCATTGACTCTCTTGCATCATTGACTCTCTTGCACCATTGACTCCCTTCACACATTGATTCTCTTGTACCATTGACTCTCTTCACCCATGGACTCTCTTGCAGCATTGACTCGCTTCACACATGGACTCTCTTGCAGCATTGACTCCCTTCACACATGGACTCTCTTGCAGCATTGACTCTCTGCATCATTGACTCTCTTGCAGCATTGACTCCATTCATACATTGATTCTCTTGTACCATTGACTCTCTTGCATCATTGACTCTCTTGCAGCATTGACTCTCTTGCATCATTGACTCTCTTGCACCATTGACTCCCTTCACACATTGATTCTCTTGTACCATTGACTCTCTTCACACATGGACTCTCTTGCAGCATTGACTCTCTTCACACATGGACTCTCTTGCAGCATTGACTCTCTGCATCCTTGAGTCTCTTGCAGCATTGACTCCCTTCATTCATTGATTCTCTTGTACCATTGACTCTCTTGCATCATTGACTCTCTTACATCATTGACTCTCTTGCAGCATTGACTCCCTTCACACATTGATTCTCTTGTACCATTGACTCTCTTCACACATGGACTCTCATGCAGCATTGTCTCTCTTGCCTCATTGACTCTCTTGCAGCATTGACTCTCTTGAATCATTGACTTTCATTCTCCATTGACTCCCTTCATACATTGATTCTCTTGCACCATTGACTCTCTTCACACATGGACTCTCTTGCAGCATTGACTCTCTTGCACCATTGACTCCCTTCACACATGGACTCTCTTGCAGCATTGACTCTCTTGCATCATTGACTCTCTTTCACCATTGACTCCCTTCATACATTGATTCTCTTGCACCATTGACTCTCTTCACACATGGATTCTATTGCACCATTGACTCCCTTCATACATTGATTCTCATGTACCATTAGCTCTCTTCACACATGGACTCTCTTGCAGCATTGACTCTTGCATCATTGACTCTCTTACACCATTGACTCCCTTCATGCATTGATTCTCTTGCACCATTGCCTCTCTTCACACATGGATTCTATTGCACCATTGACTCCCTTCATACACTGATTCTCTTGTACCATTGACTCTTTTCACACATGGACTCTCTTGCAGCATTGACTCTCTGCATCATTGACTCTCTTGCACCATTGACTCCCTTCACACATTGATTCCCTTGTACCATTGACTCTCTTCACACATGGACTCTCTTGCAGCATTGACTCTCTGCATCATTGACTCTCTTTTACCATTGACTCCCTTCATACATTGATTCTCTTGTACCACTGACTCTCTTCACAGATGGACTCTCTTGCAGCATTAACTCTCTTGCATCATTGACTCTCTTTCACCATTGACTCCCTTCATACATTGATTCTCTTGCACCATTGACTCTCTTCACACATGGATTCTATTGCACCATTGACTACCTTCATACATTGATTCTCATGTACCATTGACTCTCTTCACACATGGACTCTCTTGCAGCATTGACTCTCTTGCATCATTGACTCTCTTGCACCATTGACTCCCTTCATACATTGATTCTCTTGCACCATTGACTCTCTTCACACATGGATTCTATTGCACCATTGACTCCCTTCATACATTGATTCTCTTGTACCATTGACTCTCTTCACACATGGACTCACTTGCAGCATTGACTCTCTGCATCATTGACTCTCTTGCACCATTGACTCCCTTCACACATTGATTCTCTTTTACCATTGACTCTCTTCACACATGGACTCTCTTGCAGCATTGACTCTCTGCATCATTGACTCTCTTGCACCATTGACTCCCTTCACACATTGATTCTCTTGTACCATTGACTCTCTTCACACGTGGACTCTCTTGCAGCATTGACTCTCTGCATCATTGACTCTCTTGCACCATTGATTCCCTTCATATATTGATTCTCTTGTACCATTGACTCTCTTCACACATGGACTCTCTTGCAGCATTGACTCTCTTGCATCATTGACTTTCTTTCACACATTGATTCTCTTGTACCATTGACTCTCTTCACACATGGACTCTCTTGCAGCATTGACTCGCTTCACACATGGACTCTCTTGCAGCATTGACTCTCTGCATCATTGACTCTCTTCACCATTGACTCCCTTCACACATTGATTCTCTTGTACCATTGACTCTCTTAACACATGGACTCTCTTGCAGCATTGACTCCCTTCACACATGGACTCTCTTGCAGCATTGACTCTCTGCATCCTTGACTCTCTTGCAGCATTGACTCCCTTCATACATTGATTCTCTTGTACCATTGACTCTCTTGCATCATTGACTCTCTTGCAGCATTGACTCCCTTCACACATTGATTCTCTTGTACCATTGACTCTCTTCACACATGGACTCTCTTGCATCATTGACACTCTTGCAGCATTGACTCTCTGCATCATTGACTCTCTTTTACCATTGACTCCCTTCATACATTGATTCTCTTGCACCATTGACTCTCTTCACACATGGACTCTCTTGCATCATTGACTCTCTTGCACCATTGACTCCCTTCATACATTGATTCTCTTGCACCATTGACTCTCTTCACACATGGATCTATTGCACCATTGACTCCCTTCATGCATTGATTCTCTTGTACCATTGACTCTCTTCACACATGGACTCTCTTGCAGCATTGACTCTCTTGTATCATTGACCCTCTTTCACCATTGACTCCCTTCGTACATTGATTCTCTTGTACCATTGACTCTCTTCATACAAGAACTCTCTTGCAGCATTGACTCTCTTGCATCATTGACTCTCTTGCACCATTGACTCCCTTCATACATTGATTCTCTTGTACCATTGACTCTCTTCACACATGGATTCTATTGCACCATTGACTCCCTTCATACATTGATTCTCTTGTACCATTGACTCTCTTCACACATGGACTCTCTTGCAGCATTGACTCTCTTGCATCATTGACTCTCTTTCACCATTGACTCCCTTCATACATTGATTCTCTTGCACCATTGACTCTCTTCACACATGGATTCTATTGCACAATTGACTCCCTTCTTACATTGATTCTCATGTACCATTGACTCTCTTCACACATGGACTCTCTTGCAGCATTGACTCTCTTGCATCATTGACTCTCTTGCACCATTGACTCCCTTCATTCATTGCTTCTCTTGCACCATTGACTCTCTTCACACATGGATTCTATTGCACCATTGACTCCCTTCATACACTGATTCTCTTGTACCATTGACTCTCTTCACAAATGGACTCTCTTGCAGCATTGACTCTCTGCATCATTGACTCTCTTGCACCATTGACTCCCTTCACACATTGATTCTCTTGTACCAATTACTCTCTCCACACATGGACTCTCTTGCAGCATTGACTCTCTGCATCATTGACTCTCTTTCACCATTGACTCCCTTCATACATTGATTCTCTTGTACCATTGACTCTCTTCACACATGGACTCTCTTGCAGCATTACCTCTCTTGCATCATTGACTCTCTTTCACCATTGACTCCCTTCATACATTGATTCTCTTGCACCATTGACTCTCTTCACACATGGATTCTATTGCACCATTGACTCCCTTCATACATTGATTCTCATGTACCATTGACTCTCTTCACACATGGACTCTCTTGCAGCATTGACTCCCTTCACACATGGACTCTCTTGCAGCATTGACTCTCTGCATCATTGACTCTCTTGCACCATTGACTCCCTTCACACATTGATTCTCTTTTACCATTGACTCTCTTCACACATGGACTCTCTTGCAGCATTGACTCTCTGCATCATTGACTCTCTTGCACCATTGACTCCCTTCACACATTGATTCTCTTGTACCATTGACTCTCTTCACACATGGACTCTCTTGCAGCATTGACTCTCTGCATCATTGACTCTCTTGCACCATTGATTCCCTTCATATATTGATTCTCTTGTACCATTGACTCTCTTCACACATGGACTCTCTTGCAGCATTGACTCTCTTGCATCATTGACTTTCTTTCACACATTGATTCTCTTGTACCATTGACTCTCTTCACACATGGACTCTCTTACAGCATTGACTCGCTTCACACATGGACTCTCTTGCAGCATTGACTCTCTGCATCATTGACTCTCTTCACCATTGACTCCCTTCACACATTGATTCTCTTGTACCATTGACTCTCTTAACACATGGACTCTCTTGCAGCATTGACTCCCTTCACACATGGACTCTCTTGCAGCATTGACTCTCTGCATCCTTGACTCTGTTGCAGCATTGACTCCCTTCATACATTGATTCTCTTGTACCATTGACTCTCTTGCATCATTGACTCTCTTGCAGCATTGACTCCCTTCACACATTGATTCTCTTGTACCATTGACTCTCTTCACACATGGACTCTCTTGCATCATTGACACTCTTGCAGCATTGACTCTCTGCATCATTGACTCTCTTTTACCATTGACTCCCTTCATACATTGATTCTCTTGCACCATTGACTCTCTTCACACATGGACTCTCTTGCATCATTGACTCTCTTGCACCATTGACTCCCTTCATACATTGATTCTCTTGCACCATTGACTCTCTTCACACATGGATCTATTGCACCATTGACTCCCTTCATACATTGATTCTCTTGCACCATTGACTTCTTTCACACATTGATTCTCTTGTACCATTGACTCTCTTCACACATGGACTCTCTTGCATCATTGACTCTCTTGCATCATTGACTTTCTTTCACACATTGATTCTCTTGTACCATTGACTCTATTCACACATGGACTCTCTTGCAGCATTGACTCTCTTGCATCATTGACTCTCGTGCACCATTGACTCCCTTCATACATTGATTCTCTTGCACCATTGACTCTCTTCACACATGGATCTATTGCACCATTGACTCCCTTCATACATTGATTCTCTTGTACCATTGACTCTCTTCACACATGGACTCTCTTGCAGCATTGACTCTCTTGCATCATTGACCCTCATTCACCATTGACTCCCTTCGTACATTGATTCTCTTGTACCATTGACTCTCTTCATACAAGAACTCTCTTGCAGCATTGACTCTCTTGCATCATTGACTCTCTTGCACCATTGACTCCCTTCCTACATTGATTCTCTTGTACCATTGACTCTCTTCACACATGGATTCTATTGCACCATTGACTCCCTTCATACATTGATTCTCTTGTACCATTGACTCTCTTCACACATGGACTCTCTTGCAGCATTGACTCTCTTGCATCATTGACTCTCTTTCACCATTGACTCCCTTCATACATTGATTCTCTTGCACCATTGACTCTCTTCACACATGGATTCTATTGCACAATTGACTCCCTTCTTACATTGATTCTCATGTACCATTGACTCTCTTGCAGCATTGACTCTCTTGCAGCATTGACTCTCTTGCATCATTGACTCTCTTGCACCATTGACTCTCTTCATTCATTGCTTCTCTTGCACCATTGACTCTCTTCACACATGGATTCTATTGCACCATTGACTCCCTTCATACACTGATTCTCTTGTACCATTGACTCTCTTCACAGATGGACTCTCTTGCAGCATTGACTCTCTGCATCATTGACTCTCTTGCACCATTGACTCCCTTCACACATTGATTCTCTTGTACCAATTACTCTCTTCACACATGGACTCTCTTGCAGCATTGACTCTCTGCATCATTGACTCTCTTTCACCATTGACTCCCTTCATACATTGATTCTCTTGTACCATTGACTCTCTTCACACATGGACTCTCTTGCAGCATTAACTCTCTTGCATCATTGACTCTCTTTCACCATTGACTCCCTTCATACATTGATTCTCTTGCACCATTGACTCTCTTCACACATGGATTCTATTGCACCATTGACTCCCTTCATACATTGATTCTCATGTACCATTGACTCTCTTCACACATGGACTCTCTTGCAGCATTGACTCTCTTGCATCATTGACTCTCTTTCACCATTGACTCCCTTCATACATTGATTCTCTTGCACCATTGACTCTCTGCATCATTGACTCTCTTGCACCATTGACTCCCTTCACACATTGATTCTCTTGTACCATTGACTCTCTTCACACATGGACTCTCTTGCAGCATTGACTTTCTTTCACCATTGACTCCCTTCATATATTGATTCTCTTGTACCATTGACTCTCTTCACACATGGACTCTCTTGCAGCATTGACTCTCTTGCATCATTGACTTTCTTTCACACATTGATTCTCTTGTACCATTGACTCTCTTCACACATGGACTCTCTTGCAGCATTGACTCTCTTGCATCATTGACTTTCTTGCACCATTGACTCGCTTCACACATTAATTCTCTTGTACCATTGACTCTCTTCACACATGGACTCTCTTGCAGCATTGACTCCCTTCACACATGGACTCTCTTGCAGCATTGACTCTCTGCATCATTGACTCTCTTGCACCATTGACTCCCTTCACACATTGATTCTCTTGTACCATTGACTCTCTTCACACATGGACTCTCTTGCAGCATTGACTCCCTTCACACATGGACTCTCTTGCAGCATTGACTCCCTTCACACATGGACTCTCTTGCAGCATTGACTCTCTGCATCATTGACTCTCTTGCACCATCGACTCCCTTCATACATTGATTCTCTCGTACCATTGACTCTTGCATCATTGACTCTCTTGCAGCATTGACTCTCTTGCATCATTGACTCTCTTGCACCATCGACTCCCTTCACACATTGATTCTCTTGTACCATTGACTCTCTTCACACATGGACTCTCTTGCAGCAGTGACTCCCTTCACACATGGACTCTCTTGCAGCATTGACTCTCTGCATCATTGACTCTCTTGCAGCATTGACTCCCTTCATACATTGATTCTCTCGTACCATTGACTCTTGCATCATTGACTCTCTTGCAGCATTGACTCTCATGCATCATTGACTCTCTTGTACCATTGACTCTCTTCACACATGGACTCTCTTGCAGCAGTGACTCCCTTCACACATGGACTCTCTTGCAGCATTGACTCTCTTGCATCATTGACTCTCTTGCAGTATTGACTCTCTTGCATCATTGACTTTCTTTCACCATTGACTCCCTTCATACATTGATTCTCTTGCACCATTTACTCTCTTCAAACATGGACTCTCTTGCAGCATTGACTCTCTGCATCATTGACTCTCTTTCACCATTGACTCCCTTCATACATTGATTCTCTTGTACCATTGACACTCTTCACACATGGACTCTCTTGCAGCATTAACTCTTTTGCATCATTGACTCTCTTGCACCATTGAATCCCTTCACACATGGACTCTCTTGCAGCATTGACTCTCTGCATCATTGACTCTCTTGCACCATTGATTCCCTTCATATATTGATTCTCTTGTACCATTGACTCTCTTCACACATGGATTCTATTGCACCAATGACTCCCTTCATACATGGACTCTCTTGCAGCATTGACTCTCTTGCATCATTGACTCTCTTGCACCATTGACTCCCTTCACACATTGATTCTCTTGTACCATTGACTCTCTTCACCCATGGACTCTCTTGCAGCATTGACTCGCTTCACACATGGACTCTCTTGCAGCATTGACTCCCTTCACACATGGACTCTCTTGCAGCATTGACTCTCTGCATCATTGACTCTCTTGCAGCATTGACTCCATTCATACATTGATTCTCTTGTACCATTGACTCTCTTGCATCATTGACTCTCTTGCAGCATTGACTCTCTTGCATCATTGACTCTCTTGCACCATTGACTCCCTTCACACATTGATTCTCTTGTACCATTGACTCTCTTCACACATGGACTCTCTTGCAGCATTGACTCTCTTCACACATGGACTCTCTTGCAGCATTGACTCTCTGCATCCTTGAGTCTCTTGCAGCATTGACTCCCTTCATTCATTGATTCTCTTGTACCATTGACTCTCTTGCATCATTGACTCTCTTACATCATTGACTCTCTTGCAGCATTGACTCCCTTCACACATTGATTCTCTTGTACCATTGACTCTCTTCACACATGGACTCTCATGCAGCATTGTCTCTCTTGCCTTATTGACTCTCTTGCAGCATTGACTCTCTTGAATCATTGACTTTCATTCTCCATTGACTCCCTTCATACATTGATTCTCTTGCACCATTGACTCTCTTCACACAAGGACTCTCTTGCAGCATTGACTCTCTTGCACCATTGACTCCCTTCACACATGGACTCTCTTGCAGCATTGACTCTCTTGCATCATTGACTCTCTTTCACCATTGACTCCCTTCATACATTGATTCTCTTGCACCATTGACTCTCTTCACACATGGATTCTATTGCACCATTGACTCCCTTCATACATTGATTCTCATGTACCATTAGCTCTCTTCACACATGGACTCTCTTGCAGCATTGACTCTCTTGCATCATTGACTCTCTTACACCATTGACTCCCTTCATGCATTGATTCTCTTGCACCATTGCCTCTCTTCACACATGGATTCTATTGCACCATTGACTCCCTTCATACACTGATTCTCTTGTACCATTGACTCTTTTCACACATGGACTCTCTTGCAGCATTGACTCTCTGCATCATTGACTCTCTTGCACCATTGACTCCCTTCACACATTGATTCCCTTGTACCATTGACTCTCTTCACACATGGACTCTCTTGCAGCATTGACTCTCTGCATCATTGACTCTCTTTTACCATTGACTCCCTTCATACATTGATTCTCTTGTACCACTGACTCTCTTCACAGATGGACTCTCTTGCAGCATTAACTCTCTTGCATCATTGACTCTCTTTCACCATTGACTCCCTTCATACATTGATTCTCTTGCACCATTGACTCTCTTCACACATGGATTCTATTGCACCATTGACTCCCTTCATACATTGATTCTCATGTACCATTGACTCTCTTCACACATGGACTCTCTTGCAGCATTGACTCTCTTGCATCATTGACTCTCTTGCACCATTGACTCCCTTCATACATTGATTCTCTTGCACCATTGACTCTATTCACACATGGATTCTATTGCACCATTGACTCCCTTCATACATTGATTCTCTTGTACCATTGACTCTCTTCACACATGGACTCACTTGCAGCATTGACTCTCTGCATCATTGACTCTCTTGCACCATTGACTCCCTTCACACATTGATTCTCTTTTACCATTGACTCTCTTCACACATGGACTCTCTTGCAGCATTGACTCTCTGCATCATTGACTCTCTTGCACCATTGACTCCCTTCACACATTGATTCTCTTGTACCATTGACTCTCTTCACACATGGACTCTCTTGCAGCATTGACTCTCTGCATCATTGACTCTCTTGCACCATTGATTCCCTTCATATATTGATTCTCTTGTACCATTGACTCTCTTCACACATGGACTCTCTTGCAGCATTGACTCTCTTGCATCATTGACTTTCTTTCACACATTGATTCTCTTGTACCATTGACTCTCTTCACACATGGACTCTCTTGCAGCATTGACTCGCTTCACACATGGGCTCTCTTGCAGCATTGACTCTCTGCATCATTGACTCTCTTCACCATTGACTCCCTTCACACATTGATTCTCTTGTACCATTGACTCTCTTAACACATGGACTCTCTTGCAGCATTGACTCCCTTCACACATGGACTCTCTTGCAGCATTGACTCTCTGCATCCTTGACTCTCTTGCAGCATTGACTCCCTTCATACATTGATTCTCTTGTACCATTGACTCTCTTGCATCATTGACTCTCTTGCAGCATTGACTCCCTTCACACATTGATTCTCTTGTACCATTGACTCTCTTCACACATGGACTCTCTTGCATCATTGACACTCTTGCAGCATTAACTCTCTTGCATCATTGACTCTCTTTCACCATTGACTCCCTTCATACATTGATTCTCTTGCACCATTGACTCTCTTCACACATGGATTCTATTGCACCATTGACTCCCTTCATACATTGATTCTCATGTACCATTGACTCTCTTCACACATGGACTCTCTTGCAGCATTGACTCTCTTGCATCATTGACTCTCTTGCACCATTGACTCCCTTCATACATTGATTCTCTTGCACCATTGACTCTCTTCACACATGGATTCTATTGCACCATTGACTCCCTTCATACATTGATTCTCTTGTACCATTGACTCTCTTCACACATGGACTCTCTTGCAGCATTAACTCTCTTGCATCATTGACTCTCTTTCACCATTGACTCCCTTCATACATTGATTCTCTTGCACCATTGACTCTCTTCACACATGGATTCTATTGCACCATTGACTCCCTTCATACATTGATTCTCATGTACCATTGACTCTCTTCACACATGGACTCTCTTGCAGCATTGACTCCCTTCACACATGGACTCTCTTGCAGCATTGACTATCTGCATCATTGACTCTCTTGCACCATTGACTCCCTTCACACATTGATTCTCTTTTACCATTGACTTTCTTCACACATGGACTCTCTTGCAGCATTGACTCTCTGCATCATTGACTCTCTTGCACCATTGACTCCCTTCACACATTGATTCTCTTGTACCATTGACTCTCTTCACACATGGACTCTCTTGCAGCATTGACTCTCTGCATCATTGACTCTCTTGCACCATTGATTCCCTTCATATATTGATTCTCTTGTACCATTGACTCTCTTCACACATGGACTCTCTTGCAGCATTGACTCTCTTGCATCATTGACTTTCTTTCACACATTGATTCTCTTGTACCATTGACTCTCTTCACACATGGACTCTCTTGCAGCATTGACTCGCTTCACACATGGACTCTCTTGCAGCATTGACTCTCTGCATCATTGACTCTCTTCACCATTGACTCCCTTCACACATTGATTCTCTTGTACCATTGACTCTCTTAACACATGGACTCTCTTGCAGCATTGACTCCCTTCACACATGGACTCTCTTGCAGCATTGACTCTCTGCATCCTTGACTCTCTTGCAGCATTGACTCCCTTCATACATTGATTCTCTTGTACCATTGACTCTCTTGCATCATTGACTCTCTTGCAGCATTGACTCCCTTCAGACATTGATTCTCTTGTACCATTGACTCTCTTCACACATGGACTCTCTTGCATCATTGACACTCTTGCAGCATTGACTCTCTGCATCATTGACTCTCTTTTACCATTGACTCCCTTCATACATTGATTCTCTTGCACCATTGACTCTTTTCACACATGGACTCTCTTGCATCATTGACTCTCTTGCACCATTGACTCCCTTCATACATTGATTCTCTTGCACCATTGACTCTCTTCACACATGGATCTATTGCACCATTGACTCCCTTCATACATTGATTCTCTTGTACCATTGACTCTCTTCACACATGGACTCTCTTGCAGCATTGACTCTCTTGTATCATTGACCCTCTTTCACCATTGACTCCCTTCGTACATTGATTCTCTTGTACCATTGACTCTCTTCATACAAGAACTCTCTTGCAGCATTGACTCTCTTGCATCATTGACTCTCTTGCACCATTGACTCCCTTCATACATTGATTCTCTTGTACCATTGACTCTCTTCACACATGGATTCTATTGCACCATTGACTCCCTTCATACATTGATTCTCTTGTACCATTGACTCTCTTCACACATGGACTCGCTTGCAGCATTGACTCTCTTGCATCATTGACTCTCTTTCACCATTGACTCCCTTCATACATTGATTCTCTTGCACCATTGACTCTCTTCACACATGGATTCTATTGCACAATTGACTCCCTTCTTACATTGATTCTCATGTACCATTGACTCTCTTCACACATGGACTCTCTTGCAGCATTGACTCTCTTGCATCATTGACTCTCTTGCACCATTGACTCCCTTCATTCATTGCTTCTCTTGCACCATTGACTCTCTTCACACATGGATTCTATTGCACCATTGACTCCCTTCATACACTGATTCTCTTGTACCATTGACTCTCTTCACAAATGGACTCTCTTGCAGCATTGACTCTCTGCATCATTGACTCTCTTGCACCATTGACTCCCTTCACACATTGATTCTCTTGTACCAATTACTCTCTTCACACATGGACTCTCTTGCAGCATTGACTCTCTGCATCATTGACTCTCTTTCACCATTGACTCCCTTCATACATTGATTCTCTTGTACCATTGACTCTCTTCACACATGGACTCTCTTGCAGCATTAACTCTCTTGCATCATTGACTCTCTTTCACCATTGACTCCCTTCATACATTGATTCTCTTGCACCATTGACTCTCTTCACACATGGATTCTATTGCACCATTGACTCCCTTCATACATTGATTCTCATGTACCATTGACTCTCTTCACACATGGACTCTCTTGCAGCATTGACTCTCTTGCATCATTGACTCTCTTGCACCATTGACTCCCTTCATACATTGATTCTCTTGCACCATTGACTCTCTTCACACATGGATTCTATTGCACCATTGACTCCCTTCATACATTGATTCTCTTGTACCATTGACTCTCTTCACACATGGACTCTCTTGCAGCATTGACTCTCTGCATCATTGACTCTCTTGCACCATTGACTCCCTTCACACATTGATTCTCTTGTACCATTGACTCTCTTCACACATGGACTCTCTTGCATCATTGACTTTCTTTCACCATTGACTCCTTTCATATATTGATTCTCTTGTACCATTGACTCTCTTCACACATGGACTCTCTTGCAGCATTGACTCTCTTGCATCATTGACTTTCTTTCACACATTGATTCTCTTGTACCATTGACTCTCTTCACACATGGACTCTCTTGCAGCATTGACTCTCTTGCATCATTGACTCTCTTGCACCATTGACTCGCTTCACACATTAATTCTCTTGTACCATTGACTCTCTTCACACATGGACTCTCTTGCAGCATTGACTCCCTTCACACATGGACTCTCTTGCAGCATTGACTCTCTGCATCATTGACTCTCTTGCACCATTGACTCCCTTCACACATTGATTCTCGTGTACCATTGACTCTCTTCACACATGGACTCTCTTGCAGCATTGACTCCCTTCACACATGGACTCTCTTGCAGCATTGACTCCCTTCACACATGGACTCTCTTGCAGCATTGACTCCCTTCACACATGGACTCTCTTGCAGCATTGACTCTCTGCATCATTGACTCTCTTGCAGCATTGACTCCCTTCATACATTGATTCTCTCGTACCATTGACTCTTGCATCATTGACTCTCTTGCAGCATTGACTCTCTTGCATCATTGACTCTCTTGCACCATCGACTCCCTTCACACATTGATTCTCTTGTACCATTGACTCTCTTCAGACATGGACTCTCTTGCAGCAGTGACTCCCTTCACACATGGACTCTCTTGCAGCATTGACTCTGCATCATTGACTCTCTTGCAGCATTGACTCCCTTCATACATTGATTCTCTCGTACCATTGACTCTTGCATCATTGACTCTCTTGCATCATTGACTCTCTTGTACCATTGACTCTCTTCACACATGGACTCTCTTGCAGCAGTGACTCCCTTCACACATGGACTCTCTTGCAGCATTGACTCTCTGCATCATTGACTCTCTTGCAGCATTGACTCCCTTCATACATTGATTCTCTTGTACAATTGACTCTCTTGCATCATTGACTCTCTTGCAGCATTGACTCCCTTCACACATTGATTCTCTTGTACCATTGACTCTCTTCGCACATGGACTCTCTTGCAGCATTGACTCTCTTGCATCATTGACTGTCTTGCAGTATTGACTCTCTTGCATCATTGACTTTCTTTCACCATTGACTCCCTTCATACATTGATTCTCTTGCACCATTTACTCACTTCAAACATGGACTCTCTTGCAGCATTGACTCTCTGCATCATTGACTCTCTTTCACCATTGACTCCCTTCATACATTGATTCTCTTGTACCATTGACACTCTTCACACATGGACTCTCTTGCAGCATTAACTCGTTTGCATCATTGACTCTCTTGCACCATTGAATCCCTTCACACATGGACTCTCTTGCAGCATTGACTCTCTGCATCATTGACTCACTTGCACCATTGATTCCCTTGCACCATTGATTCCCTTCATATATTGATTCTCTTGTACCATTGACTCTCTTCACACATGGATTCTATTGCACCATTGACTCCCTTCATACATGGACTCTCTTGCAGCATTGACTCTCTTGCATCATTGACTCTCTTGCACCATTGACTCCCTTCACACATTGATTCTCTTGTACCATTGACTCTCTTCACACATGGACTCTCTTGCAGCATTGACTCGCTTCACACATGGACTCTCTTGCAGCATTGACTCCCTTCACACATGGACTCTCTTGCAGCATTGACTCTCTGCATCATTGACTCTCTTGCAGCATTGACTCCCTTCATACATTGATTCTCTTGTACCATTGACTCTCTTGCATCATTGACTCTCTTGCAGCATTGACTCTTTTGCATCATTGACTCTCTTGCACCATTGACTCCCTTCACACATTGATTCTCTTGTACCATTGACTCTCTTCACACATGGACTCTCTTGCAGCCTTGACTCTCTTCACACATGGACTCTCTTGCAGCATTGACTCTCTGCATCCTTGACTCTCTTGCAGCATTGACTCCCTTCATACATTGATTCTCTTGTACCATTGACTCTCTTGCATCATTGACTCTCTTACATCATTGACTCTCTTGCAGCATTGACTCCCTTCACACATTGATTCACTTGTACCATTGACTCTCTTCACACATGGACTCTCTTGCAGCATTGTCTCTCTTGCCTCATTGACTCTCTTGCAGCATTGACTCTCTTGAATCATTGACTTTCATTCTCCATTGACTCCCTTCATACATTGATTCTCTTGCACCATTGATTCTCTTCACACATGGACTCTCTTGCAGCATTGAATCTCTTGTACCATTGACTCCCTTCACACATGGACTCTCTTGCAGCATTGACTCTCTTGCATCATTGACTCTCTTTCACCATTGACTCCCTTCATACATTGATTCTCTTGCACCATTGACTCTCTTCACACATGGATTCTATTGCACCATTGACTCCCTTCATACATTGATTCTCATGTACCATTAGCTCTCTTCACACATGGACTCTCTTGCAGCATTGACTCTCTTGCATCATTGACTCTCTTACACCATTGACTCCCTTCATACATTGATTCTCTTGCACCATTGCCTCTCTTCACACATGGATTCTATTGCACCATTGACTCCCTTCATACACTGATTCTCTTGCACCATTGACTCTTTTCACACATGGACTCTCTTGCAGCATTGACTCTCTGCATCATTGACTCTCTTGCACCATTGACTCCCTTCACACATTGATTCCCTTGTACCATTGACTCTCTTCACACATGGACTCTCTTGCAGCATTGACTCTCTGCATCATTGACTCTCTTTTACCATTGACTCCCTTCATACATTGATTCTCTTGTACCACTGACTCTCTTCACAGATGGACTCTCTTGCAGCATTAACTCTCTTGCATCATTGACTCTCTTTCACCATTGACTCCCATCATACATCGATTCTCTTGCACCATTGACTCTCTTCACACATGGATTCTATTGCACCATTGACTCCCTTCATACATTGATTCTCATGTACCATTGACTCTCTTCACACATGGACTCTCTTGCAGCATTGACTCTCTTGCATCATTGACTCTCTTGCACTATTGACTCCCTTCATACATTGATTCTCTTGCACCATTGACTCTCTTCACACATGGATTCTATTGCACCATTGACTCCCTTCATACATTGATTCTCTTGTACCATTGACTCTCTTCACACATGGACTCACTTGCAGCATTGACTCTCTGCATCATTGACTCTCTTGCACCATTGACTCCCTTCGCACATTGATTCTCTTGTACCATTGACTCTCTTCACACATGGACTCTCTTGCAGCATTGACTCTCTGCATCATTGACTCTCTTGCACCATTGATTCCCTTCATATATTGATTCTCTTGTACCATTGACTCTCTTCACACATGGACTCTCTTGCATCATTGACTTTCTTTCACACATTGATTCTC
Source organism: Triturus cristatus (assembly GCF_964204655.1). Taxonomy (NCBI): domain Eukaryota; kingdom Metazoa; phylum Chordata; class Amphibia; order Caudata; family Salamandridae; genus Triturus; species Triturus cristatus. The sequence continues at coordinate 16,769,368 of NC_140592.1, read as the reverse complement.
TTGTACCATTGACTCTCTTCACACATGGACTCTCTTGCAGCATTGACTCTCTTGCATCATTGACTCTCTTGCACCATTGACTCCCTTCACACATTGATTCTCTTGTACCATTGACTCTCTTCACACATGGACTCTCTTGCAGCATTGACTCGCTTCACACATGGACTCTCTTGCAGCATTGACTCTCTGCATCATTGACTCTCTTCACCATTGACTCCCTTCACACATTGATTCTCTTGTACCATTGACTCTCTTAACACATGGACTCTCTTGCAGCATTGACTCCCTTCACACATGGACTCTCTTGCAGCATTGACTCTCTGCATCCTTGACTCTCTTGCAGCATTGACTCCCTTCATACATTGATTCTCTTGTACCATTGACTCTCTTGCATCATTGACTCTCTTGCAGCATTGACTCCCTTAACACATTGATTCTCTTGTACCATTGACTCTCTTCACACATGGACTCTCTTGCAGCATTGACTCTCTTGCATCATTGACTCTCTTGCAGTATTGACTCTCTTGCATCATTGACTTTCTTTCACCATTGACTCCCTTCATACATTGATTCTCTTGCACCATTGACTCTCTTCAAACATGGACTCTCTTGCAGCATTGACTCTCTGCATCATTGACTCTCTTTCACCATTGACTCCCTTCATACATTGATTCACTTGTACCATTGACACTCTTCACACATGGACTCTCTTGCAGCATTAACTCTTTTGCATCATTGACTCTCTTGCACCATTGACTCCCTTCACACATGGACTCTCTTGCAGCATTGACTCTCTGCATCATTGACTCTCTTGCAGCATTGACTCCCTTCATACATTGATTCTCTTGTGCCATTGACTCTCTTGCATCATTGACTCTCTTGCAGCATTGACTCCCTTCACACATTGATTCTCTTGTACCATTGACTCTCTTCACACATGGACTTTCTTGCAGCATTGACTCTCTTGCATCACTGACTTTCATTCTCCATTGACTCCCTTCATACATTGATTCTCTTGCACCATTGACTCTCTTCACACATGGACTCTCTTGCAGCATTGACTCTTTTGCACCATTGACTCCCTTCACACATGGACTCTCTTGCAGCATTGACTCTCTTGCATCATTGACTCTCTTTCACCATTGACTCCCTTCATACATTGATTCTCTTGCACCAATGACTCTCTTCACACTTGGATTCTATTGCACCATTGACTCCCTTCATACATTGATTCTCATGTACCATTGACTCTCTTCACACATGGACTCTCTTGCAGCATTGACTCTCTTGCATCATTGACTCTCTTACACCATTGACTCCCTTCATACATTGATTCTCTTGCACCATTGACTCTCTTCACATATGGATTCTATTGCACCATTGACTCCCTTCATACACTGATTCTCTTGTACCATTGACTCTCTTCACACATGGACTCTCTTGCAGCATTGACTCTCTGCATCATTGACTCTCTTGCACCATTGACTCCCTTCACACATTGATTCCCTTGTACCATTGACTCGCTTCACACATGGACTCTCTTGCAACATTGACTCTCTGCATCATTGACTCTCTTCACCATTGACTCCCTTCACACATTGATTCTCTTGTACCATTGACTCTCTTAACACATGGACTCTCTTGCAGCATTGACTCCCTTCACACATGGACTCTCTTGCAGCATTGACTCTCTGCATCCTTGACTCTCTTGCAGCATTGACTCCCTTCATACATTGATTCTCTTGTACCATTGACTCTCTTGCATCATTGACTCTCTTGCAGCATTGACTCCCTTCACACATTGATTCTCTTGTACCATTGACTCTCTTCACACATGGACTCTCTTGCATCATTGACACTCTTGCAGCATTGACTCTCTGCATCATTGACTCTCTTTTACCATTGACTCCCTTCATACATTGATTCTCTTGCACCATTGACTCTATTCACACATGGACTCTCTTGCATCATTGACTCTCTTGCAGCATTGACTCTCTTGCATCATTGACTTTCTTTCTCTATTGACTCCCTTCATACATTGATTCTCTTGCACCATTGACTCTCTTCACACATGGACTCTCTTGCAGCATTGACTCTCTTGCACCATTGATTCCCTTCACACATGGACTCTCTTGCAGCATTGACTCTGCATCATTGACTCTCTTGCAGCATTGACTCCCTTCATACATTGATTCTCTTGTACCATTGACTCTCTTGCATCATTGACTCTCTTGCAGCATTGACTCCCTTCACACATTGATTCTCTTGTACCATTGACTCTCTTCACACATGGACTCTCTTGCAGCATTGACTCTCTTGCATCATTGACTCTCTTGCAGTATTGACTCTCTTGCATCATTGACTTTCTTTCACCATTGACTCCCTTCATACATTGATTCTCTTGCACCATTGACTCTCTTCAAACATGGACTCTCTTGCAGCATTGACTCTCTGCATCATTGACTCTCTTTCACCATTGACTCCCTTCATACATTGATTCTCTTGTACCATTGACACTCTTCACACATGGACTCTCTTGCAGCATTAACTCTTTTGCATCATTGACTCTCTTGCACCATTGACTCCCTTCACACATGGACTCTCTTGCAGCATTGACTCTCTGCATCATTGACTCTCTTGCAGCATTGACTCCCTTCATACATTGATTCTCTTGTGCCATTGACTCTCTTGCATCATTGACTCTCTTGCAGCATTGACTCCCTTCACACATTGATTCTCTTGTACCATTGACTCTCTTCACACATGGACTCTCTTGCAGCATTGACTCTCTTGCATCACTGACTTTCATTCTCCATTGACTCCCTTCATACATTGATTCTCTTGCACCATTGACTCTCTTCACACATGGACTCTCTTGCAGCATTGACTCTCTTGCACCATTGACTCCCTTCACACATGGACTCTCTTGCAGCATTGACTCTCTTGCATCATTGACTCTCTTTCACCATTGACTCCCTTCATACATTGATTCTCTTGCACCAATGACTCTCTTCACACTTGGATTCTATTGCACCATTGACTCCCTTCATACATTGATTCTCTTGTACCATTGACTCTCTTCACACATGGACTCTCTTGCAGCATTAACTCTCTTGCATCATTGACTCTCTTTCACCATTGACTCCCTTCATACATTGATTCTCTTGCACCATTGACTCTCTTCACATATGGATTCTATTGCACCATTGACTCCCTTCATACACTGATTCTCTTGTACCATTGACTCTCTTCACACATGGACTCTCTTGCAGCATTGACTCTCTGCATCATTGACTCTCTTGCACCATTGACTCCCTTCACACATTGATTCCCTTGTACCATTGACTCTCTTCACACATGGACTCTCTTGCAGCATTGACTTTATGCATCATTGACTCTCTTTCACCATTGACTCCCTTCATACATTGATTCTCTTGTACCATTGACTCTCTTCACAGATGGACTCTCTTGCAGCATTAACTCTCTTGCATCATTGACTCTCTTTCACCATTGACTACCTTCATACATTGATTCTCTTGCACCATTGACTCTCTTCACACATGGATTCTATTGCACCATTTACTCCCTTCATACATTGATTCTCAAGTACCATTGACTCTCTTCACACATGGACTCTCTTGCAGCATTGACTCTCTTGCATCATTGTCTCTCTTGCACCATTGACTCCCTTCATACATTGATTCTCTTGCACCATTGACTCTCTTCACACATGGATTCTATTGCACCATTGACTCTCTTCATACATTGATTCTCTTGTACCATTGACTCTCTTCACACATGGACTCACTTGCAGCATTGACTCTCTGCATCATTGACTCTCTTGCACCATTGACTCCCTTCACACATTGATTCTCTTGCACCATTGACTCTCTTCACACATGGACTCTCTTGCAGCATTGGCTCTCTGCATCATTGACTCTCTTGCACCATTGACTCCCTTCACACATTGATTCTCTTGTACCATTGACTCTCTTCACACATGGACTCTCTTGCAGCATTGACTCTCTGCATCATTGACTCTCTTGCACCATTGATTCCCTTCATATATTGATTCTCTTGTACCATTGACTCTCTTCACACATGGATTCTATTGCACCATTGACTCCCTTCATACATGGACTCTCTTGCAGCATTGACTCTCTTGCATCATTGACTCTCTTGCACCATTGACTCCCTTCACACATTGATTCTCTTGTACCATTGACTCTCTTCACACATGGACTCTCTTGCAGCATTGACTCGCTTCACACATGGACTCTCTTGCAGCATTGACTCCCTTCACACATGGACTCTCTTGCAGCATTGACTCTCTGCATCATTAAATCTCTTGCAGCATTGACTCCCTTCATACATTGATTCTCTTGTACCATTGACTCTCTTGCATCATTGACTCTCTTGCAGCATTGACTCTCTTGCATCATTGACTCTCTTGCACCATTGACTCCCTTCACACATTGATTCTCTTGTACCATTGACTCTCTTCACACATGGACTCTCTTGCAGCATTGACTCTCCTCACACATGGACTCTCTTGCAGCATTGACTCTCTGCATCCTTGACTCTCTTGCAGCATTGACTCCCTTCATACATTGATTCTCTTGTACCATTGACTCTCTTGCATCATTGACTCTCTTGCATCACTGACTCTCTTGCACCATTGACTCCCTTCATACATTGATTCTCTTGTATCATTGACTCTCTTCACACATGGACTCTCTTGCAGCATTGACTCTCTTGCATCATTGACTTTCTTTCACCATTGACTCCCTTCATACATAGATTCTCTTGCACCATTGACTCTCTTCACACATGGACTCTCTTGCAGCATTGACTCTCTTGCATCATTGACTCTCTTGCACCATTGACTCCCTTCACACATTGATTCTCTTGTACCATTGACTCTCTTCACACATGGACTCTCTTGCAGCATTGACTCTCTGCATCATTGACTCTCTTGCACCATTGATTCCCTTCATATATTGATTCTCTTGTACCATTGACTCTCTTCACACATGGATTCTATTGCAACATTGACTCCCTTCATACATGGACTCTTTTGCAGCATTGACTCTCTTGCATCATTGACTCTCTTGCACCATTGACTCCCTTCACACATTGATTCTCTTGTACCATTGACTCTCTTCACACATGGACTCTCTTGCAGCATTGACTCGCTTCACACATGGACTCTCTTGCAGCATTGACTCCCTTCACACATGGACTCTCTTGCAGCATTGACTCTCTGCATCATTGACTCTCTTGCAGCCTTGACTCCCTTCATACATTGATTCTCTTGTACCATTGACTCTCTTGCATCATTGACTCTCTTGCAGCATTGACTCTCTTGCATCATTGACTCTCTTGCACCATTGACTCCCTTCACACATTGATTCTCTTGTACCATTGACTCTCTTCACACATGGACTCTCTTGCAGCATTGACTCTCCTCACACATGGACTCTCTTGCAGCATTGACTCTCTGCATCCTTGACTCTCTTGCAGCATTGACTCCCTTCATACATTGATTCTCTTGTACCATTGACTCTCTTGCATCATTGACTCTCTTGCATCACTGACTCTCTTGCACCATTGACTCCCTTCATACATTGATTCTCTTGTATCATTGACTCTCTTCACACATGGACTCTCTTGCAGCATTGACTCTCTTGCATCATTGACTTTCTTTCACCATTGACTCCCTTCATACATTGATTCTCTTGCACCATTGACTCTCTTCACACATGGAGTCTCTTGCAGCATTGACTCTCTTGCATCATTGACTCTCTTGCAGCGTTGACTCCCTTCACACATTGATTCTCTTGTACCATTGACTCCCTTCACACATGGATTCTCTTGTACCATTGACTCTCTTCACACATTGACTCTCTTGCATCATTGACTCTCTTGCACCATTGACTCTCTTGCACCATTGACTCCCTTCACACATGGACTCTCTCGCAGCATTGACTCTCTTGCACCATTGACTCCCTTCATACATTGATTCTCTTGCACCATTGACTCTCTTCACACATGGATTCTATTGCACCATTGACTCCCTTCATACACTGATTCTCTTGTACCATTGACTCTCTTTACACATGGACTCTCTTGCAGCATTGACTCTCTGCATCATTGACTCTCTTGCACCATTGACTCCCTTCACACATTGATTCCCTTGTACCATTGACTCTCTTCACACATGGACTCTCTTGCAGCATTGACTTTCTGCATCATTGACTCTCTTTCACCATTGACTCCCTTCACACATTGATTCTCTTGTACCATTGACTCTCTTGCATCACTGACTCTCTTGCACCATTGACACCCTTCACACATTGATTCTCTTGCACCAATGACTCTCTTCACACTTGGATTCTATTGCACCATTGACTCCCTTCATACATTGATTCTCATGTACCATTGACTCTCTTCACACATGGACTCTCTTGCAGCATTGACTCTCTTGCATCATTGACTCTCTTGCACCATTGACTCCCTTCATTCATTGCTTCTCTTGCACCATTGACTCTCTTCACACATGGATTCTATTGCACCATTGACTCCCTTCATACACTGATTCTCTTGTACCATTGACTCTCTTCACAGATGGACTCTCTTGCAGCATTGACTCTCTGCATCATTGACTCTCTTGCACCATTGACTCCCTTCACACATTGATTCTCTTGTACCAATTACTCTCTTCACACATGGGCTCTCTTGCAGCATTGACTCTCTGCATCATTGACTCTCTTTCACCATTGACTCCCTTCATACATTGATTCTCTTGTACCATTGACTCTCTTCACACATGGACTCTCTTGCAGCATTAACTCTCTTGCATCATTGACTCTCTTTCACCATTGACTCCCTTCATACATTGATTCTCTTGCACCATTGACTCCCTTCACACATTGATTCTCTTGTACCATTGCCTCTCTTCACACATGGACTCTCTTGCAGCATTGACTCGCTTCACACATGGACTCTCTTGCAGCATTGACTCCCTTCACACATGGACTCTCTTGCAGCATTGACTCTCTGCATCATTGACTCTCTTGCAGCATTGACTCCCTTCATACATTGATTCTCTTGTACCATTGACTCTCTTCACACATGGACTCTCTTGCAGCATTGACTCTCTGCATCATTGACTCTCTTGCACCATTGACTCCCTTCACACATTGATTCTCTTGTACCATTGACTCTCTTCACACATGGACTCTCTTGCATCATTGACTTTCTTTCACCATTGACTCCCTTCATATATTGATTCTCTTGTACCATTGACTCTCTTCACACATGGACTCTCTTGCAGCATTGACTCTCTTGCATCATTGACTTTCTTTCACACATTGATTCTCTTGTACCATTGACTCTCTTCACACATGGACTCTCTTGCAGCATTGACTCTCTTGCATCATTGACTCTCTTGCACCATTGACTCGCTTCACACATTAATTCTCTTGTACCATTGACTCTCTTCACACATGGACTCTCTTGCAGCATTGACTCCCTTCACACATGGACTCTCTTGCAGCATTGACTCTCTGCATCATTGACTCTCTTGCACCATTGACTCCCTTCACACATTGATTCTCTTGTACCATTGACTCTCTTCACACATGGACTCTCTTGCAGCATTGACTCCCTTCACACATGGACTCTTTTGCAGCATTGACTCCCTTCACACATGGACTCTCTTGCAGCATTGACTCTCTGCATCATTGACTCTCTTGCAGCATTGACTCCCTTCATACATTGATTCTCTCGTACCATTGACTCTTGCATCATTGACTCTCTTGCAGCATTGACTCTCTTGCATCATTGACTCTCTTGCACCATCGACTCCCTTCACACATTGATTCTCTTGTACCATTGACTCTCTTCACACATGGACTCTCTTGCAGCAGTGACTCCCTTCACACATGGACTCTCTTGCAGCATTGACTCTCTGCATCATTGACTCTCTTGCAGCATTGACTCCCTTCATACATTGATTCTCTCGTACCATTGACTCTTGCATCATTGACTCTCTTGCAGCATTGACTCTCATGCATCATTGACTCTCTTGTACCATTGACTCTCTTCACACATGGACTCTCTTGCAGCAGTGACTCCCTTCACACATGGACTCTCTTGCAGCATTGACTCTCTGCATCATTGACTCTCTTGCAGCATTGACTCCCTTCACACATTGATTCTCTTGTACCATTGACTCTCTTCGCACATGGACTCTCTTGCAGCATTGACTCTCTTGCATCATTGGCTCTCTTGCAGTATTGACTCTCTTGCATCATTGACTTTCTTTCACCATTGACTCCCTTCATACATTGATTCTCTTGCACCATTTACTCTCTTCAAACATGGACTCTCTTGCAGCATTGACTCTCTGCATCATTGACTCTCTTTCACCATTGACTCCCTTCATACATTGATTCTCTTGTACCATTGACACTCTTCACACATGGACTCTCTTGCAGCATTAACTCTTTTGCATCATTGACTCTCTTGCACCATTGAATCCCTTCACACATGGACTCTCTTGCAGCATTGACTCTCTGCATCATTGACTCTCTTGCACCATTGATTCCCTTCATATATTGATTCTCTTGTACCATTGACTCTCTTCACACATGGATTCTATTGCACCATTGACTCCCTTCATACATGGACTCTCTTGCAGCATTGACTCTCTTGCATCATTGACTCTCTTGCACCATTGACTCCCTTCACACATTGATTCTCTTGTACCATTGACTCTCTTCACACATGGACTCTCTTGCAGCATTGACTCGCTTCACACATGGACTCTCTTGCAGCATTGACTCCCTTCACACATGGACTCTCTTACAGCATTGACTCTCTTGCATCATTGACTCTCTTGCAGCATTGACTCTCTTGCATCATTGACTCTCTTGCACCATTGACTCCCTTCACACATTGATTCTCTTGTACCATTGACTCTCTTCACACATGGACTCTCTTAAAGCATTGACTCTCTTCACACATGGACTCTCTTGCAGCATTGACTCTCTGCATCCTTGACTCTCTTGCAGCATTGACTCCCTTCATACATTGATTCTCTTGTACCATTGACTCTCTTGCATCATTGACTCTCTTACATCATTGACTCTCTTGCAGCATTGACTCCCTTCACACATTGATTCTCTTGTACCATTGACTCTCTTCACACATGGACTCTCTTGCAGCATTGTCTCTCTTGCCTCATTGACTCTCTTGCAGCATTGACTCTCTTGAATCATTGACTTTCATTCTCCATTGACTCCCGTCATACATTGATTCTCTTGCACCATTGACTCTCTTCACACATGGACTCTCTTGCAGCATTGACTCTCTTGCACCATTGACTCCCTTCACACATGGACTCTCTTGCAGCATTGACTCTCTTGCATCATTGACTCTCTTTCACCATTGACTCCCTTCATACATTGATTCTCTTGCACCATTGACTCTCTTCACACATGGATTCTATTGCACCATTGACTCCCTTCATACATTGATTCTCATGTACCATTAGCTCTCTTCACACATGGACTCTCTTGCAGCATTGACTCTCTTGCATCATTGACTCTCTTACACCATTGACTCCCTTCATACATTGATTCTCTTGCACCATTGCCTCTCTTCACACATGGATTCTATTGCACCATTGACTCCCTTCATACACTGATTCTCTTGTACCATTGACTCTTTTCACACATGGACTCTCTTGCAGCATTGACTCTCTGCATCATTGACTCTCTTGCACCATTGACTCCCTTCACACATTGATTCCCTTGTACCATTGACTCTCTTCACACATGGACTCTCTTGCAGCATTGACTCTCTGCATCATTTACTCTCTTTTACCATTGACTCCCTTCATACATTGATTCTCTTGTACCACTGACTCTCTTCACAGATGGACTCTCTTGCAGCATTAACTCTCTTGCATCATTGACTCTCTTTCACCATTGACTCCCTTCATACATTGATTCTCTTGCACCATTGACTCTCTTCACACATGGATTCTATTGCACCATTGACTCCCTTCATACATTGATTCTCATGTACCATTGACTCTCTTAACACATGGACTCTCTTGCAGCATTGACTCCCTTCACACATGGACACTCTTGCAGCATTGACTCTCTGCATCCTTGACTCTCTTGCAGCATTGACTCCCTTCATACATTGATTCTCTTGTACCATTGACTCTCTTGCATCATTGACTCTCTTGCAGCATTGACTCCCTTCACACATTGATTCTCTTGTACCATTGACTCTCTTCACACATGGACTCTCTTGCATCATTGACACTCTTGCAGCATTGACTCTCTGCATCATTGACTCTCTTTTACCATTGACTCCCTTCATACATTGATTCTCTTGCACCATTGACTCTCTTCACACATGGACTCTCTTGCATCATTGACTCTCTTGCACCATTGACTCCCTTCATACATTGATTCTCTTGCACCATTGACTCTCTTCACACATGGATCTATTGCACCATTGACTCCCTTCATACATTGATTCTCTTGTACCATTGACTCTCTTCACACATGGACTCTCTTGCAGCATTGACTCTCTTGCATCATTGACCCTCTTTCACCATTGACTCCCTCCGTACATTGATTCTCTTGTACCATTGACTCTCTTCATACAAGAACTCTCTTGCAGCATTGACTCTCTTGCATCATTGACTCTCTTGCACCATTGACTCCCTTCATACATTGATTCTCTTGTACCATTGACTCTCTTCACACATGGATTCTATTGCACCATTGACTCCCTTCATACATTGATTCTCTTGTACCATTGACTCTCTTCACACATGGACTCTCTTGCAGCATTGACTCTCTTGCATCATTGACTCTCTTTCACCATTGACTCCCTTCATACATTGATTCTCTTGCACCATTGACTCTCTTCACACATGGATTCTATTGCACAATTGACTCCCTTCTTACATTGATTCTCATGTACCATTGACTCTCTTCACACATGGACTCTCTTGCAGCATTGACTCTCTTGCATCATTGACTCTCTTGCACCATTGACTCCCTTCATTCATTGCTTCTCTTGCACCATTGACTCTCTTCACACATGGATTCTATTGCACCATTGACTCCCTTCATACACTGATTCTCTTGTACCATTGACTCTCTTCACAGATGGACTCTCTTGCAGCATTGACTCTCTGCATCATTGACTCTCTTGCACCATTGACTCCCTTCACACATTGATTCTCTTGTACCAATTACTCTCTTCACACATGGACTCTCTTGCAGCATTGACTCTCTGCATCATTGACTCTCTTTCACCATTGACTCCCTTCATACATTGATTCTCTTGTACCATTGACTCTCTTCACACATGGACTCTCTTGCAGCATTAACTCTCTTGCATCATTGACTCTCTTTCACCATTGACTCCCTTCATACATTGATTCTCTTGCACCATTGACTCTCTTCACACATGGATTCTATTGCACCATTGACTCCCTTCATACATTGATTCTCATGTACCATTGACTCTCTTCACACATGGACTCTCTTGCAGCATTGACTCTCTTGCATCATTGACTCTCTTGCACCATTGACTCCCTTCATACATTGATTCTCTTGCACCATTGACTCTCTTCACACATGGATTCTATTGCACCATTGACTCCCTTCATACATTGATTCTCTTGTACCATTGACTCTCTTCACACATGGACTCTCTTGCAGCATTGACTCTCTGCATCATTGACTCTCTTGCACCATTGACTCCCTTCACACATTGATTCTCTTGTACCATTGACTCTCTTCACACATGGACTCTCTTGCATCATTGACTTTCTTTCACCATTGACTCCCTTCATATATTGATTCTCTTGTACCATTGACTCTCTTCACACATGGACTCTCTTGCAGCATTGACTCTCTTGCATCATTGACTTTCTTTCACACATTGATTCTCTTGTACCATTGACTCTCTTCACACATGGACTCTCTTGCAGCATTGACTCTCTTGTAGGGGTGGGCGGAATTTGCGGAATTAACCTTCGCAAATTATCGCGAGAATGTTTAAAATTATCGCAAACAAGCAGAAATATCGCGAAGATGCGGAAGTTTTTTTCCGGCATGTTCGCGCGATTTTCTGCATGGTTGCGGGTCGCCAACTTACCCATGTGGCTGCTTGCGGGCGCGGCCATCTTGTTTTGAGTTGTTCTCGCGGTGCATGATCGCGAGAAGAAAGACGTGATCGCGCGACGCATGACGTCACTGCGGGCGCGAACTGTCGCGAGACAGCGCAAATGGCTAAAAACAATACAACATCTCATGGAGAACGCGACCGGATCAAGAAAACTTGTCGGCGAACGCAGGGATTCAGGTAAGGCGATCGCGCGCGCGCGAGAATGTATCATTTTACAGCGCGAGCAAGAAACAAATTATCGCCAAGCTGCGGAAACCGGAATTTTTGACATTTTCGCGCTCTCCGCGGAACGCAAAAATGTCAAAATATCGCAATTTCCGCGAACGGAACGAAATTTTTGCCCAGGCCTACTCTCTTGCATCATTGACTCTCTTGCACCATTAACTCGCTTCACACATTAATTCTCTTGTACCATTGACTCTCTTCACACATGGACTCTCTTGCAGCATTGACTCCCTTCACACATGGACTCTCTTGCAGCATTGACTCTCTGCATCATTGACTCTCTTGCACCATTGACTCCCTTCACACATTGATTCTCTTGTACCATTGACTCACTTCACACATGGACTCTCTTGCAGCATTGACTCCCTTCACACATGGACTCTTTTGCATCATTGACTCTCTTGCACCATTGACTCCCTTCATACATTGATTCTCTTGCACCATTGACTCTCTTCACACATGGATTCTATTGCACCATTGACTCCCTTCATACATTGATTCTCTTGTACCATTGACTCTCTTCACACATGGAATCTCTTGCAGCATTGACTCTCTGCATCATTGACTCTCTTGCACCATTGACTCCCTTCACACATTGATTCTCTTGTACCATTGACTCTCTTCACACATGGACTCTCTTGCATCATTGACTTTCTTTCACCATTGACTCCCTTCATATATTGATTCTCTTGTACCATTGACTCTCTTCACACATGGACTCTCTTGCAGCATTGACTCTCTTGCATCATTGACTTTCTTTCACACATTGATTCTCTTGTACCATTGACTCTCTTCACACATGGACTCTCTTGCAGCATTGACTCTCTTGCATCATTGACTCTCTTGCACCATTGACTCGCTTCACACATTAATTCTCTTGTACCATTGACTCTCTTCACACATGGACTCTCTTGCAGCATTGACTCCCTTCACACATGGACTCTCTTGCAGCATTGACTCTCTGCATCATTGACTCTCTTGCACCATTGACTCCCTTCACACATTGATTCTCTTGTACCATTGACTCTCTTCACACATGGACTCGCTTGCAGCATTGACTCCCTTCACACATGGACTCTTTTGCAGCATTGACTCCCTTCACACATGGATTCTTTTGCAGCATTGACTCTCTGCATCATTGACTCTCTTGCAGCATTGACTCCCTTCATACATTGATTCTCTCGTACCATTGACTCTTGCATCATTGACTCTCTTGCAGCATTGACTCCCTTCATACATTGATTCTCTTGTACCATTGACTCTCTTGCATCATTGACTTTCTTGCAGCATTGACTCTCTTCACACATTGATTCTCTTGCACCATTGACTCTCTTCACACATGGACTCTCTTGCAGCATTGACTCTCTTGCACCATTGACTCCCTTCACACATGGACTCTCTTGCAGCATTTACTCTCTTGCATCATTGACTCTCTTTCACCATTGACTCCCTTCATACATTGATTCTCTTGCACCATTGACTCTCTTCACACATGGATTCTATTGCACCATTGACTCCCTTCATACATTGATTCTCATGTACCATTAGCTCTCTTCACACATGGACTCTCTTGCAGCATTGACTCTCTTGCATCATTGACTCTCTTACACCATTGACTCCCTTCACACATTGATTCTCTTGTACCATTGACTCTCTTCACACATGGACTCTCTTGCAGCATTGACTCCCTTCACACATGGACTCTCTTGCATCATTGACTCTCTTTCACCATTGACTCCCTTCATACATTGATTCTCTTGCACCATTGACTCTCTTCACACATGGATTCTATTGCACCATTGACTCCCTTCATACATTGATTCTCTTGTACCATTGACTCTCTTCACACATGGACTCTCTTGCCGCATTGACTCCCTTCACACATGGACTCTCTTGCAGCATTGACTCTCTGCATCATTGACTCTCTTGCACCATTGACTCCCTTCACACATTGATTCTCTTGTACCATTGACTCTCTTCACACATGGACTCTCTTGCAGCATTGACTCCCTTCACACATGGACTCTTTTGCAGCATTGACTCCCTTCACACATGGATTCTTTTGCAGCATTGACTCTCTGCATCATTGACTCTCTTGCAGCATTGACTCCCTTCATACATTGATTCTCTCGTACCATTGACTCTTGCATCATTGACTCTCTTGCAGCATTGACTCCCTTCATACATTGATTCTCTTGTACCATTGACTCTCTTGCATCATTGACTTTCTTGCAGCATTGACTCTCTTCACACATTGATTCTCTTGCACCATTGACTCTCTTCACACATGGACTCTCTTGCAGCATTGACTCTCTTGCACCATTGACTCCCTTCACACATGGACTCTCTTGCAGCATTGACTCTCTTGCATCATTGACTCTCTTTCACCATTGACTCCCTTCATACATTGATTCTCTTGCACCATTGACTCTCTTCACACATGGATTCTATTGCACCATTGACTCCCTTCATACATTGATTCTCATGTACCATTGACTCTCTTAACACATGGACTCTCTTGCAGCATTGACTCCCTTCACACGTGGACTCTCTTGCAGCATTGACTCTCTGCATCCTTGACTCTCTTGCAGCATTGACTCCCTTCATACATTGATTCTCTTGTACCATTGACTCTCTTGCATCATTGACTCTCTTGCAGCATTGACTCCCTTCACACATTGATTCTCTTGTACCATTGACTCTCTTCACACATGGACTCTCTTGCATCATTGACACTCTTGCAGCATTGACTCTCTGCATCATTGACTCTCTTTTACCATTGACTCCCTTCATACATTGATTCTCTTGCACCATTGACTCTCTTCACACATGGACTCTCTTGCATCATTGACTCTCTTGCACCATTGACTCCCTTCATACATTGATTCTCTTGCACCATTGACTCTCTTCACACATGGATCTATTGCACCATTGACTCCCTTCATACATTGATTCTCTTGTACCATTGACTCTCTTCACACATGGACTCTCTTGCAGCATTGACTCTCTTGCATCATTGACCCTCTTTCACCATTGACTCCCTCCGTACATTGATTCTCTTGTACCATTGACTCTCTTCATACAAGAACTCTCTTGCAGCATTGACTCTCTTGCATCATTGACTCTCTTGCACCATTGACTCCCTTCATACATTGATTCTCTTGTACCATTGACTCTCTTCACACATGGATTCTATTGCACCATTGACTCCCTTCATACATTGATTCTCTTGTACCATTGACTCTCTTCACACATGGACTCTCTTGCAGCATTGACTCTCTTGCATCATTGACTCTCTTTCACCATTGACTCCCTTCATACATTGATTCTCTTGCACCATTGACTCTCTTCACACATGGATTCTATTGCACAATTGACTCCCTTCTTACATTGATTCTCATGTACCATTGACTCTCTTCACACATGGACTCTCTTGCAGCATTGACTCTCTTGCACCATTGACTCCCTTCATTCATTGCTTCTCTTGCACCATTGACTCTCTTCACACATGGATTCTATTGCACCATTGACTCCCTTCATACACTGATTCTCTTGTACCATTGACTCTCTTCACAGATGGACTCTCTTGCAGCATTGACTCTCTGCATCATTGACTCTCTTGCACCATTGACTCCCTTCACACATTGATTCTCTTGTACCAATTACTCTCTTCACACATGAACTCTCTTGCAGCATTGACTCTCTGCATCATTGACTCTCTTTCACCATTGACTCCCTTCATACATTGATTCTCTTGTACCATTGACTCTCTTCACACATGGACTCTCTTGCAGCATTAACTCTCTTGCATCATTGACTCTCTTTCACATTGACTCCCTTCATACATTGATTCTCTTGCACCATTGACTCTCTTCACACATGGATTCTATTGCACCATTGACTCCCTTCATACACTGATTCTCATGTACCATTGACTCTCTTCACACATGGACTCTCTTGCAGCATTGACTCTCTTGCATCATTGACTCTCTTGCACCATTGACTCCCTTCATACATTGATTCTCTTGCACCATTGACTCTCTTCACACATGGATTCTATTGCACCATTGACTCCCTTCATACATTGATTCTCTTGTACCATTGACTCTCTTCACACATGGACTCTCTTGCAGCATTGACTCTCTGCATCATTGACTCTCTTGCACCATTGACTCCCTTCACACATTGATTCTCTTGTACCATTGACTCTCTTCACACATGGACTCTCTTGCATCATTGACTTTCTTTCACCATTGACTCCCTTCATATATTGATTCTCTTGTACCATTGACTCTCTTCACACATGGACTCTCTTGCAGCATTGACTCTCTTGCATCATTGACTTTCTTTCACACATTGATTCTCTTGTACCATTGACTCTCTTCACACATGGACTCTCTTGCAGCATTGACTCTCTTGCATCATTGACTCTCTTGCACCATTGACTCGCTTCACACATTAATTCTCTTGTACCATTGACTCTCTTCACACATGGACTCTCTTGCAGCATTGACTCCCTTCACACATGGACTCTCTTGCAGCATTGACTCTCTGCATCATTGACTCTCTTGCACCATTGACTCCCTTCACACATTGATTCTCTTGTACCATTGACTCTCTTCACACATGGACTCTCTTGCAGCATTGACTCCCTTCACACATGGACTCTTTTGCATCATTGACTCTCTTGCACCATTGACTCCCTTCATACATTGATTCTCTTGCACCATTGACTCTCTTCACACATGGATTCTATTGCACCATTGACTCCCTTCATACATTGATTCTCTTGTACCATTGACTCTCTTCACACATGGAATCTCTTGCAGCATTGACTCTCTGCATCATTGACTCTCTTGCACCATTGACTCCCTTCATACATTGATTCTCTTGTACCATTGACTCTCTTCACACATGGATTCTATTGCACCATTGACTCCCTTCATACATTGATTCTCTTGTACCATTGACTCTCTTCACACATGGACTCTCTTGCAGCATTGACTCTCTTGCATCATTGACTCTCTTTCACCATTGACTCCCTTCATACATTGATTCTCTTGCACCATTGACTCTCTTCACACATGGATTCTATTGCACAATTGACTCCCTTCTTACATTGATTCTCATGTACCATTGACTCTCTTCACACATGGACTCTCTTGCAGCATTGACTCTCTTGCATCATTGACTCTCTTGCACCATTGACTCCCTTCATTCATTGCTTCTCTTGCACCATTGACTCTCTTCACACATGGATTCTATTGCACCATTGACTCCCTTCATACACTGATTCTCTTGTACCATTGACTCTCTTCACAGATGGACTCTCTTGCAGCATTGACTCTCTGCATCATTGACTCTCTTGCACCATTGACTCCCTTCACACATTGATTCTCTTGTACCAATTACTCTCTTCACACATGGACTCTCTTGCAGCATTGACTCTCTGCATCATTGACTCTCTTTCACCATTGACTCCCTTCATACATTGATTCTCTTGTACCATTGACTCTCTTCACACATGGACTCTCTTGCAGCATTAACTCTCTTGCATCATTGACTCTCTTTCACCATTGACTCCCTTCATACATTGATTCTCTTGCACCATTGACTCTCTTCACACATGGATTCTATTGCACCATTGACTCCCTTCATACATTGATTCTCATGTACCATTGACTCTCTTCACACATGGACTCTCTTGCAGCATTGACTCTCTTGCATCATTGACTCTCTTGCACCATTGACTCCCTTCATACATTGATTCTCTTGCACCATTGACTCTCTTCACACATGGATTCTATTGCACCATTGACTCCCTTCATACATTGATTCTCTTGTACCATTGACTCTCTTCACACATGGACTCTCTTGCAGCATTGACTCTCTGCATCATTGACTCTCTTGCACCATTGACTCCCTTCACACATTGATTCTCTTGTACCATTGACTCTCTTCACACATGGACTCTCTTGCATCATTGACTTTCTTTCACCATTGACTCCCTTCATATATTGATTCTCTTGTACCATTGACTCTCTTCACACATGGACTCTCTTGCAGCATTGACTCTCTTGCATCATTGACTTTCTTTCACACATTGATTCTCTTGTACCATTGACTCTCTTCACACATGGACTCTCTTGCAGCATTGACTCTCTTGCATCATTGACTCTCTTGCACCATTAACTCGCTTCACACATTAATTCTCTTGTACCATTGACTCTCTTCACACATGGACTCTCTTGCAGCATTGACTCCCTTCACACATGGACTCTCTTGCAGCATTGACTCTCTGCATCATTGACTCTCTTGCACCATTGACTCCCTTCACACATTGATTCTCTTGTACCATTGACTCACTTCACACATGGACTCTCTTGCAGCATTGACTCCCTTCACACATGGACTCTTTTGCATCATTGACTCTCTTGCACCATTGACTCCCTTCATACATTGATTCTCTTGCACCATTGACTCTCTTCACACATGGATTCTATTGCACCATTGACTCCCTTCATACATTGATTCTCTTGTACCATTGACTCTCTTCACACATGGAATCTCTTGCAGCATTGACTCTCTGCATCATTGACTCTCTTGCACCATTGACTCCCTTCACACATTGATTCTCTTGTACCATTGACTCTCTTCACACATGGACTCTCTTGCATCATTGACTTTCTTTCACCATTGACTCCCTTCATATATTGATTCTCTTGTACCATTGACTCTCTTCACACATGGACTCTCTTGCAGCATTGACTCTCTTGCATCATTGACTTTCTTTCACACATTGATTCTCTTGTACCATTGAATCTCTTCACACATGGAGTCTCTTGCAGCATTGACTCTCTTGCATCATTGACTCTCTTGCACCATTGACTCGCTTCACACATTAATTCTCTTGTACCATTGACTCTCTTCACACATGGACTCTCTTGCAGCATTGACTCCCTTCACACATGGACTCTCTTGCAGCATTGACTCTCTGCATCATTGACTCTCTTGCACCATTGACTCCCTTCACACATTGATTCTCTTGTACCATTGACTCTCTTCACACATGGACTCGCTTGCAGCATTGACTCCCTTCACACATGGACTCTTTTGCAGCATTGACTCCCTTCACACATGGATTCTTTTGCAGCATTGACTCTCTGCATCATTGACTCTCTTGCAGCATTGACTCCCTTCATACATTGATTCTCTCGTACCATTGACTCTTGCATCATTGACTCTCTTGCAGCATTGACTCCCTTCATACATTGATTCTCTTGTACCATTGACTCTCTTGCATCATTGACTTTCTTGCAGCATTGACTCTCTTCACACATTGATTCTCTTGCACCATTGACTCTCTTCACACATGGACTCTCTTGCAGCATTGACTCTCTTGCACCATTGACTCCCTTCACACATGGACTCTCTTGCAGCATTTACTCTCTTGCATCATTGACTCTCTTTCACCATTGACTCCCTTCATACATTGATTCTCTTGCACCATTGACTCTCTTCACACATGGATTCTATTGCACCATTGACTCCCTTCATACATTGATTCTCATGTACCATTAGCTCTCTTCACACATGGACTCTCTTGCAGCATTGACTCTCTTGCATCATTGACTCTCTTACACCATTGACTCCCTTCACACATTGATTCTCTTGTACCATTGACTCTCTTCACACATGGACTCTCTTGCAGCATTGACTCCCTTCACACATGGACTCTCTTGCATCATTGACTCTCTTTCACCATTGACTCCCTTCATACATTGATTCTCTTGCACCATTGACTCTCTTCACACATGGATTCTATTGCACCATTGACTCCCTTCATACATTGATTCTCTTGTACCATTGACTCTCTTCACACATGGACTCTCTTGCCGCATTGACTCCCTTCACACATGGACTCTCTTGCAGCATTGACTCTCTGCATCATTGACTCTCTTGCACCATTGACTCCCTTCACACATTGATTCTCTTGTACCATTGACTCTCTTCACACATGGACTCTCTTGCAGCATTGACTCCCTTCACACATGGACTCTTTTGCAGCATTGACTCCCTTCACACATGGATTCTTTTGCAGCATTGACTCTCTGCATCATTGACTCTCTTGCAGCATTGACTCCCTTCATACATTGATTCTCTCGTACCATTGACTCTTGCATCATTGACTCTCTTGCAGCATTGACTCCCTTCATACATTGATTCTCTTGTACCATTGACTCACTTCACACATGGACTCTCTTGCAGCATTGACTCCCTTCACACATGGACTCTTTTGCATCATTGACTCTCTTGCACCATTGACTCCCTTCATACATTGATTCTCTTGCACCATTGACTCTCTTCACACATGGATTCTATTGCACCATTGACTCCCTTCATACATTGATTCTCTTGTACCATTGACTCTCTTCACACATGGAATCTCTTGCAGCATTGACTCTCTGCATCATTGACTCTCTTGCACCATTGACTCCCTTCACACATTGATTCTCTTGTACCATTGACTCTCTTCACACATGGACTCTCTTGCATCATTGACTTTCTTTCACCATTGACTCCCTTCATATATTGATTCTCTTGTACCATTGACTCTCTTCACACATGGACTCTCTTGCAGCATTGACTCTCTTGCATCATTGACTTTCTTTCACACATTGATTCTCTTGTACCATTGAATCTCTTCACACATGGAGTCTCTTGCAGCATTGACTCTCTTGCATCATTGACTCTCTTGCACCATTGACTCGCTTCACACATTAATTCTCTTGTACCATTGACTCTCTTCACACATGGACTCTCTTGCAGCATTGACTCCCTTCACACATGGACTCTCTTGCAGCATTGACTCTCTGCATCATTGACTCTCTTGCACCATTGACTCCCTTCACACATTGATTCTCTTGTACCATTGACTCTCTTCACACATGGACTCGCTTGCAGCATTGACTCCCTTCACACATGGACTCTTTTGCAGCATTGACTCCCTTCACACATGGATTCTTTTGCAGCATTGACTCTCTGCATCATTGACTCTCTTGCAGCATTGACTCCCTTCATACATTGATTCTCTCGTACCATTGACTCTTGCATCATTGACTCTCTTGCAGCATTGACTCCCTTCATACATTGATTCTCTTGTACCATTGACTCTCTTGCATCATTGACTTTCTTGCAGCATTGACTCTCTTCACACATTGATTCTCTTGCACCATTGACTCTCTTCACACATGGACTCTCTTGCAGCATTGACTCTCTTGCACCATTGACTCCCTTCACACATGGACTCTCTTGCAGCATTTACTCTCTTGCATCATTGACTCTCTTTCACCATTGACTCCCTTCATACATTGATTCTCTTGCACCATTGACTCTCTTCACACATGGATTCTATTGCACCATTGACTCCCTTCATACATTGATTCTCATGTACCATTAGCTCTCTTCACACATGGACTCTCTTGCAGCATTGACTCTCTTGCATCATTGACTCTCTTACACCATTGACTCCCTTCACACATTGATTCTCTTGTACCATTGACTCTCTTCACACATGGACTCTCTTGCAGCATTGACTCCCTTCACACATGGACTCTCTTGCATCATTGACTCTCTTTCACCATTGACTCCCTTCATACATTGATTCTCTTGCACCATTGACTCTCTTCACACATGGATTCTATTGCACCATTGACTCCCTTCATACATTGATTCTCTTGTACCATTGACTCTCTTCACACATGGACTCTCTTGCCGCATTGACTCCCTTCACACATGGACTCTCTTGCAGCATTGACTCTCTGCATCATTGACTCTCTTGCACCATTGACTCCCTTCACACATTGATTCTCTTGTACCATTGACTCTCTTCACACATGGACTCTCTTGCAGCATTGACTCCCTTCACACATGGACTCTTTTGCAGCATTGACTCCCTTCACACATGGATTCTTTTGCAGCATTGACTCTCTGCATCATTGACTCTCTTGCAGCATTGACTCCCTTCATACATTGATTCTCTCGTACCATTGACTCTTGCATCATTGACTCTCTTGCAGCATTGACTCCCTTCATACATTGATTCTCTTGTACCATTGACTCTCTTGCATCATTGACTTTCTTGCAGCATTGACTCTCTTCACACATTGATTCTCTTGCACCATTGACTCTCTTCACACATGGACTCTCTTGCAGCATTGACTCTCTTGCACCATTGACTCCCTTCACACATGGACTCTCTTGCAGCATTGACTCTCTTGCATCATTGACTCTCTTTCACCATTGACTCCCTTCATACATTGATTCTCTTGCACCATTGACTCTCTTCACACATGGATTCTATTGCACCATTGACTCCCTTCATACATTGATTCTCATGTACCATTGACTCTCTTAACACATGGACTCTCTTGCAGCATTGACTCCCTTCACACATGGACTCTCTTGCAGCATTGACTCTCTGCATCCTTGACTCTCTTGCAGCATTGACTCCCTTCATACATTGATTCTCTTGTACCATTGACTCTCTTGCATCATTGACTCTCTTGCAGCATTGACTCCCTTCACACATTGATTCTCTTGTACCATTGACTCTCTTCACACATGGACTCTCTTGCATCATTGACACTCTTGCAGCATTGACTCTCTGCATCATTGACTCTCTTTTACCATTGACTCCCTTCATACATTGATTCTCTTGCACCATTGACTCTCTTCACACATGGACTCTCTTGCATCATTGACTCTCTTGCACCATTGACTCCCTTCATACATTGATTCTCTTGCACCATTGACTCTCTTCACACATGGATCTATTGCACCATTGACTCCCTTCATACATTGATTCTCTTGTACCATTGACTCTCTTCACACATGGACTCTCTTGCAGCATTGACTCTCTTGCATCATTGACCCTCTTTCACCATTGACTCCCTCCGTACATTGATTCTCTTGTACCATTGACTCTCTTCATACAAGAACTCTCTTGCAGCATTGACTCTCTTGCATCATTGACTCTCTTGCACCATTGACTCCCTTCATACATTGATTCTCTTGTACCATTGACTCTCTTCACACATGGATTCTATTGCACCATTGACTCCCTTCATACATTGATTCTCTTGTACCATTGACTCTCTTCACACATGGACTCTCTTGCAGCATTGACTCTCTTGCATCATTGACTCTCTTTCACCATTGACTCCCTTCATACATTGATTCTCTTGCACCATTGACTCTCTTCACACATGGATTCTATTGCACAATTGACTCCCTTCTTACATTGATTCTCATGTACCATTGACTCTCTTCACACATGGACTCTCTTGCAGCATTGACTCTCTTGCACCATTGACTCCCTTCATTCATTGCTTCTCTTGCACCATTGACTCTCTTCACACATGGATTCTATTGCACCATTGACTCCCTTCATACACTGATTCTCTTGTACCATTGACTCTCTTCACAGATGGACTCTCTTGCAGCATTGACTCTCTGCATCATTGACTCTCTTGCACCATTGACTCCCTTCACACATTGATTCTCTTGTACCAATTACTCTCTTCACACATGAACTCTCTTGCAGCATTGACTCTCTGCATCATTGACTCTCTTTCACCATTGACTCCCTTCATACATTGATTCTCTTGTACCATTGACTCTCTTCACACATGGACTCTCTTGCAGCATTAACTCTCTTGCATCATTGACTCTCTTTCACCATTGACTCCCTTCATACATTGATTCTCTTGCACCATTGACTCTCTTCACACATGGATTCTATTGCACCATTGACTCCCTTCATACACTGATTCTCATGTACCATTGACTCTCTTCACACATGGACTCTCTTGCAGCATTGACTCTCTTGCATCATTGACTCTCTTGCACCATTGACTCCCTTCATACATTGATTCTCTTGCACCATTGACTCTCTTCACACATGGATTCTATTGCACCATTGACTCCCTTCATACATTGATTCTCTTGTACCATTGACTCTCTTCACACATGGACTCTCTTGCAGCATTGACTCTCTGCATCATTGACTCTCTTGCACCATTGACTCCCTTCACACATTGATTCTCTTGTACCATTGACTCTCTTCACACATGGACTCTCTTGCATCATTGACTTTCTTTCACCATTGACTCCCTTCATATATTGATTCTCTTGTACCATTGACTCTCTTCACACATGGACTCTCTTGCAGCATTGACTCTCTTGCATCATTGACTTTCTTTCACACATTGATTCTCTTGTACCATTGACTCTCTTCACACATGGACTCTCTTGCAGCATTGACTCTCTTGCATCATTGACTCTCTTGCACCATTGACTCGCTTCACACATTAATTCTCTTGTACCATTGACTCTCTTCACACATGGACTCTCTTGCAGCATTGACTCCCTTCACACATGGACTCTCTTGCAGCATTGACTCTCTGCATCATTGACTCTCTTGCACCATTGACTCTCTTCACACATTGATTCTCTTGTACCATTGACTCTCTTCACACATGGACTCTCTTGCAGCATTGACTCCCTTCACACATGGACTCTTTTGCATCATTGACTCTCTTGCACCATTGACTCCCTTCATACATTGATTCTCTTGCACCATTGACTCTCTTCACACATGGATTCTATTGCACCATTGACTCCCTTCATACATTGATTCTCTTGTACCATTGACTCTCTTCACACATGGAATCTCTTGCAGCATTGACTCTCTGCATCATTGACTCTCTTGCACCATTGACTCCCTTCACACATTGATTCTCTTGTACCATTGACTCTCTTCACACATGGACTCTCTTGCATCATTGACTTTCTTTCACCATTGACTCCCTTCATATATTGATTCTCTTGTACCATTGACTCTCTTCACACATGGACTCTCTTGCAGCATTGACTCTCTTGCATCATTGACTCTCTTGCACCATTGACTCACTTCACACATTAATTCTCTTGTACCATTGACTCTCTTCACACATGGACTCTCTTGCAGCATTGACTCCCTTCACACATGGACTCTCTTGCAGCATTGACTCTCTGCATCATTGACTCTCTTGCACCATTGACTCCCTTCACACATTGATTCTCTTGTACCATTGACTCTCTTCACACATGGACTCTCTTGCAGCATTGACTCCCTTCACACATGGACTCTTTTGCAGCATTGACTCCCTTCACACATGGATTCTTTTGCAGCATTGACTCTCTGCATCATTGACTCTCTTGCAGCATTGACTCCCTTCATACATTGATTCTCTCGTACCATTGACTCTTGCATCATTGACTCTCTTGCAGCATTGACTCCCTTCATACATTGATTCTCTTGTACCATTGACTCTCTTGCATCATTGACTTTCTTGCAGCATTGACTCTCTTCACACATTGATTCTCTTGCACCATTGACTCTCTTCACACATGGACTCTCTTTCAGCATTGACTCTCTTGCACCATTGACTCCCTTCACACATGGACTCTCTTGCAGCATTGACTCTCTTGCATCATTGACTCTCTTTCACCATTGACTCCCTTCATACATTGATTCTCTTGCACCATTGACTCTCTTCACACATGGATTCTATTGCACCATTGACTCCCTTCATACATTGATTCTCATGTACCATTAGCTCTCTTCACACATGGACTCTCTTGCAGCATTGACTCTCTTGCATCATTGACTCTCTTACACCATTGACTCCCTTCACACATTGATTCTCTTGTACCATTGACTCTCTTCACACATGGACTCTGTTGCAGCATTGACTCCCTTCACACATGGACTCTCTTGCATCATTGACTCTCTTTCACCATTGACTCCCTTCATACATTGATTCTCTTGCACCATTGACTCTCTTCACACATGGATTCTATTGCACCATTGACTCCCTTCATACATTGATTCTCTTGTACCATTGACTCTCTTCACACATGGACTCTCTTGCAGCATTGACTCCCTTCACACATGGACTCTCTTGCAGCATTGACTCTCTTGCACCATTGACTCCCTTCACACATTGATTCTCTTGTACCATTGACTCTCTTCACACATGGACTCTCTTGCAGCATTGACTCCCTTCACACATGGACTCTTTTGCAGCATTGACTCCCTTCACACATGGATTCTTTTGCAGCATTGACTCTCTGCATCATTGACTCTCTTGCAGCATTGACTCCCTTCATACATTGATTCTCTCGTACCATTGACTCTTGCATCATTGACTCTCTTGCAGCATTGACTCCCTTCATACATTGATTCTCTTGTACCATTGACTCTCTTGCATCATTGACTTTCTTGCAGCATTGACTCTCTTCACACATTGATTCTCTTGCACCATTGACTCTCTTCACACATGGACTCTCTTGCAGCATTGACTCTCTTGCACCATTGACTCCCTTCACACATGGACTCTCTTGCAGCATTGACTCTCTTGCATCATTGACTCTCTTTCACCATTGACTCCCTTCATACATTGATTCTCTTGCACCATTGACTCTCTTCACACATGGATTCTATTGCACCATTGACTCCCTTCATACATTGATTCTCATGTACCATTGACTCTCTTAACACATGGACTCTCTTGCAGCATTGACTCCCTTCACACATGGACTCTCTTGCAGCATTGACTCTCTGCATCCTTGACTCTCTTGCAGCATTGACTCCCTTCATACATTGATTCTCTTGTACCATTGACTCTCTTGCATCATTGACTCTCTTGCAGCATTGACTCCCTTCACACATTGATTCTCTTGTACCATTGACTCTCTTCACACATGGACTCTCTTGCATCATTGACACTCTTGCAGCATTGACTCTCTGCATCATTGACTCTCTTTTACCATTGACTCCCTTCATACATTGATTCTCTTGCACCATTGACTCTCTTCACACATGGACTCTCTTGCATCATTGACTCTCTTGCACCATTGACTCCCTTCATACATTGATTCTCTTGCACCATTGACTCTCTTCACACATGGATCTATTGCACCATTGACTCCCTTCACACATTGATTCTCTTGTACCATTGACTCTCTTCATACAAGAACTCTCTTGCAGCATTGACTCTCTTGCATCATTGACTCTCTTGCACCATTGACTCCCTTCATACATTGATTCTCTTGTACCATTGACTCTCTTCACACATGGATTCTATTGCACCATTGACTCCCTTCATACATTGATTCTCTTGTACCATTGACTCTCTTCACACATGGACTCTCTTGCAGCATTGACTCTCTTGCATCATTGACTCTCTTGCACCATTGACTCACTTCACACATTAATTCTCTTGTACCATTGACTCTCTTCACACATGGACTCTCTTGCAGCAGTGACTCCCTTCACACATGGACTCTCTTGCAGCATTGACTCTCTGCATCATTGACTCTCTTGCAGCATTGACTCCCTTCACACATTGATTCTCTTGTACCATTGACTCTCTTCGCACATGGACTCTCTTGCAGCATTGACTCTCTTGCATCATTGGCTCTCTTGCAGTATTGACTCTCTTGCATCATTGACTTTCTTTCACCATTGACTCCCTTCATACATTGATTCTCTTGCACCATTTACTCTCTTCAAACATGGACTCTCTTGCAGCATTGACTCTCTGCATCATTGACTCTCTTTCACCATTGACTCCCTTCATACATTGATTCTCTTGTACCATTGACACTCTTCACACATGGACTCTCTTGCAGCATTAACTCTTTTGCATCATTGACTCTCTTGCACCATTGAATCCCTTCACACATGGACTCTCTTGCAGCATTGACTCTCTGCATCATTGACTCTCTTGCACCATTGATTCCCTTCATATATTGATTCTCTTGTACCATTGACTCTCTTCACACATGGATTCTATTGCACCATTGACTCCCTTCATACATGGACTCTCTTGCAGCATTGACTCTCTTGCATCATTGACTCTCTTGCACCATTGACTCCCTTCACACATTGATTCTCTTGTACCATTGACTCTCTTCACACATGGACTCTCTTGCAGCATTGACTCGCTTCACACATGGACTCTCTTGCAGCATTGACTCCCTTCACACATGGACTCTCTTACAGCATTGACTCTCTGCATCATTGACTCTCTTGCAGCATTGACTCCCTTCATACATTGATTCTCTTGTACCATTGACTCTCTTGCATCATTGACTCTCTTGCAGCATTGACTCTCTTGCATCATTGACTCTCTTGCACCATTGACTCCCTTCACACATTGATTCTCTTGTACCATTGACTCTCTTCACACATGGACTCTCTTAAAGCATTGACTCTCTTCACACATGGACTCTCTTGCAGCATTGACTCTCTGCATCCTTGACTCTCTTGCAGCATTGACTCCCTTCATACATTGATTCTCTTGTACCATTGACTCTCTTGCATCATTGACTCTCTTACATCATTGACTCTCTTGCAGCATTGACTCCCTTCACACATTGATTCTCTTGTACCATTGACTGTCTTCACACATGGACTCTCTTGCAGCATTGTCTCTCTTGCCTCATTGACTCTCTTGCAGCATTGACTCTCTTGAATCATTGACTTTCATTCTCCATTGACTCCCTTCATACATTGATTCTCTTGCACCATTGACTCTCTTCACACATGGACTCTCTTGCAGCATTGACTCTCTTGCACCATTGACTCCCTTCACACATGGACTCTCTTGCAGCATTGACTCTCTTGCATCATTGACTCTCTTTCACCATTGACTCCCTTCATACATTGATTCTCTTGCACCATTGACTCTCTTCACACATGGATTCTATTGCACCATTGACTCCCTTCATACATTGATTCTCATGTACCATTAGCTCTCTTCACACATGGACTCTCTTGCAGCATTGACTCTCTTGCATCATTGACTCTCTTACACCATTGACTCCCTTCATACATTGATTCTCTTGCACCATTGCCTCTCTTCACACATGGATTCTATTGCACCATTGACTCCCTTCATACACTGATTCTCTTGTACCATTGACTCTTTTCACACATGGACTCTCTTGCAGCATTGACTCTCTGCATCATTGACTCTCTTGCACCATTGACTCCCTTCACACATTGATTCCCTTGTACCATTGACTCTCTTCACACATGGACTCTCTTGCAGCATTGACTCTCTGCATCATTTACTCTCTTTTACCATTGACTCCCTTCATACATTGATTCTCTTGTACCACTGACTCTCTTCACAGATGGACTCTCTTGCAGCATTAACTCTCTTGCATCATTGACTCTCTTTCACCATTGACTCCCTTCATACATTGATTCTCTTGCACCATTGACTCTCTTCACACATGGATTCTATTGCACCATTGACTCCCTTCATACATTGATTCTCATGTACCATTGACTCTCTTAACACATGGACTCTCTTGCAGCATTGACTCCCTTCACACATGGACTCTCTTGCAGCATTGACTCTCTGCATCCTTGACTCTCTTGCAGCATTGACTCCCTTCATACATTGATTCTCTTGTACCATTGACTCTCTTGCATCATTGACTCTCTTGCAGCATTGACTCCCTTCACACATTGATTCTCTTGTACCATTGACTCTCTTCACACATGGACTCTCTTGCATCATTGACACTCTTGCAGCATTGACTCTCTGCATCATTGACTCTCTTTTACCATTGACTCCCTTCATACATTGATTCTCTTGCACCATTGACTCTCTTCACACATGGACTCTCTTGCATCATTGACTCTCTTGCACCATTGACTCCCTTCATACATTGATTCTCTTGCACCATTGACTCTCTTCACACATGGATCTATTGCACCATTGACTCCCTTCATACATTGATTCTCTTGTACCATTGACTCTCTTCACACATGGACTCTCTTGCAGCATTGACTCTCTTGCATCATTGACCCTCTTTCACCATTGACTCCCTCCGTACATTGATTCTCTTGTACCATTGACTCTCTTCATACAAGAACTCTCTTGCAGCATTGACTCTCTTGCATCATTGACTCTCTTGCACCATTGACTCCCTTCATACATTGATTCTCTTGTACCATTGACTCTCTTCACACATGGATTCTATTGCACCATTGACTCCCTTCATACATTGATTCTCTTGTACCATTGACTCTCTTCACACATGGACTCTCTTGCAGCATTGACTCTCTTGCATCATTGACTCTCTTTCACCATTGACTCCCTTCATACATTGATTCTCTTGCACCATTGACTCTCTTCACACATGGATTCTATTGCACAATTGACTCTCTGCATCATTGACTCTCTTGCAGCATTGACTCCCTTCATACATTGATTCTCTCGTACCATTGACTCTTGCATCATTGACTCTCTTGCAGCATTGACTCCCTTCATACATTGATTCTCTTGTACCATTGACTCTCTTGCATCATTGACTTTCTTGCAGCATTGACTCTCTTCACACATTGATTCTCTTGCACCATTGACTCTCTTCACACATGGACTCTCTTGCAGCATTGACTCTCTTGCACCATTGACTCCCTTCACACATGGACTCTCTTGCAGCATTGACTCTCTTGCATCATTGACTCTCTTTCACCATTGACTCCCTTCATACATTGATTCTCTTGCACCATTGACTCTCTTCACACATGGATTCTATTGCACCATTGACTCCCTTCATACATTGATTCTCATGTACCATTGACTCTCTTAACACATGGACTCTCTTGCAGCATTGACTCCCTTCACACATGGACTCTCTTGCAGCATTGACTCTCTGCATCCTTGACTCTCTTGCAGCATTGACTCCCTTCATACATTGATTCTCTTGTACCATTGACTCTCTTGCATCATTGACTCTCTTGCAGCATTGACTCCCTTCACACATTGATTCTCTTGTACCATTGACTCTCTTCACACATGGACTCTCTTGCATCATTGACACTCTTGCAGCATTGACTCTCTGCATCATTGACTCTCTTTTACCATTGACTCCCTTCATACATTGATTCTCTTGCACCATTGACTCTCTTCACACATGGACTCTCTTGCATCATTGACTCTCTTGCACCATTGACTCCCTTCATACATTGATTCTCTTGCACCATTGACTCTCTTCACACATGGATCTATTGCACCATTGACTCCCTTCACACATTGATTCTCTTGTACCATTGACTCTCTTCATACAAGAACTCTCTTGCAGCATTGACTCTCTTGCATCATTGACTCTCTTGCACCATTGACTCCCTTCATACATTGATTCTCTTGTACCATTGACTCTCTTCACACATGGATTCTATTGCACCATTGACTCCCTTCATACATTGATTCTCTTGTACCATTGACTCTCTTCACACATGGACTCTCTTGCAGCATTGACTCTCTTGCATCATTGACTCTCTTGCACCATTGACTCACTTCACACATTAATTCTCTTGTACCATTGACTCTCTTCACACATGGACTCTCTTGCAGCAGTGACTCCCTTCACACATGGACTCTCTTGCAGCATTGACTCTCTGCATCATTGACTCTCTTGCAGCATTGACTCCCTTCACACATTGATTCTCTTGTACCATTGACTCTCTTCGCACATGGACTCTCTTGCAGCATTGACTCTCTTGCATCATTGGCTCTCTTGCAGTATTGACTCTCTTGCATCATTGACTTTCTTTCACCATTGACTCCCTTCATACATTGATTCTCTTGCACCATTTACTCTCTTCAAACATGGACTCTCTTGCAGCATTGACTCTCTGCATCATTGACTCTCTTTCACCATTGACTCCCTTCATACATTGATTCTCTTGTACCATTGACACTCTTCACACATGGACTCTCTTGCAGCATTAACTCTTTTGCATCATTGACTCTCTTGCACCATTGAATCCCTTCACACATGGACTCTCTTGCAGCATTGACTCTCTGCATCATTGACTCTCTTGCACCATTGATTCCCTTCATATATTGATTCTCTTGTACCATTGACTCTCTTCACACATGGATTCTATTGCACCATTGACTCCCTTCATACATGGACTCTCTTGCAGCATTGACTCTCTTGCATCATTGACTCTCTTGCACCATTGACTCCCTTCACACATTGATTCTCTTGTACCATTGACTCTCTTCACACATGGACTCTCTTGCAGCATTGACTCGCTTCACACATGGACTCTCTTGCAGCATTGACTCCCTTCACACATGGACTCTCTTACAGCATTGACTCTCTGCATCATTGACTCTCTTGCAGCATTGACTCCCTTCATACATTGATTCTCTTGTACCATTGACTCTCTTGCATCATTGACTCTCTTGCAGCATTGACTCTCTTGCATCATTGACTCTCTTGCACCATTGACTCCCTTCACACATTGATTCTCTTGTACCATTGACTCTCTTCACACATGGACTCTCTTAAAGCATTGACTCTCTTCACACATGGACTCTCTTGCAGCATTGACTCTCTGCATCCTTGACTCTCTTGCAGCATTGACTCCCTTCATACATTGATTCTCTTGTACCATTGACTCTCTTGCATCATTGACTCTCTTACATCATTGACTCTCTTGCAGCATTGACTCCCTTCACACATTGATTCTCTTGTACCATTGACTGTCTTCACACATGGACTCTCTTGCAGCATTGTCTCTCTTGCCTCATTGACTCTCTTGCAGCATTGACTCTCTTGAATCATTGACTTTCATTCTCCATTGACTCCCTTCATACATTGACTCTCTTGCACCATTGACTCCCTTCACACATGGACTCTCTTGCAGCATTGACTCTCTTGCATCATTGACTCTCTTTCACCATTGACTCCCTTCATACATTGATTCTCTTGCACCATTGACTCTCTTCACACATGGATTCTATTGCACCATTGACTCCCTTCATACATTGATTCTCATGTACCATTAGCTCTCTTCACACATGGACTCTCTTGCAGCATTGACTCTCTTGCATCATTGACTCTCTTACACCATTGACTCCCTTCATACATTGATTCTCTTGCACCATTGCCTCTCTTCACACATGGATTCTATTGCACCATTGACTCCCTTCATACACTGATTCTCTTGTACCATTGACTCTTTTCACACATGGACTCTCTTGCAGCATTGACTCTCTGCATCATTGACTCTCTTGCACCATTGACTCCCTTCACACATTGATTCCCTTGTACCATTGACTCTCTTCACACATGGACTCTCTTGCAGCATTGACTCTCTGCATCATTTACTCTCTTTTACCATTGACTCCCTTCATACATTGATTCTCTTGTACCACTGACTCTCTTCACAGATGGACTCTCTTGCAGCATTAACTCTCTTGCATCATTGACTCTCTTTCACCATTGACTCCCTTCATACATTGATTCTCTTGCACCATTGACTCTCTTCACACATGGATTCTATTGCACCATTGACTCCCTTCATACATTGATTCTCATGTACCATTGACTCTCTTAACACATGGACTCTCTTGCAGCATTGACTCCCTTCACACATGGACTCTCTTGCAGCATTGACTCTCTGCATCCTTGACTCTCTTGCAGCATTGACTCCCTTCATACATTGATTCTCTTGTACCATTGACTCTCTTGCATCATTGACTCTCTTGCAGCATTGACTCCCTTCACACATTGATTCTCTTGTACCATTGACTCTCTTCACACATGGACTCTCTTGCATCATTGACACTCTTGCAGCATTGACTCTCTGCATCATTGACTCTCTTTTACCATTGACTCCCTTCATACATTGATTCTCTTGCACCATTGACTCTCTTCACACATGGACTCTCTTGCATCATTGACTCTCTTGCACCATTGACTCCCTTCATACATTGATTCTCTTGCACCATTGACTCTCTTCACACATGGATCTATTGCACCATTGACTCCCTTCATACATTGATTCTCTTGTACCATTGACTCTCTTCACACATGGACTCTCTTGCAGCATTGACTCTCTTGCATCATTGACCCTCTTTCACCATTGACTCCCTCCGTACATTGATTCTCTTGTACCATTGACTCTCTTCATACAAGAACTCTCTTGCAGCATTGACTCTCTTGCATCATTGACTCTCTTGCACCATTGACTCCCTTCATACATTGATTCTCTTGTACCATTGACTCTCTTCACACATGGATTCTATTGCACCATTGACTCCCTTCATACATTGATTCTCTTGTACCATTGACTCTCTTCACACATGGACTCTCTTGCAGCATTGACTCTCTTGCATCATTGACTCTCTTTCACCATTGACTCCCTTCATACATTGATTCTCTTGCACCATTGACTCTCTTCACACATGGATTCTATTGCACAATTGACTCCCTTCTTACATTGATTCTCATGTACCATTGACTCTCTTCACACATGGACTCTCTTGCAGCATTGACTCTCTTGCATAATTGACTCTCTTGCACCATTGACTCCCTTCATTCATTGCTTCTCTTGCACCATTGACTCTCTTCACACATGGATTCTATTGCACCATTGACTCCCTTCATACACTGATTCTCTTGTACCATTGACTCTCTTCACAGATGGACTCTCTTGCAGCATTGACTCTCTGCATCATTGACTCTCTTGCACCATTGACTCCCTTCACACATTGATTCTCTTGTACCAATTACTCTCTTCACACATGGACTCTCTTGCAGCATTGACTCTCTGCATCATTGACTCTCTTTCACCATTGACTCCCTTCATACATTGATTCTCTTGTACCATTGACTCTCTTCACACATGGACTCTCTTGCAGCATTAACTCTTTTGCATCATTGACTCTCTTTCACCATTGACTCCCTTCATACATTGATTCTCTTGCACCATTGACTCTCTTCACACATGGATTCTATTGCACCATTGACTCCCTTCATACATTGATTCTCATGTACCATTGACTCTCTTCACACATGGACTCTCTTGCAGCATTGACTCTCTTGCATCATTGACTCTCTTGCACCATTGACTCCCTTCATACATTGATTCTCTTGCACCATTGACTCTCTTCACACATGGATTCTATTGCACCATTGACTCCCTTCATACATTGATTCTCTTGTACCATTGACTCTCTTCACACATGGACTCTCTTGCAGCATTGACTCTCTGCATCATTGACTCTCTTGCACCATTGACTCCCTTCACACATTGATTCTCTTGTACCATTGACTCTCTTCACACATGGACTCTCTTGCATCATTGACTTTCTTTCACCATTGACTCCCTTCATATATTGATTCTCTTGTACCATTGACTCTCTTCACACATGGACTCTCTTGCAGCATTGACTCTCTTGCATCATTGACTTTCTTTCACACATTGATTCTCTTGTACCATTGACTCTCTTCACACATGGACTCTCTTGCAGCATTGACTCTCTTGCATCATTGACTCTCTTGCACCATTGACTCGCTTCACACATTAATTCTCTTGTACCATTGACTCTCTTCACACATGGACTCTCTTGCAGCATTGACTCCCTTCACACATGGACTCTCTTGCAGCATTGACTCTCTGCATCATTGACTCTCTTGCACCATTGACTCCCTTCACACATTGATTCTCTTGTACCATTGACTCTCTTCACACATGGACTCTCTTGCAGCATTGACTCCCTTCA
The DNA here is from genome assembly GCF_964204655.1 of Triturus cristatus. Lineage (NCBI taxonomy): Eukaryota > Metazoa > Chordata > Amphibia > Caudata > Salamandridae > Triturus > Triturus cristatus. The sequence goes on along the minus strand of NC_140592.1, from coordinate 16,733,270 downwards.
CAAATGGACTCTTTTGCATCATTGACTCTCTTGCACCATTGACTCCCTTCATACATTGATTCTCTTGCACCATTGACTCTCTTCACACATGGATTCTATTGCACCATTGACTCCCTTCATACATTGATTCTCTTGTACCATTGACTCTCTTCACACATGGAATCTCTTGCAGCATTGACTCTCTGCATCATTGACTCTCTTGCACCATTGACTCCCTTCACACATTGATTCTCTTGTACCATTGACTCTCTTCACACATGGACTCTCTTGCATCATTGACTTTCTTTCACCATTGACTCCCTTCATATATTGATTCTCTTGTACCATTGACTCTCTTCACACATGGACTCTTTTGCAGCATTGACTCTCTTGCATCATTGACTCTCTTGCACCATTGACTCGCTTCACACATTAATTCTCTTGTACCATTGACTCTCTTCACACATGGACTCTCTTGCAGCATTGACTCCCTTCACACATGGACTCTCTTGCAGCATTGACTCTCTGCATCATTGACTCTCTTGCACCATTGACTCCCTTCACACATTGATTCTCTTGTACCATTGACTCTCTTCACACATGGACTCGCTTGCAGCATTGACTCCCTTCACACATGGACTCTTTTGCAGCATTGACTCCCTTCACACATGGATTCTTTTGCAGCATTGACTCTCTGCATCATTGACTCTCTTGCAGCATTGACTCCCTTCATACATTGATTCTCTCGTACCATTGACTCTTGCATCATTGACTCTCTTGCAGCATTGACTCCCTTCATACATTGATTCTCTTGTACCATTGACTCTCTTGCATCATTGACTTTCTTGCAGCATTGACTCTCTTCACACATTGATTCTCTTGCACCATTGACTCTCTTCACACATGGACTCTCTTGCAGCATTGACTCTCTTGCACCATTGACTCCCTTCACACATGGACTCTCTTGCAGCATTGACTCTCTTGCATCATTGACTCTCTTTCACCATTGACTCCCTTCATACATTGATTCTCTTGCACCATTGACTCTCTTCACACATGGATTCTATTGCACCATTGACTCCCTTCATACATTGATTCTCATGTACCATTAGCTCTCTTCACACATGGACTCTCTTGCAGCATTGACTCTCTTGCATCATTGACTCTCTTACACCATTGACTCCCTTCACACATTGATTCTCTTGTACCATTGACTCTCTTCACACATGGACTCTCTTGCAGCATTGACTCCCTTCACACATGGACTCTCTTGCATCATTGACTCTCTTTCACCATTGACTCCCTTCATACATTGATTCTCTTGCACCATTGACTCTCTTCACACATGGATTCTATTGCACCATTGACTCCCTTCATACATTGATTCTCTTGTACCATTGACTCTCTTCACACATGGACTCTCTTGCCGCATTGACTCCCTTCACACATGGACTCTCTTGCAGCATTGACTCTCTGCATCATTGACTCTCTTGCACCATTGACTCCCTTCACACATTGATTCTCTTGTACCATTGACTCTCTTCACACATGGACTCTCTTGCAGCATTGACTCCCTTCACACATGGACTCTTTTGCAGCATTGACTCCCTTCACACATGGATTCTTTTGCAGCATTGACTCTCTGCATCATTGACTCTCTTGCAGCATTGACTCCCTTCATACATTGATTCTCTCGTACCATTGACTCTTGCATCATTGACTCTCTTGCAGCATTGACTCCCTTCATACATTGATTCTCTTGTACCATTGACTCTCTTGCATCATTGACTTTCTTGCAGCATTGACTCTCTTCACACATTGATTCTCTTGCACCATTGACTCTCTTCACACATGGACTCTCTTGCAGCATTGACTCTCTTGCACCATTGACTCCCTTCACACATGGACTCTCTTGCAGCATTGACTCTCTTGCATCATTGACTCTCTTTCACCATTGACTCCCTTCATACATTGATTCTCTTGCACCATTGACTCTCTTCACACATGGATTCTATTGCACCATTGACTCCCTTCATACATTGATTCTCATGTACCATTGACTCTCTTAACACATGGACTCTCTTGCAGCATTGACTCCCTTCACACATGGACTCTCTTGCAGCATTGACTCTCTGCATCCTTGACTCTCTTGCAGCATTGACTCCCTTCATACATTGATTCTCTTGTACCATTGACTCTCTTGCATCATTGACTCTCTTGCAGCATTGACTCCCTTCACACATTGATTCTCTTGTACCATTGACTCTCTTCACACATGGACTCTCTTGCATCATTGACACTCTTGCAGCATTGACTCTCTGCATCATTGACTCTCTTTTACCATTGACTCCCTTCATACATTGATTCTCTTGCACCATTGACTCTCTTCACACATGGACTCTCTTGCATCATTGACTCTCTTGCACCATTGACTCCCTTCATACATTGATTCTCTTGCACCATTGACTCTCTTCACACATGGATCTATTGCACCATTGACTCCCTTCATACATTGATTCTCTTGTACCATTGACTCTCTTCACACATGGACTCTCTTGCAGCATTGACTCTCTTGCATCATTGACCCTCTTTCACCATTGACTCCCTCCGTACATTGATTCTCTTGTACCATTGACTCTCTTCATACAAGAACTCTCTTGCAGCATTGACTCTCTTGCATCATTGACTCTCTTGCACCATTGACTCCCTTCATACATTGATTCTCTTGTACCATTGACTCTCTTCACACATGGATTCTATTGCACCATTGACTCCCTTCATACATTGATTCTCTTGTACCATTGACTCTCTTCACACATGGACTCTCTTGCAGCATTGACTCTCTTGCATCATTGACTCTCTTTCACCATTGACTCCCTTCATACATTGATTCTCTTGCACCATTGACTCTCTTCACACATGGATTCTATTGCACAATTGACTCCCTTCTTACATTGATTCTCATGTACCATTGACTCTCTTCACACATGGACTCTCTTGCAGCATTGACTCTCTTGCATAATTGACTCTCTTGCACCATTGACTCCCTTCATTCATTGCTTCTCTTGCACCATTGACTCTCTTCACACATGGATTCTATTGCACCATTGACTCCCTTCATACACTGATTCTCTTGTACCATTGACTCTCTTCACAGATGGACTCTCTTGCAGCATTGACTCTCTGCATCATTGACTCTCTTGCACCATTGACTCCCTTCACACATTGATTCTCTTGTACCAATTACTCTCTTCACACATGGACTCTCTTGCAGCATTGACTCTCTGCATCATTGACTCTCTTTCACCATTGACTCCCTTCATACATTGATTCTCTTGTACCATTGACTCTCTTCACACATGGACTCTCTTGCAGCATTAACTCTTTTGCATCATTGACTCTCTTTCACCATTGACTCCCTTCATACATTGATTCTCTTGCACCATTGACTCTCTTCACACATGGATTCTATTGCACCATTGACTCCCTTCATACATTGATTCTCATGTACCATTGACTCTCTTCACACATGGACTCTCTTGCAGCATTGACTCTCTTGCATCATTGACTCTCTTGCACCATTGACTCCCTTCATACATTGATTCTCTTGCACCATTGACTCTCTTCACACATGGATTCTATTGCACCATTGACTCCCTTCATACATTGATTCTCTTGTACCATTGACTCTCTTCACACATGGACTCTCTTGCAGCATTGACTCTCTGCATCATTGACTCTCTTGCACCATTGACTCCCTTCACACATTGATTCTCTTGTACCATTGACTCTCTTCACACATGGACTCTCTTGCATCATTGACTTTCTTTCACCATTGACTCCCTTCATATATTGATTCTCTTGTACCATTGACTCTCTTCACACATGGACTCTCTTGCAGCATTGACTCTCTTGCATCATTGACTTTCTTTCACACATTGATTCTCTTGTACCATTGACTCTCTTCACACATGGACTCTCTTGCAGCATTGACTCTCTTGCATCATTGACTCTCTTGCACCATTGACTCGCTTCACACATTAATTCTCTTGTACCATTGACTCTCTTCACACATGGACTCTCTTGCAGCATTGACTCCCTTCACACATGGACTCTCTTGCAGCATTGACTCTCTGCATCATTGACTCTCTTGCACCATTGACTCCCTTCACACATTGATTCTCTTGTACCATTGACTCTCTTCACACATGGACTCTCTTGCAGCATTGACTCCCTTCACAAATGGACTCTTTTGCATCATTGACTCTCTTGCACCATTGACTCCCTTCATACATTGATTCTCTTGCACCATTGACTCTCTTCACACATGGATTCTATTGCACCATTGACTCCCTTCATACATTGATTCTCTTGTACCATTGACTCTCTTCACACATGGAATCTCTTGCAGCATTGACTCTCTGCATCATTGACTCTCTTGCACCATTGACTCCCTTCACACATTGATTCTCTTGTACCATTGACTCTCTTCACACATGGACTCTCTTGCATCATTGACTTTCTTTCACCATTGACTCCCTTCATATATTGATTCTCTTGTACCATTGACTCTCTTCACACATGGACTCTTTTGCAGCATTGACTCTCTTGCATCATTGACTCTCTTGCACCATTGACTCGCTTCACACATTAATTCTCTTGTACCATTGACTCTCTTCACACATGGACTCTCTTGCAGCATTGACTCCCTTCACACATGGACTCTCTTGCAGCATTGACTCTCTGCATCATTGACTCTCTTGCACCATTGACTCCCTTCACACATTGATTCTCTTGTACCATTGACTCTCTTCACACATGGACTCGCTTGCAGCATTGACTCCCTTCACACATGGACTCTTTTGCAGCATTGACTCCCTTCACACATGGATTCTTTTGCAGCATTGACTCTCTGCATCATTGACTCTCTTGCAGCATTGACTCCCTTCATACATTGATTCTCTCGTACCATTGACTCTTGCATCATTGACTCTCTTGCAGCATTGACTCCCTTCATACATTGATTCTCTTGTACCATTGACTCTCTTGCATCATTGACTTTCTTGCAGCATTGACTCTCTTCACACATTGATTCTCTTGCACCATTGACTCTCTTCACACATGGACTCTCTTGCAGCATTGACTCTCTTGCACCATTGACTCCCTTCACACATGGACTCTCTTGCAGCATTGACTCTCTTGCATCATTGACTCTCTTTCACCATTGACTCCCTTCATACATTGATTCTCTTGCACCATTGACTCTCTTCACACATGGATTCTATTGCACCATTGACTCCCTTCATACATTGATTCTCATGTACCATTAGCTCTCTTCACACATGGACTCTCTTGCAGCATTGACTCTCTTGCATCATTGACTCTCTTACACCATTGACTCCCTTCACACATTGATTCTCTTGTACCATTGACTCTCTTCACACATGGACTCTCTTGCAGCATTGACTCCCTTCACACATGGACTCTCTTGCATCATTGACTCTCTTTCACCATTGACTCCCTTCATACATTGATTCTCTTGCACCATTGACTCTCTTCACACATGGATTCTATTGCACCATTGACTCCCTTCATACATTGATTCTCTTGTACCATTGACTCTCTTCACACATGGACTCTCTTGCCGCATTGACTCCCTTCACACATGGACTCTCTTGCAGCATTGACTCTCTGCATCATTGACTCTCTTGCACCATTGACTCCCTTCACACATTGATTCTCTTGTACCATTGACTCTCTTCACACATGGACTCTCTTGCAGCATTGACTCCCTTCACACATGGACTCTTTTGCAGCATTGACTCCCTTCACACATGGATTCTTTTGCAGCATTGACTCTCTGCATCATTGACTCTCTTGCAGCATTGACTCCCTTCATACATTGATTCTCTCGTACCATTGACTCTTGCATCATTGACTCTCTTGCAGCATTGACTCCCTTCATACATTGATTCTCTTGTACCATTGACTCTCTTGCATCATTGACTTTCTTGCAGCATTGACTCTCTTCACACATTGATTCTCTTGCACCATTGACTCTCTTCACACATGGACTCTCTTGCAGCATTGACTCTCTTGCACCATTGACTCCCTTCACACATGGACTCTCTTGCAGCATTGACTCTCTTGCATCATTGACTCTCTTTCACCATTGACTCCCTTCATACATTGATTCTCTTGCACCATTGACTCTCTTCACACATGGATTCTATTGCACCATTGACTCCCTTCATACATTGATTCTCATGTACCATTGACTCTCTTAACACATGGACTCTCTTGCAGCATTGACTCCCTTCACACATGGACTCTCTTGCAGCATTGACTCTCTGCATCCTTGACTCTCTTGCAGCATTGACTCCCTTCATACATTGATTCTCTTGTACCATTGACTCTCTTGCATCATTGACTCTCTTGCAGCATTGACTCCCTTCACACATTGATTCTCTTGTACCATTGACTCTCTTCACACATGGACTCTCTTGCATCATTGACACTCTTGCAGCATTGACTCTCTGCATCATTGACTCTCTTTTACCATTGACTCCCTTCATACATTGATTCTCTTGCACCATTGACTCTCTTCACACATGGACTCTCTTGCATCATTGACTCTCTTGCACCATTGACTCCCTTCATACATTGATTCTCTTGCACCATTGACTCTCTTCACACATGGATCTATTGCACCATTGACTCCCTTCATACATTGATTCTCTTGTACCATTGACTCTCTTCACACATGGACTCTCTTGCAGCATTGACTCTCTTGCATCATTGAACCTCTTTCACCATTGACTCCCTCCGTACATTGATTCTCTTGTACCATTGACTCTCTTCATACAAGAACTCTCTTGCAGCATTGACTCTCTTGCATCATTGACTCTCTTGCACCATTGACTCCCTTCATACATTGATTCTCTTGTACCATTGACTCTCTTCACACATGGATTCTATTGCACCATTGACTCCCTTCATACATTGATTCTCTTGTACCATTGACTCTCTTCACACATGGACTCTCTTGCAGCATTGACTCTCTTGCATCATTGACTCTCTTTCACCATTGACTCCCTTCATACATTGATTCTCTTGCACCATTGACTCTCTTCACACATGGATTCTATTGCACAATTGACTCCCTTCTTACATTGATTCTCATGTACCATTGACTCTCTTCACACATGGACTCTCTTGCAGCATTGACTCTCTTGCATCATTGACTCTCTTGCACCATTGACTCCCTTCATTCATTGCTTCTCTTGCACCATTGACTCTCTTCACACATGGATTCTTTTGCACCATTGACTCCCTTCATACACTGATTCTCTTGTACCATTGACTCTCTTCACAGATGGACTCTCTTGCAGCATTGACTCTCTGCATCATTGACTCTCTTGCACCATTGACTCCCTTCACACATTGATTCTCTTGTACCAATTACTCTCTTCACACATGGACTCTCTTGCAGCATTGACTCTCTGCATCATTGACTCTCTTTCACCATTGACTCCCTTCATACATTGATTCTCTTGTACCATTGACTCTCTTCACACATGGACTCTCTTGCAGCATTAACTCTCTTGCATCATTGACTCTCTTTCACCATTGACTCCCTTCATACATTGATTCTCTTGCACCATTGACTCTCTTCACACATGGATTCTATTGCACCATTGACTCCCTTCATACATTGATTCTCATGTACCATTGACTCTCTTCACACATGGACTCTCTTGCAGCATTGACTCTCTTGCATCATTGACTCTCTTGCACCATTGACTCCCTTCATACATTGATTCTCTTGCACCATTGACTCTCTTCACACATGGATTCTATTGCACCATTGACTCCCTTCATACATTGATTCTCTTGTACCATTGACTCTCTTCACACATGGACTCTCTTGCAGCATTGACTCTCTGCATCATTGACTCTCTTGCACCATTGACTCCCTTCACACATTGATTCTCTTGTACCATTGACTCTCTTCACACATGGACTCTCTTGCATCATTGACTTTCTTTCACCATTGACTCCCTTCATATATTGATTCTCTTGTACCATTGACTCTCTTCACACATGGACTCTCTTGCAGCATTGACTCTCTTGCATCATTGACTTTCTTTCACACATTGATTCTCTTGTACCATTGACTCTCTTCACACATGGACTCTCTTGCAGCATTGACTCTCTTGCATCATTGACTCTCTTGCACCATTGACTCGCTTCACACATTAATTCTCTTGTACCATTGACTCTCTTCACACATGGACTCTCTTGCAGCATTGACTCCCTTCACACATGGACTCTCTTGCAGCATTGACTCTCTGCATCATTGACTCTCTTGCACCATTGACTCCCTTCACACATTGATTCTCTTGTACCATTGACTCTCTTCACACATGGACTCTCTTGCAGCATTGACTCCCTTCACACATGGACTCTTTTGCATCATTGACTCTCTTGCACCATTGACTCCCTTCATACATTGATTCTCTTGCACCATTGACTCTCTTCACACATGGCTTCTATTGCACCATTGACTCCCTTCATACATTAATTCTCTTGTACCATTGACTCTCTTCACACATGGAATCTCTTGCAGCATTGACTCTCTGCATCATTGACTCTCTTGCACCATTGACTCCCTTCACACATTGATTCTCTTGTACCATTGACTCTCTTCACACATGGACTCTCTTGCATCATTGACTTTCTTTCACCATTGACTCCCTTCATATATTGATTCTCTTGTACCATTGACTCTCTTCACACATGGACTCTCTTGCAGCATTGACTCTCTTGCATCATTGACTTTCTTTCACACATTGATTCTCTTGTACCATTGACTCTCTTCACACATGGACTCTCTTGCAGCATTGACTCTCTTGCATCATTGACTCTCTTGCACCATTGACTCACTTCACACATTAATTCTCTTGTACCATTGACTCTCTTCACACATGGACTCTCTTGCAGCATTGACTCCCTTCACACATGGACTCTCTTGCAGCATTGACTCTCTGCATCATTGACTCTCTTGCACCATTGACTCCCTTCACACATTGATTCTCTTGTACCATTGACTCTCTTCACACATGGACTCTCTTGCAGCATTGACTCCCTTCACACATGGACTCTTTTGCAGCATTGACTCCCTTCACACATGGATTCTTTTGCAGCATTGACTCTCTGCATCATTGACTCTCTTGCAGCATTGACTCCCTTCATACATTGATTCTCTCGTACCATTGACTCTTGCATCATTGACTCTCTTGCAGCATTGACTCCCTTCATACATTGATTCTCTTGTACCATTGACTCTCTTGCATCATTGACTTTCTTGCAGCATTGACTCTCTTCACACATTGATTCTCTTGCACCATTGACTCTCTTCACACATGGACTCTCTTGCAGCATTGACTCTCTTGCACCATTGACTCCCTTCACACATGGACTCTCTTGCAGCATTGACTTTCTTGCATCATTGACTCTCTTTCACCATTGACTCCCTTCATACATTGATTCTCTTGCACCATTGACTCTCTTCACACATGGATTCTATTGCACCATTGACTCCCTTCATACATTGATTCTCATGTACCATTAGCTCTCTTCACACATGGACTCTCTTGCAGCATTGACTCTCTTGCATCATTGACTCTCTTACACCATTGACTCCCTTCACACATTGATTCTCTTGTACCATTGACTCTCTTCACACATGGACTCTCTTGCAGCATTGACTCCCTTCACACATGGACTCTCTTGCATCATTGACTCTCTTTCACCATTGACTCCCTTCATACATTGATTCTCTTGCACCATTGACTCTCTTCACACATGGATTCTATTGCACCATTGACTCCCTTCATACATTGATTCTCTTGTACCATTGACTCTCTTCACACATGGACTCTCTTGCAGCATTGACTCCCTTCACACATGGACTCTCTTGCAGCATTGACTCTCTGCATCATTGACTCTCTTGCACCATTGACTCCCTTCACACATTGATTCTCTTGTACCATTGACTCTCTTCACACATGGACTCTCTTGCAGCATTGACTCCCTTCACACATGGACTCTTTTGCAGCATTGACTCCCTTCACACATGGATTCTTTTGCAGCATTGACTCTCTGCATCATTGACTCTCTTGCAGCATTGACTCCCTTCATACATTGATTCTCTCGTACCATTGACTCTTGCATCATTGACTCTCTTGCAGCATTGACTCCCTTCATACATTGATTCTCTTGTACCATTGACTCTCTTGCATCATTGACTTTCTTGCAGCATTGACTCTCTTCACACATTGATTCTCTTGCACCATTGACTCTCTTCACACATGGACTCTCTTGCAGCATTGACTCTCTTGCACCATTGACTCCCTTCACACATGGACTCTCTTGCAGCATTGACTCTCTTGCATCATTGACTCTCTTTCACCATTGACTCCCTTCATACATTGATTCTCTTGCACCATTGACTCTCTTCACACATGGATTCTATTGCACCATTGACTCCCTTCATACATTGATTCTCATGTACCATTGACTCTCTTAACACATGGACTCTCTTGCAGCATTGACTCCCTTCACACATGGACTCTCTTGCAGCATTGACTCTCTGCATCCTTGACTCTCTTGCAGCATTGACTCCCTTCATACATTGATTCTCTTGTACCATTGACTCTCTTGCATCATTGACTCTCTTGCAGCATTGACTCCCTTCACACATTGATTCTCTTGTACCATTGACTCTCTTCACACATGGACTCTCTTGCATCATTGACACTCTTGCAGCATTGACTCTCTGCATCATTGACTCTCTTTTACCATTGACTCCCTTCATACATTGATTCTCTTGCACCATTGACTCTCTTCACACATGGACTCTCTTGCATCATTGACTCTCTTGCACCATTGACTCCCTTCATACATTGATTCTCTTGCACCATTGACTCTCTTCACACATGGATCTATTGCACCATTGACTCCCTTCATACATTGATTCTCTTGTACCATTGACACTCTTCACACATGGAATCTCTTGCAGCATTGACTCTCTTGCATCATTGACCCTCTTTCACCATTGACTCCCTCCGTACATTGATTCTCTTGTACCATTGACTCTCTTCATACAAGAACTCTCTTGCAGCATTGACTCTCTTGCATCATTGACTCTCTTGCACCATTGACTCCCTTCATACATTGATTCTCTTGTACCATTGACTCTCTTCACACATGGATTCTATTGCACCATTGACTCCCTTCATACATTGATTCTCTTGTACCATTGACTCTCTTCACACATTGACTCTCTTGCAGCATTGACTCTCTTGCATCATTGACTCTCTTTCACCATTGACTCCCTTCATACATTGATTCTCTTGCACCATTGACTCTCTTCACACATGGATTCTATTGCACAATTGACTCCCTTCTTACATTGATTCTCATGTACCATTGACTCTCTTCACACATGGACTCTCTTGCAGCATTGACTCTCTTGCATCATTGACTCTCTTGCACCATTGACTCCCTTCATTCATTGCTTCTCTTGCACCATTGACTCTCTTCACACATGGATTCTATTGCACCATTGACTCCCTTCATACACTGATTCTCTTGTACCATTGACTCTCTTCACAGATGGACTCTCTTGCAGCATTGACTCTCTGCATCATTGACTCTCTTGCACCATTGACTCCCTTCACACATTGATTCTCTTGTACCAATTACTCTCTTCACACATGGACTCTCTTGCAGCATTGACTCTCTGCATCATTGACTCTCTTTCACCATTGACTCCCTTCATACATTGATTCTCTTGTACCATTGACTCTCTTCACACATGGACTCTCTTGCAGCATTAACTCTCTTGCATCATTGACTCTCTTTCACCATTGACTCCCTTCATACATTGATTCTCTTGCACCATTGACTCTCTTCACACATGGATTCTATTGCACCATTGACTCCCTTCATACATTGATTCTCATGTACCATTGACTCTCTTCACACATGGACTCTCTTGCAGCATTGACTCTCTTGCATCATTGACTCTCTTGCACCATTGACTCCCTTCATACATTGATTCTCTTGCACCATTGACTCTCTTCACACATGGATTCTATTGCACCATTGACTCCCTTCATACATTGATTTTCTTGTACCATTGACTCTCTTCACACATGGACTCTCTTGCAGCATTGACTCTCTGCATCATTGACTCTCTTGCACCATTGACTCCCTTCACACATTGATTCTCTTGTACCATTGACTCTCTTCACACATGGACTCTCTTGCATCATTGACTTTCTTTCACCATTGACTCCCTTCATATATTGATTCTCTTGTACCATTGACACTCCTCACACATGGACTCTCTTGCAGCATTGACTCTCTTGCATCATTGACTTTCTTTCACACATTGATTCTCTTGTACCATTGACTCTCTTCACACATGGACTCTCTTGCAGCATTGACTCTCTTGCATCATTGACTCTCTTGCACCATTGACTCCCTTCATACATTGATTCTCTTGCACCATTGACTCTCTTCACACATGGATCTATTGCACCATTGACTCCCTTCATACATTGATTCTCTTGTACCATTGACTCTCTTCACACATGGACTCTCTTGCAGCATTGACTCTCTTGCATCATTGACCCTCTTTCACCATTGACTCCCTTCGTACATTGATTCTCTTGTACCATTGACTCTCTTCATACAAGAACTCTCTTGCAGCATTGACTCTCTTGCATCATTGACTCTCTTGCACCATTGACTCCCTTCATACATTGATTCTCTTGTACCATTGACTCTCTTCACACATGGATTCTATTGCACCATTGACTCCCTTCATACATTGATTCTCTTGTACCATTGACTCTCTTCACACATGGACTCTCTTGCAGCATTGACTCTCTTGCATCATTGACTCTCTTTCACCATTGACTCCCTTCATACATTGATTCTCTTGCACCATTGACTCTCTTCACACATGGATTCTATTGCACAATTGACTCCCTTCTTACATTGATTCTCATGTACCATTGACTCTCTTCACACATGGACTCTCTTGCAGCATTGACTCTCTTGCATCATTGACTCTCTTGCACCATTGACTCCCTTCATTCATTGCTTCTCTTGCACCATTGACTCTCTTCACACATGGATTCTATTGCACCATTGACTCCCTTCATACACTGATTCTCTTGTACCATTGACTCTCTTCACAGATGGACTCTCTTGCAGCATTGACTCTCTGCATCATTGACTCTCTTGCACCATTGACTCCCTTCACACATTGATTCTCTTGTACCAATTACTCTCTTCACACATGGACTCTCTTGCAGCATTGACTCTCTGCATCATTGACTCTCTTTCACCATTGACTCCCTTCATACATTGATTCTCTTGTACCATTGACTCTCTTCACACATGGACTCTCTTGCAGCATTAACTCTCTTGCATCATTGACTCTCTTTCACCATTGACTCCCTTCATACATTGATTCTCTTGCACCATTGACTCTCTTCACACATGGATTCTATTGCACCATTGACTCCCTTCATACATTGATTCTCATGTACCATTGACTCTCTTCACACATGGACTCTCTTGCAGCATTGACTCTCTTGCATCATTGACTCTCTTGCACCATTGACTCCCTTCATACATTGATTCTCTTGCACCATTGACTCTCTTCACACATGGATTCTATTGCACCATTGACTCCCTTCATACATTGATTCTCTTGTACCATTGACTCTCTTCACACATGGACTCTCTTGCAACATTGACTCTCTGCATCATTGACTCTCTTGCACCATTGACTCCCTTCACACATTGATTCTCTTGTACCATTGACCCTCTTCACACATGGACTCTCTTGCATCATTGACTTTCTTTCACCATTGACTCCCTTCATATATTGATTCTCTTGTACCATTGACTCTCTTCACACATGGACTCTCTTGCAGCATTGACTCTCTTGCATCATTGACTTTCTTTCACACATTGATTCTCTTGTACCATTGACTCTCTTCACACATGGACTCTCTTGCAGCATTGACTCTCTTGCATCATTGACTCTCTTGCACCATTGACTCGCTTCACACATTAATTCTCTTGTACCATTGACTCTCTTCACACATGGACTCTCTTGCAGCATTGACTCCCTTCACACATGGACTCTCTTGCAGCATTGACTCTCTGCATCATTGACTCTCTTGCACCATTGACTCCCTTCACACATTGATTCTCTTGTACCATTGACTCTCTTCACACATGGACTCTCTTGCACCATTGACTCCCTTCACACATGGACTCTTTTGCAGCATTGACTCCCTTCACACATGGACTCTCTTGCAGCATTGACTCTCTGCATCATTGACTCTCTTGCAGCATTGACTCCCTTCATACATTGATTCTCTCGTACCATTGACTCTTGCATCATTGACTCTCTTGCAGCATTGACTCTCTTGCATCATTGACTCTCTTGCACCATTGACTCCCTTCATACATTGATTCTCTTGCACCATTGACTCTCTTCACACATGGACTCTCTTGCAGCAGTGACTCCCTTCACACATGGACTCTCTTGCAGCATTGACTCTCTGCATCATTGACTCTCTTGCAGCATTGACTCCCTTCATACATTGATTCTCTCGTACCATTGACTCTTGCATCATTGACTCTCTTGCAGCATTGACTCTCATGCATCATTGACTCTCTTGTACCATTGACTCTCTTCACACATGGACTCTCTTGCAGCAGTGACTCCCTTCACACATGGACTCTCTTGCAGCATTGACTCTCTGCATCATTGACTCTCTTGCAGCATTGACTCCCTTCATACATTGATTCTCTTGTACAATTGACTCTCTTGCATCATTGACTCTCTTGCAGCATTGACTCCCTTCACACATTGATTCTCTTGTACCATTGACTCTCTTCGCACATGGACTCTCTTGCAGCATTGACTCTCTTGCATCATTGACTCTCTTGCAGTATTGACTCTCTTGCATCATTGACTTTCTTTCACCATTGACTCCCTTCATACATTGATTCTCTTGCACCATTTACTCTCTTCAAACATGGACTCTCTTGCAGCATTGACTCTCTGCATCATTGACTCTCTTTCACCATTGACTCCCTTCATACATTGATTCTCTTGTACCATTGACACTCTTCACACATGGACTCTCTTGCAGCATTAACTCTTTTGCATCATTGACTCTCTTGCACCATTGAATCCCTTCACACATGGACTCTCTTGCAGCATTGACTCTCTGCATCATTGACTCTCTTGCACCATTGATTCCCTTCATATATTGATTCTCTTGTACCATTGACTCTCTTCACACATGGATTCTATTGCACCATTGACTCCCTTCATACATGGACTCTCTTGCAGCATTGACTCTCTTGCATCATTGACTCTCTTGCACCATTGACTCCCTTCACACATTGATTCTGTTGTACCATTGACTCTCTTCACACATGGACTCTCTTGCAGCATTGACTAGCTTCACACATGGACTCTCTTGCAGCATTGACTCCCTTCACACATGGACTCTCTTACAGCATTGACTCTCTGCATCATTGACTCTCTTGCAGCATTGACTCCCTTCATACATTGATTCTCTTGTACCATTGACTCTCTTGCATCATTGACTCTCTTGCAGCATTGACTCTCTTGCATCATTGACTCTCTTGCACCATTGACTCCCTTCACACATTGATTCTCTTGTACCATTGACTCTCTTCACACATGGACTCTCTTGCAGCATTGACTCTCTTCACACATGGACTCTCTTGCAGCATTGACTCTCTGCATCCTTGACTCTCTTGCAGCATTGACTCCCTTCATACATTGATTCTCTTGTACCATTGACTCTCTTGCATCATTGACTCTCTTACATCATTGACTCTCTTGCAGCATTGACTCCCTTCACACATTGATTCTCTTGTACCATTGACTCTCTTCACACATGGACTCTCTTGCAGCATTGTCTCTCTTGCCTCATTGACTCTCTTGCAGCATTGACTCTCTGGAATCATTGACTTTCATTCTCCATTGACTCCCTTCATACATTGATTCTCTTGCACCATTGACTCTCTTCACACATGGACTCTCTTGCAGCATTGACTCTCTTGCACCATTGACTCCCTTCACACATGGACTCTCTTGCAGCATTGACTCTCTTGCATCATTGACTCTCTTTCACCATTGACTCCCTTCATACATTGATTCTCTTGCACCATTGACTCTCTTCACACATGGATTCTATTGCACCATTGACTCCCTTCATACATTGATTCTCATGTACCATTAGCTCTCTTCACACATGGACTCTCTTGCAGCATTGACTCTCTTGCACCATTGACTCCCTTCACACATGGACTCTCTTGCAGCATTGACTCTCTGCATCATTGACTCTCTTGCACCATTGACTCCCTTCACACATTGATTCCCTTGTACCATTGACTCTCTTCACACATGGACTCTCTTGCAGCATTGACTCTCTGCATCATTGACTCTCTTTTACCATTGACTCCCTTCATACATTGATTCTCTTGTACCACTGACTCTCTTCACAGATGGACTCTCTTGCAGCATTAACTCTCTTGCATCATTGACTCTCTTTCACCATTGACTCCCTTCATACATTGATTCTCTTGCACCATTGACTCTCTTCACACATGGATTCTATTGCACCATTGACTCCCTTCATACATTGATTCTCTTGTACCATTGACTCTCTTCACACATGGACTCACTTGCAGCATTGACTCTCTGCATCATTGACTCTCTTGCACCATTGACTCCCTTCACACATTGATTCTCTTGTACCATTGACTCTCTTCACACATGGACTCTCTTGCAGCATTGACTCTCTGCATCATTGACTCTCTTGCACCATTGACTCCCTTCACACATTGATTCTCTTGTACCATTGACTCTCTTCACACATGGACTCTCTTGCAGCATTGACTCTCTGCATCATTGACTCTCTTGCACCATTGATTCCCTTCATATATTGATTCTCTTGTACCATTGACTCTCTTCACACATGGACTCTCTTGCAGCATTGACTCTCTTGCATCATTGACTTTCTTTCACACATTGATTCTCTTGTACCATTGACTCTCTTCACACATGGACTCTCTTGCAGCATTGATTCTCTTGCATCATTGACTCTCTTGCACCATTGACTCCCTTCACACATTGATTCTCTTGTACCATTGACTCTCTTCACACATGGACTCTCTTGCAGCATTGACTCGCTTCACACATGGACTCTCTTGCAACATTGACTCTCTGCATCATTGACTCTCTTCACCATTGACTCCCTTCACACATTGATTCTCTTGTACCATTGACTCTCTTAACACATGGACTCTCTTGCAGCATTGACTCCCTTCACACATGGACTCTCTTGCAGCATTGACTCTCTGCATCCTTGACTCTCTTGCAGCATTGACTCCCTTCATACATTGATTCTCTTGTACCATTGACTCTCTTGCATCATTGACTCTCTTGCAGCATTGACTCCCTTCACACATTGATTCTCTTGTACCATTGACTCTCTTCACACATGGACTCTCTTGCATCATTGACACTCTTGCAGCATTGACTCTCTGCATCATTGACTCTCTTTTACCATTGACTCCCTTCATACATTGATTCTCTTGCACCATTGACTCTCTTCACACATGGACTCTCTTGCATCATTGACTCTCTTGCAGCATTGACTCTCTTGCATCATTGACTTTCTTTCTCTATTGACTCCCTTCATACATTGATTCTCTTGCACCATTGACTCTCTTCACACATGGACTCTCTTGCAGCATTGACTCTCTTGCACCATTGATTCCCTTCACACATGGACTCTCTTGCAGCATTGACTCTCTGCATCATTGACTCTCTTGCACCATTGACTCCCTTCACACATTGATTCCCTTGTACCATTGACTCTCTTCACACATGGACTCTCTTGCAGCATTGACTCTCTGCATCATTGACTCTCTTTTACCATTGACTCCCTTCATACATTGATTCTCTTGTACCACTGACTCTCTTCACAGATGGACTCTCTTGCAGCATTAACTCTCTTGCATCATTGACTCTCTTTCACCATTGACTCCCTTCATACATTGATTCTCTTGCACCATTGACTCTCTTCACACATGGATTCTATTGCACCATTGACTCCCTTCATACATTGATTCTCATGTACCATTGACTCTCTTAACACATGGACTCTCTTGCAGCATTGACTCCCTTCACACATGGACTCTCTTGCAGCATTGACTCTCTGCATCCTTGACTCTCTTGCAGCATTGACTCCCTTCATACATTGATTCTCTTGTACCATTGACTCTCTTGCATCATTGACTCTCTTGCAGCATTGACTCCCTTCACACATTGATTCTCTTGTACCATTGACTCTCTTCACACATGGACTCTCTTGCATCATTGACACTCTTGCAGCATTGACTCTCTGCATCATTGACTCTCTTTTACCATTGACTCCCTTCATACATTGATTCTCTTGCACCATTGACTCTCTTCACACATGGACTCTCTTGCATCATTGACTCTCTTGCACCATTGACTCCCTTCATACATTGATTCTCTTGCACCATTGACTCTCTTCACACATGGATTCTATTGCACCATTGACTCCCTTCATACATTGATTCTCATGTACCATTAGCTCTCTTCACACATGGACTCTCTTGCAGCATTGACTCTCTTGCATCATTGACTCTCTTACACCATTGACTCCCTTCACACATTGATTCTCTTGTACCATTGACTCTCTTCACACATGGACTCTCTTGCAGCATTGACTCCCTTCACACATGGACTCTCTTGCATCATTGACTCTCTTTCACCATTGACTCCCTTCATACATTGATTCTCTTGCACCATTGACTCTCTTCACACATGGATTCTATTGCACCATTGACTCCCTTCATACATTGATTCTCTTGTACCATTGACTCTCTTCACACATGGACTCTCTTGCAGCATTGACTCCCTTCACACATGGACTCTCTTGCAGCATTGACTCTCTGCATCATTGACTCTCTTGCACCATTGACTCCCTTCACACATTGATTCTCTTGTACCATTGACTCTCTTCACACATGGACTCTCTTGCAGCATTGACTCCCTTCACACATGGACTCTTTTGCAGCATTGACTCCCTTCACACATGGATTCTTTTGCAGCATTGACTCTCTGCATCATTGACTCTCTTGCAGCATTGACTCCCTTCATACATTGATTCTCTCGTACCATTGACTCTTGCATCATTGACTCTCTTGCAGCATTGACTCCCTTCATACATTGATTCTCTTGTACCATTGACTCTCTTGCATCATTGACTTTCTTGCAGCATTGACTCTCTTCACACATTGATTCTCTTGCACCATTGACTCTCTTCACACATGGACTCTCTTGCAGCATTGACTCTCTTGCACCATTGACTCCCTTCACACATGGACTCTCTTGCAGCATTGACTCTCTTGCATCATTGACTCTCTTTCACCATTGACTCCCTTCATACATTGATTCTCTTGCACCATTGACTCTCTTCACACATGGATTCTATTGCACCATTGACTCCCTTCATACATTGATTCTCATGTACCATTGACTCTCTTAACACATGGACTCTCTTGCAGCATTGACTCCCTTCACACATGGACTCTCTTGCAGCATTGACTCTCTGCATCCTTGACTCTCTTGCAGCATTGACTCCCTTCATACATTGATTCTCTTGTACCATTGACTCTCTTGCATCATTGACTCTCTTGCAGCATTGACTCCCTTCACACATTGATTCTCTTGTACCATTGACTCTCTTCACACATGGACTCTCTTGCATCATTGACACTCTTGCAGCATTGACTCTCTGCATCATTGACTCTCTTTTACCATTGACTCCCTTCATACATTGATTCTCTTGCACCATTGACTCTCTTCACACATGGACTCTCTTGCATCATTGACTCTCTTGCACCATTGACTCCCTTCATACATTGATTCTCTTGCACCATTGACTCTCTTCACACATGGATCTATTGCACCATTGACTCCCTTCATACATTGATTCTCTTGTACCATTGACACTCTTCACACATGGAATCTCTTGCAGCATTGACTCTCTTGCATCATTGACCCTCTTTCACCATTGACTCCCTCCGTACATTGATTCTCTTGTACCATTGACTCTCTTCATACAAGAACTCTCTTGCAGCATTGACTCTCTTGCATCATTGACTCTCTTGCACCATTGACTCCCTTCATACATTGATTCTCTTGTACCATTGACTCTCTTCACACATGGATTCTATTGCACCATTGACTCCCTTCATACATTGATTCTCTTGTACCATTGACTCTCTTCACACATTGACTCTCTTGCAGCATTGACTCTCTTGCATCATTGACTCTCTTTCACCATTGACTCCCTTCATACATTGATTCTCTTGCACCATTGACTCTCTTCACACATGGATTCTATTGCACAATTGACTCCCTTCTTACATTGATTCTCATGTACCATTGACTCTCTTCACACATGGACTCTCTTGCAGCATTGACTCTCTTGCATCATTGACTCTCTTGCACCATTGACTCCCTTCATTCATTGCTTCTCTTGCACCATTGACTCTCTTCACACATGGATTCTATTGCACCATTGACTCCCTTCATACACTGATTCTCTTGTACCATTGACTCTCTTCACAGATGGACTCTCTTGCAGCATTGACTCTCTGCATCATTGACTCTCTTGCACCATTGACTCCCTTCACACATTGATTCTCTTGTACCAATTACTCTCTTCACACATGGACTCTCTTGCAGCATTGACTCTCTGCATCATTGACTCTCTTTCACCATTGACTCCCTTCATACATTGATTCTCTTGTACCATTGACTCTCTTCACACATGGACTCTCTTGCAGCATTAACTCTCTTGCATCATTGACTCTCTTTCACCATTGACTCCCTTCATACATTGATTCTCTTGCACCATTGACTCTCTTCACACATGGATTCTATTGCACCATTGACTCCCTTCATACATTGATTCTCATGTACCATTGACTCTCTTCACACATGGACTCTCTTGCAGCATTGACTCTCTTGCATCATTGACTCTCTTGCACCATTGACTCCCTTCATACATTGATTCTCTTGCACCATTGACTCTCTTCACACATGGATTCTATTGCACCATTGACTCCCTTCATACATTGATTTTCTTGTACCATTGACTCTCTTCACACATGGACTCTCTTGCAGCATTGACTCTCTGCATCATTGACTCTCTTGCACCATTGACTCCCTTCACACATTGATTCTCTTGTACCATTGACTCTCTTCACACATGGACTCTCTTGCATCATTGACTTTCTTTCACCATTGACTCCCTTCATATATTGATTCTCTTGTACCATTGACACTCCTCACACATGGACTCTCTTGCAGCATTGACTCTCTTGCATCATTGACTTTCTTTCACACATTGATTCTCTTGTACCATTGACTCTCTTCACACATGGACTCTCTTGCAGCATTGACTCTCTTGCATCATTGACTCTCTTGCACCATTGACTCCCTTCATACATTGATTCTCTTGCACCATTGACTCTCTTCACACATGGATCTATTGCACCATTGACTCCCTTCATACATTGATTCTCTTGTACCATTGACTCTCTTCACACATGGACTCTCTTGCAGCATTGACTCTCTTGCATCATTGACCCTCTTTCACCATTGACTCCCTTCGTACATTGATTCTCTTGTACCATTGACTCTCTTCATACAAGAACTCTCTTGCAGCATTGACTCTCTTGCATCATTGACTCTCTTGCACCATTGACTCCCTTCATACATTGATTCTCTTGTACCATTGACTCTCTTCACACATGGATTCTATTGCACCATTGACTCCCTTCATACATTGATTCTCTTGTACCATTGACTCTCTTCACACATGGACTCTCTTGCAGCATTGACTCTCTTGCATCATTGACTCTCTTTCACCATTGACTCCCTTCATACATTGATTCTCTTGCACCATTGACTCTCTTCACACATGGATTCTATTGCACAATTGACTCCCTTCTTACATTGATTCTCATGTACCATTGACTCTCTTCACACATGGACTCTCTTGCAGCATTGACTCTCTTGCATCATTGACTCTCTTGCACCATTGACTCCCTTCATTCATTGCTTCTCTTGCACCATTGACTCTCTTCACACATGGATTCTATTGCACCATTGACTCCCTTCATACACTGATTCTCTTGTACCATTGACTCTCTTCACAGATGGACTCTCTTGCAGCATTGACTCTCTGCATCATTGACTCTCTTGCACCATTGACTCCCTTCACACATTGATTCTCTTGTACCAATTACTCTCTTCACACATGGACTCTCTTGCAGCATTGACTCTCTGCATCATTGACTCTCTTTCACCATTGACTCCCTTCATACATTGATTCTCTTGTACCATTGACTCTCTTCACACATGGACTCTCTTGCAGCATTAACTCTCTTGCATCATTGACTCTCTTTCACCATTGACTCCCTTCATACATTGATTCTCTTGCACCATTGACTCTCTTCACACATGGATTCTATTGCACCATTGACTCCCTTCATACATTGATTCTCATGTACCATTGACTCTCTTCACACATGGACTCTCTTGCAGCATTGACTCTCTTGCATCATTGACTCTCTTGCACCATTGACTCCCTTCATACATTGATTCTCTTGCACCATTGACTCTCTTCACACATGGATTCTATTGCACCATTGACTCCCTTCATACATTGATTCTCTTGTACCATTGACTCTCTTCACACATGGACTCTCTTGCAGCATTGACTCTCTGCATCATTGACTCTCTTGCACCATTGACTCCCTTCACACATTGATTCTCTTGTACCATTGACTCTCTTCACACATGGACTCTCTTGCATCATTGACTTTCTTTCACCATTGACTCCCTTCATATATTGATTCTCTTGTACCATTGACTCTCTTCACACATGGACTCTCTTGCAGCATTGACTCTCTTGCATCATTGACTTTCTTTCACACATTGATTCTCTTGTACCATTGACTCTCTTCACACATGGACTCTCTTGCAGCATTGACTCTCTTGCATCATTGACTCTCTTGCACCATTGACTCGCTTCACACATTAATTCTCTTGTACCATTGACTCTCTTCACACATGGACTCTCTTGCAGCATTGACTCCCTTCACACATGGACTCTCTTGCAGCATTGACTCTCTGCATCATTGACTCTCTTGCACCATTGACTCCCTTCACACATTGATTCTCTTGTACCATTGACTCTCTTCACACATGGACTCTCTTGCACCATTGACTCCCTTCACACATGGACTCTTTTGCAGCATTGACTCCCTTCACACATGGACTCTCTTGCAGCATTGACTCTCTGCATCATTGACTCTCTTGCAGCATTGACTCCCTTCATACATTGATTCTCTCGTACCATTGACTCTTGCATCATTGACTCTCTTGCAGCATTGACTCTCTTGCATCATTGACTCTCTTGCACCATTGACTCCCTTCATACATTGATTCTCTTGCACCATTGACTCTCTTCACACATGGACTCTCTTGCAGCAGTGACTCCCTTCACACATGGACTCTCTTGCAGCATTGACTCTCTGCATCATTGACTCTCTTGCAGCATTGACTCCCTTCATACATTGATTCTCTCGTACCATTGACTCTTGCATCATTGACTCTCTTGCAGCATTGACTCTCATGCATCATTGACTCTCTTGTACCATTGACTCTCTTCACACATGGACTCTCTTGCAGCAGTGACTCCCTTCACACATGGACTCTCTTGCAGCATTGACTCTCTGCATCATTGACTCTCTTGCAGCATTGACTCCCTTCATACATTGATTCTCTTGTACAATTGACTCTCTTGCATCATTGACTCTCTTGCAGCATTGACTCCCTTCACACATTGATTCTCTTGTACCATTGACTCTCTTCGCACATGGACTCTCTTGCAGCATTGACTCTCTTGCATCATTGACTCTCTTGCAGTATTGACTCTCTTGCATCATTGACTTTCTTTCACCATTGACTCCCTTCATACATTGATTCTCTTGCACCATTTACTCTCTTCAAACATGGACTCTCTTGCAGCATTGACTCTCTGCATCATTGACTCTCTTTCACCATTGACTCCCTTCATACATTGATTCTCTTGTACCATTGACACTCTTCACACATGGACTCTCTTGCAGCATTAACTCTTTTGCATCATTGACTCTCTTGCACCATTGAATCCCTTCACACATGGACTCTCTTGCAGCATTGACTCTCTGCATCATTGACTCTCTTGCACCATTGATTCCCTTCATATATTGATTCTCTTGTACCATTGACTCTCTTCACACATGGATTCTATTGCACCATTGACTCCCTTCATACATGGACTCTCTTGCAGCATTGACTCTCTTGCATCATTGACTCTCTTGCACCATTGACTCCCTTCACACATTGATTCTCTTGAACCATTGACTCTCTTCACACATGGACTCTCTTGCAGCATTGACTCGCTTCACACATGGACTCTCTTGCAGCATTGACTCCCTTCACACATGGACTCTCTTACAGCATTGACTCTCTGCATCATTGACTCTCTTGCAGCATTGACTCCCTTCATACATTGATTCTCTTGTACCATTGACTCTCTTGCATCATTGACTCTCTTGCAGCATTGACTCTCTTGCATCATTGACTCTCTTGCACCATTGACTCCCTTCACACATTGATTCTCTTGTACCATTGACTCTCTTCACACATGGACTCTCTTGCAGCATTGACTCTCTTCACACATGGACTCTCTTGCAGCATTGACTCTCTGCATCCTTGACTCTCTTGCAGCATTGACTCCCTTCATACATTGATTCTCTTGTACCATTGACTCTCTTGCATCATTGACTCTCTTACATCATTGACTCTCTTGCAGCATTGACTCCCTTCACACATTGATTCTCTTGTACCATTGACTCTCTTCACACATGGACTCTCTTGCAGCATTGACTCTCTTGCACCATTGACTCCCTTCACACATGGACTCTCTTGCAGCATTGACTCTCTTGCATCATTGACTCTCTTTCACCATTGACTCCCTTCATACATTGATTCTCTTGCACCATTGACTCTCTTCACACATGGATTCTATTGCACCATTGACTCCCTTCATACATTGATTCTCATGTACCATTAGCTCTCTTCACACATGGACTCTCTTGCAGCATTGACTCTCTTGCACCATTGACTCCCTTCACACATGGACTCTCTTGCAGCATTGACTCTCTGCATCATTGACTCTCTTGCACCATTGACTCCCTTCACACATTGATTCCCTTGTACCATTGACTCTCTTCACACATGGACTCTCTTGCAGCATTGACTCTCTGCATCATTGACTCTCTTTTACCATTGACTCCCTTCATACATTGATTCTCTTGTACCACTGACTCTCTTCATAGATGGACTCTCTTGCAGCATTAACTCTCTTGCATCATTGACTCTCTTTCACCATTGACTCCCTTCATACATTGATTCTCTTGCACCATTGACTCTCTTCACACATGGATTCTATTGCACCATTGACTCCCTTCATACATTGATTCTCTTGTACCATTGACTCTCTTCACACATGGACTCACTTGCAGCATTGACTCTCTGCATCATTGACTCTCTTGCACCATTGACTCCCTTCACACATTGATTCTCTTGTACCATTGACTCTCTTCACACATGGACTCTCTTGCAGCATTGACTCTCTGCATCATTGACTCTCTTGCACCATTGATTCCCTTCATATATTGATTCTCTTGTACCATTGACTCTCTTCACACATGGACTCTCTTGCAGCATTGACTCTCTTGCATCATTGACTTTCTTTCACACATTGATTCTCTTGTACCATTGACTCTCTTCACACATGGACTCTCTTGCAGCATTGACTCTCTTGCATCATTGACTCTCTTGCACCATTGACTCCCTTCACACATTGATTCTCTTGTACCATTG
This sequence comes from Triturus cristatus, assembly GCF_964204655.1. Classification (NCBI taxonomy): domain Eukaryota; kingdom Metazoa; phylum Chordata; class Amphibia; order Caudata; family Salamandridae; genus Triturus; species Triturus cristatus. Next base: position 16,707,112 of record NC_140592.1, on the reverse strand, counting down.
ACTCTCTTAACACATGGACTCTCTTGCAGCATTGACTCCCTTCACACATGGACTCTCTTGCAGCATTGACTCTCTGCATCCTTGACTCTCTTGCAGCATTGACTCCCTTCATACATTGATTCTCTTGTACCATTGACTCTCTTGCATCATTAACTCTCTTGCAGCATTGACTCCCTTCACACATTGATTCTCTTGTACCATTGACTCTCTTCACACATGGACTCTCTTGCAGCATTGACTCTCTTGCATCATTGACTCTCTTGCACCATTGACTCCCTTCACACATTGATTCTCTTGTACCATTGACTCTCTTAACACATGGACTCTCTTGCAGCATTGACTCCCTTCACACATGGACTCTCTTGCAGCATTGACTCTCTGCATCCTTGACTCTCTTGCAGCATTGACTCCCTTCATACATTGATTCTCTTGTACCATTGACTCTCTTGCATCATTGACACTCTTGCAGCATTGACTCTCTGCATCATTGACTCTCGTTTACCATTGACTCCCTTCATACATTGATTCTCTTGCACCATTGACTCTCTTCACACATGGACTCTCTTGCATCATTGACTCTCTTGCAGCATTGACTCCCTTGCATCATTGACTTTCTTTCTCTATTGACTCCCTTCATACATTGATTCTCTTGCACCATTGACTCTCTTCACACATGGACTCTCTTGCAGCATTGACTCTCTTGCACCATTGATTCCCTTCACACATGGACTCTCTTGCAGCATTGACTCTCTGCATCATTGACTCTCTTGCAGCATTGACTCCCTTCATACATTGATTCTCTTGTACCATTGACTCTCTTGCATCATTGACTCTCTTGCAGCATTGACTCCCTTCACACATTGATTCTCTTGTACCATTGACTCTCTTCACACATGGACTCTCTTGCAGCATTGACTCTCTTGCATCATTGACTCTCTTGCAGTATTGACTCTCTTGCATCATTGACTTTCTTTCACCATTGACTCCCTTCATACATTGATTCTCTTGCACCATTGACTCTCTTCAAACATGGACTCTCTTGCAGCATTGACTCTCTGCATCATTGACTCTCTTTCACCATTGACTCCCTTCATACATTGATTCTCTTGTACCATTGACACTCTTCACACATGGACTCTCTTGCAGCATTAACTCTTTTGCATCATTGACTCTCTTGCACCATTGACTCCCTTCACACATGGACTCTCTTGCAGCATTGACTCTCTGCATCATTGACTCTCTTGCAGCATTGACTCCCTTCATACATTGATTCTCTTGTGCCATTGACTCTCTTGCATCATTGACTCTCTTGCAGCATTGACTCCCTTCACACATTGATTCTCTTGTACCATTGACTCTCTTCACACATGGACTCTCTTGCAGCATTGACTCTCTTGCATCACTGACTTTCATTCTCCATTGACTCCCTTCATACATTGATTCTCTTGCACCATTGACTCTCTTCACACATGGACTCTCTTGCAGCATTGACTCTCTTGCACCATTGACTCCCTTCACACATGGACTCTCTTGCAGCATTGACTCTCTTGCATCATTGACTCTCTTTCACCATTGACTCCCTTCATACATTGATTCTCTTGCACCAATGACTCTCTTCACACTTGGATTCTATTGCACCATTGACTCCCTTCATACATTGATTCTCATGTACCATTGACTCTCTTCACACATGGACTCTCTTGCAGCATTGACTCTCTTGCATCATTGACTCTCTTACACCATTGACTCCCTTCATACATTGATTCTCTTGCACCATTGACTCTCTTCACATATGGATTCTATTGCACCATTGACTCCCTTCATACACTGATTCTCTTGTACCATTGACTCTCTTCACACATGGACTCTCTTGCAGCATTGACTCTCTGCATCATTGACTCTCTTGCACCATTGACTCCCTTCACACATTGATTCCCTTGTACCATTGACTCGCTTCACACATGGACTCTCTTGCAACATTGACTCTCTGCATCATTGACTCTCTTCACCATTGACTCCCTTCACACATTGATTCTCTTGTACCATTGACTCTCTTAACACATGGACTCTCTTGCAGCATTGACTCCCTTCACACATGGACTCTCTTGCAGCATTGAATCTCTGCATCCTTGACTCTCTTGCAGCATTGACTCCCTTCATACATTGATTCTCTTGTACCATTGACTCTCTTGCATCATTGACTCTCTTGCAGCATTGACTCCCTTCACACATTGATTCTCTTGTACCATTGACTCTCTTCACACATGGACTCTCTTGCATCATTGACACGCTTGCAGCATTGACTCTCTGCATCATTGACTCTCTTTTACCATTGACTCCCTTCATACATTGATTCTCTTGCACCATTGACTCTCTTCACACATGGACTCTCTTGCATCATTGACTCTCTTGCAGCATTGACTCTCTTGCATCATTGACTTTCTTTCTCTATTGACTCCCTTTATACATTGATTCTCTTGCACCATTGACTCTCTTCACACATGGACTCTCTTGCAGCATTGACTCTCTTGCACCATTGATTCCCTTCACACATGGACTCTCTTGCAGCATTGACTCTCTGCATCATTGAGTCTCTTGCAGCATTGACTCCCTTCATACATTGATTCTCTTGTACCATTGACTCTCTTACATCATTGACTCTCTTGCAGCATTGACTCCCTTCACACATTGATTCTCTTGTACCATTGACTCTCTTCACACATGGACTCTCTTGCAGCATTGACTCTCTTGCATCATTGACTCTCTTGCAGTATTGACTCTCTTGCATCATTGACTTTCTTTCACCATTGACTCCCTTCATACATTGATTCTCTTGCACCATTGACTCTCTTCAAACATGGACTCTCTTGCAGCATTGACTCTCTGCATCATTGACTCTCTTTCACCATTGACTCCCTTCATACATTGATTCTCTTGTACCATTGACACTCTTCACACATGGACTCTCTTGCAGCATTAACTCTTTTGCATCATTGACTCTCTCGCACCATTGACTCCCTTCACACATGGACTCTCTTGCAGCATTGACTCTCTGCATCATTGACTCTCTTGCAGCATTGACTCCCTTCATACATTGATTCTCTTGTGCCATTGACTCTCTTGCATCATTGACTCTCTTGCAGCATTGACTCCCTTCACACATTGATTCTCTTGTACCATTGACTCTCTTCACACATGGACTCTCTTGCAGCATTGACTCTCTTGCATCACTGACTTTCATTCTCCATTGACTCCCTTCATACATTGATTCTCTTGCACCATTGACTCTCTTCACACATGGACTCTCTTGCAGCATTGACTCTCTTGCACCATTGACTCCCTTCACACATGGACTCTCTTGCAGCATTGACTCTCTTGCATCATTGACTCTCTTTCACCATTGACTCCCTTCATACATTGATTCTCTTGCACCAATGACTCTCTTCACACTTGGATTCTATTGCACCATTGACTCCCTTCATACATTGATTCTCATGTACCATTGACTCTCTTCACACATGGACTCTCTTGCAGCATTGACTCTCTTGCATCATTGACTCTCTTACACCATTGACTCCCTTCATACATTGATTCTCTTGCACCATTGACTCTCTTCACATATGGATTCTATTGCACCATTGACTCCCTTCATACACTGATTCTCTTGTACCATTGACTCTCTTCACACATGGACTCTCTTGCAGCATTGACTCTCTGCATCATTGACTCTCTTGCACCATTGACTCCCTTCACACATTGATTCCCTTGTACCATTGACTCTCTTCACACATGGACTCTCTTGCAGCATTGACTTTCTGCATCATTGACTCTCTTTCACCATTGACTCCCTTCATACATTGATTCTCTTGTACCATTGACTCTCTTCACAGATGGACTCTCTTGCAGCATTAACTCTCTTGCATCATTGACTCTCTTTCACCATTGACTACCTTCATACATTGATTCTCTTGCACCATTGACTCTCTTCACACATGGATTCTATTGCACCATTTACTCCCTTCATACATTGATTCTCAAGTACCATTGACTCTCTTCACACATGGACTCTCTTGCAGCATTGACTCTCTTGCATCATTGTCGCTCTTGCACCATTGACTCCCTTCATACATTGATTCTCTTGCACCATTGACTCTCTTCACACATGGATTCTATTGCACCATTGACTCTCTTCATACATTGATTCTCTTGTACCATTGACTCTCTTCACACATGGACTCACTTGCAGCATTGACTCTCTGCATCATTGACTCTCTTGCACCATTGACTCCCTTCACACATTGATTCTCTTGCACCATTGACTCTCTTCACACATGGACTCTCTTGCAGCATTGACTCTCTGCATCATTGACTCTCTTGCACCATTGACTCCCTTCACACATTGATTCTCTTGTACCATTGACTCTCTTCACACATGGACTCTCTTGCAGCATTGACTCTCTGCATCATTGACTCTCTTGCACCATTGATTCCCTTCATATATTGATTCTCTTGTACCATTGACTCTCTTCACACATGGATTCTATTGCACCATTGACTCCCTTCATACATGGACTCTCTTGCAGCATTGACTCTCTTGCATCATTGACTCTCTTGCACCATTGACTCCCTTCACACATTGATTCTCTTGTACCATTGACTCTCTTCACACATGGACTCTCTTGCAGCATTGACTCGCTTCACACATGGACTCTCTTGCAGCATTGACTCTCTGCATCATTAAATCTCTTGCAGCATTGACTCCCTTCATACATTGATTCTCTTGTACCATTGACTCTCTTGCATCATTGACTCTCTTGCAGCATTGACTCTCTTGCATCATTGACTCTCTTGCACCATTGACTCCCTTCACACATTGATTCTCTTGTACCATTGACTCTCTTCACACATGGACTCTCTTGCAGCATTGACTCTCCTCACACATGGACTCTCTTGCAGCATTGACTCTCTGCATCCTTGACTCTCTTGCAGCATTGACTCCCTTCATACATTGATTCTCTTGTACCATTGACTCTCTTGCATCATTGACTCTCTTGCATCACTGACTCTCTTGCACCATTGACTCCCTTCATACATTGATTCTCTTGTATCATTGACTCTCTTCACACATGGACTCTCTTGCAGCATTGACTCTCTTGCATCATTGACTCTCTTGCACCATTGACTCCCTTCACACATTGATTCTCTTGTACCATTGACTCTCTTCACACATGGACTCTCTTGCAGCATTGACTCTCTGCATCATTGACTCTCTTGCACCATTGATTCCCTTCATATATTGATTCTCTTGTACCATTGACTCTCTTCACACATGGATTCTATTGCACCATTGACTCCCTTCATACATTGATTCTCTTGCACCATTGACTCTCTTCACATATGGATTCTATTGCACCATTGACTCCCTTCATACACTGATTCTCTTGTACCATTGACTCTCTTCACACATGGACTCTCTTGCAGCATTGACTCTCTGCATCATTGACTCTCTTGCACCATTGACTCCCTTCACACATTGATTCCCTTGTACCATTGACTCTCTTCACACATGGACTCTCTTGCAGCATTGACTTTCTGCATCATTGACTCTCTTTCACCATTGACTCCCTTCATACATTGATTCTCTTGTACCATTGACTCTCTTCACAGATGGACTCTCTTGCAGCATTAACTCTCTTGCATCATTGACTCTCTTTCACCATTGACTACCTTCATACATTGATTCTCTTGCACCATTGACTCTCTTCACACATGGATTCTATTGCACCATTTACTCCCTTCATACATTGATTCTCAAGTACCATTGACTCTCTTCACACATGGACTCTCTTGCAGCATTGACTCTCTTGCATCATTGTCGCTCTTGCACCATTGACTCCCTTCATACATTGATTCTCTTGCACCATTGACTCTCTTCACACATGGATTCTATTGCACCATTGACTCTCTTCATACATTGATTCTCTTGTACCATTGACTCTCTTCACACATGGACTCACTTGCAGCATTGACTCTCTGCATCATTGACTCTCTTGCACCATTGACTCCCTTCACACATTGATTCTCTTGCACCATTGACTCTCTTCACACATGGACTCTCTTGCAGCATTGACTCTCTGCATCATTGACTCTCTTGCACCATTGACTCCCTTCACACATTGATTCTCTTGTACCATTGACTCTCTTCACACATGGACTCTCTTGCAGCATTGACTCTCTGCATCATTGACTCTCTTGCACCATTGATTCCCTTCATATATTGATTCTCTTGTACCATTGACTCTCTTCACACATGGATTCTATTGCACCATTGACTCCCTTCATACATGGACTCTCTTGCAGCATTGACTCTCTTGCATCATTGACTCTCTTGCACCATTGACTCCCTTCACACATTGATTCTCTTGTACCATTGACTCTCTTCACACATGGACTCTCTTGCAGCATTGACTCGCTTCACACATGGACTCTCTTGCAGCATTGACTCTCTGCATCATTAAATCTCTTGCAGCATTGACTCCCTTCATACATTGATTCTCTTGTACCATTGACTCTCTTGCATCATTGACTCTCTTGCAGCATTGACTCTCTTGCATCATTGACTCTCTTGCACCATTGACTCCCTTCACACATTGATTCTCTTGTACCATTGACTCTCTTCACACATGGACTCTCTTGCAGCATTGACTCTCCTCACACATGGACTCTCTTGCAGCATTGACTCTCTGCATCCTTGACTCTCTTGCAGCATTGACTCCCTTCATACATTGATTCTCTTGTACCATTGACTCTCTTGCATCATTGACTCTCTTGCATCACTGACTCTCTTGCACCATTGACTCCCTTCATACATTGATTCTCTTGTATCATTGACTCTCTTCACACATGGACTCTCTTGCAGCATTGACTCTCTTGCATCATTGACTCTCTTGCACCATTGACTCCCTTCACACATTGATTCTCTTGTACCATTGACTCTCTTCACACATGGACTCTCTTGCAGCATTGACTCTCTGCATCATTGACTCTCTTGCACCATTGATTCCCTTCATATATTGATTCTCTTGTACCATTGACTCTCTTCACACATGGATTCTATTGCACCATTGACTCCCTTCATACATGGACTCTTTTGCAGCATTGACTCTCTTGCATCATTGACTCTCTTGCACCATTGACTCCCTTCACACATTGATTCTCTTGTACCATTGACTCTCTTCACACATGGACTCTCTTGCAGCATTGACTCGCTTCACACATGGACTCTCTTGCAGCATTGACTCCCTTCACACATGGACTCTCTTGCAGCATTGACTCTCTGCATCATTGACTCTCTTGCAGCATTGACTCCCTTCATACATTGATTCTCTTGTACCATTGACTCTCTTGCATCATTGACTCTCTTGCAGCATTGACTCTCTTGCATCATTGACTCTCTTGCACCATTGACTCCCTTCACACATTGATTCTCTTGTACCATTGACTCTCTTCACACATGGGCTCTCTTGCAGCATTGACTCTCTTCACACATGGCCTCTCTTGCAGCATTGACTCTCTGCATCCTTGACTCTCTTGCAGCATTGACTCCCTTCATACGTTGATTCTCTTGTACCATTGACTCTCTTGCATCATTGACTCTCTTGCATCACTGACTCTCTTGCACCATTGACTCTCTTCATACATTGATTCTCTTGTATCATTGACTCTCTTCACACATGGACTCTCTTGCAGCATTGACTCTCTTGCATCATTGACTTTCTTTCACCATTGACTCCCTTCATACATTGATTCTCTTGCACCATTGACTCTCTTCACACATGGACTCTCTTGCAGCATTGACTCTCTTGCATCATTGACTCTCTTGCAGCATTGACTCCCTTCACACATTGATTCTCTTGTACCATTGACTCCCTTCACACATGGATTCTCTTGTACCATTGACTCTCTTCACACATTGACTCTCTTGCATCATTGACTCTCTTGCACCATTGACTCTCTTGCACCATTGACTCCCTTCACACATGGACTCTCTCGCAGCATTGACTCTCTTGCACCATTGACTCCCTTCATACATTGATTCTCTTGCACCATTGACTCTCTTCACACATGGATTCTATTGCACCATTGACTCCCTTCATACACTGATTATCTTGTACCATTGACTCTCTTTACACATGGACTCTCTTGCAGCATTGACTCTCTGCATCATTGACTCTCTTGCACCATTGACTCTCTTCACACATTGATTCCCTTGTACCATTGACTCTCTTCACACATGGACTCTCTTGCAGCATTGACTTTCTGCATCATTGACTCTCTTTCACCATTGACTCCCTTCACACATTGATTCTCTTGTACCATTGACTCTCTTGCATCACTGACTCTCTTGCACCATTGACTCCCTTCACACATTGATTCTCTTGTACAATTGACTCTCTTCACACATGGACTCTCTTGCAGCATTGACTCCCTTCACACATGGACTCTCTTGTAGCATTGACTCTCTGCATCATTGACTCTCTTGCAGCATTGACTCCCTTCATACATTGATTCTCTTGTACCATTGATTCTCTTCACACATGGACTCTCTTGCAGCATTGACTCTCTTGCACCATTGACCCTCTTTCACCATTGACTCCCTTCATACATTGATTCTCTTGCACCATTGATTCTCTTCACACATGGATTCTATTGCACCATTGACTCCCTTCATACATTGATTCTCGTGTACCATTGACTCTCTTCACACATGGACTCTCTTGCAGCATTGACTCTCTGCATCATTGACTCTCTTGCACCATTGACTCCCTTCACACATTGATTCTCTTGTACCATTGACTCTCTTCACACATGGACTCTCTTGCAGCATTGACTCTCTGCATCATTGACTCTCTTGCACCATTGACTCCCTTCACACATTGATTCTCTCGTACCATTGACTCCCTTCACACATGGACTCTCTTGCACCATTGACTCTCTTGCACCATTGACTCCCTTCACACATGGACTCTCTTGCAGCATTGACTCTCTGCATCATTGACTCTCTTGCACCATTGACTCCCTTCATACATTGATTCTCTTGTACCATTGTCTCTCTTGCAGCATTGACTCTCTTGCAGCATTGACTCTCTTGCATCATTGACTCTCTTCACACATTGATTCTCTTGCACCATTTGCTCTCTTCACTCATGGACTCTCTTGCACCATTGACTCTATTCACACATTGACTCTCTTGCACTATTGACTCATATTGATTCATGTATGTATTGTATGTTAATCCGCGTAATGTCTCTCGTATTTATTGTATTACAGTCTTGATACACCTTGTCAAAGTTGTATTTATTTCTTTTTTCGTTTATGTATATGTTACATTACAGTCCTGTGTGGATATACGTTTTGCTTCGTTTCACAATATATGATTAATAATAAACTGAGCTTAATTTAATTTCTGTTTGCTTGTGTTTTCCATTTGATAATACTTGCACAATTTATTTGTCATTTACCTAGTGATACAAGATGCTGAATACATTTAAAAAAATAAATAGTACACCCCCTACAGAGCCAATTGTTGTTACATACCACAAGATTTCCCAGGTTCTGCTGGATACTGGGTAACCTCGTTAGTCTTAACAGCCTGTGACCTTGGACATGAAACTAAGGAATGAATACTCCTTACCACATGATCATTGTAAAGGGTTCACTAACTGTAACAGGACAAGCATGATTGACGTGGTAAAATGCCCATGTGATCTAGCATGTGTACGCCAAGGTACACAAAGGGTTAAAGTGGAATCTGGCAACACTGAAGCCCGGTAGAGGCAGGACGCAGCTAGTGCCCTCAGTGGAACACTTCCAACTCTCCAAACATCAGGAAAACCATATAGGATGGGTGGTCCTAGAGCAGGGTTCCCCAGGTTATGAGTTATTAATTGTCGAATGCATGCAACTGTTTTTGCAAAAGAAACACAATTGATGGACGGAATGCAGAACAAATCAAAACATTCACACCCAGTCTGGGTTCAAACTGGAATGGCATGGTGAGCAAAAAAAACGATGGATTTAGGCCCAGATCTCTGTACTGGGGTGAATGTATGACATTGTTCTGCATTCTGTCCATCAACTGTTGTTTTTGCATTTGTCACCCCAAGTGGGACGGGTATGCTCAGACGTGAGTCCCCTGCTCTCCATGCCACTGGAATCAAGCTATCCTGGCCAAAGAGGGGTGAAACCCTGAAACCGGTTCTAGGATGCTTGTTTCCAGTCCAGGGGGGACCTGGCTTGGCAATTCGGGCTCGACTGTTCCCATGAGGCACAGGGTCAAGACTGATTTGCATATGGCTGGGTTCAAACTGGAATGGCATGGTGAGGGAAAAAACGATGGATTTAGGCCCAGATCTCTGTACTGGGGTGAATGTATGACATTGTTCTGCATTCTGTCCATCAACTGTTGTTTTTGCATTTGTCACCCCAAGTGGGACGGGTATGCTCAGACGTGAGTCCCGTGCTCTCCATGCCACTGGAATCAAGCTATCCTGGCCAAAGAGGGGTGAAACCCTGAAACCGGTTCTAGGATGCTTGTTTCCAGTCCAGGGGGGACCTGGCTTGGCAGTTCGGGCTGGACTGTTCCCATGAGGCACAGGGTCAAGACTGATTTGCATATGGCTGGGTTGAAACTGGAATGGCATGGTGAGGGAAAAAACGATGGATTTAGGCCCAGATCTCTGTACTGGGGGGAATGTGTGACATTGTTCTGCATTCTGTCCATCAACTGTTGTTTTTGCAATTGTTTCTGTACATAACATAATTTCCCAATCAAGTACATATTGAATGTAATTGTCTAGATTTTAATTGTCCTACACATGTAGTTGTTTATGTATTCCTCTGTGATACACTTCTCAAAGGACATAACATTATTTCCAAATCTAATGCTTGTTGGATGCAGTTGTCCAAATCCTTCTAAACACTGGATTGCTTCGAGCAGAGTTCATATCTCACACTTACAAACACCAGGATCACAAACGTTTGCATTATCTTAGAAACACTAGCGCACACAAGGGGTAGCGGCCATCTTGGAGGAAGACAATAATGTGTGTCTTTCCCATGCCTCGCTCATGCTGACGTCTTTATCTAGCACCTGACCTGCACATGGATTGAGGCAGAACCTCGCCTGCGCCAGTATTTATGCCCTGGTGAGTTCTGCTCAGGCACCCTGATATCACCCTATGGTATATATTTATACCTTGTAGAGCCTTGTCTGTAGAAGTGACAGATTCATAAAAAGTAACACCGCACCATGGACGTCACTGTGGGTGAGAGGTGATTTTTCACAGAGGACCCTTTTCCCGGCACCAGAGACCACCATTTTGATACCGTATATTTTCACTCATCAGGTGACACGGTTGAGAAAGGAAACACTCCGAATGTATCCGGAGACAGCACTGAAGAAAGTAATGTCCTTTGTACCCCATAAGTGTGAGTGAAAGTTTTCAACATCATTTTGAAGGTATCTTCTTCCCTATAAGTTAGGTTATTTACTTATATGCACATATATCAAACAGGTGACCTACAGCAGTCCCATAATGCAGGTGATGATGACTGAACAGAGCCCCCGTGACACTTCTACAGCAACACAATAGAGACCTGGTAAGTACTCTGCCTCGTCCCATAGTTTTCATTTTGGTCACACACACAAATCGTAGATGATAATTATACCCTCCCATCAGGCAGGGTGTCTACACACATTGTCCTGAGGAAGGCCCCAGCTGATGACCAGCTATCCCACTTAACAGCGGGGCCGAAACGTTGACACATAACTGACTGTACCATCCAGTTGAGCTAGCTGCTAACCAAAGGACTTTAAGAACTTCCCAGTTGAACATTATATATAATTCGGAATGAACAGGCTTAAATAATGATTGATTATCTGATTACATTGCATACATCTATGCACACTCATCTCTGTTAGCACAAGCACTTCTGCACTGTGCACCACATAATGTTATATTGCTTATGCAGTTAGTCTGACTAAAGCGAGAAAATATTTCTTCTGCAAAAGATATTACAAGTGTGTGACTGAACTATTTTCTGTCTGCGGTGATGCTCCCGTGGGAGGGTCAGTTTTGTACTGACTCCCTCCAAGTGTGCTACAGAAACACTTATGATGGACATCCTGCACCAGCTGGCCAAGGATGGACCTATTGACTTTGCCAATGCTAACAGAAGACGGTTTGCATCTCCCAAACTATCGAGAAATCCTTGGCACAGGAGTGCTGCCTGTCCTGGCAGTCTGTTTTTTACTGCCACAGACCAGATGTAGGGGCTGCTGTAGAGATGCCTCGTAATGTATAATTTGCACAAAAGAAGTGCCAATGTTGAACCCTGACTTACAGTTGGGCAGGAAGAGAAAATCTACGTCCATCAGAGCTCACTGCAGGAACGAGAGATTTCTTCAACCAAATGGCTTTGTCGTAAGAGTTTGTTAGAGACATTCTTGGACGGAAATCTGCCATGGGTCGTCTCTGCCCACAAAAAAGCGTGACTGCACGACTGACCAAGCTTGTGGGCACCCTGTGCATGCCAGGCTGAGTCGAGGTAAGAGCAGCCTGCAGAGATCTTTGTGTGCCCGGCACTTTTCAGGGGGTAATAACAACAGTATGATACCTCTGACGGTTAATGCACTGACGGAGAGCTCTGTGTTAGGTCTACTCAAAGTCCTACTTCAAGGTAAAGTAGCACAGAGGCCACTGTCCACGCAGCAAAGCACAGCCCAACAGCCAGAGCACGGGTTTGCATTTTAGAGACAGCTCGGTGGGTTACTGCTTTTGTCATAGAGATGCTTTTGTTACTTGGAGTTCATAAGTCACATCCTTCGAATATAGCACATGAGTATAGCTATGAACTGGCCTCAAAGCGCTGCATGCGCAGTGCAAGCCAAGGTTTAGAACCTTTTTCTCCTCAATCTTGTATTCTTCTAAGATTGCTGAAAAGAGTTCATTTGGGCGGTAATAAAACTGCATTATCATGACTCCCTCAATCACTGTGTTACGTTTCGAATCCTGAGTATGTAGTGGGGAGTAACTAACACCAGTGGGCATCACAAAAGTGATGCAAACCTGCTGCCAAGTGTTGTCTTAGGGGTCTCTTTCTGGTGCAAATCCTGAAATGTGTTGTCTGTAGCCATCACATAGCACAAAGTATACCAGGTGCTACTTTGCGTCAGGGAGGCGCACCATGGGTGGTCTGTGGACGTTCCTGTGCACACACCCATGGATTTTAACTCTAATCCCGATCTACTAACTTCGGCAGAAAGGGATTTGCATGAAAAGACTATGGAGCGTATCAACAAGGGGCGGCAATAATATTATCGCTGCTTTAGAGCCCGTTTTCGGGCGAAAAGAGGCGATAATATTATCGCATTATCAACAAGGACACGCTAGCGCGTGTTTCCTTACATTACCGCCCCTTGTCAGCACGCCTCCCATCGCATCACTAATGAGATGCAAAGGAGGCGTGCCTGACAAAACACCATGGGAAAATATCGCTAACCCAGCTTCGTCATATGAACAACGAGGGTTAGCGATATTTGAAATCGCGTTAAGTATGCCTTAAGGCAGGAATATAACGTCTGTTAAATTCCTGACTAAGACATACCTAACATGGGGGGTAGATTGTGTGGCTAAGACCACAGGCCCTATCACCAAGGATATCGCTGTTTTCCATGGAACATCGCTGGAAAACCAGCGATGTTCCATGGAAAACACCGCTATCACTGGAATAATTATCGCCATTGCGCTATGCGTTGTTGATACAGCGCTAGCTTGACGATAATTTCCAGTTATAAAATTCCTCGCGCTAAGAGCGCCCAGCGATAATTATCGCTGCCGCTTGATAATATGCCCCAAGGTCTCCTCGAAGCAGATGTCAAATTGGGGAACACATTTTTTTCTCCAAACCTTTCCAACTTTCCATGTGTGCTGTACCGTGCGGGCACACATACAAAGTGGTAAAGTGTTAAGCTTTGCCAAAGCGTAGAGTTCTCTGCCAGAAGGGTACCCAGCCAGTATAAAACCTATGCTTGACTCCAGCCACAGAGCCATGCACTATGGTGCAATGTTGTGTGCGTTTGTGCCAGGCCGCAGAAGGTGCCAGAACGCTAGAGTCGAGAGCGACTTGGCAGATGTGGTGCTGTTGTGTTCTCTCCTTTTCACGTAAAGTAGTGCCCCAACTGTGATGACATCCCTGCCGGAAAACGTAGTTACATCTGCGCCTTCATTATTCCAGACCAAGCACTCTTAATATCTAGGGCCATATTATCAAGGAACGGCGATAACATTATCGCCGCTTTAGCGGCAGGAAACTGCCGCTAAAGCGGCGATAATGGGCTTGATAATACGCCGCAGAGAATTCTAATAGAAGCCCATGTTCTGGTGTCAACATGGGCTATTATGGGAATTCTCTACGGCATATTATCAAGCCCATTATCGCCGCTTTAGAGGTAGTTTTCTGCCGCTAAAGCGGCGATAATGTTATGATAATATGCCCCATAATGCCTACCAGTATGGATGACACGTGACTCCTACACCTTGTAGTCTTCGTGCCTTAAGTAACATTTCCTGTACATTGATTTCCACACTTGTCTGTCTCACTGACTCTGTGTAATATGTTTGTGGTGTAAAGCGCTCTGACACTCTGAGGTAAGTAGCGCTACAAAATATAAACATGGGAGAGAGTTGCTAAGGAGAGATGAGCGTCACCGTTGGGGGGCGGTAGTGTGTAAATGGCCCATCGTTTGTGAACTGGTGTGTGAGTGGTCGATAGTTTGTGGACAGGTGTTTGAATGGCCCATCGTTTGTGAACTGGTGTGTGAATGGTCGATAGTTTGTGGACAGGTGTGTAAATGGCCCATAGTTTGTGAACTGGTGTGTGAATGGTCTATAGTTTGTGGACAGGTGTGTGAATGGCCCATCGTTTGTGAACTGGTGTGTGAACTGGTGTGTGAATGGTCGATAGTTTGTGGACAGGTGTGTGAATGCCCCATCGTTTGTGAACTGGTGTGTGAATGTTCGATAGTTTGTGGACGGGTGTGTAAATGGCCCATCGTTTGTGAACTGGTGTGTGAGTGGTCGATAGTTTGTGGACAGGTGTTTGAATGGCCCATCGTTTGTGAACTGGTGTGTGAATGGTCGATAGTTAGTGAACTGGTGAGTGAATGGCCCATCGTTTGTGAATTGGTGTGTGAATGGCCCATCGTTTGTGAACTGGTGTGTGAATGGTCGATAGTTAGTGGACTCGTGAGTGAATGGCCCATCGTTTGTGAACTGGTGTGTGAATGGTCGATAGTTTGTGGACAGGTGTGTAAATGGCCCATTGCTTGTGAACTTGTGTGTGAGTGGTCAATAGTTTGTGGACAGGTGTGTAAATGGCCCATCGTTTGTGAACTGGTGTGTGAATGGTCTATAGTTTGTGGACAGGTGTGTGAATGGCCCATCCTTTGTGAACTGGTGTGTGAATGGTCGATAGTTTAAGGACAGGTGAGTGAATCGCCCATCGTTTGTGAACTGGTGTGTGAATGGCCCATCGTTTGTATACTGGTGTGTGAATGGCCCATCGTTTGTAAACTGGTGTGTGAATGGCCCATCGTTTGTGAACTGGTGAGTGACTCGTGCACAGTTTGTGAAAAGATGTGTGAGTCGCGGGTAGTTTGTGAAAAGATGTGTGAATCGCGGGCAGTTTATGAAAAGATGTGTGGGTCGCGGATAGTTTGTGATTCGTTTTCATCTGTTTTTCCTCTCACATTATAAACCATTACCTCGAGTCCAGTGCGCGCCCAGGGTCCCCGTGAACTCTCTCCCTGGACTTGGCCCCGGCACAGCCAGGCTGCGCATTCATCACCGCTTCCCTGAAGCACTTCCTGGTGGTACCCCAGAGCATCGCGAGGACAGGCTGCGCCCCAGATGTAAATGTAGTTAAACAGCACATGATGGAAAGCCAGGCGCGGGCAGCAATGGAACAAACTTCACAAGGGGAGCAGGAAGGGGGAGGGGGAGGGGGGGGCTGGCCTGCAGAACCGCTCGTCCCCCTAGGGCGGGCACCACATGTGCAGACATGGACATGTAGAAGAGGCCGCCTCCCCTGCCCTCACAGCGCCCAGACAAAGCGCCTTTGACATCTCATTTAAGCCCAGACTAATGAGGCGCAGAGGTGCTCTCTGCTTGGGCGGGTCCTACATGCGCCCCTTTGTCTCCTTGGGGTGGCTGAGCCCCTCAAAAGCAGCCCTGCCCCTGTGCACACCGTGTCTGGGGCTCCTGTCAGCCCAGGTCCTTTCCAGACACTGCTCTCTCATTGTTGGCATTGAATGGAAGGCACAATACGTGAGGTCAGGCGTGAGCTCAACCTGAGCGCAGCCCACGCGGGGCTTGTCCGGGGAGGGCGGCGAGGGGGGTGGGGAGGGGTGCAAGGAAGAGCAGTACCGCCAGCAGGTGTCAGACATTCACAGGGGCTGAGTCCTTTCTGTCCGAGGAACTCATCCGACCTACCTTTAGGCAGCCCTGGAACTCTGACAGCCCTGGTGATGGCATAAAACGCTTCCAATTAGAAACCAAGCATTGGCAAAGCCAGTAGTTCTAAGATAGCTGCCAGCCTTTTGGCTTTGACAGGGCTTTTGTGTTTTTTGGGGGGTTTCTTTCATGGCTTTTGTACAATTTATTTTTGAGGAGCTTTCGCGGTACTTACCAAAATATTTAAATTAAATAAAACATCGGATACAAGCAAAACTCTGTGTTGGCCTCACCGAGCACACCTTGCCATAGTAGTACAAGGCGATTAAAGGACTCCCCCGATTGTGGCTGTGCACCTTGTGAAAGATCAGAGTCCCACCAATCAGAGTGAAGTTAGCCCTGGCTGAAGTAAAAGGGCTAATTGCGCCACACAGTAGCGGGCGGAAGAAAAATGTGGATCACAAAACAACAGACCAGCTGAAAAAGAGCAAACGCTCAAAAGGCGATGGAAGGAATGCGGCAATACGTCTAACCAAGGGCAATTACTTAGGGAAGAACTCCTTTCCATGGTTCTTTTCCAACCATGCCACCTCGGTTTGGACCCAGCCACGTGCAAGTCAGTCTTGACCCTGCACCAGTGGGAGATGCCAAGCCAGGTCCTCCCTGGACCGGAAGACACGCAATCCAGGACCGGTTTCACCCTGATTGGGGCTCGTCAGCTGAGTGTAGCTGGGTTCCAGTGGCACAAGAGCATGGAGCCACTGGCTGGGCATTCCTTTGCCCCCTAGGATGTTACATCAAACGCACAAAAGGTGATACATTTCAATAGTATCAAAAACAGAAGTGGGAGACCAACAGCGGGTCGTGTTCTGGCTGTTTGCGTTATTCCCATGCGCTTGTGGTAAAATGTAACCACAAGTGGCGTTTCATTACATGCTCTACCAGCCTGGCACCTTACTCCTTCAAGCCCACAAACTCATCTGTGGAGTCCCTCAAGGTTTGGCCCTCAGCCCTACCCTCGTCAAAACGTACATCATATCAGCGGTGTCCTTCTCTTTCGGGCTTGTACGAAGATCTTATAGGTCCACCTCCTAGCAGCGCCAACTCTGAATGCTGTAATTACACAGAGGGTCGCAGTGGCTCTGGGGGTAACGGGTTTAGGGAAAGGATCCCTGGGGAGGGAGATCTGAAAAAGAATACGTTTAACCTCCCTACGAATCGTCTTACTATCACGCTCCAACCACCACCCCCTTTTGTACCGCTTTGTTCGTCATAAGTTGGCAGGGTATGCTCAGACGTGAGTCCCTTGCTCACTTTGCCACTGAATTCAAGCAAGCCTGGCTGAAGACGGCTGAAATGCCAGAAACCGGTCCTAGGAAGCTTGTTTCCGGTCCAGGGAAGGCATGGCTTGGCAGTTCGGGCTGGACTGTTCCCATGAGGCTCAGGGTCAGACTGATTTGCATATGGCCATGTCTGAACTGGGGTGGCAGAGTGGTCTAAAGAACGGTGATGGATCAAACCCAGATCTGTTGACTGGGTGTGAGTGTTTGATTGGTTCTGATGCTCCGTCCATCACCACCCCCTTTTGTACCGCTTTGTTCGCCATAAGTTGGCAGGGTATGCTCAGACGTGAGTCCCTTGCTCACTTTGCCACTGGATTCAAGCAAGCCTGGCTGAAGACGGCTGAAATGCCAGAAACCGGTCCTAGGAAGCTTGTTTCCGGTCCAGGGAAGGCATGGCTTGGCAGTTCGGGCTGGACTGTTCCCATGAGGCACAGGGTCAGACTGATTTGCATATGGCCATGTCTGAACTGGGGTGGCAGAGTGGGCTAAAGAACGGTGATGGATCAAACCCAGATCTGTTGACTGGGTGTGAGTGTTTGATTGGTTCTGACGCTCCGTCTATCACCACCCCCTTTTGTACCGTAATAACACAGAGGGTCGCAGTGGCTCTGGGGGTAAAGGGTTTAGGGAAAGGATCACTGGGGAGGGAGATCTGAAAAAGAATACTTTTAACCTCCCCACTAATCGTCTTACTATCACGCTCCAACCTTCCTTCAGAATCAATATTACATAAGGAGCGGAAAAGAAGAAAGTGACATTCTTTGGCTCTGCGGCCTCTCTGGATTATCTCATTTCATAAGCCAATGGTGGCTAAGATAACAAGATGAAGATTAAGCGAACGACCTTTCAATAGCCAAATTCTCCAGTTTTCAACTCCGTTCTGTGCTTGTAGGAACTTTGCACACCTACCGTAAAGAGTCACTTTTAGGTCCTCTTGTCACTCTTTCTTGAAAAACCAGAGGTTGCTTCACCCTGCCTTATGAGACAAGAATGAGACAATAAAAGTAAACAGTATCCGCCTTTGAAAAGGTTTTCTCTGTTCTGTGGAGCGGCCTCGCGAATATAGAACTTGTAAAGCCAAACTCTACACAGAGCTTTGATTCTCATAAACACTTTGTAAGAATAACGTTTTTCACTTGGTTTGTGGTGATTATTGCTAAAGATTTAAAGGTCTTTGTTTTTCAATTGTTAGACAACCATCCTTTCTTTAAAATGGTCTTTGCAAACAATATCTTGTTAAAAGATTCTCCTTAGACAAAGAGAGGTTTTCTCACAATGAGGTGGCGACCTGAGTCCTTACCTGGAAAATCCAACAGATCTCAGTAAGACGCCTCCATACTGAACCCTCAGGAGTGTAGGTGGAGTTAACTTTCCAGGGAACAGTGATTTGCAGGAAGGATCAGCAAACAGAGACCTCCTCTGTCCAGGCTCTCCTCAGAATAGTGAGCTTGGGTCATTGAGCGGAGCTGATTTTTATAACCATGCCTCACCCAAGATGGCCGACGTGCCAGCCCTCATGAAACTTGTAGTCTCTAAATAAAAGCAACAGAATTGATTATATTTGGGTACAGATATGTCACAGAATTATTCAGCAAATGAATAGAGTGATTAGCACTACACATCATGATATGACTGGCCTCACACAGGGCATAAGAACATTCATCAGGTGAACATTGGAGCTATCTTTTGTTTTTAATGGAGCAAACTGGTGACTTTTTCCATTCACAAGATTCAATAGAGGCTGAGTTGCTCGAGAGATCTACAGAGAGTGCTTGCTCACTGAGATCTTGACACAAGATCCCTCTGGCCAATGTCACACAAAATATCAACATCCTCTCCTACGCCAAAGATATACAACTCATACTTTCCTTCTTGGACAAGACCCACAACACAAGAAACAAGTTTATCTCCTCAATGACTGAAGTTACCGCCTGGATGTAATCCAGTTGCCTCAAGCTCAACGCTGCCAGGTCAGAAGTAGTGATCGTTGGCAAGAACACTTTGCTGTGGGAGTCGAACCAGTGGTCGAACGAACTTAGTCCCACACCCACGCCCTGAACTCAGGCCAGGTACATCAACATTATCATTGACAGCAAACTGGACAGGACCAGACGAGTCAACACCATCGCTGCATCTTGTTTCTACACCCTGCAGATGCTGAGGAAGATTTTCAAAGGGCTCCCAGCCAACACAAGAAACACAATCACTCACTCCCTAGTCACCAGTAAGTTGGATTACAGGAACACCCTCTATGCCGGGACCACCAAGCAACTCTCCAAAATACTGAAAACCATCTGAAACTCAGCCGCCAGACTGATCCTTAACCTCCCACACAGAACTCACATCACACCGTAACCTAGGGAGCCCCACTGGCTCTGAATACACAAACGAGGCACTGCAGAACACAGGCCCCACCCACCAGAGTTGTTGCATCTCCTCCCACCAATCACTCAGACAACTCTGCTCAACCAGACACCTACTTGCACATACCCCACACATACACAGAAACAGAACCGGAGGTCGGACCCTCTCTTACATTGTTCCTAAAGCATGGAACTACCTTCCATTCACATCTGAGCCTCTTCCTTTCTTCTTGATTTCGGCAATAAGCTGAAGACCTGACGTTTCGATAAACACTACTGCCCTAGCATGGTGAGGCACAAACTCCTGCTTGGAGCCTGTGATAGTGTGCTTTATAGGCCTGGTCGGTAAATTCCATTCAGCTTGCGGAATTTGGGTAATTTCGCTCTCTGTGGAGAACGCAGAATTGCCAAAAATTCCGTGATCCACGGCTTCGCGGAATTGTTTGCTTATTCGCGCTTTCAAAATGCGTGTTCGTAAGATATTTCCCCCTGAGCACGCAAACAGCATTCGCGAACAGGAAAAAAGCATCGCAAACAGGCGGACCAAGTAATTCCGCGTGTTTGTGAAACTCTGTGTGCTCGCAGAGATTTTTTACCATTTTGCGTAGCTTTGCGTAGCGCTACTACGCGAATTTCGCCCACCCCTAGTGCTTTACAAATACATATAACATATCATAAACTGGCATAATGGCATCATTTCAGGAATTTCGCAAAAGAAGCACAATTTGAAATTGCTCACATTAATCCAGTGTAATTTAAATTTTCCAGGAGCTTAATTTTGACACTGTAAATATAGTGGTAAAACATTGGACAAAGAGTTATGGTGAAGCCTGAAAAGAAACTGTGGTTATCTTTAAAAGTCAAAATAAATCGGGATTTTCCCATAAAAACAGGAAACCTGTGTGAGGTAATTGAATACAGCAACGCTGTGCCAGTCAGCATACCCTGATAAAAGTAGTATTTATCAATGCTCAGAGGTAGGTCTGCACCATATAAGGAAGCACAGGTGAGGACACACCTGGGAGGAGACTCTGGAGAGTGTCTATATAACAATTTCTGGTGAAGGGTCTGGTGAGTCAATGCCATCTAGGTTGAGGTGAAAAGTAGGTGGCCCCTGGCCAGTATCTTTTGTCACCAGTGTGTGGAAGTCTAGCTCCTCCCAAGCAGACTCTTCTTCAGTGGGTCGGCTGTGGAGTTGACTGCAGACATATATCTTATAGGTCAATGGAAGCGCTCTTGCATGTTCAGCTCTAATACAATTGGACTTGCTTCTTCAAAGTACGGCAAGGACTCTTCAAACACCATTTTTTCGAGAAAAAAAACAATTGGTTTCCACATTTCAAATCTATGATTGTCAAAACTATCAAAGCAAATTGCCCTGGTGTTCTTTTATTTATTTGTTATTTTATTCTCCAGGGTGTGGGGTAGTACAAACAAGTCAATCCAAGCAGTAAAATTAAAGAATTTATGACAGAAATCCTGCTTAAAAAACAATAGTCGACCAACCATCTTTTTTATACTCAGGGAGAAGCATAAATACAATATTTATTACATTTAATATTTAACACTTAGGGGCCAATTGCGATCTCGTCCAGAAAACATTCCTACCGAATCAGTCCCAGAATGCATCCTGGACTCCTCGGATCAGTTAAGTCCGACCGAGCGATTTGGATGTATCCTGATGCTTCCAGATACGATTCAGTCAGACTCCCATTGACTTCAATGGCAGCCTGTGCCCCAAACGAGAACACAGGCTCCCATTGACAAAAGGGGTAGCTGGAGAATATCGTGCACCCTGTGACGGGCACCCCTTGGTGCCTGCCACACTGTGCATGGTTGGAAAGGAGGGTCCCTTGGGTGCTCCCAAGAGCCCGATTGAGAGGGCCTTGGGTGAAGGGGGGCCTGCTACGGGCCCCCAAAGACAGGTTCCGGTACCCGATTCATTCCGGAAAAAACGATTCGTAACGGCTGTCCAAATTGGTCATCAAAATCACTCGCTCAGAAACCAAGTCCATAGAGCTGTACGATTTGGCTCCGAAAGACGTGACCTGTCAGAATGCCTTTCGGGACCGATTTCGATAGCCATAATGGTTTACAGACATCGTATTCAGTCGTTGGGAAGTGTGTACGATTCGGTCGGAAACAAGGGTTCCGAATCGGATTTGCCAAACCTGAATCCGATTCAGGTCCCTTCTAAACAGCATCGTAATTGACCCATAAGTGAGTAGTTCAACGAGTGACTAGTTTAACCAATTTGACTCTCATAGTGCTAGCGCTATTGTAAGGTGTTGTGTATAGAGTGAAATGTGTATTGCAAAGACATTTAAAGAGAATCAATTTTCACTTTTGTGCTTTCATTATCAGAGCTTACAATGTTAGTAATGAAGTGAGTAGTGCTCCGTTGCACCCTTGTAATGTGCTGTCGTGCTTTTGTGGACTGCTAGATGTCCTGACTGTGAAATTCAAAAGACATAGACCAGTTAATTCTATATCAATTCATTTTATGTATACTTGCTGTTTTTCATCCTCTTGTATAAGATTGTAATATAATGCTTGCTCACACTCATAGATGAGCCTCCTTTCAGGCAGGCACAGGCTTGAAGAATCAGGGCTTTGCAAGCATCTCTTCTGACACATGAATAATTTCAGGGTCCTCTTTCGACATTTTACATCTTAATGTGTCGGGCTCCAATATTTTAAATATCTAACTTAGAATATTTCATCAAATGATTTACCACAGTATTTCAAATTTCTGGCAAGAACCAGTTCAGGTCCCCTAAATGCTTTCGTTGTTTTTTTTTAACTTTACTCATTTTATTAAGCCATTCAATAAATCCCGCCCATCAAATCTGCCTAGATTTTTGCCCTGTTGACCACCTCGTTTTTGACCTTCTTACTGCGACTGAGTCTCACAAATGGTGACTCAGCAACGGTAAACTCACAATAAAATAAATGAACTGCACCTGTCAGTGTCTGCCTTTCAAGATGAGGCTGTTGGAATGCAGTAAGGGTGAGGGGCACTTGTATAAGGACTGCACTTGTGTGACTCCTGTTGTACGGAGCCCAGTAGCCGCATACAGGTAGCTTGTGCAGGGGGGACTCTACAGGGTTGAATATTAACCTGGGGTAGGCCTCATAATGTTAGTGCACCCTAATAGGGAAAATCAGTGTGGTTTACTGTCTTGTTTGCAGTGACACTCCATTATACACCTATGGGTAAGGCTGCCTTACAGTACAGTTTTGCTTCCCTTTGGCCTACAGAGAACAGAGACATGTTGAACTGGGATGGAACCTGTATGCCAAACATGTTGTGTTGCAAATGCTTTATTTAAAAGTATTCTCCATGGTCTGATGCCATGCTTTAGTTAAAGATGTCACCACTGCTTAACTTGAAGGGTCGTTAATACTGCCAGTCACTTGTATTCCCCAGAAGCCGCCATGCTTTATTGTTGGTAATGCAGGGATGCCATGCTTTATTGTTGGTAATGCAGGGATGCCATGCTTTATTGTTGGTTATGCAGGGATGCCATGCTATATTGTTGATAATGCAGGGATGCCATGCTATATTGTTGGTAATGCAGGGATGCCATGCTTTATTGTTGATAATGCAGGGATGCCATGCTTTATTGTTGGTAATGCAGGGATGCCATGCTTTATTGTTGGTAATGCAGGGATGCCATGCTTTATTGTTGGTAATGCAGGGATGCCATGCTTTATTAGTGGTAATGCAGGGATGCCATGCTTTATTGTTGGTAATGCAGGGATGCCATGCTTTATTGTTGGTAATGCAGGGATGCCATGCTTTATTGTTGGTAATGCAGGGATGCCATGCTTTATTGTTGGTAATGCAGGGATGCCATGCTTTATTGTTGATAATGCAGGGATGCCATGCTTTATTGTTGGTAATGCAGGGATGCCATGCTTTATTGTTGGTAATGCAGGGATGCCATGCTTTATTAGTGGTAATGCAGGGATGCCATGCTTTATTGTTGGTAATGCAGGGATGCCATGCTTTATTGTTGGTAATGCAGGGATGCCATGCTTTATTGTTGATAATGCAGGGATGCCATGCTTTATTGTTGGTAATGCAGGGATGTCATGCTTTATTGTTGGTAATGCAGGGATGCCATGCTTTATTGTTGGTAATGCAGGGATGCCATGCTATATTGTTGGTAATGCAGGGATGCCATGCTTTATTGTTGATAATGCAGGGATGCCATGCTATATTGTTGGTAATGCAGGGATGCCATGCTTTATTGTTGATAATGCAGGGATGCCATGCTTTATTGTTGGTAATGCAGGGATGCCATGCTTTATTAGTGGTAATGCAGGGATGCCATGCTTTATTGTTGATAATGCAGGGATGCCATGCTTTATTGTTGGTAATGCAGGGATGCCATGCTTTATTGTTGGTAATGCAGGGATGCCATGCTTTATTAGTGGTAATGCAGGGATGCCATGCTTTATTGTTGATAATGCAGGGATGCCATGCTTTATTGTTGATAATGCAGGGATGCCATGCTTTATTGTTGGTAATGCAGGGATGTCATGCTTTATTGTTGGTTATGCAGGGATGCCATGCTTTATTGTTGGTAATGCAGGGATGCCATGCTATATTGTTGGTAATGCAGGGATGCCATGCTTTATTGTTGATAATGCAGGGATGCCATGCTATATTGTTGGTAATGCAGGGATGCCATGCTTTATTGTTGATAATGCAGGGATGCCATGCTTTATTGTTGGTAATGCAGGGATGCCATGCTTTATTAGTGGTAATGCAGGGATGCCATGCTTTATTGTTGATAATGCAGGGATGCCATGCTTTATTGTTGGTAATGCAGGGATGCCATGCTTTATTAGTGGTAATGCAGGGATGCCATGCTTTATTGTTGGTAATGCAGGGATGCCATGCTTTATTGTTGGTAATGCAGGGATGCCATGCTTTATTGTTGGTAATGCAGGGATGCCATGCTATATTGTTGGTTATGCAGGGATGCCATGCTTTATTGTTGGTAATGCAGGGATGCCATGCTTTATTGTTGGTAATGCAGGGATGCCATGCTTTATTAGTGGTAATGTGGGCACATGTGTGTAATGACTGGTCGTTTTTAATAAGTGTCGAGGGATTATGGTTACTGAATTCATTGATGGAATGAAGTGCAACCATAACATGTGATTCCAATCTTGAAACGAGACAACACTGAGCTAATGGTAACTGACCGCCGCAGATTTGGGTATGTGCTGAGTTGTACATGAAGGGGGTGGCCTGTGACATTTGAGGCATTGACCCCTCTAGGGGTCAAATTTAATGCTTCCAAAGGTATTTCCACTAGCCTTGTGTATATTTGTAAATTATTGCATAGTATTAAGTAGTGTGTGTGTAATAAATGTTCTTGTACTTTCTAAAGAAAAAGCCATGACTGGACATCCAGTTATTGCGTCTTATTACCGCGTGCCAGCGATTGGTGATTACTAGCCCAGCCCACCTCCCTTGAGTAGGCCTTGGACTGGTCCGCTTTGCTACCCTGTAAGAGTCGAGCGCTACAATGGGGTGTTTGGTTAGCAAAGGAGGGCAAATGAGGACCCGTTACTTGTTCAGGCCGCACAACGAATGTCTTGTTTAATCGCAGTATGTGGTGTGATTTCCATTGTTGCAGCTAACACGGCAAGGTAGAATTTTCACTTTTCTCAATGCAGTAATGTATCTAAGAGAGGGGAGGAGCAAAGTAAAACACTTATAGAAATAAGTTTCAACGCTAAGATGTGCTTTAAAAATTGTCATCAATTTGGACATAAACATATACAACCAAGTTCTGGTGTCTATTGAAGTGCATTGAAAACCGTTTGGTATTAAGTTATTTGCAAACTTTTGAAAAAAGTGCGGGTTCTGTAAATGAGCCATTTAGTATAAAAATGGATCCATCTATAGATAGCACCAGTAATTATCTCAAATTTTAATTTGTAAATTTGTTTCCAAGTTGCGCGGTTCAATGTTACCCGTGCTTCACTCTCCTATTTGTGGTCTATCTAAGTGAACTGGTCTGATTTTACCTTTTCTATTAAAAAATGATACTGCCCTAGAGGTAGATGGTTTGTGTTGCTAACTAGGTTAAACAGAAGCTCTTCTTCATGGTAGATAGTGGCCGAGTGAGCTGCATAAAAGTAAGACCTGTCCCTGGGGTTCTTGCACCTGCTACAACATGGTTCCTTTCTTCACCACTTGAACCTTGATTTACAGTTCACTCAAATCTGTACAACTGGAAGCTTGCTGTCTGCTCAGCACCCTCCCTTCCCCACATGACCAGTCAATGAAAGATCTTTCACATTCTTGAATTTCAGAGTCTGGATTTGGCGGGTGTCAGGCACATTTGCCATTTAAATCAATATCAGGCTTAGCTATTCTGGCACAGAGTCCACGGTTGGTGATGTCATGGCTAAACGCGGAAGTAACTCCCCTTCTAGGATGGAGAGAAGACATTTGGTGGGTTTGTCAGGCCAGGTTTTTCTCCCAGGTGGAAAAAAGCTTTTTCTGTGGATAAAAATTAAAAGGAAAAACAATATGTATTTGCAAGGCAGGGTCCAGTTGTCCTAGTTGGTTTCCTGCACAGGGGAAAGGAAGCCTCCAGGAAATGTCAGATAACATATAATTTACAAAGCCATCATGACCAGTACCCCTGTTTATCCTGCAGACAAGCTCACTATCTCTGGAGGACCTCAGCATACCCACAATACACCCTCAGGCTGTAGAACGACAAGTGTAAAAAAGAAAAAACAAAGCCGAAGGCCTTCTCCATCAAAGCACCAAGGATCTGGAACAGCATCCCACATCCACTAGGGACCGCCCCAGCGTTGCTCCAGTTTAGGAAAGTGTTGAAGACTCAGCACTTTAAAGAACGCCGCATCCACAAACCAGCTGCCACGCCCATCAATGCACGTCTCTGACCCTTTACAGTGCTCTGCAGGCTTCTGCCGAGGTACCGCGTGAGCAGGCAGAGGCCACTCTCTTTCTGTGCTACCTGTCTCTCCTGTGATTAGGCCCTGATTGAGCAGGCAGATGTCTCTTCCTTTCTCTGCTGCATGTCTCTGTTGTGACTGGGCCCTGAGTGACCAGGCAGAGGCCTCTTGCTTTCTCTGCTGCCTGTCTCTGCTGTGTCTGGGCCCTGAGTGAGCAGGTAGAGGTGTCTCTCTTTCTTTGCTGCCTATCTCTGTTGCGACTGGGCTCTGAGTGAGCAGGCAGAGGTCTCTCTCTTTCTCTGCTGCCTGTCTCTGTTGTGACTGGGCTCTGAGTGAGCAGGCAGAGGTCTCTCTCTTTCTCTGTTGCCTGTCTCTGTTGCGACTGGGCCCAGAGTGAGCAGGCAGAGGTCTCTCTCTTTCTCTGCTGCCTGTCTCTGCTGTGTCTGGGCCCTGAGTGAACAGGTAGAGGTGTCTCTCTTTCTTTGCTGCCTGTCTCTGTTGTGACTGGGCCCTGAGTGAGCAGGCAGAGGTCTATCTCTTTCTCTGCTGGAACTTTCCCCATTTTCAAAGTTTGTAAAGTCCATGCAAACTGCATAACTGAACGCAATTGATTTTGACAATGATACGAAACAGACGCATCATCCTGTACAATATCAACAACAGACGAAACAATATTATCCAATGTGTAAATGCGGGAAGGAAGTGTGTTAATACTATTATCAACAACTGCAAGCACCTTTTCTAGATTAGCCTGGTCTATTGCCCTTAAACGTGAAGCAGCTTCAATTGGAGACAGCTTCCAGATTTCATTGTAAGCTGTGTAAATAAATCCCTTTGATCTAGGACCAGCAGGCCCTTTTATGAAATCTGTCAAATCAATGTCACCTGATAATAACGCCAGATGTTGTTTTACTGATGATAGTGTTGAATGTTGTAACCAAGTTTGACATAACTTTCCCACTGAATAGGATGGTAACCGAATGGGTGTTAGAAAAACGTGGATCAGGACTATCCTGTTTGTAGCCAGGCGCCTTGTCATGGAAACGGAGCTGGCAAGCATCCAAACTGGTCTCCTAAACCAACCAACCTAGGGGGTCTAGACTTGAAATATTAAAGGTATCGTTTGTGAACCATGACTGCAAGTCTTCTATGGAATAATCGGTATGACTGCTCCAGTTCTGATATGTGGCCAGAGCAGGAATCGTAGGGGCATTCATTTGCTTTGAAGTAGCCACGTCAAAGCAAGTAGTCTGATAGATCGATTCATTTAAAAATAAAATCTGAGTTGGGATGAGGCATGCGCGATCTAAAGCTTCTGTGCCCCTCACCTGCCAGGATCTAGAACCCCAAACAGATTTAAGATCTACTGTGGCTTTCCACAGATCATAGCCACCCACCGCCAATTTATCAATAAAGGATTTGGAATACAGCAATTTAGTGTGGGTGAGCATCACCTTAGGACTGGCCAAAGCATTCAATCTGAAATAGAATGATTCCGGTTTTGCACTGTCAAAATCTGTAAAATATGTAAATGTTTTCAAAACCGTTTTTGAGCTGCCTTCCATTGGAGCCGGGCAATGTTCCCACTGTGTGTAATTAAAAACATTTCTAAATGTATTAGCTTTATGCAGGTAATGATGGCCATAATGCTGGTAGCAAAACAAATCAGCACAATTTGCAGTATTCAAATATAAATCTTCAGCATCAAACAAAGATTGAACGGCTTGTACGTCCCAATCATCAGACCGTATGTTATGTTTCACCACATCACCCACTGACACACGAAGTACATTTGGTACATTAATTATCTCTGTAGGGCCATGAATTTGGAACTTCACTGCATCACAAACTATTCCATCTGCAACTGGCTAGGCCGAGATGTTGACAAAAGTCTGGTCTCTTTTCACGATGTGAGAAGAAGAGAGCGGTGCCAAAGTTCCATCAACCAGTTTCACAGCAGAGCATTTACTAAGGTAGTGACCATTGATTAGAAGGAAAAAAAAATTCACAAATCCAATTGACATGAACAGAAAAATGGCGATGAGCACCAACCAGATGTATGTCCAAGGCGGAACCAAAAAAGTCTGTTTAAACCAGGTGACAAAAATAGAGAATTTGGTAGGGGCTAATGACGATGTGGAGGTCGAGTCAAAAGAAAAACGTGACAGGTTAAGGGTAACCAGATACAAACCAGGCAATGACCCGGTAGTGGGATAAGCATATTCAAATTCTTCATTATGACTGGAAGCGGGGGGAGGGGGGTTAGCAAAGGATTAGTAACAGAGTCCGTCTCTATGGCAGTGTCACTCTGCGTGTTGTCAGAAGTGCCCTACACTGGATTTCTGGATATTGCTGGACAAGAAGCCGCTGGTGTTCAGGATCGGCCCGACGTTGTAGCTTGACATTGTCCACTGAGATGTATCTGTTTTCTTTGCAACCAGGAAGTAGTGGTAAAATGACTGTACGAGTTCCCTTCACCCCAAACACTGGGACAGGTGCACAATAAGAGGGGCCAAACTCTTTTTTTGTTCTCCACCTTCTCCCAGACAATGTCTCTGACTTTGGGTAGCCAGCCGACTACCGGAATCTGCAGTGCTGCATTAGTGGCATATGGTAAATGTTCCTTTGCAACACTGTCACGGGTCTCTTGTAGGTTCTGGACTATAGCAGAATGATTATCTATGTCAAAGGATGCGGCGGCCGCCGCCATGTCTAGACCATCAAGGTCTGGCACAAACATTTTCATGCCAAAGAGCATTTCGAATGAGGTCCACCCACCCAGAGATCTTCTAGGGAGATTATTAAGTGTACGTTGTATGCTATAAATAATGGGCGAACCAGTTCCTGCCAGTACCTAAGACTCTAGCTGTCAAGGATTGCTTTAAGTCACGGTTCATTCGCTCCACAACTGAGTTGCCCTCAGGCCTGTATGGAGATGAAAATTTGACCTGCACCCCCAAAGACCCCATGGCATCCTTGTACGCCTTAGAGGCGAACGATGGGACCCTGGTCCGAATGGAAGGTGCCACATGCAAAAATTCCCACTAAGACACGCAAATCCCTGATGACAGTTCATGCGTCACCACTGCGTTGTGGCCAGACCCAAAGAAAACGTGTGCATGAATCAACTGCAACTAAGATGTATTTATAGGCAGTATCTAAAGAAAACGGTCCACAGTGATACAGATAAACATATCCAAAAGCTCTATTAGGAATGTTTGTGGTGGCCGGGTCACCGTAGAGGGTTTAATCTGCTGACAAATGTCACAAGAAAGCACATAATTACGGGTTTGTTTATATAAACCACGCCACCAGTAACGCTGCTGCAAGATAGAAACAGTCGCTGACACGCCAGCGTGTGCTAAAGCCATGCCTTTGTGTGCGGCTGTAATCAGAGAAGGTCTGTGGTCTGCGTTGGGAATCAACCTGTCACCAACGTCATGAATTCTCACATAAAGAACCTTATCGGGACTTAAATGATAAGAGTGTTTTGAAGGAAATCCCTGCAGGTAATTGCCCCCCGTCTCTGTAGCAGCTATTGCTGCCAAGATGTCATTATCAATCTTATTCATGGATCCTGTAACTGCTGCAACCGAACACGTGGCTACTGCCGATCTAGCTGCTTCATCAGCTAAACTATTGCCTACCGCGTGTACTCCTACGCACTGGTGGCCAAGAGTATGAATCACATGTGTGAGAGGCAGACGTTCTTTAAGATCTGTGACTCAAACCCAAAGCATCTTATGCTTAATTGCACTGCCTTTAGAATCACGATAGTCATTTTGAGACCAAAAGAATAAGTTGCCATTGAAATACTGAACACAGTAGTAAGAATCACTTACAATTAAAGTAATCACTTTCAGATCTGCAAACTCCAGTGCAAGCACCAGTGTGTGTACAACACTGGACTTGAACTCCCAGTTCACTATGGCACCTGCCACAATCGCGCATGCTGCTGAATAAGAATGCTTCGACCTGGTCGCCGGTTGCGCGGAACCGTCGGTGTAAATGATACAATGGTACTCCTCCAACGGACGCATAGACAGAGGAGCAGGATGAACAAATTAATATTGTAAAAACTCTTTGTTTGCAGTGAGGAGTCGAAGATAAAAGTGACAATGAGAGATGTCTACGAAGTAGCCCATTGTATCTAACAAGGATGCAAAGCCTTTGAGTTTTGTACACTTGCTTTCCTTACTGCTTCTAGAGTAGGATATGGTGTCACAACCAAAATGCGTTTCCCCTGTGCCAGTGCGCGTTCCTTCAGGATCGCCATCTGGACAGCTGCCAACACTTTTCAACAGTGGAAAACCGCAATTCAGCTGAAGTGTACATATGTGATTTGTAAGCAATAGGCACTGTGTCACCTTCATTAAACGTCAAGTAGGTGAAACCCACCGCGCCTGGCACAATACGTATCACCAGGTTTGTGTGGTTATCACATATCAACAAGTATTTAGATTCAAAAAGATCAGACTGCAAAGACTGCAGGATAGCTAAATGTTCCGGAAGCCAGCAGGCTTTGGAAAATTTAGGTTGTATCAAGACATACAATGGCTTGATACGCTGGGCATATTCCGGAATATAAATTCAACTGAAATTTAAAAATCCTAGCAAAGACTGTAGTTTCTTCAGGGTTGTAGGAGGAGGCAAATGTGCGTATTTCTCCAAGAAGTGTGGCGCCAAGCCTCTACCTTCATTATTGAACTCGTAGCCCAAGAACACCACTGTGTACTCTGCAATGTGTGATTTTGCAAAGTTAAATTTGTAACCGTAGTCCGCAAACAAAACAATGATGCGCTCCACGTGACAAAGATGCGGCCGTAATTCGTCGTCCGTGAGATAAATATCATCAACGTACGAGTACGCATCTGGGTCTATGCCATCCAAAATAGAGACGACACAGGCGGTGAATACACCCGGGCTGATTTTATAGCCCATGGCCAATTGCCGGAATTGTTTTTGTTTTTCGCTGGCGGTAAAAGCAGTCCATTGACTGCTTTCAGGGGACAGGTTGTGACTGAAAAAGCCGTTGGAAATAACAAGCGTAGTTTTATATTGTTTACGAACAAGACTGTCTACTAGAGCAGAACTATGGGTATTCTGAGCCGCAAAGGTGCAACAATGAGAGTTCAAATGTCGGTAATCCAAAACTAAGCGGTATGAACTATCGGGTTTGGTTACGGTAAAAAGAGGGTTATTCATCGATGATACACATGTCTCAATCACTCCTTCATATTCTAATTGATCTAGAATCTCAGATACTAAAGCTTTTGCTTCTCGCCGGAGGGGATACTGGGGTTGTGGCTGTGGCATAGACCGTAATGGTATCTCATGCGGGGGAGAATCTTAATCCCAGCCCACCGGAGTACGGTACAGTGCTAGTGCAAGCACCAAAGCCCACTCGTCTGCAAAATTCTTTGCTTGCCTATTTAAGACGTTAAGTGAAAAACTCGGGAGTATTAACTCCTCCCCCTCAGAGCGGCAAGAACAAAAGGCAAGGGGCAATCTGCCTCTGCCAACAAAATGTCATAAGAAGAAGTCAGATTTTCCCAACAAATCCCGTTAATTACCCCGCTGTATGTCACCTTCAATCAGAAGAGCAATATCATATAATCTGTCAGGGGGAGCCACTCAGGTGTCAGTCATTTCAACTGTGATGAACGTTTCAGTCGCTGTCACCTCAGAAATGGATGCAGTGCTTGCTGCACTATAGTAACCTTCGCTGCGCTTTCTAGCGTTACTGCCCATTTTAGGTTCCGGAGCCCAGTTCTCACCGTCTGTGGCATATCTCGCTGTTAAAGCTGCAACTTTCTTTTTTGGAAAGATAGGACGGTCATCTTTAGTATACTCCGCCATCTGTGTTTGCTGTTGTGCTAGTATTCTAGCAAAAGGCTTAACACCCAAACTATTACGTCAAATGGTCTTATAAGCATCTGCAATAACTTTTGGTAATTAGCGGGGCTTATCCTCCTCTAGGAGAAGGTGCAAAGCATTAGACACTTGAAAGATAACTGCATCTCCCTTGACATTAGCAAGGATTAGATCAGCAACCACGTCGAACACTCCAACCAACCTCATCCCCAACTCCACAGCCGCCTCCTGTCCATGTTCATCTTGAACACACTTAATCACAGAGGGGAGCACAGTCATAGAAGGTGTGCCAAAACACTTTGCATACACCGCCGCGAACACTTTACCCCAATTTTCACAATCGGTTACTTCGGGTATTAAGTCTATTTGCAAACTAATTGTTAAAATCCTGTGTTTTTCCAAAGGAGTGGTATTTGGAAATACCTCTTCCAGCTGGTCAAACTTCTCAGCAAGCCAGTAAGGTAAATTATTCTTATTCTGTGGATGCTTGGCCATCAGCGAGTTAACCATGACGGGACTAATAGTCAATGCGCAAAGTCCAGCTAGTTGCGCAGCAACCCCAGGTTCTCCCACCTGGAGATTGCATGAGACGTATTGTACTAGAGCCCTAGGTACTTCGATCAAGGAGGTGTGCAAGACACACAGTTTGTCTATTGGGACGGCTAGATAAAGTGGATGTGGTGTGAACCCCGGCCAAAACTGGCCAAGTGGCCCCTGGAACTGATAAAGGGCCTAAACGGACCGGAGTCACTGAATGGGGTAGCGTGCCATTAAACCAAATACGGTGTTGCCATGCCGAAATCTAAACTTAGAGAGTCCTATAAGGCCGATATACATTAGGTGTTGCAATGGGAGTGTATACATGGAATAATTTATCATCTCCATTCACTGCAGGAAAGATTACCCAAGAATAAAACACCTCAAAGTGGAAAGCTGGATCAGCTCCCACCACAGAAATTGGGGGCATATCAGCAACACCCGGCGATAATTATCGCTCAGCGCTCTTAGCGTGAGGATAATTATCGCCGGGTAACGAGGATTTTTATCGCTGAGATAGTGTGCTATTAGCAACGCTTATCTCCTCCGCGATAAAAATCCTCACGCTAACTGCCTAATGTGAGATTATCGCTGGAAACCCGGCGATAATCTCACGCAATGTGGCGTTAGCTTGCTGATAGGGACTCACAAACATAGCCATGATATCCACCCTCCATAGGATATCATGGCTAAGTCAGTCCTGAAGCAGGTGTAAGGAAAGTAGCGATAACAGGGGTTATCGCTACTTTTCCTGACGCTATGCTTCATAGCGTGGGGCTTGATGATAGGAGAAATGTCGCTTAGCGACATTTCTCCTGTCATGTTAGGTCAGGAACGCCCACTTTGCATCTCATTAGAGATGCAAAGCTGGGCGTTAGGAATCCCCACGCTAAAGCAAGGTTTCACGCGTTAGCGTGGCCTTGCTAATTAGGCGATAAAATTATCGCCGCTTTTTGGCCAAAAACGGCCGCAAAAGCGGCGATAATTTTGTATCGCCCGCTTGTAAACATGCCCCTTAGTGCGATAACTGCGCCAGGCACTCAATATGCGTTCAAATGACGACGGAGTGGAGTGCGGCTATGTGCTGCAATATCGACATCAGCCATAAGGACTACGAAAGATTAACAACTTAATGTGTGGCAGCGCAATAGGGAAGTAATTCAAAAGAATAATAAAACATTTAATTGTATCAAGCTTGAAAAAACCTATAAAAACATCAAAATAAGTAGGTTATGCCGTCACAGCTGTTTACAGGAAATTAGAAGCGAGGGTCTCGTGGACAAGTGCAAGTACTACTAAAGTGCCTTGTATATAAGTACCAGACCAAACGTTAGATGGTCTGCACATACACAGAACTATTCACAGGAAACCAGGACCTCAGTGTGTAGTGGTGTACCAAAAAACCCACCTTGGTGCCCAGAACCCTAATCCGACTAGCTATAGTGTCTCATTCGTTCTCTGTACTACAGCGAAGCTACAAATGATTAGACATCCTAGAACATGTCACTCCGACCCTCTCAGGAATCGTGGGAACAAGAAGACTTTTTCGTTCAAACACTCATACTTGTCCACAACGTGAGTATACAGAGACACTGTATAGTTTAAAATGTTTATTTTAACTAACGTGCTCTATAATGCAGTACACGAGCTGATACTAGCAACAAAATGCATAAGAACAATATAATCAGCATTGTTACAATTCCATAAAGCACAAAAGGGGAAATCATATTATGACTGTGGAAACAGGACTGCAGTGCCTTACCACCCTCTCTGTGCTAAGAGCTAGTTTATTATAATTATAGAAGACCTCTTGGCTTTGTCAGGGGGACCCCATACCTCAAAGTTTAGATGCAAGAGTTTACATCTCTGGACAAGCACAGCTCTTCTTCATTGGAATGATTTTCTCCAAGTGCCTCCACATGCATACAATGCCATATTAAAAGCACCTGAGTTTCAGCAGTGTAGCTGTGTTCTATGTTATGTCTATAGGTGCGGGACTGACCAAAGTGAATCAACAGCATACATTGTTTTTCGACCTTGGACACGCTGTGCAGACGAGGAGCACAGTGTACAGCTAGATGTGTGAAAGGCAGACAGTTCTCATGTGAAAAAGCATAAGCAGAGTGTTTATGAGAACAGAGCCATGTAGTAACGCGTGCAAAAGTGGCAAAATGGCGGCCAAGCATCTACTAACTTACGCTAACTTTAGCAATGCCTGCAATTAATCCCATGTCCTCACTACACAGGCAGAGGTCTCTCTCTTTCTCTGCTGCCTGTCTCTGTTGTGTCTGGGCTCTGTGTGAGCAGGCAGAGGTCTCTCTCTTTTCTCTGCTGACTGTCTCTGTTGTGACTGGGCTCTGAGTGAACAGGCAGAGGTCTCTCTCTTTCTCTACTGCCAGTCTCTGCTATGATTGGGCCCTGAGTGAGCAGGTAGAGGTCTCTCTCTTTCTCTGCTGCCTGTCTCTGCTGTGACTAGGCCCTGTGTGAGCAGGCAGCGGTCTCTCTCTTTCTCTGCTGCCTGTCTCTGCTGTGGCTAGGCTCTGAGTGGGCAGGCAGAGGTCTCTCTCTTTGTCTGCTGCCTGTCTCTGTTGTGTCTGGGCTCTGTGTGAGCAGGCAGAGGTCTCTCTCTTTCTCTGCTGCCTGTCTCTGTTGTGATTGGGCCCAGAGTGAGCAGGCAGAGGTCTCTCTCTTTGTCTGCTGCCTGTCTCTGCTATGACTAGGCCCTGAGTGAGCAGGCAGAAGTGTCTCTCTTTCTCTGCTGTCTGTCTCTGCTGTGAGTGGGCCCTGAGTGAGCAGGTAGCGGTCTCTTTCTTTCTCTGCTGCATGTCTCTGCTGTGACTAGGCCCTGAGTGAACAGATAGAGGTGTCTCTCTTTCTCTGCTGCCTGTCTCTGCTATGACTAGGCCCTGAGTGAGCAGGCAGAAGTGTCTCTCTTTCTCTGCTGTCTGTCTCTGCTGTGAGTGGGCCCTGAGTGAGCAGGTAGCGGTCTCTTTCTTTCTTTGCTGCCTGTCTCTGTTGTGACTGGGCCCTGAGTGAGCAGGCAGAGGTGTCTCTCTTTCTCTGCTGCCTGTCTCTACTGTGACTGGGCCCTGAGTGAGCAGGTAGAGGTGTCTCTCTTTCTTTGCTGCCTGTCTCTGTTGTGACTGGGCCCAGAGTGAGCAGGTAGAGGTCTCTCTCTTTCTCTGCTGCATGTCTCTGCTGTGACTAGGCCCTGAGTGAACAGATAGAGGTGTCTCTCTTTCTCTGCTGCCTGTCTCTGCTGTGACTAGGCCCTGAGTGAACAGGTAGAGGTCTCTTTCTTTCTCTGCTGCTCTCTCTGCTGTGACTAAGCTCTGAGTGAGCAGGCAGAGGTCTCTCTCTTTCTGTGCTGCCTGTCTCTGGTATGACTAGGCTCTGAGTGAGTAGGCAGAGGTCTCTTTCTTTCTGTGCTGCCTGTCTCTGGTATGGCTAGGCCCTGAGTGAGCAGGCAGAGGTCTCTCAATTTCTCTGCTGCCTGTCTCTACCCTGACTTGGCCCTGAGCGAGCAGGCAGACGTCTCTTACTTTCAGTGCTGCCTGTCTCTGTTGTGACGGGGCCCTGAGTGAGCTGGTAGCAGTCTCTCTATTTCTCTGCTGTCTGTCTCTGTTGTGACTGGGCCCTGAGTGAGCAGGCAGAGGTCTCGCTCTTTGTCTGCTGCCTGTCTCTACTGTGGCTAGGCCCTGAGAGAGCAGGCAGAGGTCTCTTACTTTCAGTGCTGCCTGTCTCTGTTGTGACTGGGCCCTGAGTGAGCAGGTAGATGTGTCTCTCTTTCTCTGCTGTCTGTCTCTGCTGTGACTGGGCCCTGAGTGAGCAGGCAGAGGTGTCTCTCTTTCTCTGCTGCCTGTCTCTACTGTGACTGGGCCCTGAGTGAGCAGGTAGAGGTGTCTCTCTTTCTTTGCTGCCTGTCTCTGTTGTGACTGGGCCCAGAGTGAGCAGGTAGAGGTCTCTCTCTTTCTCTGCTGCCTGTCTCTGCTGTGACTAGGCCCTGAGTGAGCAGGTAGAGGTCTCTCTGTTTCTCTGCTGCCTGTCTCTACTGTGACTGGGCCCTGAGTGAGCAGGCAGCAGTCTCTCTGTTTCTCTGCTGCCTGTCTCTGTTCTGACTAGGCCCTTATGGAGCAGGCAGAGGTGTCGCTCTTTGTCTGCTGCCTGGCTCTGCTGTGGCTAGACCCTAAGTGAACAGGCAGAGGTCGCTCTCTTTCTGTGCTGCCTGTCTCTGCTGTGACTGAGCTCTGAGTGAGTAGGCAGAGGTCTCTTAATTTCATTGCTGCCTGTCTCTGTTGTGACTGGGACCTGAGTGAGCACGCAGAGGTCTCGCGCTTTGTCTGCTGCCTGTCTCTACTGTGACTGGGCCCTGAGTGAGCAGGTAGAGGTCTCTCTCCTTCTATGCTGCCTGTCTCTGCTGTGAGTGGGCCCTGAGTGAGCAGGCAGAGGTCTCTTGTTTTCTGTGCCGCCTGTCTCTGTTGTGACTATTCCCCTAGAGGCCAGGTAGAAGTCCCTACTTTTCTCCACTGTCTGTCCCTTCTCTCACCAGGACCATACTGGGTAGGCAGAAACCTTTCCTTTTCTTCACCTCCTGTGTCTTCTGTGACTAGGCCTCTCCTGGCAAAGGTCCCTCCTTTTCTCCACTGTCTGTCTCTGCTGTGACTAGACAGGCCTCTGGGAAGTAGGCAGAGGTTTCTCCCTTTCTCCACTGCCTGTGGAAACAGGATCATCTCTGGCTTCACATGTGCTTCTTGTTTCCTCCCAAATGTTTATACTTTGCTTCCATTTTTATGCAGAGAGAAAGTTAACATCATTGGCACAAATTTTCAGAAACGTTATAGAATGTAAATATTTTTTACCACTAAAAACCCATAGCTAACATCATTAGCAAATACATGGCAAGAGGCAGAGAGCAGACCTCAGTACAAGCAGTCGAACTCCTGACCCCACCTCTGCTCATGTGATTTTTCATGCGGTCAGGAGCAGATCACATGAATACTTCACAGAAACAGTCAGACAGACAGACAGCGGTGAAGGGTCAGTGGTAACAACCATTACCGAGATATGTTGCAAAGCCTGTGTGTAAATGCGCCCCTCTGTCAGGCAAATTCTGTAATATTAAAGGAGAGAAGATTCAGATCTTGCTAGTTCCAGGCTCAGCTTCCATCTCCAGGTGGCGTCACGACCCCCAGCACAGTGTGACACACCAACACCCCAAATGTGGAATCACCATCCAGCCTGAGGAATGACACAGACACACAGAAACAGAGGGAGCGAAGACCCGACACAGTGGTTAGAATCACCATCCAGTGTGAGAGTGACACAGACGCACTGGACATACAGGGAGCAAAGACCCGACACCGAGGTTCGAATCACCACCCCGTCTGAGGAGCGACGCAGACACACAGAAACACAGGGGGCGAAGACCCGACACAGAGGTTAGAATCACAATCCAGTCTGAGAAGCGACTCAGACACACAGGCCACACAGGGAGCAAAGACCCGACACAGAGGATAGAATCGCCATCCCGTTTGAGGCGCGCCTCAGACACACAGGGAACGAAGACCCGACACCAAGGTTAGAATTATCATCCAGTCTGAGGAGTGACACAGACACACAAGACACACAGGGAGCGAAGACCCAACACCGAGTATAGAATCACCACCCCGTCTGAGGAGCGACGCAGACACAAGAAACACAGGGGGCGAAGACCAGACACAGAGGTCAGAATCACAATCCAGTCTGACAGTGACACAGACGCACTGGACATACAGGGAGCGAAGACCCGACACGGAGGTTAGAATCACCATCCAGTCTGAGGAGCGACTCAGACACACAGAAACACAGGGGGCGAAGACCCGACACCGAGGTTAGAATCACCACCCCGTCTAAGGAGCGACGCAGACCCACAGAAACACAGGGGGCGAAGACCCGACACCGAGGTTAGAATCACCATCCCGTTTGAGGTGCGCCTCAGACACACAGGGAGCAAATACCCGACACCGAGGTTAGAATCACTTCCAGTCTGAGGAGTGACACAGACACACAAGACACACAGGGAGCGAAGACCCGACACCGAGGATAGAATCACCATCCAGTCTGAGGAGTGACACAGACGCACAGGACACACAGGGAGCGAAGACCCGACACCGAGGTTAGAATCACCACCCCGTCTGAGGAGCGACACAGACACACAGAAACACAGGGGGCGAAGACCCAACACGAAGGTTAGAATTACCATCCAGTCTGAGAGTGACACAGACGCACTGGACACACAGGGAGCAAAGACCCGACACCAAGGTTAGAATCACCACCCTGTCTGAGGAGCGACGCAGACACACAGAAACACAGGGGGCGAAGACCCGACACAGAGGTTAGAATCGCAATCCAGACTGAGAGTGACACAGACGCACTGGACACACAAAGAGCGAAGACCCGACGCGGAGGTTAGAATCACCATCCAGTCTGAGGAGCGACTCAGACACACAGCCACACAGGGAGCTAATACCCTACACCGAGGTTAGAATCACCATTCCGTCTGAGGAGTGACTCGGGAACACAGGACACACAGGGAGCAAAGAACCGACACCGAGGTTAGAATTGCCATCCCGTCTGAGGAGCGACTCGGGCACACAGGACACACAGGGAGCAAAGACACGACACCGAGGTTAGAATCCCCAGCCCATCTGAGGAGTGACACAGACACACAAGACACACAGGGAGCGAAGACCCAACACCGAGGATAGAATCACCATCCAGTCTGAGGAGTGACACAGACGCACAGGACACACAGGGAGCGAAGACCCGACCTCGAGGTTAGAATCACCACCCCATCTGAGGAGCGACACAGACACACAGACAACCAGAAACACAGGGGGCGAAGACCCAACACCAAGGTTAGAATTACCATCCAGTCTGAGAGTGACACAGACGCACTGGCCACACAGGGAGCAAAGACCCGACACCAAGGTTAGAATCACCACCATGTCTGAGGAGCGACGCAGACACACAGAAACACAGGGGGCGAAGACCCGACACAGAGGTTAGAATCGCAATCCAGACTGAGAGTGACACAGACGCACTGGACACACAGGGAGCGAAGACCCGACGCGGAGGTTAGAATCACCATCCAGTCTGAGGAGCGACTCGGGAACACAGGACACACAGGGAGCAAAGAACCGACACCGAGGTTAGAATTGCCATCCCGTCTGAGGAGCGACTCGGGCACACAGGACACACAGGGAGCAAAGACCCGACACCGAGGTTAGAATCCCCAGCCCATCTGAGGAGCGACACAGACACACAGAAACACAGGGGGCGAAGACCCGACACCGAGGTTAGAATCACTTCCAGTCTAAGGAGCGACACAGACACACAGGACACACAGGGAGCGATGACCCGGCACTGAGGTTAGAATCACCATCCAGTCTGTAGAATGACACAGAACCGCAGGACACACAGGGAGCGAAGACCCGACACTGAGGTTAGAATCACCATCCAGTATGAGGATCGACACAGACACACAGAAACACAGGGAGCGAAGACCCAACACTGAGGTTAGAATTACCATCCAGTCTGAGGAGTGACACACAGATGCACAGGACACACAGGGAGCGAAGACCCGACACTGAGGTTAGAATCACCATCCAGTCTGAAGAGTGACACACAGATGCACAGGATACACAGGGCGCGAAGTCCCGACACTGAGGTTAGAATCACCATCCAGTCTGAGGAGTGACACACAGACGCACAGGACACACACGGAGTGAAGACCCGACATCGAGGTTAGAATCACCATCCAGTCTGAGGAGTGACACAGACACACAGGACACACAGGGAGCGAAGACCCAACACCGAGGTTAGAATCACCATCCAGTCTGAGGAGTGACAGAGACACAAAGGACACACAGGGGGCGAAGACCCAGGACCGAGGTTAGAATCACCATCCAGTCTGAGGAGTGACTCAGACACACAGGACACACAGGGAGCGAAGACCCGACACTGGGGTTAGAATCACCACCCCGTCTGAGGAGCGACGCAGACACACAGAAATATAGGGGGCGAAGACCCGACACAGAGGTTAGAATCACAATCCTGACTAAGAGTGACACAGACGCACTGGACGTACAGGGAGCGAAGACCCGACACGGAGGTTAGAATCACCATCCAGTCTGAGGAGCGACTCAGACACACAGCCACACAGGGAGCTAATACCCTACACCGAGGTTACAATCGCCATCCCGTCTGAGGAGCGACTCGGGAACACAGGACACACAGGGAGCAAAGAACCTACACCGAGGTTAGAATCGCCATCCCGTCTGAGGAGCGACTCGGGCACACAGGACACACAGGGAGCAAAGACCCGACACCGAGGTTAGAATCACCAGCCCGTCTGAGGAGCAACACAGACACACAGAAACACAGGGGGCGAAGACCCGACACCGAGATTAGAATCACCATCCAGCCTAAGAGTGACACAGGCGCACTGGACACCCAGGGAGCAAAGACCCGGCACAGAGGTTAGAATCGCCATCCCATCTGAGATGCGCCTCAGACACACAGGACACACAGGGAGCAAAGACCCGACACCGAGGTTAGAATCACTTCCAGTCTGAGGAGCGACACAGACACACAGGACACACAGGGAGCGACGACCCGACACTGAGGTTAGAATCACCATCCAGTCTGAGGATTGACATAGACACACAGAAACACAGGGAGCGAAGATCCGACACTGAGCTTAGAATCACCATCCAGTCTGAGGAAAGACACGCAGACGCACAGGACACA
This sequence comes from Triturus cristatus, assembly GCF_964204655.1. Taxonomy (NCBI): domain Eukaryota; kingdom Metazoa; phylum Chordata; class Amphibia; order Caudata; family Salamandridae; genus Triturus; species Triturus cristatus. The sequence goes on along the minus strand of NC_140592.1, from coordinate 16,664,737 downwards.
CAGGGAGCGAAGACCCGACACTGAGGTTAGAATCACCATCCAGTCTGAGGAGTGACACACAGACCCACAGGACACACAGGGAGCGAAGACCCGACACTGAGGTTAGAATCACCATCCAGTCTGAGGAGTGACACACAGACGCACAGGACACACAGTGAGCGAAGACCTGACACTGAGGTTAGAATCACCATCCAGTCTGAGGAGTGACACAGACGCACTGGACACAGAGAGAGCAAAGACTCGACATCGAGGTTAGAATCACCATACAGCGACCCGACACTGAGGTTAGAATCACCATCCAGTCTGAGGAGTGACGCAGACACACAGAAACACAGGGGGCGAAGACCCAACACAGAGGTTAGAATCACAATCCAGACTGAGAGTGACACAGACGCACTGGACACACAGGGAGTGAAGACCCGGCACGGAGGTTAGAATCACCATCCAGTCTGAGGAGTGACTCAGACACACAGGACACACAGGGAGCGAAGACCCGACACTGAGGTTAGAATCACCATTCAGTCTGTAGAATGACACAGAACCGCAGGACACACAGGGAGCGAAGACCCGACACTGAGGTTAGAATCACCATCCAGTCTGAGGATCGACACAGACACACAGAAACACAGGGAGCGAAGACCCGACACTGAGGTTAGAATCATCATCCAGTCTGAGGAGTGACACAGACACACAGGGAGCGAATACCCGACACTGAGGTTAGAATCACCATCCAGTCTGAGGAGTGACACACAGACACATAGGGAGCGAAGACCCGACACTGAGGTTAGAATCACCATCCAGTCTGAGGAATGACACACAGACGCACAGGACACACAGGAAGCGCAGACCCGACACCGAGGTTAGAATCACCATCCAGTCTGAGGAGTGACAGAGACACAAAGGACACACAGGGGGCGAAGACCCGACACTGAGGTTAGAATCACCATCCAGTCTGAGGAGTGACTCAGACACACAGGACACACAGGGAGCGAAGACCCGACACTGAGGTTAGAATCATCATCCAGTCTGAGGAGCGACGCAGACACACAGAAATATAGGGGGCGAAGACCCGACACAGAGGTTAGAATCACAATCCTGACTAAGAGTGACACAGACGCACTGGACGCACAGGGAGCGAAGACCGGACACGGAGGTTAGAATCACCATCCAGTCTGAGGAATGACACACAGACGCACAGGACACACAGGAAGCGCAGACCCGACACCGAGTTTAGAATCACCACCCCGTCTGAGGAGCGACACAGAACCGCAGGACACACAGGGAGCGAAGACCCGACACAGAGGTTAGCGAAGACCCAACAAACCTCTGAAAGACCGACACCAAATGTTCAGAGACAGAAACATATCACACTTGGGTGTTTTGGGCCGTGCCTCAACTGTCACTGCACGAGGAGCAGGCTTGTCATTAATGTTTGAAGTAGTGAAGAAACAATGTAGCACATTTGCAGAGTATCCAATGAACAGTAAAACTATATTACATGCTCTCCACCACCAAACTCCCAGAAACAAAGAGTAAAACTTAGACCAACCAGAAAACACTATCCGGCAATTCTCGGGCATAATATGGAGCTATCCATGACATATTGCTGGAATTCATGAGTCATTCTCTCCTTCACATGATTAACGGCTGTGACATACGCTGGTCATTTTTGCTTCATTCTGGCGATCGGAGGCGTGATGGCCAATCCAAGGCAGACTATGGCCATTTCTGGGTATCATGGGGGCTGATGGCATACTGTGGGCATTCATGACAGCATCCTGGCTATAATAGGGACCAATCCTTTCACCTTCTTCACCGATCAATAACACACCTCTGCAGGCACCAGGGCCTTTTCATGGTCAGACTGCCAGGGAGGCTGTGCAGCTCAGCACACCTGAGCAGTCATCCAAGGTACATGCACCCTACTTTGACCAGGATCACGCTCTTCAGGTGCCCGTTGCATCCTCCTATTGACAGAGCTGTAAACTGCATTTATTGTCCTTCTTTTGCAGCACACGCCCCTCCCACGACTCTAGCGCTTGAATATGATGGCATTTTTCTGCACCAGCACAAATACCAACCAATCCCTGACTAATATCCACCAGGCTGAGCTCCGGGGGGTAGAGCAGAACACACGGGGGCCTCTTCAATCCCACATGGCGCGGGTCGGCAAACCTTCCTAAGCACAAGTTGACCAAAAGCAACATTCAGGGGTTTGTGTTGTTTGCAGACTCTTCAAGGCTGTCTTCTGCACATTTTTATTGAGTAGCCATTACCTTAAAAGAGGATTCCATATACCTGGGTGCCAAGGATACTGACAAGTATTACAAATGTGTCCTTTGTGTGACATTTGTGTCCACAAGATGCTGTCATGGCGTTATGCTTCGCTGTGATCTTGTGCATAGCCCTGTCCACTCACGAGAGGTGAACGCTTGCGTCGAAGGGCCCACTGCCATGGAATGAGTGAGCCCCAACTCCTGGAAGTATCTGAAAGCGCCTTGACGGGGAGCAGTATGTCTACAGGCGCCAGTGACCCCATTAGTAAGAATGTATTACGCTCATCCGTAAACCCATCACACCATGAGAGAGACCCAAAGCTTTGTCACTTCCTGGTTTGTTATTCTGTGTTCACACAATGAAGGAGCCTCAGCCAGACCAGGGAAGGGTATTTTACTTTTTTTTAATCCTGGTGCATTTTCAATTCTTGTTTATCTTTATTTCACATTCATTACAATTTCTTTCTCCCTAATGTCAGGCCTGCTCCAGCGGTCTTGGTTTTAGATTTCAGTTGTACTGACTCCTGTCCAGTTGGACAGACAACGCCTCTGGTTCCAGTGACACAATGTTCAAGGGACCCACGTCTGCATGGCCGGGTCCAAACTGAGGTGACATGGTGTACAAGATAACCTCTGGTCTTTACTCAAAAACCGCCCCGGGGTACCGACGGATAGAGCGGGGCCCCTTTCCCTGAGCAGAGACCAGGTTGAGGTGAGGGTATCACCCATAATATTTGGGTATCCGGTTTCGACATCTGTAGAGTTGACCGGTGTGGTAGGATTGTCTGTGAATTTTTTACTTTAATTTGATACACTTTTTCACATAGTAGCAGCATTTAAGGTCCTGAGGAATGCCCCTGATACTGTATAGATCTAAATGGGCAGAAACATGTCGACCAGATTACTATGGACATTGAGCATAATGACAAACTATTTATGCTAAATTGCCATTTTGCTTTTTAACGATGGCAGAGGCACTCTACCGATTAAAACACTTTTGAGTTCCACTAGCCATTTTTATTGTCACCTTTATGATTTAGTGCTGCACTTTTTAGGACCCCTTTCACAAACGTGAGCTCATTATATTTCTGTTATTATTGGAGATCTGACAGCAACCCTTGTATGCCATTTCTCTTTACTCGTCACCAGGTCGTTCCATCAGGACCAGGGGCGCTGTATCGAGATATACAGACCCAAATGATGACAAATACACTACTCCTTTGTGATTGATGGGTTCTGTTCCTAGAAGGGTTCTCTATTAACAAGAGATGTCGGAATAGTTAGGTATACTTTCTTCTTTTTGTTGACACAGCATTAGACCCAGGTTGATTCAGTGTTTATAGTGTTTAAAATTGAGGGATACACAACCTGCAGGTCTATAAAAAAAAAAAATTCCCTTGGACCTCCCCCTACTTTGTTTTGTTGTTACTGTACAAGATAACAACAGACTGGGATGCGTCCCAGAGTAAATTACCATTGGCTGAGATTGATTCAAACATTCCATCCATCACTTTTTGTTTACATCAGTGAGACGCCCTCAGTGGGAGGGGCATGGCCAGAGGTGGGCCGTGTGCACTCGGTGTCACTGGAACCAATCTATACCTGGTTGATGAGCTATAGCTAGGCTGATTGCGTTCTGGTCCAGTGAGGACCTGGCTGGCAGGTCGGACTGGACTGTTCCCATTGGAGCAGAGTCAAGATTGATTTCCATATGGCTGGATCGAAACTGAGCTGGCGTGGTGAGTAAAAGAATGATCGACTGGGGTGTGGCCCGAGTACTTACCAGTGCCTGACATTTTTTTTCTGCCCACTACAGCGTAGAGCATGGGTCAGTCTGCTTCAGCCATTGGCTAGCTACACTCTGAGTGACGGCATTTTGCTCTTTTGAGAGAACCACCTCCATGCTCAAAGTTGTTCCCTTCAGTGCCAGAGACTAATAAAGCAATGTGTGCCTTTTTGATAACAAAAAACATTTTTTCAACATTTTTTTTTATATTAGTGACAGCCCAGCATCCTCCCCATCAATAACAACTTTTCAAACTTCAAAACTATGAAAAAACAAACCAAGTACTGACAGAGACAAAAGGCTGCTGGCTGGCACCAGACCTATTGGCTTTGCCAATGCTTGTCTTTATGGTGTGGAGGCTATAGACAGCCATGTTCTGTGCTTTTCTAGTTTTTTTAAATGTCAGTATTTTGAAGGATCCAGATACACCACCATTCAATACTGCAGCCTAAGGGCGGCGCTCGAAACATGTTTGCGATGGGCGTGGGCTGTTAACACATTTGAGACAAATGATTGACGTCATCACTGTTTCTATTTCTACTGAGAAAGAAAGCTTTGCATCCCCGATGACAGGCACTGTGACAGGTACGAGCACTGGCCCACGCCGGACCTTGCTTGATTCATCACCTGCTCTAGGTTTATCCATTGCTGAGCCCCCTCCCACTCGGAGTCCCCCCTCTGACTGACAGGGTGAATAGGGTGACCAACTGGCATGGGTGCAAATTCAGGACGGTGAGTGTAAAAATTCAGGACAAAGGGTCAAAATTCAGGACAAAAATTCAGGACAGGAGGTCAAAATTCAGGACAAAACGTCAGGACAAAGGATAAGTTTTACAGACACATCAGAGGAGGTCGCGCAATAGTTTATAAGTAAGCCCATCCATATCCAACCATTTCAAACCTATACATCATGTATCCTTCCATCCACCCTTTCACTCATCCTTCCATTATCCATCCATCCACCCTTTCACCCTATCCATCCGTACAGTCATCCATTCACTCTTCCACCCATCCATTCACTCATTCATCCAGCCATTTACCCATCCAGCCATCCTTTCACTTACTCATCCATTCACCCAGTCACTCATCCTTCCACCTATCCTCCCTTTCTCTCGCCATCAACCCTTTCACTTAGCCATTCTTCCTTCCATCCATCCACCAATCCATCCATCCACCAATCCATCTACTCATCCACTCATGAATCCATCCATTGACCCTATCACTCATCCATCCTTTCTCTCATCCATCCACCCTTTCACTCCTTCACTCATCTATCCATCCTTGTGTCCATCTACCCTCCCTTTCACTCACTCATCCATCCTTACATCCACCCTTTCACTCATCCATTCATCAACCTTGGCCGATGTCCGGTGAAGATGTCCTATGCAGCTATAGAGGTGTTTGGCTCGGGCCACCCCTAGGCCGTCACCTACCCAGCCGGACATCGGACATTGTTTTCCTCGTCTCCCCGTTGTGTTTCTTTTCCCTCCCCCACCTCTTCCCTCCGTGATTCTTTGTCTGCCTCCCCTTTTCCAGCCTGACTTTTCTGTGTCCCCTGAAGTATTTTCCCCCTTGCCGGTTTTATTTTCTAATGTTATGCTATGCTTTTGTACGTACCGCGGTGCCCGAGAAACCTTGGCCATTGCCCCGTGGAGCTGTCACATGCAGCTATAGAGGAGTTTGGATCTGGTTCACCCCTTGGCCGTCACCTACCCAGCCGGACATCGGACATTGTTTTCCTCGTCTCCCCATTGTGTTTCTCTTCCCTCCCCCGCCTCCTCCCTCCATGATTCTTTGTCTGCCTCCCCTTTCCAGCCTGACTTTTCTGTTTTCCCCTGAAGTATTTTCTCCCTTGCCGTTTTTTTCTAATGTTATGCTATGCTTTTGTTACTTATGTAACTACGTTATACTGTTTCCCTTTCTATGTTATGCGACGCTCCAGCAACTGATGTAACTGTGTAACAATGTTCTGAAACCAATATCTTACTTCATGTAAAGCACTCTGATACCTCTGGGTCTAGCCAGCACTATATAAAACTTTTCAAATATAAATAAAATAAAAATCCACCCTTTCACCTAATAATTCATCAATCATTTCACTCATCCATCCACCCTTTCACTCATCCATCCATCCATCCACCCTTTTACCCACCCATCTACTCTTCCACCCATACAGCCATCTATTTCCCTTTTCTCTCATCCATCCTTTCTATCACTCATCCATCCTGTCTCTCATCATCCATCCATTCACCCTTTCATTCATCCATTCACCCTTTCATCCAGCCATCCACCCATCCCTAGACTTACTCACTTGCCCACCTTGTCATATTAATTATGAGCTGAGCCTTTGTCTGCAGAGTTGCAGACAGGAGAGGCCAATCAAGAATTTCACCCTGGCTGTAGTTCCTAAGGCAAGGGGTGGGGTGGGGGAGGGTTCACTATGCCCCTGCACATAGGCAATCTGAAAAAGTGGAAGTCATGAGTCATGCATGATGCACAGTGCCAGGCCATGAGGTGACTGTGACATGGTGTTGTTTCCAGGGCTTTAAGTGGGATGAAAAAACTGGGGGTGGGGTCTCTCCAAAGGGGGTGTTCGATTTAATTAAGGGCGTGGCTTAAAACACCTAAGCCCAAAATATGTGCGCCCCACTGGTATTTTGCCTCTTCTGTCATTGTATCCAGATATATAAAACAACAAGAAACGTTACACCTACAACAAGCCTGAACTATTGGCTTTGTCAATAGTTGTTAGTTGCATAAAATAAAAAAGCAGCAATCATGGCTTCCTTGAATATAATATTGCAGCCCAAATTGGCACATTGTCATTCTGTATGTGACAAACCGCTGCATACAGAATGACAAAGGGCAGGGTGGGGCTGCTCTTGTGCTCAAAGGAGTGCGTTGAGGCCGTCCCATCACAAAGTTGAGGCTTCATGCAGGGGAACAGTGTTGTTCCCTGCAATGCCCAAAATTACGGACAAACGGTGTCCGTAAAAGGGATCATCACGGACAATGGACGTGAGATCCAAATTACAGATGGTCTGTGAAATTTACAGACGGTTGGTCACCCTAAGAGGAGTACTAAACATCCAGCGTTTGTTTCACACATGCCAACAGCCACATCTTAGGCAGGAGACTCCCGATTTTCTCAGAAAAAAATGGCTTTCTTTTAGCAGTCTCCTGTCTAAATTGACTTTTCTTCAAGTCAATGGGGGGAAAATGAAAACTCCCGATTTTTTTATTCAAAATCTCCCTCTTTCTAGTGTCAAAATGCAGACGTGTGTTTGTTATTTGGTGAAAGGGAGGCCATGTGGCAGAGTGAACAAAGCTGCCCTTTGTAACTGGGGACCATGATCCTGGGCAAATTAATTCATTTCCATGACCCTAAAAAAAAAAATTCTGTCCTTGCATAATTTAATCTGGTGGTCATGTAAAGTGCTGCCATGCTCTTGGGTCGTGTTTGCACTATATAAAACTGCAAAAGGAAAAAAAGAAATCATTTCTGTCAAAAGTAACCGTGTTTTTGTGGTATTTTGCATAATGAGGGCTTCAACAGAATATCACTGCCTAATTCTTAAACCTTCCTTTAGAGTGTTTTTAAAGGCTCACATATGAGAGTTTTTTGAATTGCTGCATATTAGCGTGTTCCAATTAGAGTACATTTGCTGTTAATAATTTACTGAAATGTGACAAAACTACATTATATTATTTAAAAAAACATGAAGCTTCTGATGTACGTGCAAAAGGTTCCTGTAATTTCTTTGCGCCTTAATCTGTAAATCTATTGTCAAGGCATCCCTCCTATTTAGTCATTTATGGGCTATTCAGCCTACCTTGAAAAATACCCCATATTATGAGGTGCACTGTATATATATTGAGAGATATATTTCCCAACTACAGTAATGTAACTGCTTTCTTATGGTATTACTCTTGATTTAGTACTACTTTCTGATGAGAACCTTAGCGTAAGAACGCCTCTCAAATAGAAACTTAATGCATGTGGAGCAATAAATGTGTGTGTGTGTGTATGTGCCAGAACCACATGTGAAACATTTCTAAGCCATTCTTTGGCTTTGACATTATTACCAAAACGAGCGGTGTCAAAATAGATTTGGCTTTTATGGGCCACCACTCATCCTCCTCTCATAAAGAAACATCACCCAATGTTGTTCACCCTACACCAACAGAGACACACTACCTACCAAGAACTCACAAGGGTGCACCATCCAGGCGCGCAACACCCATTGGACTCAAAGGGCTTCAGCCCTCCCCCCCCCCCCGTCGTGTGTGGCAGCCCGGGATGAGACACCTTCCCAGGCAAAAAAGCAGCCGCACCCGAGCATTTCACAGGTCTTTAAAAGACCATTTGCATGTTAATGAGGCGTTCGCTGCTGTTTCACCCCTTCTAAGAGCCCCTGCAGCTCCACTCTGCCTATTGCTTAAAGTTCAGCCCCCCCCCCCCGAAATTTTTGCTCAGCCCCCCCCCCGAGGAAATATGAATTTTATGATCAGTTATGTCCCCTATCTTAGACCCCAACGGCTCCATGTGCATGCTACAAGTACATGTATGTTCCCTCCAGTTCCAGTTATGAAGACGCAAATACATGTGCGTCCACCGTCAACATGTCCTCTTTCAGATCCGCCATGAATGAGTCGGATATTCCGTTCCTATATATGAAAGGCCACCGACTTTATATGGTTCACTTTCCATGTTTTACAGTTCAGGCGAGTAGGCCCTGAATTCTGCCATCAAGCCTTTTCCTGCCTTCTGTCTCTGAAAGCTCCAGTCCGAGCCCGCATCTGTATCCATGAACTTTGTCCTACTCCCTGCGCGGCTAACGGTGCCTGATCCGGCCTGTTGCCTGCCAAAAACTGTATTTCACCTTCAAGATTATCTGCTCCGCTCCTCATCCGATGCATTCCTGTCTAGTAGTTTAGGTAAACATTCTTCCAGCTACCGAGCAAAGGGCCAGGCCTCACTGTCCTCATGCAAGTAATTCATAGCCCCTGTCACTATGGAGTATTCTTACCCCCTCGCATCTCATGTAGACACTTAGACGCTTGTACACGCACTAACAGTCAGTATAGAATAGATTCCGTCCGAGAGACCTTTCCTTTTGGATAATACAGTTCTTTAAACATAAGATATTAGATATGATTTGGGATTAGGTTGACATGACCCCCCAGACTTCTGTCTCCACATGTAGAGCTAAATGTCAAGTCCCCTTCACCCTCTAGTCGCACGTCAATCACACGTCATGCGGCGGCGCACGCATCTCTGCCAAGTATTTCTGCTGACACTTGCAGGATTCTCTTATGGATCCACCCACTTGTGACATCATGTTTAATGACGTTTCTAGTTACGCCTATATGTACGCCTTTTTCCATTACGTATGTGTACTATTATCTGTATTATCAGCTGTTACGCCTCCTGCATCTGTCTTAATGTAAATGCTTTTCATATAAATATCTTTACTTGTCAATAATGTATTGCCTTCCCTTCCTGAACCCTCGTGGTGATGGAATTTGATGCCTATGGTTCGAACCATAATTCCTTTGTAGAGGAATAAAGCCTTTCAGAACCTCTAATACCACGGATTCTGCCTCTTATTTATACTGAGTTATTCTTACTAGACTTTACCGCATAAAAATAGTAACGGTAATAAAATATTTACCACATAAATTGGCGCCCGAACAGGGACACTTTCTCATCTCACGCGCCGGAGGTGCGTTGCAGGCCCGGTCTCCTGCCACAGCTGGACGGACAACAACGCGTACCCGCAGGATTTCCTGTATCTCCCTCCGGCCAAGCGGGGGTGACTGAGGCTGCGATCAACACCCAGACGAGGCGGTGAGAAGTGCGAAGTATCCCGACCAGAGCCTAGCTGAGAGAGCAAGATCCGAGGTATGCAGAGGCCCACCAGGTTCCGAAGTTCCGAGTCGAGTCCAGTCCAGTCCGGTCCAGTCCAGTTCAGTTCCGAGGCCTTCCGTTCCGTGCTACCCGGTGAGTACCGTTGCCGGGGAGGCATTTAGACGTGCACATAGGTTGTGCCGGTCAAGACGGGTTTGGGTACACAAATCCGGTCTGCACTGTTTCAGCAGTGTATCTGTACTGTTTAGCAGTATATCTAGTATGTCTTGCATATAAATTCAGTATTATCTAGTGTTAGTATTATGTCAGTAACTAGTTTCCTATTAGTTATCATTGTTCGTTAACTATTAAATGTTAAATGTTTTAATACGTTCTACATATTGTGGTGTGAATGATTGTTCATTATTGTGTTTATTGTATTAAGTGTGTTCAAGATTAAGTAATAAGGTCTAAAAATGCCGCTCTTTTCAAAATTAAGACAGATCAAAACCAGGAAAGGGGTACTCGAAGAAGCTGTTCCCATTCCACCTAGGGACACTCCAGGGTACTTTATGTATCATAAACATGGCCTAGATGCCGTATTATTTCTTGATTTATGGGTGGACTACACCAAAGATTTACCAGAAAGTCAGAGGTGGCCCGCAGCTGGGACCTGGGATGCAGATTGCATCATGAGAGTAGAAGAAGAATTATGGAAAAATAAAGCCAGACAGTCACAGAAAGATGCCGTTGAATTATGGCGTAAAGAATCATATAGACGTACAGAAAAAGCGCTCAGACAGGAAGAGAAAAGTAGGGAGAATTCAAATAAAGCCCGAGAAAATATATTAATTGAGGAAGGTACCCGAGTAAAAGCAGAACAAGTAGATAGACAACGAAACACTCTTATGAATGGTATGTATCCTCTTTTGGCCGAAGGGTTACCTCAGGCCACCCCGGAAATACCGAACGACTTGACACCTCCATTACTCCCGATAAAAGCACATCCCAAAACAGCAAAAGACGTTTTCCTTTCTTCCTATTTAGATGATGTAGCTCCCGAATATGCTAATGTTCCGCCACACACACCGCCCACCGATGGTGCTCAACGCCAAGATCATCCGTCTGTATCCCCGCAACAACAAACTCCTACGCACATTCCCATAGGTCCATCTGTTTCTACCGCTTTTCCTACATCTACAGTTTCTATCTTACATCCAACAAATCCTTTCGTGCCTAGCACCTCAGACGGTGCGACAGGAGGTACGACAGACATTTTTGCCACGCCACCCCGAGGAAATAAATTATCCCTTAGAGATTTAGCATATGAACGTACACCCCAACTAGCAACTTCCGACATGTTTAAAGAGCATCTAGTGGATTGTAGATATGATCCTGTGCCCGGTAGACGGGACGGTATGCTGCTGTCATCACTACGTATACGACGAGCTTCTAGGTATTTAGCGACGCTACCAGGAATGGTGGCACATTTAGACAATATATATCACTTTGTCCAATCAGGGCGAGGCCCTGAAAGTATTGACGAAGCCATGGAATACCAGAAAGTGGATGTACAGAGACAACTGTTACGCTTCTTCATAAACTGTGTGATCAGAAACCAAGACAGGCCTGAGGTAGAGCAGAAGGAAATGCAAGTACTTACCAGATGGGGTCAGAATATATCAGAAGGGAAACATGATAGACAGACATGTATAGTAGTTATGAGCCGAAAGATCCGCAAAGAAGTAGAACGAATACATAAAGAAAGATTAGAGGCAGACAAAACTGAATCAGAAGGAGAGGAGGACGAAGAATCAGAAATGCCCACAGGACACTTAGAGACAATGGCTTATGTAGGTAAAGGAAGATCTTTTAATAATACCAGATGCTTTAATGATCCGATACATCCGATACGTCCAGAATGTAACAGAAATTTTCAAGCCCCTATGTTAAATATAAGGTCTCCTGAACACCTATTCCAAGCTGCTGATAAACTACTCCGAGACCAAAGCGGGTACCATATGCTCGATTCCATGGATGAACAAGAATTAGCCAGGTCAGCAGTACAATGGGCTGACAGTCCCGGCAAATACAGTGAAGATGCACTAGCACACACGTTTCTGAACCTTACCCCATACGAACAGCGTTTAGCTGGTATATACATGATTCAACACCTCCTTATATTATATAAAAGCCAACACTCCGATCCTGGACCCTTACCTGACATATTGACAGAATTACTCACGAATAAATGGAGAGGGTCAGGTACTGATTTAAATAAAGAAATTCTAGAATTTCGAAACCAGTATATAGTTTTCGTATGCCCGGAACATGTTCCAGTTCCCACTATGGGAAGAAAAATGTATCACATAGATAGACAGAATCCCTTACGCGAAGTGCACCCAATAAGAGGTGACGACAATAATTTTAAACGCGTGTTTGTGTACACGCCCATAACTAAAATTGAATTATTAGAAATGAAGAAAGTAGTACCCAGCCATGACAAGGATCCAGCAGGTTTCCACCGTGAGATAAAAGACATGTTACTCATGGGAGAGTATACCTACCCCGACATTATGAAAATATTAAAAGTATTAATGCCTGCCGGTATTTACGAGAAACTCAAAGAAAAGGAATGGGAGGTGGGAGACCAAAAGATAGATTGGACAGCATTAGAAAACGAAGAAAAGGCCCGAGCTGCAGGATCAGGGCTTGGGGAAAAGACTACAGCACTACCAGGATTACTAGTGCAGGTATTGCCACGTTTATTAACTACGAAAAAGGAGGACTGGGGTGCAATCTCAGCCTGTAAACAAAAGCAAGATGAAGACACTAGTGATTTCTATTCCCGATTTGAAAAATGTTTTGGTATAAATAGTGGCATAAAAGCAAGTAGCGAGTCATATCCACATCTGTTTGTGACAAAATTAGTTGAAAATTCCCTACCGCAAGTTAAGAATAGAGTATTGAAATTTGAGAGTACCTGGCAAGGTAACACCCCGTCACAGATGTTACAGATGTTACAATATCACCACAAAAGAATTAGAGAAGAACAAGAACATGAACAAAGACGTATGAAAGACACGAAAATGAAAATGCTTGTGGCTCAGTCAGTTCCAGCTGATGGTCATAAAAAGGGTGATTCCGCAGGTCCGGCGAAAGGGACATGCAACTATTGTAAACAACAAGGTCATTATATACACGATTGTGCAGTTCTGAAACATAATATCGCCACGGGTAAAACCCAGGAAAGACCACGTCCACCTAGACAGGATCAGAACCAACAACAAATCCCTCAGCATGCACAATCTAGGCCAGCTCCGCAACAGGCAGCTCCACAACAGACCGTAGCCACACCACAGCAGCAGCCTATTGCTGCCACACAAGCAACAACACAACAGATGTACCAGTATGCACAAACTGATTATCCCGATTATCAGCGATACACATGAAATAGCCTAGAGAGGGAAGTTGGCTTACCCCTTATTGAGGTTCCTGTAGATCAAGAGGGACCTTATGTACATAGTGAACTATTAGGGGAAGACAGAAAGTTTTTACTTGATACAGGGGCAAGCAGAACAACTATACGACGCAGTGAAGTTCCAGGGGCACCCCTCTCAGGCTCACAGAATATTTCCCTTGGATTCTCAGGAAAGCCTATCATTAATGAAGTATCGCAACCCCTACCACTTACGGTTGGTCCATTGACACGAACTACAGATTTATTGCTTACTAAATCATGTCCAGAAAACTTGTTAGGTATAAAAACATTGAAAGCTCTAGGAGCTATAATATGTTGTTCTCCGGAAGGAGTACGATTATTTTTACGTGACTTCAAAGGTCACTACGTGTCCAGAGACATGGATCACCGGCTGCAGAATTTACCTACACATTTATGGGCACAAGGCCCCACTGATGTTGGTTGCATGAACATTACACCATATCGAGTCACACTAAAAACAGGAGTGGTACTACCACGAATGCGACAATACAAATTACCACCAGATGCTGTTGTGGCTTTGCTGCAAATCATTGACGAGCTCATTGCACAAGGAGTGGTTGTGGAAACCGACTCCAATGTATGCAATTCCCCGATAATTCCGATTCTTAAAAGAACGGATCCAAAGGCATCACCAGTATATCGATTAGTTATTGATCTGCGCGAATTAAATAAATGTATTGTACCACAATACCCTGTGGTCCCAGATATCTCTTCATTATTAACAGCTATTGATTCAGAAGCAACGTTCTTTACTGTAATTGATCTCAAAAATGCTTTCTTTAGCGTCCCAATAGATCCGGAAAGTCAATATTTGTTCGGATTCAGTTTAAATGGACGGAGTTTTAAATTCACACGCGCTCCTCAAGGATTCACAGAAAGCCCCAGCATCTATAGCCAAGCACTGAAACGAGAACTTGACAGTATCCACATGCCAGTTAACACTGCCTTGCTTCAATATGTCGATGATCTGCTGATCACCGCCCGAAGCGAACCTGAATGTGAAAAAGCGTCACTGACAGTTTTACAATTTCTGGCCGACAAGGGGCACAAGGTGTCCCCTTCTAAGCTGCAATTCTGTGTCCAGCAAGTTGTTTACCTTGGGCACTTGCTGTCCAAGGAGGGAAGACAGCTTACACCCGACCGCATCCAGTTAATTGCTAACATGCCACCACCTAAGACACAAAAGGAGGTGCGGGCTTTTATAGGTCTCACTTCATACTGTAGGCAGTGGATCCCTCAATATGCATTTCTAGCAAAACCACTCATTCAGCTGACAACACAGGAGGCAGCCACATCGACTGTCCTCCCTTGGACTCAAGAACATACGCAAACCTTTGAAAGCTTAAAGAAAGCTTTATGCCAAGCACCTGTTTTAGCAACACCATGCTACAGTAAGCCTTTTCCACTCTTTGTTACAGAACGCGAAGGTACTGCCTTGTCAGTACTCACTCAGGAACAAGCAGGATCACACAAACCATGTGCTTATTTTTCTAGTACATTAGATCCCGTAGCTCAGGCTCTTCCTGCGTGCCTGAAATCAGTGGCAGCAACAGCTTTAGCAATCAGACAAAGCGATGCCATAGTGTTAGGACATCAATTGACAGTACAAGTACCACACGCAGTAGAGGTTCTCTTGAACCGCACACAAACACAACACTTGACTATAGCAAGACTCACCGGTTATGAATTAACATTGTTTCAGCCACACATAGAAATCAGACGTTGTAATACATTAAATCCTGCCACACTTTTGCCAGTAAACGGAACAGATCCATTAGCACATGATTGTATTGAAGTCATTACTATCACGACGAAACCCAGACAAGACTTGACAGATATCCCTTTATCAGATCCGGACCTGACATTGTATGTAGATGGTTCATGTATGAGAACAAGTACAGGAGAGTTAGTGGCCGCTTACGCAGTCACAACAGACACTGAAGTCATTGAAACAAATTGTATTAACACTTTGTCAGCTCAAGCAGCAGAGCTCATCGTTCTGACACAAGCCTGTATTCAAGCCAAAAATAAGAAAGTCAACATATACACAGATTCACGTTATGCATTCGGAGTCGTCCATGACTTCGGCGTACTGTGGCGAGAGAGAGGTTATTTAACTTCTCACGGTACCCACATCCAACACGGACCCCTCATTCAAGCTCTATTAGATGCGATTCATCTACCTACTGCAATATCGATTATGAAATGCAAAGCCCATACAAAAGTTACCGATATCATTTCTCGGGGTAACGACCTAGCTGACAGAACAGCTAAACAGACTGCTCAGAATCAGACTCATACAACTGACACGACAAAGACAATAGTTCCGACACCAACACATTGCATGACAGTTAAGGATCCCGCCCTTGATGTAATTGACATACAGACACATGCTACACCAGAAGAAATAAAGAAATGGACTGAATTAGGAGGGATCCAAACGGATCAAGGATGGATGACGAAGGGAAAATCTATATGGTTTCTTCCCGACTCCATGGTTCAAGTCATCATTAACACAATACATAGTCCAGCGCACCTAGGAGAAAAAGCTATGCTAGACAGCATTCAACACATTTGGTTCAACAAACACTTGCGAGCAGCAGCCAAACAGAAAGTACGTACCTGTATGATATGTTGTCAGTTTAATCCAGGTAAAAGCATCCCCGTAGAGCAAGGTGGATTTCAACCTCCCGATCACGCTTTTGAAGTCCTCCAGATGGATTATATCCAGATGGAACGATGTCGAGGATTCAAATATGTTCTCGTAGTTGTCTGTGCTCTTTCCCGTTGGACAGAAGCCTACCCGGTTTCAGATTACACTGCCCCGACTACTGCCAAACAGCTAGTCCGAGAATTCTTCCCACGGTACGGTTTGCCACGTGTTGTATACTCAGATAACGGCCAGCCATTCTCATCCGAACTGATGAAACACGTTTCACTTCTGTTAGGTTACCAATGGAAATTCCACTGTGTCCGACATCCCGAGGCAGCAGGTCTCGTGGAACGTCATAATCAAACTCTGAAAATCAGATTGTCCAAAGTATGTAGAGAAAAAGGTGTCGATTGGATAGTAGCCTTACCAGTTGCGCTCTTTTACATGAGAATGGTAGCACATTCTCGAACAGGGCTATCCCCTTATGAGGTGATCTTCGGTAGACCACCAAATATGTGGGGGACGCCTATACCTCGTAAAATCACTGATGTTGACTGTAATATGCTGACAGATTACCTGGCTTCCTTGATGTCTGCACTACAATCTTGTCGTTCACAGGTAGCTGCAGCTTTTCCCGATAACACTGAGGTGAAGCCCCATGACGTGGTTCCAGGTGACATGGTTCTTGTGAGGAATTTTGACCGGAAGACCCAGCTGGAGCCTAGGTGGCAGTCGCCCAAGCTCGTCCTGCTGACTACAAGGACAGCCGTGAAGATTGAGGGACGTAAAGGGTGGTTGCACTCGAGCCATATCAAGAAATTTTATGGACTACCGTCCGATGTGAACACTCAGCCCTGCATTCCCTCACAGACAGACTCAAAGCTCCCCTTGGTTGAAAGGTCGGAGAACGAACTCTATAAACTAAAACTCAGGTCTAGCAAGTCAGACAATTTGATTGTTTAAGTCCTCTCCAAGGTGAATCGGTTGAATTTGTCTCTGACATGTACCCTCTGGACCGAAATAGAGAGAAAAATAGACAGATACAGCTTAAAAAACATGCGTACTGTAAATCGCTTCGTAGTCACTGCATAATGACATTATTAATTTTGTTTTTTCTAAGTCTTCTGATCATCATTTCTAGTGTATTGCTACATATGTATTACCCTATTTCTAAGCGTGCTTACAATGCTACTGCTGAACATTCTTTTAGCGAATTACCTCCGCATGAGTTGTCTTATAGATTTGCGCTGCGCAACAATACTTTTATTAGTATGTTACATCATTCCCATCAGACCAGCAATGCCACCAATTGTTGGATATGTGGCCGACTCCCTCCCTATCAGAACTATAAGGGAGTTTTGCCTCTCTTTCCGTATCCGTTCACACACAATGGCTCCTGTGGAGCATGGTTTAGTTTGATTAATTCCCTAGATTCAAATTCCGTAGTTTATCAAGACAACTGGGTATGGGGAAACCTGAACCTAGTTTTGCTTAAAGTCTGTTACCCTAACAAGGAGGGACTTCCCAAAAGAACAGGAACTGATCTAGAAAATGAAGTATATGGATTAGGTAACTTTACACTTAACCTCATGATTCTGAATGTTGAATCCGAAGCTACACCAATCTTGCCCGCTATGTCAGTATTTCCAGTTAAAGGTGAATTATGTGTAAGTAAGAATGGTTCCATACACATGGGCCATAGTAAATGTACCACTGTGATAAAATTCAGTGATCAAGGCAAGTCTACATTCAGAGCTTCTCGTCATTCCTACTTCATATGTGGCCAGACTGCATATATACGTTTACCTCTAGATTGGGATGGTACCTGTTACATAGCATTCCTTCTGCCACCTGTTTTCCTAGCCCCTCCTGACTATCACAGAAACACCCATTTAATACACAATAGACAGCAGAGAGATCTCCCGATTGTCGATTACACTGAAACAGCATGGGAGCAATACACAGACTTCAATAAAGGTTTCTTTCCCTATATAGGTACGGTCACTAATAGTAAGCTGATACGTAGATTAACCAGAACTCTTGAAGCAGTAGTGAATGAGACTACTTCCGCCCTAGGCAACTTAACAGAGGAGCAGTCTGCGATGCGGATTGTTGTGCTTCAAAATCGTCTTGTCCTTGACGTCATTCTGGCCGATAGGGGCGGAGCTTGTAGGGTCATCGGATCAAGTTGCTGTGTTTTCATACCAGAAAACTCGCCGTCAGTATATAAAGCCATAACTCGCCTTCATAAGATTATAAGCCAGATACACCAGAGTCCAGGCACCTGGACTTGGTCCGGTTGGTTCTGGAGCGTGTTGTCAGCCTGGGGATGGAGGATTCTATCCTTCCTAGGTATTGGCTTTCTCATACTATTCAGTTGCTGCTTATGTCTACAATGTGGGCCAGCGATTTGTGGTCTGTGTGCCACATCGTGTATCCCGCCTTCAAGTTTTCGTTCAAGATCCCGGAAGAAGAAAGAAGAACAAATGATGCTATATGAACAGATTGATGGATTGATGAAGATCGATATCTCCTGAGGGTCCGTAGGGGACAAGGAGGGAATGAGGAAATATGAATTTTATGATCAGTTATGTCCCCTATCTTAGACCCCAACGGCTCCATGTGCATGCTACAAGTACATGTATGTTCCCTCCAGTTCCAGTTATGAAGACGCAAATACATGTGCGTCCACCGTCAACATGTCCTCTTTCAGATCCGCCATGAATGAGTCGGATATTCCGTTCCTATATATGAAAGGCCACCGACTTTATATGGTTCACTTTCCATGTTTTACAGTTCAGGCGAGTAGGCCCTGAATTCTGCCATCAAGCCTTTTCCTGCCTTCTGTCTCTGAAAGCTCCAGTCCGAGCCCGCATCTGTATCCATGAACTTTGTCCTACTCCCTGCGCGGCTAACAGTGCCTGATCCGGCCTGTTGCCTGCCAAAAACTGTATTTCACCTTCAAGATTATCTGCTCCGCTCCTCATCCGATGCATTCCTGTCTAGTAGTTTAGGTAAACATTCTTCCAGCTACCGAGCAAAGGGCCAGGCCTCACTGTCCTCATGCAAGTAATTCATAGCCCCTGTCACTATGGAGTATTCTTACCCCCTCGCATCTCATGTAGACACTTAGACGCTTGTACACGCACTAACAGTCAGTATAGAATAGATTCCGTCCGAGAGACCTTTCCTTTTGGATAATACAGTTCTTTAAACATAAGATATTAGATATGATTTGGGATTAGGTTGACATGACCCCCCAGACTTCTGTCTCCACATGTAGAGCTAAATGTCAAGTCCCCTTCACCCTCTAGTCGCACGTCAATCACACGTCATGCGGCGGCGCACGCATCTCTGCCAAGTATTTCTGCTGACACTTGCAGGATTCTCTTATGGATCCACCCACTTGTGACATCATGTTTAATGACGTTTCTAGTTACGCCTATATGTACGCCTTTTTCCATTACGTATGTGTACTATTATCTGTATTATCAGCTGTTACGCCTCCTGCATCTGTCTTAATGTAAATGCTTTTCATATAAATATCTTTACTTGTCAATACTGTATTGCCTTCCCTTCCTGAACCCTCGTGGTGATGGAATTTGATGCCTATGGTTCGAACCATAATTCCTTTGTAGAGGAATAAAGCCTTTCAGAACCTCTAATACCACGGATTCTGCCTCTTATTTATACTGAGTTATTCTTACTAGACTTTACCGCATAAAAATAGTAACGGTAATAAAATATTTACCACACCCCCCCCCCCGAAATTTGACTCTAGTTGCGCCTCTGGCACCATCCCACTGGACTGAAATAACACGCAGTCGCAGTGCACCCTGAACTCACAAGCACTCCTCTCATCCTGTACTAACAGAGACACCACCTTACCCTGAACCCACACCAGTACAAGCCTCACTCTGCACACCTGGTGCACACCGGTCTCTCTGCATACGTACAAGAAAGGCATGCACCTCAAGCACTTTGCTCACGATTGTTCTGCTCGATTTTCCCGGCCTTCTTGTGAGGAAAAGATGATTAAATGTGACTTCAGTCTCTTACCATTCAAGTCTAAGGGTTAGAGTAGTGAATGGAGCCTATTTACTAGGCACTTCGACATGATTCTGTGCTCTTCCCCATAGATCAGGGCTCGCACACATAGCCTAGGGGATAGATTCGTTAGTATTAGGGATAACCTGTCCTGTAGTGAGGGTATTTCACGGAGCTGTGCTGAATTCAGGCCTGGTAGGCCTCAAACGGGAGAGACTCCATCTTTCTTTCTGCTCCGGCAGCTTGGGCTGCTTCTAGGTCAAACGTAATGTTTTAGTTATGAGGTGTTATTCGCTTGGAGAGAACCGGTTCAGGCCGGCCCTTATCGAAGGATTGTATTTTTCTTCATGCCGAAGACACTACATCAGGCCGGCCGGCTGGGAACGTGTCCTTGGTACGGGGAGGTACAAGAATTTGGTGGGCGGCAGGTTACGGGCCGGAATTTTCCATGAGGAAACGCACCTCTATATTAGTGAAAGTCTGAGGCAGTTACATGTTCAGTCCGTAGGCGGCATCTAGCCGTTAGCAGTAAAGCTACTACTTATTCCAGGGAAGACAGACGCCATCTTGAAGGTGGAGAAGAACCGAGAGACAGATGCTTTCCTAGCAGAATAGCCAGAGAGGAGAGAGTAGCCGATAAGGAAGAGGTCCCAGTGACTCGGAGAAGGGTGATTCCAGGCGAGCCGAGGCACAGACGAGAAGGGAACCTAGATGACCACTGAGTGCAGGCTACATACTACTAAGGTGATGTCGACCCTTTCTTATTAGAGTGTACAACTTAATCTTTCACTTTTCTTTGCAGGTTATGTGTTATATCGTAATGTTATGTGATTGTGTACGTAATGAGTAATAAAGTATCCAGTTTGTAGTGAACCAACATGTGCTGCGTGTTCTTGTATAAGAGGGTAGCCTATTCTTCTAGTCAGCTGCGGCTACATGAACAGATGTTAACCCTGATCAGGTAAGTGGTAACTGAATAAGGGAAAGAGGAGCCCCTCGAACCTGAGAACAGGCTATGCCCGAACTGGCAATCCTTGTGTGATCTGATGAATAGTGAGACTGATTCCCTTTTTGTATGTTATGGTGATCATAGGATGAACTGTCGTATGAGACTGCCGTCTAGGTAGAGAGGTCTGGATTCGTAGGGGATCGCGAGGCCGCCGATTGTGCTGAGACTGCCGTCTAGGTAGAGAGGTCTGGGTTCGTATGGGACCGCGAGGCCGCCACTTGTGATACTGTCGTATGGGCAGAGAGGTCTGGGTTCGTATGGGACCGCGAGGCCGCCACTTGTGATACTGTCGTATGGGCAGAGAGGTCTGGGTTCGTATGGGACCGCGAGGCCGCCACTTGTGATACTGTCGTATGGGCAGAGAGGTCTGGATTCGTAGGGGATCGCGAGGCCGCCGATTGTGCTGAGACTGCCGTCTGGGTAGAGAGGTCTGGGTTCGTATGGGACCGCGAGGCCGCCACTTGTGATACTGTCGTATGGGCAGAGAGGTCTGGATCCGTATGGGATCGCGAGGCCGCCGACTGTGCTGAGACTGCCGTCTGGGTAGAGAGGTCTGGGTTCGTATGGGACCGCGAGGCCGCCACTTGTGATACTGTCGTATGGGCAGAGAGGTCTGGATCCGTATGGGATCGCGAGGCCGCCGATTATAAGAGGTCTTGGTATGCATAGTAGGAATCCCCTGTCCTTAGGTGATAGATATATGTGGTTGCAGGATTGTAAATAGGTTCTAGGGAGGGGGTAACGTTCTGGCTGGGTTAGTGAGGCTCTGATGAGCGGGTTCTATCTGATCCGAAAACCCAAGCAGAACATTTGGCGTCACGAACCGTTTACGAAACCTGTGTGCGTTGTGGTTGTATCGTGTTTGCTTTCGGCGTGTGCGTGGTTTCGTTTGTATATTATTTCTATATAATTGTTTGTTATTTTCTTTTCTCTTTCTTCTTTTTCTTTTTCACTTTTTCTTTCTTTTCAAAGATGTTTTCTAGAAAGTCGAAATCTACTTTTAAGTTGCCCGTTGATATTCCCGGCTGGGATTCAACGCCTTATGAAGCCTTAGCCTGTGAGTGGGCTGATTCTACTGGTTTGAGTGAGAATTGGAATTCTTTTTTGGAGCTCGCGGAGCCGGCTAATGTGATTGCTTGTTTACAGAAGGCGCCGGTATCTAAGGGTGATGAGCTTCCCGTTTTGGGGCGCAGAGGTTGGATTGTTCTGTCTGCGTACAGAATTCTGCATGAGAGGTTGTTGAAGGTACAGAACTTGCATAAGGATTTGGAAGCGAACTTTGTTGAGATTCAGAATGCTCATACTTTGTTGCGGTGTCAAAATAAGTTGCTTGCTGACAAACTTGAGACGTACCAAACTATTGCCGAAAGGGCGGCTGTGCGAATTGCTCGTTATAAATACAAGAATCGGCGTGGTCGGGTTTCGACGCGAAAAGTGCGTCTAGTCGTGGCGAAAGCCGGACTGGATTGGAATCCTGATGAATGGGATGGTAATATTTGGAACTCGAGTGATTCTCCTTCCTCGGGTGAGGAGTCTGCCAAGCGCGAGTCCTCTCGCTCCGGCCATGCTTGTAAATCTGCTTCTTGCGCCTCTGATGGTGCACCCCATGATTGCGCTCGTCCTTCGAGCGGGGTCGATGCTTCTTCCACTGATTGTTCCTCTACGTGTACTGGTCGAGCTCCTTGTGATGCTCGTCCCGCGGTCTCGGTGCATCCAGTTTTTCGGCGGAAAGTGCAGCAGGCTCCCGGTGCTCCGAATGGTATTGCTTTAGACTCTTTGGAGGATTTTACTCAACAGGAAATTAGTGATATTTTGCAGCGATTTCGGCAGCGGGCTGGTGAGCCCTTACTCACATGGATGGTGCGCCTTTATGAACTGGGCGCTGCTGGCATTATGCTGGATGCTGGCGATTGTTTGAAGTTTTGTTCCTTGAGTTCGGATTCTACTGTACAGGATCATTTTCGTAACTTTAATGCTGGTGGTCAAATTTCTTTGCTTCAATTGGCGACTGAGGGTTGTAATCAAAAATATCCTACTGAGTCTGACTGGCCTCTGAATGACAAACCGTGGTATACTTTGCGCGATGCTGCGCAACGTCTCAAAGAGGAGGTGATGAAAACGGCAATTTTTCTTAATACTGCTGACAGGTTGCTTGATGGTTTCTTGACATCTTCTGTGCGGAATCGTATTATTCGTTCTTCCCCTGTTGCTTATAAGCAGGTCATGATGACTTTATTGATTAATCAGACTGGTAACATGTTATCTGTGGTGCTGGAATCGGTACGCCAACTCGGTGAGTTGGGTGAGTGGTTTAAACCTGAACGGCAGTCCCGGCCTGACACTCGTACTCCTGGTGACAATAAACTTACTAGACGTGATATGTTTTTTGGTCTTATGGCCGATGGTGTGCGGAAGGAGGACATTGATGGTGAGACTACTTCTCGTTTGTGGGAAATGTTTCGCAAACGTGGCTTGGATCGAAAGGAGGGTGCCCGGCGTGTTCGGACGACTGAGTGTGATCGTGGTTTTTCTGACGGTAGCGGTGATGACGACCGCCGTGGGCGCTCTGATCGTCGTGATGATCGACGTTATGTGCGTGATTTGTCCCCCCGTCGTGAGAGAGACAGGGAGAGAGAGGGGGAAAGAGAGAGGGGGAGAGATGATTATGTTAACAGCAGACGTAGAGATGATAGGGATCAATCCCCTGAGTTGAGAAGGAGAGAGGATCGACACATATTGGCCGATCGAAACCCGCAGTACAATGCAGGGAACAGTAATCCATTTCGTAATGGAGATGGATATGAACAGGAGGTATAGATACCTGGGAAACGTGAGAGTCTTTATCCTGATTTATCCTGGTACACAGAACACAGTAAAAAGGACTAGGAAATAGGTCAAGCTCCAGTACACAGATGGGCTCACAGAGATAATAGACCCTATGTAGATATTGATATTTATTGGAGACATCGTAATATCCAAAGGGCCCGAGCATTGGTAGATACAGGAGCGGAGGCCACTCTTATTCATGGAAAATCAAAGAAGTTTAAAGGTCAGCCTTTTACAATTACCGGATTAGGTGGAAAGGAAACTCCCGCAGTTCAAACTTTACTTGAAATGAGAATAGGTAGAATTCCTAGAAAAGAATACTCTGTATTAGTGGTGCCACTCTTAGAATTCATAATTGGAATTGATATTTTGAAAGGAATGACTTTGCACTTAGATGATGGATGTTACCAATTTGGAACTAAACATTATATATCGTCCAGGCCTGTACGGGTTGGTCGTTTAAGAATGCCCCCCATAAAAAGTTCCCCAGGCGACAAAAGTGGTTCGTCAGAAGCAGTATCGTATTCCAGGTGGTCATGAAGAGATTAGTACCACTATTCAGGAGTTGGTGGATGCAGGAGTTATAACCCCAGTTACTTCTGCTTGGAATAATCCTGTTTGGCCTGTACGTAAGAGTGATAATTCTTGGCGCATGACTGTTGATTATCGAGAATTGAATAGACACACACCCTCTTTGACTGTTGCAGTACCGGATGTTATTACCCTAATTGAAAGAATCCAAAAACATCCAGGTACATGGTATGCGTCCATTGATATTGCTAATGCTTTCTTTTCGATTCCGATTGCCCCTGAGTGTCAGGAACAATTCAGTTTTACGTGGAACGGGCGTCAGATGACGTTTAGAAGTCTTCCCCAGGGCTATGTGCATAGTCCTACGATATGTCACCGGCTGGTGGCAGAGCATCTGGCTGAGGTACCGGTTCATCCGCAAATTCAGATATGTCACTATATTGATGATATTTTGATCCAAGGCGAATCACAAGAGGAAGTTCAGACCCAATTGGATAGAGTCATTGAGTGCTTGCGTGAGAAAGGTTGGGAAATCAACCCGGATAAATTACAAGGTCCGTCCCAGGCTGTGAAATTTTTGGGTATTAATTGGCATGAAGGGCACCGAGAAGTGATCCCTTAGGTTAAACAGAAAATTCTTGATTTTGCAGTTCCGAGGAATAGGAAAGAAGCCCAAAGCTTCATTGGTTTATTTGGCTTTTGGCGCCAGCATATTCCTCATTTGAGTCAAATATTGGCCCCTTTGTATCGTGTCACCCGTAAAAAGAATGCATTTGAATGGGGGAAACCACAGCAAGATGCGTTCAGTCTGGCAAAAGAAGCAATTCAGCATGCTCTGGATTTATGGCCTGTATGTGATGGTGAGGTGGATTTGAATGTGTCTGTACAAGGCCTTTATGCGAATTGGAGTTTGTGGCAGAAACAAGGCAGGAGTAGAGTACCGTTAGGTTTCTGGACCAAAAAGTTACTTGATGCTGGTGAGCGTTATACACCTTTTGAGAAACAGTTACTTGCATGTTATTGGGCTCTGGTGGATACCGAGCAATTGACTTTGGGACATGATACAGTTTTGCAACCTGAGATTCCTATCATGCAGTGGGTTATGAGTTCGCCGAAAACTCACCGAATTGGACACGCTCAAGAGGCGAGTGTGATTAAATGGAAATGGTATATACAAGACAGGGCACGTGTGGGACAAAAAGGAGTTGCATCTTTGCGTGAGCTGGTGGCACGGGCGCCATCAACTGAGACTGAGAGTGAATGTTCCGTACCTTTAGTACAGGAGTCTCCTGTTAAGTGGGGTAAACCTTTTGATGATTTGTCCGCAGAGGACAGAAACCATGTCTGGTTTACGGATGGTTCAGCAAGGTTCATAGGGACGAAACGGCATTGGAAGGCAGTGTCCTATAATCCGATCACACAAAAATTGCTGAGTACAACCGGTGAGGGTAAGAGCAGTCAATTTGCTGAACTCTATGCTGTTTATCAAGTTCTGAAACAAGAGTTACCTGGCACATGTCATATTTTTACCGATTCTTGGTCTACTGCCAATGGACTGGCAGTTTGGTTACCGACTTGGCATTCCCATAGTTGGAAAATCCATTCAAAAGAACTGTGGGGAAAAGAATTATGGCAGGAGATTTGGGAAATGCTCCCACAGAGTACTGTTACAATCTTCCATGTGGATGCTCATACCCCGATAGACTCTCTTGACAAATTCTTTCATAATATTGCAGATGAGAAATCTAAAATTGCTGAGGCAGTGGTGGACACGCAAGATTCTGATATTGCGGGATTGGCGAAATGGGCCCACCAGAAAGCAGGACATTTTGGAGAGAAAGCCACTAGCAGGTGGGCTGCTGATCGAGGAATTTATATTCCCCTAGATTTAATGAAAAATGTTATTCTACATTGTCCCATTTGTCAGCATATCAGGCAGCGCAAAGTGCCCCAAATTGTTAAAGGTCATTTACATCGCGGGAAATTGCCCGCTCAAATTTGGCAGATTGATTACATTGGTCCACTTCCTATGAGTAGGAATTGTCAATATGTTTGCACCATTGTTGATACATACAGTGGCCTGTTGGTGGCCCTTCCCTGTAAGCAAGCTACCCAATTGAATACTATTAAAACATTGGAATTGATTATGATGTATTATGGTGTGCCATTCCAAATTCAATCTGATAATGCATCCCATTTTCGTGGAAGATTGGTACAGGAATTTTGTGTGGAAAACAACATTGAATGGGTGTTTCATATACCATATTATCCACAGGCCTCGGGTCTTGTGGAGAGGTTGAATGGCCTGCTGAAAGACCAATTGCGCAAATTAACAGATGACAAGTATAAGAATTGGCGAGACTTTTTGCCTCAAGCGTTATTGATTTTAAATAACCGTCCTTTTCTAAATGCTGAATCCCCACTTATGCGTTTGTTTCCTCCGAATGTTGATGCTAAGCCCAATGAAATCAGAGAGACTGTGATGTACTGGGAGATTACTCCCGGAGCTTTGGCTCCATGTAGAGCGACCCCAGGGTCGGCAGGTTTAGACTTGCATGCCATGGATGACACCGTTATAAAAAGTAAGGATCGGGTCATCATTGAAACTGGTGTTGGTGTTCATATACCAACTGGAAATTTCGGATTAATCGCCCCTAGATCGGGGCTGGCTGTAAAAGGCATTCAGGTGCTTGGAGGAATCATTGATAGTGATTATCAGGGAGAGATTAAGGTGCTCCTGCTGAATAGCAGTGAGGTTGACTTACTGATACATCAAACTGACCGAGTGGCTCAATTGCTAATAATGCCTGTTTTCAGTGGTGAGATGACAAAAGGCACTGCCCCAACGTTGCTAACTGTACGAGGCCAGAAAGGTTTTGGCTCCACGGATAATCCTGGGGCCAGAGTTTGGGTGCAGTCGCCTAAGAATCCCCCTGAACAAGCAGAAGTCATTGCGACCGGTCAAGACAACACCATTTTAGTTATGAGACCAGGGAAAGATAGCTGGGAAGCAGTCCCGGCTGACAAATGTTACTTACGAGAATGAATAATGCCTGTATTTGATTCTCTTTCAGATCATTCTTTGGACTGTTGCTGCAGGATGTGTCGGCGTTGGACTCCTTTTGGGCTGGTACGACGAGAGAGGAGGGATCCCATCAACCCGGGCTGAGTTGAGAACCCGAGTGTCGCGTTCCTTCGCTGCGTGGGATTCGTCGTCGAACTTTTGGGTTACATTAGCCAAGAAAGTAACTAAAGCCCCTCATTTCTGCTTGACACCGATGAGATCGGTGACTGACATTCTAGCGACTTGTTTAGTTGCTGTCCCTGCTTCATTGGAGACTTTGACTCATATTTTCAATTTATCAAATGCTCGCCCCAATGTTCTTCTGGGCGATTTCGCTGCCCATGAGTATTGCCCCTTGTGTACTGTACTGTCAGACCCGATACCCCCCATCCAGTCCCAAATAGTTACCTATAATATCACACAAGGTGATTTGTGTTTTTTCCTTACTTGTGATCCTAGCGCGATTTCTGAATGTATGCGTTTAAAATTGAAAGGTGCCACTTCATTCACCGCTCAGAATAACATGACTTGCAAGAGTATGGTAGTTACCCCCAGTACCTGCCGGATGGCTTTTCTCATGTGGTAATACTTCCTGGCCATATATCCCCGCAAATATTTCTGGAGGCCCTTGTGCCATTACTAGACTGAGTTTACTAATGTTTTCTCCACATCCGAATGCCAACTCTCGTGTGATTCGAGATACAGTGAGGTTACAGGAGGATTGTGACTCATCTTTGCATTTATATTCCAAGTCTGAATACCTTAGCCTGGCTATTTCAATTGTTGGTGTTCCTGCTTTGGCAGTTTATAATGCCAAATCTATTGGGAAAATGGCCTGCTGGATGGTAAAATCCATCAATCATACTTCTACAGTCCTGTCTGACATGCTATTAGACGCCCAGGGTGAACGTAAGGCTATCTTGCAAAATCGAGCGGCCATTGATTATCTTTTGCTTAAACATGGACACGATTGTTCTGATTTTGAGGGTCTTTGTTGTTTTAACTTGTCGGATCATACAAAATCCATTCAAGCTCACATTGACAAATTACATGACTTGACAGAAGAAGTTAGAAAACACATTGACCAGGGCTGGTTTGACTGGCTCTTTAATTGGTTACCTGATTTGCATATGTTACGTCAGATATTAGGAGGTATTCTGATTACTATCGGCATTTTGATTTCCATCTGTTGCTTTATTCAGTGTATTCCTTCACTACTTCAATTCTACACACCTGGTACTAGACATAGATCAGTTAGTCTTGTTTCATATTATTCTTCCACAGATATTAGTTCCGTTTAATGAATGTATAATAGACTGAAGTCAAGGGTGAAATGTTCTGCTCGATTTTCCCGGCCTTCTTGTGAGGAAAAGATGATTAAATGTGACTTCAGTCTCTTACCATTCAAGTCTAAGGGTTAGAGTAGTGAATGGAGCCTATTTACTAGGCACTTCGACATGATTCTGTGCTCTTCCCCATAGATCAGGGCTCGCACACATAGCCTAGGGGATAGATTCGTTAGTATTAGGGATAACCTGTCCTGTAGTGAGGGTATTTCACGGAGCTGTGCTGAATTCAGGCCTGGTAGGCCTCAAACGGGAGAGACTCCATCTTTCTTTCTGCTCCGGCAGCTTGGGATGCTTCTAGGTCAAACGTAATGTTTTAGTTATGAGGTGTTATTCGCTTGGAGAGAACCGGTTCAGGCCGGCCCTTATCGAAGGATTGTATTTTTCTTCATGCCGAAGACACTACATCAGGCCCGCCGGCTGGGAACGTGTCCTTGGTACGGGGAGGTACAAGAATTTGGTGGGCGGCAGGTTACGGGCCGGAATTTTCCATGAGGAAACGCATCTCTATATTAGTGAAAGTCTGAGGCAGTTACATGTTCAGTCCGTAGGCGGCATCTAGCCGTTAGCAGTAAAGCTACTACTTATTCCAGGGAAGACAGACGCCATCTTGAAGGTGGAGAAGAACCGAGAGACAGATGCTTTCCTAGCAGAATAGCCAGAGAGGAGAGAGTAGCCGATAAGGAAGAGGTCCCAGTGACTCGGAGAAGGGTGATTCCAGGCGAGCCGAGGCACAGACGAGAAGGGAACCTAGATGACCACTGAGTGCAGGCTACATACTACTAAGGTGATGTCGACCCTTTCTTATTAGAGTGTACAACTTAATCTTTCACTTTTCTTTGCAGGTTATGTGTTATATCGTAATGTTATGTGATTGTGTACGTAATGAGTAATAAAGTACCCAGTTTGTAGTGAACCAACATGTGCTGCGTGTTCTTGTATGAGAGGGTAGCCTATTCTTCTAGTCAGCTGCGGCTACATGAACAGATGTTAACCCTGATCAGGTAAGTGGTAACTGAATAAGGGAAAGAGGAGCCCCTCGAACCGGAGAACAGGCTATGCTCGAACTGGCAATCCTTGTGTGATCTGATGAATAGTGAGACTGATTCCCTTTTTGTATGTTATGGTGATCATAGGATGAACTGTCGTATGAGACTGCCGTCTAGGTAGAGAGGTCTGGATTCGTATAGGATCGCGAGGCCGCCACTTGTGATACTGCCTTCTGGGCAGAGAGGTCTGGATTCGTAGGGGATCGCGAGGCCGCCGATTGTGCTGATACTGTCGTATGGGCAGAGAGGTCTGGATTCGTAGGGGATCGCGAGGCCGCCGATTGTGCTGATACTGTCGTATGGGCAGAGAGGTCTGGATTCGTAGGGGATCGCGAGGCCGCCGATTGTGCTGAGACTGCCGTCTAGGTAGAGAGGTCTGGGTTCGTATGGGACAGCGAGGCCGCCACTTGTGATACTGTCGTATGGGCAGAGAGGTCTGGGTTCGTATGGGACCGCGAGGCCGCCACTTGTGATACTGTCGTATGGGCAGAGAGGTCTGGGTTCGTATGGGACCGCGAGGCCGCCGATTGTGCTGAGACTGCCGTCTGGGTAGAGAGGTCTGGGTTCGTATGGGACCGCGAGGCCGCCACTTGTGATACTGTCGTATGGGCAGAGAGGTCTGGATCCGTATGGGATTGCGAGGCCGCCGATTATAAGAGGTCTTGGTATGCATAGTAGGAATCCCCTGTCCTTAGGTGATAGATATATGTGGTTGCAGGATTGTAAATAGGTTCTAGGGAGGGGGTAACGTTCTGGCTGGGTTAGTGAGGCTCTGATGAGCGGGTTCTATCTGATCCGAAAACCCAAGCAGAACAACGATGCACTCACACTCGTCCACAAGTACAGTTACTGGGTATCCTAAAGATGTGCGCAACAGGGCAAATGAGAACACCAGCGAGCTCTAGGATTGGCTGACGGCTTTCAAGCCAATCCTAGATCGCTTTGTTTGTTCTTTCACAGCAAAGATTGGAGCAACGGTTGGTGATAGAAAGGCACGATTGGCTGTCACCCAACAGCAGGTAAAATTACGGACAAATGGCGTCCGTTAAAGAATCCTTCACGGACAACGGACAGACGGCCGAAATTACGGACTGTCCGTGAAATTTACGAACGGTTGGTCACCCTAAGGGTGAAGCAGGGACCCCACAGATGTGGCAATGATGCTGCTTATTCAAGTAGCGCCGTAGAAACATCCACCCTCTGGCAGGCTCCGCCCACAGCCGAGTTCTGTTGGAGCCTGGGATCTTCAGCCAATCAGAACCCTCACAGCAAAGCCTGGATGCCAGGTGACAGAATCGAGTGATGACAAACACATGGTACATAAGAACAGAGCACTCCGCGCGCCGGGACTTCTTTTAGAAATGTTACCCGGGTCCATCGGCAGGTGAGCATCACGTCTTGTGCGTGTCAAACACCAGACCGACCCCCAGAGAGGGGATGGAGGAGGCATATGGAGGTCCCTACAGAGGTCAGATAGATAGGTGCAAAAAAAGAGTGGGCGAAAGCCGAGACTTGTGCCCCCCCCCCCCCCTCTACAGGGGAGAGCTAAAGTGAGGGAACGTGAGAGATGTACTCTTGGCTTCATCCACTAGACGAGCCTCGTTGTATCTTCAGTCAATTATACCAGATACAGCTTTTTAAGACCTATAAAAGGGAACCACAAGCTCTCATGTAGGAAGACAATGGATTATGTACCTCGGGTCACCTGTGAAAATCAGTTCCTGAGAAAGTAAAACTGTCTGCAATCATTCTGTTCCAGGTAAATATTCGACTGAGACCAGATCTTCCAGAATTCCCTGCAGAGCGGTGGAGTCCATTTTTCAAACTGTAGGTTTTTCCATTAACTCGTGCACTGCAAACCTTGCACTCCTGGCGCGTGAGATCCGGACTGTCGGGGCCGTTTGCACTTCAGCCACGGAGCGGGGGCACCTTTCTGAAGACGCAGGGATGTGTAAACTCTGGAAGGTATAAGACACGGTTCATTGTATGGCACGGTTTGACTGTCTGTCTACATGTTCTTGCTGCTCATGCAGAAAGCACAGACTCCGCAAAGCACATGTATGTGCTGCGTTCACGTGCACTCATGACTTACTCCTGTTTCCATGACAATGTTAGGTAGGGACATTGAAATTGTGTTTTATTTGTACTTTGTGTTGCAACATTTTTTTCTTCTTCAATAAAGACTTTCACACCACCTGCCACCCCTTGGTGTCTACAGTTACAGTTCTGTCTGCAACGGTCTGCGAAGTTCACCGAACTTGTACGTGTTTTGCACGAGAACTTTCACTCTGTTTCTCTCTGCTTCTTTCACCCTCGACAGCAGATGCTCACGTTTGTGCACAGTCGGAAATGACTTGTGTGAAGTTTGCACAAGTGCTGAATAAATGGCTCGCCTGTACCTTACACTCATGTGCCTAGAAACCTTTCTAAATTGAGTATGACGTACCCATGTTTGCATTAACTTGTATTCAAAATAATATTCCTTGTTCTGTATACCATGCACAACGGATCACATGTTGTAAATAAAGAAGACAAGGCCTCTAGGCGCTCTATTGCTGATCACAGCACATTGGAAAGAAAGATGTTTAGGCGCAGCGAAGCAAGCAGTGAGGGGATTTAATGTATGGGCGCCTGCGCTGTGTAAAGCCAGGCAAGGCCTGTCCTCATCATGGCTGCCAGAGGTTTCAAAACCCTCAGATTCCACGTGGCGCGAGCTGCCCCGGGCACGTGGGACCCCTCCGCCCCCGCGACGCCTCGTTTAGTTTCACATCCATCACTCCTTGCCAGTAGTATTTTGATTTTCCCTGACAGCCATAAGGAGCCCGGCTCGGTGATATAGTGGAGGAACATATGGTTTCTATATCTCATCTGCCCACCCAACAGCATCCATGACTGCGATATAAAAGGCTGGAGGGCCCACACTGGGGTGATTGACTCTTTTGTGAAATCGGAGCCTCCATGGAACGTCATAACTCATTGAGGACTGTGGGACTTGTGAGGAGGATACACATGGCCTGCCAGTCGGAGTGACGAAGGTTCATCAATATTACAAGTGCTCGTGGGCAGCTGATCCGTTGTTTACAGTCCTTGGAGTTATGGGGGGGGGGGGGCTTTCACTCCCATTGTAACTACTGAATACTGACTCCCAGAACACTGTGGGCAGAGTATCAAGGGATCAAAATATTGAAAGGTTAGTGCGTATAGGGAAGTACAGATTTACTATTCCAAACTCGGCTACTGCGCATAGGGTAGTATAGACTTACTATTCCAAACTCGGCTAGTGCGTATAGGGAAGTATAGATTTACTATTCCAAACTCGGCTACTGCGCATAGGGAAGTATAGACTTACTATTCCAAACTCGGCTAGTGCGTATAGGGAAGTATAGACTCACTGTTCCAAACTCAGCTAGTGCGTGTAGGGAAGTTTAGACTTACTATTCCTAACTCGGCTAGTGCGTATAGGGAAGTATAGACTTACTGTTCCTAACTCGGCTAGTGCGTATAGGGAAGTATAGACTTACTGTTCCAAACTCGGCTAGTGCGTATAGGGAAGTATAGACTTACTATTCCTAACTCGGCTAGTGCGTATAGGGAAGTATAGACTTACTGTTCCAAACTCGGCTAGTGCGTATAGGGAAGTATAGACTTACTGTTCCAAACTCGGCTAGTGCGTATAGGGAAGTATAGACTTACCGTTCCAAACTCGGCTAGTGCGTATAGGGAAGTATAGACTTACTATTCCTAACTCGGCTAGTGCGTATAGAGAAGTATAGACTTACTGTTCCAAACTCGGCTAGTGCGTATAGGGAAGTATAGACTTACTGTTCCAAACTCGGCTAGTGCGTATAGGGAAGTATAGACTTACTATTCCTAACTCGGCTAGTGCGTATAGGGAAGTATAGACTTACTATTCCAAACTCGGCTAGTGCGTATAGGGAAGTATAGACTCACTGTTCCAAACTCGGCTAGTGCGTATAGGGAAGTATAGACTTACTATTCCTAACTCGGCTAGTGCGTATAGGGAAGTATAGACTGACTATTCCAAACTCGGCTAGTGCGTATAGGGAAGTATAGATTTACTATTCCTAACTCGGCTAGTGCGTATAGGGAAATATAGACTGACTATTCCAAACTCGGCTAGTGCGTATAGGGAAGTATAGACTTACTATTCCTAACTCGGCTAGTGCGTATAGGGAAGTATAGACTGACTATTCCAAACTCGGCTAGTGCGTATAGGGAAGTATACACTTACTATTCCAAACTCGGCTAGTGCGTATAGGGAAGTATAGATTTACTATTCCTAACTCGGCTAGTGCGTATAGGGAAATATAGACTGACTATTCCAAACTCGGCTAGTGCGTATAGGGAAGTATAGACTTACTGTTTCAAACTCGGCTAGTGCGTATAGAGAAGTATAGACTTACTATTCCTAACTCGGCTAGTGCGTATAGGGAAGTATAGACTGACTATTCCAAACTCGGCTAGTGCGTATAGGGAAGTATAGAGTTACTATTCCTAACTCGGCTAGTGCGTATAGGGAAGTATAGACTGACTATTCCAAACTCGGCTAGTGCGTATAGGGAAGTATAGACTTACTATTCCAAATTTGGCTAGTGCGTATAGGGAAGTATAGACTTACTATTCCTAACTCGGCTAGTGCGTATAGGGAAGTATAGACTGACTATTCCAAACTTAGCTAGTGCGTATAGGGAAGTATAGATTTACTATTCCAAACTCAGCTAGTGCGTATAGGGAAGTATAGATTTACTCTTCCTAACTCGGTTTGTGCATATAGGAATGTATAGGTTTACTATTCCTAACTCGGGAAGGGCATATAGGGAAGTTCAGACTTCCTAGTCTTCACTCAGTTAGTGTGTATAGGGAAGTATAGATTTACTATTCCTTACTCAGTTACTGCATATAGATAAGTATAGATTTACTCTTCCTAACTCGGTTAGTGCATATAGGGGAGTATAGATTTACTATTTCATACTCATCTACGTATCTTAAAAATATATGGAAATGCATGGAAAAGACAAGTACGATGTGGAGTTAGGTACAGAAAACCAGACTTGCTTACAGGTCGATATATATTTTTTCGATATTTTAGTCTCAATATTGTTTCTCATTGATCTTTAGGGGTCAGTATTGAGGTTGTACACCCAGATCAGCAGGTCTGAGCCCTTCATCCAACTGCAGTTTTGGAAGAAAGGGACCCCTACTAGAAACAATAGATCTTGCTAGCTGTAGGGAAAAATCCTAGATTGGGTAAGGAAAGAGCTAGACACAAGATCTACACTACGAGATTACTGCAAAACATCAGGCCTAAATCTATATTAAAGTAGTGTGTATAAAATAAACATGTACATATGATTGGAAACAATTCCTTTTGGTAAAAAGTTTTACTTTTTTATTTTTATATATTGAAATTTTTCAATTATCTCTTATTTCTTTATCTTTTTGCTATTTTGCTATTTTTTGATATACAAAAGGCACAATGTTTACAATTCATAATCACAAACACATGAACAAGAAACAAAAAGAATATTTAACATAGACAATAAATTACAGTGCTATACAAAAAAATCGGAGTTTTTTTTAAAAATAGGAGAAGGAGTTCATGAGTTAACAAATAATTCAAAGGCTGGCGGTCGATGGGAACATGACACGCGTTTCGGCATATGAGCCTTCGTCAGGTAAACCGTCTCAATGTTTTCTATAGTCCTGGATAGGGACAATGGATCAATGGATAACGATTTGTTCTAGCAAAGGTTGCTACTCCTTTGTCAAAAAAAGGCATCACACAGATTCTTTGGTTTCTGATTGCGGAAGACAGCTGAATAACAAAAAAACGGATACTGGTCTGATTTTTGCCTCCTGAAGGTGACTCAATAATGTTTCTAAATTATTTCAATTATTAATTATTATTAAGGAGTGTAAAGCAGCTTGGTTTACCAGATTATAACCTCTTGAATGACCCAATGAAAAGAGAACCACACAAGGTATATATACAAAATATATGTATTTATTACTAAACACTCTCTACTAACCTCTTTATGAGATTAGAGGACAAGGCACACAATATTAGTACACTAGAACGACAGTAAATAGCACAATACACAGTGGGACCCAGGCGGAGACCAAACCATATATTAAGAAAGTGGTATAACAACCACGACTTGACTATACACAGTGGGTGATTCACAGAACTAGCTTAAGACAAAATCCTAAACTTACTACCATTTTGGTATTCACAGAAGGCACTTACTCATTTTGGTATTCACAGAAGGCACTTACTCATTTTGGTATTCACAGAAGGCACTAACTCATTTTGGTATTCACAGAAGGCACTTACTCATTTTGGTATTCACAGAAGTTAGGACTCCTAACTTTAATACTCCTAAACTGAGAAAAATCTTAACTTTAAGACTTTTGGTATTCACAGAAGGCATTTAGGAGTCCTAAAGTTAGGACTCATAACTGTACTACTCCTAAAGTGAGAATAATCCTAACTTTAAGACTTTCGATATTCACAAAAGGCATTTAGGAGTCCTAAAGTTACGAGTCCTAACTTTACTACTCCTAAACCGAGAAAAATCCTAACTTTAAGACTTTCGGTATTCACAGAGGTATTTAGGAGTCGTAAAGTTAGGACTCCTAACTTCTGTAAATACCGAAATGAGTAAGTGCCTTCTGTGAATACCAAAATGAGTAAGTGCCTTCTGTGAATACCAAAATGGTAGTAAGTTTAGGATTTTGTCTTAAGTTAGTTCTGTGAATCGGGCCCAGTGCCTAGAGCATGTAGAATCGCTGGGACCCCAAGGAACCACCCAAGGTATTGACACAGGGGACCAACGGGGGAAGCGTGCAGTGTGAGAACACAGCCGCAAGCTCTGTACAGTCCTATGGGAAAGTCATGGTTGGAATTTTAAAGCTTAAGGACACTTATGAGAGGACTTTGAGCAAACCCCTTTAAACTTAGATGGTTCTAAGGCCAGCACCCACTTGAGCACCGGAGTACTGGTGTTACCTAACCCAGGGAAGCCGGGTGCATAGATGTCAAATGGTGTCAGGAATCTTCGTGGTTTTCAAAGACGTGATGCTGCAAAGTGCTGCTGCAGTGAAGAGGAAAAGTGTCCGGTGTGATCCAAGCCTGGATTGGAGCTGAGAAGAACCTGAAAGCAGAGGGGACAGAGTCTGGGTCGCTTGCCAGTGACCAGGGGCACGATAGACGAATGCCCACCGATGTCCTGTGTTTCAGGTGAGAAGAGGTGAAGCTTGACTCTGCAGCCACGGGGAAAAGGAGACATTGATGATAACCAAAGTCCACAGGCGAGCTGTTCCATGAAGAATGTCGAGTGCTGGGGGGTCAGTGTCCGGATTGGAGACCAACAATCCATAGCAACTGCAACACATGCGGTCAGAGAAAAGATGCTTCGGTGTGGACCAGCAAGGTCCTGTGGACTCCCCAAGCAATGGAGAGTCAGGACACATCTGGAGCAACCAGGAA
Organism: Triturus cristatus; assembly: GCF_964204655.1. Classification (NCBI taxonomy): domain Eukaryota; kingdom Metazoa; phylum Chordata; class Amphibia; order Caudata; family Salamandridae; genus Triturus; species Triturus cristatus. The sequence continues at coordinate 16,627,287 of NC_140592.1, read as the reverse complement.
AGCCCACTGAAACTTATAGTACGCATCTCAGGGACCCACAGGTCGACGGACGAGGGAACGCGAAGGGACCTCGAGAGGAATCACTAAATACCAGCCCACGGAACACTCGTGGAATGTAGGCCAGTAATCTTGAGTGGAAGCACTGCTCGGGGTCTGGACTACAAGTATCCCAAAGCACAGCCTCAGGGATCGCCAAAAAGCATATGCTGCTGCAAATGTGCACGGTGTCCAGTGGTTCGGGTTGCACGGTCCCCACGAGGGCTGCGGGTCTCAGGTTTGCTGAGAGATCACTGGTCAGCCTGGGGGGAGATTAGAAACCCACCTCCTGTGCTGTAAAATCTTCAGAGTCCGTGAGGAGCTGCACAGATGTAAACCGGTCAGATGCGTCTTTGGTGCCTGTTTGCAGGGGAGAAACACCTTTGCTCCAAGGGAGATTCTTCGGTCATCCAACGTAGTGTAGATAGCTGAAGTACTTGGTTTCTGTAGCAGAGTTTCGTCCAGGTAAATCTAAAGTCCTGTAGTCAGGGGTTCCTACTTTATACCCAAGGAAGGGGTGGGACAAACTCTGGGGACCCACCTATGGGAGGGTCAGGACAGAGGGGTGGCTACACCCATGTCCTTTGTCCAGATTGGCACCAGAGCAGAGGCTGATAGCCCCTGCAACCGGTTTGAGCTGGACTATGCACAGGGACACCAAATGTGCCCCCAGTGCAGACATGAACGCACTCTCAGAGTGCACCCACCCAGCCCCAATACACTAAAGCCTGTCTGGGCGGTGGTCACCTCCCTGTGACAGGAAACTATTGTCCAGCCATCCCCTGCCAGAGTTTCATCCAGCAGCAGGAGGGCAGACTCGTGTCTGTGGCTGGCAGCATATATTTTGTGGTGCCAGGGTTTGCAAAGCTGGTACCGTGTGTACCGATGCTGTCATATTTCTCCCTCTAGTATGGTAGAATCATACCTCCCACATCAGTTACTGGTGTGGAGGCATGATTCCAAGGTGTTTGACACCAAATACGATATGTTTCCATGCAGCCGTTTTAAAGTTAGCATTTACCGCAAGGTTAGAATGCACCTAAGAGTACATGGTTGGCTGCATCACAAGCAACCCCGAAATATATGGGTTCCGAAAGCTGAAGAGGGGCTCTGCTCATGCATGGGCACCCTTTCACATAAAACCCAGCACCCTGCCTTCAGGATTGATAAAGCCTGCCATAGGGGTGACTGATAGGTTTATATGTGCAGTGATATGGATAGATATAGTGAACCTATATCTAAGTAAGGGGTGCATACACCACCTTACACAGGCTGCTATAGCAGACCTGTGGTGTCATTTTGAATGGTCTCCCAGGGGTGGCATAATACATACTGCAGCCCCTGAGAGGCCTCTGGGATACCTATGCCCTAGGTACATAGTATACCATATACTAGGGACTTATAAGGGTACCTCCAAATCAAATTTGAAGTGTATCTAAAGTACATGCAATCAATTTCGAGAGGAAGCAGCTAGGCTGGGGTCCTGGAGAGCAGGATCCCACCCAGTCGAAAACAGTTAAACATCAGCAAAAAAAGTAGGGGTAACTATAAGAAGCAGATCCTACTCTGCTACAAGCCACTCCCCTAAATCCAGGTGAATTCACCACAAGCTCAGTGACTGATCTGTCGGCACATCTGGGATAAAGCAGCAGTTCCCCTAAATCCAGGTGAACTCACCCCAAGCTCAGTGACTGATCTGTCGGCACGTCTGGGATAAAGCAGCAGCTCCCCTAAATCCAGGTGAACTCACCACAAGCTCAGTGACTGATCTGTCGGCACGTCTGGGATAAAGCAGCAGCTCCCCTAAATCCAGGTGAACTCACCACAAGCTCAGTGACTGATCTGTCGGCACGTCTGGGATAAAGCAGCAGCTCCCCTAAATCCAGGTGAACTCACCACAAGCTCAGTGACTGATCTGTCGGCACGTCTGGGATAAAGCAGCAGCTCCCCTAAATACAGCTGAACTCACCACAAGCTCAGTGACTGATCTGTCGGCATGTCTAGGATAAAGCTTTGGTCACAATGGTGCACTCTACGGTGGCCTCACAGCTGCTTCTCGTCACAGCTTCCATGCTGCCACACATGGGGCAGAAGCCTGTGTCCCTCTAGAATTGAAAGTCCCTGGTAGAGTGTCCAGGTGATATTATATAGTGTGTCCATGTGACATTATATAGTGTCCATGTGACCTTCTGCTCCTCATGTTCTCATTCTGACCAGCCTACTAAGAGTTCTCATGAGGAGACTTGTGTAACCAGTCCTCTGACAAGTGTTCTGCACGAGTTTGTGTGCTATGGGGGTGACCTCAAAAGAGTCCCATCTTAAATATCAGCAGATGCATTCTCTATGATAAAGCCATGGCATTTCTAAAGGTTGATAGAAGCTGATTAGTGATCAATGGGTTACAGCCCTTTTTACCTCTACCCCAGTGAGTAGCTAGTCGATAGATTATGCCTGTGGAAATCTACAGTGGGTCATGACTTGGCTCCCGGACTCCAGCTGATTGTATGTGATGTGTATGAGAGCGATGTGGTGTTTGAAAGATGTGGTACCCACCAATATAGCCCCAAAGTTTCTCTCTCTCTTTCTCACTCTCTCTCTTCCCCCGCTCTTCTTCCCTCTGTCTCTCCCTCTCTCTCTCTCCCTCTCTTTCTCACTCACTCGTTCTCCCCTCTTCTTGCTCGTGGGTTGTATTTATTACTGTAACAGAGTAGTAGGTGTCCTTTATAAAGTATATGTTACAATAAAATGGCCTGAGTTCCTCTTAAAAATATGTATCTCCATTGTTTCTTTGCCGGAATTTGAAGGTGTTTCGTTCGTCACCAAACAGCTTTAGATGTGGTCACCCCAACTTCCAATGCTATTCCCCTTCAGTTTGAATACCAGTGAAAATGAGGTTTATCTTGGTGAACAATTAAAGAATGACTCTTTTCTAACATCTGTACCACCTGGCCTAATCTCTCCTGAACAATGTGGAACTTCGGCGCTCCTTTCATTAATAAACAGCCCATTGAACATTAGAAAATACAAAATCCTGCTTGTTGGAGATTTTAACATTAATGTTAACAACTCCAGCTTTACCCCTACCACTCCTGAAAGTAATATTTCTCATCCATCCTGAAGGAAAATTCCAGTTCCATTAAGGACACAGAGATCATGAGTATTTTTGGTCTTTCTTTACTTCTATAATAACAAGACCATGGCCAGAAATACAGAACACGTGGCTGAAAATTGGCCAGTCAACCAGTAGCAATTCCATGAAGACTCATGAGAGCCCAAGAAAAGTGTGTGAAGAAAAGTCCATGCTGATTCCTGGGAGCCCATGAAGGGTACGTGAGGAAGGGTGCATGAAGACTCCTTGGAGCCCATGAAGAACATGTGAAGAAGCGTCCATGATGACTCCTGGGGACCCAAAATAGGGCATAAAGAATCGTCCATGATGACTCCTAGGAGTCCATGCAGAGTGCGTGAAGAAGCGTCCAGGAAGAAGCTTGGAAGTACATGAAGCATGCATGAAGAAGCATCCATGAAGACTCCTGGAGCCATGAAGAGTGCATTGAAGAAGAGTCCATGATGACGCCTGGGAGCTCAAGAAGAGTGCATGAAGAAGCATCCATGAAGACTCCTTGGAGCCCATGAAGAGTGCGTGAAGAAGTGTGCGTGAAGAAGTGTCCATGAAGACTCCTGGGAGTCTATGAAGAGTGTGTGTGAAGAAGCGTCCATGAGGACACCTGGGAGCCCATGAAGAGTGTGTGAAGAAGGATCCACAAAGACTCCTGGGAGCCCATGAAGTACGTGTGAAGAAGTGTCCATGAAGACTCCTGGAGCCATAAAGAGCATGTGAAGAAGGGTCCATGAAGACTCCTGGGAGCCCATGAAGAGTGTGTGAAGAAGCATCTATGAAGAATCCTTTGAGTCCACGAATAGGCGTGAAGAAACGTCCCTGAAGACTCCTAAGAGCCCTTGAAGAGTGTGTGAAGAAGGGTCAATGAAGACTCCTTGGAGCCCATGAAGTATGTGTGAAGAAGTGTCCATGAAGACTCCTGGAGCCATAAAGAGCACGTGAAGAAGGGTCCATGAAGACTCCTGGGAGCCCATGAAGAGTGTGTGAAGAAGCTCCCACGAAGACTCCTGGAGTAAATTAAGAGCACATGAAGAAACATACATGAAGACTCTTGGAGCCCAAGAAGAGTGTGTGTAGAAGCATCTATGAAGAATCCTTTGAGTCCACGAATAGGCATGAAGAAAGGTCCCTGAAGACTCCTAAGGGCCCTTGAAGAGTGCGTGAAAAAGGGTCCATGAAGACTCCTTGGAGTCAATGAAAAGTGAGTGATGAAATGTTAATGAAGACTCCTGGGAGCCCATGCAGAATGTATGAAGAAGAGTCCATGATGACTCCTGGGAGTCCAGGAAGAGTGCATGAAGAAGCGACCATGATGACACCTAGAAGTACATGAAGAGTGCATGATGAAGCGTCCATGAAGACTCCTGGGAGTCCATGAAGAGCGCGGGAAGAAACTTTCATGAGGACTCCTGGGAGTCCATGAAGAGAACGTGAAGAAGCGTTCATGAAAACTCCTGGAACCATGAAGAGCGCGTGAACAAACGTCCATGAAGGCTTCTGGCAGTCCATGAAGAGAATGTGAAGAAGCGTCCATGAAGACTCCTCGGAGCCCATGAAGAGTGCGTGAAGAAGAGTTCATGAAGACTCCTGGAGCCATGAAGAGCAGGTGAAGAAACATCCATGAATGCTTCTGCCTTCTGAGAGTCCATGAAGAGTGCGTGAAGAAACATCCATGAAGGCTTCTGGGAGTTCATGAAGAGCATGTGAAGAAGCATCCAAGAAGACTCCTGGAGCAATGAAGAGTGCATGAAAAAATGTCCATTAAGACTCTTGGGAGTCCATGAAGAATGCCTGAAGAAGCATCCATGAAGACTCCTGGAGCCCATGAAGAGTGCGTGAAGAAGTGTCTATGAAGATTCCTGGAGCCATGAAGAGCATGTGAAGAAACGTGCATGAAGACTCCTGGAGCCATGAAGAGCGCGTGAAGTAGCATCCATTAAGACACCTGGAAGCCCATGGAGAGTGGGTGAAGAAGGATACACAAAGACTCCTGGGAGCCCAGGAAGAATGCGTGAAGAAGCATCCATGAAGACTCCTGGAGCAATGAAGAGCATGTGAAGAAACATCCATTAAGACTCTTGGGAGCCGATGAAGATAGTGTGAAGAAGTGTCCATGAAGAATCCTGGAGCCATGAAGAGCACATGAAGAAGCATCTATGATGACTCCTGGGAGTCCATGAAGAGAACGTGAAGAAGCGTTCATGAAAACTCCTGGAACCATGAAGAGCGCGTGAACAAACGTCCATGAAGGCTTCTGGCAGTCCATGAAGAGATTGTGAAGAAGCGTCCATGAAGACTCCTCGGCGCCCATGAAGAGCAGGTGAAGAAACATCCATGAATGCTTCTGCCTTCTGAGAGTCCATGAAGAGTGCGTGAAGAAGCATCCATGAAGACTCCTAGCAGCTCTTGAAGAGTGCGTGAAGAAGGGTCCATGAGTACTCCTGGGAGTCCATGAAGAGTGCATGAAGAAGCGTCCATTAAGACTCCTGGAGCCATGAAGAGCGCATGAAGAAACTTCTAGGAAGACTCTTGGGAGCCCATGAATTATGCGTGCAGACGTGTCCATGAAGGCTCCTGAGAGTCCTTGAAGAACATGTGAATAAGCGTCCATGAAGGCTTCTTGGAGCCCAAGAAGAACGTGTGAAGAAGCGTCCATGAAGACACCTGGAACCATGAAGAGCGCATGAAGAAACGTTCATTAACACTCCTGGAGCCCATGAATAGGGTGTTAAGAAGTGCCCATGAAGGTTCCTGGGAGCCTATGAAGAGAGCATGAAGAAGCTTCTATGAGGACTCCTGGGAGCCCATAAATAGCGCATGAAGAATCGTTCATGATGACTCCTGGGTGTCCATGAAGAACACGAGAAGAAACGTCCATGAAGACTTCTGGAGCCCTGAAGAGCACGTTGAGAAGCGTCCATGAAGGCTCCTGGGAGCCTATGAAGAGAGCATAAAGAAACTTCTATGAGGACTCCTGGGAGCCCATAAATAGTGCATGAAGAATCGTCCATGATGACTCCTGGGAGTCCATGAAGAACGCGAGAAGAAGCGTCCCTGAAGACTCCTGGAGCCATAAAGAGCACACGAAGAAGCTTCCATGAAATCTTCTGTAAGTCTATGAGGAGAACGTAAAGAAGCGTCCATGATGACTCCTGGATCCATGAAGAGTGCATAAAGAAGTGCCAATGAAGGCTTCTGGGAGTCCATGAAGAGCATGTGAAGAAATGTCCATGACGACTGTTTTGGATTGATGAAGAGTGCATGAAGAAGGGTCCACAAAGACACCTGGGAGCCCATGAAGAGCACATGAAGAAACGTCCATGAAGTTACCTAGAGCCATGAAGAGCACGTGAAGAAGCGCCCAGGAAGACTCATAGAGCCATGAAGAGCACATGAAGAAGCGCCCATGAAGGCTTCTGGGAGTCCATGAAGATTGCATGAAGAAACATCCATGAACACTCCTGGGAGTCCATGAGGAGCACATGAAGAAGCACCCATGAAGACTCCTAAGAGCCCTTGAAGAGTGTGTGAAGAACGGTCCTTGAAGGCTTCGGGGAGTCCATGAAGAGTGCGTGAAGAAATGTCCATAAAGACTCCTGGGAGTCCATGAAGAGACACCTGTAGAAGTGCCCATGAAGGCTCCCTAGCATTTATCACGTAGTCCTCTTGCCTTAATCTGCACGTACGCAAGGTACATTGTTCTTATCTCCTCTGAGGTGCCCCACTCCATCTGTCACTTCTTCTTTTCTGATGCTGAGTGCATATTGTTTTTTGTTGATAAAATTAAAAATCTTCATGGTGGATACCGACCTCCAGCATTCACATAATCCAACGTGCTACGGTTGGCGCAGTAATCGCAGGACATCTTGTGTCTACTCCTCAGCTTCTGACTTACTCTTTACCAGCTCTGGCTATGCACGTCATGCTCTCATCCCTCATTTGATGATCATTCACTTCACTGATGCTTTAACTCCTCCAAGATATCCTCATTTTTATACCTACAAGAGTCTTTCACAACAGGGCCATAGATACTCCACGATACCCTCCATTATTATTCGATTCCACATCTACTGCGAACCGGAGTTTAATGCGCCTCTCATTTTTATTAACTCAACGTTGGCTCTCTTTTTAACCCTACATTTATGAGTTACCCAAAATCTTACAACTCACAGTCCATAATATTTCACAGTCTCCATACCGTGCAAGACTTTCTTGATTTGTTCCACTGTTACCCTACCTTTGCCAGAATAATATAAAGCAAACCATTTTTTATTGAAGTGCTGCTCAAAATCTGGGGAGCAATCAGGTTCCCGAAGAAGAAGCCGCAAGTCGCCAAATCACCCTGGAGGAAGGAAAGGCTAAAAAAGGGAAGAAATCATTGAAAGAAGAAACAAGGAGTTCAAATTCGAAAAGCTTCCTTTATACATGATCAAATAAGACATTAGCTGAACCCAGCAAAGGCAGACTTCGCATTCACGAAAGAGAACACCTTTGAAACCAAGCATGCCCTGACCACTCCAACAAAAAGAAATGTCTCTTTGACTTAATCTCAAATGCCTGCATGCACTTCACCACTTCTCACCAGGCCAAAAAAACACACAACACATAGGTCTCCTTCACAGAAGTGCAATTGGGTCCAACCACTATATCATAAAACAAATGGGCTTAACAAACTACTTCCAGTAGGCTCTGCCATCAAAGTCAACAACAGCCAACTTTCACCTACTAGTGCTCTACTGGCCCACAAGAATCAACGCCGCATTGAAAGAAGGGTCAGAGTTCACCAATCTTGGGAAAGACTAATGCTGGCTCAGAAACCCTGGACAATCACTGACCAGTTACAGACCAACCCTGCCAAGGTAAAGCATCGAGAAAACTGAACAAAGACATAAAGGACAGCTCACTGCATCTATCAGAGCACGTCACAGCACTGAAATGGGGACAATAAAGTCCTTGTCCACATTCTTTGAACACTAGATGAAGAGCAGATATGTCTCCTGGGGTTGTAAGATTTATCAGTAGCATTCAACAGAACTGAGCATAAGAAACTTCTGAAATTGTAGTTATGCTATGTTATGTTATGTTAAGCACACATATACCCTGGGGTGTCTTGGCGCTGTCTGTTCCTGAGTAGGAAGAAGCCGAGTTGTTGAAGAGCCAAGTTTTAGCAATTTTCTGAATGAAATGATGACGGGGAAGGTAAGTTGTTCCAAAGCTTGGTCGTTCCAACCACAAAGCTTCTACCTGCCCGGTTCACTTTGTAGATTCTGGGCGTGGACATAAGGTTCACCGCTAGCGATTGCAGCTGTCTGCCAGGAGTATATTTCTGCACAGTGTTTCAGAAAATCAGGGCCAATACTGTGTAGCGCCTTATAGGCTGTGCACAGAGCCTTAAATTGTATTCAGCTTCTAACTGCCAGCCAATGCAACTGCCGTATTACTTTGGTTACCAAATTAAATTTAAGGGTCCCAGAGCGAATCCAAGCAGCCGCATTCTGCACCATTTGGAGCTTATTAAGGTTTTTTTCCCTGAGTATTGACGAATAGACTGTTGCAGTAATCCAACTTAGAAAGGACTTGAGCTGTGGTTACTCTCTTTCTCGCCTCCACTGGAATGAAAGGGAAGGGATTTCTTTTTCATTCTTGTTAGAACTGGGGGTCTCTAGTTGGCAGAGGTAGGTACCTTTGACCAAAAAGGAACCCTTGCTTCTAGTCAGGGTAAGGGGCTACACTTCTAAAATAACCCCTGCTCAGCCCCTTGGTAGCTTGGCACGAGCAGTCAGGCTTATCTTAGAGGCAGTGTGTAAAGCATTTGTGAACACATACAGTAATATAGTGAAAACACTACAAATGGACACCACACTAGTTTAGAAAAATAAGTAATCTTTACTAGACTTACACAAGACCAAACAACAAAAATCCACAATACTGTAATCAAAAATAGACTTTAAAATGGTAGAAATAGCTTACTTCAATGTAGATTGTAAATGCGGCACTTTACTCTCAAAGTACCTTAGATGGTTCACGCAAAACAAGCAAAAGGGTCGCAGGGAAGTTGATGTGCTGTTCCTTACACTCAGGGGAGTGGATGCGTCGGTTCCTCACTGCTGCGCAGGGGAGGTGATGCGTCGCTTCCTTACTGTGTGGGGAGTTGATGCGTCGTTTCTTACTGCGGCACGGTGACGATGCGACAAGATGGCACCTCGATGCGATGGGACGATCTGGTGTGATGCGAGAAAATGGCGTCTTAATGCAAAGCAACAACGTTGGATGTGATGCGTACACGCCCAATGGCTGTGCGAGGAACTCGGTAACTTCTGAGCCACGACAGGCCATGCGACACACTTCTCCGGTGATGCAACGGTGACCTCTGCAGAGGCGATGCGCTTCTCCGGTGATGCAACGCGCTTCGTCGATGCTGCGACGGCGAACAGCTGCCGCGGCAGCATGCTTCTTTGGTGATGCGACGGCAACTACTGCGGCCGCGACATGCTTCTCTTTGCGTCGCTCTTCCAGCTCCCAGTGACACACAGTCTTCTCTGAGGGCCCAAACAACAGTAGGCACCTCTCTGTAAGTAGAATTCCCTGGTGGTGAAGTCTTGTATCCCTGAGACTGCAGGAAGGAGGCAAGCACACTTCAAGCCCTTGGAGATTCTTCTTCAAGATTGCAAAAGTGCACACAAAGTTCCTTTTCTCCTTTCCTTGGCAATAAATTAACCACTGCAGGCCAACCCCAACAGCACAGCAAGTGATACAAAGTTCTGGGGTCTGGGTCCCCCCTTTTATACACACAAATCCTTTGTCTCTAAAGACAGAGAGTGTCTGTACCTAGTCCAAACCAGTTCTGGCTGCATTCTGCCAGTGCACAACTTCTTACTTTGTCAGTGTGGGCCAGGGTCATCAGACGCACCACAGGAGGTGGAGCCAGCATTGTGGAAGGCAGGCACAGCACTATTCAGGCCCAGGTGCTACTCCTCCCATCACTCCTCATGCAGATAGGTCTATTCAGCCTAGTGCTGACTCACCCTGCCTCCTGGAGCCACCCAGCCCCTGTCACTTACAAACCAGACATGCAATATACAACCTAGCAGAGGCAGGCTGGATGGTTAGGCAAGAAAATATCTACTTTCTAAAAGTGGTATTCTCAAACACAGAATGTTAAAACCAACTTTAATAAAATATGTATTTTATCATTCTAAGTTCAGGCATACTAAATTTGTTTTTTTACCATGTTCCCTGGGTCAGCTAGGATTATAAAATGTTATAATCAAACTGGCCATTCTGCCCTATGGGAACAGGTAGCCTTGCAATAGTGAAAAACAAAATTGGCTGTAATTCACTATCAGGACATGCCACACACATCAGGGCATGTCCTACCTTTTACATACAATGCACCCTGCCCATGGGTAACCCTGGGCGGTGAACTACGCTCCGCTCGCGTAGCATTCGGTAACTACGCGTTCTACGTGAACCGCGAAGTTACCGAAACTACGCAAACTGCAACGTAGTGTAGCTGTTTTACTTCTTCGCGCGCCCAATATGCGTTCTCGCGCGTGCGGTAACGACTTACCGTGATTCTGCGTTCGCTGACTCGATTTTCTATCCGTTCGTGTGCGCCACGAGATTTGTAATATGGCCGCACAATCCCGCGAGAGAGTGCGAACGCAAACACGTCATTTGGACACGCGAGCTGACTTCCGGTGGCAGTCTTGGTAAGATCGCGATCCCGAACACGCAGAAACTACAATCTGGCGAAGAATATCTCTCGAGCATCATAAAACCTTCTCGAAAATGATCATTTTGCTCAAAAAAACTCCTCAGATTGTGATTTGGCTGTAGTTTTTTGTGCAAGGAGTCCTTTTTCTTTTTTTACTTTTTTTTTTCAAGAGGAAGGAAGCGCCCCTGAGTCTCCAACTTCCTGTTCCTGTCCAGCAGGCTCCTTCCAGTGCTTTGTCCATGTGCTGTTCACTTTCATTTGGATTTTGGAGCTGGAAGGATCACTTTTTGTTTCTGTCTGCTGCATCATATATCATTGGATTGGATTTGAGGACTTTTGGAATTGAGATTTTACAAGTAAGTTGGGGAATTGGTGTACTTGTTTGTTTGATTGGGGCTTGTACCTACATTTTTTTGGCATTTTCATCGTTTTTAAAATTTCTTGTTGTTGTGGGTGGCCTGTAGTTTCAGTAGGAGCCTAGTTGTTTGTCTTTGAAGTTTCAGCCAGTAGGCCCAGAGGTACCCATGGGTGGATGTTTCTGTGGTGTTTGTTGAATTTCATTTTAAACATCATGTAGGGCATGGATGGCATTAGATTGAATTGCTAAATGTGGTTGAGGTGTATTTCACTTTTTCGGTGTGTGTGTTGTTAATAAATAAATACCTTTGTTGGATGCGTATTTGTGCTTGCTGTGTAACTTTCCAACCTTTCATAGCCCTGTTGATTTTCGTTTTTGCATTTTTGTATTAAAGCTGTGTTGTTTAGCAGGCCTCCTTTTTCTGGTCATATAGGCCTGCTTGAGTTCATTGTTTGCCATGGCCTGTAGTGACTGACCATCCATGTGGCTTGGGGCCATTTTGTGGTGGTAGTTTAGTAGTGTGCTGCTTTTTCCATATAGGCCTGCATGTCTTTTCTTTGATCCCCTTGGTTTATGCTTGTTGTTGTTGTGGCCTGGCCATGTGGGTGGCGGCCATTTTGTGAAGGCAGGCAGTGTGCTTTTGCCATAGGATTGCATTGTCTGTCTTCCATTTCTTTTTGTTGTGGGTGGCTAGCGGCCATTTTGTGGAACCATCCAGGCTGTGTGCACTGCTTTTGCCATAGGCCTGCATTCATTGTCTAGTGTCTTCACTTTCTGTGGGTGGCCTGGCCATGTGGGTGGCGGCCATTTTGTGGAGTTAGGCAGTGTGCTTGCTTTTGATATAGGCTTCAGTCCCAATCTTGTGGCCTAGTCTGCCAGTAGGCCCAGAGGTAGTCATATCATCATGGGTGCATAAAAACTGTTTCTGTGTTGTCAGTTGAATTTGAACATCATTTATGGCATTGGATTGAATTGCAAAATGTGGTTTTTGGGGTGGAATTCCAGTTTTTTGGTGTGTGTTAAATAAATAGGCCTTTTCAGCCAGTAGGTAACCCTAGGTGTTCAGCTCGCGCAGTTTTGGCAACTCCGCACTGCGCGACAATGCAGACTTACAGTTTTTGTCTTCTTCGCGTGCTCAATATGCGTGTTTGTGAACGCGATAATGACTTTTTGTAAAGATCGCGATGCCGAACATGCAGAATTTGCAATCTGGCAAAGAATATCTCGCGAGCAGCATAAAACCTTCTAGAAAACGAGGATTTTGTTCATGTTGCTAAAACTCCTCAGGTTGTCATTTGGATGTAGTTTTTGTAGCAAGGAGTAATTTTTCTTTTTTTTTAACAATTTTTTAGAAGAGGAAGGAAGTCCCCCAGAGTCTCCAACTTCCTGGTCCTGTCCTTTGTCTTCACTTTCTTGTTATTGTGGCTGGCCTGACCATTTGACTGGGGGCCATTTTGTGGTGGTAGTTAGTAGTGTGCTGTTTTTGCCACATAGGCCTGCGTGTCTTTCCATTGTTCCTCTTGTCTGCTTCCAAATCCATCCCCATTGCCCGCTGCAGCTCTCTGATGCTGCATCCATCACACGTGATGCACAAATGTAGGCCAAACACAGGCTCCACTACATTTTTGTTTTTGTTCTTTGCTATTCTTATTCTTCCTGAGTGTACACAGTACAGTACGCCAGGAAAGCCCTGGCCTTGTTGTCAAAGTCTCATAAATGGCTACCCTGTTGTTCACTGAGTTTCTAAAATGTAATAATTGTGACCACCACTACACACTAAGAAGTTATATATTCTATTAGTTTGATTGTACTATCTTTTGACTGATGTTCTTCTGGCTTTTTTTGCTTTTAGGTGCACAAAAGACTGAGGAGGAGGTGTGTCATCATCGCCCGTTGTGCTGCCAGACAGGCGTCCTGCTGCTGTACACGACGTGACGTGTGAGTGACCTGACCAGACGTCTCTGCAACTTATGCAACTGAGTGCTGCTGACATCTGAATAAGATGGGCCCAAAGAAAGCAGGTAGCAGGTCCTCCAGTATCAAGAAAGTTGCTATTGAGAAGAAGGAAACGAAGAAAAGAGTGACACTTAAGTCTGCTGTGCCACCCAAAACGTCTTTTGGGAAACCGAAAATGATGCCTGCAGCAGCGGTGTCCGTGGGGCAAACTGGGGCCAGCAGCTCCGCATCAGTGGCCCCAACCCACCAACCCAGGCCCAAGCACATGAGTGTGGAAGAGGTAGCCAGCCTAATGGTGGAAAGCAGTGATGCTGAGCCTGAGCTAAACTAATCGCTATCTCAAAGTAGTACCCTATCAATGCAGGAGGAAACACAGAAGATAAGTGCTCAACAACAACAGCCGCAACCACCACCCGCAATAGTAGTTGTTTTTCCTCCCGAAGTAGGGGCAGTTCAGGAAATTGAGCCTCATGCAGAGGAAGAAGAGGAAGCCACTCATTCAGAAGATCCATTGTCTTCCAAATCACCACCAGGTAAAAGGAGGGTTAGTCCAAATTCTTCGCCTAGCCCCCCTTCTGATGATCTAGATGCCACTTGGAAGCCACAAACTGAGACTGAGAGGGAGACACATCCCAAGACCAGGCATGGGAAAAGGAAGGTTCCAGAAAGCCTTACACTTATGGAGGTTGATGTAGAACAGCAGGATGATGATGATGATGAGCCAGCCATCACGAACATCACTCCCGGCCCGAGGAGATGGAGACCAACATTATTACCCTATGCAAAATTGCTGCGAGGGATGTAGCATGCATACCTCCAACACAGGTAACACCAACACAACCTACTGCTTCCATATTTGCATTAGCAAAGGCCTGTCAGCGACCTACATCCATCACAACCACCACCTCAGTAGAAGTATGTAGTGGTACAACACAGAGTCAAATTCAACGCACACCCTCCAGTTCATCCGGCATTGGAAGTGGCACCTCCAGCAGGAGGCAAAAGTTAAGCCCCCCAGTTTGGGACTTCTTTACGGTTACCGAAAAGGAGGAGAACATTGCTATATGCTCCATTTGTAATACCTCTGTTAGTCGGGGTAAGCTTGGTACAAACTATGGCACCGGAGGCCAAATAACCCATCTGAAAAAACACCACTTGATCAACTGGGAGGACCACCTTAGCTGCATAAAAACTGCAACCATTGGTGTTGGTGGGGATAAACGAGTAGAAGAAGAAGAAGATCCGATCACGGTGGGAGAGGAAGGACAGGGATACATTTCTCTGGTAGTGGTACACAAAGTAGCCCTGCCCCCAGCAGTGCAATGTTATCGTCGACCACATATCAGCAACATCTCAGTGGCACAAGACTAAGAGTCAGCCTGAGACAGCAACGAGTACCGCAATGAAAGAAAGTGCGTCGTTGAGCCTAAGAGGAAGGAAAACCATGCAGCCCACCATTATCAGCAGGTTTAGGCCGGTGGAGGGGCAGTACGAACGCAACCACCCAATAGCATGTTTGTACAATGCGAAGCTGGCTAAAATGTTAGCACTGAACCTTCTCCCTTTTTCTTTTGTTGAAGGGGTGGGTTTTCTGGAATTTGTAGCAGCCATCTGCCCAAAATGGCAGGGCCCCAGCCGCTACTATTTTGCCAGAGTTGCTGTTCCAGCACTACATCACGACCTGCTGGAATTGCTTGGAAATGCCTTGAAGCAGAGTGCTGTTCAGAGTATCCACCTGACAACAGACATGTGGACCAGTTGCCAAGCCACTGATTACATGTGCATCACTGCACACTGGATCTCTTTTGTGGGGGTTAGAGAACAGATATATGCTGGTGTTGGCGCTGCTGAGATTTTTCATGCCACTCGCAAACATGCAAATGTAGCCACGTTTGCCATGGAGAAATCTCATACTGCTGCAAACATTTTGGATGAGTTTAAAAGCAAGGTCTTTGAGTGGTTCTGCCCAAGAGGGCTTAACATTGGTTATGTTGCCACGGACAATGGCAATAATGTAGTTAGGGCCATGAAAGATTGTGGCTATTTCAGGGTCCCGTGTTTGGCACACTGCATTAACATTTCTGTTCAAGATTTTCTGAAAAATGAATACAAAGTCAGCAACTTACTGGTCACCTGCAGAAGAATATGCATACCTTTCAGCCATTCTTTTAAAGCCCGGAAGCAGCTGAGGGTCATTCAACGTGATCATAAAATGCCAGTCAAAGCACTCATCCAGGAGGTGCCAACACGTTGGAAATAAACTTATTACATGCTTGATCGTCTGTTTGAGCAGTACATACCACTCAATGCTTATGTCATGTGAAGATTAGGGGACCCTACTGTGAGAGGCATGACCATTGAGATGGCCCAATGGGACCTCGGTAAATGCCTGACAGAGATGCTACTTCCTTTTTAGGTCTTCACACGTGAAGTCAGCAGGGAGGACTGTACTATGGGCCAAGCTATCCCATTTTTGCACATGCTAGAGCAACAGCTGAAGGAGGTGTCTGAAACGTACGTAGGTGTGGATGACAAACAAGACGCACATTATTTGGTGGAATCCTTAGCTGTTTGCGTATCTGAAAATACAAGGATTCAAAATACATTGTGTCACATCCACATTACATTACCGCCGCAATTTTGGATCCACGGTACAAAGTATTTCTGAACAGTAAGGCATTAAAACCTTTTTCAGAAGTGGATGTTGCCAAGTACAAAGCTTTGATACCTGAGCAAGCCATTAACTTTGAAAATGAACGGCTGGTAATTAGAGGCCCCCCGCCCCAGCCCAGAACAAGTACTCCAGGGCAAATTTCAGAGTCAAGTTCTACTTCAGAGCCTGAGGGCAGTGCGTTTGCCTCCCAGCAGTCACCGACACCAACACTACCAATAACATCAACAGCAAGAAGAGGATCATCCACACTACAATCGGCAAATGATTGGTTTCTACGGCAGGGGTATGGTAAGTCCAGTGCTGATGCAAAGGCAAAAGAAGCCAAGCACATCGGAACACCCCTGAGCATTGAGCGGATGGTCCAGGCGTATCTGGATGACCCAACAGAGGTCTTCATGGATGGAAATCCATTGGTGTATTGGTATGGGAAAATAAGCCAATGGCAGTGCTCAGCAGGCTGGCGATAAAGTATCTGGCTTCCCCTGTCACAAGTGTCTCTTCTGAGAGTGCTTTCAGTGCTGCAGGTGCCATTGTAATGGTAAAAAGGACCATTCTCTCTCCCAAAAGCGTGGAGAGGTTAACCATGATCAAAATGAATCAGCACTTTATACCACCGGACTAGAAAATACGTGAATCACAGCAGGAAGAGGAGAGCGACTTTGATGACATAAGTAGTGGGTTACATGACCTACTTCTGTCCGAACCACCAGAGTTTGAGGACGAGCTCCTCTTCCCTGAGAACTAGGCTTTCAAATTGTTACTTTCTACCTTCCTTTATTTGTGTGTGTATCTGTATTTTTCTGCTTCAAATCAAATCACAACAAATGAATCCATCACCACCGTCTTCTCTTTTTATTTCCCTATTGGAGTTGCACCTCTGTTCATTTTACTACCCACTCCTCAGAGTCTTGCTCCATCTTCCTGACTCCCCTAAATACATTTCCCTCAAGCCAGACATTGGATGGAGAATAGTACAGGAAAAACTGTTGCCTCTAACAGTCCCTCCAGAAGAAGTGGAACATGACTATACGTATCCTCCTTTTGTTTCCGAGCCAAAACTCGTCCCTTTCAGAAATAGGCTACCGCTTCGGCAGGCATAAAAGCTCATCAATGTGAGAACAGAAGGTACTTGGCGGAGAAAGACAAGAGACTCTTCGAAGAAACTTGCTGACATGTCACATTTCTGCAAACTCAATTCAATTGACCAATGACCGCTACTCAAGCCGCGGCCCATCTCACAGCACTGACCATGATGATGTGAACCAACTTCAACTGCAACAAAGAAGTGACACAGATGAGTAAGAAAACCGAAACAGCGACTAACACACAAAATAAATGTGGAGTAATAATGAGGCCACTGGTAAAAAAACACACACCTGTCAGAAAGAACTAGACATCTGACAGCCAAAGAGAAGAGCAAGACAGGTAATGTACTAATGTTGGCAATGCATGCATTGTATGCAGACTCAGAGTGATTGCTGTTTTTTGTGTTGATGTTGATGACGTTGTGCATGAAGTCGAACTGTACTAGTAATTAATCCACCAACCAAAAGTGACTCAAGTGACCGTCAATAACCAAATTGTACTACTACTACTACTGCAGGCCAATATCCGTGGTAATTTTTAATATGGAAAATGGACTTATTCGGAGTCGTACTCGGTATACTACAGACTGAGTTGGAGTTGGCCAACACGTACAACAACACCATGATGATGAGTCATGATCATACTATCTTCGCACTTTCGCAGTCAGTCAGTTGAATCGGAGATGATTGATGGAATAACTCTGGGCATTTCAAATCAAGTGGCATAAAACGGTAAATAAGTCAACAACCACAGCAGACCTACATGTCCGTGTAGTGGTGGAGTCGAGTAGTGCAGTGGTATGACTGACAGCGGTGCATTGCCATTGATTTCATTTATTCACTTAATTTAGAAAATGCTAGGTTGCTGTATATGTGCTTTGTCTGGCTCTGTCAAACTTTCAGCTAAATGGAGGTTTGGTCACGGCCCGGTGCCGTGGCATGGCATGCTATGTCCTGTTGTTGGTGTAGCTTAAAAAATGCTGTAAACAGAGTAGACAGACATGATCTATCTATCTATGCCGCCTCAGTCTAAAAGTGTTCTCTTCTCTGTCTGACTCTTGTTGCACTCCACCGTAATTGATGCATTTTGTTTATTCATTGATTTCTGAGTATCCCATTTGTTTTTCCATTTACACCTACAGGTCAGCTTCTACCCTGTGCTACACTTGGAAAAACAACGCACACTTACCTTCCCAATGAATCTACATATGCCAGGCAGGCAGTGGCGTCACCCAAAATTGATGGACGGTGCATCCATGGAAGGGACTGAGGACCAAGAGGAATGCCAAGATGCAACTCCCCATTTGACCAGGATAACACAGTAACAGTATCAACTTTCATCATCTTTTAAACTATTTGATTCATTTTTTGTCTTCAATCATTAATGCCGTGTGTTGTTGTTATTAATAATTATGTTTGCTCTCTGCTTATAATTAATCTCTACAGCTATTTTTAATTTTTCTTTGCTATCTTTAAAAGTAAGTCCGGTACAACAGAACAGAACAGAACACAAACTGTATGTAATCTGTGTCTCTCTATGTGGGCAGACAAGCAAGGCAAAGTGCATAATATTAATATACTGATGCCCTGCACTGTCTAACAGTCTAGTAGTAGTTAGTAAGTTTTACTTATCATTAACCATCAAGTTATCTTCATCATCATGCATGCATTTCCTTTTTCATCCTTTACACATTTATGGATATGGTTTTCTACAAAGATTGTGTTTTCTTTTGTTGTTTGTCATTGGGTACTGTTTTTCTTTGTCAAACCTTTCCCCAAACCCCCCTTCCCAACCATTCAACAAACCCTAACCCTCTTCACCCGGGCTGTGTGATTTATTGAGGTGTGACTACATTAATGTACACCAATGATTGATCACACGCTTGCTGGGGCGGATGTGGCGAAAGCAACACTAATTCAATTTCAAGGCAGGGGGAGGATCTTTTTCTGCTTACCCACCCATGATGATACGTATATTTGCGAATTGCGAGTTAACAAAGGAACGTAATCAATCATCATTAATTGCCGGCATCGATTGTCATCCTTCCTATTACACACAGCACTAAAGGTTACGCTTGTGTCTAGTGTAGGCCTAGTTGAGTGACTTGAAAACAACTACAGTTTGTAACGTGTTGTACAAGGCTATCCCCTCCACCATTATGTTTTATTTACTTCGCTCTACTACTCCTCCCAGAGTCTCTCTCAGGCGACTGACTGACTCTTTTTATTTTTTGTAATTGCTACTGCCAGTGTCTACTACTACTACTACCACAACCATGGCATCTGATTCTGCATTCTCTTTGGAAACCCAACCTGCATTGTCATGCAGCCATCTCTGTGCCAAACTTATATATCAGTCACAGGTAAGAAAAGAGAAGATGTTTGGCGGAGGTATAATAATGGACCAGGAGGAGAGACTGACCGTACTACTAGGACAAGTCAATCAGTGAGGGGTACCGCATCTATCAGTTTGTGTCTAACAAAGTCAGCCAATTATTTAAATCAAACACTAGCTGTGGCCCTGTAGCAGCAAGGAAACAGTGTGACGTAAAACAGTAACCCCACCCATAAAACATTAACCACATCGTATGTAAAGTAAAATATATATAATTTAATCCCCTAACAAAAATAAACCATGTAAAAAATCCCACAACACCTGACCCACCCCTCTCCCTAACCCCAACCAATGTCCAAAATGAAAAAGTCCAAAAATGTCCTATTGTCCATAACCCCAATGGCTGATTCCCACCCAGCAAAAGAACCAATAGAAAAGGGGCAATTGAACAGTGTCTTTTTAATAGCGGCGGGCTCTTCTCTCCAGGACCTTCAGATGCTTCATAACCTCCTCTAGCTCCTCCTCCAGCCGCACATTCCGGAGGAGCATGCGGCGCGCATATGCCCTGCAGTTGCATCCACCGGGGGGGGGGGGGAGCAGCAGTAGTGCTGGACGTTGTTGCTGGTGGGCGGCAACGGGTGGCTGCCTGACCGTGGCACCGAACAACTGGAGGTGCCTGGCTGGGGCCCGGGGCATTGGAGGAGGCGGCAGCTGCTGCCGCCTCCTCCTCCTCCTCCGCCAGAACCACCAGCCGCTGGTACTCTTTACAGATGGCCTCTAGATTCCCGCGCCGGGCCATGGCTGCCAACTCCTTCCTCGTTGGTTATGGAAGAGCTTTATCAAGAAAGAAAAAAATAATATTTTACCAATACTCTTAGCAAAACAGTAACACAAAATTAATTCAACACATAGTGGCTGTAGCACTACCAAGCACAGTACATAACATTTGTGGTATGTCTCTGTCCTTCCACTTCCTCAGCCTCTAACATTTGTGGGAGTTTTTCAGGCATTATACTAGCACTATGGCTCAGTACACCAGTCTTCTTTTTCTCTTTACTTTAGCGAAATTACATAACCTTGTTGTAGCCGCCCGACACATGCCAGCTCAGTCAGCTTGCGCCGAAGACAAACATAAGCGAGTCTGACTCATGATGACGCAGACTCACGTTAGTTCTATTTAGTATTTACTACTGTCTGCAGGTGGGGAAGCTCGTAATTTTCTATTACGGGTGGCACTGGACATAGTCTCTCTGTTACATCAAGGGCAATTGCTCAATTTCACTTTCACCCTGCCCTGACTACTACAAAAAGGAAGATTATATATCTGATCTAATGATCATTGCTTATATATGGGACCACATGTGGTACTTTATTTTGATTGATTGTGTAACCAACAGATAGGCCACCGCCAATAGCAGCCTGGTTGACAGTAAAATTAACATAGGTAGGGAGTGGTCCTCTGAGTCGGAGGAAGGTGCTGATAACTACATACATCATACATAATATAGATATATGATGTGCTAGCAAACTACTGTGAGTCCAGGGCGTATTCTGAAAATACAACTTTCTATATTCCCCTCGGTAGTCGGCTTTGCTACTGTGGCGCGGTTTCTTTTACATTCTCTTCAAAGACTCTAGTCTGCAACTCTGCATCCAGTGAAAGTCGCCACCTATGCTAAAATACATCCGGGCATCCATCCATTTAAAGTAAACGTCTAACATTCTTCTTAATCTCTCAACAAACCTTAGTTCGTTTCACCAACAACCACCCATGCGTCCTTCCTTGCTTGCCTTGGCTTTGGGTGCGACCCAAACACCGCTGACGATTCTCGCAATCCTATCCACCCATATGGTGTGGGCACCCATGCAGGCATCTTTTCTTTGACCTTCCACCCATCCTTCAACAACCCATGCATCTGATTCCTATCAGCCACCTATTCATGCTTCCAACGTATCCTTCTCTGCCAGTCATATTACATCTTGCCCGTCCTTCCTCCTTCAGTCACACCCTTCTTTCCCTTTTTGTTCAACACATCCATCAAGGGCATCTGATCTGATCTGACTTTTAGTCTTCTCCATAAACTCACAGCTGAGTTGGAGTCATATGGAAGAAGCCATTGGTTACTCAACTCACGCTGCAAATGCTATTGCTGCTTATGCCATTGCTAATTAAAGGGTGTCTTCTCTTCAACCGTTGTCTAATGTTCACTGCAACTTCATACTAACTAAGTCTCAACAGTACAGTGAGTGAGTGTACACTAGTACACCCTTCCCGCTAGTGTAATGTCAATAAGTAAGGAACATAACTTACCACCGCCCACCACTGCTGCAGGCTCACTCCTTGTAGCTCCTGCAGGTTCCGCAGCTGCATCTCCGTCTCCCTCCGGAATGGCCGCATCGCCGCTGGCCCCGGCACTGGTGGTGGTCGGTAGTACGCCTAGAAAAAACATTACACATTTTTAGATGCCATTAACACCTCCCCCTATTCATTCTTTTTCACTAGCAAGATTGAAAAAAAGTTAATACACACATATACAACATACATCACTAGTCCAAATCGGGTACTAGAGTAGAGTAGACTAGTAGAGTTATGGTCCCTAGGGTCATTCTAGTCTACTCTACTCTTTGCAAAGTTACCCTGAGCCATGCACCATTTTATCTTCATGTCTTTTGTGCACGGACGCTACCTCGCAGCTTGTTGTGGATGCCTTTGAGCCCACATGAGCTCATACAGCTACTGTCTGAGCGTTGCATACAAGAGGTCGAAAAACAAGCCACTTTGTTATGGAGTTCTGGTCAGTCCGTATTGCTTAGCCAGAACATGCTACACTTTTTGGAATGACTGAGAAATGCTTGCATTATACTATCTAACGCGCACCATTTTTCTCATAACAGGCAGAAGATTCCCTTCTACGAACGAACCAGAGCTTTGCAGAGCTTATGATGTAACCAGTACTTCTACGTTCTAAGGTGAGGGGTCCCCCAGAATTCGCACAGAGATCGTTTGTCTGACTCTTCGGTGGACTTGTAACAATGTTTATTGTTTTAACCTTATGCATTTTGCTTTTGTAGCTGGCTCGTATAGTATAATGATTTCAATTGTAGAACAATGTACAGAGCTTGTCAGTTCAAAATAAACCTTTTGAACTTCAACTTACACAAAGACTCTGTGGTATTTGGTGTGCTGGACTTACACGAGTGAGTTAGTACAGAGAGTCATAGCCGGCTCATAGCACAGGCAGTTGGAGACAGGGATAAGACGACAAGAATTTAAAAACAGTCTAGATCAAAGAAGATTTGGAAAAAAATTGAATTAGGAAACAGAAATAATAGTTCGGAAAAAATAAGGTGCAGTAACAGTTAGGGAAATATAGGGGCATATCAGCAACAACCCGCGATTATTTTCGCTAAGCGCACTTAGTGCTAGGATAATTATCGCCGGCTAGCATGGACTTTTATTGCTGAGATAGCATGCTATTAGCAACGCTTATCTCAAAAGCCGTAAAAATCCTAGCGCTAACTGCCAAACGTGAGTTTATCGCTGGAAACCCAGCGATAATCCCATGAAGTTTGGCGATAGCTTGCTGATAGGGCCTCACATACTAAGGGGCATATCTACAAGGCGGCGAAATAACATTATCGCCACTTTTGTGGCCGTTTTCGGCAGAAAAGCGGTGATAATTTTATCGCTATATCAGCAGGGTCACGCTATTGCGTGAAAACTTGCATTAGCGCCTGAAATCTGAACGCCTAGCTTTGCATCTCTAATGAGATGCAAAGTGGGCGTTCCTCCCCAGGATAACGGGAGAAATGTCGCTAAGCAACATTTCTCCTATTATCAAGCCTCACGCAAAGCAGCATAGCAACAAGAAAAGTAGCGATAACCTCTGTTATCGCTACTTTCCTTACACCTGCTTTGAAACTGACTTAGCCATGATATCCTATGGAAGGTGGATATCATGGCTAAGTATATGAGGCCCTATCAGCAAGCTATTGCCAAACTTCGTGGGATTATCGCTGGGTTTCCAGCGATAATCTCACGTTTGGCAGTTAGCGCTAGGATTTTTATCGCTTTTGAGATAAGCGTTGCTAATAGCACGCTATCTCAGCGATAAAAATCCACGCTAGCCGGCGATAATTATCCTAGCGCTAAGTGCGCTTAGCGATAATTATCGCCGGTTGTTGCTGATATGCCCCTTAGCCATGATATCCACCTTCCATAGGATATCATGGCTAAATCAGTTTCAAAGCAGGCGTAAGGAAAGTAGCGACAACAGAGGTTATCGCTACTTTTCTTGTCACTATGCTGCTTTGCGTGAGGCTTGATAATAGGAGAAATGTCGCCTAGCGACATTTCTCCTGTTATCCTGGGCGTTCAGATTTCAGGCGCTAATGTAAGGTTTCACGCGATAGTATGACCTTACTGATATTGCGATAAAATTATTGCCGCTTTTCGGCCGAAAACGGCCACAAAAGCGGCGATAATGTTATATCGCCGCCTTGTAGTTATGCCCCTTAATTATTAATATACCCACTGGAGGACTTACTGGGGCAGCAGCAGAGGCCTCGGTAGAGGAGGACTGGTCCTGGCCCTGGGAGGCTTGATGTTCTTGAAGTTGTGACTGTCCAGCCGCTGCCTTTGACCTCGTTGTCTTGCCCCTGGGTGATGATCATGTAAGATATAACAAAGAAAGAGACAAACATTAATGATTGATGTACTATGAAACAAATTAAAAAAAATTAAAAATCGCTCCAAAAACATTTTAGGAAACAATTGCAATAAAATTGACCTATGTCATCTGATCGACTAGTAGTATTATTGCGGGACTCCCAGACCGTCTACTTATTATTTGTGAACACTAATCCAGTATTCCATTCTGATTCCAGAATACTAACTAAACTAAGCCTATGTACCACCTGACCTAGCCCACATATTCCAGACGGGCCAATTGTTCAATAAGTCTGCATTAAAATGTTAGCCCTCAAAAATGCATAGGTGTAGGACACATGAATAAATTTGTGCATAGTCATACACCAAATTGTTGGTTGGTTGCGTCTGATGTTATCATGCTAGGGATACTGCTAAGCCTTACCACTCACTAAAGTTACAAACTACAAAAGGACGGTACTACTAAGGACTGGGGTAGGCGCTAAGCAGCACTCAGTGACAGAGAGAATGCGTCACGCAAACCTCTAAATAATTACCAACTAATACTAACTAAACCTATCAATCCATCCACCACTATCTCTTCTTAGTGACAGGAGGACAAAGGAAGGACTAGAGTCTCTCTAGCAATAGCATTACCTAACTTAAGTTCTCTAAGGAAACTCTTACATAATCAGCCCAAGCGAGCGCAAAGTTGCAAACAAGTAAGCGCAGCCCGAGCACCTGTGTCCTACAATCACAGAAGATTTTGAAACGTAATTTACCTGCAATGTAAGCAGCAGTATTCTTGCTATTCGGAAAAAAATTATACACAATACTTATACTACTCGTATATTAGCTACTCACCAAGCCCCACGACCTCGACACCTAGCAGGTCCAGCAGGTCCTGCTCCCGGTCCAAGACGTCGGACCACCGGTGGGACAGCTGGTGATGGGTGCACTGGACCCCTGATTCACGGAACACAGCCCGGCGCACCTTTGCCCACCGGCGGTGACGCTCCTGGGTCTGGTACCCGGAGCCAGGCCTGCCGCCTGCTGCCAAGGTCAAGGGGAGGTGGCGCTGAACTAAAAAAACAAGGGCGGCCACCTCTCTAAAAAGCTCCCGGGCCTGCACCCCTGGACAACGCTGTCTGCTGCAAGGCAGGCGGCCCTTGGTTCTGGGGGTGAGCGGGAGGCACAAAAGAAAATATGGGATAAATAAAGTTAGGGGAAGGAGTAAAAGAAAGTCATGTAAAACAGTAGAAAAGTGAGAAAAAACCCAGTAAAAGTAGAAATAAAATGCAAAATATAGAGTGATAGATACTAAATAAAAAAAGATCAGAAAAATAGTGTAAAAAGCTAAGGATGGCAAAGATTGAGGGAGGCTAGAAAAGCAGGCTCCAGAACCATAGCATAGAGTGAAAAAACAAGATGGCCGCGCCCGTCGTGACCGCGTGTGTTAGTTTGCGCGATATTTCCCCACAAGCACGCACAAACCGTCGCGAACATGTTAATCGCGTTCCCGAACATGACATGCGTATCGCGAACACGCTATACGCGACCCGGAATAGGGAATAAGGCACCGCGAACGGGCGGGACAAGTCAAAAACAAGATGGCTGCGCCCATAGGTGACCGCATGGGTAAGTTCGCGAGATACTATACCCCGAGCACGCAAACAGACTCCTGAACACGCAATACGCGTTCGCAAGCAAGAAAAACGCATCACAAACGGACGGGACAAGCAACTACACACGCTCGCGTAGCTACGTGTAGCTCGCGAAGTGCATGTGCAACTTCGCATAGCTACGCGTAGCGTGACTACGCATACTACTCCCAGGGTTACCCATCATGGGGGTACCTTGGGCCTACCTTAGGGGTGACTAACATGTAAAAAAGGGAAGGTTTAGGGACTGGTAAGTGGGTGCACTTACCAAGTCGATATGACAGTACTAGACTGCACACAGGCTCTGTAATGGCAGGCCTGAGACACACTTTACAAGCTGCTTCTGTGGGTGGCACAACCAGTGCTGTAAGCCCACCAGCAGCATTTGATTTACAAGCCCTGGCACACAAGGTGCACTGTACTAGGGTCTGATAAGTAAATCAAATAGCCAATCATGGAGTCACTTATCCATTACAATAATTACAATAGAGAGCATATGCACTTTAGCACTGATTAGCAGTGGTAAAGTGCCCAGAATCCTAAAAGCAACAACAGGTGAGAAAAAATACAGGAGGAAGGCAAAAAGTTCAGGGATGACCCTGCAAAAAGGGCCAAGTCCAACAATTCTGAGCAGATAAAAACAGGAGGAGATCAAAGAGTTGACTTGGAGTTTGTAGTTCTATTTGCAGATGTAGCAGCGCAGAACGGGCTTCGGAGAGACACTGCTCAAGCGGTTCACTTCCTTCTTCTATCATCACTCGTGCTTAAGTCACTCAGGGGCCTATTATGAAGAAACTGCGTTACAATTATCGCCGATATAGCGGCAGTTTTCTGATAATATGCCGCAGAGAATTCCCATAGAAGCCCATGTCCTGGTGTCAACATGGGCTTCTATTGGAATTCTCTGCTGCATATTATCAAGCCCATTATCGCTGCTTGAGCGGCAGTTTTCTGCCGCTAAGGCGTCGATAATTTTAACGCCGTGCTTGATAATACGCCCCTTAGTCCTTTTCCTCTCGAAATTGTAATCCACTGCTTGTGTCAATTCTTTTAAACGAGCGCCACACAGTGTTTCCTGGTCCAAGGACCACTGCCTACTGCTAAATAAATGTTTTTGTTAACATTCTCAAAGGGAAAAGCAGCCCTTGCGGACCCGCTCCCATCTGCGAATGGCTCGCCATCAACTTTGAATTGGTGGTAAAATATTAATGTTTTGTGACTGGATTTTTGATGCAAAACATAAATGCATCTCTTAAGAAATCAGTATTTGGATAGACAGACTGCCCTTACCCCTTCCCTAATGTTTACGTAACCCATTCAGCAATTCATAAAACCTTTTGCAACTCGTTAACAGGGTTTAGCAAATGATAAATAGTACTTTAGTTTTCGAAAAAACTGGTAAAACACTTTGTAAATCAGGCCGGTGGTGACCTTAGCTCCTCCTACATCCGGTACTGTACTTGAGGTTGTCCACCGGCTGCCCTCTTGCCTACGATCTCTCCACCTCAATCTCCCTGTACAATCATCCATTCCCCTTGCACTCCAGAGACCTACCCCCAGCCTTTCACCTCTCCTGTTGTCACATCCTATGTAAGTCTGTCTTGCCTCCTCACCTAAACTCTTAACTCCTTTCTGCTTGAGGGCTACCTCTTTCAAAATGTCCTAATCCCTTTGCCTTATTGTTCTCCCTCTTTTCTTACTCCTAAACCCTCTGCCTCCTTTCATTCGTCTACTCTCTTGCTCCCTCTTCACGGTAACCCTGACGTGCACTTCTTTCATCCTCTGGTTTCTATCCACATTACACCACATTAATACTGGTTTTGAACTGTTGGCATTTTTTTTCCCTTGACTTTCTGCCCAATTAGTGTCTTTTCAGTTACCGCATACCCTGCTGTTGTCCTGCGGTGCACACACCTCCGTGGTGGGTTCACTGTTTATAAAACGGAGATATAAATAAATAAATTGGGGACTTTTTGTAGATTCTGACTTCTTTAGACTTGCAGTTAATCTAACTTGTGGTGCTTGATAATTGCTGTAGGGTGGTGTTTTGTATATCCATCAGGCTGTCATGGAAGTTGTTTGAACACTTGAGGTTTGATTGAGAAGGAAGTGCCTTCAAGGGGAGATGAAGCTGAGGGCCCTTCTCAGCTGTTTCATGATGAAGATTGTCCCTTTGGTGAAACAACTGAGGAGAGAATTTATGCTTCAAATGGTTTCTGAGGAGAGAATTCATGTTTCATATGGTTTCTGAGGAGAGGATTCGTGCTTCAAATGGTTTCTGAGGAGGGAATTCATGCTTCATATGGTTTCTGAGGAGAGGATTCGTGCTTCATATGGTTTCTGAGGAGGGAATTCATGCTTCATATGGTTGCTGAGGAGAGAATTCGTGCTTCATATGGTTTCTGAGGAGAGAATTCGTGCTTCATATGGTTGCTGAGGAGAGGATTCATGCTTCAAATGGTTGCTGAGGAGAGGATTCATGCTTCAAATGGTTGCTGAGGAGAGGATTCATGCTTCAAATGGTTGCTGAGGAGAGGATTCATGCTTCAAATGGTTGCTGAGGAGAGAATTCATGCTTCATATGGTTTCTGAGGAGAGAATTCATGCTTCATATGGTTTCTGAGGAGAGAATTCATGCTTCATATGGTTTCTGAGGAGGGAATTCATGCTTCATATGGTTTCTGAGGAGGGAATTCATGCTTCATATGGTTTCTGAGGAGAGAATTCGTGCTTCATATGGTTTCTGAGGAGAGAATTCATGCTTCATATGGTTTCTGAGGAGAGAATTCGTGCTTCATATGGTTTCTGAGGAGAGAATTCATGCTTCATATGGTTTCTGAGGAGAGAATTCATGCTTCATATGGTTTCTGAGGAGAGAATTCATGCTTCATATGGTTTCTGAGGAGAGAATTCGTGCTTCATATGGTTTCTGAGGAGAGAATTCGTGCTTCATATGGTTTCTGAGGAGAGAATTCATGCTTCAAATGGTTGCTGAGGAGAGGATTCATGCTTCAAATGGTTGCTGAGGAGAGGATTCATGCTTCAAATGGTTTCTGAGGAGAGAATTCATGCTTCATATGGTTTCTGAGGAGAGAATTCATGCTTCATATGGTTGCTGAGGAGAGAATTCATGCTTCATATGGTTGTTGAGGAGAGGATTCATATTTCATATGGTTTCTGAGGAGAGAATTCGTGCTTCATATGGTTTCTGAGGAGAGAATTTATGCTTCATATGGTTTCTGAGGAGAGAATTCATGCTTCATATGGTTTCTGAGGAGAGAATTCATGCTTCATATGGTTTCTGAGGAGAGAATTCATGCTTCATATGGTTGCTGAGGAGAGAATTCATGCTTCATATGGTTTCTGAGGAGAGAATTCATGCTTCATATGGTTTCTGAGGAGAGAATTCGTGCTTCAAATGGTTTCTGAGGAGAGAATTCATGCTTCAAATGGTTGTTGAGGAGAGGATTCATATTTCATATGGTTTCTGAGGAGAGAATTCATGCTTCATATGGTTTCTGAGGAGAGAATTCATGCTTCATATGGTTGCTGAGGAGAGAATTCATGCTTCATATGGTTTCTGAGGAGAGAATTCATGCTTCATATGGTTTCTGAGGAGAGAATTCGTGCTTCAAATGGTTTCTGAGGAGAGAATTCATGCTTCATATGGTTGTTGAGGAGAGGATTCATATTTCATATGGTTTCTGAGGAGAGAATTCGTGCTTCATATGGTTTCTGAGGAGAGAATTCATGCTTCATATGGTTGTTGAGGAGAGGATTCATATTTCATATGGTTTCTGAGGAGAGAATTCATGCTTCATATGGTTGCTGAGGAGGGAATTCATGCTTCATATGGTTTCTGAGGAGAGAATTCATGCTTCATATGGTTGTTGAGGAGAGGATTCATATTTCATATGGTTTCTGAGGAGAGAATTCATGCTTCATATGGTTTCTGAGGAGAGAATTCGTGCTTCATATGGTTTCTGAGGAGAGAATTCATGCTTCATATGGTTTCTGAGGAGAGAATTCATGCTTCATATGGTTTCTGAGGAGAGAATTCATGCTTCATATGGTTTCTGAGGAGAGAATTCATGCTTCAAATGGTTGTTGAGGAGAGAATTCATGCTTCATATGGTTGTTGAGGAGAGAATTCATGCTTCATATGGTTTCTGAGGAGAGAATTCATGCTTCAAATGGTTGTTGAGGAGAGAATTCATGCTTCATATGGTTGTTGAGGAGGGTTCCTTGGCTTCTATGGACTTTGTGATCTATTTGCCAAAGATTGTCGGAGAGGAGATATATTAGGAAGTCTTTGCTATTTTTCCAGACCAAGGGGGAGAGCTTCAGTCCTAGGGCTGTTTGGTTTTAACCCACTTCTCATCATCCAGCTCTTGTGGGATTTGAGGACATAAGAAAGAGTAGTTAATGGGTCCAGAAGGCACTGACCTTAAAGTAGATTTTATATCCTCAGAGTAGGGGTGAAAGGGGACTTCTTGAGATCAGTGCAGGGGCAATATCAGGCTGATGTAGAGATGTAAGAGGTGTGAGGACACAGAGAGTCCCTGTACTGTGGATAGCTCTGCAGTCTGAAGAAAGAACATACATTTACTTGTTGGTCTCTAGTAGCGAGGAATTAGGTTAAACAGGTCATTTAGAGCCAGTTGTCCTGGGGGCTAGGTTTATTTAATGGCTCAGTGACGTAATGAAAAATAATGCTCCTTCCCCCCCCCACATAAAGAATGTGATGTTGGGACTCTGAGATTCCCATATCTGACAACTATTCGTTGGCCTACAGTTATGTGGTCCCCCTCAGAGTTTGAGGGGCCCCTGAAGAGTCAGAGCCCCACAGTGTCGCAGGAGTTGTAGGGGCTCGTGTTACGCCTCGGTGTTGGCTCGTTGTGCCTGGGTAGTACTTTCTTGGCCTTGGGAGGGCATTATGGGCTTGGTGATGGATTTCTGCACTGAGTTGAGGGTTGAAACTGTGGAGAACAAGGGACGGATGCTGTAGGAATGGGGTGGTGAGAATGAAAGTGCAGTCTTAGTCTCATTTTTTGAGCCTAGTTGAAGGGTTTTGCTTGGTTACCAGTTGGCACCAGTGCAGAGCTCTGTGTCAGTGAGGGTTTGTAATGAGGCGGGGGTACAGATTTGGGTGAGAGATGATCTGAATTAGAATGCTGCAAGCATAGCGTTGGCAAGAGCATGTGAGACTCACAGTTGTTGAGATGGCCTGAAGAGCTGACGTGATTGGACGATTGCATCTTGCATTTTGAGATTCAGGGGGTTAGGAAGTTTGAAAGAGCCTGAAAGCTGGCCTTTGCAGGAGAAGGTCTGGGGCTGCTTGACTCCATGGAAGCCAGTTCACAATCTGGATTGCCACCCTTTCCAACTAAGCCACGCCTCCGTCACCGAGCTTCTATAGTGTCATTGATGTCAGTATACATTGGCGTCTAAGGGAAAGAGTAAAAATATAACAACCTGGTCTAGGTGGTTTGAAGAATGCCCATGCAATCTGGTAAAATCATTTTATGTATGGACCCACAGCTGAGGTCTGCTGCCCAGTAGGGTGTGATCACTAGGTCCCACAAAAGGCCTTTCAGATTGATTCTTACAACAAACCGAGAAAGGAGAAATCCATCAGTGGTGCCTAGAAGTCAGAACAGCGCTACAATGCAGCAGACATGTCCTTTCGATTGATTTGTTTAGACCTGAAGCGTACAGACTTGGCACCAGATTCCTTCTCTCTCAGGTATCGCTCTCGCGTGTCTCCAAGCGCTATGTTTCTCTTCACATATTAGGCCCGCGTCTGAAAGGCGAGCTCCCTGTCTAGGAAGGAGCCAAGTTCCTCCAGGCTTCACCTCAGAAGAGGTTATTAAATAAAGGGAAGCAGCTGTCTTGAGTTTTCAATACCTCACAACTTTACTCACCACAACACGAAGCAGACATGGTCTAGTGGAAAGTGCCAGGAAAAACCGAGGCCCGGCCATAATCTCGTGAGCTCTTTGGCTGTGATAATTTGCAGTATATGTTTAACTGCAATAAAAATCAAGTAAAAAGGAAGCACCACCCCCTACAAGTGTCCTCACGCACCCCTCCCCCATAGCATCCCACGCGGAGAGCCAAATGTTGACATTGTTGTTTTAATAGCAGTTTCAAAAGTTTAAAAGCAAACTTTTGAAGCAAAAAGGGTATGTGTGTGTATTAAACTTGAAAGATCACTTTACAAAATATATGAATACCCCATATTCAAATCAATGAAATGAACATAAATACACAGTTTACAAATACTGTACAAAAGACACAACTATCTTCAGATGTCTTTCCTTGTTTACATGTCTTATTGTCATGTGTGGCAAAAGGGCCCTATCACATGAAGTAAACATTGAAAGTACTAATTTAAGGCAGGCTGGACACAGTTTTCACAGCTTTGGCCAGGCTGGTGTCTTAAATAATTGAGGTGGAACATCACTATCTAACCATCTTACCCAGTGGTGACTGGCTGTCACTGGACCTTTAATGAAATGTGCTGCTTCTGACTGTCAATATATCAAATCTGTTGATATTTAAAATGTATTTACAAAGCACAGCAGACCACAATACAATATTGAATACAGCCAAATAATGATACAACGAAAACATAACGCTGCACAAAATAAGAAAACAGTCAAAACAAAATGTAACACAGCAACTACACTATAACAAAATAGCACAATGTAACAATGCTGTAAAAACAGAAATGCACAAAACCAACACATTTGCCACTACAAAATGCAACACAGATAATATTCACAAACATTTTTGATACAGATGTTAACGTCCATAATGCAGTGGCAAAATGTGTTTGCATCAATCACCACCTTAATTTCCAACAATGACGTGTAGAGACGTAGGTGAAAAAACTTGGCTGATGAGGCCCCTATATTCTATCATGTACATCCTTACAGAAACGTCAGTATCAGTGAGTCACAATATGTAAACAGATCTCCCTACAGGCTCGATTCTGTCACAGAATCCCACTGCGGATCAAAAGGTGTTACACATTCATCGTGGACCACAAGGTGTTACGCCTCCATCGCAGCCACAAGATGTTACGGCTCCATCGTGGCCACAACATGTTACGCCTCCATCATGAACTGCAAGGTGTTACACCTCCATCATGGACCACAAGATGTCACACCTCCATTGTGGACCACAAGGTGTTATGTCTCCATTGTGGACCTCAAGGTGTTACAGCTCAATAGTGGACCACGAGATGTTACACCACTATCATGGACCACATGGTGTTACACCTCCAATGTAGAAAAGAAGGTGTTATGCCTTCAATGTAGACCACAAGGTGTCACGCCTCCATTGTGGATCACAAGTTGTTATGTCTCCATCATGGACCACAAGGTGTTACACCTTCATCAAGGACCACAAGATGTCACACCTCCATTGTGGACCACAAGGTGTTATTCCTTCATTGTGGTCCTCCAGGGGTTACAGCTCCATAGTGGACCACGAGATGTTACACCTCTATCATGGACCACGAGGTGTTACACCTCCAATGTAGAAAACAAGGTGTCATGCCTTCAATGTAGACCACAAGGTATCACGCCTCCATTGTGGACCACATGGTGTTACACCTCTATCATGGACCACAATGTGTTACACCTCCATGGTGGACCACAAGGTGTTACGCCTCCATCGTGGACCACATGGTGTTACACCTCTATCATGGACCACAAGGTGTTACACCTCCATGTGGATCACAAGGTGTTCCGCCTCCATCGTTGATCACAAGATGTTACGCCACTTTGGTGGACCACAAGGTGTTATACCTCCAACGTAGACCACATGGTGTTATGCCTCCAACATAGAACACAAGGTGTTATGCCTCCATTGCGAATCACAAGGTGTTACGCCTTCATCGTGGACCACAAGGTGTTATGGCTCCATCGTGGAGTAGAAGGTGATGTAATGTAAGGCGGCATTTATAGCGCAGAATACCACTCCGCAAGGAGCATCCTGGTGCTGAGCATTCGGAGGTAAGGGGGGGCCCTGAGATTACTAAATAAGGGAGAGGCACAATTCATCTGGGGCGCCGAATATCCAAGTCTTCATGGCCTTCCTGAATTGTGTCTCTGTATTCAGCAATCTCAAATGGGGTGGTAGTAGGTTCCAAGCTTTGGTTCCTAAAACAGCCAATGTTCTACCGCCCCTAGTTTTGTATTTAAAAATAGGCGGTTTGAGCAGGTTGGCAGTTGAGGTCCTGAGATTCCTAGTTGTGGTATAGGGAGTGAACCGTGCAGAGAGATACTTGGGTCCTAGTTTATGCCTGGCTCTATAGGTGATTTTGAGGATTTTAAAAAGAATTATTTTATGCACCGGGAGCCAGTGAAGGGCTTGTAATGCTGCGGATGCCGAAGATCTTCGTGGGAGTCTGAGAACTAATCGCGCCGCGGCATGTTGGACAACTTGCAACTTTTTTTTTTTTGAAAAACTTTATTGTGCAGAAAACCAACAATACAAACGTGGGCCTACAACCACCAGGGCCGGCCGCTAACACATGCATGCCAATTACGTGACGTCACAAAGCAGCGACTGATCCCCAGAGGCGCAGCAAGATTACAAAAGTTATGCTCAGCAACTCAGAAGTTAGGCAGAATACTGATATTTTAAATTTTGAAGAAAAGAAAACGAACAAAAAAGAAAAACAAAACTCAAGGCGAGAAACAGTCTAGACAGTGTCAAGCGCCGACGGGGGGACCCCACCCAACCAGGTAAAGAATCAGGAGGTCAATAAAGATGACCGGGGGGGGGGGGGAGGCAGCGGGAAAGCCAGAACAATCAGCGTAAAAAGTACAGTTATGTTATGTTATGTTATTATAGTCTTTTATAGCGCACGGCTACTCCAGAGAGTGTCCCGGCGCTTTTATTGACAAAAACCTGTGACAAAGTAACACAACTCAAATAGAGAAAAGAAATAAAGCAAACCCAGAAAAAGAAGGGTGAAACTAAGGGGAGAAAAGCCAAGTATTCAAGGAACCCCAGGATCAGGGGGACAGGGAAACATCAGAAGTATCTTCAAAAGGGGGCGTACAAATGTTACCTCGGTAGGCGTTCCACTGACCCCAAATTCTACCCCACGCCCCAGGCTTGCCCCGAACCAGATATACCGTCTTCTCCCTGAACATACACCAGTCCATGTTCTCCTTCCACACTGTCACGGCGGGAGGCCGTCGGGAGCCCCAAAGCTGCGCAATATCCCTCTTTGCAATCATGTTCCCAAGTGCCGCCCACCGGGCCTGGGCAACGTTGTAATCATTCGGCTCGCATACATTCAGCAAACATCGACGAGCCTCAGGCAACAGAGCAACCCCAGTGACACACTCCATTACCGCATGCACACGGCGCCAATAAGCCGCCACCTCGCGACACTCCCAAAGGAAATGAAGGAAGGTGGCACTCATACCACAGCCGCGCTTACACAGCCCATCAGAAGAAAAACCCATTGCAACCAAACGAGGACCCGTCACATACACACGGTGAAGAATTTTAAGCTGGACAAGACGGAGACGGCAGGAATGGCGACCTCTTTCGGGGAAGACAATGCAGACTGCCAGTCCTCGTCATCCAACTCCAACCCGTCTCCGGTCCAGGCCTCCCGAAGATGTACAAGGAGGTCCGCCCGACTGTTGATTAACTTCTTATAAATCAAAGAAATTGTACTATCGGGCAGATGACCATCAAGTATACGATACGGTCCTCGAGTGGTGAAGCTGCGGGGATCGTGGTACCGGCCTTGAAAACCGACAGCAAAGCGTGGCGAACCTGTGCGTACCTGAAGAACTCCCTCTCACTCAGCTCATACTCACTCTGAAGCGCCGCATAGGACTTGACAGAACCTTTCACCCAGAGATCACCCACTTTGCTAATGCCAATCATATCCCAGTTCTCAAAACCTTTCGTCGTCCAGAGGCATCCCAATCCGTCCGACGCAAACAGGGGGGTCGCTCGTGTCAGGCGATCATTCCAACGCATGGCCACATTGGCATCCTTCCACACACGCACTGCAATCTTAGTGGGTCCCGTTAGGTTCCTCCCCGCCGTCCGAGAATAGAGCGCTCTATTGAAGTTGCCACCAGGCAACTGATATTTATCCATCTCGAAAGCCGGATTTGGGCCGGGTGCATACGTAGCATGGTTGACAGCGGACAGCTGGGAGGCCCAATAGTACCTCCTGATGTCCGGGAGCGCGATGCCCCCGTCATACCAGGGGAGAGTCAGTTTTGCAAGAGCGATACGAGCGCGACCATCCCAAATAAGTCTCCTCTGTAGACCCTCCACCTCCCGGAAGTAGGCCGCCGGAATAATATCAAAGGAGTTCTGGAGGGCGTAGAGAAATCGGGGCAGGGACATCATTTTAAAATGTGCCGCTCGACCGAGGGGCGAGCCACGTCCAACTTCAATCGCCGGAGAGGAGGAAGGAGATTATGCTCATGGCGGACCGTCGGGACCAGTGATACGTAGATCCCCAAGTACTTGAAACCGGATTGCGAAATTTGAATGGGAAACCTATTCGGCAAGGGGGGAAGGTCACCGGAAATAACATACACACAGGATTTGGACCAGTTAATGATCAGCCCGGAGTTTTTCCCGAAAGAAGTGAGGACGTCAAAAAGGACATTAAGAGATTCACGCGGGGAGGTGAGGTACAAAAGAATATCGTCGGCGTACAACGAGACTCGGTCCTCAAAGCCGGGGCCCACTGAATGCCCTTTATCGACGGTTCCCATCGGAGCCAGGCTGCGAGCGGTTTTAAAGCAAGAGCAAAGAGCAGGGGGGACAGCGGACACCCCTGCCTAGTACCCCTCCCGAGAGCGAAGGGCTGGGACACCCTCCCATTGACAACAACCTGAGCCAGCGGATCCGTATATAAAAGTCTGACCCAACTAATAAATCCCGGCCCGAAACCGAACTTCGCCAGTGTGGCCCAGAGGTATGGCCATTCTATCGTATCAAAGGCCATCGTGTCGTCCAAGGAAGCCAAGATGGCCGGCTTGGAAAGAAACTCCGCCCTGGCGAGAACGCCATGCAAACGCCGCAGATTGAGAGCGGTGTTCCGGTGCGGGATGAAACCAGATTGATCCGGATGAATCAGGTCACAGATAACAGAGAGTAAGCAATTAGCGAGGACCTTGGCGAGAATCTTTGGTTCAGCATTCAGTAGGGAGATGGGCCTGTATGAGGCACAACGATCACGGGGCTTGCCCTCCTTGGGAATCACAACTATGGTGGCCAGACGCTGGTCACTAGGGAGGGAACCAAGCTCACGTGACTCCAAAAACATATCACGGAGAAAAGGCGCGACTTTATCCGGACACAATTTGTACAATTCAATGGGCAATCCATTGGGGCCCATAGCCTTACCAGTACGAAGGGAACGAATCGCGATAGCAATCTCGTCGGCTGATAACGATGCCTCCATGCACTCTCGATCCTCTTCAGACAGGCAAGGCAGCGCAATGTCCCTCAACAAGGAACGAGAGTCAACCTCATCTCTGTCGGACACCGGGGAGTAAACCACACGAAAATAATCGGCAAAGCACTCCACAATCTCACCAGGGTCAGTCACACGCACACCGCCGGAATCCTGAAGCACAGGGACCATGCGGTTCACTCTCTCCTTCTTATCGAGCCACGCAATCAGTTTACCCGCCTTATCCCCAACATCATACAGTCTACCTTGCTGTTCCCTGTACAGTGTCTTGGCAGCGTCAGTAACAAGGGATTTGTATTCGAACTGTTTCAAGCCAAGGGCGTGGAGCCTATCCTGGGTGACACCCGAGTCTAGCTCAGCCTCCAACTCCAGTATTTCAGCCTCCAGCCTCACAACCTCCCCATTCCTAGCTTTCTTGGTCTCAGCTATTAAAGAGAGGGCCTGTCCACGAATAACAGTTTTGAAAGCTTCCCACAGGGACACTGAGGACAGGACAGACCCCACGTTCTCCAGGAAGTAGTGGTCGAGCGACTTAATGAGGCTGTCGCGAGTCCTGGGGTTGCGCAGATACCAAGGGTTAATAGGGGCGATCCGCCCCGCGGCTTGCGTCCCCGTGTCAAAAAGCAGCCACACAGGGGAGTGGTCTGAAATGCCCCGGGCCAAGTGTCGAACCTCCCCAACGTGGGTGGACTGGGCCGCGGGCATGAGGAAGTAATCAAGCCTAGAGAGACTCCCATGAGCCCCGGAGTGGAAGGTGTATTGACATTGCATCGGGTGCATTAACCTCCAGCAATACACCAGACGGTAGGTGTCCAAGAACCCACCGAGCCATGATTGGGAAACGGAAAGGGCCCTGGGTGGGTGACGATCCAGATCGCCGGATAGCACCGAGTTAAAGTCCCCACCAATGAGGAGAAGACTCTCGGGGAGTTCCAACAACATCCGGCCAACATCAGAGAAAGTAGAGGTCTGGAGGCCTGGGGGAACATATATCGTGACCAAGGAAAGGGTCTTGCCCTCCCACCTCCCAGTTAGGGCAGCATAACGCCCTCTGTCGCCAAGGATGACCTTATCAATCTCTAGTGGGAGGGAAGACCGGACAAGAATACCAACCCCTCTGGAACCAGTGGTGAACCCAGAGTGTGCAACCAGTCGGTATCCCCACCTGTTCATAGCATGACACACATTGCCGACCAAATGCGTTTCCTGCAGGAGTACAACATCAGGCGCCAGACGACGCAAATATTGCAATACAACACCCCGTTTGATACGATCCCCCAATCCATTGACGTTCCAAGATATCAACCTCAACCCACTACCCCCCATCCCCACAAGAGTTGCATGAGTCCCCCACAGAGAGCCGGACACCAAAAGCAGAGAAAGAACCAATATGCCGCCTTGAGAAAAGAAAACACAAACACCCCAACCAAAACCCATTACAACTCCCCCCTCCCCGCACCCCTGCAAACAACAAAACCACCCCAAAATACAGTGTGCCTGTCGCCATAACAATCCCATTCTCGAAAAAGACCCCGGAGGAGGAGAGAGGCCCGTCTCCACCCGCCACCCGGACGCGAACTACTATCAGACAAAATATACAAAAGAGGTAGAACCCAACTGAGCCATGGCCAAAATCTCCACCTCTGGGCCGGAACTCCGCCTCCGGCCTGGAAGCTCCGCCTCCGGGCCGGAATTTCCGGCCAGAGTGCGGATGTAAAGTTAGTAGTCGTAAATCCATTCTGTGAATACCAAAAGTAGTAAGTTTATTCTGTGAATCGCAAAAGTAGTAAGTTCATTCTGTGAATACCAGAAGTAGTAAGTGCATTCTGTGAATACCAAAATGGTACTAAGTTTAGGATTTTGTCTTAAGTTTGTTCTGTGAATCGGGCCCGAAGTGTTATTTTTTATAATTGTGTTGCTTTGGTAACAATTGACTGTCACTTCTCTCAAGATTTTGTATCTCACGTGAAGTTTTTAGCCTATGTATGACTTATTGTATACAATCTCTTTCATTTATCATGAGACGCTATCATTTATTATGTTGATTGACAACTGCTTTGATGAAATGTGTTTTGATATCTTTCCAATAAAAAAAGAGAGATTTGTTTGTCAGGTGGCTGTGGGTGTCCTTATCACTGTGTCTCACCGGCACACTGAGCCAACAACCACAAGGAATCCGTTTCAAAGATAATCTGTAATTAGATCAAGGGCACGTCAGATCACGATGCCCTAGCACTCCCTGATAAATATGCCAAAGCACTGCTAAACAGGTCTAGTGGCACAAAACATGATCAAACAGACCGAATCCGCTGTGAAGTTTTACCTGGTGAAGTCCCACTCATTCTTCCCAAAGCCGAAACCATATCATTAACACTCAAGATTCGCCATGGCCCATTTATTTTCATTCATGAGGAGAAATACAGAGTCGATTTAAGTCATATGGGAACAAACTCCTCTAGAAATTGGTGAGTACTATATATAGATCCAGCACAAAGGTAAATAAAGAAAAGGGAAGAGGAAAGAGCAGAGTTAAAACATGTGAGAAGGGACAACTCTCTGGAACAGTAACAGATTATTGTAACAAACGGAAAAGCAACACAAGATGCCACCATCAACTGCGAAAATCTCTCTCTATAATGAAACTGAAGACAGACGTAGCTAATATCTACATAGAGGAACATACTCTACCTTAGCAAAGAATTTTATGACAAAACAGAAACAAGAGTGCAAAGATAGATCTTCCAAACTGTTAATCAATTTTTCAGAAACATCAGCAAGTGATGCAAGCACTGAGGAAACAACACACGTGGAATGCTCATCCTCAGCAAACAGAGGGGGGATACCACGAGGAGGACGCCCCTCAGGACAGTGCATCCCAGGAGAGATCAAAATGTGAACACATACAAATGATGAAAGAAATAAACAAAATCCAAATAAGAGGATACCCTTAGAACAAAAGGGTCTTATTCACCAAAGGATGAGCTTTTTTGCCTACAAATCTTACAGGCCTTGCTCCCTTACGGATAGTGGAAGTGTTTCATAAAGTTCTTTGAATGTATACTTTGATGACAGAGTTTACACCAGCCCGTCAGATGTTACAGGATTCAGGAATCAATTACTGGTGTGATAAACACGCATTATTTGCTTTCAAGTAACTATGTGAAATTTCGGGAATATGAATATCAAATTATGCATAATAACAAGAAATGCAAATATGTATTTTGCGCTAAAATTTAGTGCAAAATTAGTCCTTGCCTCCATTTTGGATCCAAAGACATTTTTCTCTAAAAAACTAGCACCAAAAATAAAGGTACTGTGAGTGGCATCTGCTTGCGTTTCAGTCATTTTTGGTTTTCTTGCTCTCCTATTCTCAGGTTTTGCCGTGTTCGCTGCGAAAGTATTCAATGAGATATAATGGCATAATATTGGGAATTTCGCACATCAAGAATAACACAAAATTCATTAAAATACGCAAATTACATTGGTGTAATTGAAATTTCACCCAGGCATGAAATAAACCATTTTCATCCAGGCTGCCACCTCACTGTCCTCAGATATAGCTGTATTCAAGTGCAAATTAAATTAGCCAACTTTGAGATGACAAAAAGATGTCAGACCCAACATAAGGAAAGAAAAAGTAAATGTCTTAAATGAACTCCTCAATCTTCAAGCGTCCTACCTTCAGCCTCTAAACACCTTCTTGGGCCTCGGAGACCACCAAGACTTACAAGAAAGCTTGGCAATCTGCAAGCGTCCTACCTTCAGCCTCTTAACACCTTCTTCGTCCCCGGGTATCACCGAGACTTACAAGAAAGCTTGGCGATCTGCAAGCGTGCTACCTCCAGCCTCCTTAACACTTTCTTGGGCCCCGGGGACTGCCAAGACTTACAAGAAAACTTGGCGATCTTTAAGCGTCCTACCTTCATTCAGCCTCTTAACACCTTCTTGGTCCCCGGGTATCACCGAGACTTACAAGAAAGCTTGGCAATCTTCAAGCGTCCCACCTTCAGCCTCTTAACACCTTCTTGGGCCCTGGGGACTGCCAAGACTTACAAGAAAGCTTGGCGATCTGCAAGCATCCTACCTTCAGCCTCCTAACACCTTCTTGGGCTTTGGGTATCACCGAGACTTACAAGAAAGCTTGGCGATCTGCAAGCGTCCTACCTTCAGCCTCCTAACACCTTCTTGGGCTTTGGGTATCACCGAGACTTACAAGAAAGCTTGGCGATCTGCAAGCGTCCTACCTTCAGCCTCTTCACACTTTTTTGGCCCCCGGGGACCGCCAAGACTTACAAGAAAGCTTGGCGATCTGCAAGCGTCCTACCTTCATTCAGCCTCTTAACACCTTCTTGGGCCTTGGGTATCATCAAGACTTACAAGAAAGCTTGGCAATCTTCACGCGTCCCACCTTAAGCCTCTTAACACCTTCTTGGGCCCCGGGGACTGCCAAGACTTACAAGAAAACTTGTCGATCTTCAAGCGTCCTACCTTCAGCCTCTTAACACCTTCTTGGTCCCCGGGTATCACCAAGACTTACAAGAAAGCTTGGCGATCTGCAAGCGTCCTACCTTCAGCCTCTTAACACCTTCTTGGTCCCCGGGTATCACCAAGACTTGCAAGAAAGCTTGGCAATCTTCAAGCGTCCTACCTTCAGCCTCCTAAAACCTTCTTGGGCTTTGGGTATCACAGAGACTTACAAGAAAGCTTGGCGATCTGCAAGCGTCCTACCTTCAGCCTCTTAACACCTTCTTGGGCTTTGGGTATCACCGAGACTTACAAGAAAGCTTGGCGATCTGCAAGCGTCCTACCTTCAGCCTCCTAACACCTTCTTGGGCTTTGGGTATCACAGAGATTTACAAGAAAGTTCGGCGATCTGTAAGCATCCTACCTCCAGCCTCTTAACACCTTCTTGGGCTTTGGGTATCACCGAGACTTACAAGAAAGCTTGGCGATCTGCAAGCGTCCTACCTCCAGCCTCTTAACACTTTCTTGGGCCCCGGGGACTGCCAAGACTTACAATAAAACTTGGCGATCTCCAAGCGTCCTACCTTCATTCAGCCTCTTAACACCTTCTTGGGCCTTGGGTATCATCAAGACTTACAAGAAAGCTTGGCAATCTTCACGCGTCCCACCTTCAGCCTCTTAACACCTTCTTGGGCCCCGGGGACTGCCAAGACTTACAAGAAAACTTGGCGATCTTCAAGCGTCCTACCTTCAGCCTCTTAACACCTTCTTGGTCCCCGGGTATCACCAAGACTTACAAGAAAGCTTGGCGATCTGCAAGCGTCCTACCTTCAGCCTCTAAACACCTTCTTGGTCCCCGGGTATCACCAAGACTTACAAGAAAGCTTGGCGATCTGCAAGCGTCCTACCTTCAGCCTCTTAACACCTTCTTGGGCTTTGGGTATCACCGAGACTTACAAGAAAGCTTGGCGATCTGCAAGCGTCCTACCTTCAGCCTCCTAAGACCTTCTTGGGCTTTGGGTATCACAGAGACTTACAAGAAAGCTTGGCGATCTGCAAGCGTCCTACCTTCAGCCTCTTAACACCTTCTTGGGCTTTGGGTATCACCGAGACTTACAAGAAAGCTTGGCGATCTGCAAGCGTCCTACCTTCAGCCTCCTAACACCTTCTTGGGCTTTGGGTATCACAGAAATTTACAAGAAAGCTTGGCGATCTGCAAGCATCCTACCTCCAGCCTCTTAATACCTTCTTGGGCTTTGGGTATCACCGAGACTTACAAGAAAGCTTGGCGATCTGCAAGTGTCCTACCTTCAGCCTCTTAACACCTTCTTGGTCCCCGGGTATCACCAAGACTTACAAGAAAGCTTGGCAATCTTCAAGCGTCCTACCTTCAGCCTCCTAACACCTTCTTGGGCTTTGGGTATCACAGAGACTTACAAGAAAGCTTGGCGATCTGCAAGCGTCCTACCTTCAGCCTCTTAACACCTTCTTGGGCTTTGGGTATCACCGAGACTTACAAGAAAGCTTGGCGATCTGCAAGCGTCCTACCTTCAGCCTCCTAACACCTTCTTGGGCTTTGGGTATCACTGAGACT
The DNA here is from genome assembly GCF_964204655.1 of Triturus cristatus. Lineage (NCBI taxonomy): Eukaryota > Metazoa > Chordata > Amphibia > Caudata > Salamandridae > Triturus > Triturus cristatus. The sequence goes on along the minus strand of NC_140592.1, from coordinate 16,584,159 downwards.
TACAAGAAAGCTTGGCGATCTGCAAGCGTCCTACCTTCAGCCTCTTCACACTTTTTTGGCCCCCGGGGACCGCCAAGACTTACAAGAAAGCTTGGCGATCTGCAAGCGTCCTACCTTCAGCCTCTTAACACCTTCTTGGTCCCCGGGTATCACCAAGACTTACAAGAAAGCTTGGCAATCTTCAAGCGTCCTACCTTCAGCGTCCTAACACCTTTTTGGGCTTTGGGTATCACAGAGACTTACAAGAAAGCTTGGCGATCTGCAAGCGTCCTACCTTCAGCCTCTTAACACCTTCTTGGGCTTTGGGTATCACCGAGACTTAAAAGAAAGCTTGGCGATCTGCAAGCGTCCTACCTTCAGCCTCTTAACACCTTCTTGGGCTTTGGGTATCACCGAGACTTACAAGAAAGCTTGGCGATCTGCAAGCGTCCTACCTTCAGCCTCTTCACACTTTTTTGGCCCCCGGGGACCGCCAAGACTTACAAGAAAGCTTGGCGATCTGCAAGCGTCCTACCTTCATTCAGCCTCTTAACACCTTCTTGGGCCTTGGGTATCATCAAGACTTACAAGAAAGCTTGGCGATCTGCAAGCGTCCTACCTTCAGCCTCCTAACACCTTCTTGGGCTTTGGGTATCATTGAGACTTACAAGAAAGCTTGGCGATCTGCAAGCGTCCTACCTTCAGCCTCTTCACACTTTTTTGGCCCCCGGGGACCGCCAAGACTTACAAGAAAGCTTGGCGATCTGCAAGCGTCCTACCTTCAGCCTCTTAACACCTTCTTGGTCCCCGGGTATCACCAAGACTTACAAGAAAGCTTGGCAATCTTCAAGCGTCCTACCTTCAGCCTCCTAACACCTTCTTGGGCTTTGGGTATCACAGAGACTTACAAGAAAGCTTGGCGATCTGCAAGCGTCCTACCTTCAGCCTCTTAACACCTTCTTGGGCTTTGGGTATCACCGAGACTTACAATAAAGCTTGGCGATCTGCAAGCGTCCTACCTTCAGCCTCTTCACACTTTTTTGGCCCCCGGGGACCGCCAAGACTTACAAGAAAGCTTGGCGATCTGCAAGCGTCCTACCTTCATTCAGCCTCTTAACACCTTCTTGGGCCTTGGGTATCATCAAGACTTACAAGAAAGCTTGGCAATCTTCACGCGTCCCACCTTCAGCCTCTTAACACCTTCTTGGGCCCCGGGGACTGCCAAGACTTACAAGAAAACTTGGCGATCTTCAAGCGTCCTACCTTCAGCCTCTTAACACCTTCTTGGTCCCCGGGTATCACCAAGACTTACAAGAAAGCTTGGCGATCTGCAAGCGTCCTACCTTCAGCCTCTTAACACCTTCTTGGTCCCCGGGTATCACCAAGACTTACAAGAAAGCTTGGCAATCTTCAAGCGTCCTACCTTCAGCCTCCTAAAACCTTCTTGGGCTTTGGGTATCACAGAAACTTACAAGAAAGCTTGGCGATCTGCAAGCGTCCTACCTTCAGCCTCTTAACACCATCTTGGGCTTTGGGTATCACCAAGACTTACAAGAAAGCTTGGCGATCTGCAAGCGTCCTACCTTCAGCCTCCTAACACCTTCTTGGGCTTTGGGTATCACAGAGATTTACAAGAAAGCTCGGCGATCTGTAAGCATCCTACCTCCAGCCTCTTAACACCTTCTTGGGCTTTGGGTATCACCAAGACTTACAAGAAAGCTTGGCGATCTGCAAGCGTCCTACCTCCAGCCTCTTAACACTTTTTTGTCCCCCGGGGACTGCCAAGACTTACAATAACACTTGGCGATCTCCAAGCGTCCTACCTTCATTCAGCCTCTTAACACCTTCGTGGGCCTTGGGTATCATTAAGACTTACAAGAAAGCTTGGCAATCTTCACGCGTCCCACCTTCAGCCTCTTAACACCTTCTTGGGCCCCGGGAACTGCCAAGACTTACAAGAAAACTTGGCGATCTTCAAGCGTCCTACCTTCAGCCTCTTAACACCTTCTTGGTCCCCGGGTATCACCAAGACTTACAAGAAAGCTTGGCGATCTGCAAGCGTCCTACCTTCAGCCTCTTAACACCTTCTTGGTCCCCGGGTATCACCAAGACTTACAAGAAAGCTTGGCGATCTGCAAGCGTCCTACCTTCAGCCTCTTAACACCTTCTTGGGCTTTGGGTATCACCGAGACTTACAAGAAAGCTTGGCGATCTGCAAGCGTCCTACCTTCAGCCTCCTAACACCTTCTTGGGCTTTGGGTATCACAGAGACTTACAAGAAAGCTTGGCGATCTGCAAGCGTCCTACCTTCAGCCTCTTAACACCTTCTTGGGCTTTGGGTATCACCGAGACTTACAAGAAACCTTGGCGATCTGCAAGCGTCCTACCTTCAGCCTCCTAACACCTTCTTGGGCTTTGGGTATCATAGAAATTTACAAGAAAGCTTGGCGATCTGCAAGCATCCTACCTCCAGCCTCTTAACACCTTCTTGGGCTTTGGGTATCACCGAGACTTACAAGAAAGCTTGGCGATCTGCAAGCGTCCTACCTTCAGCCTCTTAACACCTTCTTGGTCCCCGGGTATCACCAAGACTTACAAGAAAGCTTGGCAATCTTCAAGCGTCCTACCTTCAGCCTCCTAACACCTTCTTGGGCTTTGGGTATCACAGAGACTTACAAGAAAGCTTGGCGATCTGCAAGCGTCCTACCTTCAGCCTCTTAACACCTTCTTGGGCATTGGGTATCACCGAGACTTACAAGAAAGCTTGGCGATCTGCAAGCGTCCTACCTTCAGCCTCCTAACACCTTCTTGGGCTTTGGGTATCACAGAGATTTACAAGAAAGCTTGGCGATCTGCAAGCATCCTACCTCCAGCCTCGTAACACCTTCTTGGGCTTTGGGTATCACCGAGACTTACAAGAAAGCTTGGCGATCTGCAAGTGTCCTACCTCCAGCCTCTTCACACTTTCTTGGGCCCCGGGGACTGCCAAGAATTACAATAAATCTTGGCGATCTCCAAGCGTCCTACCTTCATTCAGCCTCTTACCACCTTCTTGATCCCCGGGTATCACCGAGACTTACAAGAAAGCTTGGCGATCTGCAAGCGTCCTACCTCCAGCCTCTTAACACTTTCTTGGGCCCCGGGGACTGCCAAGACTTACAAGAAAACTTGGCGATCTTTAAGCGTCCTACCTTCATTCAGCCTCTTAACACCTTCTTGGTCCCCGGGTATCACCGAGACTTACAAGAAAGCTTGGCAATCTTCAAGCGTCCCACCTTCAGCCTCTTAACACCTTCTTGGGCCCTGGGGACTGCCAAGACTTACAAGAAAGCTTGGCGATCTGCAAGCATCCTACCTTCAGCCTCCTAACACCTTCTTGGGCTTTGGGTATCACCGAGACTTACAAGAAAGCTTGGCGATCTGAAAGCATCCTACCTTCAGCCTCTTAACACCTTCTTGGGCTTTGGGTATCACCGAGACTTACAAGAAAGCTTGTCGATCTGCAAGCGTCCTACCTTCAGCCTCTTAATATCATCTTGCGCCTCGAGGACCATCAAGACTTACAAGAAAGCTTGGCGATCTGCAAGCGTCCTACCTTCAGCCTCCTAACCCCTTCTTGGGCTTTGGGTATCACCGAGACTTACAAGAAAGCTTGGCGATCTGCAAGCGTCCTACCTTCAGCCTCCTAACACCTTCTTGGGCCTCGGAGACCACCAAGACTTACAAGAAAGCTTGGCGATCTTCAAGCGTCCTACCTTCAGCCTCTTAACACCTTCTTGGTCCCCGGGTATCACCAAGACTTACAAGAAAGCTTGGCAATCTTCAAGCGTCCTACCTTCAGCCTCCTAACTTCTTCTTGGGCTTTGGGTATCACAGAGACTTACAAGAAAGCTTGGCGATCTGCAAGCGTCCTACCTTCAGCCTCTTAACACCTTCTTGGGCTTTGGGTATCACCGAGACTTACAAGAAAGCTTGGCGATCTGCAAGCGTCCTACCTTCAGCCTCCTAACACCTTCTTGGGCTTTGGGTATCACAGAGATTTACAAGAAAGCTTGGCGATCTGCAAGCATCCTACCTCCAGCCTCTTAACACCTTCTTGGGCTTTGGGTATCACCGAGACTTACAAGAAAGCTTGGCGATCTGCAAGCGTCCCACCTCCAGCCTCTTAACACTTTCTTGTGCCCCGGGGACTGCCAAGACTTACAATAAAACTTGGCGATCTCCAAGCGTCCTACCTTCATTCAGCCTCTTAACACCTTCTTGATCCCCGGGTATCACCGAGACTTACAAGAAAGCTTGGCGATCTGCAAGCGTCCTACCTCCAGCCTCTTAACACTTTCTTGGGCCCCGGGGACTGCCAAGACTTACAAGAAAACTTGGCGATCTTTAAGCGTCCTACCTTCATTCAGCCTCTTAACACCTTCTTGGTCCCCGGGTATCACCGAGACTTACAAGAAAGCTTGGCAATCTTCAAGCGTCCCACCTTCAGCCTCTTAACACCTTCTTGGGCCCTGGGGACTGAGAAGACTTACAAGAAAGCTTGGCGATCTGCAAGCATCCTACCTTCAGCCTCTTAACACCTTCTTGGGCTTTGGGTATCACCGAGACTTACAAGAAAGCTTGGCGATCTGCAAGCGTCCTACCTTCAGCCTCTTAACACCTTCTTGGGCTTTGGGTATCACCGAGACTTACAAGAAAGCTTGGCGATCTGCAAGCGTCCTACCTTCAGCCTCTTCACACTTTTTTGGCCCCCGGGGACCGCCAAGACTTACAAGAAAGCTTGGCTATCTGCAAGCGTCCTACCTTCATTCAGCCTTTTAACACCTTCTTGGGCCTTGGGTATCATCAAGACTAACAAGAAAGCTTGGCAATCTTCACACGTCCCACCTTCAGCCTCTTAACACCTTCTTGGGCCCCGGGTATCACCAAGACTTACAAGAAAACTTGGCGATCTTCAAGCGTCCTACTTTCAGCCTCTTAACACCTTCTTGGTCCCCGGGTATCACCAAGACTTACAAGAAAGCTTGGCGATCTGCAAGCGTCCTAACTTCAGCCTCTTCACACTTTCTTGGACCCCGGGGACTGCCAAGACTTACAAGAAAGCTTGGCGATCTGCAAGTTGTCTTGTGCAGGGAAAGTAATTATCATCTCAGTTTAGCAAACGTCCCTTCAGTTCTGAATGTTCTGTCCTCCATTGCATCTCAAGGTGAATCCTTCTGGACTATTTATGGCGACGGATCAGCTATTCTGTCGGCCCTGATCTTTTGAGGACAAACTCCATAAGAGAGCATTATCTAGTCTAATTTATGATGGATATCAGATATTAGACCCACTAAACTCTGTCATTCCTTCTCACCCAAAATTGAATACCATGAATTGGCTATTGATTTAAGAATAACCTACACTCATGTGTTCCTTTTAAAAAAAGAAAAAAAATGCTCCTGTATCTTTTCCTACTTTTGCTACTTTATGGCAATGTCTTTGGCTGAAAAAGATACAAATAACCTTTGATATGAGGCTCCAGAGCCTTTTAGGTTGAAACAAGGTTAGAAGATATTCTTAGATCTGCCTATTGTTCCACAGTATCAACATTCAGGACGTTTTATTGGAAACCGGTGGCTAATGCTAGGCCTGGGCCAAAATTCCGTTCCGTTCGCGGAAATTGCGATGATTTGGCATTTTTGCGTTCCGTGGAAAGCGCGAAAATGTCGAAATTTTCGCATTCCGCAGCTTAGCGATAATTTGTTTCTTGCTCGCGCTGTAAAATAATACATTCTCGCGTGCGCGCGATCGCCTTACCTGATTCCCCGCGTTCGCTGACAAGTTTTCCCGATCCGGTCGCGTTCTCCACGAGATGTTGGATTGTTGGTAGCCATTTGCGCTGTCTCGCAACAGTTCGCGCCCGCAGTAACGTCATGCGTCGCGCGATCACGTCTTTCTTCTCGCGATCATGCACCGCAAGACAAGTGAAAACAAGATGGCCGCGCCCGCGAGCAATCGCATGGGTAAGTTGGCGAGCCGCGACCACGCAGAAAATACCGCGAACGGGCGGGAAAAAAACTTCCGCATCTTCGCGATATTTCCGCGTGTTTGCGGAGATTTTTAACATTTTCGCGATAATTTGCGAAAGTGAATTTCGCATATTCCGCCCACCCCTAGCTAATGCCTTTATGAAGTACTGAATAGGATTCAAGCAAGCATAGTACAAGCTTCCAGTTTGGTAATAAAATGCAGGTTTACCTAGCTGGAATGCTGAAAGTCCTAGCTTGATTAAAAACACAGAGGGGCAGATCTATGTTTCCTGGCGCATCCCTGCAAATCAGCATGGATGCGCCAGGAAATATGCGTCACGCAAGTTTACCCTTGCGCCACCACAGATGCGCCGCATTTACAATGCAGCGCATCGTGGCGCAAGGATAAACAGATGCGTGACGCATCTGAAGGCGTAAGTCGGCGCATTGCTGGAGTTGAGTCGCAAGCGCGACGCAGCTCCAGCAAGGCTCGGGGGTGCCCTATTGTTACAATGCTGCGTCAATCCTTACGCCTGCTTCAAGCAGGCGCAGGGTTTTGACGCAGCATGGGCTCAAAAGTGACTGAGTGAAATCTTGTAGATTTCACTCAGCCACTTTTCGGAGGCGTTCCTGCGCCGGAACGCCCCCCCCCTGCACAGGTACGCCCACATGTGGCGCAAGCTTTACAACGTGACGCATCTCCCTAGATGCGTCAAGTTGTAAATAGCCCGCAGCATGGCGCTGGCTTTGCGCTGCCGCTGCGTCACAAAAGTGACGCAACAGCGGCACAAAAGTTGCGCGCAGGGCTTGTAAATCTGCCCCCGATTGTTTATATATTGTCAGGTGCTTTTGTTCCATCCTGTTCCATTTCTTGTTCTACAGATGCCCTTGGGTCTTTCTCTCACCCTTTAATTGCCACAACTGCTGGTTCTTTCTAAGGCTGCATCTCAGCAGCATCTCAGCAGCATGCATAAGACGTGCATACGGACCGGGTTCATGAAGTTCATGAGGAGCCGCCTGGGATTTGAAAGAAGCTGATCTTTCATTCCTGTGTCCCACGTTTGCATATTGCCTTTCCACAAAACACTGTCCCTCTGCCCTTCTATCTGCCCTGCTCTCTGCCCCTCTCTCTGCTTTACCTCCACCCATATCTCTGCTCTGTAAGGCTGCCCGGGGGGGGGGGGGGGCGGGGGTTGCGCAGCAGCCCCCCTCCTAAAAGGGTGGCCGCCTTAGTGCCACAGGAAGGCACAGGGGTGAGAGGTCTAGTCCCTGGGTCCGCCAGGGCAGACCCCAGCAGATGGCTACTCCTGGCGGGGAGGGGTCAGGGGTATTTATACGGTCTCCGCCCCTTCCTCGCCCTCTTGTCCCTCTCGTTTGCCTTGCCCGCCCCTCCGCTTACCCAGCGTCCGGAGGTACAAAGGGGGGGGGTTTAGGTTTTCTAACATGTTACTTTGTGTTGCAGGAGGAGTTACAGGGCGATCCAGGGTCTGCACATACCAAGGGGTACATCATGCAGCAGCACCGCGGGGTGCTAAGCCAGGATACCCAGGGATGTTTTAGCGTTGTCCCCTGGAAGAACGATGGCGCCCCGTTAGCCCCGTGGGTCTGAGCAACCGGGGGCTGCCATGTATGCTCCGCCCACCCCTCACGGGGGGCGTGTGAAGCAAGTGGACTGGTGGTCCACGGATGGGAGGGGTGGACCCTCCCAATATTTGGCATACACCAGTTGGCGTTGCCATGGTGACTTTAGGCTTATCAGACGGACAGGCGGCATAGGGGCTGGCCTGCCCTGGGATCGCCCGTAAGATAACCCACCATGTTTGCATATTGTTTATGCTAATAAACCTGCAGCAATATTTCTCCACTTACAATACAGTGTCGTGTGGTTTATTTATGTACTTATGTGTTTTGGGACAACTGTTGCCGATATTGGCACTATTCCCTCTGCCTGTCTCTCTGCTCTTCCCTCTGCCTGCACTACTGCCTGTCCCTCTGCTCCTCCCTCTGCCTGTCCCTCTGCCTGCACTACTGCCTGTCCCTCTGCTCTTCCCTCTGCCTGTCTCTCTGTTCTTCCCTCTGCCTGTCCCTCTGCTCTTCCCTCTGCCTGCACTACTGCCTGTCCCTCTGCTCTTCCCTCTGCCTGTCTCTCTGCTCTTCCCTCTGCCTGTCCCTTTGCTCTTCCCTCTGCCTGTCTCTCTGTTCTTCCCTCTGCCTGTCTCTCTGCTCTTCCCTCTGCCTGTCCCTCTGCTCTTCCCTCTGCCTGTCTCTCTGCTCTTCCCTCTGCCTGTCTCTCTGCTCTTCCCTCTGCCTGTCTCACTGCTCTTCCCTCTGCCTGTCTCTCTGCTCTTCCCTCTAATCGTCTCTCTGTCAGGGTTGGATTGGGATTAAAAATCGGCCCGGGCATGCTAAAAAAAAGTGGCCCACGTTTGCATATTGCCTTTCCACAAAACACTGCTTCTGCAAAATGTTATTTTTAAAAAGGGAGGGGGGGGGGGGGAGAGGTTTTTTAAAAATGCACGGATTAGTTTCCACTGGTGAAACACAGCTGAAAACAAGTGAGGCCGCCTCTGCTCAGCCCCCCTGTCCCTACTTAATATGCATATATTAATGGGCTGACCCAGCGATTGAAAGGGACTGACACCTCTGCTGTTGATAAAAGGGCGGTAATGGACGCCCGTCTGCCTCCAGAAAGACCACTCAAGCATCCACTGGGCTGCTGGCGGCATCGAACAACACAGAAACCGCTCAAATCGGCCCCCAGGCTGCCCTAAAAAGCAGCCCACCGCTGGAACTCGGATACCGTCCCCTCGGGCATTCCCCGAGTGCCTGCGTTACCAATCCGACACTGCTCTCTGCCCTTCTATATGCTGTTCTATCTGCCAGCTCCCTGCACATCTCTCTGCCGTTCCCTCTGCCCGTCTCTCTGCCCTTCCCTCTGCCCGTCTCTCTGCCCTTTCCTCTGCTTGTCTCTCTTCTCTTCTCTGTCCTTCCCTCTGCCTGTCTCTCTGCCCTTCCCTCTGCCTGTGCCTCTGCCTGTCTCTCTATAATTAATTTATGGCACAGACAAGAACAAGGTTTCAGAGCTCCTTTTTTACATCAGGCTCAGCCAGCCTCCTTTGTGTCTTCCAACCGTCTTCTGAATGCCCTTCAAAAACTCCCCCGCTCTACCTTCCATTATAAAACAATCCATAATAGAATGTTCTATGTTCTAGTTACATCATCACATTCCTCCCCCTCCCCCCTTTTTAAAATATACAAGACAAAAGGAATAGAGAAAAGGAGAAGAGAGAGAAAAAGAAAAAATAAATAAACTCAGCAATGTTCAATTAAACGTTTGAGTTTCTTGATAACTCTTTCAGATTTCCTGGCCACTTGTTGATTTTGTTGAATACTTGATTGGACATCTTCACATTCAATACTTGGAGTAACTTTCTTGAAAAATTTCTTACTCCTTGTGACTGTTTTGTTATTGTTTCTTACTGTCAAAGCTGTTCCTCTATTTTATTATTTTCATTGGCATTGGATGAAATCTACTTTGTGATTTTTTGCACCTGTTGTTGATGAACCAATACTAAATCACCTATTTGATATTCTTGGTTTTGACATTTTTTCCCTTTCTGTGCTTAAGATTTCATCTTGTCTTTTGCTTCTTTGTCTTTTTGTAAGGCTTCTTTCTGATCCTTTGGAGGATCTGCTGGTAACTGTGCTAGACGAGATTGTCTTGACGGTCCAAACATTAATTCTGAGGGACACTTTCCAGTTGATGAGTGTGGGGTGTTTCTGTAATCCCGTAAAACTTGACGTAACGCTTGATTTATTGATATCTGGGACGGTTTTGCTCGTTGCGCGGCCTTCTTGATGGTGACCATCAATCTTTCTATCATTCCTTTAGTTTGAGGCCACGTAGGAGTTATTTTCCGATGTACAACTCCCAAGTAGTTCGTACATTTGTAAAATTAATTTCCATTAAACGATGGTCCATTATCTGTCTTCAAAACATTAGGTGTCCCCCATGTGGAAAATATCTCATCCAAAACTGGAAGAACAACTGACGCTGGCCTTGATGATGCCACCTTCACAATCGGAAAGCGTGAATATTCATCTATTATGGCTGATAGATAGTGTCCTGATTCTAGCAATCTCCTGCTGCATTAGCCCATACAGCATCTGGCAGTTCTGACATGTGTAGTTTTTCTACTTTCCTTTCTCTAGAAGTGCATCGACATATGTGACGAGATTGAACTACTTCTTCTACTTGTTGATCCAGTCTCGGAAACCACAACCTTTCCCTTAAGAAGTTCTTTGCTGCAGAGATACCCCGATGAGATTCATGCACTAAGTCAAATACTTGTCGTTGTAGACAAAGCGGAATGATCAATTTATTTCCTCTTAAAAGTATTCCAGAAGAAGCCACTGACCATTCAGATTGTATGTTTTTGAATGCTAGTATATCGTGTTTCCTTATGCTCACTTTGCCACTGGATTCAAGCAAGCCTGGCTGAAGACGGCTGAAATGGCAGAAACCGGTCCTAGGAAGCTTGTTTCCGGTCCAGGGAAGGCATGGCTTGGCAGTTCGGGCTGGACTGTTCCCATGAGGCACAGGGTCAGACTGATTTGCATATGGCCATGTCTGAACTGGGGGGGCAGAGTGGGCTAAAGAACGGTGATGGATCAAACCCAGATCTGTTGACTGGGTGTGAGTGTTTGATTGGTTCTGATGCTCCGTCCATCACCACCCCCTTTTGTACCGACTTGAAATGACAGCATTATTTATTAGTCTCCACTTGTTTTCATGTATGATTTTTATTACTTCTTGGATAGTATCATCCGTATGTGCAGCCTCAATTAATTGTGCCTCTGTAACAATCCCTGGTACTGCTGATTTGATTATGAAACAGATATATTCTTCTGCATTTAAATTGCGATCCATCTCTGAGCCTAATGGATTTCTGGACAAAAATCTGCCGGGCTTTGTTCTTTTCCTGGTTTATGAAGAATTTTGAAATCATAATCCGTCCATCTCATTCCCCATCTTTCAATTCTAGGAGGCCTTTTTATGTTTGGATTCCCAAAAATGGAAACAAGAGCTTGGTGATCTGTTATTATCACAAATGGATTTCCATATATAAAATCATGATAATGTTCACAGGCCCAAACAACCGCTAAACTTTCTTTTTAGGGCTGATAATTTCTTTGTTCAACATCAGAGAGACTTTACTTGCATGAGAAACTCTATTTCTCTGAGTTTCTCTTCCAGGTTTCTGCTTTTTCCAGAATCGCACCTAATCCCACAGGGCTGGCATCTACCAACTCTGTACACAAATTTGGCTCAAAATACTTCACATTTTCTGCCATTGATATTTGTAACTTAATTTCATTAAATGCATGTTCACAATCATTATTCCAGAGACATTTTGGACATTTTTTTGTCAATTCTTTGAGGGGCCAGCTCAAAGTTGCAAAATTATTAACATATCTTGCACAATAGCTGGCCATTCCTCGAACTACTCTGCCACTTCCATGGCGCACTGAGTGTGCCATGAAGCCTCAGTTTACACTGATCTTCAACAATCCTACACATGGACATTGTTGTATCCACACCACACATAGACGAAAAGAAATAGCAGCCAGAAGGAGCATCACATGTTCCTAAAAGGAATCTCTGAGCACGCACATGCCGAATGACATGTCACGGTGTATGATGAGGTAGGGTGGTACTTAGGAGCATCACATGTTCCTAAAAGGAATCTCTGAGCACGCACATGTCGAATGACATGTCATCGTGTATGATGTGGTAGGGTGGTACTTTGGGCTCCATAACACATTCATCCTTTGCGCCCTGACTGCGCACTGAGAGGAGCGGCCTCGTCCTGTGGAAGTCTGCTCCCTGCACTTACTTGCAAGTGGGCTAGTATTCCTGCAGACTTCCTGGGGGCGGGACTTCCCGGGGGCGGGACTTCCCTGGATGGCATTTCCCAGGGGCAGGACCTGATATCACTGGTTGGAAAATCCTGGCACTAAATTCACATTTGTAATGAGCTGCAGCGCAGCCGGACCCCCGGCCCTTGCCGTGCTGTAGAAAGCCATGGGCGAACATGTAATCCCCCCCCCCCCCACCAGTGAACACCTTTTCTTGCCCCTCCGCCCCCACCTTATCTCTCCTCCCAAGGCTGCCATGCAGAGATTGATGCTCAAAGACGGTGGAAAATGTCTGAGTTAAGTCCCTGGATTTAGGAATTTCATGCAGAATCCCACCTGGTAAATCTGTTATTCCCCATTCGGTGGGGTTTACCTCATACTAGGCGCAGATATGTGGGGAGGGAATGGGCACTAACGGGAAGGGCGGCCTCTGACATCCGGCAGATGTCCTTCTGACCTCCTATCAGGGCCCTCCCAGGATGCAGCGTCAAAGACCGGACTCCAGGGTGAGTGTGTCTATTACTTAGAAGGTGAGACAAGACTTCGAGGAACCTTCGATGGAAGTGAGTTAAACAAACAAACATAACGAGAAGTTATCTATGCGGTAAGTTTCCCTGGCACCGTTGCCGTCTGCGTTCACGGAAATTAAATCTCACAATGTAGTCTGAAGAATTCTCCAGACACATCTTGCAAACACTTGCTCCCTTGGCATGGAAGGAGGATGCCACATGTTAGCCAGCAGTAACTCTTTTCTCACAAGTCCTGTAACAAATTAGCTTCTGGCGGCGATAATGTTTCTTTCTTTGCCATCTCGAACCATCCTCGGTGCAGGTCTCTTTAAAGGCCTCCTTCTATGGCTCTGCCTCTGTGCCTTCCCATTTGCTGTTGCCCCCTCATCATTGGATGCGGTTTGATTGACAGCTGTGGTTTTCATGGATAGATGCTGCCTCCAGATATGTGCGGTGAGGGCAGGACTGGGGTTTGAAGAACAAAGTGTGAAGGTCAAAAATCTGGAGATTTGTAACAGGAAACACGACCAGCATCCAAAGTCCCATTATGGCACCAGGGCCCACCCTTACCACAACAGAGTATGCATGCATAAATAAATACACAACACAACTTTTGTTTGGGAAAATATTGCTGCAGGTTTATTCCATACAAAAGTATGCAATATGGTGGGTTATCTTACGGGCGATCCAAGGGCAGGCAGCTGTATAAACCTATGCTGCCCTGCCCGCCTGATGAGCCACGCACTGTGGAGAAACCAATCAGCGCTACCCTTATGGGGGGTGATCCCCTTACTGGATCACGGGTGATCCCCTTACTGGATCATGTGACACATTGGTCCCTTATTACTCACGCCCTTTTCAGGGCGGAGCGTAGCAAGGCAAACCCCCGGTTGCTCAGGCCCACAACTGCCCGAAGGACTAACGGGGCGCCGACGTAGTTGTTCCAGGACCCTCCACACGAGGTTCCTGTGATTTGGCTCTGGCACCCCTATTGTGCTCTTGCAGAGGTAACCTTTCTGTACCCATATGCTTCCAGATCGCCCTGTAACTCCGCCACAGCTCTGGAGGCGGCCACCGTCGCCTAAGGAGCCCCCCCACCAAAACAGTTCCTTACTCACTGCCACCTGCAGCTTCCCAGGCCATATTCAAGTCCTGTAGGAACAGATCCAAGCCCACCTGTGCCAAGTGCACCCCAACTTTGTCACCATAAGCTTTGGGGTTCGCCCGGCATGGCTCATGCCTGATGAAGCCAAAGCCCCTTGCCCTGCTAATTTGCGCATGGAGCGGTGCATGCTTCTCTGGGAATGGACCAGTGCCTCGCATGCCCTGCAAGGATGTGATGGCCTCCAGGAAGCACATAAGAACATACCTTTAGCCATAAGAAACTTGAATAATGTCAGGAGCAATTCCAATAGCTCTTAACTTTACCAATGCCGAGACCATTGCATTGTAAATGCTTGTTTTTGTTAGGCACGGGGAGATTAATTGACTTGCCCAGAATGACAGGATGTTCGCGTCATTGCCGAGACTCGAACCAAGTTCTCCAGATTCGAGGCCAACGGCCCTAGCCGTTAGGCCAGCTCCTCTCCGTTTGCTTTGGCAGGGAGCAAATCGTTGAATCTGATATTCTACCCTAAAGGGTGGAATTACATAACCCACGGGACCACGGACTCGTGTGTATATTACCAGTGATACTCTTAGAAATTAAGGTTCCCAGTGTCAAAAGAGGACTGTCCCGCCATGGACTATGAGACATGGTCACTGGGTTTGCCACTTGTCACCCTACCGGGAGGTGATACTAAACCTCCCCCAGCATAAGCTGAAAGTCTTGGGTTGCTATCATACCACCTGAGTCCTTTGAATCACCCCCATTTCCTCCTTGCAGTAGTTATACTGGTAAGTGGGCAATCAATTCACCATCCCTCCTTTCCTGTCAGACTGGTGCCTGTTCGGTTTTATCTGTGGTGGCTTCCCACAGACTTCCCAAGCAGCCGTACTGCAAAAATTGTGAGCAGTTGCTAACATTGAGGGAAACTCACGCTTGCAACTACAGTGAGTATTTAAATTATTATGATACCGAGTGTCCGGTCGAACTATGCACAGGTAATTGACACTCTCCCACGTGTAGTCGCTGTGAAACGTTTGAACTAGTCCATCAAATTCAGCCAGTCACCCCCCTAGGTGGAGACTTGCCCTCCCAACTACTGCTAGTCTAACCCCCGGTCATACCTCCTGCTCAGTTGAATTTAGAAATTCACAACACTGCCAACCCCAGGGACCTATTACTGAGCTGTGTATATGCGGCCCCAGATGACCTTAAACAATTTGCTTTGATTAGGTGGGTGTTACCATGGACTGGCTGCCAACCCACCTGCCGCCCCGGCTAAGTGCACGGGCCACCTGTACCCTGCCCTTGCATGCAGAGGGCACCTATAGCTGCATCTACCATACCTAGCAAGACACGACAAGATAGAGCCCTATCCACACACAACCAATATTAAAACATGGTCCATCAGGGGCCGAAGCCTTGACTTTGCCCTCTGTTGTGTGACCTGGATTGCTCAGACCGGGCGACATGAGGGCACAAAATCATGTGTACCCGTTCTTGTGCCACACTTGCAGGAGGATTAGTATGCTCCTTGCCTGTTTGCTTGGAATTAGTGATGGTCCCTCGTGGGGTGAACGCTCAGGGCCTTATCTCTGGAGCTTGTCCATCTATACTTCCCCAGGAAATCTACGACATCGGGATGTAAAGCTTTTCCTGGTTCCCCCATTGATTATGGTCGCTAGGCTCTCCCCCAATTTGAACAAACATCTTAGCTAATCGTACGCCTGCCTAATGCCCAGGGCTGACTGGTTTGATGCTTTACAAATGAAACTGCCCAACCAGATGAGGACATGCACTGAAACTTTACTGGGTTGTCTCAGGTTTCTTTTAGCGCTAGAAACGCCCCCAAGTGTACATGATACCTGTTTCTATACGGTGCCACCAGATGTTAGTTCCTAAAGGCCCTTGTAGCCCATTGCCTTATGCAGTCGCAAGACCTTTCGCGGCACCTCTTATGCGTTGTAATTTCCCAGAGTAATTGTAAAATTATACTTTCCCACCGATGGGCTGGTAACCGGTGGCCGAGAAAGACGGAACCCAGGCATAACCTCCCTGTGTCCCATGCTAATCACCATATTTCCAACTCCTCAATATCGTCTGCCTTACTGAGGGCACGACAAGGACTCGTGGGACGGAACCACGGTCTGAAGCATTAGCGCCAATTAAGAAACCGCCAGGAAACATCGACATCATGCCAAAAGGGGGGCCCTTCCCTGAAAACCAGCCCCCTATCCAGTACACCCCCATAATACTGCCACCCCGACGTACACCAGGACCCGGGGAGCCAGCATGCGACTTTGGCAAAGGTGAAAGAACGTGCAACTTACATCCCTGCAACCCAGGCCTAATACTAAGTTAGTACCGCAGATCAATATAGGCGAACAAAAGGACCGCCGAACCCAGCTGTGCCGCAGCCAAGAAGAACCGTCTACAGTTTGAAGACCACTGAGGGGAGAAGTACAGTTCCCGCGATATTCGCAAATCATAACACTAACAAGGAAGTAGACCTCTCTGGCGTGCCCCACTTTGGCCTCCAGACATGCACGAGTGCTAAGGGGAGGTGAGGGCAGAAAACAATGACCAACTGATGCCCCGGGTGGGCTTGCATCCCTAGTCTTGGTGGGAGCACACACAGCGTCCCTGGGAAAAGCTGGCTCTACATAACCATCACAAACCATGCCCATCGCGCCGTGCTGCTGCGCGCCGCCACATGCTCCCCACAGCCCCCAGAGCTGAGGTGTGAGCATACTCCGCGCTTCTGTGGGGGCAATCGGCAGCTGGACTAGCTGTTGCTGTGTTAAAGTATTGAAAGCCCGACCCCGTCCGCGCATACCGGATGGGATCCTTCGGAATTTGGACGAGTGTGTCTGTCCAATGTCAGTAACCTTCCTCAAGGTGGGCATGAAAGCACTGGACAGTCTCAATAAAAAGCCCTTCCAACAGGTGCCCCCAAACGTTTCTGACGAGGGCGGCTGGTAATGCTACCACATGTGCGACTCATAACAAGTAAATGCACTCCTGACCTCAACCTTCAGGATTGCGTGTTTTAAATGCCTCAGGGCCCCCCACGCGTGGTGAATAAGGCCGTGCCCTTGCCTGGTATTTTGCCGCTATGTCCGTGCATCCCTGCATTTCCTACAAAAGCAGCACAAACCTACAACAAGCCAAACATTGCCAGTCAATACTTCCATTTGCATAAGGTAACTAGGCCACAATTCAAGCTACGTTGCATAGCCAAACGAGAGCCCGCCCCCTCCATCCATCGCTGCCAAGGTTTCATATTGCTATGCATGACATTTTCATAATGACCGCGCCACTGTGGGTGACATTCCAAGACTATAAATGATACTACAGTGGGAGCAAAATCAATCAATGATACGGCGCATATCCAACCTACCCATGCACATTTCAGAAACATGTTAGGGCGGCGGGACCTGTGATGCGATCTGCCGGTATAGTTCAAATTCTCTCGCTGGCTCCAAAAGTCAACCCCATCATGGGAAAGAACTCCCACTCAGTCTGTACCCCTAACTGTATTTGCATTGAGTGGTCCTATAATGAAATTAATCAAATTGTGTGCTTGTGTGAAGGCGTCTGCGAAGCATGGCTCATGTCGTGGCTGCTCAAACACGTGACGTATCCTGTGCTGACATCGACACTGTGGGACTGTTGTTCAATGGACATGCTCATCTATGGCCTAATATTAGTCAAACAGTGCAGCACACGACAACGGAAATAAATTCCACTGTATCACACCACACTTTACTTTAGGCATTGCCTTAATTTAAAATATCTGTAAGGCCAGGGCACTCGTCAAGTAACCACTCCAGCTTTCTTCACCTATTCCCTGTGCCAGCGCTGCCATGTACCTGTGTGTAAGTGTGACTATTCAGGGTTTTCAAAGCCCCCAATTTATACAAACATCATGGGCAGTGGTCAGCCTGGTAGCCACTGGACCAGTATGTTAGTACCATCAGTGAGCTAGAGCTATCATCTATCTCCAGCAACGAACGGTCACCTGCAGCGCAGAGTGGTTGAGGTTCTGCTCAGTTTACTACTCTATGTCAACTGTGGAAGTCTGACCTAATGAATTCTGAAATTAGTGAACTCCGCTTGGAGCAAGGCATTAGGACAGAGTTGGGACATCTGTGGAAGGGAAGGAGACGTGAGACCAAACCTTTGCTCTAACACTAATGCATCCCGCCTTTCAACTGCACACCACATAATGCACATACCGTCTGTGTGTTATTAAATATAGCAGTAAAGCAGAGGTACGTGTAGCGATTGTACCCTAGGATGAAATGTGCCCGTAAATAAGAAACCGTCGATGCGATCAATGGCTCCTAACCATGTCCCGGGGACCAGTTCCCGAACCTGGCCTCCCTCACCATTTCTGAAAGCTTCTCAGACCTTCCCCACAGACTGCTGCTGATAGAACAATTATACGGCTGTATGACCAGTAGTCAAAGATTAGGTGCTATGCAATAACCGCATCAGCAAAACCTACACAGATGATCTGGGTTCAAAACACATTGAACAAAGCTGCCAAAGTTTAAATTGCTATGTGTGACCGTTTCATAATTCAATGTAATTCGTGAGAATTCACAAACTATGAGTGACACTTTTTATCGAGCGTAATCCAAACAAGACGACGGCGAAAACACATCTCAGCACTTTCATCCGTTTGAGAAACAAAAGCCCTAGATGCTCGTACCACTGCCGCGAGGCACCAGAAACAGAAGGGCCCTTAGTGCTAAAAGTTTGCAGTTTGAAAGGGTAGACTGACCGTGGAATGTGATCAGCCGCATGGCACGATTTTCCTTTTAAATACCACTTTAATCACAAATTTAATGAAGCTGCAACTGTAACTGGAAAATTATCCTCACAATAGACACAAACTCCCTCTCTCAATTGTGCCAGTATCGCAGCACATCTTAAAGCTCAGACTTGGGCAAACAATCCCTACGCATTATCAATACTCATCTCCTTAATCCGAATGGAAGCCCATTCCGTGTGACACCCAGGGCATTTTCCCTTACAGTTTGAGGCTGACACTCGTTCCCACACATACAGCAAAGTTACACCGGCTGAAATTATTTCTTCAAATCACTCTGCCCCCCAGGCCTGCGCGGGGCAGGGGCCGAGCACCGGCCCGCCGTGATTATCGCGGCGTTACTTTAGACTATAAAGCGCGAAGCCATATACCTTTGCTCGAGTTGCCAGCAAGCGCTGCGATTGATTCCCCGTAAATGCACCTCACGTGCGGGGTGGCCATTACTGCGAACAAGCACATCCGCTGAAGGATAAAAGTTAACATGTGGCAATTTGGATACTGGTCATGCAACGTAACTACCCGATTATAGGTCACAAAATTAGTTGCTTGCAAAATTCTGCCCCTAAGACATAATAACCAGTTGCTTCTGTTCCACCCTTTCCACCAAGCGCTGCCATACTACCCGTAAATGACATTCTACAAGCTAGTCTTGTTGCTAGCAGAGGAGACTTCCCAGGCCATTGGAGAGAAGGCCCATCTTCCGTGTTCCTTCTTTGTTGCCAATACACAGTGCTGTGCCTGAAAATTACAACCGATATTAGAACCGATGCTACCTCCCTGCTTACGAAAACATAACAGAGGGGCCTAAGAACCAATTCACCAACCCTTCGCTACACGCCTGGTATTACCCCTAGCAGTACTTTTCAAGCAGTAACCATTCTGTAATTTACAGTGGCGCGCCGACCCCCCCACTGCCGCCACCCAGAGGGGTTTGGGAACAACGCTTGCCACTGCACGATTGTGTTACCCCAAGTGCGTAGAGCCTCGTTTACACATGAGCAGCTGCAAAAGTATTCCCAGCTGAGAACTAAGGGACTCGGACCAATGTATTCAGAAACTGAAGATGTAAACATCTATCGAACATACCTCCTCACCTTTGCACGAGAGGAGAGCGGCGCACCCTCGCTGCCCGCCCCACACCTCCGCACGTTCAACCCCCAGTCCTAGTCGCCCGGTGCTAGCATGTGCTTACATAATTATCTGTTTTCTCCAAGCCCTCTGCTACGCCCTGGAGGATGTGGCTGTGAGGGACAATAATGCAGCTGGGTCGAGTAAAACTGCACCAAGAAAAGGCAAACGATGTGGCTCAATACGGCCATCTTATAATGGTATACTTCATTATTTCCACATTTCTATTAAACTTGGTACACTTTCTGGGCCTAGGTCGCACTTCATTAGTACCAGCATAATACCTAAATACCGCAATAAGCTATAAAAAGGTGACCAGTGCAGCTTTGCAGGGCTTTCCACTGCTTGGCAACACGTTCATTTAATGCAGGCCCGGGTGAAGTTCCAGGTGCTGTCCTGACTCGGACCCCAGGGCCTCCCTCAGGCCCCCGACCCCTCGCCCACCTCTCGTGGGGGCAGCACCACGAAGGAAGGAACACAACGTTGCGTGTGGGGCGGGGGATGGTGGGCAGCTCACCGGATGCGTGCACGGCCGCTCCGACCAGGCGGGGACAGGGCAAACTGGGCCCCACCCAGTGCCTCTACCTCCCTGCTGGACCCCCAGTGGAGCCGTCCTCGAGGCCCAACAGTCCCGCTCAGGCCCTCCGCCGTCGCGGTGGGACATCTCACACAAACCACGCAAAGACAATCAAACGTACGCGTGCGAATCAGTGTACAGGAAATGTTACCCAAGCCAGCGGACTCAAAGTGCAGGAATCCCACGACATCCCTACTGGTAGGCAGCATAGCCACGCAGGTACAAACCACGCAGATACAATCAAACCTACGCATGCGAATCAGTGTACAGGAAATGTTACCAAGCCAATGGACTCAAAGTGCAGGAATCCCACGACATCCCTACTGGTAGGCAGCATAACCCAAGATTGCTTGGTGTGGAGAAGCACAAGCTCAGAGTCGATTTCTAGCCATATCAACCCGCAACATCAATCAATGTTCTAGCAATGTATGCCTTGTGGTGTGTATGCAGTTCTAGGATGAACGTCTGAGCTCACTGTCGAATACCAGGACTTCATCGTTATACATTGCAAGCAACAGAAGGATGCCTCTCCTGAAAACAGCATCCTGCTGACCCCCTTACGTCACACGCACTCTGTAATCCACCCGGCACACGTTCTTTGCAGCTGGCACATTAACCCTCTGCCCCAACTTCACCGAAGTCAAAACCTTAACTATACAAAATCCTGATCTCTCTCCAGGAAGACAATAAATCACACGAGTTGTCTCGACATTCATGTGGGGCCTGACAATTGCCGCGTAAAGAACCGCAGCATCAGGTGCTTCAGAAGAACAACAAACTTCCAAAACCCGGCACAACCAAGAAGCCAGCACCCGGTGCGATGGCCCCGGTCCCACCGCTC
This sequence comes from Triturus cristatus, assembly GCF_964204655.1. Lineage (NCBI taxonomy): Eukaryota > Metazoa > Chordata > Amphibia > Caudata > Salamandridae > Triturus > Triturus cristatus. The sequence continues at coordinate 16,563,253 of NC_140592.1, read as the reverse complement.
CAAATCCGGCCCTGCCGGGGCCTCCCGCACGCAATCCATGAGGAGCGTCACCCCGCCGCTCCACAAAGACTCTCCCTCTCAACCATCACCAACACTCACCGGGACAACCAGGATCACGGAAAACCCGCCGCAAGACCCGGAGTAGCGAACGGCGTCAAGTCGAGACGAGAGAGACGGCGTGTCCGGCGCAAAGAGAACGCCAAGATGGCCGGGGGAGGCATAAATACCTCCCCCTCCTCTTTGTGCCAGAAGTGACGTATCTGGCCAGGGGACTCCTCCTATAGTCCCCCGTATTAGTGGGGGTGGGGGAGTGCCAAATGCGACTAAGGGTGGCCGCCCGCAGCCGCAAAGTGATTACAATAATGGCCAGCTGCTGGCTCTCAGCCAGTTAGGAAGGGCAATCAAGCTTACACGAGCAGTGGGAACCTCTCTCACTCAACTCCACACTTTCCGAACATTCATCCACTCACTCCAAAGCTGCCCTCAGGAAGTCCCTCCAACGTCCTCACTAATTACACCCTCGACACAGGCCTCGGGTCATCCCAGACAGACAGTCCCCAATGCTCCTGCACTGTCTGTTGTGAGATGTATTTTCAGCTTAAACTGGGCTTAGAGCCCGCCCATTTCTTACCTTTGGTTGGCTTGATTGTCACTCTCAGGCTTAGAGCCCACTCATTGCATACCATTGGCTGGCTTTATTGTCACTCTCAGGCTTAGAGCCCACCCACTGTTTACCATTGGTCGGCTTCTTTCTCACTCTAATTTGCTTGCTTCCTATTTGTTAGCTTGCATGGGCCTTACTTCCTTTTGTGTGTTTGTCCATCCCCTGGAGTAGGGACATTACTTATGCTCGTCCACTGCCCACTTTTCCGGCTCTGCTTTTTTCATTTTATTTAAGCACTCCTTGGGAGTGCATGTGTTTTCCAGCTGTCTTCTTTCTATACTTCTCCCTGTGGGCACACTTGAGTTTCTCTGCCTGTGTGCCTCCCCTTGCCACCCTCTATGATATACTCACCTTTGTGTGCTTCTTTCTTCCACGTTGCTTTCTCACTTGTGAGCTTCTTCCCTCCAGCTCCACATTGTGCTCTCTTGTCTGTTGCTTTAACCATGTTCCTCACTTACCATTGGTTACCCTCCCTGAACCCTCCATATTGCTTCCCCCACCCACTTCTACCAGCACTCAGTATTACTAACTCTACCCTCCTCTTGCTTCCTGAGCCCCACCCTCTGTGATACCAGTCCCTCCGAAGTGTTGTTCCCCCACCTGCTTGTGCTCTTGTTGTTTTCTTTTGTTTACTGGTCCAACCAGAATTCCTAAACAAAACGAAACAAATAGCACTATTGTCGTTTTTAGGCGCGTGCATGCTTGGTGTGCACACCTACAAAACAACGGGAATGCTGTACATCATGGGTAAAAGCATTGGCTTTGCCAGTGTTTGTTTTTGTGGGGAACGTACAAGGTATCGCATCTCCTCCAGGCTGTGGCACTGGAATTAAACCTATACAGACTTTAGGATTCAGCAAAACAAAGCTCTCCCATCCTGCCAGCTCAAACACTTCTCTATCTGCTTCACAGTACAATAATTAAGAATAAAATCTATTCTAGATCACAAAACATGTAGAGACAAAAAAAAGAAGAAAGCAGAAAACTCACACTACAAACAAAGAATAATATAGAAAAACATCGGGAAAATTTCATAATAGTGCATGCATTTGACCTGGAGTAAAACATGAGGTTAGGGATAAGATTGGGTTTAGATTATGTTTAAGAGATAGTTGTAGGGCTTACGTACAAAGAATATTCAACATCACCCCAGTCAATATATTGTGAAGCTCTTATGGATAAATATGATCCCCATTGTTAAGGCCCCTTCTGGCTTGGTTCATCCCATCCCATGCTTTTAGTCTGTACATGGCAATCCAATTCTGTGCTTATCTCATGTTGTAAAATGGATTCAGCATCATCAATTCGAAGTAAATGTTAATAAAACAAAGATTCTCAGGTCATTGTAATCCACTTCCTTGTCAGAGTTTGCTGTTTAGGCTCACCTCGCCTGGAACAAAACCATTTCCAGCCGTGTGTGTCGAAAGCCTATGAGTCGAAGTAGAGTCGAAAATCTATGAGTTAAAGTAGAGTTGAAAACCAATGAGTCAAAGTAGAGTCGACAACCTATGAGTCGAGGTAGAATCGACAACCTATGAGTCGAAGTACTGTTGACAACCTATGATTTGAAGTAGAGCCGAAAAGCTATGAGGTGACAACCTATGAGTCAAAGTAGAGTCGACAACCCATGAGTCGAAGTAGAGTTGACAACCTATGAGTCGAAGTAGAATCGACAACCTATGAGTCGGAGTAGTGTTTACAATCTATGAGTCGATGTAGAGTTGAAAAGCTATGAGGTGACAACCTATGAGTCGAAGTAGAGTCAAAAACCTATGAATCGAAGTAGAGTCGAAACCTTATGAGTTAAAGTAGAGTTCAAAACCAGTGAGTCGAAGTAGAGTTGGCAACCTATGAGTCGAAGTAGAGTTGACAATCCATGAGTTGAAGTAGAGTCGACAACCTATGAGTCGAAGAAGAATCGACAACTTATGAGTCGGAGTAGTGTTGACAATCTATGAGTCGATGTAGAGTTGAAAACCTATGAGGTGACAACCTATGAGTCAAAGTAGAGTCAACAACCCATGAGTTGAAGTAGAGTCGACAACCTATGAGTCAAAGTAGAATCGACAACCTATGAGTCAGAGTAGTGCTGACAATCTATGAGTCGAAGTAGAGTCAAAAACCTATGAGTCGACAACTTATGAGTCGAAGTAGAGTCAAAAACCTATGGGTCGAAGTAGAATCGACAACCTATGAGTTGAAGTGGATTCCAAGCCTTCGCTAGTCGAACGGATTGAGTCTGCTGTGAGTCCCTGTTTGTTCCAGAGATGAACTTGAAAGAGGTTGCAAGCACTTTGTCATTTTCCTCATAAGATGCAGATTTTCCACACCTTCATTGCTTCTCAGCTGGACTACTGCAACGCAATCTATTTGAATCTTTCTGAAAATCTAATTGAAAGATTGCTACTCAGACTAAACTACGGTACAAGGTTGGCGGTGGGAATATAATAATATAAAAGCAAGGCATTTTATCGGGCAATCACTGGCCTCCCTTCATTATTTCCCAGTTACAGGCCACATTGTTTTAAATCTCTCTGCCTGATACACGATGCCCTGTGTTCTACAAGGCATAATGTCCTTAGAGGCCGCTTTGAGTGGTATTGTCCCATGTGGTCTCTCAGATACACCACTATTCGCAATCCATCAACTTCATGAGGTTTCTTTAGGGTGACTGAGCTTTTTGAACCTCTGCCACAAAAAGATGGGGTGGTATTCCTGGACGTTTTAGGAAAGAAGCTAATCTCCTTAGATCAGGAGAAGTTTGTTGACCTGGCGCTTCCACAAACACGGCTTGATGTAGTTACAATGCTAATGTAGGGTATTATCTGAATCTTCAGCGTTATCTCACCTTTTAGGTGTTAGGGTTGCATTTATGCTTTGAAGGGTTGAGTGCTAGGATGTCCCTATACGGTTGACAGGAAGGACGTTATAAATTTCAAAACCATAAACGTAGTAAGGGATGGTGTGAGGGATGATGTACAGTAAAGTGTATGAGCAAGGGCCAGGATAGAGAGAAGACTCAGGGTGTGGGATGGTCAGAAGGATGATGTATGACAAGGTTCATGGGCACGGGCCAGGATAGGGAGAAGGGTGAGGGTGTGGGATACATGCAGTCACTCCCTTTGCCCAACATCCTTAGCTACCTTTCTGCCTGGACACCGAAATGAGCCCTATCTGAGCAGGCCCATGTACTGGGGGGAGGGGGGGGTGTCAGTCATCCAGATGCAGTAAAATAACTGAAGGAGTCCATACAAAGTGAAGCTCGTGATTGTCAGGTTTCTACCTTTTAAAGAAAGGCAGTGCTGGGACACAGAAGAGAGCGGACAGCCCCTTCTACAGGAAAGACTGACGGGGCAGCGACTGCTTGTTGTTAAGTCTTGAGAAAGGTTCTTGAAGGGTGAGTAAGGAGGCACTCAGAGGGAGGAGGGTCTCATCAGGTACGTAGCTTTAGTCAGGGTGTCCTCCCACACCAACTGTACTATCTACTCTATACTAGGCCTAGGTCAAATGCAAATTACACCGGCATAATTTATGCAATTTATACGGATGGGTGGAACTTGTTGAGTTTTACTCTGTGAAATTCTGTGGAGTGACCTAAAAACTCCACGAGATTTCACTGAATTCCACAAGCTGCGGAATTCTGATCCTTCACATTGTTCATGCTGATTTTTTCCACCGGGAGCTCGTCCTGCCTGGCAAATATGCACGGACAGCACCACGCTGCGAGCCAGAGGGCGCCGCTTCTTTCTGCCGCTCGAGTAGTTTTTGAAGTCGAGGTCAAGCTTTGGCAACGCAAGTGTCAACTTTCTCAACGCCGAATGGTAGCGACCTGTCACGAGTACCCATGTTGAGAAATCTCGCTGGGAAGTTGTCTAGCACTCTTTTTTTCTCGCTCGCCAACGATAAGCTGGCGAGCGGTGTGCGAGAAAAACTCTGCCATGTGGCTGTTGGCGGAGTTTTGCTGAAACTCCGTGCTCCAAGCAGAGTGCCAAGTGGGCAAATCTCAGCAAACTCTGTTGGCAGACCTGAGTTCATCGCCCACCCCTAGTAAATTAGGGAATTTCACATTATGCTTGTTATGTGAAATTCTCAAAATGAGTCCATTATGCCAATTCGCATAATGACGCCATCCACAGTAAAAATTTACTGGGAAACTCTTGGTAAAAATCTACAGTACACGCACACAAAGAACAAAATGCAAGCGACTGTGGCGCTTTGTTAAAAGGCAACCTTGAGTCAAAAAAATTACTTTAGGGCGCATTTTGTACTAAAATACAGCACGAAAGGGCAGATTTGCATTTTGTGTAATTACGCATAATTTTGTGTAATTTTGCAAAAATTTCGTGTAGTTACACAAAAAGCAAATTGCAGAGATTGTGCACACTCCTACTCTCCACACTCTTTCATTCCCACCACACACACATACACACTCACAAATCATGTGATATCTGTACATACGACGACTGGCTGTTGATATGTAGTGCATATTTACTACTCTAACTCCACACGCGTCTTGGGGGCATATCAACAACAGCCGGCGATAATTATCGCTCAGCGCTCTTAGCGCTAGGATAATTATCGCCGGCTAGCGTGGATTTTTATCACTGAGATAGCGTGCTATTAGCAACGCTTATCTCAATAGCGATAAAAATCCTGGTGCTAACTGGCTAACGTGAGATTATCGCTGGAAGCCCAGCGATAATCTCACGTTACCTTGTTGATAGGGACAGACAAACTTAGCCATGATATCCTCCTTCCATAGGATATCATGGCTAAGTCAGAAAAATACCAGACGTAAAAAGCAGCGTTAACCGCGGTTAGCGCTGCTTTTTTTGTCTCTAACAGGGTTAGCGATATTCTTGATAATAGGAGAAATGTCGCTTAGCGACATTTCTCCTATTATTTTACTCTGGAACGCCCCCTTTGCATCTCATTAGAGATGCAAGGGGAAGCGTAGAGTAAAAGGGTGCTAACATGCAAATTTGCGTGTTAGCACCCTGTTGTTGATAGGGTGCTAGTTTTATCTCTGCTTTTTTGGCTTTTAAAGCCAAAAAAGCAGAGATAAAGCCCTTGTTATATGCCCCTTGGTTCTTCTAGGTTAGATGGTGGACCAGAACCAAGGAAAGATGATTGCTTTTGCAGCTCATTAATGGACTCAGTCAAAGGTACCAAAACACACCACGGGGACCGGTCGCCATAGCGCAACAGTCCTCGCTGAGATGGTGTTTGTCGCGTTTTGAAGGGATTTAACCACACTGTGAGGATGGATTCTGTCGTCGCAGTGTGTTAAACATGGTTACACACACACACACACCAACATTGAATTGCACTATTATTTACAGATATGTCACTGACTCTCCCCAGCCCCGTTGGCTTGTCAGAGTTCAGTCAGGCTCTGGAGTGGGCCTACCTTCCTTGCCTTTCAGAGGTGAGGGACGCTGTCCGATGCTTTCGGTCCCAGCTCTGCCAGGGCGCACACTGCTGTGACCAAAGGATGAAGAGAAGTCTTTCTCCTTAATAATAATATCCCGCGTGGGCACCCTGGCTGTCTCTTGACCCCTCCTCCCCCCTCCCGGCCTCACGCCCCTCAAGTGCTGATGGAGGCACGGGGCCTGCCTGGGCTGCACGCACCTCTCATTAGGGTTAAAGAGGCCCCGTGTGTGTTTTATGTATGAACTGCCTGTTCCTTGCAGCGCCTGGGATAATGATGTCACATAGCGCCTCTCAGAGTCGCAGGTCATTTATTCCGCCTCGGCGGGACAGGGCTCACCTCGCCCCACATAACTCACAGCACAGGTGGCGACGGAGCCCATGGAGGGGGGGCAGTGTTGTGTGTGAGGGTGGGGCCTGCGCGCGCAGACAGCCCATCTGTCACTGCAGTGCCTCCTGGAGGCCTGGAATGTCCGAGGCATTAACAGTGACGCTGATAACCCGGGATTAACGGGGTCTCGTACAGCTGCGCGTGCACGGAGTGCGTAAAGTGAGTCGTGCCCACGGTGTCAGTTTCTGGAACGGAGGCTGTCACCGTGCCATATTGGGCCTGTGCCAGGCCAAGACTTTGCATGCCGCGGGGGGAGGGGCTCAGAGTTCTGTAATATAGAACGATGGGACCCCGAGAGGGCACTGTGCCCACTTGTGTGCCCACGTGTGCCACTCGGACATCACATGACGGCAGTGTGCAACCCGGGCATCAGGCCGCCAGAGGACAGAGTCCCACCTGGGGATACAACATGTGCAAGGGCAATGTGCCACTCAGACATCACAAGAGGGCAATGTGCCAGCCGGGGTTCAAAGCGCATGAGAGCAATGTGCTACCCCGGCATCAAGACACAGGAGGGCAGAGTGCCACCTGTGGATCATCATGTGAAAGGGCAATGTGCCACCCAGACATCACAAGAGGGCAGTGTGCCAAACAGGGTTCAAAGCACATGAGAGCAATGTGCCACCCGGACGCTGGAACAACAAGAGGGTAGTGTTTCACCTGGGTATCAACATGTACAAGGGCAATGTGCCACCCGGAAATCAGACATAAGAGGGCAGAGTGCCACGTGTGCATCAACAAGTGTAAGGGCAGTGTGCCAACAGGACATCTGGACACAAGAGGGCAGTCTGCCACCTGCGGATCAACATGTGCCAGGGCAGTCTGCCACCTGGACACCAGGACACAAGAGGGCAGAGTGTCACCTGGGGATCAGCATGTGCACGGGCAGAGTGCCACCCAGACACCGGGACACAAGAGGGCAGAGTTCCACCTGGGTATCAACATGTGCAAGGGCAGTGTGCCACCCGGACACCAGGACACAAGAGGGCAAAGTGCCACCTGTGCATCAACACGTGCAAGGGCAATGTGCCACCCAGACACAAGAGGGTAGAGTGCCACCTGGTGATCAACATGTGCAAGGGCAGTGTGCCACCCGGACACCGGGACACAAGACGGCAGAGTGTCACCTGGGGATCAACATGTGCAAGGGCAGTGTGCTACCCGGACACCGGGACACAAGAGGGCAGAGTGCCACCTGTGCATCAACACGTGCAAGGGCAATGTGCCACCCAGACACCGGGACACAAGACGGCAGAGTGTCACCTGGGGATCAACATGTGCAAGGGCAGTGTGCTACCCGGACACCGGGACACAAGAGGGCAGAGTGCCACCTGGGGATCAACATGTGCCAGGGCAGTGTGCCACCCAGACACCAGGACACAAGAGGGCAGAGTGCCACCTGCGGATCAACATTTGAAAGGGCAGTGTGCCACCCAGACACTGGGACACAAGAGGGCAGAGTGCCACCTGGGGATCAACATGTGCCAGGGCAGTATGCCACCCAGACACCAGGACACAAGAGGGCAGAGTGCCACCTGGGGATCAACATGTGCAAGGGCAGTGTGCCACCCGGACATCAGACATAAGAGGGCAGTCTGCCACCTGTGGATCAACATGTGCAAGGGCAATGTGCCACCCTGACATGAGGACACAAGAGGGCAGTGTGCCACTTGGGGTTCAACATATGCAAGGGCAATGTGCCACCTGGGCATCGGACACAAGAGGGCAGAGTGCCACATGGGTATCAACATGTGCATGGGCAGTGTGCCATCCGGACACAGGGAGACAAGAAGGCAGAATGCCACCTGGGGATCAACATGTGCAAGGGCAATGTGCCACCCTGACACGAGGACACAAGAGGGCAGTGTGCCACATGGGGATCAACATATGCAAGTTCAGTGTGCCACCTGGACACCGGGACACAAGAGGGTAGTGTGTCACCTGGGTATCAACATGTACAAGGGCAATGTGCCACCCGGACATCTGGCATAACAGGGCAGAGTGCCACGTGTGCATCAACAAGTGTAAGGGCAATGTGCCACCCGGACATCTCAAGAGGGCAGTGTGCTAAATGGAATTCAAAGCACATGAGAGCAATGTGCCAACCGGCATCAAGACACAAGAGGCTAGAGTGCCACTGGTGGATCAACATGTGCAAGGGCAGTGTGCCACCTGGGCATCAGGACACAAGAGGGCAGAGTGCCACCTGTGCATCAATATGTGCAAGGGCATTGTGCAACCCAGACACAAGAGGGCAGAGTGCAACCTGGGGATCAACATGTGCAAGGGCAGTGTGCCACCCGGACACCAGGACACAAGAGGGCAGAGTGCCACCTGGGGATCAACATGTGCAAGGGCAGTGTGCCACCCAGACACCAGGACACAAGAGGGCAGAGTGCCACCTGGGGATCAACATGTGTCAGTGCAGTGTGCCACCCAGACACCAGGACACAAGTGGGCAGAGTGCCACCTGGGGATAACATGTGCAAGGGCAGTGTGCCACCCAGACACCGGGACAGAAGAGGGCAGAGTGCCACCTGGGGATCAACATGTGTCAGGGCAGTGTGCCACCCAGACACCAGGACACAAGAAGGCAGAGTGCCACCTGGGGATCAACATGTGTCAGGGCAGTGTGCAACCCAGACACCAGGACACAAGGGGGCTGAGTGCCACCTGGGGATAACATGTGCAAGGGCAGTGTGCCACCCAGACACCGGGACAGAAGAGGGCAGAGTGCCACCTGGGGATCAACATGTGCCAGGGCAGTGTGCCACCCAGACACCAGGACACAAGAGGGCAGAGTGCCACCTGGGGATCAACATGTGCAAGGGCAGTGTGCCACCCAGACACTGGCACACAAGAGGGCAGAGTGCCACCTGGGTATCGAAATGTGCAAGGGCAGTGTGCCACCCGGACACCGGGACAAAAGAGGGCAGAGTGCTACCTGGGGATCAACATGTGCAAGAGCAGTGTGCCACCTGGACACAAGAGGGCAGAGTGCCAACTGTGGATCAACATGTGCAAGGGCAATATGCCACCCGGACATCGCAAGAGGGCAGTGTGCTAACTAGGATTCAAAGCACATGAGAGCAATGTGCCACCCGGGCATCAGGACACAAGAGGGCAGAGTGCCACCTCTGGATCAACATGTGCAATGGCAGTGTGCCACCCGGATGCTGGCACACAAGAGGGCAGAGTGCCACCTGGGGATAAACATGTGCAAGGGCAGTGTGGCATCCGGACACGGGACACAAGAGGGCAGAGTGCCACCTGTGGATCAACATGTGGAAGGGCATTGTGCCACCCGGACACTGGCACACAAGAGGGCAGCACGCCACCTGTGGATAAACATGTGAAAGTTCAGTGTGCCACAAGGACAGCAGGACACAAGAGGGCAGAGTGCCACCTGGGGATCAACATGTGCAAGAGCAGTGTGCCACCTGTCACAAGAGGGCAGAGTGCCAACTGTGGATCAACATGTGCAAGGGCAATATGCCACCCGGACATCGCAAGAGGGCAGTGTGCTAACCGGGATTCAAAGCACATGAGAGCAATGTGCCACCCGGGCATCAGGACACACGAGGGCAGAGTGCCACCTATGGATCAACATGTGCAATGGCAGTGTGCCACCCGGACGCTGGCACACAAGAGGGCAGAGTGCCACCTGGGGATAAACATGTGCAAGGGCAGTGTGGCATCCGGACATGGGGACACAAAGGGCAGAGTGCCACCTGTGGATCAACATGTGGAAGGGCATTGTGCCACCCGGACACTGGCACACAAGAGGGCAGCGCGCCACCTGTGGATCAACATGTGAAAGTTCAGTGTGCCACAAGGACAGCAGGACACAAAAGGGCAGAGTGCCACCTGGGGATCAACATGTGCAAGGGCAGTGTGCCACCCAGACACCAGGACACAAGAGGGCAGTGCGCCACCTCCGTATCAACATGTGCAAGGGCAGTGTGCCACCCAGACACCAGGACACAAGAGGGCAGTGCGCCACCTGGAGATCAACATGTGCAAGGGCAGTGTGCCACCCAGACACCAGGACACAAGAGAGCAGTGTGCCACCTCCGTATCAACACGTGCAAAGGCAGTGTGCCACCCAGACACCGGGACACAAGAGGAGAGAGTGCCACCTGGGGATCAACATGTGCAAGAGCAGTGTGCCACCCAGACACCGGGACACAAGAGGCCAGAGTGCCACCTCGGGATCAACATGTGCCAGGGCAGTGTGCCACCCAGACACCTGGACACAAGAGAGAAGAGTGCCACCTACGGATCAACATGTGCAAGGACAGTGTGCCACCAGGACACCAGGGCACAAGAGGGCAGAGTGCCACCTGGGGATCAACATGTGCTAGGGCAGTGTGCCATCCAGACACCGGGACACAAGAGGGCAGTGTGCCACCTGTGCATCAACACAAACAAGGGCAATGTGCCACCCAGACACAAGAGGGCAAAGTGGCACTTGGGGAAAAACATGTTCACGGGCAGTGTGCCATCCGGACACCGGGACACAAGAGGGCAGTCCGCCACCTCCGGATCAACATGTGCAAGGGCAGTGTGCCACCCAGACACCGGGACACAAGAGGAGAGAGTGCCACCTGGGGATCAACATGTGCAAGAGCAGTGTGCCACCCAGACACCGGGACACAAGAGGCCAGAGTGCCACCTCGGGATCAACATGTGCCAGGGCAGTGTGCCACCCAGACACCTGGACACAAGAGAGAAGAGTGCCACCTATGGATCAACATGTGCAAGGACAGTGTGCCACCAGGACACCAGGGCACAAGAGGGCAGAGTGCCACCTGGGGATCAACATGTGCTAGGGCAGTGTGCCATCCAGACACCGGGACACAAGAGGGCAGAGTGCCACCTGGGGATAACATGTGCAAGGGCAGTGTGCCACCAGGACACCAGGACACAAGAGGGCAGAGTGCCACCTCCGGATCAACATGTGCAAGGGCAGTGTGCCACCCAGACACCGGGACACAAGAGGACAGAGTGCCACCTGGGGATCAACATGTGCAAGGGCAGTGTGCCACCCAGACACCGGGACACGAGGACAGAGTGCCACCTGCCAATCAGGACACAGGAAAAGAATGTGCCATTTGTCGATCATCACATGTGACGATAGTGTGCGATTATGAAACTAGAACATAAGAAAGCATGCGCCCTGTGTTGGTGAGGCCATGTGAGCTCCATGTGCCTCCTGGGGGTCAAGATGTGCGATTCTTGGAGCTCCATGTGGGTTATCATATACAAGAGGGGATCAGGACATGAGGGCAACATGCCAGTCAAGGATCAATAATAGTATTAATTGTACGAGGACCACTAGGGTCCTGGGGTACAGAAGTCATAAAGAGGACACGGGTCCCAAATATCAATAATAAAAATGTTTGTATCCAAATGGCATTTTATCAAAACACAAAATGAAAAACTATCATAAAAACAGTGACGCAGCGGGTGCTTGTGCACAAATGTGCTCTCTTAAATGTGATACACAAAAGTGATAAAGCGTGATCAATGTGAGTATCAAGAAAACAAGAATGGCCTTTCAACACAATACACAAAATGAAAAGGGTCCATATTTACAGTCAGTGATGTTTCGATCCCTTCAAGAATGTTGGGATCTTCATCAGGACTCACAATATATGTAGAGTCTGGGAGAAAGATATAGACGTGTGCGGGTCACACTTCTACGAGGAGTGGACAAGAGGTGGAAAGGGGATAATGAATGTTGAAAAACAGAATATGCGCACTCAATGTTGTCAATGTTATCAATGTAAGAAAGTTAAACGTGGTCGTAGGAGCAGGCGAGTAGATACCCCTGATTTGGGATATAAATATAGAACTTGTAAGCACGTTTCCTGGATAGGATAGTGTCACTCGTGCTGCACTCTAAATAGAGAACAATTCGTCGTTTTCAATAAAGGTATTTAGACAAAAAGTTGATCCATGGTCAATTAAGTTTATTAGACCGTTTTCAAATAATCGTTCAGAGTTGTATACATTGTGTAGGTTAGGTGTAACATTTATCCGAATGCCCAATGTATTTCGGGCTGTCGAAGCCCTTCTTCAGGGGCAGCACTATAAAAATAAAATACCAGGAATCAGCCTAGGTATTCAAACAATCGAATAAACTGTGAACTAAACAGCATAATATGCGAGAATATTTGGCCATACAAAGGTTAAGAAAAAATTCTTGCATTGAAATTAGAAGCCTAAGTGATTGTTAATTATCAACTAACCAAAAGATAGTGAGAAGATTTCAAATTCACTAGCCAAAAGGTACCAAAAAAGGGTGTAAATATCCCAAAATGTATAACATTAGAAACATACGAACATAAAACTGCGAACAGAATCTGAAATAAACGATGTTGAGAAAAACGTTTGTGCGAGATTACAAAAAGTGCGCGTAAAGTGGATACATGTGTCTATTCACCCGTAACTGAAACTCGAGTAGAGAGTGAAGAGTGATTGGTTACAAAGTTGCAAGAGTTTCAAATAGAATCGTGCTCCCAGTACCGGAGTGAACTTACGATAAAGCGTTCGAATATTGGGCATCTATGCTGGCGTGTAACGTTTCAATCCGTTAGTAAAGTGAATGATTCCAGCAAGTGGCGGTCATGTGACATTGAGGTTATGGATGTTAAAAAAGTTGAAAAAAAAAGTGAAACTACAGCGAAGGAAGACTCGTAGTTTTTTCAAAAAGTACAAGTCTGCGTGAATGATAGATCATGCGATTTTAAGAAGGTGAAAAAGGCTAAAGATATAAGACTGCGTGATTGATAGATCATGCGATTTAAGGAAGGTGAAAAAAGGCTCAAGATACTCTCAAAAGTATAGGTACTTGTAGTACAAAGGAACTGAATAAAAATGAATGATAAGGAACTCAAAAATGCAATCCGCGCAGCGGCTTAGATAAATGATGTAACTGAGTTCTAAGAACACGAAAAAACTTAACTTGATTCAATTCTGGTTATGTACCTACGTAAGAACCTTGTATCGTACCATATAGTTACATCATGGCGCTGCCAAAACAATATATGATTCAAAAACAATTCAGTATTCAATGTCAATCATAGTACATTGTGACACAGCGCAGCTGTGTGTCAAACAAGGAGAGCATTAAACATTTAAAGACCGGTATGTGAAAGTAAGCAGGTACCAAGAAGGAAAAATTTGTCAAAGTCTGATAAAATGATTAATGGGAGACTCGTTACAAAAAGCAGCCAAGGTCGTAACGTTCATTGAGACCTTTAGGCTGTGTGGAATTTAGTTTGTTTATCCAAAAAATCTCTCGTTGCAACAAGTATGTATTGTTGTCACGTCCCTTCATAATGGGTATTTGTTCAAGAACTAGAAAACGCAATTGGCAAATGTTATGTTGAAACTCATGAAAATGGTTTGCAATTGACGATTTCGTCTGTCTGGTTCGTATATTGCTTTTATGTTCGTTAAGTCTTATGCAAATTTTTCTTTCTGTTTTTCCCACATAGACAAGGCCACATGGGCATTTCAACATGTAAATTACATTTTGGCTGTTGCATGTCGCTGTCACCTTGAGTTTAATCGGGTAACCATGTAATTGGTGTTGAATTGAAGTACCCTTAATGATGGAATTACAACTTCCACAATTTAAACATGGAGTAGTACCTTTAAAAATGCTTGTGATTGGTGTCTTGCTTTTGGATAAAATTTGTTTGAAGTTGTGCGACCTCTGATATGCGAATCTTGGGGGTATGTCAAAGATGTTTTTAAAATCTGCTTCGGTACTGAGCATCGGCCAGTATCTTAGAATGGTTTTCTTAATGTGGAAACTTTGTGTGGAAAATTTGGACACAAATGTCGTTCTCTGTTCTGGCGTTTTCGCAGGTTTTTGTTGAAGCAGTGTTTTGCGTGTCGCTTTTTCAGCCTTGACAATGGCATGTTGAAGAATGTCTGGTGGATACTTCCGTTGTTCAAACTTGGCAATGCAAGATGATTTGCTGGTTTCATATAAGTCATTGGTACTTGATATTCTTTTTAATCTTAGTAATTGTGAATACGGAAGATGCTTTTTCAGTGAAGGTTGATGAAAACTGTGGTAATGTAAAAAATTGTTACGATCCGTTGGTTTGGTGTAAACTTGGGTAATCAGATTTCCTTCGTTGTTTGTTATAAAAGTGTCCAAAAATGTTATGGAGTCTTTGTTTATGGAATAGGTGAATTCAATCCGGCAGTCAACTGTGTTCAGGATTTGAATAAGAGATTTCAGATGATCACTTGAGCCTTTCCATAAGATGAAAATGTCATCAATGTACCTTCTGTAAAGGATTAGATTGTCAACCCATTCTGATTTGGAAAGAATGTTATCCAGTTCAAATCGGTACATTTACAAGTTGGCATACGTTGGGGTAGCACAATTGCCCATAGAAGTGCCAGAGCATTGAATGTAAAACATTTTAGATCACTCGAAGTAACTATGATACAAAGTAAAATGAATGAGCTCCATCAGAAATATCTTGAGATTATTGGTTTTGGCTGTATTTACTAGGAAAGATTCAATCGCTTCTATGCCTTTATCATGTGGAATGGAAGTATAGAGTGATTTCACATCTATAGTACAGAGAATGGTGTCGGGTGTGATTTGGTCTTGAACAGATTGTAAAATGTTGAGAAAGTCGGTGGTATCCTTGATGTATGTGGTGGAAAGGACAATTAGATGATTTTATATTATTTATTTATTGGCCGCGTAAATCACCCCAGTCGGGGTATCTCTGCACTGTAACAGCCTTAGACAACCAAGATGGGAAGATCAGAACAGTGAGGTTTTTAATAGTTTTCTGAAGGATTGGTAGTTGGTACAGAGACGTAAGTGGCTGGGCAGTTGGTTCCAAAGCTGAGGAGCTAAATAGGTGAAAGATTTGCCCCCTAATCTAGCTTGTTTTATGCGGGGTATGAGTAGGAGATCTTTGGACCCCGAACGGAGGGTTCTAGAGGGAATATATCTGACCAACTTCTCCGACATATATCTTGGCCCCATATTGTTTAGGGCTTCAAACAGCATGCAGCAAATCTTGAATTTGATTCTTTTGCGTATGGGTAGCCAATGCAGTTCACGGAGTAGGGGAAGTGAAGCTGTTCTGGGGGGAGCATTGGTCACTAAGCAGGCTGCCATATTCTGTACTAACTGCAGTCTGTTTAAGGAGGTTTCCTTAGCTGAAATGAGCAGAGCGTTGCAGTAGTCCAGACGGATTAGGACCAATGCAAGTATCAGGGTTTTTCATGTTGATGATGGGAGTAGGGGGAAGACCCTGCGAAGAAGGCTTAATATATGAAAGCAGGCCCTAGTGGTTGAGGTAGCATGCTCCTCCAAGCTTAGCTTCTGATCAGTTTGGACTCCTAGGTTCTTAACCACTTGTTTTGGGGACGGAGCCGGGCCCAGCTCACCTGGCCACCAGTTGGGTGACCACCTAGTTACTGCATCTTTGAATAACTTAATTTCTGTTTTTTCTGCATTCAGCTGAAGGAAGTTGTTACTCATCCATTCAGTGATGGTTTTCATGCCCTCCGAGAAGGTGGCCTGAATGTCTGTGTTGTTCTTGTCGAAAGAAAGGAGCAGTTGTGTGTCATCAGCGTAAGAAATTGGTATGAACCCTAAGTTTCTCAGTAGTGACGCGAGTGGTGTACCATAAATGTTAAATAAGGTAGGGCTCAAACATGAGCCCTGGAGTACACCCTTAGAGACAATGGTGGTCTGTGATTTGAAAGGACTGAGGCTGATGGTTTGAGTTCTCCCAGCCAGGAAATCAGTCAGCCATTTTAGTGCGTTCTCCTGGATGCCTATAGCTCTAAGTCTCTCCAGCAAGATCTGGTGGGAGATGGTATCGAATGCTGCAGACAGGTCAAGCAGTATAAGAAGCACTGCCTGACCATTGTCTGCGAGCATTCGGATGTTGTCTGTGACTGTCTCCAGTGCCGATTCCGTGCTGTTTCTGGGTCGGAATCCTGACTGTGAGTGGTCGAGGCAGTTGCAGTTGGAGGATTCGATGAATTTAGACAGGTGTGTGTTAATGTGCTTCTCTAGCAGCTTGCTTTGCAAAGGGAGTAGAGAGATGGCTCGTTTATTAGTGATAACGTCTGGAGACAGTTTACCATTTTTCCTGATGGGCATGATCTGAGCTGCTTTCCATTCCTTGGGATGCTTGCCTTCTTTTAAGGAGCAATTTAAAATGGAACAAATGGGGGCAGCGAGCTGACTGGCGAGCGAGTTGGTGATTTTGATCAGGTCTAAAGGAAAACTAGATTTGGTCATTTTTAGCAGGGAGTCAGTGTCCGCAGGGGAGAGCATAGGGAATTCCTCAAGTTTATTTGTGCTAGACGAGGCAAAGGGGGGTTCAAGTATGGGGTTTAAACGGGGGCCATTAGTCGCAGTTATTATGTTATAGATGTTATCAATTTGTTGTGTGAGATATCCTGCAATATTTTCACATAAGATCTGAGAAGGCGCCTCTTCCGTGTTGCATGCTTTGGGATTGATGAATGTTTTAAGTAGGGGTGGGCGGAATTTGCGAAATTCACTTTCGCAAATTATCGTGAAAATGTTAAAAATCTCCGCAAACACGCGGAAATATCGCGAAGATCCGGAAGTTTCTTTCCCGCCCTTTTGCGGTATTTTCTGCGTGATCGCGGCTCGCCAACTTACCCATGCGGTTGCTCGCAGGCACGGCCATCTTGTTTTCACTTGTCTCGCGGTGCAGGATCGCGAGAAGAAAGACGTGATCGCGCGACGCATGACGTTACTGCGGGCGTGAACTGTCGCGAGAAAACTTGTCGGCGAACGCGGGGATTCAGGTAAGGCGATCGCGCGCACGCGAGAATGTATTATTTTACAGCGCGAGCAAGAAACAAGTTATCGCTAAGCTGCGGAATGCAGAAATTTTGACATTTTCGCGCTTTCCGCGGAACGCGAAAATGCCAAATTATCGCAATTTCCGCGAACGGAACGGAATTTTGGCCCAGGCCTAGTTTTAAGTACCTTGAATAAGGCTTTGGGAGTGTTATTTGACTGATCAAGTTGGTTTGTAATATACGTTTTTTGGGCGATTTTTAGGCTGCTACAGTATTTAGTCTGCGTTACAACAAACAAATGATGGACGGAATGCTGACAATGCAGACATTCTCCCCCAGTCGAGAGATCTGGGTTAAATCCATCGTTCTTTTGCCCACCACACCACCCCAGTTTAGACATGGCCATATGCAAATCAGTCTTGACCCTGTGCCTCATGGGAACAGTCCAGCCCGAACTGCCAAGCCATGTCTTCCCTGGACCGGAATCAAGCATCCTAGGACCGGTTTCTGGCTATCAGCCGTCAACAGCCAGGATAGCTTGACTCCAGTGGCGTAGTGAGCACGGGTCCCACGTCTGGGAATACCCATCCCACTTAGGGCGAAAAGCGTTACAACAAACAAATGATGGACGGAATGCTGACAATGCAGTATTTAGTCTGGGCAGATTTGAATCGTTCTCTGTCGTGGGGGTCATGTGTTCGTTGCCATTGTCGCTCTAGTTTCTTGCACTGGCTTTTTTCAGTCCGATGATAAGTGGTGTATCAAGGGGTCTTGGGGTGTTTGGAGACCGCTAGAGACTTTTTCAGGAGTACCAATGTGTCTAATGTGGTCTTCATGTTTGCCTGAAAGGCTATTAGACGTTTTTCTACTGTGTCGGAGTCAGAATATTGTGGTGGTATAAAGGTGTCTTTGAAACGAGTGGGCGTTATTTATGCCACTGTCTGTAGCTCCTGATACTTTGTACTTTTGGGGCGTTTTGCCCTATTGATCCCACAATACTAAATTCCATTTTTGAGTGATCTGACCATGTAAGGGGGCTAGTTGTTCCACAAACAATGTGTGTCCTGCTACATGAGAAGGTTCATAGTTAATTTTGGTCAACTCAAGTGGGAATAGCTCTGTCAGGAGGGAGGCGGCATCAGGGTCGCAGGGATTTTCGCTATGCACGTTCAGATCACCGAGAAGCAAAAATCTTTTAGATGAAATCACATAAGGAGAGGTCAGGTCCATAAGTAATTTGGCGGAATCAAGGAGTGTCATGGAGGGTGGTATACTAGGGCTCCTTTCCAGCTAAGTTGAGCACGTAGGTCAATTCTGAACACTAGGATTTCATTTTTTTCATTGATTAGTTGATCTAAGACTATGACTTTTATCGGATCTTTGTAACTGATGGCTACCCCTCCCCCCCGCCCTTTGTAGTCTGTCCAGTTTTTGGATATGATAGCCATCGAGTAATGTTAGTGCGATAGCTGGTTTGGAAGATGGCTTAATCCATGTTTCCGTTAAGAAACTGATGTGTGGAAGAGAAGAGGAAAGCATGTCCCATATGTTAATGGCATGCTTGGGGATTGATCTAACATTTGCTAGAAAGCAGTCCGAGCTTACCCTCTTGTCAGCTGAGTTCTGAAGGTTCAATTGTTTGTGGGGGCCATACGAGCCTCTAAGTTCTGAGTCAGCTATTTTAGCGTTAATACTGGGTGATGTAGGAACGATACTCTGATATCCACAGGTTCTGCTTGCGAGGGGGCCTTCTACTTCTACTGGGAAGGTGTGAGCGCATGAGTAGATGTCTTGCATATCAGGCAAGCATTGGTTGTCTCTAATACTCAATAAGTCTTGTCTGGTATAGTTGTGGGGGGTAACTGGGCTATTTACCTGGTCTCTGTGGGAACCGGCAGGGTTTCTGGTGACGTCCAGGCACGGACGGGCGCAGAGGGGCTTGCCTTAGGTGCGCCTTCAGCGTGCCAGCAGCGCACCCGCAGCGCGTCGGTCCAGCCATCTGATTTTGTGGCGCCAGGCAGCTGAACTGGTGACCTGGGGATCTACACGTCACTTCGGGGTAGTGATTAACTCCCTCCACTCGATCAGAACAATCCGCGGTGGACCGGGGAGGCACCCCACTGAGTGACACGTGAGTGAGGCGAAGTACAACGTGAGTACAGTTTAAAGTGACTTTTAAGCAAGAGTGAAAGTGTTTTAAAAGCAAGTGATTCTGTTCCTTTCAAAAGCGAGCAATTTCATACCAATGATAGAGCTGCTGGCGCTACGCAGGGATGCTTAAACCATTCCAAGGAGCCCTTTCCCCGGCGCTCCTGCAGTATCAATCGCCTTTTGGGTGTCTCAAGCGCCTCCAAATCGAAATGGGGTCCCATTCATGTGGAACCAGGTGAGTGACCCAGGACGCACCTGAGATCGGAGAGTTGGATGGCAGAGTATGAAGGCTGAGGCAGTGAGCTGCCAGAGATCACACAATCAAGGAGAATCCAAGTGTGTCCCAAATCCGAATCATGAATCTCATCAGCCGCGTCCTGGGTCACTTATAGACTATATGGTCTAAGAACAAACGCACAAAGGTGGCGTTTTCCCTTCATTGTAACTCTCCGCTCAAGAAGCTGGCCTGAGGACCTGCTGCCCACGAAGCCATCATGTGCCCGCCAGGCGCCGGCCCTGCCCTCCTGGCACCGCACTGTAGGCTGCAAGCAGGGTGTATCGTCTCCTCCCTCATAGCAGCCTTTTCTGAACACTTTATTTTATAGGCCATGCTGATTAAGTGCAATTACAGCTAAGGCTGAGTATGTTGTCCTGACAGACGGCGCTCGTTCTTGTGGTTAAGGGTGAGAGCTACAAGGTTGCTGCCTGTTGCAGTCTGTATTTAGCTGCCTCCATAGTGTGGCACAGATCACCCTGCTACCTACTGCTGCAGTCTGTATTTAGCTGCCTGCTGCTGCCTGCATAGTGTGGCACAGATCACCCTGCTACCTGCTGCTGCATTCTTTATTTAGCTGCCTGCTGCTGCCTCCATAGTGTGGCACAGATCACCCTGCTGCCTGCTGTAGTCTGTATTGAGCTGCCTGCATAGTGTGGCACAGATCACCCTGCTACCTGCTGCTGCAGTCTTTATTTATCTGCCTGCTCCTGCCTGCATGGTATCACACAGATCACCCTGCTGCCTGCTGTAGTCTGTATTTAGCTGCCTGCTGCTGCCTGCATAGTGTGGCACAGATCACCCTGCTACCTGCTGCTGCAGTCTTTATTTAGCTGCCTGCTGTAGTCTGTATTTAGCTGCCTGCTGCTGCCTCCATAGTGTGGCACAGATCACCCTGCTACCTGCTGCTGCAGTCTTTATTTAGCTGCCTGCCTGCATGGTATCACACAGATCACCCTGCTGCCTGCTGTAGTCTGTATTTAGCTGCCTGCTCCTGCCTGCATAACATGGCATAGATTACCCTGCTGCAGTCTGTATTGAGCTGCCTTCTCCTCCCTGCATGGTATCGCATAGATCACCATTTTCCATTATTTATTTAGCTGCCTGCTCCTACCTGCATAACATTGCATAGATTACCCTTTTGCCTGCTGCAGTCTGTATTGAGCTGCCTTCTCCTCCCTGCATGGTATCGCATAGATCACCATTTTCCATTATTTATTTAGCTGCCTGCTCCTACCTGCATAACATTGCATAGATTACCCTTCTGCCTGCTGCAGTCTGTATTTTGCTGCCTGCTCCTGCCTGGTATCGCACAGATCACCGTTCTGCATTCTGTATTTAGCTGCCTGCTCCTGCCTGCATAACATGGCATAGATTACCCTGCTGCCTGCTGCAGTCTGTATAGCTGCCTGCTCCTGCCTGCATGGCATTGCACAGATCACCCTGCTGACTTTGGCAGTTTCTCTTTCAACCCTTCGCTCTGACTCAGTCAGTGGAGTTTGGTGCTAATCAGAGTTAAGTGGGGCGGAGGGGGCATTAATTGTGAACTCTCTGACCTAATTCCTAGTAATTGCCTGCCAAGGTTTTTTGGCATAAGGTGAAGCGGAGAGACAGAGAGGCGAGGTGTCACCGCCAGACTCATGTTCTCACTGACACCGGCATGAATGCCCTCTTACATGTCGGTCACCATCATTACTCCGGGTCCTGTTGTCCTCATCCCATGAATTACCAATGAGGTATCTCTATCTCGCGGACAGACAAAGAACAGAAGGAACAAAGGTGACCCATCCCCCACCCCCTCCCGCTGGGAGTACACAAGGCGTACACCTACCCAGCGTTGCTACTGAACTACAAAGGCCCACATATGAAGCCGCCCATCGGGGACGGGCGTAATGAATGGGACGAGCACAACATGACCAGGAGTAATGAAGATTACCGGTAAGTAATAGGGCATGACCCCCAGGTCCCTCCTGACCTCGTACCATTCATTACAAATTGAGAATACCCAAGCCAGGAACCCGGCATTCATAGAGAATAAAAACACAAAGGGATACAACACCAAACAGCAGCACCCAAAGGCAACGTATCCATACAGACCCAACCCAACGCAGGAGAGCACAGCAAGCAACCCCAAACCAAAGAAACGGGGAATGAGCTTCCAACCAAACACAGGAAGAAGTAGGGGTCCAAACAGTCTCCCAGCAAATGGCCAAAAAGACACCCCACCACAAGCAGCCCGAGAAGCAGCCATGTTCCAAACAAGGCGCTCCGCACCTCCAACGGAGGAGGAGCCGTAGACGGAGAACAAGTCAGCTGAACCCATGTGCGATCCACTGACCAATGAAACCAGAAAAAGACACCCCACACCCCTGTCCCCGCGGGAGGAATCATCCAATGAAACCACCAAGGACCAGGCTGCCCGGAGGAAGACCAGTGAACAGAAAGAAAACAGCAAGGCCCAGACCACAGCCAGCAAGGGACCTGGACCTGGCCCAGCAGCAGCCATCAAAGGAGGCCAAACCAGACCCGAGGGCAAGGAAAAGAGAAACTCCCATGGGAGGGAAAATGACAAACGCACAATAAAGGGAAAAAAACAAAGGAAACCCAGTCATCAAGCCAAAGTACTGGAGCACTGGCCACCAAAACCAAGGGGCAGATTTACAAGGAACTGCCGCATCTGCATTGACGCGTCAGTTTCCTTGCGTCAGGCCAAATGTCCTTGCGCGACTATGTATTTAGAGTACAGTGTTCCATGGCGCAAGGATTACCAGATGCATCAGAAATTCTAACGCATCTGTTGGAGAAAAAGTGACGCATCGCAGGAGTTGCTCATGTAAGTGACGCAACTCCAGCAATGCGCCACAACAGATGGGTGAGTCCATTCAAAAATCCCTGCATCATTCCTTATGCCTGGTCTGAGCAGGTGTAGGGATTTTGACGCAGTGAAGACATAGAATGACGCGGTGGAATCTTGTAGGTTTCACTGCTTCAGTTCTACATGGCTTTTTTTGCGTGGGAACGCCCACCCTGCATACATTATACTTGACGCAGGTATAAGGTGACGCAGGGCTTTACAACGTGACACATCTCCCTAGATGCGTCACGTTGTAAATAGGCCGCAACATTTACACTGCAGCTTCGTCACAAAAGTGACGCAACAACAGCGTAAAAGTGACGCAAGGGGCTTGTAAATCTGCCCCTACATAGCATGGGTCAAAAGAAATTGTCCACCCCTGCACCACCAGCACAATGGGGGGAAACCGAAGCCCCCACGACCAGAGGCCAGGCTCCGAACAGAGAACATAGGCAACACCAGGAGGTAAGCAGGAGGAAGCCGACACAGCAATCCTGTCCCCGCAGCCTATCCCGGCAGCCAGGGTTCCCCATGGGGATCCATATGGCAAGATGGCAGACCCATGGGCCATCGAGCGTGACAACTCCAACAGGTCAAAAACCAGTCTCATAGAACAACAAGACAGCAAACCAGGAACACATCAGGGGAAATCACTGAAGAAACCCCACCAATGCTGAAATGACATCACTGACTCCCAAAGGACAGTAGAGGGGAAGAACCATGAGACAGAAGGGGGGCCACCTCAAAAGGCCGAAGAAGCCTCAGGCACTACAGTCCCCTGCTCTCAATTCACAACTGAGAGACGAACCCTCCGACAGAAACGAAGGAGAGACCGCAGAGAAGAGGGGCGCCAAAAACAACCAGGACACCTGGAACACCAGGGGCCCAAGACCCAGAGCCCAAGAGCGGCGGGACCAAGCAAGACCCCAGCACACGGAGCATCCAAGAGTCCCCCAGCAGACAAATCAGGCATCTGGTAAGGAAGCTCAGCGATGAAAGGCACACAACCAAAGGTGAGGCCAAGAATGGGCAAAGCAGATACCCCCAGACTACAGGCTGCCTGCAAGAGGCCGACCAGAGGCAGGAAGCAAACGAGGCCCAAGAAGAGACAACCATACATGGCCGGCTTAAGGGGAGTGCGACTGGTGCAACCACACTGGGCGCTGACCTGGGTAGGGGGGCGCTGACAACAGGCGAGGCGCTGTGTTTAGCAATATTTTATGATTTAACAAAACATGCTGCCGAGATCGTTGTACATCCAGCTTTCAGGTAGCGTTAAAAATGTCAAGATAACTCTTGTGATTCCTGCTAGAGAGAGAGATGGAGTTTTGTCTAGAGGCAGTTTTGACTCTCCATAAAGTAACTCAGAGGGTTAATATGCCTGCTGTAAAGAACCCATACTGCGAAAATCACAGATCTATATTTTATGTGGATAGCTGAGTGGGTTACTACTTTTGTCACAGAGGTACTTTTGTTGTCGCAGTTCACAAGATATAGTTCTATTACAGAACTTTGGCTGTTATAAACTGTCGTAAAAGAGCTGCATGCAAACTGCATAAAATAGCTTTGGACATTATATTTTTTCCCCCAGTCTTTGGTTCTCTATTCTCAGTGTTGTTAAAAAGATTTTGTTTCAGTAGATATACAGTCATGTTGTTAAAGCCATCCCTTACCAGTGCTTTAAAACAAATGAAATATATGTGATAGAGGGGCCATGGTGTGACATGGGGCACTTTTGCCTGGTGGTAGTGAGGGAAACCATGGAGGAGGTCATGGGGGTGGGGCATCAAAAACAGATTGTCTCACAGGGTGCCTCCAGCACTAAAGCTGGCCCTGCAGATATGGATCTGACACTCCCGAGGAAAGACCACCTCAGAGAGTGAGAGTAAAGTCCGGGAAGGAAAGAAATCCCAACATATTACATCAACGACCACCATAAAACCGTAGATGTCCATTCTTCCCATTGAAATGGACCACATGAGAACTGGGCCGCCAGGTGATCCTCAGGAAAGGATGAGCCGGCATCACCCACCAGCTCAGATCCGAGATAACAGCTGGGGTAACCGGAATCAGGAGATCGAGAACCTGGGAGGGGGGACCCCAACAGAGGCCACACCCAATGTACACCAACAGAGCCATCCCAGAAGGACAGCAGAACTTGAAAATGTGAGCAGCCCGATGAGCAGCGACCGAGCCAGAACGCAAGATGCTGATGCCACCACAGACAGCAAGAAAGATTAACAAAGCCACCGGAAACTGGGCCAGTGAATACACCCACCAGAAGTAGAGGTAGCCTACAGGTACCAACACTGGGACCAATTATGAACACCAGCCTGAGGGCAGAACATCCCCACAAGGGCCAAACCAATCACCACCGGCCTGAAAAAACACAAAAGCAAAGCAGACTAAACACAGAGCTTGTGAGAAGTTGGCCTGGTATATGATGCTCACTAGTTAAAGTGATCACCTTGTACCATGCCAAGCAACCCTTATGGTGGGGTTGTAAGTCAACCTTTTCGGACTAGCTGCCCTAGTGGTAGCGTAGGCTAAGCAGTCTTTGAGGCTAAACTCGTGAAGCGTGTTAAGCCAGCTGTTTTACCAAATGCAACCCCCTTTTATACCAATGAAAGGACACCACACAGATATATATTCAAAATATATATGTATTTATTTCTCAAAGTAACCCCTAGTCTCTTTATGAGCACAGGAGCACAAATCGTCAAACAAGATTACAGTAGAATACACAGAAGTTGCACTTTATATGGATAGGCCCTGGTGGCCACTCGAACCATATACTAAAATAGTGGTATAAGTACCACGAACAGAAAAGGGAAAAGGCCTAGGGCCTCTAGAATCGCTGGGCCTACAAGGAGCTAACTTCAGTTAGTGACCAGGAGGTCCACGGGTGGCGTGTGCAGAGCAAATAGTCACACGCGTGCTCCCATAGGTTTCAATGGGTGCGTAAAAAGTACAAAGTTACTGCAAAGAGGATCTTCCGGATGGACTAGGAACTCAAGATTTGGAACACAGGCACTAGAGATGTAATACTACACTTGGGCACAGGTGTGCCAGCTTTACCTCACCCACAGGAAGCGGGTGCATAGGCCTCGAAGTGCGTCGGGTTTCTTCTATCTGTTCCGTGGAGCCTGAAGATAAAGATGCTGCAGGCGGTCGGTCCGGGAGAGATGCAGTGGATCCAAGAGTGGATCGGAGATGTTGAAGACCTGTAAGCAGAGGGGACAGTGTTCACAGTCACTAGCCAGTGACCAGCGTGGCACCAGGTGGGTACCAGGCAATGTCGGGTGCAAACAGGAAGAAAGGTGTAGCTTGTCTCTGCAGCCACGTGGTCCCTGGAGGTCGACGACATCCAGGAGTCGGTTCACGAGCTGTCCCACGCAGGCTCTCGCTGTCGGCGGTGTCGGCGACTTGATCGAAGCAAACAAGCCTTGGCAAAAGCAATTGTTGTAGGAGATGAAATAAGCTGATGGTTCTGACCAGCAAGGTCAGAAGAACTGCTCCTTTGGAGGGGAGCAAGGGCCAGTCTGGAGCAACCACACCAGCAGTGTATTTTGTAAAGTTCGTTGCCAAGGTGGCTACTAGCCAGCGGGCCAGCAACCGGTTAGGCGCGTCGAGTGGCAAAATGCAGAAGGGCCCCACGCAGATCGTGGAGATGCTGGAGGGCTCACCTTTGGTGCAGATGCTGCTCGGGGGTTGGGCTTCTTAGATCCCAAAGCACAACTTGGAGGGAGCCTCGGTTGTTGCACTTGTCAGCTTGTCGTGGTCGTTTCAAGATGGCTGGCTCCACGTGTCTCGGTGCCTCCACGGGTCTCCTCTTTTCAGGGACTGTGGATCGGGCGGTGAAAGGTCTGGAGGTCCAGGTCTTGTCAGTCTCTGGGCTCGGGCTTCGGCGGGAGGCGGCGGCAAAGCAGACGTTGATTCGCTGGATGGTGCTTGCGTTAGCAAGGTGGTCACTCCCTGACCACAGGGGAGATTTCCTTCAGTCTTCTGTGCAGCAGAATGTCGAAGTTCCCGTCTTCTTCTTAGTTTCAAGTTGATTCCAGGATGTCTGAAGTCTTAGGACACAGCTCCTACCTTTAAGCGGATTCTAGGGGCCGGACTACCTGCTAGGTCCCTCCCTATGGGTGGGACCAGGAAGGGGGAGGGTTACACCCCCAATCCTTTGTCCAGCTCGCCCCAGGCCCGGGACTGGTGTGCCCCAGGACCGGTTTGAACTGGCATATGCACCGAGGCTCCTTGTGAGCCACAGGCATGTCTGGTTTCTATTCAGCCCTACCTGACCAATACACAAAATCCTGTCTGGGGTGGTGCATGCACCTCCCCTGGCAGGAAACCCTTTGTCCACACCTCCCAAGCTGGAAGGACTCCCAGCAGCAGGAGGGCAGACTTGTGTCTGTGGTGGCAGCATCCATTTTGTGGAGCTGAGGCTATGTCTGATTTTACCCGGGTTTCAGGTACTGTACATGTCGTGTCCCTCTAGAAGAGTGGAATGCTAACCCCGTTGCCAGAATTGGCGAGGGGTTAGTATTCCAATTCGTATGACACCTTACTCGACATGTTTTGATAAAGCCAAACCAAAGTTAGCATTTAACCGCGAGTTTCATAATGCACTTAAGAGTATATGGTATGACGATATCTGGAAACAGTAGAAGGAAGTTGTTCCGACCACTGCAGACAGGCTCAGCTCATGCCAGAGCACCATCTCACATGGAACCCAGCACTCTGCCTTCAGGATTGTTAAGGCCTGCCATAGGAGTGACTTAAAGGTTACCAGGTGTCCCATTTAAGGTTAGGTATAGGTATACTACACCTAAGTAAGAGGTGATTACACCAACTTACCCCAGCTGAGTGATCAGCCAGTTGTGTCAGATTGTTAGGCCAAGCCTGGGGTGGCATAATACATGCTTCAGCCCCTGGCAGGCCTTGGGTACACCAATGCCCTGGGTACCTAGTGTACACTGGTACAGGGGCTGACAGGGTGATCCAACCAATTGGGTATGTACCTAGGGTACATGGAGTCCATTTTAAAGAGAGAACAGCCAGGCTGAGATCCTGAATAGCAGGATCTCAGGCCAAATAAGTCGAAAAACCAGCTAGACACTAGGCAAAAATTTGGGGGTAACCATAGTCAGATATCCACCTTCCTACACAACCCCCCCCCCCAAACGAAGGGAGATAAGGCTGACCTTGACCAGGTAAGCCTATATTGCCCAAGTGGCCATATAAGGAGGAACCAGCACTGGCATGGTTACCCCCTGTCTCATGGTCCACTAAGCAATCCCTCACCCCAAGGGTATCAGAGGGTCTCCACCATAGGGAATCTCTACCTTTGGTGTGTCTTGGCAAAGTAAAAGGCTGGTGTTGAGATGGAGTACTGAAGTGAGTGTCCTCAAAGTGAGGCCTCAGCTTCCTCCAATCATCCTCCACCATGGAGGCCTTTCTTTCCTTAACTGAGTTGCACTGTGCTCTCAGGGTCAGCCTCTGGCTACCTAAAGCTGGAGGCTGGGTCCCTCTTGTGGGCTTACTGGAGGGACAGGTCAGGTTTGGGGCCCTAAGGTCCCATGTTTGCCTGTGCCCAACAGAATCCCTCTGGGGGAGGTCCCTAACTACCTGTAAAGGAGATCCCTCAGGAATGTTTTTACCCATCACCTGACTAGGGCTACTAGCCAGGCAATCCTCATTCTTTTGATGGGGGGGTTCTTGTGGACAGGGGCCTTCTTGGGGTCCACTGGCCTCCCTGACCTCTGCAGCCCTGGGCTGACTGAGGCAGGGTAGAGAGAGGCAGGCTACCTGCACCAGACTGGGTCCCACCTTGGAAGGGGCCACTGACATCAGAGGCTCTGCCAGGCCAGGCCTGGCTACCTCTGGGGCAGTTCCTTCACAAGGGGTGAGGTCAGCTCCCTGAGGAGGCTGACTTTTTCCTAATGTCTGGGGAGAGGGAGACTTTTCTTCCTCCCCACTACTCTCTGTTTGTGTGGAGTGATCCATAGTTTCAGGCTTCACTACACCTATGTCAGTCTGAGTATAGGCTGAGACCATTACAGCCTTGCCAACCTTTTCAGGGGGGCACTCAGTTTGTGTTTGAGCTGGGACTGTCACAGCTCTGCCAGTCTCTACAGGTAAGTCTGTCTGTGCCTGGGCTGTGGCTACCACTGCCCTTCCAACCTTTCCAGGGAGGAAATCTATTTGGACAGGGGTTGTGAATGGCACAACCCCACTACCCTTTTGTGAAAGGCCTACCATTTTAGAATGGGTGTCTTGTTCAACTCCAGCCCAAGCTGAGAGTTCTAAGTCATTCCCCAGTAAGCAGTCTACAGGCAAGGTTGTGGACACTGCCACCCTTTTAGGGCCAGTGACACCTCCCCAGCTGAGACATACCTCTGCCATGGGATGACTGTTCTGTTTGCCATCAATGTTGGTCACCTGGTAGGAGAAACCAGGCAAAAGCTGCTCAGAGGGAACTAGCCAATGGGCCACCATTGTGATGCTAGCTCCAGTGTCTCTGTAGGCCTCAGCTTTTGTACCATTGATGTAGGGCTCCTGTCTGTACCTACCCAAAGTGTTGGGACAGGCAGTGAAGTTGGCAAACCCCATGCCACCATCACAGACAAGAGTAGTTGCTGTAGGGGAATTGGCTAAGCCAGGGTCCCCCTGTGTTCCCCAAGTAAACCCACCCAAATTTTTGGGGGCACTCCCACCACCTGGGGGATTACTGCTGACAGTAATAGGTGGTGTGACAGGAGTAATTGGAGGAACAGTTTTGTTTTTAGCCCTTGGGCAACTGCTGTCAGTTTTCCAATGCCCAGGAGTTTTACACTCATGGCAGTAAGGCTTTTTAACTGTGGTAGAGGAGGGAGCTTGGGACCCACCACCCTGTGTGGAGTTTTGGGGCCCTGAGGAAGATTTCTCTTTTGCTTTATCCCCACCCTTCTCTTGAGGTTTGGTGGTATCTTTCTTTTGGTCACCACCCTGATTCTTAGGCCTGATCCTGGTCCTGACCCATTTATCTGCCCTCTTTCCCAATTCTTGGGGAGAGGTCAAATCTGAGTCTACCAGGTGTTGATGGGGGAGCTGGTTTTGACAGTTACTTAAAATCTGTTCTCTCATCATCAAATTGTACAATCCTGTATAATCAGATACCTTACTTCCCAGCAACCAACCCTCCAAAGCCTTAGTAGCACATTCAACATATTCAGACCAGTCCTGAGTCTGTGTCTTCTGGGTGTCTCTGAACATTAACCTGTACTGTTCAGTGGTTAAGCCTAACCCATCAACTAGGACACTCTTCAGGGCTCTGTAATTTCTGACATCCTCCTCCCTAACAGTGAGGAGTCTGTCTCTGCCTCTTCCTTCAAAGGAGAGCCAGAGGATTGCTGCCCACTGGTCTTCAGGAACCTGCTGTACTTTGCAGGCTCTCTCAAGAGCAGTTATCCATTTGTGGATGTCATCCCCACTTTTGTAGGGGGGCACAACCTTAGACAGGTTCCTATTATCAAAGACCCTATCTTTGTCCTTAGGGACAATGCTGCCACCAGTGGGTATAGACCCACTCTCTCTAGGTTGCCTAGCCTTGTTCAGTTTTTCTTCCATCAGGGCTACCTCTAGCTCCTGCTTCCTGATCCTCAGCTGGGCTTCCTGCATTCTGGCCTCATGTTCCCTCCTCTGAGGGGTGGTCATCCTTCTCCTGGAGTGACCTTGAGAGCCTCTAGAGGCATGAGAAGCATTAGAGTCACCTGAGCGATTCCTTTGCCTCCCAAGCCCCTGGTTAAGTCCACTGGGGAGATCCAATGGGATGGTCCCATTGTCAGTCCCCAATAGCCTTAGTTTAGCTGGGCCAAGTATAACACTTGGCACTGGGCTAGTTCTCCCTTCATCATCACTACTCTCTGTATCCTCCCCACTTTCCTCCTCTGTAGTATAGTTCTCATCTAAGGGATGGCTATTGGAAAGGGGTACCTCAGTGGTATCTTCAGAAGGGGGTCCTCCTGTTCCTGACCCTAAGGAGGCTAACTGGGAAGCTTTCTTGAGCTCTCTCTGATTTTCATCATTTTGCAAGAGTTCTCTGAGCTCAGCAGAGGTAGGGTTCTTGGGCTGTTTAAGGCCTCTAAGAGTTGCCAAATGCCTGAGCTCATTCTGATTAAGGGTAGCAAAGATGGATGGTGCCCTCTGGGGGTCACTCTCAACAGAGATAGGTACAGTGGACCCCTCTGCCCCAGCCATTGCTCTTAAGTGTGGGTGGATGTGTTGCAATCTACCTACACTTGGGTTTACCTACTAAACCTATCTAGTAGTTGTAGTCAGGGTGTGCTACTCCCTTTGCTCTACAACAACTAAGTTCAGTAGAACTTATGTATATCTAATCTTGTTTTATATGTACCTACAGGTACCTATGTGATCTTTCAATTGGTAACCAAGAGATTACAATGGTAAAACACAGCAAGCTCAAATCCAACCGCTGCTCACCAATGTGAGAAGTTGGCCTGGTATATGATGCTCACTAGTTAAAGTGATCACCTTGTACCATGCCAAGCAACCCTTATGGTGTGGTTGTAAGTCAACATTTTCGGACTAGCTGCCCTAGTGGTAGCGTAGGCTAAGCAGTCTTTGAGGCTAAACTCGTGAAGCGTGTTAAGCCAGCTGTTTTACCAAATGCAACCCCCTTTTATACCAATGAAAGGACACCACACAGATATATATTCAAAATATATATGTATTTATTTCTCAAAGTAACCCCTAGTCTCTTTATGAGCACAGGAGCACAAATCGTCAAACAAGATTACAGTAGAATACACAGAAGTTGCACTTTATATGGATAGGCCCTGGTGGCCACTCGAACCATATACTAAAATAGTGGTATAAGTACCACGAACAGAAAAGGGAAAAGGCCTAGGGCCTCTAGAATCGCTGGGCCTACAAGGAGCTAACTTCAGTTAGTGACCAGGAGGTCCACGGGTGGCGTGTGCAGAGCAAATAGTCACACGCGTGCTCCCATAGGTTTCAATGGG
The DNA here is from genome assembly GCF_964204655.1 of Triturus cristatus. NCBI lineage: Eukaryota > Metazoa > Chordata > Amphibia > Caudata > Salamandridae > Triturus > Triturus cristatus. The sequence goes on along the minus strand of NC_140592.1, from coordinate 16,531,627 downwards.
TGCGTAAAAAGTACAAAGTTACTGCAAAGAGGATCTTCCGGATGGACTAGGAACTCAAGATTTGGAACACAGGCACTAGAGATGTAATACTACACTTGGGTACAGGTGTGCCAGCTTTACCTCACCCACAGGAAGCGGGTGCATAGGCCTCGAAGTGCGTCGGGTTTCTTCTATCTGTTCCGTGGAGCCTGAAGATAAAGATGCTGCAGGCGGTCGGTCCGGGAGAGATGCAGTGGATCCAAGAGTGGATCGGAGATGTTGAAGACCTGTAAGCAGAGGGGACAGTGTTCACAGTCACTAGCCAGTGACCAGCGTGGCACCAGGTGGGTACCAGGCAATGTCGGGTGCAAACAGGAAGAAAGGTGTAGCTTGTCTCTGCAGCCACGTGGTCCCTGGAGGTCAACGACGTCCAGGAGTCCGTTCACAAGCTGTCCCACGCAGGCTCTCGCTGTCGGCGGTGTCAGCGACTTGATCGAAGCAAACAAGCCTTGGCAAAAGCAATTGTTGTAGGAGATGAAATAAGCTGATGGTTCTGACCAGCAAGGTCAGAAGGACTGCTCCTTTGGAGGGGAGCAAGGGCCAGTCTGGAGCAACCAGACCAGCAGTGTATTTTGTAAAGTTCGTCGCCAAGATGGCTACTAGCCAGCAGGCCAGCAACCGGTTAGGCGCGTCAAGTGGCAAAATGCAGAAGGGCCCCACGCAGATCGTGGAGATGCTGGAGGGCTCACCTTTGGTGCAGATGCTGCTCGGGGGTTGGGCTTCTCAGATCCCAAAGCACAACTTGGAGGGAGCCTCGGTTGTTGCACTTGTCAGCTTGTCGTGGTCGTTTCAAGATGGCTGGCTCCACGTGTCTCGGTGCCTCCACGGGTCTCCTCTTTTCAGGGACTATGGATCGGGCGGTGAGAGGTCTGGAGGTCTATGTCTTGTCAGTCTCTGGGCTCGGGCTCCGGCGGGAGGTGGCGGCAAAGCAGACGTTGATTCGCTGGATGGTGCTTGCGTTAGCAAGGTGGTCACTCCCTGACCACAGGGGAGATTTCCTTCAGTCTTCTGTGCAGCAGAATGTTGAAGTTCCCGTCTTCATCTTAGTTTCAAGTTGATTCCAGGATGTCTGAAGTCTTAGGACACAGCTCCTACCTTTAAGCGGATTCTAGGGGCCGGACTACCTGCTAGGTCCCTCCCTATGGGTGGGACCAGGAAGGGGGGTGGTTACACCCCCAATCCTTTGTCCAGCTCGCCCCAGGCCCGGGACTGGTGTGCCCCAGGACCGGTTTGAACTGGCATATGCACCGAGGCTCCTTGTGAGCCACAGGCATGTCTGGTTTCTATTCAGCCCTACCTGACCAATACACAAAATCCTGTCTGGGGTGGTGCATGCACCTCCCCTGGCAGGAAACCCTTTGTCCACACCTCCCAAGCTGGAAGGACTCCCAGCAGCAGGAGGGCAGACTTGTGTCTGTGGTGGCAGCATCCATTTTGTGGAGCTGAGGCTATGTCTGATTTTACCCGGGTTTCAGGTACTGTACATGTCGTGTCCCTCTAGAAGGGTGGAATGCTAACCCCGTCGCCAGAATTGGCGAGGGGTTAGTATTCCAATTCGTATGACACCTTACTCGACATGTTTTGATAAAGCCAAACCAAAGTTAGCATTTAAACGCGAGGTTCATAATGCACTTAAGAGTATATGGTATGACGATATCTGGAAACAGTAGAAGGAAGTTGTTCCGACCACTGCAGACAGGCTCAGCTCATGCCAGAGCACCATCTCACATGGAACCCAGCACTCTGCCTTCAGGATTGTTAAGGCCTGCCATAGGAGTGACTTATAGGTTACCAGGTGTCCCATTTAAGGTTAGGTATAGGTATACTACACCTAAGTAAGAGGTGATTACACCAACTTACCCCAGCTGAGTGATCAGCCAGTTGTGTCAGATTGTTAGGCCAAGCCTGGGGTGGCATAATACATGCTTCAGCCCCTGGCAGGCCTTGGGTACACCAATGCCCTGGGTACCTAGTGTACACTGGTACAGGGGCTGACAGGGTGATCCAACCAATTGGGTATGTACCTAGGGTACATGGAGTCCATTTTAAAGAGAGAACAGCCAGGCTGAGATCCTGAATAGCAGGATCTCAGGCCAACTAAGTCGAAAAACCAGCTAGACACTAGGCAAAAATTTGGGGGTAACCATAGTCAGATATCCACCTTCCTACAGAGCTGAACTGATCCGCAATTACACAGGAGCAAGGGAACAACTGAAAAACCTGATTCACTAGGAGACCTCGCCCACAAACAAAATGAACCAAGGACGACAACCTCGCCTGGACCCCAGACCGGACGCCGAACAGCAGACACCTGTAGCAAAGACCCCTCAAATGTCTATATACCGAGGGACCGATTACGATGTCGTGTGGAAACCTTCCGCCCGACTTCTTGTCAGATTCGGTTCCGACAGACTCATGATCGTTGGTCCTACACACCCGATTACGATGCTTCCAAACACCGTTAAGAAGGACTCCTATTGACTTCCATGGGAACCTGAGTTCTGACCGATGATACAAGCTCCTATGGGGAAAAGGGGTGTCTGCGGAAAACCTTGCACCCTGTTGCAGGCACCCCATGGTGCCTGCCACACAGTGCATGGTTTTACAGGAGGGCCCCACCACAGCCCCCAAGCGGGGGCCTCAGGATGAAGGGGGGCCTGCCTGAGGGTCCCAAAGTCAGTTTCTGACAGCCTTTTAATGTCAGACAATCCGTGTCTGAAAGGATGGCAGAATCTGACATCGTAATCTGTCAGTCGGAAACGCTGTCCGTAGAGCTGTACGAATTGGCTCCAAGTGCCAGTCGGAACCAATTCAGAATGACTGAATGGTTTCCCTTTCCGACTGCGAGCATCGTAATCGGTCGGTCGCAATTGTTTCTGACCGAGTCGGGCGGATGGATTCCGACACGGTCTAGGGGAATCCGACTGTTGGTCAGAGGCTTTCTGCACGACATTGTATCCGGCCCCTAAGTGTGAACGGCCTGAGAATACTCAAGTGTTCAACAGAAATGGACAGGGGTACTCTGCCAAGAACTACAAATAAATTGATGAATGCTGATGAAATGGTGTTCCTAACACAGGCGGGAGGCACAAAACAGAATTGCAAATGGTATGAAAGCAGAGCAGAATTCCTTTGCTCGACCAGTAATTTTACATATATAAGAAACAACCATTGATGAGGATAAGCATTGGCAAACGTTTAATATAATATGACGATTTTAGATGTTTGGTGTGTTCTGTTGTGTGACAGTGAGTGCTGTTTCCTGGTAGAGAGAGGGTTTCTGAGATGTTGTGACATTGTACATAGTGTGGTAAATAAAATTCATTACCGGGACTTAATTTGATACGGAAACATAATAAAATAGCTCAGTAAAATGAGAGGCAGAATCCGTGGTATCAGAGGTTCGGAATGGGCTTTATTCCAATGATCGATTATAATCGGTTGCTCCAAGTTCCATCACCACGGGGGTTCAGGAAGTGAAGTACATACATGATTGACAAGAAATGACTTTTATAGAACATACAATACAATGAAGCGAATGCAGTAGGCGTAACAATTGATAAGGAAAATGACGATTCATATGCGTAACCGAAAATGGGTGTAATAAGGAGTAAAAAGGAACATAATTGGTTATGATGTCATATATAGGTGGATCTATAAGATTATACTTGGCATAGATGCGTGCGCAGCAGCATGACGTGTGATTGACGTGCAACTAGGGGGTGAAGGGGGCTTGACATTTAGCTCTACATGTGGAGACAAGAAGTCTGGAGGGTCAAGTCAACCTAATCCCAAATCATATCTAACATCCTATGTTTAAAGAACTATGTTATCCACAAAGGGAAGCCTCTTGGACAAAATCTATTCTATACTGACTGTGTGTGCGTGCACAAGCGTCTAAGTGTCTAAGTGTCTATATGAGATGCAAGGGGCAGAAACCTTCCATGGTAACAGGGCTATGAATTACTTGCATGAGGACAGAGAAGTCGGGCCTTTGCTTGGTAGCTGGAAGAATGTTTACTTAAACTACTAGACAGGAATGCATCGGGCAGGGAACGGAGCAGATAATTTCGAAGGTGAAATACAGTTCTTGGCAGGCAGCAAGCTGATGTCAGGCTTCGTGAGCCGCGCAGAGAATGAGGCAAAGTTCATGGTCACGGTTGCAGGCTCAGACTGGAGTTTTCAGAGGCAGAAGGCAAGAAGACAGAATCAGGGCCTACTTGCCTGGACTGTAAAATGGCATAAGTGAACCATATAAAGGCGGTGGCCTTTCGTACTTAGGAATGGAATATCCGGCCTATTCATGGCGGATCAACAGAGGACATGTTGACGGTGGACGCACATATATTTGCGTCTTCATAACTGGAACTGGAGGGAACATACATGTACTTGTAACATGCACATAGAACCGTTGGGGTCCAAGATAGGGGACATAACTGACCAGAAAAATCCATATTTCCACAATAGTCTGCTGTGTAGTATATCTGTTTCGCATCAGTAGCATGGGCAGCGCTCTGTCCGAGGTGTCGCTTGAGAGACGGATTGTTTGACCGTGCCCAGAAGAGCTGAGAGACAGAGACAATGAATGACCAAACATGCACAGACAAGGGGTGGGAGCAAGGGGACAGAAACTACAAAATGAAAGCCAGCCCCAGTGGAGCATGGAGTGCTGAGGAAAGAGGATAGGTGGAGACAAGGGGCATGGAAGAAAGAGAAGAAGCAGATAACTCTGAAATTACAGCCAGAAGAAAGCATCAGAAAGGATGAAAAGAGATCAGATTAGAATTATAAGAAAGAGAGGGATCATGACATGAGGGGATCTGGTGAACCTTTGTGAAGAGTGGGAGTGATGACCCGATGCAAGACGGGTCATCATGACATGTTCTCAAGCGAGGGAACCATGACAAGTTGTCAAGCGAGGGAATCATGACATCTTGTTAGGAGAGTGAATCATGACATGTTGTCAAGCGAGGGAATCATGACATGTTGTTAGGAGAGGGAATCATGACATGTTGTTTGGAGAGTGAGTCATGACATCTTGTCAAGAGAGGGAATCATGACATGTTGTTAGGAGAGGGAATCATGACATGTTGTCAAGCGAGGGAATCATGACATGTTGTTAAGAGACGGAATCATGACATGTTGTCAAGCGAGGGAATCATCACATGTTGTTAAGAGAGGGAATCATGACATGTTGTTAAGCGAGGGAATCATGACATGTTGTTAGGAGAGGGAATCATGACATCTTGTTAAGAGAGGGAATCATGACATCTTGTTAAGAGAGGGAATCATGGCTTGCTGAGGAGGCAGGAGTCATGACTTGCTGAGAAAAGGGGGGAGTTAGCCTTAAGACCCTCATGGGCGATCCAACACACTATACAAATGTTTGATTGATTTGTGACCTGCTGGGAGGAAGTGGGGTAATAGACTGCTTGGAAGAGAGGGATCGTCATTGGCTGGGAAGAGGGGGGATCATGACCTGCTTGGCAGAGGTGGAATCATGACATGTTGTTAAATAGAAAATCATGACATGTTGTTAAGAGAGGGAATCATGACCTGCTGAGGAGGCGGGACTCGTGACTTGCTGAGGAGAGGGGACATCATGAGCTGCTGGGCAGAGAGGGGAATCAGGACATGTTGTTAAGAGAGGGAATCATGACATGTTGTTAAAAGAGGGTATTATGACCTGCTGTGGAGGCGGGAGTCATCACTTGCTGAGAAGGGGGGGGTCATAAACTGCTGGGCAGAGGTGGAATCATGACATGTTGTTAAACAGGAATCATGACATGTTGTTGAAAGAGGGAATCATGACCTGCTGGGGAGGCGGGAGTCATGACTTGCTGAGAAGAGGAGAGATCATGGGCTTCTGGACAGAGAGGGGAATCAGAACATGTTGTTAAATAGGGAATCATGACATGTTGTTAAAAGAGGGAATCATGACCTGCTGAGGAGGCGGGAGTCATGACTTGCTGATAAGAGGGGAGGGGGGCCATAACCTGCTGGGCAGAGGTGGAATTATGACATCTTGTTAAGAGAGGGAATCATGACATGTTGTTAAAAGAGGGAATCATGACCTGCTGAGGAAACGGGAGTCATGACTTGCTGAGATGAGCGGGGATCATGACCTGGTGAGCAGAGGTGGAATCATGACATGTTGTTGAATAGGGAATCATGTCATGTTGTTAAAAGAGGCAATCATGACCTGCTGCGGAGGTTGGACTCGTGACTTGCTGAGAAGAGGGGAGATCATGATCTGCTGGGCAGAGGGGGAAATTGGAAGGCGGACCCAACGTGGGCATGTCGCCATTATGGGGATCGCGCCAGGCCCCCGCACACAGGGGAAGCCAGGGAGCGCCTCACACAGTAGTGACGTGGCGCCCTGCCTCCCCTGTTAATATCCCCCTGATTGGGTATCAGGGCGTGAACCGGAAGTACTTTCAAGTGCTTCCAGTTCACACGTTGGAGCAACGTCGGGCAAGCCAGTCAGAACCGGCTTGCCTGGCACCAAAGGGTAAAAGGCTGGGGTGCAGAGCGAACAGTCCCTGTTCACCGCTCCCAAGCCGCCGACAGGACAAGCAGGGACAGGGCCTCAGGCTGAAGCCCCAACGAAGCTTGTTCATTTTTAGGTCTTGCCTGAGCCAGTGCGCATGCGCTGCGGTGCGAGGCTTCTAGTAAGGACTTTAAACTCGGGTCACATGCTCGTGCATGTGGTCCGAGATTGAAGTCACACACTATTGGCCTTTGCGTGCGTCTTTCTAAGAAAGACAACATGCAATTGGCCAAAGGAGGGGGCATGTCCCGTCTTCTTTCTCCCCTGGCCTAGGGAGCTCGGGAGAGAGCAGCAGCGCGGCCGGGTGCCAGCTGCATCCCACACATTCCTTTTGCAGGTGCGTGGCTGCGCTTGTTTGTTTTGTTTACACCAAGTGAAATCAGACAGCTTGCGCCTCTCCTATCCTCTCGGGGTGAGATGTTAATGTTTGACCTCATTAGCAACTAGAGTACTCTTCAGTTCTGCTGCTTTGTGATCTGCCCCTTTCTCTTGCATTAAAGTTTCATTAATGAGGGACTTTTACAAGAATGGCTATAATTATTTTATACGTCACCGGGGCCTCATCTGAGATGGACTTCAATGCATCCTTCGTTTGATTTTGCCACAGTTCATTAAAACAGAATTCTGCCCTCATCGCTCTTGCCGAAATGAGTTCTTGTAATGGCCGGCAGAACAGTCTTGTTAACAAAATGACCATCTCTTGTACCAAATTTTAAGTAATTTTACATGGACATACTGACAGTTGCTAATTGATATATGGTAAATATGTCTAACACATGTATTTGCAAAAGCTGTGCAGTAATAACAGAAGCCTTACATTTATTGCGGGGGCGAAAAACAATATCAGATTCCGTAGCGGGTACATTCGACAGAACTCTGCAAAAACACACAAAACAGCAAAGATATGACATGCCATTGGGCGTCAACATGTGCACGCCAGCAATGCGCAGGAAGGCATAACGCACACTACTTTACAACAACACACATTATGAGAAACCTCTGAACATACATCCAACACAGTTTGAATATGCAATTAGCCGCCAATTAGGGTTCCTAACGGCATGTGCTGCTTTCAGCTCCTTACCACACATACACACATTTGTTGGGCAATCGGCACCCGTATCAAAAGCAGAAACATAATCTATTTGCTACACGCCTTTAGTCTCAAATTAGTAAAATTGGCATATTCATCCTAGTGATCGCACACCTTCACAAAGCTGAATCTGGGTGCGATGGAAACTCCTATCCCAGACTCCCAAAAGGCAGTGTGATGTCACACTAACACCACATTACTCGCTATACAAGAGTCAATTAAGAACACACAATCAGAACAGTTTCCTTCAGTTAAAAATGTAAGACAGTACAACAAAACGTAAATGTTTTCTGATTATTATCAAATGTCAGTCTTATTGCACAAAAGAGGGTGGTAGGTCCAGTCTACTGTATAGTATGTGTTACAAAATAATGTTTTTATATCCAGAATAGAGGCTCTATAATGATTTATTTCACTTTAACTACAGGGCAAGGCCTCCGACGCAGATGCTGAGAGTGACATCACACTCACACCACAGAACCTTAAATCCACCACAGCAAACTCTTAGGGATTAAATTGGGCCGGGTCCGTCCAGGTCTCGATCTGGTAGTAAATAAAAATGAACATTGTGTAGGTCTGCAAATAGCAGAATTGTAATTGTATTCATGTGGCATTTACTACCCCTGACTAGTCGTTTAAGCACTGCAAAACTAAATGCACATCTTGACTGCATTTAGGAACGCCAGATGTAGGAACGCGTGGATGGGGCCCTGGGCGGCATAGCCACCGGTGCATCTGCCGGGACACCAGGCGTAGAGGGGAGCCAGATCTGTTTTTTCCTTCTTTCATACTCTGTTTAGTATTTCACGTTTCCGTCGTTGTCTCCCCAGCTGCCCCCATTTCCCAGGAGAGGGCCTCGTCTCTTTCCATGATCTAAAACCCCTACTACCGCCTTCCTACAGCTTCACCTACACTACAATAACAGGTAGGTACTTATATTTCATTTACAGGGCACTTTGCAAATTAGTACTTATAAAAACCTCATACACAGGAAAACGACTTACACCTACCAAAGGCGAGACCTATTGGCTATGCCAATGATTGTTTCCTTTTGTCTTTCAAGTTCTCTGCATCCTGTGATGCCACTGAGTGAGAAGGGAAGAAAGCAAAGTTGTGGTCCTTAGCGGGCCTCACCATTGCAAAATGGGGAAGCTGAGGGGGAGACAGAGGACATCATGACCTGCTGGGCAGAGGTGGAATCATGGCATCTTGTTAAGAGAGGGAATCATGACATGTTGTTAAAAGAGGGAATCATGACCTGCTGGGCAGAGAGGGGAATCATGACATGTTGTTAAGAGAGGGAATCATGACATGTTGTTAAAAGAGGGAATCATGACCTGCTGGGCAGAGAGGGGAATCATGACATGTTGTTAAGAGAGGGAAGCATGACATGTTGTTAAAAGAGGGAATCATGACCTGCTGGGCAGAGAGGGGAATCATGACATGTTGTTAAGAGAGGGAATCATGACATGTTGTTAAAAGAGGGAATCATGACCTGCTGGGCAGAGAGGGGAATCATGACATGTTGTTAAGAGAGCGAATCATGACATGTTGTTAAAAGAGGGAATCATGACCTGCTGGGCAGAGAGGGGAATCATGACATGTTGTTAAAAGAGGGAATCATGACCTGCTGAGGAGGCGGGAGTCATGACAGGGGTTATCGCTACTTTTCCTGCCGCTATGCTTCATAGCGTGGGGCTTGATGATAGGAGAAATGTCGCTTAGCGACATTTCTCCTGTCATGTCAGGTCAGGAACGCCCACTTTGCATCTCATTAGAGATGCAAAGCTGGGCGTTAAGATTTCGTATGCTAAAGCAAGGTTTCACGCGTTAGCGTGACCTTGCTAATTAGGCGATAAAATTATCGCCGCTATTCGGACGAAAACGGCCGCAAAAGCGGCAATAATTTTCTATCGCCTCGTTGTTGATATGCCCCTAAGTATATTACGTTTGCATAAATTATGAAGCTCAATTCGCCACCCCTGAAGGACGGAAACATTCCTTGCCAGTATTTGAACCCACAACTTTAAAAAAACAAGCATTGCCAGAGTCAAGCTTTCATTACACTGAGCCATTCTTTCTGCTTACTGGTGTAGATCACATAAGATTTTTATTTCTTTCATACAAAATACAGTCCCAAAAGAGGCACAGTCGTGATAGATGCCAGTCATTGAGAGCAAGCTGATATGTTTCAGCCTTTAGAGGAATATGACAATGTGGGCTTTCATCAGGAAGTAAAGTTGGCATGGACACACATTCACTAGTAGCAATGGAATGAATGCAGCTGCTGTGGTAAAACTCCAATGTGTCAACAAAAGACAGTTGTAGGCGCAGAAGCTCAAAGGCAGCGTTCTGCTTATGAACTGTGTGGTACAATGTCCGCCTGGAGCTGCAGCGTGCTCTTCTGAAAGGCCGGCTAATTCTGTAAATTAATCTATTAATTAGTTGTGCACACAAATGTACAAATGAACCAGCGCATTTCAAAGAGAAGTCAATGCCAGGACTGACCAATTTGCTTATTTGACAGTGTTTCTTAATTTAAAGCTGCCACTAACTCACTCTTTATATGAAAGGAGCGCCCAGCAGATATAAATAAGCATTGGAGAAATCAATTGATCTGACATTGGCCACCAGCCTTTTGCCTTTGTCGATGCTTGTTTTGCTTTGTCATAGTTTTTGCAAAGCTGTATTGTTGGGGAAGCTGCCAGCTCCTCGTCTATCTAAAAATAAAATGTCTAGAAGTAAAAATATTTATTCAGTCTAAAAAAAGCAGACATTGCCAAAGTGGTCCCTGGCATTAAAGGAAACTACTATTTTTTGTACGGAGGACAGAACGTCAGCACTCACTCTGAAGTTAACCAATGGCTGAAGTGGGCGGGCCCAAGGCCCCAAGCTGCATGCTATAGTGTGCGGGGGAATAATGTGAATGACACATTAACAAATGAATGAAGAAGACTGGCTGAACAGCCATAAAAGTAAGTATATTGTAACTATAATGTTTGTAAAATTAAAAGGTATTGGGTATCGCAAGAGATAAACAAGAAATCAAACCTTCCAAACATCCGACAAGAACCAACTACAATCCATTTATAAAACATGCTCAACATGCAAGGGTGCCCGACTGAACATTCACAAGGGTGTGTGCAGCACTGCAGGCACTCACATCCGGGCTGAAACCACTCACACCACTCACATCAAGACTTAAACCACCCACATCAAGGATGGAACCACTCACACCACTCACATCAAGACTTAAACCACTCACATCAAGGCTAAAACCACTCACACCACTCACATCAAGACTTAAACCACTCACATCAAGGCTTAAACCACTCACACCACTCACATCAAGACTTAAACCACTCACATCAAGGCTGAAACCACTCACACCACTCACATCAAGACTTAAACCACTCACATCAAGGCTGAAACCACCCACATCAAGGATGGAACCACTCACACCACTCACATCAAGACTTAAACCACTCACATCAAGGCTAAAACCACTCACACCACTCACATCAAGACTTAAACCACTCACATCAAGGCTTAAACCACTCACACCACTCACATCAAGACTTAAACCACTCACATCAAGGCTGAAACCACTCACACCACTCACATCAAGACTTAAACCACTCACATCAAGGCTGAAACCACTCACACCACTCACATCAAGGCTGGAACCACTCACACCCAGGCTGAAATCACTCACATCAAGGCTGAAAGCACTCACACCACTCACATCAAGACTTAAACCACTCACAACAAGGCTGGAACCACTCACATCAAAGCTGGAACCACTCACGTCAAGGCTGAAAGCACTCACATCCAGGCTGAAACAACTCACATCAAGGCTGGCACCACTCACATCCAGGCTGGAACCACTCATATTCAGGTTGAAACAACTCACATCAAAGCTGAAACCACTCACATCCAGGCTGATACCACTCACATCCAGGCTGAAACCACTCACATCCAGGCTGTAACCACTCATATCAAGGCTGAAACCACTCACATCAAGGCTGGAAACACTCACATCCAGGCTGAAACCACTCACATCAAGGCTTGAAACCACTCACATCAAGGCTTGAAACCACTCACATCAAGGCTGAAACCACTCACATCAAGGCTTGAAACCACTCACATCGAGGCTGAAAACACTCACATCAAGGCTGAAACCACTCACATCAAGGCTTGAAACCACTCACATCAAGGCTTGAAACCACTCACATCAAGGCTGAAACCACTCACATCAAGGTTGAAACCACTAACATCAAGGCTGGAACCACTCACATCAAGGTTGAAACCACTAACATCAAGGCTGAAACCACTCACATCGAGGCTGAAAACACTCACATCGAGGCTGAAACCACTCACATCAAGGCTGAAACCACTCACATCAAGGCTGAAACCACTCACATCAAGGCTGAAACCACTCACATCAAGGCTGAAACCACTCACATCAAGGCTGAAACCACTCACATCAAGGCTGAAACCACTCACATCAAGGCTGAAACCACTCACATCAAGGCTGAAACCACTCACATCAAGGCTGAAACCACTCACATCAAGGCTGAAACCACTCACATCAAGGCTTGAAACCACTCACATCCAGGCTGAAACCACTCACATCAAGGCTGAAACCACTCACATCAAGGCTGAAACCACTCACATCAAGGCTTGAAACCACTCACATCCAGGCTGAAACCACTCACATCAAGGCTGAAACCACTCACATCAAGGGTGATTACAGAGATAGAAGCAAACACAGTAAACATCTGCTAATTATTCCATGTAACTATTGCAATTTAAAAGACAAAGGGAGGTGTCTGTGCCTTAAAAAATGCCCGAAGACAGTTCCAACCGATCTAGGATACTGAATATATTGATGGAGACATACATGTCCAAAAGGTATTTTGACAGCAGATGTTTTTGAGGCCGTTTTTTCAGAATACGTTTTCACACACACCTGGCACGATCATTGCTTGGAAAGGATTATATTTCCCATTATCTGTGATAAACAGAGGTCTCTATGTGAGCAGCAACCCCTTGCCCCAGCCTGAGCTTTCTTGCCACAAGGCTCGGAGTCGGCCAACTGGATTAAAGTTCCACCTTCTCATGAAAGGGGAAAGCCCTGGACGGGAACACGGTGCAGCCATTGACATGACGTCATCTGATGACCCACTCTAGGAGTCAGCCTAGTTCCTTTAGAAGTCACCAGTATGACTATTTGTCCAAATGCAGGCCTAATCCCTTCGCGTTTGGGCAAACATGGATTCCCTGTTCACTTCCTTAGTGCAGAGTATGAGCCATGATTCAGGTGTTTGACTCGCCGTTATTGATGCCGCAAGAGAGGGAACTACCCAAAACCATTTACTCATTAATCAAAGTATAGAACTGAGTAAAAAAGCTTGCTGTGCCATTGGATTCAAGCTGCACCTCGCTGACGAGGCCCGGTAAGGCTGAGGCATGTCTCCCATCACCCTGGGACTCAAGCTGCACCTGACTGACGAGGCCCGGTAAGGCTGATACAAGTCTCCCATTGCCGTAGGACTCAAGCTGCACCTGATTGACGAGGCCCGGTAAGGCTGAGGCATTTCTCCCCTTGCCGTAGGGCTCAAGCTGCATGTGACTGACGAGGCCCGCTAAGGCTGAGGCATGTCTCCCATTGCTGCAGGAATCAAGCTGCACCAGACTGACGAGGCCCGCTAAGGCTGAGGCATGTCTCCCATTGCCGTAGGACTCAAGCTGCACCTCACTGACGAGGCCCGGTAAGGCTGAGACATGTCTCTCATTGCTGCAGGAATCAAGCTGCACCAGACTGACGAGGCCCGCTAAGGCTGAGGCATGTCTCCCATTGCTGCAGGGATCAATCTGCACTTGACTGACGAGGCCCGGTAAGGCTGAGGCATTTCTCCCCTTGCCGTAGGACTCAAGCTGCAAGTGATTGATGAGGCCCGCTAAGGCTGAGGCATGTCTCCCATTGCTGCAGGAATCAAGCTGCACCAGACTGACGAAGCCCGCTAAGGCTGAGGCATGCCTCCCATTGCTGCAGGAATCAAGCTGCACCTGACTGACGAGGCCCGGTAAGGCTGAGGCATGTCTCCCATCGCCGTAGGACTCAAGCTGCACGTGACTGACGAGACCCGCTAAGGCTGAGGCATGTCTCCCATTGCTGCAGGAATCAAGCTGCACCAGACTGACGAGGCCCGCTAAGGCTGAGGCATGTCTCCCATTGCTGCAGGACTCAAGCTGCACCTGATTGACGAGGCCCGCTAAGGCTGATACATATCTCCCATTGCCATAGAACTCAAGCTGCACCAGACTGACGAGGCTCGGTAAAGCTGAGGCATGTCTCCCATTGCTGCAGGAATCAAGCTGCACCAGACTGACGAGGCTCTGTAAGGCTGAGGCATGTCTCACATCGCCATAGGACTCAAGCTGCAGCTGACTGACGAGGCCCCGTAAGGCTGAGGCATGTCTCCCATCACTGTAGGACTCAAGCTGCACCTGACTGACCCCCTTTTGTACCGCTTTGTTCGCCATAAGTTGGCAGGGTATGCTCAGACGTGAGTCCCTTGCTCACTTTGCCACTGGATTCAAGCAAGCCTGGCTGAAGACAGCTGAAATACCAGAAACCGGTCCTAGGAAGCTTGTTTCCGGTCCAGGGAAGGCATGGCTTGGCAGTTCGGGCTGGACTGTTCCCATGAGGCACAGGGTCAGACTGATTTGCATATGGCCATGTCTGAACTGGGGTGGCAGAGTGTGCTAAAGAACGGTGATGGATCAACCCTAGATCTGTTGACTGGGCGTGAGTGTTTGATTGGTTCTGATGCTCCGTCCATTACCACCCCCTTTTGTACCGCTTTGTTCGCCATAAGTTGGCAGGGTATGCTCAGACGTGAGTCCCTTGCTCACTTTGCCACTGGATTCAAGCAAGCCTGGCTGAAGACGGCTGAAATGCAAGAAACCGGTCCTATGAAGCTTGTTTCCGGTCCAGAGAAGGCATGGCTTGGCACTTCGGGCTGGACTGTTCCCATGAGGCACAGGGTCAGACTGATTTGCAGATGGCCATGTCTGAACTGGGGTGGCAGAGTGGGCTAAAGATTGATGATGGATCAAACCCAGATCTGTTGACTGGGTGTGAGTGTTTGATTGGTTCTGATGCTCCGTCCATCACCACCCCCTTTTGTACCGCTTTGTTCGCCATAAGTTGGCAGGGTATGCTCAGACGTGAGTCCCTTGCTCACTTTGCCACTGGATTCAAGCAAGCCTGGCTGAAGACGGCTGAAATGCCAGAAACCGGTCCTAGGAATCTTGTTTCCGGTCCAGGGAAGGCATGGCTTGGCAGTTCGGGCTGGACTGTTCCCATGAGGCACAGGGTCAGACTGATTTGCATATGGCCATATCTGAACTGGGGTGGCAGAGTGGGCTAAAGAACGGTGATGGATCAAACCCAGATCTGTTGACTGGGTGTGAGTGTTTGATTGGTTCTGATGCTCCGTCCATCACCACCCCCTTTTGTACCGCACCTGACTGACAAGGCCCGGTACGGCTGAGGCATGTCTCCCATTGCTGTAGGACTCAAGCTGCACCTGACTGACGTGGCCCGGTAAGGCTGAGGCATGTCTCCCATTGCCGTAGGACTCAAGCTGCACCTGACTGACGAGGCCCGGTAAGGCTGAGGCATGTCTCCCATTGCCGTAGGACTCAAGCTGCACCTGACTGACGAGGCCCGGTAAGGCTGAGGCATGTCTCCCATCACTGTAGGACTCAAGCTGCACCTGACTGACGAGGCCTGGTAAGGCTGAGGCATGTCTCCCATCACTGTAGGACTCAAGCTGCACCTGACTGACGAGGCCGAGTAAGGATGAGACATGTCTCCCATTGCCGTAGGACTCAAGCTGCACGTGACTGACGAGGCCGAGTAAGGCTGAGACATGTCTCCCATTGCCGTAGGACTCAAGCTGCACGTGACTGACGAGGCCTGGTAAGGCTGAGGCATGTCTCCCATCACCGTAGGACTCAAGCTGCACCTGACTGACGAGGCCCGGTAAGGCTGAGGCATGTCTCCCATCACCGTAGGACTCAAGCTGCACCTGACTGAGGAGGCCCGGTAAGGCTGAGGCATGTCTCCCATTGCCGTAGGACTCAAGCTGCACCTGACTGACGAGGCCCGGTAAGGCTGAGGCATGTCTCCCATCACCGTAGGACTCAAGCTGCATGTGACTGACGAGGCCGAGTAAGGCTGAGACATGTCTCCCATTGCCGTAGGACTCAAGCTGCACCTGAATGACGAGGCCCGGTAAGGCTGAGGCATGTCTCCCATTGCCGTAGGACTCAAGCTGCACCTGACTGACGAGGCCCGGTAAGGCTGAGGCATGTCTCCCATCACCGTAGGACTCAAGCTGCACCTGACTGACGAGGCCCGGTAAGGCTGAGGCATGTCTCCCATCACCGTAGGACTCAAGCTGCACCTGACTGACGAGGCCCGGTAAGGCTGATACATGTCTCCCATCACCGTAGGACTCAAGCTGCACGTGACTGACGAGGCCCGGTAAGGCTGATACATGTCTCACATCGCCATAGGACTCAAGCTGCACCTGACTGACGAGGCCCGGTAAGGCTGAGGCATGTCTCCCATCACCGTAGGACTCAAGCTGCACCTGACTGACGAGGCCCGGTAAGGCTGAGGCATGTCTCCCATCACTGTAGGACTCAAGCTGCACCTGACCGACGAGGCCCGGTAAGGCTGATACATGTCTCCCATCACCGTAGGACTCAAGCTGCACGTGACTGACGAGGCCCGGTAAGGCTGAGGCATGTCTCCCATCACCGTAGGACTCAAGCTGCACCTGACTGACGAGGCCCGGTAAGGCTGAGGCATGTCTCCCATCACCGTAGGACTCAAGCTGCACGTGACTGACGAGGGCCGGTAAGGCTGAGGCATGTCTCCCATCACCGTAGGACTCAAGCTGCACCTGACTGACGAGGTCCAGTAAGGCTGAGGCATGTCTCCCATTGCCGTAGGATTCAAGCTGCATGTGACTGACGAGGCCCGGTAAGGCTGAGGCATGTCTCCCATCACCGTGGGACTCAAGCTGCACCTGACTGACGAGGTCCAGTAAGGCTGAGGCATGTCTCCCATCACCGTAGGACTCAAGCTGCACCTGACTGACGAGGCCGGGTAAGGCTGATACATGTCTCCCATCACCGTAGGACTCAAGCTGCACGTGACTGACGAGGCCCGGTAAGGCTGATACATGTCTCACATCGCCATAGGACTCAAGCTGCACCTGACTGACGAGGCCCGGTAAGGCTGAGGCATGTCTCCCATCACCGTAGGACTCAAGCTGCACCTGACTGACGAGGCCCGGTAAGGCTGAGGCATGTCTCCCATCACTGTAGGACTCAAGCTGCACCTGACCGACGAGGCCCGGTAAGGCTGATACATGTCTCCCATCACCGTAGGACTCAAGCTGCACGTGACTGACGAGGCCCGGTAAGGCTGAGGCATGTCTCCCATCACCGTAGGACTCAAGCTGCACCTGACTGACGAGGCCCGGTAAGGCTGAGGCATGTCTCCCATCACCGTAGGACTCAAGCTGCACGTGACTGACGAGGCCCGGTAAGGCTGAGGCATGTCTCCCATCACCGTAGGACTCAAGCTGCACCTGACTGACGAGGTCCAGTAAGGCTGAGGCATGTCTCCCATTGCCGTAGGACTCAAGCTGCACGTGACTGACGAGGCCCGGTAAGGCTGAGGCATGTCTCCCATCACCGTGGGACTCAAGCTGCACCTGACTGACGAGGTCCAGTAAGGCTGAGGCATGTCTCCCATTGCCGTAGGACTCAAGCTGCACCTGACTGACGAGGTCCAGTAAGGCTGAGGCATGTCTCCCATTGCCGTAGGACTCAAGCTGCACCTGACCGACGAGGCCCGGTAAGGCTGATAAATGTCTCCCATCACCGTAGGACTCAAGCTGCACCTGACTGACGAGGTCCAGTAAGGCTGAGGCATGTCTCCCATCACCGTAGGACTCAAGCTGCACGTGACTGACGAGGCCCGGTAAGGCTGATACAAGTCTCCCATTGCCGTAGGACTCAAGCTGCACCTGACTGACGAGGCCCAGTAAGGCTGAGGCATGTCTCCCATCACCGTAGGACTCAAGCTGCACGTGACTGACGAGGCCCGGTAAGGCTGAGGCATGTCTCCCATCACCGTAGGACTCAAGCTGCACCTGACCGACGAGGCCCGGTAAGGCTGATACATGTCTCCCATCACCGTAGGACTCAAGCTGCACCTGACTGACGAGGCCCAGTAAGGCTGAGGCATGTCTCCCATCACCGTGGGACTCAAGCTGCACCTGACTGACGAGGTCCAGTAAGGCTGAGGCATGTCTCCCATTGCCATAGGACTCAAGCTGCACCTGACTGACGAGGCCTGGTAAGGCTGAGGCATGTCTCCCATTGCCGTAGGACTCAAGCTGCACCTGACTGACGAGGCCCGGTAAGGCTGAGGTATGTCTCCCATTGCCGTAGGACTCAAGCTGCATGTGACTGACGAGGCCGAGTAAGGCTGAGACATGTCTCCCATTGCCGTAGGACTCAAGCTGCACCTGAATGACGAGGCCCGGTAAGGCTGAGGCATGTCTCCCATTGCCGTAGGACTCAAGCTGCACCTGACTGACGAGGCCCGGTAAGGCTGAGGCATGTCTCCCATCGCCGTAGGACTCAAGCTGCACCTGACTGACGAGGCCCGGTAAGGCTGAGGCATGTCTCCCATCACCGTAGGACTCAAGCTGCACCTGACTGACGAGGCCCGGTAAGGCTGATACATGTCTCCCATCACCGAAGGACTCAAGCTGCACGTGACTGACGAGGCCCGGTAAGGCTGATACATGTCTCACATCGCCATAGGACTCAAGCTGCACCTGACTGACGAGGCCCGGTAAGGCTGAGGCATGTCTCCCATCACCGTAGGACTCAAGCTGCACCTGACTGACGAGGCCCGGTAAGGCTGAGGCATGTCTCCCATCACTGTAGGACTCAAGCTGCACCTGACCGACGAGGCCCGGTAAGGCTGATACATGTCTCCCATCACCGTAGGACTCAAGCTGCACGTGACTGACGAGGCCCGGTAAGGCTGAGGCATGTCTCCCATCACCGTAGGACTCAAGCTGCACCTGACTGACGAGGCCCGGTAAGGCTGAGGCATGTCTCCCATCACCGTAGGACTCAAGCTGCACGTGACTGACGAGGCCCGGTAAGGCTGAGGCATGTCTCCCATCACCGTAGGACTCAAGCTGCACCTGACTGACGAGGTCCAGTAAGGCTGAGGCATGTCTCCCATTGCCGTAGGACTCAAGCTGCACGTGACTGACGAGGCCCGGTAAGGCTGAGGCATGTCTCCCATCACTGTAGGACTCAAGCTGCACCTGACCGACGAGGCCCGGTAAGGCTGATACATGTCTCCCATCACCGTAGGACTCAAGCTGCACGTGACTGACGAGGCCCCGTAAGGCTGAGGCATGTCTCCCATCTCCGTAGGACTCAAGCTGCACCTGACTGACGAGGCCCGGTAAGGCTGAGGCATGTCTCCCATCACCGTAGGACTCAAGCTGCACGTGACTGATGAGGCCCGGTAAGGCTGAGGCATGTCTCCCATCACCGTAGGACTCAAGCTGCACCTGACTGACGAGGTCCAGTAAGGCTGAGGCATGTCTCCCATTGCCGTAGGACTCAAGCTGCACGTGACTGACGAGGCCCGGTAAGGCTGAGGCATGTCTCCCATCACCGTGGGACTCAAGCTGCACCTGACTGACGAGGTCCAGTAAGGCTGAGGCATGTCTCCCATTGCCGTAGGACTCAAGCTGCACCTGACTGACGAGGTCCAGTAAGGCTGAGGCATGTCTCCCATTGCCGTAGGACTCAAGCTGCACCTGACCGACGAGGCCTGGTAAGGCTGATACATGTCTCCCATCACCGTAGGACTCAAGCTGCACCTGACTGACGAGGTCCAGTAAGGCTGAGGCATGTCTCCCATCACCGTAGGACTCAAGCTACACGTGACTGACGAGGCCCGGTAAGGCTGATACAAGTCTCCCATTGCCGTAGGACTCAAGCTGCACCTGACTGACGAGGCCCGGTAAGGCTGAGGCATGTCTCCCATCACCGTAGGACTCAAGCTGCACGTGACTGACGAGGCCCGGTAAGGCTGAGGCATGTCTCCCATCACCGTAGGACTCAAGCTGCACCTGACCGACGAGGCCCGGTAAGGCTGATACATGTCTCCCATCACCGTAGGACTCAAGCTGCACCTGACTGACGAGGCCCGGTAAGGCTGAGGCATGTCTCCCATCACCGTGGGACTCAAGCTGCACCTGACTGACGAGGTCCAGTAAGGCTGAGGCATGTCTCCCATTGCCGTAGGACTCAAGCTGCACCTGACTGACGAGGCCTGGTAAGGCTGAGGCATGTCTCCCATTGCCGTAGGACTCAAGCTGCACCTGACCGACGAGGCCCGGTAAGGCTGATACATGTCTCCCATCACCGTAGGACTCAAGCTGCACCTGACTGACGAGGTCCAGTAAGGCTGAGGCATGTCTCCCATCACCGTAGGACTCAAGCTGCACGTGACTGACGAGGCCCGGTAAGGCTGATACAAGTCTCCCATTGCCGTAGGACTCAAGCTGCACCTGACTGACGAGGCCCGGTAAGGCTGAGGCATGTCTCCCATCACCGTAGGACTCAAGCTGCACGTGACTGACGAGGCCCGGTAAGGCTGAGGCATGTCTCCCATTGCTGCAGGAATCAAGCTGCACCAGACTGACGAGGTCTGGTAAGGCTGAGGCATGTCTCCCATCACTCTAGGACTCAAGCTGCACCTGACTGACGAGGCCCGGTAAGGCTGAGGCATGTCTCCCATCACCGTGGGACTCAAGCTGCACCTGACTGACGAGGTCCAGTAAGGCTGAGGCATGTCTCCCATTGCCGTAGGACTCAAGCTGCACGTGACTGACGAGGCCTGGTAAGGGCGAAGCATTTCTCGTGGGCTTTGGGAAAAGTGTAAACATTTGATAGGCTAAAGGTATATCCTTCAGAATTGTGTATAAAACGTAGATATATTTAGGGCATAGCTTGGAAAGGACATGCATTCAGCAGTTTTTATAGGGGGAGCTTGTCTTGCCATTGTGATGAGTGACGTAGGGGTCGCTAAGCACGGAGGGTGTTTTCGGTGCATTCCTTCGCACAAAACAAATGTCACTCAAGAGGTCCAGCCGTTTGTTTTGCATTAAGAAAAACATAAGTGTGTGCAGAACAGCAGGGGGCAGCACATGGGCCCAGCGCTGCATTCCATCCGGGGCCAGAGTTTTTTCAGGCCGCCATGCCCCCCATCTGTGAAAAGCCACCTTGGGGTGTGCACAGGTGTGCCCAGGGAGGGGTGCGAGTGGTTACCACTTGTTGTTTTTAGTTTGAAGAATAACACGTTTCTTTTCAGGGAATGTTTGCAGAATCTCCTACACTGGAATGCGTGCGGTGAGATACTTCGTACTGAGAGGAAACCCCAACTGAAAATGCCATGAAAGCATCGATTCTATCGGAAAACACAAAACCGCCCTTAAAAGGTCTGTGGAAAAAAGACACACACAGCTGTGGGTTTTAAGTCCCAGTTTCAAAATGTCCGAAGCTGAAAAACAAATGAGGAAAACATAATAGTTTTGAAAATCAGATGAACACGCAGTGCGGTTCAGATCTTTCTAAACCCTGCAATAATTTTTGATTTGCACAAAAAGTAAGTTTTGTTTAGTCCAAAATTTGTCATAAAAACTGAATACAACGTAAATATTTCCACCTAGTTTTTCGTGCAAAGGATGTGCCATTCAAAGAGCCACCCAGACAGAAATATGCATTTGAAATCGTAAATTTATAAAAAACGGGTAAAGACGTGAATGGCGTTAGTCTTAATTCAGCAAACGTTGTGCTTGTGAAAAGCCACACTTCAGCAACCAACGCTTCACATCGCACTCGACGTCTGGACCATCATCGGGAATGAATGTTGTGCAGTGATAGAAATATCAGTATTTTTTTCTAAAGAAGAGTTTATGTAGATGCATTCATATAAGTTATATAAAGTTTTTATCCCCTCCTAGTGACCCTCAAACGCCAATCTCACCTGTCAAAATCTTTGAAAGACTCTTGCGCCCCATTTAAAGATCTGGGGCAAATGTATAAAGGTTTTGAGTCACCCTTGTACCAAGCAAGGTGTGCAGGGGCAACGAAAAACCTAAGCAGTATTCATGAAGCCACACAAGGCCACCTTGGTTGGCCCTGCGTGGCTTGATAAATCTAGAGTAACGCAGCGCAAATCGCTGCGTTGCGTTACTCTTCCTCCTGGGAGCTGGTCCATGGGTGGAGCACGGGTGTTCCAACGCTTCCACCCATGGATTCTGAACGAGGAGAAATATCTTTATTTCCCCTCATTACTTCCTCTTTCCATGTGTGTTGCATTCTGCAGCACACATAGAAAGGGGAATGCACCTCAGGGGATTGCTTTTGTGCAGGAAGGTCTCCCTTTCAATGCTATGGTGCAAGGGTGCTTGCGTTGGCGCTCTGCTGCGCATTGTGCGCCAGCGCTGGGAAATGACAGGAATGCCCCTTACCTTGATAAGTGCGGCGCATCTCTGCCCTGTCGCCATCTTTCAGTGCAACGCAGCCCTGATATCTTAGTAAATATGCCCCCTGCTTGCATAGATGACCCAACCCTGCCGCCTGCTTCTACCCCTCTTGTCCACACAATGACCTCGCACCTCGGACATTCTTTAAAAGGTTTGTCTGACCGCTAACACTGGCAAACACTGTGAGGGATGATCTAACCCCGTGTGGTGTTGGCGCTCACTAACACCGGTATTCAATTATTACGTAACGCCTATTTTAGGGGCTCAAGGGAGGAGTCATCCACTCCTCCAAGTTTATGACCCCTGGGATCTACCTAATACTTAAACGCAAGCCGAGCACACATACAATATTTGTCCTTTGTTAAATCAAGACCAGTACGATGCATAGAAAAATTCAAAAGGGTTTCTTGTGTTTTCATTTTCTTTTCTTTAGTTGTTCCAGCCAACACGTGTTTCGTCGTCCGGTATTAAACCACGACTTCCTCTGAGCTGGAAAGACAATTATAGGAACACATCGTAATATATTCCATGGGAACATCTTCCATTTGCATCAGTGATTTGGTGGTACCCACATTTCAATTCAAAATACACCGATACAATGGACCTGTGATGTGTCACAGCAAATAGTAGGACGTTTCCCATTGGTACTTACAGTTCGACAGCACATTTCAGTTATTGGTTGATGAAGGGCCGTCCTTCACGATCACTGCTGGTGCGGGAACGGCGTTGAGTCCAAACTCCTGGCGGCCATTGTTGGATCAGTCATGAGGGCTCTTATCCGTACCCTTGCTGGTGCTAAGAGATCGTACACATGGCACATAGTGGGGAGTGCGCATATCAATTATTTAAATTGTGCCAGTGAGCCGCATGATAGAGGCGAAAGAGTGGGAAGGGGCATGCCTGTATTAATGCTACGCAGTCGGTAAGCCTATGGAATTAATATGAGTATTACAATAGTAGAAAGGAGGATACACTCTATGCATCAGTTAATATGTTGGAGCCTTTCAATGGAATACATCCTACCTCTGTACCGGATATAATTCCGTCCTGGCCAGGGAGGCAGGGAAAAGGAAAGATGATCTGAATTTCTGTTCCTTTGCTCCTCGATGGAATCTAAAATCTGAAGAATATGTGGACTCTATATAGTTAGTATTCCATTATTTCCTTTCAGCATATACCAATGTCCAGAAGGTGTAATATCCACCCCTTAGTGCATTTTATTCTTATAAGGTGACATTGATCCAAAAACTCCAACCAAACCCGGTCGTAGTCATCTGAAATATTTTATTAAATTATCCATTTAGTCTGTATATGATAGTATCAATGCAGGAAGCATCTCCTGTGAATACCTGAGAGACCCATATTCAAGCCCACATTCTACATTACTACGTTTAATTTGGAGCAGGTATTGGGGCACGTGTTAGAGATAATGAAACATGTTCCGCCCAAGAGGTTCCCATCCTCCCCAGCTCTACATGGACTGCCCGTATATCTATATGGATCCCATGTTAACATACAAGTTAAGGAAATAATATAAATATCTTACCCGACAAGTCACGTATGATAGCGTGTTGTTGACGGTAGATTGGATGAGCGTTAAGTACACGCTCGATGAAGCACTGAAATGTAGAGCAATTGGATAAGTATCTACTCTTATTATAACAGTTTTTATAGTTAGAAATTCTAACTTATATAATCTCACCTTCCGTGCACGCACGTATTGTTGCTTCCAACACCGGCTCGCAGTAAGGCCGCTGTGTATGAGAAAAATGGAAGCGATTCAGAAATATATCCGGTGGCAGTCAATGCGGAACTGTTTTTTGCCAACGGATCAGGCAAAAAGCGTTTGCCATGTTAGGTGGTGGAAATCCACAAGCTACGCCATATAGAGTGGAATCAATAGAATTTCGTTCCGTACGCATAGTCATACAGTTGGCGAATAAGTGTCCACCGTGTTGGGTAGTTTAGAACCACTAAGTATTATGTCCATTAAGGTCAGACATACTTTATCACGTCATTATAGTTCCACCAATACTGGGCAAGTCTCTGATTTCATTGCATATGGCTGAGCGCTACGTTCATGAATACCTAGTACTATATGACCACTCTTCTACAACTACAGTACTACGCGATACGGGATAAATGTTCAGTTTTTTAAATAACAATATGACGGATCATGTATATCTTAGCGGCTCTTTGACCATTAACTGTATCCACGGATTCTTATACCTGATTTCCATATGAATAGACATAATACTTAGTGGTTCTAAACTACCCAACATGGCGGACACTTATTCACCAACTGTATGACTATGTGCTACGGGGCGAAATTCTATTCAATTTATAACCTTTCAAGCCACTCTGTAATGGTCCTTGGGCGTGTATCCCCAATTACTGCTCTGGAGTGCTTTGGATAATTGGGGTGACAATTGCATAATTATTTTATGTTCTTTGTGCGCTTTAGACACCGTCCTATTACCCTTGCAACCTCAGTTATATGCTGATATGTCACTATGCACTTCATCCTAATGCCCTGCCCCCTTGTTTTTTTGGTCTGCTATTACAATTTACTCCTGTAATCTGTGCCTTTTAATCACTGTGATATCTATTGACTCATATCTGCCACTAAATTTGTTTTCTGTTTTTATCTTGTGCTTTTATGGCCTGTGGCTGAAATAAAATTTTACTACCACAAACAGTGGGGTGGTCGAATGGGCCGCCTGCCAAAGATATGCTATGAGGATGTATACTTTTTGTTGTATACCTTTTTTGTTTGTATTAACAATTGCAATTTAGCATTTCTATCTGCTTAAATCACACTAAATCCTTAGCATTATTGAAATTGTACACATATTTTCCATTCGTTGCCTTTTTGTTATCCCGTGCTGGACACTGCACATTTAGACTAACTGTTCTAGCAAGTTCTGAAGTTGGCACAACAAAGCGAGAACCGCAAAAAGCTCATTCTGGCTTACTGTAATTCTTCAAGGTCTTCTCACAATCTTCCCACGAGCAGTGCCCGGCACCTGCTCGTTAGTGCCTATCTGTAGTTCCACTTGTACATCATGTTCCTTCCTCTATTCAATCGCATTCAGAAAAGTGTATAAAGGTAGCACTAAAATATATGGAATTTAGCATTGCATGTGCCAACTGACCAGGGGGTAACACTCTGGTCCGTTGATGGCAATCCACATGTACTTTTCATACTTGCTGGCAACTTTGCATTTATCAAGTGTTAGGCTTCTATGAGCTTTCCTGAGTGTTTGTGTCCTTTTACAGTACCTGGTGCGTTGTGTGGCGGGAAACGCCTTTGCTCCTTGAAGAGAAGGCAGGCACTGGACTGCCCTCGGTATGGCCAGTTGGCGACCCAGGGTATGAGTTACAGGAGATATTCCTCCATGGGGTTGGAGGGGAGCATGGTACAGCGCTAGGTCTGCTGATTCAGCGTGCCAGTGAAAGCGTGTGAAACTACAACGAGGTGGAGTCGAACCGTGTTATCATAGTGTTTCTTGCTTGCTTCTGTACTCTCTGTGCTGCAATAAGTGCCCCAAAGGTGTTGTCTAGGTGGGAGACAATGGGATAAAAGACTGCTTGAGTAGACAAGAATCGGAGGCGTTGTGTAGCAAACACAGTGTGTGTACAATCCATGGCTTAGCGTGAACAGGCTCTAAAAATACTGCAGGAGCATGAATGAGAGGTATGAGTACCAGGACACGAAGCACAAACCCTTGAAGGATGAATGTGTGTGAGAAAGAGACCCACTGATCCACCCACCACAGCTCCTTCATGAGCCCCTCTGGATGCACAACCATAGACTGGCCAACCACCAGGGTTCACTGAGTGTGAGTGTGCAGTATCTTTCCTTACTCCCTCCACAAGATCACTTAGAGGAATAACCAAGCTACCCCTTACTTTGCTTCCCAACCCCAATTCCAAGGGGTGAATTGTGGTCACAAGGTTGGCAGACCCTGTTTCGTTTAACCATTTATGAATGAAGGATCAGTGGTGAGGGCACATCAATCTAAATGAAGTGAACTCCCAGCTGACGGGATTCCTGCATACACGATGTACCATCAGTATGGCAAAGCCACATGCAAATCTTTGGACCAGTGGGTGGGACTCACTAATGAGGATGGGGAAAAAATCTTTCCTGAACATCGTACGTTTGACCTAGATTGGTTTGTCAACCTACAATAGAACTTGGAAGATCATACAATTAAAAAATAGGCCGAATAGTGTCCAGAAATTGTACATTGGCACGAGAAAACCAACAACAGCAAATAAGAATCCTAAAACTGTGGCATGAAACAGACCCTGATGTGGCATAAACCAGACCTTGAAAAACTGTAATACCATGCAAGCCGCCTGAGGGACAGAGTTAGGGTTTTTTCTCTCACTGCTCCGCCTCCTCCCTACTAATTCCCTCAGTTCAATGAACCACAATATGAAGGGAGGGAGAGTGAGGCTCTATGAAAGGAGGATTTGCTGGAAAAAAGAGGTAATTTTGGTAAAGTTTGCAAATCATTTTAAAGGGTCAATCATATCACATTTGATGAGGATGAAACACCTGCTGAATTAAATTCTTTATTGTGTGTTGATGATGTCAGTTGTAAAGGTTTTCCCAGATGTACAGTGGTAATTGATGGCTAATCAGTATCTATGATGGTTGACTCTTGTGCTTAGTATAGTATTTTTGGTAAGAGTTTGTTCAACGAGCTGTGGGGTGAAAACACATTATTTCCACCTGATATTCAACCTGGAGGGTACTCGGGTCTCAAAACTGATTTGGAATGGTTTATGTGGGCAGATTTGGATTTTAAAGGTAGAAGAACTAGAGGTTAGGTATATGTGGCAACTAAGGGTGTGTCCATATTGGGATGGCCTCATCAACAAGAAATGGGTACAAAATTAGATCCCAATGCTAACCCACCTGTTTATGTTGTTACAGTCAACAGTGAAGAGTTTTTAAGTGGGATTAAGGAAATGTTTCCAAAACTTTTTGACGGAACTCTGGGAAAATATGTACATTTTAAACATAAAATTATACTTACAAATGAGGCAATACCTGTTAGGCATGTGGTAAGACATGTACCTTTGGCATATCGGGACAAACTTAAAGTCACGTTAAATGATTTAGTTGAGAAGAGAATAATTGAGCCCATAGAATCTTCAACTTGGGTGTCTCCCATTGTGTTGTCCCTTAAAGGTACAGGGGATCTCCGTCTATGTGTGGATTTCCGTTGATTAAATAAGGAGATCTGTATTGACAAACACCCTCTTCCCAATAAACATGAATTAATATCAACGTTATCTGGTGTCTCTGTTTTCTCCACTATTGATCTCACTAGCGTATACCACCAAGTGGACTTGCATGAGGAGTTGAGAGTAGGGGACATGGTCTGTGTTAAACTGGGCGGATTATTAAACAAGAAGTGGTCTAAATGGTCTGATCCCTTGAGAGTAGTTGAGGTTTTTAGTTAGGCTGTGAGAGTAGAAGATGGAAATATATGACATTTTAGACGTATTTCTGTGTGTAAATTTCAAGGAAAAGAGAAGACACATACTAGTGTGTTTGATACACTGTAGTCTCGAAGCCCAATGAGGATTATGAATGGAGTGGTGGTTTTCGGGACACTCATGATGGTTTGAATGTTCCGGGTATTGGTGAATCAGATGTTTGTGGTAGCAGGATAGTTGTTGAGCGGGGCTCTGCTCCAACCACTGGTTTAGGTAATCAAGAGGAACAATGTGATATCCAACCTGTGGTTGCAGAACATGTGGTAGATGTGAGAAAAAGTTCATGTGTTAAGCATTTGCCCATGAAATTGAAAGATTTAGTTCAGTTTTAACTTAATTAATTGTGAATTTATCTTCTATGTATGTTCACTATCATTTTGTACATAGTTACTTCTTATGCTTAAGTTTTTTTAATGTATTTTTTGTTTTTAGAAGGGGGAAGGTGTGTAGCGTGTTCTAGTTAGTAGAATGTCTATTAGGAATGTTGGATTAAGATTCCTTTTGGGCCATTTGGTAACGACAGAGTGGGACTGATGGTTTCTTTGAAGGTGGATGTTTAAGTTGTCTTCTTGAAGATTAAATCTTCTTCTGCTACCCACTACGTGTCTTGAGTTGTTCCTACGGCGGTAAAGTTTGAGATTGTATTTCTGAATCTGGATCTGGGTACGGGTGATAGGTAGGGCCACTCCCAGGGAGATATAGTTTCAGATGCAGAGCTTAAAATCAGGTGTTCGAGATGGTCTCTGGGATTTATGGATGTGCTGGAGCAGTTGATACTTTTTTAGTAAATGATGGCTAGCCCCCCTCAGAGTTTGCAGGTTCTGTCCTGTCCAATGGTGGCTGCCCATAGGCTGGCAGGCCACTGTGCTCTCTGAATAAACTTACCTTATGGCGGCTGGCTCTCCGATGTTGTCTTCCCCATTATCACTCCTCACCACCTGGGGTTCCTATGTAGATGACTTCCAGCTTCACCCCCATTACCCGGTGCATTCTTCTTCCCAGAATCCTTGAGTGAGGATTTTGGGGAAGAATGACGTACCTATTCCAAGATGGATGCCACATAACTGAATCCTCTGTATCCCTTCCCAATTCAAGAGGGTGGTTATAGTTCCTCTGAGTTTATTTCCTATTTTCTACCTATACGAGATGAAGAATTCTTCCTACCCTGTTGTATTGCAAAGGTTCATGTGGTGTTCTTGTCGTGTTCCTTGCTCCTGGCCAGTCCTGGTATTTTCTCCTGCGTCTGTACAGATGTGCTTCTCTTTCATTTAACCCATAGCCCAGTGTCTGGATTCCTGATACTCTTCTTCTGCTCATCCTCATATGTCCTCCCATTTCCCTGGATCCTTGCTTCAGCCATCTCCTTCCTGCAGAGGCCTTTGGTGGCAGCAATCGCCATCTTGTTCTTCTGCCGGCAGCGGAGCCCTCAACTTCAGACATCAGGAGGTTTTCTTACCCGTTGGATTTTTCATGCTTGGGGCTCCTTTCAGGGGGCGCTTACTGCACGGTGCTACTGTGTTGGTGTTATCATGGCAACTGGAAGGGGCTATCATTATCTCTAGCAGATGAAGTCTGTGAAGGCCAAGAAATGCCTTCAGTGCATGCAGAGAGACTTCTAGGCATTGAATCGTTGACATGTAGAGCAAAAGAGGCAGAAGGTGAAAAGTAATGCAAGAGTGAATGCGTAAATATCAAAGCGGAAGCGATGGAGCAAGAAGGTACACAAGGTGCAAAAAGCAAAAGAGCAGAATAGCAAAAGCAAGTGGCAAAGAGTGAGAGTGGCAAAGAGGCCAAGGGAAAAGAGAGAGGCTCGAATGTGAGGAGAAATCCCTTAGTCCTTAGCAGCGATGGAGCGGGATCGAAAAAGCTCTGCCTGGTCGGAGAATCAGGCAGAGGTAAGGAGGTCAGGCAGGGCCAGGCAGGGCCAGGCAGTGCCTTCTTCATGGCTGGTGCACACTGCTTTCATCATTAAGTATTTCAGGAAGGAGGTAGGTGATTAGGATGGCAGAGGCGGGTGTGGCTGGAGTAGCAGCAAGTGGTAGGAAAACGAGGAGGCAGGAGGTAAGTGTGCTGTGCAAGAAAAAATAGGAAATGCAGCAGGGACAAAAGGGGCTTAAAATGAGACAAAACTAGAAATGAGAAGGCATCAGAGAAGAATGAAGAGCAGAAGAAATGGGAAAGAGTGAGAGAGACATAAAGGGGAAAAGAGAAAAAAGGTGAATACAATGCAAGAGTTAGCAAAGCAGGTGCAAAGAGGCAAAAGATGGAGAGAATGCAAGAGTTCAAAGAAAAGAGGCCTAAGGTGAAAAGGAATGCAAGCTTCAATGCAAGAATGTCTTAAGCGAGAGCAATGGAGCAAGAATTGGCAAAAGGTGAAAAAAGCACCAGCAAAAAAGCAGAAGAGCTAAAGCAACAGTGTAGGAGTGTTAGTGGCAAAGAGGCAAAGGCAGAAGTGAGAGTGTGAGGGGAAAGGCCTCAGTCCTGAGCATTAATGAAGGGGTCCAGGACCAGGCACAGGTAAGGTATGCAGGTAGGGAGAGGAAGCACCTTCTTAATGGCTGGTCCACTGTGTGCCTTCTTGTCTTACATAAAAAACAGAGTTGAGATTAAAATACTAATACTGTATTTTGAAAATGAGATTAGCTAGAAAAATTATTGAATACCTAATTTAAAAAGTTATTAACAATCAAATTCAATGGTTAAGTCATATTTTTAATGCATAATAAAGAAAAGTAACTTTAAGAAAGTTACCTTTTCACTGTGAGAGGTTTGTGGAGATTAATTTGCATTGTCTCTCTGGCTTCCCCCAGCCAGTAATTAGCCTTGAATAGGTGTGAAATGCCTCCCAGGAGCAAACAATAGGCTGACCTGAATGGGGAGAGATAACTCCTCTGAACTCCATCAAATATGCAAGATGGGAGCTGTGGGCATCCGTTTGGACACTTCAGTGTCAAATCCTCTTAACAGCCCTGCTGGGTTCACATACAGGACCCAGGAAAATCCTATACTTCATCTTGGATAGGGAACCTCAGAGAGAATTCCTTGGACAGATAACCATTTAGTAAAGGGTACTTTATAAGCCCTGTGCACGCCTATTTCCTCAAACTCATGATGTTGCTTTCGGACTTGAAGAAGAAGCCCAAGTTTTACATTTGTTGCCCAGCACTGAACTCCACAGTGCCACTGCCACCGTTCTCACTCAACGGTCTTTGCGGCTCATGCAAACTAGGCCTGAGCTAAAATTTCGTTCCGTTCGCGGAAATTGCGATAATTTGACATTTTCGCGTTCCGCGGAAAGCACAAAAATGTCAAAATTTCCGCATTCCGCAGCTTGGCGATAATTTGTTTCTTGCTCGCGCTGTAAAATAATACATTCTCGCGCGCGCGCGATCGCCTTACCTGAATCCCTGAATACGCCGACAAGTTTTCTTGATCCGGTCGCGTTCTCCATGAGATGTTGTATTGTTTTTAGCCATTTGCGCTGTCTCACGACAGTTCACACCCGCAGTGACGTCATGCGTCGCGCGATCACGTCTTTCTTCTCGCGATCATGCACCGCGAGACAACTGAAAACAAGATGGCCGCGCCCGCGAGTAACCACATGGGTAAGTTGGCGAGCTGCAACCACGCAGAAAATCTCGCGTACATGCGGGAAAAAAACTTCTGCAACTTCGCGATATTTCCGCGTGTTTGCGATAATTTTTTAACATTTTCGCGATAATTTGCAAAAGTGGATTTCGCAAATTCCGCCCACCCCTAATGCAAACCCCTCTGGGTGACCATGAGTGTGGTTACGCAAGTGCTGTCTTGGCAGTGAGGATGCTTGACCAAACGTTTAGTGCGGCATCCAGACCATGCTGTTTGGAGGTGTGGAGCCTGCACAAGCTCTCCTCAAAGCTTGCAATCTCTGACAGGCTATGATCACAGATGCACCATCCATTCACACTGCTATCCTTGTGAAGAAGAATGTGGCTATTAAAGTGAGTCACGGTTACCATGGGTAAGCTAAACCACAAAATTATGAGGGCTTTTGACATCTTGCCCTTGACGCAAACAGGTTTTCTCACTGAGAGTGCTGCTGAATCCTTGGATAGCTGCTGAATGCAGTCCCCGACCAGAAGGCCACTTTGTGAAGGAATGGAGTCCCACCAGTTCTACTTCTGGCCCTTTCCACTGTATTCTGTCATTTATCGCCATGATGAACTAAGAATCCAGGGAAGTCTTTCTCCAGCTTCCATCTCATCTTCTGCCTCTCACGCATGATGGAAGCCGGGATGCTGAAGATGCAGAGGGAGAGACTGGCAGATCTGATGCACACAAGTAATGAAAACAGTGCCTCTTTCTTCCACAAGGAGGCCTCAGTGCTTCACCCAATCTGAGACTGCAAAGCAGGAGCACTCATATCCATAATTCAAAGACCCTGGATGGCACATGCTGTTCAGGGGTCTAATATGCGATGACCTTGGATGGCACATGCTCTTCAAGGGTCCATGATGGGAGGACCTTGGATGGCACATGCTCTTCAAGGGTCCATGATGGGAGGACCTTGGATGGCATGTGCTCTTCAAAGGTCCATGATGCGAAGACCTTGGATGGCATGTGCTCTTCAAAGGTCCATGATGCGAAGACTTTGCATGGCATATGATCTTCAAAGTTCCATGATGCGAAGACCTTGGATGGCACATGTTCTTCAAGGGTTCATAATGTGAAGACCTTGGATGGCACATGATCTTCTAGGGTCCATGATGCAAGGACCTTGGATGGCATGTGCTCTTGAAGGGTCCATGATGTGAAGACCTTGGATGGCATATGCTCTTCAAGGGTCCATGATGGGAGGACCTTGGTTGGGATGTGCTGTTCAAGGGTCTATGAAGGGAGGACCTTGGATGGCACATGCTCTTCAAGGGTCCATGATGCGAAGACCTTGGATGGCATGTGCTCTTCAAGGGTCCATGTTGCAAGGACATTGGATTTTACATGATCTTCAAGGGTCCACGATGTGAAGACCTTGGATGGCACATGCTCTTCAATGGTTCCTGCTAATGACCACGTGAGCCAGGCTGAACGTACTCCCTCACCAATGGACAGGAAGTAAGCAACAGTCACAAGCCTAGAAACGGAGCTACAGGTCATTGTTAGAATTCATTTCTGTTACAGAGATGAATATAAGCAGCTAAAGGTGTGGACGGCGTTCTATAAGCACCGCGACCCACTAGAGCTAATTCCCTAACTGCTACAAGACTGAAGTTTCTTCTCAACCCTCAGTTTTGTCTCATGAGTGACTTGCACGTGTCTCTTTCAAAATATTTAGGTTTGCCTCCAAGTAGCCTTTGCTGTCTGCCAAAGTTCATGTAATTTACTCCAATAAACAAACACAGAGGTCGGGCATTGCCCCCCCCCCCCCCTCAACCCTTGGCTCGGACTCCTCCATCCATTGATCTAGGAGGGTGTATTTTGGCTCAGGTCGGTATTTCTGTCTGCTCGATGATGGCCACAATATGCCTCAGTCCGAAAGCCACAAGGATGGTCCTATCTACAGCGCATGTGGCGGTGTGAAACACACATGCCCCGGAATCGAGGTGTTTCTATTTACCTAGGAGTGTTTCCACTCTGTGGTTGATGTTGTGCAAGGGTTTGTTTCATATCTGAATATCCTGGCACAGTAAAATGTGTTCATGGTCTTTAAATGTCCTCACTTGTGACGTGTGCTCCTCAAAGAGCCTCCGAATGCCACATCTGGACTTAATGTAACATCTTCCTACGGCATTTTCTGTCTCTCTGGGTGTTTTGAGTCTGTTTGTTTGTATTGTTTCAATTACTTAACATTGTTACAAAATACACAAGAAAGTTCAATAAACACACTACATTTGAGATTTCAGTGTTAGTCTTTGTAACAAACGAAAGGAGCTCATTTTCGGATTAAAAGATTAAAAAGGTTCAACTTTCTTAATTTCGTTCTTCGCAGCGCGGGCGTTGCAGAAACCGGTTCTCCAGGGCTCGATTTTGGATTAAAATCCAAGGGCGTCCTTGGCCTTTAAATGACTCACACAATTGAAGATTAGGTTCATGTATTCACCAAATCGAGGTAGTTCCATTGGGTCGCCAGTTGTTAGACAAAAGGCCAGGGTGTGTTTAAGTGTTGCAATCTCGTGTTTTAAAAACACCGGTTTTAATAAAGTTCAACCTGCTTGTTTGAACTGTGGACAGCAGCAGGAGAGATGTGGCATGGACTCTCTCCTTAAGCACAGACCCGACACTTTGCTGTAGTAGCCACCACCATACAGTCTGTTCTGGACTCACTAATAGGAAGGACCATAAGTCTAGCCCGAAGGATTTGGTTTTTACATTCCACATTTAATGTCACTTTTAGATGTTCCTGTATCTTAAATCCTTTGAACGAATTGAAATTAAATTTGCATAGTCGGCTGATTGTAGGTTTCTCGGCTCCATCGCGCAGTCTCGGCTTGAATGTGATAAAGCGCTAGTGGACCAAAATGGACGTGAGGATGTATGTTACTCTAAGAAATAGTGCTAATGCAACAGAACACGCACTTGTTAAATGTGCTCTCAGCCAGTGGCGGCCGCAGGCCGGGTAATTCAGTGGGCCAGCGCGGGGTAAAAATAAAAAATAAAAACAAACAAAAGTTACCTGCAGTCGGGCATCTGACACCTCTCTGCCTCTTCAGCTTCATGCTCACATAGGCTCCCAGACTCCCTTGCGCCAATCCAGACGATACTCAGAGAAGTGTAGGGATTGGGCGGAGTGGGCTGGTTTCATACTAGGCCTGGGCTAAAATTTCGTTTCGCTCGTGGAAATTGCGATAATTTGACATTTTCGTGTTCCGCGGAGAGCACGAAAATGTCAAAATTTCCGCAATCCGCATTTTACTGGAATTTTTTTGCTTGCTCGCGCTGTAAAATAATACATTCTTGCGTGCGCGCGATCGCCTTACCTGAATCCCCGCGTTCGCCGACAAGTTTTCCCGATCCGGTCGCGTTCTCCATGAGATGTTGGATTGTTGGTAGCCATTTGCACTGTCTCGCGACAGTTCGCGCCCG
Source organism: Triturus cristatus (assembly GCF_964204655.1). Taxonomy (NCBI): domain Eukaryota; kingdom Metazoa; phylum Chordata; class Amphibia; order Caudata; family Salamandridae; genus Triturus; species Triturus cristatus. The sequence continues at coordinate 16,496,688 of NC_140592.1, read as the reverse complement.
CAGTAACATAATTCGTCGCGCGATCACGTCTTTCTTCTAGCGATCATGCACCGCGAGACAAGTGAAAACAAGATGGCCGCGCCCGCGAGCAACTGCATGGGTAAGTTGGCGAGCCGCGACCACGCAGAAAATACCGCGAACGGGCGGGAAAAAAACTTCTGCATCTTCACAATATTTCCGCGTGTTTGCGGAGATTTTTAACATTTTCGCGATAATTTGCGAAAGTTAATTTCGCAAATTCCGCCCACCCCTATTTCATACACCAGCAGGGATTGAGAGCTGGTGCTCATGAGCCTGCCGTTATCGCCAAGTATGGCCTGGAGATATCCAAGTGTGCATGTCGGCTTGGCCGGCCGTGACTGGCAGTGCGTGCCCTGAGCCCACCACTCCTGCTCCTGGGGGCCCTGCCCTCAAGACTCGGCTGCAGGAGTAAAATAAAATGAAAATAAAGCAGTTTTATAACTGCTTTATTATCATTTTAATTTACATATGTCTGCTGGTTTCAGCAGTGGGGCAACACTTATCTGCCATAACGGGGGAGCCCCCCCTGCTCTTGGGGTAGGACTTGCTCCAAACTAACTCCTGGCATTTGGCACTATTTTCCTCATACAAAATACGACCTGCCGCATCCAAAATAGAAGCAAGGGTGCATTTTGCGTTAAAAAAATAGTGCTAAATGCAGCAGAAAACGAATCGTGTGCACAAGCAGCTGTTCACACTCGCTAAATGTGCTCTCACTGTAAGATTTTCCCCCCAGTTCAGTCATAAGTATGCGAGCAGGGGTAATGGTGTCATTATCAGTAATTCCATGCCAAAGAGTAACGCAGGATTAACTAAATTACTCCGGCGTAATCTAAATTCTGCTCAGGAATAAGAAATTGCCAAACTTACACCATCATGCCACTTGAAATCAGGTGCCATTCATGGTCAAAATTTACCAGGAATATGCCAACCGCTGTCAAAAAGGGGAACACACACAACCATCCCTCCTCGAACCCTTCTTTTAACAACACAACTTCCTACAGCGTGGCACTCTGCCTGCCCCCGGGCTCTTACACATGGCCGCGAGGCAAATGCAGGGGCCGCTATGGGTGGCCATAGGTCTAGCTACGGCACTGGCGGCCACAGGTCTAGCTATGTCACTGGCGGCCATAGGTCAACCTACGGCACTGGTGGGCACAGGTCTAGCTATGCCACTGACAGACATAGATCAAGCTATGGCACTGGCGGCCACAGGTCTAGCTATGACACTGGTGGCCACAGGTCTAGCTATGGCACTGGTGGCCACAGGTCTAGCTATGCCACTGGCCGCCATAGGTCTAGCTATGACACTGGCGGCCATGGGTCTAGCTATGCCACAGGCAGCCACAGGTCTAGCCATGCCACTGGCAGCCATGGATCTAGCTACGGCACTGGCAGCCATATGTCTAGCTATGGCACTGGCGGCCACAGGGCTAGCTACGGCACTGGCAGCCATAGGTCTAGAAACGCCACTGGAGGCCATGGGTCTAGCTACGCCACAGGCAGCCATAGGTCAAGCTACGGCACTGGCAGCCATAGGGCTAGCTACGCGACTGGCGGCCATGCTTCTAGCTACGCCACAGGCAGCCATAGGTCTAGCCACCCCACTGGCGGCCATGGGTCTAGCTACGCCACAGGCAGCCATAGGTCTAGCCACGCCACTGGTGGCCAAAGCTCTAGCTGCGCCACTGGCACCCATGGGTCTAGCTAGGTGACAGGCCGCCATAGGTCTAGCCACGCCACTGGCATTCATAGGTCTAACTATGCCACTGGCAGCCATAGGTCTAGCTATGGCACAGGTGGGCATAGGTCTAGCCATGCCACTGGTGGCCACACGTCTACCTATGGCACGGGGGCCATAGGTCGAGCTACGTCACTGGCGGCCATAGGTCTAGCTATGGCATTGTTGGCCATAGGTCGAGCTATGCCAGTGGCGGCCATAGATCGAGCTACGGCACGGGCAGCCATAGGTCTAGCTATACCACTGGCGGCCACTGTTCTAGCTATGGCACGGGCAGCCATAGGTCTAGCTAAGGCACGGGCGGCCATAGGTCTAGCCATGCCACTGGCGGCCATAGGTCTAGCTATTGCACTGGCGGCCACAGGTCTAGCTGTGGCACTGGCAGCCGTAGGTCTAGCTGCGGCACGGGCAAACATAGGTTGAGCTACACCACTGGCAGACATAGGTCTAGCTACCGCACGGGCAGCCATAGGTCTAGCTATGGCACTGGCGGCCACAAGTCTAGCAATGTCTTTGGCGGCCATAGGTCTAGCTACAGCATGGACGGCCAGAGGTCTAGCTACAGCACTGGCAGCCACAGGTCTAGCTCTGATTCTGGCGGACATAGGTCTAGCTACAGCCCTGGTGGCCAGAGGTCAAGCTATGGCTCTGGTGGCCAGAGGTCTAGCTACGGCACAGGCGGCCATAAGTCTAGCTATGGCACTGGCAGCCACAGATATAGCTATGGCTCTGGTGGCCACAGGTCTAGCTATGGCACAGGCGGCACAAGGGCTAGCTACAGCACTGGCCGCAACAGGTCTAGCTACGGCACTGGCCGCCACAAGTCTAGCTATGGCTCTGGCAGCCATCGATCTAGCTACGGCACTGGCTGCCACAAGTCTAGCTATGGCTCTGGCAGCCATCGGTCTAGCTACGGCACTGGTGGCCACAGGTCTAGCTATGGCTCTGGCGGCCCTAAGTCTAGCTACAGCACGGGCAGCCACAGGTCTAGCTATGGCACTGGCGGCCACAAGTTTAGCTACGGCACTGGCGGCCACAAGTCTAGCTATGGCTCTGGCGGCCATAAGTCTAGCTACGGCACTGGCGTCCAGAGGTCTACCTTTGGCTCTAGCTATGGTGGCCACAGGTCTAGCTACGCCACTGGTGGCCACAGGTCTAGCTACGTCACAGGCGGCCACAGGTCTAGCTACGGCACTGGCAGCCACAGGTCTAGATATGGCACTGGCAGACACAGGTCTAGCTATGGGTCTGGCTGCCATGGGTCTAGCTATGGCTCTGGCGGCCACAGGTCTAGGTACCGCACCGACGGCCACAGGTCTAGCTATGGCTCTGGCGGCCATCGGTCTAGCTATGGCTCTGGCAGCAATCGGTCTAGCTATGGCTCTGGTGGCCACAGGTCTAGGTACGGCACTGGTGGCCACAGGTCTAGCTATGGCTCTGGCGGCCATCGGTCTAGCTATGGCTCTGGTGGCCATCAGTCTAGCTATGGCTCTGGCAGCCAGCAGTATAGCTATGTCTCTGGCGGCCACAGGTCTAGCTACGGCACTGGCGGCCACAGGTCTAGCTACGGCTCTGGCAGCCACAGGTCTAGCTACGGCACTGGCAGCCACAGGTCTAGCTATGGCACTGGCGGCCACAGGTCTAGCTACGGCACTGGCGGGCATAGGTCTATAGCTATGGCACTGACAGCCATCGGTCTAGCTATGGCTCTGGCGGCCACAGGTCTAGCTATGGGTCTGGCAGCCATCGGTCTAGCTATGTCTCTGGCGGCCATTGGTCTAGCTATGGCTCTGGTGGCCATCGGTCTAGCTATGAGTTTGAGTTTGAGTTTAAAGCATTTATAGAGCACACGTTCACCTGGCGGTTTCATGGCGCTGTAGTGTACAGAACCCAGAGAACAAGAAGATCAGGGGGAGGCAGAACAAGACAGTTACAGTGGGAAGGCTTGTGTGAAGAGAAAAGTTTTTAGCGCCTTTCGGAAGAGTGAGTATTGAGTAGAAGATCTGAGGTGGGCGGGGAGAGGATTCCAAAAAGCGGGGGCAAGTGTGGAAAATGTTCTGCCCCCCCCACTTTTTACGCCTAAAGCGGGGAACTGCCAACAAATGTTGGGAGGATGAGCGCAGCTCCCTAAGGGGGGCGTAGACTTTAATTTCCGAAGAAATGAAAGCAGGGGCTGCGCCAATCCGAGCCTGAAAAGTAATACAGCCCATCTTGAACTGAGCTCGTTCTCGGATAGGGAGCCAGTGCAAGGACTTGAGGAGAGGGGTGACATGGTGGACCTTAGCCAGATTATAAACCAGGCGGGCAGCCTGGTTTTGAACCAGCTGTAATCGCCGCAGACTGTAAGCGGGCATGCCACAATATAGTGCATTGCCATAATCGAGGCGAGACATAACCATCGCCAGGACTATGAGTTTTAAGGCAGAAAAAGAAAAGAAACGGGAAACTTTACGAATGGTGCGGAGTGAAAGAAAGGAAGAGGACACCACTAAACTAACCTGGGAGTGCAGAGTGAGGTGGTCGTTCAACTTAATCCCAAGAGTTTTCACAGAGGAAGATGGAGAAGGGGGGGACCCAGGGAGGGGGGCCATTAAAGAGAAGTCCAGGGACTGGAGCAACCACCTGTCAAAACCAGCTCAGTTTTGTCTGGGTTTAACTTCAGGTGGTTGTAATTCATCCAGTCCCGGATAAAAATCATAACAGACTGGAACTTAACCATGGACTCAGGGGATGGGGACAAATTAAAAATAAGCTGAAGGTCGTCCGCATAATTGTAGACGGAGACCTAAATTTGCTGAAGGGAAAAAATAAGAGGGGCAATGTACAAGTTAAATAAAAGAGGGGAAAGGGAGGAGCCCTGAGGAACCCCGCATTGTACCTTCCGGAAGTCTGCCGAAAAGTCACCCAGGCGCACTGCCTGGGTGCGGTCCCTCAAGAAGGAGGACAGCCAGACCAAGGCCGAGCCTCCAACCCCCGCCGCCCTGACACGGGAAAGTAAGATGGAATAGTCAACCGTGTCGAAGGCGGCGGAGAGGTCGAGGAGGACCAGGGCCTGGGGATGGTTAGTGTCCGTGCCCTCCCTGAGGTTGTCGAGGACCGATAGCACCACGGACTCCGTAGAGTGTGCGGGCGAAAACCAGCCTGACGGGGGGCTAAAACGCCGTTCTCCTCCACAAAGGTACAGAGCGCTCTGGTCACATGGCGCTCCAATACCTTCCCCAGAAAGGGAAACAATGAAATGGGGCGGTAGTTGACAAGAGCGGAGGGGTCCGCGCCAGCTTTTTGAGGATAGGGACGATGATGGCCGATTTAAGTGGTTGAATAACAATGCCCTGGGACAGTGAACTATTGAGAAATTTGAGAGGGGGCTGCACACAAACCGAGTAGATATACTTGAGGATGTGGGCAGGACAGAGGTCTAAAGGGGAACCTGATTGAACCATAGAAAGGAGGGAGAGGAAAGACTCTTCTGTCAAGAGGGGGAACGAATCAAGACGTGCCCCGACTGACGGACACTGGGGGTCAACAAAGGAAAGAGGGGGAGGGAGGGATATTGGCTTTAATGTTAGAAATTTTGTCCAGAAAATAAGTGTTGAGGGAGCCGCATAGGTCCTGGGAAGGGGAGGGTTTGAGGGTAGCGCTATCGGAGAAGGCGAGATTGTGTACTATGGAAAAAATTTCTCTAGGCTGATTTTCGGCAGCCAGGATTTTTGAGGAGAAATAAGCAGTCTTAGCAGCCAAAATAGATTTTTTGTACTGGGAAAGGAGGATGACATACTGGGTTTTAAGGTTGGGGCAGTAATTTCGCCTCCAGGCCCGCTCAGCGTGGCGCACAGTTAGTTTTATGGCCTTCAATTCCTCATTGAACCAACGGTTCGCGTCGTTCACACGCCTGGAGGACACCCGCCTGAGGGGAGCGACCGAATCGCAGCCTGTCAGGAGCCAGGAATCAATTGAATCAGCTTGTGCGGAGGACGACAGACCGTATAGATCAGGACTAGATGCAGAGAGTGTGGCAGACAGAGAGGCCACATCCACCTGGTTCCAAGAGCGCGCCCAGATGTTTTTGAGAAGGGGGGGCTTGGTGACTGGACTAAGGTGAAGGGAAAAGGAAATCAAGAAGGGATCGGACCAAGTGCAGGGGGAGATGGACAAGGAGGCTATTGGACAATTAAGGGACCAAATCTGATCAAGGATGTGACCCTGAATGTGAGTGGGGTAATGAACGTGGGAGTCAAAATTGAGGGAACGAAGAGTATCCGAGAATTCTTTAGAAGTCGAGCATTCTGCGGGGTCTGAGGGCCAAAAATTAAAATCTCCTAATACCAAGATGGAGGAGTTGTTGACCGCTAAAGTGGCCACCAGATCTTGGAATTCGGAGAGAAAATGTTGAGAAGGTTGAGGGGGCCGATACATAAGCAAGCAGGTGAGTGGGACTCTGAAAGACGGTGAACGGACAACTAAAAAGTCTGATGAACCAATAGGGGAAAAAGTTAGAGGCTGAAAGGAGAATTCTGTACGGGCAATCAGAGCGACGCCGCCGCCAGACTTGCCGGAGGGTCGGTCGGCGCGCAGAGCATAATATGAGGCAGGAAGGGCAGCTAACAGAGAAGGAAGGGAGTTGTCACAAAACCAGGTCTCCGTGAGAAATAGGAGATCCGGCTTGTGCGAGTCCAATAAGATGAAAAGTTCGTGACAGTGCTTAACTGCTGACCTAGTATTAAGATAGTAAACGGACAGGGTCGCTGGCAAGGGAGGAGCAGGGACATCGGGAGACGAACCAGGGGGGGAGAAGGAAGGGGGGTAAGGACGGGAGATAAGGGAGTGGACAAGGAGCTGTCAATCCCAGTCTAGCGATGTGCAAAATCGCTGAATCAGCCAAAGGCCACGGGCCTTGGAGGTTGCGGAGCTGCACAGAAGAGTATTGTACAATTTGGGCATGGTGGGGAGCCCCTAGGCCCGTCCGGCCACGGACGGGCGCAGACGGGCTTTCCTATGGCTCTGGCAGGCACAGGTTTGGCTACGGCACTGGCGGCCACAGGTCTAACTAAGGCACTGGCGGCCACAGGTCTAGCTACTGCACTGGCGGCCACAGATCTAGCTACGGCACTGTCGGCCACAGGTCTAGTTACGCACTGGAGGCCATCGGTCTAGCTATGGCTCTGGTGGCCACAGGTCTAGCTATGCCACTGGCGGCCACAGATGTAGCTATGGTACTGTCGGCCACAGGTCTAGCTACGGCCCTGGCTGCCACAGGTCTAGCTATGGCGGTGGTGGCCACAGGTCTAGCTATGCCACTGGCGGCCACAGATCTAGCTACGGTACTGGCGGCCACAAGTCTAGCTACGGCACTGGCAGCCACAGGTCTAACTGCGGCACTGGAGGCCATCGGTCTAGCTATGGCACTGGTGGCCACAGGTCTAGCTACTGCACTGGCGGCCACAGATCTAGCTACGGCACTGTCGACCACAGGTCTAGCTACGGCACTGGAGGCCATCGGTCTAGCTATGGCTCTGGTGGCCACAGGTCTAGCTATGCCACTGGTGGCCACAGATGTAGCTATGGTACTGTCGGCCACAGGTCTAGCTACGGCACTGGCTGCCACAGGTCTAGCTATGGCTGTGGCGGCTACAGATCTAGCTATGCTACTGGCGGCCACAGATCTAGCTACGGTACTGGCGGCCACAAGTCTAGCTACGGCACTGGCAGCCACAGGTCTAACTACGGCACTGGAGGCCATCGGTCTAGCTATGGCTCTGGCGGCCACAGGTCTAGCTACAGAACTGGCGGCCCACACTAAGGGCTCTGGACCTCCTTTATTAAAGATAGATCACATACAAATCTCTAACCCTCTGAAATTGGACTCTCAGCCTCCTTTTCCTTTCTGTGCCAATCCTGCCTGGCCTTAATGCACCATCCCCGTGACAAACTGGAGCCGTATATGGTAACATCTAGAGATGTCTTTGAACACATTGATAACAGGCGTTGGCAAAGGCAACATGACTGACTTTATGTTAAAGAGCTAATGCTTGTAAACACGTACATGCATACTTGCACAAGCATTGACTGTGCCAGTGCTTGTTTGATTCGGGTTCTGTGAGTCCCTGCATCCCCTCTCACCTCCCACTGCCAAATGCGGTTCACTGTACAACCTTTCTGTGATGAAAAGTATCTTTATGTTATATAGTGGTCCTTAAATGACTCTCACCCCCCACCCCTCCCCCCGCTCCATTTAAACATCTCAGTTAAATGCCTCCTTTGCCCCCATCTACCTCACTTAAATGTCTCTTTACTCCACGCATTCTGGCGTGCTTCTGCTGCCCCCCCCCCCACACCACATGTGCCCCCCTAGAGTGTCATTCGCCACCTTTGAAAGTTTAGCCCTCGCTCCAAGGGACCTGTTGCTGTAAGTGAACGGGTTCGCTGCCGCTCTCCGGCACGCACGCACGCACGTGTACAGTGCCCCGTGCAGGGCACGTTTACCCTTGTGCCTTCTGCCTGGGCGTGCTACACCTGTCCGGAACACCATTTGTACCCAGCAACTGGTACAAGGTGGTATTTGAGCATTAATCCGTCAGTGCCACCGCCAGTGAAAACGTCACTGAAAAATCCCGTGATCTGATGGCTAATTGTCTGGAACCCTCGGAAAATCAAGGAACTGCGGAGGGGGTCATGGGAGACAGCGGAATATCTTTATTTAATGAGTCCTAACACAAAAGCAGCACACAGGCCCCTTGGTTACAGCCTGGACAACAGACGACTGGGTTCAGTACGTGCTGCAGAGATCAGTTTCTCCTGGGGGGACACCTGAAGGGCTGACTCGGCCTTTCACCCTTCTGCTTATGTAAGTACAACAAGTGTGTTGACATAAACTGCTCATACCTAAGCCCCTGGAGTGGAAACGCATCAGTTGGTGGTGTGTGCTACACAAAGAACCCCAGTATCATTTTCTAAGGCCGCCTTCTCCTGTGGGGGTCACCTCACGTGTGCCCCTCACATGTGCCCCTCGCCCGGCGCCTGACTTCCCTGCCCTTCCACTGGAATGAATGTAAAACACTCATGTTGTGTCTTTGTAAAAGCGTGTGTGTCACTGAGCCTCGTGTAAAACAGGGGCCTTCGTTACAACATGAAAATGACCGCTGCGTTCCCGTCATGTACAAGAGTACACAAAGGGCCTCTTGTGAGCAGTGCTTTAAATGGGAAAAATAGTGCAGACACTCATTTAAATATGGCGAGTGGGCGGGGCTAGGGGCGTGGCCAAAGAGACGTGCCATACTTATTGACTTCTATACTAGTTGTAGCACAAACCAAAACACATGCGAAATGGTTTCTAGGAACAAAATAGGTTGGAATGAAATCGTTACAGAATACAAAAGACAAACGCAGTGATACTTAAACACATTTCCTTGTTTTGTAATATTTGCAGCTTCAAAACTGTTATTTGCTGTTACTTGGCACAATCCTATATATTCTCGAGCATGCATACACAGAAAGAAACAAGCAGATGTGCACACACAAAGCATTCCACACATTTCCTTTAATGTTCCCCAAGAGTGTCTCAATTGCCCCCTCTTCTCTCTCACAGTTAAACACACACAGTTAAACAGACAAACATAAGCAGACACACACACACACACACACACAAAAGAATTGGGTGGGATTAAAGCCATTTCAACCTCCCAATGGATTTCCTAATTGAGCTGTCACGTGGCTGCCTCCATTCCTTGCAGCGCAGAATGATGGTGAACACCCAGATAGCACCAAATGAGCCCCCGCTGAATAGTTAAGCGGGGGCTCGGCTCAGGGCTACAGAACTGTTTTGACTGTCAGAGACAGGTTACCAGCCCTAGCAGCCAATGTGCTTATCCTTTCATGAGTACCGGTACTCTCCTCGGCAGTAGAGAAGTGCCGGTACTCAGAGTGATAAAAATAGGAAGAGCCAGTACTCAGTACCTGTGAGTACCAGCCCATTTGAAGCACTGCTTGTGAGGCTGGCCTTGTGTCACTCCAGCAGATCACGTCACAGCACCTCCTCCAGGGTGTCACTCAAGCAGGCCGCGTCACAATGTCTCCTCAGGGTGTCACTCCAGCAGACCACGTCACAACAACACATCCTACCCTATGTCACACAAGCAGGCCATGCCACAACACAACCTCCCGGGTATCACTCAAGTAGGCCAAGTCCCAACACCCCCTCCCCTCTATCACTCAAGCTGGCCATGCCACAACATCCCTTTCCCTGTGTCACTCAAGCAGGCCATGCCACAACACCACCACCCCTGTGTCACTCAAGCAGGCCACGCCACAACAACCCCTCCCCTGTGTCACTTAAGCAGGCCACGTCACAACACCCCCTCTCCTGTGTCACTTAAGCAGGCCATGCCACAACACCCCCTCCCCTGTGTCACTTAAGCAGGCCACGTCACAACACCCCCTCTCCTGTGTCACTTAACCTCTTCGATGCCGATGACGGAACGGTTCCGTCATGCACGCCGGTTGGGCTGTGCTTATGATGGAACCGTTCCGTCATGGCCCCGCCCGCGCTCAGATCTTTCAGCACTGCGCGGGAATCCGCGCAGCGCTGAAGAGTTTAAGCAGGCCATGCCACAACACCCCCTCCCCTGTGTCACTCAAGCAGGCCACACCAAAACACCTCCTCCCCAGTGGCACTCCAGCAGGTCATGTCACAAGACCTCCTCCCGGGTGTCACTCCAGCAGACCACGTCACAGAACCCCCGCCCCTTTGTCGATCAAGCAGGCCATGAAACAACATCCCCTCCTCTGTGTCACTCAAGCAGACCACATCACTACACCCTCTCCCCTGCACCACTCAAGCAGGCCACGTCACTTCACCCTCTTCCCTGTGCCACTTGTTGGACTTGAAAATGCTATTTTTGCAATGCTCAGACTTGAAACCCTATCTTTACAATGCTTATGCTCTGTTCTGTGTTAAGTTAGCATTCACGGCGCCATTTTAGTTGTTGCCATCTTGCTCTGTGCTTGAAAGCGAGCTCCCTTCACTTGTTGCTTGCTTCAACAGAAAAGAGGCCCTGTGCACCTTCAGCTTGTACTTCTCAAGGCCGTAACCTGCCGCACCAGTGAATGTATTCTCATTTTGTAACATACCTACGTTTTTAGAGAGACTCGTTCCCACAGTTTCTTATGGTGGGCACAGGCCGAGCGGCCTTGTGGTCAAGATAACAGGCACCCAGCTTCACGACTGTGGCTCATCCTTGTTTGCTGTCTTTATTCACTGTCTCACTGTAGCCAGGACTGGAATTTTCCAGTCTGGGCAAGTTCTTAGGGAGCTGGGAATGTATAAAAACTAACCCTATGTTGGGGGGAGTCAGTCCCTCGGCAGTCATCTCAGGACACTGGTCAGACTGGGCTCCGCAGCAGCGCAATATTAATAAATACTTTGGTTCGTATTCTCTACTGTCTGATCAACTCTTCTTTGTTTGGAAGGCTTAGGGTTGTAGTGAGTGACCCGGGTGGCCCTAGTCAGGTCACTTTCTTCATTTGGTGCCCGAACAGGGACTCAATCGGGCTGACCCATCTCGCCCGCAACCGCGTGTGGAGGATGGGGATGAGTCAGGTCGGATAGGCGGATCGGGGAGCCCCACACGATAGAGCTTACTTCTCACAGCTGCCCCACCTGTCTGATCGGGCGGTGCCTCGCCCAGTGGTCATCCCGGCTGGGGTCCTGAAAAGGTGAAACCCTTGGATCTGACAGTTTGGTTCGGAGAGTCGGTAGTGGAGGATAACTTTGCTTGACCTGTGTGCACCAGTTGAGTTTGTCTTGATTTTTGGTAAATATGGCGCCATTCTTGAATAATCTTGGGTATGGTCTGGAGACCGTTTCTAGGTTTGCTTGAATTTGGTAGGTCTGCGGACCGTTTGGATACTGAGTGACTGCCGATACTCTGCCAGGCAACATGCTGACTTTGGCTCATTTTTGAAAATGTCTGGGGCTTGACTGGTGTTTGGGTCTTGTGATTTAAAGAAAAATTGGTGCAGTCTGAGGACTGGCTCTTGGTTCTTTGTTGTTCGATGCAGTCTGAGGACCGACTTTTGGGAAGATATTGGTAAGTCACGGAATAGCAAATTTGTCTCTCGTTGTTTTCGGAGATACCTGCCATAGCAAAGTGTGCTGTTTGGGGTGCCGTTGCTGCCCTGCTGATGCTCGATTGGAAGAGAGGCAGCCTGCGCCTCCGGAAGGCCCCCCAAACTATGATACGTACTATGATATGCATGTTAAGCACAGCCTTGGCCCTATTATATTCAGTACACTATGACAGGTTAGAGACGAAACACGTGTTGGCTAGGAATGTGAGGAACTGACGAGGGTGTTTAAAGACAGCGTTCCCAGAAGAGAAGAGAATAAAACGCTACGGAACTAAAGAAATCGGTTATCTATATTATTTCCAATTGTGCAGACACTCTCAGTGTGTGCAGGGGACACATATTTTCCAAGCCTGTGTTTCTCTCAGTTAATTATCTCATCAGACCTACAGTATGAAAATAGCCCACAATCATTATCACTCCTGCACGATGACGGTAAGTCACATGTTCATTGCACCATTATCACTACTGCACGATGACGGTGAGTCACATGTTCATTGCACCATTACACGGCTGCACGATGATGGTAAGTCATATGTTCATTGCACCATTACACGGCTGCACGATGACGGTAAGTCACATGTTCATTGCACCATTACACGGCTGCACGATGACGGTAAGTCACATGTTCATTGCACCATTACACGGCTGCGCGATGACAGTAAGTCACATGTTTATTGCACCATTACACGGCTGCACGATGACGGTAAGTCATATGTTCATTGCACCATTACACGGCTGCACGATGACGGTAAGTCACATGTTCATTGCACCATTACACAGTCGCATGCCTTCAAACCGGTTTTAATTCCGCCCCAGCCCTGCATTTAATTGTGTTGCTGTTCCTCGTGTCTGTGTGTTAAAAAGAATTCAAAGTTACCTTCCTGATGACGTCAGTTTCTCTAATGGTGAATGGCCGTGATCCCACCCTGCCTCACCTGTGTCCAGTATAATTCCACTGTTCATTCCAAAAGTATTTCCTATAGAATAAAGATATGCTCGTCTCGCGGCTGTAGTGAAATGTTTCCTGGTTGAATCACCCTTACACTGTATCCCCGCTACGATATCGTACCTGTCAGAAAAACAAGCACTCGTCAATTCAAGTGAAAGGCCTCCGTACATAGCAACGTCCAGCCTCCTCTACAATCCGAATGAATCTCACCCCCGAGCCAGTCTGCAGCCGGCTCCCGGCAGTGTGTGCTGGCCGCGAGGACCGAATCCATCAGTGGGGGCCGGTATACACGACCGGGGGGCCTGGTGAGCTGTTAGGGTGACCAACTGGCATTGGTGCAAATTCAGGACGGTGAGTGTAAAAATTCAGGACAAAGGGTCAAAATTCAGGACACAAATTCAGGACAGGAAGTCAAAATTCAGGACAAAACTTCAGGACAATAGGTAAGTTTTAACAGACACGTCAGAGGAGGTCGCACAATAGTATATAAGTAAGCCCAGCCATACAGTGCTTAATTTGTAAAATATGAAGTCCAGGTGCTCAAATGTTTGTAGGAGGACACATCCACTTTCCCTGGCTCCACTCACTTCCTTCACTGACTCCACCCACTTACTCTAGGAGCAATATCAACTCTGCGGGGGTCCTCGCTGCCACCTGCCAGCCGGGCAGTAAGTTAGCCACAAAAACCAACTGGCTCACCTCGCTGAGCTGTGATCCAGTGACCTGGACGAGGGTGGCATGAAACCAGTACATGAAACCAATGGGCCACCAAGTGTTTACGTTTATGAAAGTGCCCTCAATTCAGCCCTCTAGTGCTGGTCACGCACATAAGTCCCTAGCTCGAACCATCCACTGGTCATGCACAAACAGTCCCTCACCCGAACCATCCACTGATGGTCACACACATACAGTCCCTTGCCCGAACCAGCTACTGATGGACACGCACATACAGTCCCTTGCCCGAACCATCTACTGATGGTCACGCACACAGTCCCTCGCCCGAACTGTCCACTGATGGTCACGCACATACAGTCCCTAGCCCAAACCATCCAGTGCTGGTCACGCACATACAGTCCCTAGACCGAACCATCCACTGATGTTCACGCACATAGAGTCCCTCACCTGAACCATCCAGTGCTGGTCATGCACATACAGTCCCTCACCTATATATTCAGTGATGGTCATACATGGCAGTCCCTTGCCTAAGGCATCAAGAGATGGTCACTCATGGCAGTCCCTCATCCGAGCCTTCCAGTGTTGGTCACACGTGGCAGTCTCTCACCTGACCCATCAAGTGATGGTCATTCATGTGATGGTCACTCATGGCAGTCTCTCCCCCGAGGCACCAAGTAATGGTCACCTATGGCATTCCATGAGACATCAAGTGATGGTCATTCATGGAAGTCCCTCGCCTGAGGCATCAAGTAATGGGCACTCATGGCAGTCCCTCACTTGAGACATCAAGTGATGGTCATTCATGGCAGTCCCTCGCCTGAGGCATCAAGTGATGGTCACTCATGGCAGTCCCTCACCTGAGCAATAAATGATGGTCATTCATGGTAGTCCCTCACATGAGGCATCAAGTGATGGTCACTCATGGCAGCTCCTCACCTGAGACATCAAGTGATGGTCATTCATGGTAGTCCCTGAGGCATCGAGTGATGATCACTCATGGCAGTCCCTTCCCTGAGGCACTGAGTGACAGTCACATGCACGGCAGTCTCTAGTCCGAACCTATATTAACAACGTGGCCAAACTGCAGCAGTATATATGTAGCATTGATGCAGATGCGCCGAGTGTATTATGCTATTTATTACCACTGTGAAATGTGGAGAGGGGCCATCAATAAACAAGGGCAAAGCCTCAAGTGACTCTTGATGTCCTTATCCACTCTCAGCAAAGATGCCACCAAGTACCATTGATAACTGGAATAATACTTGTTAGTTACAGCGCTTAGAAGCATGAGACGTTCTTTAAGGAGCATATTTACTTCATATGATAAGAAGTTAGAGGGCACAGTACTCTTCGTGGGTCAACGCATATATTGCAAGTCATGCTGTTTTATTATTAATAAACTTATGTTTACGGCTCCATACCACCCTTCTGCCCCTTTCTACGATCTGTACACAACAGGTGTTAATATTCACCAGGTCAAAGGGTCTCAATTACTCACCATGGAGGATGAAAGGCTGAGTGGCCCTGCCGGGATTCAAATTTTTGACTTAAACAAAGGCCCACAACCCCATTCCTCTTAACAGGAGGATGCCATACGAAAACACAATTTATACACAAGACAAATAGACGAGTTCTACAACTCAAGAAAAAGAAAACACATTATGCAGCCAATGACCAAAATATCTATTTCACAACACTAGAAGGAAAAACACCCGGTGAAACTACATTCCCAGCTCGCTCACAGAAAACGGAAGCCCCAAAAAGCTGTGAAATACTATTTCCGATAAAGGAATTATTTTCCAGCTGTAGCCCACAGAACACCACTAAACTGTGTAATCACCCATGCCTCAAGGGGCAACTCGGCACCCTTCAAGAACACGCAACATCCACCCCCTTAGAATGTGCTAGCATAGTAAGGCCTTGTTAAACTCCACATGATGTACCGTAAATAGGCATGACCCGACGTCACATGTGAAGTGTGCATAACACAGAGAGCATCTCATGGCTCCTTACTCAACCACCCCCCCCCCCTACAACATAATGCTATCAGGTACCACTGACCGGACGTCTCAACCGCCACAAGAGCACTGCAGAATCACATCTATCCTTACAAAAACCTCCACAAGAGCGCAGCAGGGTATCCCCTTTGTTCAAGTATTTTTTTTAAAAAATTACGTTCACCACCACTGCCTCCTGAAAATAATTTATAGCCCCGGCCCCGACAATGAAGTGCCGGTGCTGAGCACCAGCACAAATTAAGCACTGCAGCCATATCCAAACATATTCAACCATTTGCAAACCTATCCATCATGTATCCTTCCATCTATCATTTCACTCATCCATCCCTTCATCCATCCTTTCACTCATCCATCCATCCACCCTTTCACCCTATCCATCTGTACACTCATCCATTCACTCTTCCACCCATCCATCCATTCACTCATCCATCCAGCTATTTACCCTTTCACCCATCCAGCCATCCTTTTACTTACTTATCCATCCACCCAGTCACTCCTCCTTCCACCCATCCACCCTTTCAGTCATCCATCCTTCCTTTCTCTCTCCATCAACCCTTTCACTTAGCCATCCTTCCTTCCACCCACCCATCTACTCATCCACTCATGAATCCATCCATTGACCCTATCACTCATCCATCCTTTCTCTCATCCATCTATCCTTTCACTCCTTCACTCATCTATTCATCCTTTTGTCCAT
Source organism: Triturus cristatus (assembly GCF_964204655.1). Taxonomy (NCBI): domain Eukaryota; kingdom Metazoa; phylum Chordata; class Amphibia; order Caudata; family Salamandridae; genus Triturus; species Triturus cristatus. The sequence continues at coordinate 16,480,462 of NC_140592.1, read as the reverse complement.
CTACCCCCCTTTCACTCACTCATCCATCCTTACATCCACCCTTTTACTCATCTGTCCATCTATTCACCCTTGCACTTATAAATTCATCAATCCATCATTTCACTCATCCACCCACCCACTCACTCACTCATCATCCACCTTTTCACTCATCCATCCAACCTTTTACCCATCCAGCTACCCTTCCACCCATACATCCAGCTATTTTTCTCTCATCCATCCTTCCACTCACTCATCAATCCATCCATCCTCTCTCATTATCCATCTATTCAATTGTTCATTCATCCATTCACCCTTTCACTAATTCATCCAGGCATCCACCCATCCCTTCACTTACTCACTCGCTCACCTTTTCATATTAATTTTGAGCTGAGCCTTTTTGAGAAGAGGCCCATCAAGAACTTCACCCTTGCTGCAGGAGCTAGTCCAGGGCTGGGAAAGAAGCCACCCTGGGCGGAGACAGGATCCACCACAGGGGGGGGGGGGGGGCAGGAGCTATCACAGGTGGGGGGGCAGGAGCCACCACATGGGGAACAGGAGCCATCACTGGGGGGGGGCAGGAGCCATCACAGGAGGGGGGACAGGATCCACCAGGGTGGGCACACGGGTGGGCATGCAGTATTCTAGTATCATCTTGGTCTCTTCCAGGGTGGGGTAGGGCTCCTCACCCCCTCCTGGACAAGACAACGAGAAGACAGGCTCTCTTTCCAAAATGTTAGTTTTGCCATCCACCACTGTGATGTACAGTACTTAAAGGAGATACTCCAATAGAACTGATTTAACTGATTGTCCTCCATACTTTGTTAATCGGAGTGGATGCGATTTTGCCATTTCTTTACTTTATTACATTATAGACTGCATGTTTGAAGAACCGAGGTTTGCTTACATTTTAGTGACTATTATCACAATGGGGTAACCCAGTATCCCTCAGAACCTGGGCAGTTTATCAAAATGATACAAACGGTTCTGTCGGGTAAACAGTATTACTTCTAGCAAAAAACCTTCATTGGTTTGTTTGTACGAAGATTAATCAGGACTAACACACATAAAGACCATAAATAGTATTCAAAACAGCTTTATGAATTGCATCATTCATGAATAACTTTCCCGACTAGTTTTCCCGCACAACGAGCGTCCCCTAGCAACGAACGCATGACGCGGTTGCTCACGCCACGTACACGCGCCTCATTCAGTCATTTAATTGACAGCGTCTGTCAAACACTCGCCGACAGATTCTTCTAGAGACAGGACGCTTGCCTGCGCTCGCTCAGACATGAAGTAGTTGCTCCCTGCCGGGCCGACATTTAAGGTGAGCGGAGATTATCTCGATCTAGACACCTTGCCCCACTCGATCTAGACACCTTGCCCTACTTGATGGTCTTACATGAGACTAAGTTCCCGTTATATTTAATTTCACAGGACCTCAGTGTGATTCGCTCGTTCTGAGGACATTAGACTTTTGCTGCCCATGCCCCCTTGCCGCCTTGAAGGAGATTCATTCCCTTGTGCGGGTGAGTCCCTTTTCATTAATATCATTTCTGCTCACCAAACAGACCTTTTGGTATGGTATGGTTCTGACTGATTTCCACTTGTCCATACAGAACTTCAGGGGGATCACTAATACGACATAGAGGTTACCCAACTCCATGAATTTCCTCCTTTTGAACAAATTTGGAGAGAGAATATATCCTATTACCGGGTGAGTTCACCAGCGCATTTCCGGTATTTCCTTTAATTGACAGCCATTTTAGGGCCATGTCTTACACAGTTTTATTCTCTCGATTAGACTCCTAGCCACGTCTTACAGGAGACAGTTGCTCCTGTTTGCTCATCTGTCTACCCCGCCCCAGGAGCTACGTTGGGCTCCTTTTTGGTGAGTTTTCACCTTGCATGCGTTGAATTTTCACGGCATCCATATTCCTGAACACACTTGACCATATTCCTTACTATTTCATAGGCTGTCACTCCCTGTCCTGATGAAGACCCGTATTGACTAGCTAGTAACGCTACCTTGGGTTGAAACGTCGACACTCTTTCAAGGATCAGTTGAAAAGACTCTGCATAAAGGCTTATTCAATCCGTCTGCAGACTGTTTCAAATATTTGCTTTTCTGGCCTTTGTAAATTATCGATACCTCCATAAGTCACACTGTATATATTACGCACCTTTCACCACAGCACTGAGCACTATATGTCACTTTGTCACAAATATGTTTCACGTTTATATTTTTTGACAGCCATTGTAAGTAGTTATTCATGAATGATGCAATTCATAAAGCTGTTTTGAATACTATTTATGGTCTTTATGTGTGTTAGTCCTGATTAATCTTCGTACAAACAAACCTATTAAGGTTTTTTGCTAGAAGTAATACTGTTTACCGACAGAACCGTTTGTATCATTTTGATACATTTTAGTGACAGCTGCCTCGGGTAATCAGGGTTCTAGTATGTTTGGGGCCCTGGGCAGAAAGGGAATGTGTGAGGCCCCTCTAAATTGCAGAGACATGACGCATTCAGGGCTGTTTGCATCTGAATAGATGCCCCTGCGCCTGAAGCTGCTGCCCCTCCCTCTGTCACCTTCATGCACCTCTTAACAGCTCATCAAGGGCGGAAGGTGTGAGGGTTGCCATCCCGCTGTGCCTCTCCAATGCTGCTGGGTATCTGAGCTTTGGTACAGCATTGGAGTTAAGAAGGGAGGTGGGTGGAAGCTGTGCCGGCTTTAGGGTGGTGTGATCGGTGCCCAGCTAAAATTACGGACAAATAGAGTCCATTAAAGAATCCTTCACGGACAACGGACAACGACAACGGACAGACGGCCGAAATTACGGACTGTCCGTGAAATTTACGGACGGTTGGTCACCCTATGAGCTGTGTCCCCCCCCCCTTCTAATTGGAAGACTCCGAGGTAAACCTCCATGCACTGTGAGAGCTGGGGGGACCAGAAGCTCCAGGCAGTGCGCGTAGGCTGGACATTCGGGTACATAGCGGCCCCTTACCAGCCCTGCCTGATCGTCCCACCCCACCCCACCGCTTTGGGGTTTGTGACGGGGGACCTGCTGACATTTTATCCCCAATTTAAATATCACTTTCTCTCAAATTGATCTTTTTCTATTTTGTAAATAAATGCAGATTATTTTTCTGAACACTTTGTCCTGCACAATGGCCTGGGTTTAGAAATGTATTCCCTGTGTGTCTTGTGCAGACCCATCTGTGAGAGTTAGTTAAAGTAATTAAAGGACTCCCTGTGTGTCTTGTGCAGGCCCATTACGCGAGAGTTTTTAAAAGTACGTGAGAGAGATAAGTTGTCTCATAAATTGTGACTTGATACCTAAGTGGTAAAGCAGAAAACTTTGCAAATCTTATAAACTTACAAAGTTTACATAGAACTTTGCGAGGTTTCCAAGAGTAGCTTTGCAGTGGGCACCACAGCTCTCTGAGGACATGGTTCTACCCACCGAGCTGTCTTTCATGGTCATTAAAAACAACATTGCTGCGGAAAGAGTTGCGCATGCGCCGTCCGTCCCAGAGAGGGGCCCCCGTCCCAGGGCAGAGCACTCTTGATTTACACTGCTTTTTTAGCCCCTCACACTCTCCTCCGTGACCTCACCAGATCGGATTTATGGAGGTTCGTACCCCGACGGCATATTTATTGTCACCCCCAGTCGTTACCAGCTCCCCAGCAAGGAGACTTCAAATAATCGTAAATCATGGGGGAATGGGCTTATTTTCCAAGAGTTCCCATTGGCTAACAGAGCTCCATCCACGGATGCTGGGTGAATGTACGCACTGAGCTGGGGTCAGGAGGCTGCCCAAGGGTGTGTGTGTGTGTGTGGAGGGGGGGGGGGGGGCAGGATCAGGGTGTGAGCCCCATTCACGGATGCTGGCTGAATGTACACTGAGCTTCGGAGCTGGGGTCGGGGAGCTGCCCAATGGCGCCTAGGTCAGTGTGTGTGTGTGGGGGGGGTGGGGGCAGGATCAGGGTGTGAGCCCCATTCACGGATGCTGGGTGAATGTACGCACTGAGCTTCGGAGCTGGGGTCGGGGGACTGCCCAATGGCGCCACAGTCAGTGTGTGTGTGGGGGGGACAGGATCAGGGTGTGAGCCCCATTCACGGATGCTCAGTCAGTGTGTGGGTGTGGGTGTGTGTGGGGGGGCAGGATCAGGGTGTGAACCCCATTCACGGATGCTGGGTGAATGTACGCACTGAGCTTCGGAGCTGGGGTCGGGGGGCTGCCCAATGGCGCCTCAGTCAGTGTGTGTGTGGGGGGGACAGGATCAGGGTGTGAGCCCCATTCACGGATGCTGGGTGAGTGTACGCACTGTGCCTCGGAGCTGGGGTCGGGAGGCTGCCCAAGGGCGTGTGTGTGGGGAGGGGGGTGGGGGTGTGAGCAGGATCAGGGTGTGAGCCCCATTCATGGATGTTGGGTGAATGTGGGCTGACCGACAAAGTCACCGCAGGGGACCCTCATAAGAGGGCGGCCCTTTTAGTGCCACAGGATGGCACACTGGTCAGCCTAGTGTCCAGAGACCCCTTCGGGGTCCCGCTCGTCACTTCCGGCTGGGGTTGGGGTCGGGGGGGGGGGAGGTATACATTCCTCCCCCGCCCACATGGCAGCCTCTTTGTCCCCTCACCCTGACGCCGTTTAGATGTGTCCCCTGGGAGCTGCCGATTTTGCACACAGTGAGTGATGCCGTCTGAACCCCCCACCTCCGACCCGATCTCCGCTAGTAGGGTTGTACACAGGGCAGGGCGGCCCAGCCGCACTCTAGAGCCGCCTTGGTGGGGGCAAAGTTGGGGCAGCTCCCTTAGGCTCATCACAAGCGTCTTATCGTGCCTGGCATAGCACTGCGGATACGACACCACTGAGTGCTTCAGGCCCAGGGATGGAATCCGGCGCAATCATCTCCCCGCTCCCTGTGGCCGTCCCAGAGGGAGTACTCCCCACCCCCCTTTTCTGGTTATTAGCTGGGGGCCGGCGGGGCCTTTGCCCGCGGTCAGGGCTGGGGGTAGGGATTAGGACTTGGGCTGGCTAGGGGGGCCCATGCTACACGGCCTCACGCCGCACGGCCCTTTCCCGCATGCCAAGGAGCTTTCTAGCTCATCTCGCCACAAACATCGGCACCCGCTGGACCAGAGAGGCGTTGCTGCAAGGGGGAGTCTGAGCGCTGGCATGGGTTCATCCCGGCATGGTGGAATCGAGTTGGGCTGCTGCATAGGCACAGGCCTATTTACTATCTGCAAGTACTGCGCATTGTCCAGTTGGGGGCTGGGAATAGTCCTGGGTCAACTGGGCGTGAGCTTCCCATCGTTAAGGAATAGCTCACAGTGCTTTCAAGAGGTAGGCTCCGGCACCTACCGTGGGTGTGAGTCTCTAGGTGCAGTGGGCCCTCGGCAGGATCACCGTGTTGGTCTCCGGGCCCGGGCCGTCGCCCACCCGGGTCTCCTCGGCGGCAGCCGCCTCGAAGTTGTTGTTTGGGTTGCGCTCATTTCCCTAACGAAGGGAAGAGCCACCCACCAGGCTGACGAGGTCCTTGAAGAGAGCTGTGTGCGAACTACTGACCACACGTTTGCAGCGCAACTTTCAGACGGTTTAAGAAAACAACATGGAGCAAGAAAACGTTTAAACTGAAACCTTAAATTTCTGAGCGATGCAAGTCAATGCTGCATATGTCTAAATGTATTTCTGTGTTCCTTGTGAAGGGCTCTAATTCGTACTGGTAACACAGCGCAGTAGGAAAAATCTAGACACATAAATACCGGTGTACAACATGTGTCTGCATAGCATAGCCTGGAGCATAGCTGGGCATGTGACGCCTCTACCCGGTACTGCCTTATGTAAATGTACTTGAAGGCAGGATGACAATGGCTGGCATAGTGCATACCGCGGATGTCTGAGATCCTGAGGGCAAGCACAACAATACATGCCTGGGGTAGGTTAGCCTTCTGGCAGGCTCGAATTACCGAGAGTACGCTGGGACTAGAGGGGCTGCATGAAGTGCAGCTCAGGGTAATCACTTGGCATGGGGGCACCTGGGTACTAGTTATCTTGTGATTAAAAGCCCAGCCGCCATTCCCGTCTTCCAGCAACGTTGCAGAGAACAATTAAAATGTAAAAAAAAAAAGGCGTTATTAGCGGTACGCAGCACTGAGGGTTAATATGCCTGCGGCAAAGAACATGTAACATGCAGATTACAAAGGGAGTGATATGTCAACAGGTTAGTGGGGTTACCGCTTTTTATCAGAGACTTCCTTTTGTTTAGTGCAGTTTACAGGGAGCTATTAACTGTCTAAGGCGTGCAGACTTCAAAGTACAGATGAGGGCATATGTATTTTCCCCCAGACTTTCATTATTCTGAAGTCGCAAAAAAAAAAAAAAAGTTGCAGCTGGGTTTCAGATAGGGGTGGGCGGAATTTGCGAAAATGTTAAAAATCTCCGCAAACACGCGGAAATATCGCGAAGATGCAGAAGTTTTTTTCCCGCCCGTTCGCGGTATTTTCTGCGTGGTCGCGGCTCGCCAACTTCCCCATGCGGTTGCTCGCGGGCGCGGCCATCTTGTTTCCACTTGTCTTGCGTTGCATGATCGCGAGAAGAAAGATGAGATCGCACGACGCATGACGTTACTGCGGGCGCGAACTGTCGCGAGACAGCGCAAATGGCTACCAACAATCCTACATCTCGTGGAGAATGCGACCGGATCGGGAAAACTTGTCGGCGAACGCGGGGATTCAGGTAAGGCGATCGCTCGCACGCGAGAATGTATTATTTTACAGCGCGAGCAAGAAACAAATCATCGCTAAGCTGCGGAATGCGGAAATTTTGACATTTTCGCGCTTTCCGTGGAACGCGAAAATGCCAAATTATCGCAATTTCCACGAACGGAACGGAATTTTGGCCCAGGCCTAGTTTCAGATCAGTTCTGATGATCAAAGAGAGCACCAATCCATTACGTTACATTTTAAAATCATTGTTTGTGCTGGGGCAGACCAAGTACTCATCAACTATACTGCCTACCTATATGGATAACATGTGAATCCACCCCTCGTTGTCCCCTGCCGGCAGGCACCTATCAGAGTTTTGGTTGCACAGCCAAGCGTTTGACTTCCCGCAGCAGCTAGTAACCTAAGAAATTGAATTTCACGGCCCATCTCTGAGCCAATAGCAGTAAAATGCGACACACCCGATTTGAGCACTAGGTTTCAGTCCTAGGCATAGCTTCATAATTCTTAAACAGCGCTGAAATAGGTGGTTGAAACCGGGACAGAGCGCTCTCTAATGCACTAACAGCTAGGGTGAGGATTCCTGTTCCATTCCTGGGGCAAAAATATAATGGCTGCTCCTTTACATATTAAAACAAATACAGCGTTAAGGAATAGAGGAGCACACAATAGTGCTTCAGTTCATACCACTGCAGCGAGGAACAATTGACAATACAAAAATGTAATAGCAGGGAAAGTTTTACTGCAAATGGATCTCTACGAATACATAGGTCAGGTGCTCTTCCCAGAGATATATAGTTCCTTTTTGCAGTAACGGCCAGCGCTCCAAGACCCAAGAGTGGTGTAAGGAAGGTCTGTGTTCCAGGGTCTCCTAGGCAATGAGGAGGCTCTTAGCGGGAGCCGGATGGAAGGCGGTCGGCGTCACTGCAAGCGTAAGGATTGTACATCGCCAGTCTGAGGAACTTCGATTTCCGATCGCGATCGAATCGACCCGCCATTTTGTGCTCCGCCGCCATTTTGTGTTGCCATCACTCAGGCAGCACGGCGAACAAAGTCTATTCTGCTTTTTATGCAGCTTCATGTTAAAAACAACCTTTCTGCCTCTATTTGCAAAGCCGGTGTTAGGACTGGCCGAGTACACTAATCCCCGTCTGGTTTTCTAATCCCCGTCTCAACTATCTGTTGGTTCACACTATTCTTTTCAGATTTTATCTTATCGTCTGGCCTTCACTGTCTTCTGCTAGCATTCTCTCGTTTCACGACTGTCCTCCAATACACACAAACGTATCTCGCCACCTGCAAGTTAGTTATGAATCCGTTAATAAATTAGTTTGAGGGAGGGGTGACAAACATAGTTGGAGGAAAGGTTTTTTCGAGTCATCTGACACTTTGTTTTCCAAACTCTCCTATTGGTTCTGTCCTGTTTTCCAACTTTCCTTATTGGCTCTTTCTTGTATGCTCTGGGTGTATATTTGGTTAATGTATATGTTTCTATATGGTATATAAGATTGTGTGCCACAGAGTGAAGTGGCAGTCTCCTGAGAACCTACCTTGTGTACTTCTGGGATAAACTGTACTAGCTGCAGCTAATAAAACCTGATCTTCTAACGCCGACAGAGTGTCCCGTGTTTCTGTGTAGCTAAGCAGGTGAATCCAGGAGATTAAGGCGTACCCTGCGCCGCCAGGTCCAAAAGGTTCTGGTTCTTTAACTGGCGCCCAATGTGGGGCGGCTTCAGTGGTACCGGTTCTGCCCGAAGGTCGTGAGGAACCCCGCAGGAAAATTCCGGAGGGTTTGTGAGCCACGTTAAGCGACCCCTGTATGTCGAAAGTGGTCCGAAGGTCTTTTGCAGCGTGGTTACTCCTTCCTGACGGCTACTAACGACCGCTGCCCTGACTGTTGCCCTTCCTTGGCCCTTCCTTTGATGATGTATGGTAAGGCGAGACGATAGACGAGCCTCTGTTGGTGTGAGAAGACGTCCTTAGTTAAGTATCTTCGTGGGTCGCGCCCACAATTTTTGTCCTTTGTTTTCTTAGTATTTGTGGTCCTTAGATTCGACTATTGCAATAGCCGAAGCCGAGGGTAAGTGCATTTGTGCTGCGTAAACTGAGTTTTACCCCCTTGAAGTTTGTGAACAGTCCGGTGAAATCACGAGATGCCTGGTCTGACTAAGTTTGGAAGAATTTGTTGCTTTGGTTGTAATAGGGATTCCCGACTTGAGGACTCTTGTCCGATTCCTTCGGTTGGAACTCCCACATATGAGCTCTATTCGAAACATGGTATTGGCCCCATTGCCTTTAACGAGGCATGGACCCCATACACGAAGAAAGATGGTGTTCTAAAATGGCCAGAAAATGGTAGTTTTGATCCCGATGTGCTAGATAATTTAGAAACAGTTCTATTCAAAAGAAAAGCCCTGCCGGCAATGTTTGACTCTTTCCGCCTTTGGCGTAAGGAAGCCAAACAGAAAGAAATTAAGCAAGCAAAACGAGATAGAAAAGCACAGGGTATGACAATTTTACAGGCTGCCCAACAATTCAAAGATGATGAAATTGATAATGCGACTTAAATTTCAGAAAGACAGCATCGCATGCCGATAGATAAATGCTATCCGGTGTTGCCTGTTTCCCCTTCTGAAAACAAGAAAGAAATAGAAGAAGATCCCCTAATGTCCCATTTATTGAGGTTGCCTCCGCCCTATGCACAAAGTGCCAATGCACCCCAATTGTTACAGCCTGTTCAGCCGCCAGCGGTACCACCGCCTGTTCCGGCTCTTCCGCATTTGCCTCCTCCAGTATTACCGCCTTTGCCGGTTTTACCGTTAACTTCAACTTCTTTGCCCTCATCTTCTGATCTTAGATCTCCTTTGCCTTCTGCTCCTCCTGCAATAATCAGTTCTTCTCCTGTCAATTCTCCTGATACTTTGTCTCTAATTCTTATGTCAAATTCTCCGTCTGTGCGTAAATGTCTCACAGACACTGTCACTGGTATTCTATCTCCTTTCTTTGGAGCTTTAAATGTGTCTCCGGCTTTTGTTCGAAGACAGTCTCGTAGTCAGTTTCCAGATTTTGAAGAACGAGAAAGGTTAGACTCTCTCGCACGTAAATGGATCAAGAAGGGTCCTAAATACAGTGTGCCGATATTATGCCTACTTTTTCACAATGGAATGCGCCTACGCAAAGATATGTTTTTAATGCAATGTGCGATACTCTCATTAAAGAATGGGAAGACGTGAATTCGAGTCCGATCCCACAAGATCTGTTAGATGTTCAGACTGATTTTGATAAAGGTCTTATTGTGGGTTCTAAGGTTGAGAAAGCTGTAAGGACACTTATTTCTTATAGATCCTTGTTGCTCTCTCAGGCTTTCCTTGATTCTGATCCGCCGGTTAAATTGACACTGAAAAATTACCCCATGAGAGAGGTTCCTCCAGTATGGAAGGAAGAGGTTGCGGGAGTAGGTGCTAATCCAGCTATTCCTGCACATTTTCAACGTATATGGGTACATGTCCCCTGGAAGAGATCTGAAGTTTTGGCCCTTAAGCAAACTCTACCAGATTCTCGTAAAAACCCTGCAGGTTATTATAAAGAATTATCACAGACAGTTGATGCTTGCATCATGAACCTAGCTGATATCGATATGTTAATGGGAAATGTAGTTCCACAGACAATATGGGCTAAGATTCGTAAAGAGGATCACGCCCAGGAACTAGGTGCTACTTGGGATGTTATAACTGCCACTGACAGAGACCAAGTGGGTGGTGCAAAGCCTGAAGCATTGATTTCAGAACTCCCTGGCAGGATTATTACATTAATAAAAACTATGATGCCTGCATTGAGAGTTAATTGGGATAAAATAGCAGCATGCAAACAAAAGAAAGATGAAAGTGTCTCTGATTTCTTTACTCGTTTTGAGGAGACATTTATTGATCATAGTGGTCAAGATATGGCTACAGAAGGTGGACAGCGATTATTTGTGGACAAATTCATATTTAATTTGCTTCCCGAGCTGTCATACAAATTGAAAGATTCTAAAAGTTCATGGGCTGTTTCTTCTTCTGCCCAGATATTGGCTACTGCACAATATTATGAAAACAGAGATAAAGAAGAAAAAGAGAAGCAAGAGAAAAGACGAAAGAACTAAAAACAAAGGTTCTCTTGCAAAAAGCTTATCCTCCTCGCTATGCTCAGCCTCAGTCACAGCAGCCTCCGCAGTTTCAGAGGTTGTATCAAAAGCCTGAGCCATACATTTCGCGACCTTTGTTAGGACCTAATCAATGTGCCTATTGTAGGGTGGAAGGTCATTTTAAGAGTAGTTGTCCGGTTTTACTGCAGCGCAATGGAACATTATCTGCTCCACGAGGTTGTGCTGGCCTCCAGACAGCAAACAGAGGTAGAGGTCGAGGTGTGTTGACTCAAGAACAGCGTGTCCTTCCTTCTCCCAATACCATGAACTACTTTGATCAGCAGAATGTTAGGTCTACTCAGTACTACAATGAAGACCATTATATTGAAAACGGAAATTAAAGTCTTCATACTAACTAGGACAGCCATGGACAAAGTAAGGGAGTTGTGTCGGTTCCAGTAGATCAGAATGGACCTTATGTTAACGTCACTACAATGGGTGTTTCAGAGCCATTTCTTCTAGATACTGGGGCGATGAGAAGTTCTATCATTCATTCTAAACTCCCTGGGGCACCTTTGTCTGGCTTAATGAATGTTTCTGTAGGATTTTCTGGCGCCCCTGTTCGTAATCCGGTTTCTTGCCCTTTGCCTATTTCAATTGGCCCTTACGATTTGGAAGCTTCACTTCTGTTGACGAATGGTTGTGGTGAGAATCTGTTGGGTCTAGACCTATTGAAAAGAATGCATGCTACGATATATTGTTCTCCTTCTGGTGTACATCTTACTTTAGGACAGAAATTGATTTCCCCAATGTATTTGTCCAAAGATCAGTTTCCACCTGAATTGCTTTCTCTTCCAGCAACACTTTGGGCCACGGGTCCGAATGATGTGGGTTGTCTTGAGATTCAACCTTATGTTATCACTCTCAAGCCCAATGTTGAATTACCGCGCATTCCGCAGTATAGAATTTCCACTGAAGGTGAAAAAGCGCTTTTAGAAATCATTCATGATTTGATCCAGAAGGGTGTGGTTGAAGAAACAAGAGGTAACACATGCAATAGTCCTATTCTTCCTGTTCTTAAACGTACTGATCCTTCTCAGCCACCTATATATCGTTTCGTAATTGATCTACGGGAGGTAAACAAAATTGTTGTACCACAATTTCCTGTTGTTCCAGATATCACTGCTCTGTTGAGGATGATACCTTCCACAGCGACTTGGTTCTCTGTTATTGATCTAAAGAATGCCTTCTTTAGCATTCCCATTGCAGAAGAGAGTAGGGACATTTTTGGCTTCTCTCTTGGAGGCCGAAGCTTCCGGTTTAAGCGTGCACCTCAGGATTATTGTGAAAGTCCCTCCATTTACAGCCAAGCTTTTAAAATGTCATCCTGATACTTTTCATTTGCCGTCTGGTGCAGCTCTTATCCAATACATGGATGACTTGTTAGTTGCTGCTGATTCAGAAGATATTTGCAAAAATGTCACTGTTGCATTGTTACGCCATTTGTTTAATCTGAATCATAATGTTTCACCTTCAAAATTACAATATGTCTGTCGAGAGGTAGCCTACTTGGGTCATCTCCTATCAAAGGAGGGACGGCGATTAACACCAGAACGAATTCAGGCGATTACGCAAATGTCTGTGCCATCCACACAAAGGGAGGTAAGTGCCTTTCTGGGTATTACCTCTTACTGCAGGCAGTGGATCCCTAACTTCTCTCTAATGGCCAAGCCTTTGTTGGCACTCACTTTGAAAGATACGCCTCAGCCCTTTCCATGGACTGATCAGTGCCAAAAGAGTTTTACCAACTTACGTACTGCTCTGTGTTCTGCTCCTGTATTGGGTACTCCTGATTACAGTAAGCCTTTTACACTCTATGATCACGAGAGAGAAGGTTGTGCGTTGTCAGTTTTAACACAGCAATTTGGGGACAAACAGCAGCCATGCGCCTATTTTTCGGCTACATTAGATCCTGTAGCTGAAGCATTGCCTAGTTGTCTCAAAGCGACAGCGGCAGCAGCAATTTCTATTCAACAGTCTGCTGGAATAGTGTTGGATAACACTCTCATTGTCATGGTACCACATGCAGTGGATACCTTACTAAACAGAACGAAAACGCAGCATCTTACGAGTGCTGGTCTAACTGGATACGAGCTGACGCTTTTGGCTAGTCACGTACACATCAAACGAATCCAGCTACTCTGTTGCCCCTTCCAGATGAGAAAAGTGTTGAGGAGCAACATGACTGTTTCTCCCGTACTGAGGAAGAGACAAAAGGAAGAATCGATTTGAAAGACACACCGCTAGAGAATCCGGATGGAACTCTATGGGTAGATGGTTCTTGTTTTAAAAGGCCTACTGGAGACACAGTTTCAGCCTATGCTGTAACTACTTTGCATACAATTGTGGAAACAGCACGCATCAGACACAATTCAGCTCAAGCAGCAGAATTGATAGCTTTAACGAGAGCATGTGTATTGTCAAAAGGGAAGAGAGTGAACGTGTACACCGACAGTCAGTATGCTTTTGTTGTAGCGTTCAACTTTGGGCGTCTTTGGAAGGAAAGGGGTTTTCTGACTTCACATGGCACCAAAATACAACATGGTCAGTTAGTGACTGATCTCCTTGAATCACTTGCCTTACCCACCCAAATAGCGATTGTGAAGTGTAGTGCACACAAAAGGATTACAGATGATGTTGGTCGAGGAAAAGCATTTGCAGATGAAATAGCGAAAAAGACAGCGAGAGATACAACAAGTCGAATGTATGTGGCGGGTCCTGCGAATTGGGTTAGAGAGAAAGGAATGTATGAGGATATAGTGGAAAGTGTAAGAGCGATTCAGAAAGAGGCTTCAGAGAAAGAGTTAAGCAAGTGGAAAGAAAGTACAGGAATGTTGGATGAGATGGGTTGTTGGGTGGAATTATCTGAACACCAACGTTGGCTGTTACCAGATGCCTATGTACTACCAGTGGTTACTATGGTGCATGGTCCAGCCCACTTAAGTGCAAAGGGTATATGCAAACTTCTGGCTCCAGTGTGGCAAAACGAACAAATCCCAAAATGCGCAGACAATATAGTGAAACATTGTATTGTTTGTATAATGTACAATTCGGGAAAGTGAACCCCAACTCCAGCAGGTCACTTTGCTCCTCCAACATATCCATTTGAGGTGTTGCAAATCGATTATATTCATATGGAACGATGCAACAACCTTAAATATGTTCTGGTGGTAGTATGTGCCTTTTCAAGATGGATAGAAGCATACCCTTTAAAAGACAACACAGCCTTATCCACAGCTAAAGTTCTATTAAAAGAGTTCTTCCCCAGGTTTGGTTTGCCGCGCATTGTCTGGAGTGACAATGGGAGCGAATTTGTTGGCCAAGTCATGCAAAAAGTTTGTGCAGGTCTTGGTATCAAGCAAAAGTTCCATGCGGCAAATCATCCACAGTCAGCGGGTTTAGTAGAATGTTACAACGGTACGTTAAAGTTAAAACTAGCGAAAGTTCAGGCTAGTACAGGACTCAATTGGCCCGATGCTTTGCCATTGGCTCTGCTGTCCACCAGAACGGCAGTACACTCTCGTTTGGGACTTAGCCCTTACGAAGTGGTTTTTGGACGCCCGGCTAACCTAACGCATGGGTAGTCCCTCGCCCTAAGAAATACTCAGACTTGCCATATCCAATGTTGATTGACTACTTGCATGATCTTACGACTAAATTGCGTGTTCTCCATCAACAGGTTCATAGTGCTTTACCAGAGGCTTCCACCGACCCAGGTCATTCCATCCGACCAGGTGACTGGGTCTGTACCAAGAATTTCCAAAGGACGAGAAATTTGGAACTGAGGTGGAGAGAGCCCCGAATGGTTTTGCTAACCTCGAGAACAGCAGTTAAAGTCGAAGGAAAGAAAAATTGGATTCACGGCGTGCATTGTAAGAAAGTGCCTTTACCTTTAGCTTATGATCAATGGGTGCGCAGGGGCATTGGTGATTTTGAAAGTGAAAAGGTTCCACGATTCATGCCCTTTAGTGATGCACGCCTGAAAGGGACACTGTCTGAGAAAGAGGACGACGAAATCCTGCAGGAAGCAATACCAGCACGTCGTCGCTTGAATACGACTAATCCTCGAACATTGTTCCAAAATCAGACCACACCTGGAAAAGAACACTACAATCTAAGACCTAGAACAAAGAACTCTTGAAATTTCTCTCTTGTGTAGTATTCTGTCCCGGTTGCAGGGTCACGGTAGGAGTCTTGATTGCGACCTGAGTAGTGGCAATAGGCCTACAGGACTTGCAGTGTCATAGGACGGCAGACAATCATGATTGAGCGATCGAGGAAGATTGCCGTGAGCATCCATTAAAAAGATGGAAACTACACTAGGGAAAAGAGAAAGAAAGGATGAAATAAAGAAAGAATCCTGTAAATTAATGTACAGTCGTTTTAATATAACCTGCTGTATTATTATATTATTGTGTATTGCTTTGGCGTTTAAAGGTTGGATTATTTATGCTCTGCAGCAAAAAGTTGTCTCTCCTTCTTCCTCTTCGTCTTCTTCTACTGTCTCTCCACATCTATTTCATACCCTTCCTCAACATGAACTCATTAGAAGAACTGAATATTATAACAATTCCTTTATCCAATTGTTACACCAGCACCAGTTAGTGGTCAATACGACTGACTGTTGGGTGTGTGGACTTATGCCACACACCACAGAGAAAGGAATGCCATATTTAGTTCTTCCGTTTTCTTATGAGGCTTCTGCTTGGGCTTATTTTGTCATCTTCTCCAATGCCTACCAAAGCAAGTTCAAACGATCCATTAGTTCGTATATTGGTGGTCCAGATTTTAGTCATAGCTCATTAATCAAGGGAATGGTAGCTATGGCTAAAATCATGGAAAATAGTAAGATTTCCGTTGATGAAAGAAAAGCATATACAAACTGGAATGTCACCCCTTACGTCACTAGCCTTAATGATAAGGTCAAACAAAGAAAATCTCCACCAATTTGGACGATTCCTCATCAGGGAAATTTCTGTCTCCAAATTAACGATCACTCTTCTGACACTATACAAAGAAATAGCTGTTCCCACACGTATGTTTACTCCTCTCAAAACTCGACTCCTCTAGTACCGTCTCAGGGCACATATTTCATTTGTTATAATAGGGCTTATACATGGTTGCCAACGGGTTTCTCTGGTACTTGCTATATAGCTTTCCTTCTTCCCCCTACTTACACCACTTCCGCAAATCATCATCGAAACAGATACGGCAGAGGGATTATTGATTCGGAGGACACAGCAGGACAAGAGGGAGGAGATTTCCTCAAAGGATTTCTTCCCTTCTGGGGTCCAATGGCTAACAGCAGAAACATAAGGCAACTGGTTCGTGTCGTGGAAACTACAATAGACATCACTGTAGGACCCTTAAGTAATATCACGGCAGAACTACAGGCCGATCGTCTTATGACCTTACAAAATCGAGTTGCCTTAGATTTTGTTCTTGCAGATCGTGGTGGAGTGTGCAAATTGATCGGGTCAAGTTGCTGTATTTTCATACCAAATGACGCTCCGACAGTATACCAAGCTATCTCCAAGCTGCACATAATCTCTGAGTCTATTCATCAGGACGAAGGAGATTGGTCTTTTACGGAGTGGTTTTGGGGACTACTGTCCAAATGGGGTTGGAAAGCATAGACATTTCTAGGAATAATTTTGACCATTATTTTCTCCTGTTGCCTTTGTATGCACTGTGGTCCTGCCATCTGTGACCTATGTGCTACTACGTGTATCCCTAAACCCAAACCACAAGTAACCGAAAATATAAGAATGATGTTACAGCAACAGCTCGATGACCTTATGGTCATCGACATTGACTCAGATTAACATGAGTCTATCTTGCCTAAGTTCTGGCAAAAGGAGGGTCTGAGGAACTTCGATTTCCGATCGCGATCGAATCGACCCGCCATTTTGTGCTCCACCGCCATTTTGTGTTGCCATCACTCAGGCAGCACGTCGAACAAAGTC
Organism: Triturus cristatus; assembly: GCF_964204655.1. NCBI lineage: Eukaryota > Metazoa > Chordata > Amphibia > Caudata > Salamandridae > Triturus > Triturus cristatus. The sequence continues at coordinate 16,463,598 of NC_140592.1, read as the reverse complement.
TATTCTGCTTTTTCTGCAGCTTCATGTTAAAAACAACCTTTCTGCCTCTATTTGCAAAGCCGGTGTTAGGACTGGCCGAGTACACTAATCCCCGTCTGGTTTTCTAATCCCCGTCTCAACTATCTGTTGGTTCACACTATTCTTTTCTGATTTTATCTTATCGTCTGGCCTTCACTGTCTTCTGCTAGCATTCTCTCGTTTCACGACTGTCATCCAATACACACAAACGTATCTCGCCACCTGCAAGTTAGTTATGAATCCGTTAATAAATTAGTTTGAGGGAGGGGTGACAAACATAGTTGGAGGAAAGGTTTCTTCGAGTCATCTGACACTTTGTTTTCCAAACTCTCCTATTGGTTCTGTCCTGTTTTCCAACTTTCCTTATTGGCTCTTTCTTGTATGCTCTGGGTGTATATTTGGTTAATGTATATGTTTCTATATGGTATATAAGATTGTGTGCCACAGAGTGAAGTGGCAGTCTCCTGAGAACCTACCTTGTGTACTTCTGGGATAACTGTACTAGCTGCAGCTAATAAAACCTGATCTTCTAACGCCGACAGAGTGTCCCGTGTCTCTGTGTAGCTAAGCAGGTGAATCCAGGAGATTAAGGCGTACCCTGCGCCTCCAGGCCCAAAAGGTTCTGGTTCTTCAAGTCCAGCTTCAAAATGGCCGTTGCTTTCCAGTTTGGGCCCACTGCATGCGCGCATGTGACCCTGTTTTAATCTGCTTCTATTGGTTTAGCTGGTACAGAGGGGGTTTTACATATATTTATTGGCTTCTCAGGGCGGTACTGTTGATTTCTGTTTATTTGGCATGCGGTTTAGTGGTAATGCCCTCAATTGCTGTAGAACTTGCTTTTGATTTGAATTAAGTCATTGGATATAATGTTAAACAGAGAGGGGCAGATTCGAGCTTCCCGTCCCCGGGTATGGGAGGGCAGTGCTCGCTCTAGTTGCAGCTGCTGCTTCGGGGGCCTTTGGGGTGCAGCTTGATGATGGCACCATGGGTCAGTGAGTGGCATGCTCAGAATGAGGCGAAGCCGGCACGAGCCGGTTCCCCCTCAGCGCAAGGTGTGTACATCGCGCAAGGCTTGTAGTTTGCATGCGCCCATCTCCTGGACTTTACTGCGCCAGGCTGTTCAGACTGACTATGTATATCTGTGGTACTCTGCTCCATCTGAGCTACGTCAGTCTCATACCATACCAGGCACTTTGACTCCCAAAGTATCGCATATATGTTACTGTCTCACACTTGCACACTGAGGTTCTGTAATTCTCGAGTCTGACTCCATTTTGTTCTGTGCCACCATTTTGTGTTACCCTCACGTAGGCCTGTGAAGGTAGCCTGGCGAATAAAGTGGCCTGGCCTTCTTAGTTCATGTATACATTAACTAGGTATCTTTTTGACTCTGAAATGACCTGTAAGAAACTGACCTCTGCACCTGAAACTGACCCCGCAAAGACAATTTCCCTGATCGATCTTTGTCTGAGATTGCCAATCAATGTTCAGGACATCGTTAACTTTTAGTTTCCTTGCACATGCCTTATCTTGTTCAGCATCTGTTACTGTTTCTTTTTTTATGTTTCTTCATTACATGGGTTATGCTTTCAATTATAGGTTTGTCCGGCTTGTCGAGATTGAATTTGGGACATTCCTAATAATAACTTTTGTGTTGGGATACTGTAAATTGAGTTTTTGTTATGTGACACTTTGTTTGAAAATGTACCTTATTGGCTAGAATTTTGTGCAGTTGGTGTACATTTATAATGTGAATATTGGGTATAAAAGAAGACGTCTCACCTTAGTAAAATGAGCAGTCTCCTGAGAATTTACACCGTGATGTTTTTCTAGGATCACTGTTACTAGCTGCAGCTAATAAACTTGGTCTCTGATGCCATCCAGAAGTATTCCGTGTCTCTGTATTCCAAGACAGGTGAACTCGAAGATATTAGGCGTGTCCCTGACGCCGCTGGGTTAAACCCCGGTTCTTCAGGCCCCACCAGCATGGTAGGAACTACAAGCCCCTCAACCACACCGGCGGGTTCAAGGAGCCCGACGGATGCATGGCATTCGGACTTTCCAACTGCCGTCACCCCGCCCACCATTGTAATATGGCGGACAGGAAACATGCCTCCGATGGTGGGGAGACCGCCACCAAGAGCCTGTCAGTGGCGGTCTCCATGCCATCATAATCAGGCCCTTTATTCTCAAAATAATAACAACCAAAAAAATACAATGTTACTTACAATTCAAAAGCACAACACAATTAACACATACATTAATAAATAAAATAATTTTAAAACAAATTAACTATTTTTAAAATTGTTACTACTTATTACTTAAATACCATTCTACCCTTTACCTCTACAAACTACACAACGCCCATCTTGTTTTTTTAATTATATTATTTACACATTTAACATAATTAATTATCAAGTAAAGTATTATTAATAATTAACTATTATAAAAATAATTATTTTTCATTACCTTCCCTCCCTCTATCCGTACAAAAACAACCCACTCCTAATATATAAATGTTAGCTACATAATTTGTGCATCTAATTATCAATTAAAAATTTTATAAGAATATTTAGCTAATAATAAATTAATTGTATTTAATTAACTTCCCACATTTTGCCCCACAAATGCAACAACTCACACCTAATATATAGCTAAAACTATATCTTAATTACACAATTTACATAATTAATGTATCAATTTAATAAATGTTATAAATTAACATTATCAAGTATTATACTTAATTTCCTACACACTCTTTACCCATACAAAAACAACACATTACCCCAAAAAACTATTTAATATTATTCAATTTACATAATTAATGATCAATTAAATATTTAATTAGGATAATAAATAATTAATACTTAATTCTAATTAAGTTACTTCCCACCCTTTACCCCCATCAAACCCCAAAGCACCATATAAACATACCTTCAAAATAATGCAATTTATTTAAATAATTATCAATCAAATAATTCATATTAATATTACATGTGAGGAGAGTGTATTAGCCTAGCACAGACAAGCTTTCAAGTTTGTCTTCACACAGGCCTTTCCTCCAATAAACAGCTGCAGCACCACAATTGGCTGGATCCCCTGATCTCCTCTGATCACTGCCACCCCATTGGCTTGGCAAGGTCCTTGTGTGTGGGAAAAAGTCCTTCTTTTACTTCAACTGCGGTTTGTCGAAATAGAAGAACTGCCAATACGATGACTGGTGAATGATCAGTGGTCCTTCCAGGGCCGGCTTTAGGGCAGTGCAGCCAGTGCGGCCGCACTGGGCGCTGGCCTGTGGAGGGGGCGCTGACCTCAGGCGGGGGCGCTGTGTTTAGCAAGAATTTATTATTGGCGAGATGCAGGGCACTTTTGCCTGGTGGAAGTGAGAGAATTGGAGGAGGTAGTCTTGTGGTGTGGGGGCGTCAAAAATGATTGTCGCACCGGGTGCCACCAGCGCTAAAGCCGGCCCTGGGTCCTTCTTCTGTTTCAATGACCTTTGGGAAGCTAAACGTTGTACTGATGATGACTCTTTCTACTCCGGAGATCAGGAGTGGTCCAGTGTAGAAGGGGTCAACGTGTTTTCCTCTCCTCTGAAATAGGAGCTGCTGCTGCCCACGACAGTCACAGGCTAACACTAGGTCCGCCTTCCAAATCTACCTCTCTCATTTCCTCATCTCTATATCTGCCTTTCCCGCCCTAACCTCTGTCTCTCCCAAATTTTCTTCCAGCTCTCTTTCTCCCCCTCCTTTCCGCCATTTACCTTCCACCTACACACCTCACATTCTCTCATTTTATGCTCTCCACTCTGCACAATGTTAAACAGAAAAACTGAGATAAATCCCGGCTTCCCCGCTTCAACAAATTGTGTGAGTCTTGGCTGATATTTTATTTCATTTTGCCTCTTTTTCTTCATTATTACATAGGACAGCATATTCAAATTCGCAGTACCGGGTGTGCCCGGTGCAAAAAGCTCTTGTGTTTGTGTTGATAGAATAAAATGTTGCTCCCTCCAAAACAAATCTAGGTCACACATTGGGTGCACGTGTCAACTTACTTGCCTCTTATTTCATTAATGACAGTTGTCATGGTGGGGAAGGGGCTGGTATGTTTCTAAGTTCATGTTTAAAAACGATTACTGTTTGTTGCACAATTGACATGCCAAATATTGTCATGGCTACACATCCTCTTTCATATTCCTTTCTTGACTCTCCACTCCTGGATGAAACTAACTTTGTGCTGCACGTCACACACTCAGTGCAGCTGGGCTGTTTACCCCAGAGAGGCCCCCACTTTCCCTTCAGAGGTTGCCTTATTTAGGACTTGCTACTGTCACACAAGAGGCCTTATGCCGCATTATTGTTTCTTCTGAATGTTTTTTTAATACTTTGGTAAAATAAGCTGGGGCCCCTTCTGACGAAAGGTATGAGGGCACCCTGGGGCCTCAGTTGCAGCGAGTGTGTGAATCAGTGCTTAAATACATTCCAGAGATCTCATCAGGGGGCCACTGCAGCTTGCACCACACATTGCCCCTACCATGCTGCCAATGATAGTAACAACACAACTACTAACCATCACACTCCTACAAGTGTGACAAATCAGACTATATCAGGCCCCCAAAGCTATGAGTATGGATTGGGCAGCGTCAGGCAATAGTACATTTTTATGTGTATTTAAGTAATAATTACCTGTTGTTGGGGTCATCTCTAATGTAGGCAGACAGTGCCACCTTGTGGCAGACTGTCACAAACACTAATGTTGACAATTAACTACTGGTGCCGAACACTGGAAACCACCAGCTCAAATTAAGCACTGGGTTAAATGAAGTGTGCGAGCTTAGCTCTCTACAATGGATATGACGGGAGGTGCGGTTTCTTCTGCAAGGAAAACAAACATTGGCATAGCCAATAGGTCTCGCCTTTGGGACCTATTAGCTATGCCAATGCTTGTCTATTTTTGGGAGATGTCTCGTTTTTTGTTTTTCAAAATCTGGTCACCCTGCTCTTAGGAGGTATCAAAATTGACGCCTTACAGTAAGTTGAGCTCTTTCTTTCCGAATTTGACAAACGGCAAATGGTGCCTTTGTTGCTTTTTAAGGCAGAGCAGGCCCCCGCTGAACACAAAACAACCAACACAAGCACTGCTTTGTCGACTGTATCAATAGCTTGCCCTTGAGAGTCTGGCTCATTTGTACGTCGGATAACCACATTTGTTTCAATCGCTGCCATACACTAGTTTGAACACTTAATTCTACATTATACAATCTGAATGGCTGATTTGGTCAGGACCTCGAGCCATAAAACTATTAACAGATGTAGGTGCCTGCCACGGTGCCAGCATGAGGTGAATGCCTTTCACACACACTGTGTACTCTAAACACTGCGCCCAGGGTTCATGTTATTTCACTCTAAAAGCACGGTCCTGCTTTTGCATGAAATTCGAGAAAGGCGGATCTTCTTTACACTCGACTCGGGCCCTGGCATCTTCGACTAGCATTTATTCAAAAAGCCACTGCGGTTCGAACAGTTCCATCGTGTTGCCAGAATGATTTACTAACTGGCCCCGGTCAACTGTGGTACAGACTCAAGAGAACCAGTCTTACATGACAATACCGGTATTATAGGAGGTCACTTTGGCAAACAAACATGCAGCGTGGTCCTCTGTGCTTCTGTCGCGTGCTTGGCTTTTCCTGTTAGTTACATTAGCAGCCCTCGTTCTGCTTCCGTCAAGAAAACAAAGCAAAAGGTTGAGTTGACGGAACTTGCTCTGCAGCATTGACCTCCGTCCGCGCCGTCTGTCATGTACATCACAAACTCCGAAAGTAGCATTAACAGTGCAACCTGACCCCCTCCTTTCCCAGACAAACCCACAGTAAAAACACTGCCAAACCACCTTACCCAAGGACGACCCCGAGGAAACAAAGGTAACCGGGATATGTTTCCATCAAGGTAGGGTTCTCCTATGGCCGGATCCACGCACGCCTAGTAACAGGAAAGCTCGATGATTCTGCATTTGGAATGCGAATGATTCTGCATCATAACAGATCGCTTCCTGTGAGGAATCTTTCCGTGCCGCAATAGAAAGCTTCCTACATTGAAGATATCGGATCAGTTTTAAGATGAACACGCCACAGGTTCTTCAGGAGCCATATACACTACCGTACTAGCGTTCAGTTGCAGAGCGACCACTGCGCCCTCCACGGCCTGGTCGCCCCCACGCTGCCCGCCTGCTCTGCCTGCCTCCTTACCTGCTGCCTGCCCGACCTCGGATCCCCGGCGCCCCAGCCGCCGCAGGGCCGCCCGACCTCGGATCCCCGGCGCCCCAGCCGCCGCAGGGCCGCCCGACCTCGGATCCCCGGCGCCCCAGCCGCCGCAGGGCCGCCCACCAAGCCCGCATAGGTTTCCCGCCGTTCCCTGCCGCGACCCCGCCCCCCCGCCTGCCGATTGGCCCCCGCGCTCCCCGCCTCCCAGCGGACCCTCCCTCCCGGCTCCCTTCTTATGACGCCCCCTGAGCGACCGCGCAGCGGACGCGTGCAGCGGGAGCACCGATTGAGCGCCGAAGGTGCGCCAAAGGTAAGCCCGTCTACACCCGTCCGTGCCTGGACCGCGCCCCGCGCCAGGACCCCTGGCCCCCGCAGACCCCAGCCCACCCGCCGGACTTACGACGCCGCCACCCTCAACGCACTCAACACCGGCCGAATGCCAGGATGCTACCGAGCCACCCCGAGACGCACCCACGGACCCTTCAGCTGCCACTCCTGCAAGGTCACCTGCATCCGGACCTGCACTGCACCAACACTCACCAAGCCGAACACCAGCAGCAACCACCTGAAGTGCATCCTGCTCAACACCCGCTCCGTCCACAGACACGCCATCCAACTCTGGAACCTCCTCGACACCACAGCTCCTGACGTCGCCTTCCTCACGGAAACATGGATGAACGCCTCCTCAGTGCCCGACATCGCCATCCCAGAGGGCTACAAGATCACCCGGAGGGACCGCGGCAACCAGACCGGAGGAGGCATCGCCATCATCCACAGGAACACCATCCGCATCACTACCAACACCGACGACACCCTGACAACCACCGAACACCTGCACTTCCAGATCCACACCGACCCCAAGACCACCCTCAGAGGCACCCTGATCTACCGACCCCCGGGACCCCGCACACCATTCAGCGAAGACATCGCCGACTTCATCAGCCTGCACGCCCTCCCCTCCGCTGACTACATCCTCCTCGGGGACCTCAACTTCCACCTGGAGAACGACAACGACCGCAACACCACTACCCTGCTTGACAACCTCGCCAACCTCGGACTCAAGCAGCTGGTGACCACCCCCACCCACCTCGCCGGACACACACTCGACGCCGTCTTCTCATCCAGCAAGGACATCGTCTTCAGCCACGCCACCGGACTCCACTGGATGGACCACAGCTGCATCCACTTCAGCTTCAGAAGGACCACGATCCACCACCACCAGCCACAGGTTGCACGAAGAAGCTGGAACAAGATCACAGCCGACCAACTCGCCGCATCCCTGAGCCAGCACCCTCCCGCCAGCTCAGCGAACCCCAGCCAGGCCGCCGACAACCTCACGAAGTGGATCAGCAACTGCGCGGACGAACTCGCCCCTCTGAGGACCCCGCCCAGCAGACCCGGCAGCAAGAAGGCCCCTTGGTTCACCGACGAACTCAAATGCTCCAAGAAGAACTGCCGAGCCCTCGAGAAAGCCTGGAGAAGAGACCCAACACCGGACAACATGACTACCCTCAAGCTCGCCACCCGAAAGCACCATCAACTGATCCACGCCACCAAGAAAACAGCATTCAAGGACTGCCTGGACAACAACGCACACAACAGCAAGGAACTCTTCAACATCGTGAAAGAGCTCTCCAACCCCAACGCCGGAAACAACGACATCACCCCATCGCAAGACCTCTGCAACTCTCTCGCCTCGTACTTCCACAACAAGATCGCTGACATACACAACAGCTTCAGCACACAAACAACGCCCCCCACGACCGCACCAACGCCCCCCACCACCACCCTCAGCGCCTGGACACCGATCAACACCGAAGACACCATCCGCACGATGAACTCCATCCACTCCGGATCCCCAACCGACCCCTGCCCTCACCACGTCTTCAACAAGGCCGACGCCGTCATCGCACCCCACCTGCGGGACATCATCAACACCTCCTTCGACACCGCCACCTTCCCGGAGAGCTGCAAGCACGCCGATCTCAGCGCTCTACTAAAGAAACCAACAGCGGACCCCACCGAACTCAAGAACTACCGCCCCATCTCGCTCCTCCCGTTTCCAGCCAAAGTCATCGAGAAGACAGTCAACAAGCAGCTGGCCACCTTCCTCGAGACGAACGGATCCCTCGACCCCTCACAGTCTGGCTTCCGGGCCAACCACAGCACCGAAACCGCCCTCATCGCTGCCACCGATGACATCCGAGCCCTGCTGGACAATGGAGAAACAGCGGCCCTCATCCTCCTAGACCTCTCCACGGCATTCGACACTGTCTGCCACCGCACCCTAGTGCAGCGCCTCAACAACGTCGGAATCCAGGAGAAGGCACTGGATTGGATCATCTCCTTCCTCGTTGGAAGGACACAGAGAGTTCGCCTACCCCCGTTCAGATCTGCAGCAACAGAAGTCATCTGCGGCGTTCCCCAAGGCTTCTCGCTCAGCCCCACCCTCTTCAATGTCTACATGAGCCCCCTTGCGGCCATCGCACGCCAACACAACCTCAACATCATCTCCTACGCCGACGACACACAGCTGATCCTCTCCCTCACCAACGACCCCGCCACCGCCAGAGCCAACCTACACCAAGGGATGAAAGACGTAGCCGAATGGATGACGACCAGCCGCTTGAAACTGAACTCAGACAAGACGGAAGTCCTCATCCTGGGCTCCTCGCCCTCCGCCTGGGACGACTCCTGGTGGCCCCTCGCCCTGGGCACCGCACCCAAACCGACAGACCACGCACGCAACCTGGGCTTCATCCTGGACTCCTCCCTCTCCATGACCAGACAAGTCAACGCCGTCTCGTCTTGTTTCAACATCCTGCGCATGCTACGTAAGATCTTCCGGTGGATCCCCACCGAGACCAGGAAGACGGTCACCCAGGCCCTCATCACCAGCCGTCTGGACTACGGCAACGCCCTCTACGCCGGAACCAAGCTCCAGAAGAGACTCCAGCGGATCCAGAACGCCTCAGTGAGACTCATCCTCGACATCCCCAGACACAGCCACATCTCCAGACACCTGAGAGACCTGCACTGGCTCCCGGTCAACAAGAGAATTACCTTCCGGCTCCTCACCCACGCACACAAAGCCCTACCCAACCAAGGCCCGAGTTACCTCAACAGCCACCTCAACTTCTACGCTCCCAAACGCCATCTCCGATCGACCAGTCACGCCCTCGCCGCCGTCCCCCGCATCCGAAGAGCGACAACAGGAGGAAGGTCCTTCTCCCACCTGGCCGCCAAGACCTGGAACTCCCTCCCTCCCGACCTACGCCTGACCCAAGACCACCTCTCCTTCAGGAAGAAGCTCAAGACCTGGCTGTTCGAGCAGTAGCGGACCCCCCCCCCCCCCCAAGCGCCTTGAGACCCTCCGGGTGAGTAGTGCGCGTTATAAATGCCTTTGATTGATTGATTGATTGATTGGTTGATTAACCAGGCACCTTCAAGCAGCGCTAGTGCTACACAATGGCACACACAGTTTGTAGTGTAAAAAGCTCAATGCACCACTAACAAGCACGCTCCGCTTTCACTTTCGTTCCTCGTGAAAGCTTTCTTGTCTTTATGGGGCCATGTGTTTGAAACACATGGCCCCATAAAGATAAGGAAGCTTTTGCGATGCAAGGAAGGCAGACGAGCTGGCTCAAAAAGCCTAAGGAAAATGTCACAAGGAGCTCTTTTCCAATGGCTGGCCACCGTTTAGCATAAACGGTGACACCGGCCAATGGAAAAGAGGGGCGGGGCTTAATGCCCTTGTTGCAAAGTCATCCTGTGCCCTGGGCACCCCCCAACTTTTTGCTGACTGGAACTTGTGCTGGTGGTAACTGACTCTGACTGATCCTGGGCTCTGCCTAACCAGGCCCAGGGCCAGTGCCAAGCTGAAAGGAACATATTAGATTTATATAATAGAGGCCCCCAGTATCCTGGGGCATGGCAGTTTAGAGGCCAGCAGCTTTTCTGCACTTGCACGTGTGCTCTGCTGAAGCCTGGGGTCAGTTTAAAACCAGCCCTGGTTGCCAGGACTGCTTTTACAAAGTAAAGAGCTGCTCAAATTCGACTTTGATGCTAGAAAACCTGGTTAAAGAAGATCTGCAATATTTCTGCAGATTCAGAACCCCTAAAGTCTCCCTTAGTTGCACCGGGGGTGGGGGTCCTGTAGAGATTAGGGAAATACTTATAAAATATGTTTTTATAAGCCCTGGTGCTAGAAAAGTGACCCAAGTCATTTTCCCCATTGCAAACCCCATGGCCCATAGGTTAACATGGTAGGAAGTTAAAGATTAATAAATATTGATAGGAGAGGACAAGCCGGACCATTCAAAGACTTCCCAGAATGGTAGTAGTAAATCCAACATTATTATATTGTTGAATTTCTCCTAAAGTGTACATACAAGAAGTTATAAGACTTTCTTGTTTGTAAGTCCAAATTCAGCCTTCCAGTGGTCTGCCCTGATTGGTCAGAGTTAAGTGGATTAGCCAGGCTGCTTTGAAGAGGTGATAAAGAACCACTCTGCTGGGAGGGCAGTGTGCTGGTCTAAAGGTATGCCAGGCCAGGAGGTGGAGTCGTAAACTATGCTCTTCAAAGGCAGAGGGGGGAGGCCTGGGTTTCAGTTTCACTTTGACACTCTTGACCCAGAGTCAGGGCTAGGCTTAAGGAAGGTATGTGCCGATGGTAGGGGGAGAGTCCATGGAAATAAGCCATCCCAGGGGGTGTGTTTAGCCAGCTCTTACCTCCTTGCTGGAAAATCAGCCATTATGGATTTGGAAGAAAGATGCACTCTGGGACAACATAATGCCACACTCTGCCGGATGTTGTCATATCTATGAGGAGTTACCCTGCTTTCATTGGTCAGAAGTGACCTGTGGCTTGACCCAGAGAATTTGGAATAAGTATCTGAGAGGGGCAGAGCCCTCCAGATCTGCTGCTTGAAACTTACTTGAAGCAATACGTGCCCTACTGTGAAGTTCTGCTGTGCAAAGACTTCTAAGGCCTGACCTCTGAAAACTGCCATCTGAAAACTGCAGCCCTGTGGATTACCTTGCTACAAAAGGACTAAGAAGTAGACTCCCTGCAAGCTACAGGTTAACAGAGCTCACCTGGACATCCCCACAAAGAATCCCCAGCCTGGAGAACCGGTGGATTTGAAAGGGTTTTGTTCAAGTGGATTGCGGAATTGAAGTTTCACACTTTCAAGGACCCTCTTGGAGATTCCAGAACCTTGGAGAGTTCTAACTGGACCCGCCTGCTGGAGAAGGTGGCACTGCACAGTGGTGAGACATTCTCCAGAACCGTTTCTAAAGGTGTGTCCCTGTCAGAGAAAATAAAATGACTAAAAGGGGCACTGTTGGTTTCTAAGCACTAGAAAGTGACTATTCTTTAAAAATTCATAACTCTGGTTCCCTACAGTGGATTTTTTTCGTTTTGGTGTCATTTAAAAGATAAAAATATTACATATTTTTATAAATTGGTGCTGGATTTTTATTTTGTGTTGTGTCTTAATTATTTACTGAAATGGTGTTTTTGAATGCTTTACATACCTGTCTTTGAAGTTAAGCCTGTCTGCTCGCAGCCACGTTACCAAGGGTTGAGCATAGGAATAATTTTCTAAGACCTATGCTGGGTCCTATCATGTATTAGTGGCCTTATTGCTAGTGGCAGACCTACATTTGCCCCTACAAATAACCCACCTTCCAACAGCCCTTTACAGAAAATACCCCAAATCATTAAATCTTGCCAGCGAGACTGCGCATGTGCGCAGCCCACACCAGGCGAGACCTAAAAATGGGTCCAAATTGTTCATTTTATAGTAACAGTTTATACATCTTTTGGCTAGAATATACAGTGTGTCCCACTGAGTATGAGTGGTGTGTCCCACTGAGTATGAGTGGTGTGTCCCACTGAGTATGAGCCCACACCAAGTCCTAAACCGAGAGGCCTGCCATCGGTTTTAAATTCTGAGCCAGGGTGTGATGGCGAGTGTGCCAGAGACGTGCTGCAGTGTGGGCTTGTCAGGTGACCACAGACGCTCTTGAGTGACATTGTCACTCAATCTGAGAAGTCAACACTCACTGTGTCAGTGGGCGTCGGAGTGCCGGGGCCGCACTTTGGGCGCTATGATGTGTGCAGCTTGCTTATTATCGTGCCAGTGTACAATGCCCCATGTTGTCACGTGACTATCCGGTTTGTAAGGCGCCTCTCGCCAGAAGCCGAGTTTCTCTAACAGCAGAAAGAGTGAAAAACTGTTCTCTCAATACATGGATCAGGGCGTCTCTGAAGAACACTCTATCGTACAAGTGAAAGGTCATATAGTAATGAATATCCGAGATTTGTTCAGTGAGATCTCACAGACTCTTCCCTCCATGTTCTCCCCAATGCACAAGCCTCTCTGTGACATGGAGCAGCGCAGCGTTCAGCGGCTCAGTGTCCTGGGACTCGAACAAGTGCAGCTGCTGGCTCGGGTTCTCATCCTAGAGTCTTCTGATGGCTTCTGAGGGTGAGGGCTCCGCCCCTCTAAAGTGGAGTGTGAGTGGCTGCAAAGGATGTAAACACAAGAGTTGGACACTTTGTCTCCCGAGTAGGTAACACTGTGTCTTGCACACAAGAGCTTGTTACATTTTAGTTTGAGTTTGTAAGACTGTGTCTTGCACACAAGAGCTTGTTACATTTTAGTTTGAGTTTGTAAGACTGTGTCTTACACACAAGAGTTGGCTTCTTTGTTCCCTGAGTGGGTGACCCTATGTTAATCCCAAGAGTTCAGTTCCTTCCAAGGCCTGAGACATTTGATACAATAGTTACATTTTCTGAGGCCCTTGGAGAGGGGGGGGGGGGGGGGGGGGCTTCCTCCGCTCCACAGATAGTTGAACTCCTTGACCTGGGTGGAACGAAGGTGCTCAAAATGCGTGAGTATTGTTTATAATTGATGCTGTTTCTGGAAGGTTCTTCGTGTCGGGGGAGAGCGGGGTTGGTTTCAGTAATCGATGCTGCTTCTGGGTGCAGTTCATGAGGAGTCAAGTAAGTAAGACTCAAGCCCCGGGAGTGTTTTGTTTGAGTAGTCGATTTAATCATTGCTGGGTGAAGGAAGGGGCTGAGCACCCCCCCCCCCCCCCCCCCCCCGCGCGCGCCATAGTGCCGACTCAAGGCAGGGCTAAAAGCTGCCAGGTTTCCCCGGTCCATACGTGACGCGCTGCCCCAGGCCAGGTTTCTTCTTCTTTCCATTATGGGACTTGTAGTCCTGTTTTATAATTGAATAAGCAGGACTACAAGTCCCAGCATTCAAAGCGTAAACTTGGACTAGGGCGGCACGTCTGGCATGGACCTGGGACACATGGCCGGGCTATGAAGTGGGGGGCCTGTATGAGGCTTGGACAGTCGACAGATCTGCTCCCCTGTGAACGGCCTCCGTGAAGCGCTGCCTTTGTACTGCACGACGAGGGCATTTCGGGGGGCTGGGGCGGCGAGACTGTGCCCCCCTCTAGGCGCGGAGCAGTACCCCCAGCAGAGTCTACACTCCAAGACCCCTCCTGCCCCTGCCCCGCGATGGGCCCGGTGTTACCCCCGCCCCCTCCCTCAGGGGGCTCCGGATCCGAGGCCCCCCATCAGACCCTCCATTTTGCAGCGCTTTGGAAACTTTCCGCTCGCACCAAATGCTGGAGGCGCTCAGGTTTCCTCGGCGGCCCTGCGTGCTTCGGATACCGTAGGGTCTGGAACCGCCGCGCACGCACATTCACCTCTTGAGAGGGGGCGGCTGTCAGAGCCAAGGTCCCGCAGCGAGGACGAGGAGGACGCTGGCATGGGAACAGGGCCAAGGGACATAAACACAGAGAGCATAGGCACAGATAAGACGGGCATAGGCAAAGAAAGACGAACTGGGTACGGAGAGCACAGAGGGCACAGACACAGAGAAGAGGGGCATGGGCACGGAAAAAGAAACCTGGGCAGAGAGCTGGGAAGGGGCACAGGGGGCCAAAGCATGGCCCAGGGGGGCATGGGACCCGGCCTGACAACCACAGGTTGGTGAAACTCCATTCTGGTGACTGAGGAAAGGGCTTGAGGTACCAGAGTTGAAAGTGGCATAAGAAGGGGTAGAGAACATAGGGTATAGGTAGCGGTAGATGCACTGGGGTGGCAGGAGTTGTAGAGCTACACAGGTAAAGTTGGGGTTAGAGAATGTAGGGCATAGCTCGTAGCAGTACAGATACTTGAGTATTATGGGTGGAGAGGTACAAGGGTTTAGGTGGGTTAGAGAACATAGGCTATATGTAGCAGTAAAGGCACAGAGTATTGGGGTGGATAGTTAAAAGGGTATAGGTGGGGTAGAAAGCATCGGGTATAGGTAGCAGTAGAATCACTGAGTATTAGGGGTGGAGAGGGAAAAGGGTATAGGTGGAGAAGAGAACGTAGCAGTAGGGGCACTTGAGTATGAGGGTCAAGAGGTAAAAGGGTATAGGTGAGGTAGAGAACATAGGGTATAGGTAGCAATAGAGGCACTGAGTATTAGGGGTGGAGAGGTAAAAGGGTATAGGTGGGGTAGAGAACATAGGGTCTAGGTAGCAGTAGACACACAGTATTGGGGTGGAGAGATAAAAGAGTATAGGTGGAGTAGAGAACGTAGGGTATAGGTAGCAGCAGAGGCACTGAGTATTATAGGTAACAAGGTAAAAGGGTATAGGTGGAGTAGAGAACGTGAGGTATACATTAGGCCTGGGCTAAAATTCTGTTCCGCTCGCGGAAATTGCGATAATTTGACATTTTCGCGTTCCGCGGAGAGCGCGAAAATGTCAAAATTTCCGCAATCCGCATTTTACCGGAAACTTTTTGCTGGCTCGCACTGTAAAATAATACATTCTCGCATGCGCGCGATCGCCTTACCTGAATTCCCGCGTTCGCCGACAAGTTTTCCCGATCCGATTGCGTTCTCCACGAGATGTTGGATTGTTGGTAGCCATTTGCGCTGTCTCGCGACAGTTCGCGCCTGCAGTAACGTCATTCGTCGCACGATCACGTCTTTCTTCTCGCAATCATGCACCGCGAGACAAGTGAAAACAAGATGGCCGCGCCCGCGAGCAACCGCATGGTCGAGAACATAGGGTATAGGTTTTAGTAGAGGCACTGAGTATTAGGGGTAGATAGGCAAAAGGGTATAGGTGGGATAGAGAATATAGGGTATAGGTTGCAGTAGAGGCACTGGGTATTGAGGTGGAGCGGTAAAATGGTACAGGTGGGATGGAAGAACATAGGGTATAGGTTGCAGTAATGGCACTGAGTATTAGGGGTGGAGAGGCAAAAGGGTATAGGTGGGTTAGAGAATATAGGGTAAAGGTAGCAGTAGAAGCACTTGAGTAGTAGGGGTAGAGAGGGAAAGGGTATAGGTGGGGTAGAGAACAGGGTATAGGTTGCAGTAGAGGCACTTGAGTAGAAGGGGTGGAGAGGTAAAAAGGGTATAGGTGGGTTAGCGAATGTAGGGTATAGGTAGCAGTAGAGGCACTTTAGTGTTAGGGGTGGAGAGTAAAAAGGGTATAGGTGGGTTAGAGTCCTTAGGGTATAGGTAGCAGTAGAGGCATATGAGGATGGAGAGGTAAAAGTGTATAGGTGGGGTAGAGAACATAGGGTGTAGGTTGCAGTAGAGGCACTGAGTATTGAGGTGGAGCGGTAAAAAGGTACAGGTGGGGTAGAGAACATAGGGTGTAGGTTGCAGTAGAGGCACTGAGTATTAGGGATGGAGCGGCAAAAGGGTATATAGGTGGGTTATATGGTAGGAGTAGTAGGGGTGGAGAGTTCATGTTGAATCACCAGGAGAAGACCAGCCCTTCATTCTCAGGTCATGTTGAATCACCGGGAGAAGTCCAGCCCTTCATTCTCAGTTCATGTTGAATCACGGGGAGAAGACCAGCCCTTCATTCTCGGTTCATGTTGAATCACCGGGAGAAGGCCAGCCCTTCATTCTCAGTTCATGTTGAATCACCGGGAGAAGTCCAGCCCTTCATTCTCAGTTCATGTTGAATCACGGGGAGAAGATCAGCTCTTCATTCTCGGTTCATGTTGAATCACCGGGAGAAGGCCAGCCCTTCATTCTTGGCCCTTTATTCTCGGTTCATGTTGAATCACTGGGAGAAGACCAGCGCTTCATTTTCAGTTCATATGGAATCACTGGGAGAAGACCAGCCCTTCATTCTCGGTTCATGTTGAATCACTGAGTGAAGACCGGCCCTTCATTCTCGGCCCTTCATTCTCGGTTCATGTTGAATCACCGGCAGAATGCCAGTCCTTCATTCTCGGTTCATGTTGAATCACCGGAAGAAAACCAGCCCTTCATTCTCAGTTCATGTTGAATCACGGGGAGAAGACCAGCGCTTCATTCTCAGTTCATGTTGAATCACTGGGAGAAGACCAGCCCTTCATTCTCGGTTCATGTTGAATCCGCGGGAGAAGACCAGCCCTTCATTCTCAGTTCATGTTAAATCACGGGGAGAAGACCAGCCCTTCATTCTCAGTTCATGTTGAATCACCGGGAGAAGACCAGCCCTTCATTCTCAGTTCATGTTGAATCACGGAGCGAAGACCAGCCCTTCATTCTCAGTTCATGTTGAATTACTGGGAGAAGACCAGCCCTTCATTTTCAGTTCATGTTGAATGACTGGGAGAAGACCAGCCCTTCATTCCCAGTTCATGTTGAATCACGGAGAGAAGACCAGCCCTTCATTCTCGGTTCATGTTGAATTACTGGGAGAAGACCAGCCCTTCATTCTCGGTTCATGTTGAATGACTGGGAGAAGAACAGCCCTTCATTCCCAGTTCATGTTGAATCACGGAGAGAAGACCAGCCCTTCATTCTCAGTTCATATGGAATCACTGTGAGAATACCAGCCCTTCATTCTCAGTTCATATGGAATCACTGGGAGAAGACCAGCCCTTCATTTTCAGTTCATATGGAATCACTGGGAGAAGACCAGCCCTTCATTCTCAGTTCATGTTGAATCCCCCGGAGAAGACCAGCCCTTCATTCTCAGTTCATGTTAAATCACGGGGAGAAGACGAGTGCTTCATTCTCAGTTCATGTTGAATCGCCGGGAGAAGACCAGCCCTTCATTCTCAATTCATGTTGAATCACCGGGAGAAGACGAGCCCTTCATTCTCAGTTCATGCTGAATTACCGGGAGAAGACGAGCCCTTCATTCTCAGTTCATGCTGAATTACTGGGAGAAGACGAGCCCTTCATTCTCAGTTCATGTTGAATCACCGGGAGAAGACCAGCCCTTCATTCTCATTTCATGTTCAATCACCGGGAGAAGACGAGCTCTACATCATCCAGGGTTCTCGGTTCCTGTTGAATCACTGGGAGAAGACTAAACTGACATGTAGCAGTCAGTTCAGTGATGTGGCTGCTTCACAACCATTGTAGTAGTCAGCCGAGGGAGTAGGATAGTCGTACCCTGTGGTCAGGGCTGGACTGGCCGTAGTGGGCAGTGGGAATATTTCCAGTCGGCCTGAAGGGTGGGGGTCAGTCTGACGTAGTTGCCAGGGCTGGTTCGCGTTCCCAGTCTGGCTCTGCCTGTGGTGTCTTTAGAGATGGCACAATAACATCCATCGACACTCAGTCTGCGTCATCTGGGGATTGAGATCCAAGTGACCAGCAGTCGTCAAACTCTTTTCATGATCTCCCCTCGCGGCAGCATCATGCCGCTCTGCTAAACCTGGGGATACAAGACTTTTCTTGATTTTCCTATATGCCACATCCGTGGGGGTTCCTTGCATGGCCATATGTCAACATGTGACCTCAGGACTACAGGGATTACCACCTTAAATGTTATTGTTCTACACGTGTTGACGAAAGTGCCTGACATCCATAACCAGCAAGAATTGACAACTACTAGATTGACTACTAATCCTGGGTTCCAAAGCAGCGGGCTGCCCAGCATAAAGTGCTTTCACCCCTCGCCAGGAGTAGTGGGTGCTATGCAAATGCAGTTACAATACAATGCCACAATGACTTTCTCACCACAAATAAAACTGGTGAGATCGATGCAGAACGATACATACATCTGCTAAAAAGCCTTCGCACAATGGCTAAACCGTTCTTCCACTGAGAGGACCTCGTTCACCTGTCAGATGATTGTATTTATTTTGGTTTTTTAAATAATTCAGTTCAAACAGACTATATTGTTTGATTTGTCAAAATCGTCACTATGTTATTGTTTAGTCAAAAACGAATCCTATTCAATGATAAGGTGACAAAAGTGCCATTTGACCTAGAAAAAGTATTATTTGTACCTTTGCATTAAAAGTAAAAGCATCTTAATCCCAGCCGCAGATTGTATTTGATGCTATAACACACTCAATCCACCCTTTTCCAGCTTGAAACTATACACATTCAACTTTTCATTCAGATAGATTCTATGATGCAACTTTCAACTATTTAATTATGAGATCACAAGGTTATTTATTAATTTCTTTACAAAGTTTTATACAGTGCAAACTTGACCCGAAGGGATATGGTATCAGAGTGCTTTACATAGCATCAGTTTCGTTACAGATGGACACATTCATTTTTGTTAGGCACGGGGAGATTAAGTGATTTGCCCAGAACCACAGGATATTGCCCGTCCTTGCCGAGACTCAAACCCGGTCCCTTGCCGTTAAGACAATTCCTCTCCCAAGCTTCTCTCCTGATAGACAGAAGTCTGAACATTCCTTGATTGTATGTACTCCCACATTATCAAAACTCTGTGTTAAGTGTCTAGGGTCCTGACAGTAACACATTTAGACATCTATATGAATAAAAAATTAGCTAGCATTCGCGCCAAGAATTTTCAATTCTATTAAGGACACGGAGGCGAGGATTATGCTTCTCTTTCTATTTATTGCTACTCACAGCAGCCAATGAAAACTTTTCTTATGTAAAACAAACTACATTTCCCATGATGCATATACCACATCACTTCCTGCAGGGCCCCATAAGAGCCAGTAACACCGGAACCAGTCCTCTTTCTTTGCTCCGAACAAAAGTCCAATAAGTATTAAAGTTCAACAACAGCTTCCAACGTGGAAGAACACCAGACCAGCTGGGAAGAACATCAATCTGCACACCGGATTAATCCATCTTCTTGTCAGATCCTGAAAGAACAGAGATAAAACAACCCGTAACTTCTGTATAATCAGAACATATACACAACGGGTGGGCAAAAATTACATTACAGTAATTTCACCGGGTGGGATAATCCTCGCCTCCGTGTCCTTAATAGAATTGAAAATTCTTGGCACGAATGCTAGCTAATTTTTTATTCTATTACAGGACCGGAGGCTTCGTATTATTATTTTTTTTTTAAACATGTTTTTTTTATTGCAGCATTCTAAGCAAAACAACCATCGGGGCAACCGGCACCCACGTACAATCTCCGATCACACCCAACGGTTGAGCAATGCACACAGCCATTTAGCCCACATCCCGGGGGCCGGGCGGCATATTTAGACAGTTAAGCAATTAACACAACCATCGCCTCCTAGCGATGCCCGGTCAATGCCCCATGAGAGCCTCTGCTTTCTGTCCAATCAGATTCTCTCCCCAAGTCCAACTCGGTATAACACTACCCTCCTACCTCAGGAACTCCCCCCCCCGCCCACCCCGCCCACCCCACCCCCAACTGCTGCTGATGTAGGCCCCTCCAGTGGTCCCTAACTCTAATTCGTGCCAGTCGTCGGGAATTACGTCTATTTTCCCCTGCCTCAAGGAACTCCGCTCTCCTCGCGCTCTCGTTCCGCCCGCTCGAGCCGGCTATCCTGCAGAGCCTGCCCGATCATCTCCCAAGCCCTCACCCACTCTAACCCCTTTTCATTATCCGCCTTAGTCGCCTGCCGCCGTCTAATCTCACTCTCGCATCTAGACCATTTTAACAACTCGGATATCCACCGCCCGACTGACGGGCCCTCCCGGGACTTCCAGTGCCATGTAATTTCTCTCTGAGCCAACATGAGCCCCAAGTCAATGAATTTGCTCGTCACTTTCGTCTTTGCTGTGTGAGGGAACCAAAGCAACAAACACGCCCCCATAACAAACTCCACCTCCCGGTCAGTTATTGCATTCAAGATCTCCCCCACCTCAGCCCAGTATGACCCAAGCTTCGGGCACCCCCACAACATATGGTCTAGGTCAGCTCCCAGTGTGAAGCAGCGCGGGCAAGCGGCATCCCGCACCTTAAAGTACCGACTAATCTTTCCCGGGGTCAAATATGCCCTATGGAGGATGAAGAAATGCACCTGCTGAAAGCGGGCCTTCCCACTACCCTTCCATGTCCTCCGCAGGATGTGACTCCAGATCGTGTCCGGAATGGGTTTGCCTATGCTTTCCTCCCACCGCTCCTTCAACGCCGCAAGCGGCTCCAGCCCCTCCTGCAGCAATCTAGCCTGGAGGAAGGTCACCGCCTTAATCGTTCCCGCCGCCATCACCACGTACTGGCAGGTCAGGGCCGCAGTGGGTTCCGCCAGCCCCTCCCTCCAGTGTTTTTGTATCGCCGCGCTCACCGCCGCGTGCAGGAGATAACTCCCATCCGGGAGGCCAAACTGCTCCTGCAAAACCCCGAAGGGGGCCAGCGCCCCGTCTATGTAGAGGTCCCCCACCATCTGCAGCCCCAACGGGATCTCCGGTGCATAAGGTCGCACCGCCTTCGCCCTCTTCATACCCCTCTGCCAGCATAACCGGAGAGTTCGCTCTTCGATGGATAAATCTCTCAGGTCCAGTTTCTGTTGCATGACTATGTAGGACAGGACATGCCTCTGGATGCCAGTCCCCCGTCCCTGCTCCGGGCCTCTGAACACTCTGGCAACATTCTGTGTCAGCACTTGTAGCTGTGCCGCCAGGTAGTATGATTCAAAATCGGGGACCGCTAGTCCCCCCTTTAATTTAGGCCGCATCAGAGCTGTCAGGGCTACCCTTCGCCGTCCCGTCCCCCATAGGAAGCCGATGACCTGCGACTTCAGGTCTTTGAAGATCTTCTGCGGGATCCATATCGGCAGCGTGCGGAAATAATAGAGCAGTCGGGGCAGAGCCACCATCTTCAGCAGCGCAACCCGGCCCAGCACCGAGAGCGGGAGGGCAGCCCAGAAGGCCATGCACCCCTTCAGGGCCCTTATACAACGCCCTATATTACCGTCCAAGAGATTCACGACGTCATGGTATATCCGGACTCCCAGGTAAGTAAAGCACGTGGCTTCCCATACCACATCCCGAGTGGGAGGGCAATATGGGACATCTGCCCGCAGCGGGAAAACACAGGTTTTGGTCCAATTGACCTTGAGGCCCGAGAGCTTGCCGAAGCGTGACAGCATCCCCACAGCCCCCTCCAAGGCGTCACCGGTGTCCTCCAGGTACAGCAGGAGGTCATCCGCGTACAGGGAAATATGATGCTCCCCCTCCCCACAGCGAACCCCGCCGTACACCGCTCCTGTTCGTGCTTGTGCCGCCAAAGGTTCCATCGCCAAGGCGAACAACAGGGGGGACAAGGAGCAACCCTGCCGTGTGCCCCTGCGCACCGGATAAGCTGCGGATACGACCGCTCCCAGCCGCACCCTGGCCGTAGGAGAGGAATAAAGGACCCGTGTCCAACGTCCGAACCCCTCCCCCAGGCCGAACTTCTCTAGCACCGCATTGAGGTACCCCCATTCGAGGCTATCGAAAGCCTTCTCGATATCCACGGAGAGCACTGCCGGCCGCTGCTCCGGTCCCCAAACGCTGTCCATGATACGGACCAGGCGGCGAATGTTCCAGGCTGTGCTCCTGGTGGGGATAAAACCGGCTTGGTCCTCGTGAACCAATTTGGTCATATGCGGCAGTAATCTAGTGGCCAATATGCGGGGAGGCTTCGTATTATGCTAGTTTAATGCTGATTAAAAACAACAGAGGATATATCACCCACCGGTTTATAATAAAACTGCTTAAACGTTGATTCAGACGACCAGTCTGCAGAATGCATAATATCTTGCACCGTAGAACCCAGCATGAAAGTCTTAGAGGCCATGGCGCCTCGAACAGAATGTGCACCAAACACTTGGGTATCCACCCCTGCTTCATGCATAACATCTTTCAGCCATCGGGCTATGGTAGCCGCAGTCACAGGTTTGTACGGTTTTTGCAGAGCAATTAACAATTGTGCCACACCATCAGGCCTAATAGACCTGGTACATTCTTCGTAAGCCTTGAGGCATTGGACCACACAAAGTTTAGCATTATCGGGAAAAGCATGATAATCCACACTACGTGACATTGTTTTAGTCCTAGACGTAATAGAAAACGAAACTCCCTCCGGAGTAAATACCCTACCTGTAATATCCAGTGCTTTAACATCCGAAGAACGTCTGCAAGCCGCTAAGCAAAGCAACATGGCCAGTTTTACCGACAATTGTTTCCTGGACAACCTGTTGTTGTCCGGCCAGGTATTAAACAGAGACAGAACCAGTGAGACATCCCACAATGAAGAATACTTCAGTTTGGGTGGATTAGCTACTCTGATACCCTTTAGGAGTTTACAAATGAAAGGATGCATTCCGACAGGTTTGCCCTCAATCTGAGAGTGGCCTGCCGAGATGGCGGAACGGAAGTTATTAACCAAGCGATACGCCAAACCCTCCGCCGCCTTTTCTGACAGAAAATTTACAATATAGGGTAATCCTGCCCCCACGGGATCCACATGTTGTCCCATGCACCAACGAGCCCAGCCTCCCCAGGCTGAAGCATACCGCTTCTTGGTAGAGGGGGCCCACGCTTGATTGATAAAGCTTGCAGCCTGGTCCGAAAATCCTGGCATTTGCCAACGTTGCCTGAAAGTCTCCAGGCCATCAGGGATAGGTGCCCCGATAGGACCATCGGGTGTCTCTCCCCCTGAGGGCCATGGAGCATCGTCGAGGACCATGGGATCCTCCTGGGGAAGTCGCAGCTCGCCTCCAGCAACAATGGGAACCAAGGCTGCGACTTCCACAAGGGAGTCACTAAAATCACTTCTGCTTTCTGGCGCATCACTTGAGTGAATACGCGCGGAATGAGGATGAATGGTGGGAACGCGTAGTTCCATTTCTGAGTCCACTCTTGCGCAAAGGCATCCGTCGCCAGAGCCAGAGGGTCCGGCCTCCAGCTGAAGAAACTCGTCATCTGACGGTTCAGTCTGGAGGCAAACAGGTCTATCTCGCCAATCCCCCAAATCTCCTGTAGCCACAGGACCACTCGTGGGAGAAGTTGCCAGTCGCTGTAGTCCCTGAGGTGGCGTGAATTCCAGTCTGCCACCACATTGGACTGACCCGGAATGTATTCCGCTATCACGAGATCTGCTGGTTCAGGCAATAATGCCAAAAGGCTTTTGCTATCTCCACCAACATTGAGGACCTCGTGCCCCCCAATTTGTTGATGTACCGTACCGCCGATATGTTGTCCATCCGAAGAAGGAGGCAACATGAGATCCGTTTGGGAGCCAACGTCCGGATCACAAACAAACCTGCAAGGAGCTCTAGACAATTTATATGAAGATCTAACTCCCCTAGGGACCAACGTCCCCCTGTGGAAATATTTCCACAGCGCGCTCCCCAACCCCAACGGCTGGCGTCGGATTCTATGACTACCTCTGGGAGAGAGCCAAAAATTGCTCTGCCGTTCCATGCCTCGACGTGGGCTAACCACCATTGCATCTCCTCCCTCACTTCTTGGGAAAGAGGGACTACGTCCGTGTAGGAAAGGCCCTTTTGCAAGTGCTGAATTTTGAGTCGTTGAAGGGCCCTGTAGTGCAGGGGACCCGGAAATATCGCTTGAATGGACGATGCAAGAAGTCCCACTATCCGGGCAATCCCCCTGAGCGAGACCATCTGTTCGGTCAGGAACGAGCGAAGCTCCTTCTTTATATCCCGAAGCTTGGAATTTGAAAGACTGAGTTGGGCCGTCTGCGAGTTTATGACGAACCCGAGAAAATCTATCTTCTGTGTGGGAGACAAGACCGATTTCGGTTCGTTGACCACAAACCCCAGGTTCTGCAGAATATGAATGGTCATGCGCAAGTGGAGCGCTACTTACTCCTGAGATTGTGCCATGATGAGCATGTCGTCCAAATAGACAATCATGCGAACCCCTTGTTCTCTGAGGTAAGCAACGACCGGTTTCAGAACCTTGGTGAAGCACCACGGTGCTGAGGAAAGTCCAAAAGGAAGGACCAAATATTCGTACCATCGGTTCCGCCATTGAAATTGAAGGAAGCGGCGATGGGGGCGATATATGGGAACGACAGATAGGCGTCCTTCAGGTCCAGCCGGACCAACCAGTCCCCCTGCTTTAGTAAGTCTGCCAGCAGATGGATGCCCTCCATCTTGAAGTGCTTGTAGGTCAGAAAGTGGTTGAAATCTTTCAAATTGAGTACCAACCTGTAACCACCGCCTTTCTTCTGCACCAGAAAAATATTGCTGCAGAAACCGCGAGGGCCCTCGTTGCAAGGAGCTATCGCGCGTTTCCGCAGCAACTCTTCTATTTCTGAATCTATAAAATCGCACTCTAGTTGGGAAAAAGAAAGCTGCCTGGGACGATGTACCTGACAGGGAGTCTGAAAAAACTCTAGGTGGAACCCCTGAACTGTCTGTAACACCCATGCGTCTTGTGAGATCTGAACCCAATTGTGATAGAAATGCCGAATACGCCCCCCCAAGGGAAGAGGAAATAAATCTGGAGCGCTCACCTGAAGACTCGGTGGCTTGGAATCCTCCTCGATAGGATCCCTTGTTAAAGCGCCGCTTGTTGAAGCGCTGCCTGGTGGGGTAGAAGGTGCCACCGCGGGTGGAGTCCCAGTCTCCTCTGCCGCGTCCGAAATCTCCTCGCTGAGGACCTTGGGAATGTTGACGGCCAAACGAGCATCCCCAACCTCGTCCGGCCCGGTTGAAAACACCGGCGTGGAAAACGCGTTTGATCCCAGCCTGAGCCTTGTCCAGGGTCGTGAACGTGCCCACGTATTTTGCAACGTCCTTGACGAATCGGTCACCAAAAAGGTTGCCGTCCGCCAACGGCCCAGGTTCCGCCGCAGCCAACTCTGTAAGGTTAGAGTCCATGCGCATCAATATTGACTTCCTGCGCTCCGTTGAAATCGCGCAGTTGGCATTCCCGAGCAGGCAGATAGCCCGTTGGGTCCAGCCTGCCAGCACATGGGAATCAATCGTGCTCCCCGATTCCTGTGCCTCCAGAGCCATCTCCAATATTTTCGCTAGGGGTCCGACCACGTCCAGGAGCTTATCTTGGCACCCTCGCCAAGCGCGATCTATCCCTTTCTTGGGGTCTTTGGCGAACTTTTTCAGGGATGTAAGCATACTAGGATCAATGTCCAGCGTTTCCGCCACCTTGTCCGATATATCCGGTCTGGGACATTCGGACCGCAGCCTGTTGCGCACCTCCTTATCGAAGCACTTGCGCAAGTTCTCGTGTAAATACGCAGCCACCTCCGGGGCAGGCAACCAGTCCGAGGATCTGGGGTGAACGATATCCGAGGGGTTGAATGTAAAGGGCGTGGGAGCCGGGGGAGAAGTCTCCACATGTTTAACCTTCCGAGACTTCTTCTTGGGAGGGGAGTCATCAGGGGTGTCAGAAGAGGTGGAGGTAGACTCCGAGTCAGTATCTTGTACCCTCTCACGCTCCTGACCCATCAGAGTCGGAATGCGGCCAAGACTTAGCCCGGGGTTCTCCTGACGTCCCCTCTGATTGGTTAGTGAAGCCATGCTGCTTCGCAAATCTCTCCAGCTGTTTAGTAATAGGCTTTAAAGCAGTCGCCAAAGCTTGCTGCACAGTTCCCGGAACTGCCTTTTCCAGGGCCTTGTTGACTGACTCCTGTACCGAAGCGTCCAGGGCCTCAACAATATTATCTTCAATGGCAGGTCTCCCTACCTCCTCTTCATACAAGGTATCATCCTCCTCGTAATGCACCCAATCCTCCATAGCGGAACCAAACTTGTAAATGTATTTACTCATAAGGCAACAACAAGGAGGGGTGATCCAAAGGGGGAGCCAACCCACAGCACAACAGCACCGGTACCTAGCTCCTCAGCAGCAGCTGTAGACCAATTATTACAGCCCTCAGGGCGTAGTGGAGCCAAAGAGCAAGAATCAGATCCAAGGAGGTGTGCTCCCTCCAGGCCCAGGTCGTTTTTGCAGCCAGCCAGGCGTCAACAGTGCTCTCGGATGAAAAACGCAGCCTGAATGGTAAAAAAATGAAAGCAAAACACCTAAAACCGGGCAGTTGCGACGTGCGTAGCCCAAATCCTACCAAAATAGCCCAATTGGGCTACGCACGTGGAAACCTGATCGAAACAGAAATGAATAAACAATTAAGGCTCCCGGCGTCACTGGCAGATAAGGGAAGCCTGAGCGCCACTTGTTCATCAAAGATCACCCGCCGAAGGCGGGGCGGTACCGTGCCAGAAACTGAAAAATGCCTAATCCCGAGCGCGCACTCACGCGCTGCTCGGGGACACCGGCGATGCGGTCGAGCGCCACCACTCACAACGGGCAGGACTAAGCGCTGTTACAAAGCAGCCCTCGCTGCTACCAATGCCCCTGACTCTCCCGCTATGACCGGGGTCTCGTAGCGCCTCAGCGCGTCACTCGAAGGGATGAAATCGGGGACTGTAAGCAAGCGCGGTAACTGCACAACTTGAACCGCTTGCGCAACAAGTCTGTAAATGCAAATACATCGCAATCATATTGCCGTAATCATAACACAAATCATCAATAATGCCAAAACACGGAGCTCTCAACTTAACTGTCTGCGTGAGCAGCAAAGAAAGAGGACTGCTTCCGGTGTTACTGGCTCTTATGGGGCCCTGCAGGAAGTGATGTGGTATATGTAGTTTGTTTTACATAAGAAAAGTTTTCATTGGCTGCTGTGAGTAGCAATAAATAGAAAGAGAAGCATAATACGAAGCCTCCGGTCCTGTAATAGAATCCCGCACAACGAAATTATCTCATAGAATTCCACGCAACCTGATTGTGAAGGGATAGTTTTTCCACACCTGTCTAGGTGTCGCCTAGCGATGCAGCGCAGTCGCTGCTTGCCTTGGCAAGATCTATTGTCGTCAGTTTTGCTAGCGAAGGGGGACAGGAGATGTGCACGCGCCCACCGCCCGGACAGGCGATGTGATGTGCATGTGAACAGCTCCGGCAAGCTGGGGGACACTGCTCTCCTCCCCTCACACTGCCTATGTTTGCTTCACGCCGCTTATGTTTGCTCGCAGGGGCTTGAGTCCCAACGTGAAGAGCGCGCCATGCACACCAACAAAGCGCTTCACTTCGTATGTTCCGAGTTCAGTCAGATCCACGGTGCTCCTTCTGCAGGGGCTCGCTGGGGGCACTACCTACTTTTCATGTTTTTGATTAGGATGCTGCGCCGCCGCACTCGTTCCTTCGTGTCTTATCCTCCTGTGCACGCTGGACCCGGGGGGGTGGGGGGAGGTGTGCTTCCCGAATCACTGACACAGTTCACAAACTTGACATCGTAATGAAGGGAATGATCTGACGTGCCTCTCACTGTAAGGATCCTGTCCGGTCTGCCTCGTTTCTGCTTGAACTTGCTGTTTGTGCCATTGCTCTGGCGATGCTAATCAGAGACCAAATACCCTGCAGCACTTATTAGACTGTTTCATAGAGAACGTGGAATGTGGAATTAAAGTTTAAAAGACGCTTATGCTCAAAGATTTCACACCCAGTGCTGTCAGGACGCGACCTCTTCCAGAGAAACATGCCGGACATTTATCAACCTTTTAAGTTTCTGAAATGCCTAACTTTAAACTTTAAATAAAGTTCTTGTTTTTCATTTTTAACACGGCTGTCCTGCGTTCTTATACTTTAATCATCGGTCAGACAAGGCAGATCGAAAACACATTTTAAAGTAGTTTATTTAGATATTTAAGTTGTATGTACGGATAAGAAGAAAAATACACACTTTAAGATATTTTCCTAATTTTTGTGCAGGCTAGGACATTAAACAAGCATTTGCAATGCAATAGGTCTCGCAGTTACGCGAGTTCAAGCTATTGGCATTGTAAATAAGAATGCCTTTCATTTATGTTTCTAAAAAATTAAAAAAAATAAAAGGCATTGTTATTTGCAATGTCAATAGCTCAAACTCGCATCAATACGAGACCAAGTGCATTGCAAATGCTTGTTTTTTACAGGTGTGGGCCGACCGGACTCGACCTTACTGTCACTCATTTTGTACCTTCAGAGGGTTGTAGGCATCTGTCCTCACAAAACAAGAATACCATGTGGTCTGGTTTTATGAGCGGAAGGTGCAGTCCCACCTGGTAATACCATTCCATTGGGTTAAACTTGTAATTTCACACTACCGAGGCAGAGCTACTGTGCGCTGTGCATAACTGGCACCAGGAGCGCTTATATTTTGTGTTTTGTGCAATTCAACCGAATCACTGTTGCTGGAAGTAGGCCAGGGCGAAATTTAAATGACTCTGGTGTAATTTGCATAATTTCTACAGTGTTGCATAACATACGTTATGCTAAATCACTGTAATTATGCCATTACACCACTTTGCACAAATACACGCCAGTCTCAGTGAAAATGTATTGCACATATGCACCATTTATGGTTAAAATGACTTCGCACTGTGGTTTTGTGGCGCTTTTAACCCCCTCCCCCGCCCCACACATGATAAACGCATGCTAAAATATACCTCAAAATGGCAGATTTCATTTTGTGTAATCGTTCATCATTTCAATCAAATTTTGAGTAATGACGTGAAAGCAAATGATGTCAATTTCGCAGGAACCCTAGAGAGGCGTAACCATGGGAGGCCGCTCTTTAAATTCCTGACCACGCTGTCATCAGGTGTCTGTGGACCAAAGATGTTTTTTAAATCCATGTATGTATCTTTTTATTAGGTCCTCCAAGTCATTTTCAAACAAGCCCCTCTTTACTTTGTGTTTATCAATTCCTTAAATGTTGCTTAATCTGTGTTAAACGCCCACCCTGTAGGTAACTCCAGACATGTTAAGAGTTCTAACAGTTGGTTAAACCGCAAGTTAGACTGGTTAGTTAACAGCTGTCAGCGTTCTTCCAGATGTGAGACTTCACACCATTTGCTAGAGCCTTTCTTAAACTGTTCTGCATGTTCTTTACAAAAGTCCCTTTAGTTTAAAATGACGTAACATATGAAAGCCACAAAGTCCTTTTAAAATGACGTAACATATGAAAGTCAGGCAAACCTCTGACCAGCTGGAGCCCTGCAGGTCAGGTGAGCACAGGGCATTGTGTCTAGTCTGTCCATGATGGGACAGGTTTGTACATTTATATATTGAGATTAAATACACTTTTATCAGCGGTGAAGACTTTGGTGTTGCTAAAAGGCTCAGTCTGAAAGCCTCAGGGCACTTGCTTTGGATGTGAAGGAGTAAAGGCCCGTGTTTACCATCTCCAAGGACACAAAGTGTGGAATCGTTTCTTCTGCTGAACATCAGCCCTAATGATTCTATTTCAGCCGAACAATATTTTTGTTTGCTCCCATTAATTTGAATATTGTCTCAAGGTTGTATTTCAGTACAATAATTCTGTTTGCATTAAAACAATAAAAAATTCTATTCATTTCCAGATAAGCAAAGTCGTGGGTTTTAAACTTTTAACCCTATCAGAATGTTGTTATTTCTACAGTTCTTCTTGCATTTGCTACTTCGAACCCCTCATTGTGAGGCAGTGTCTTCTCTGCAAGAGGAGAAGGCCTTGGAGTTAAACTCACAGATTTCACCTCGATCTTGAAACCCACTAGGTGCAAGATAGGCGCGGCTGGCACAGGTAACAGGGGTGGGCGTGGGGATGGGGGGGAGGGGAAATGGGGTAGTCGACAGACGACGGTATAGGGAAAGTACATTTTGTTTTAAAAAACACTTACTTTGCGCTCGCTGCATCGCTGAGTCAGCTTGGATTGGATTGGATTGAATACAGCGGGCTCTCTCAGCACTGTGCTTTCTTTAACCCAGCTGTTTAAGATAGCTGGGTTAGAGAGGTTTAAAGTGTGCTTGGCTCACTGGCCGTCACAAAATGGCCAGCCAAAGAGACATGCGCACTTTAAACTTAAAGAGCCCTGCCCATCACTGCTCTCTGCTGCTGCCAGTCAGCAGCGACCCCACCCCTGTCCTGACGCTTGACTCAGGACAGGGTTATTGAAAAAATAAAATGGCAATAAATGAACTTTATTACCATTTTATTTTTCCATCTCTGGGGGAAATTTAGTTAGTGGGGCGATGTTCCTCGGCCCTCATGTAGGAGCCGCCCCTGCTTGTCTGGTGCACTTACAGAAACAATGTGACAATTTTGTGTCACTGTGGAGGGTAATCCATTGTTGTTGAGCTTCGTCACATTGCCCTTGTACAAGTTACACAACCACGTGACCTGATACTGTGTGTGGCATGACACCGCCGACTCTCAGGTTGTCTGGCCCCACATCAGCCCTACATCAGCAGAACTCATGGGAGCTGCTGCTCATGAAATGCGGCCAGAGCCGCTTAGGTGCTCATCAACTCAGCCGCTTGCCAAGGACATGATGCTTCCAACGGCCCGAGGAGTGCTTTGGCCCAATTCTGGGCTCTGACGGCTCGTCATCCTTGGCTTGTGCCCGCCCTACTGCCTTCCTGACAAGGGCTCTGATATTTTCTGTTCTACCATGGCCTGGTCCTGATCCGACGATGCTAGCTGACTTCCATCAGCAGGTGCTCTGGGTCCGAAGGAGTTGAGTGCGTTAGGGTGGGTTAGTGGGCGCTGATGATTGGAATAGTGGCCGATGTTCTGCTCATCTGCTCTTGGGGAGCAGTGGTGGAGTACACAGCAGGTCCTGTAAGTTGGTGGTGGCGTACACGGCAGGTCCTGTTAGCTGGTGGTTGCGTACGCAGCAGGTCCTGTAAGTTGGTGGTGGCGTACAAAGCAGGTCCTGTTAGCTGGTGGTGGTGTACAAGGCAGGTCCTATAAGCTGGTGGTACACAGCATGTCCTGCAAGCTGGTGGTACACGGCAGGTCCTGTAAGTTGGTGGTGGCGTACACGGCAGGTCCTGTTAGCTGGTGGTTGCGTACGCAGCAGGTCCTGTAAGTTGGTGGTGGCGTACAAAGCAGGTCCTGTTAGCTGGTGGTGGTGTACAAGGCAGGTCCTATAAGCTGGTGGTACACAGCAGGTCCTGTAAGCTCGTGGTACACAGCAGGTCCTGTAAGCTGGTGGTGGTGTACACGGCAGGCCCTGTAAGATGGTGGTACACGGCAGGTCCTGTAAGCTGGTGGTGGTGTACACGGCAGGCCCTGTAAGATGGTGGTACACGGCAGGCCCAGCAAGCTGGTGGTGGTGTACACGGCAGGCTTTGTTGGATGGTGGTACATGGCAGGACCTGTAAGCCGGTGGTGGTGTACACGGAAGGCCCTGTAAGATGGTGGTGGCATTCATGGCAGGTCGTGTAAGCCGGTGATGGTATACACAGTAGGCCCTGTACTGCTGCTCGAATGAGACAGGCAGCTAGAGGGCGGGCCTTTGGTTTTGCAGAATGATCCCAGTGTCTTGACTTTGGTTTATGTCCAGTCAAGACTGAGATAATTTGGTGAGGTCTACCTCTGCTGTGGTTCAGTCTGACCAATGCAACATATAGCAGCTTGTTGGACTATCAAGGTCAAACAGAGGGCAGAGTTTAAAGGCCATGACCTTGAGCGCCTAGGGTACAAAGCCTCCTAAAAGTCATGGCATTGAAAATGGTAAAGATCAATGGTTGTTGCCAACAAAAAATTATTTTCGGAGGTTGATAATATTCTTGAAGTTTCTTAAAAACAGTCTTATTAGAGCTCTAAAGAGAGCTCTACTGATCAGTCTAAAGTGAGCTCTAAAGAGCAGTCTAAAGAGAGTTCGAAAGAGCAGTCTAAAGAGAGAGTTAAAGAACAGTCTAAGGAGAACCTTGAAGAACACTACAGAGGGTTCTAAAAAGAGTCCTGAAGAGCAGTCTAAAGAGAGTGTTACAGAGCAGTCTAAAGAGAGTGTTAAAGAGTAGGTCTGCAGTATCTCCAATAGTAGACACTTGGGAAGAGGCCTGTTTCTATAATTTGGTACATCCTGTCCTGGCCTCGTCCTCCTTGTAAATGAGATTAGACAGCGCCTTGAGCACTTCCTGTAGTTGTTGTTAGACTAAGTCCCTCTTTCATGTATCTTTATTATGTTACTATCTATTAACTGAGCGCATTTACCCCTAATCGAGTTTCACCGCGCGAGGGATAGTGCAGAAGTATAAGAGTGAGCAGGCCAAACATATGACTAGATGTTGTGAAAACACTTTGTTTTTTATTAACAAATTATATTAAAGTTTATGCACATCGAGGCCTGGAAGTCCAGCGCATAAATGTATACACAGCATCACAGCAGGCCCCGGTGTAACATAACCCCAGAAGACATGCACAGACAGAACACCACCCCCCTGGACCCTGATCAGAGATGACCCCCCTGGCTGCGTAGATCTCGTCCACTGTCTCAGGGCTTTACGCCTGTATCTCTCCTTCTATACTAACTTTGGTCGGGGGGTGGGGGGAAGTAACAGAATATCGCTGTGAAAACACTTTTCCTCTTTTTGTCAAATGAGAGTAGATCAGAGTGAGTTATTTGAACTCAGAGATGCAGGCTGAAGTCACTCAGCGCGTGTTCCCATCTCTCCTAGTCAGACGTCCTGGGATGAGTGGATTTTTTTGCACAAATTAAGCCCTCATACAGTGTTGAGAATAGGGGAGTGCAGAACTCGCAAAGTGAACCCGCGGAGTTACATAAAAACTCTGCAAAGAGTTCCAGGAGCGGGCGGAATTCGTCACGTCACACGGCTCATGCTGACTTTTAGCACCGGGAGCTTGTTCCACACTGTAAAATCAGCTCGAATGGCACCGTGCGGAGCACCAAGTGTGCTGCTTCTTTCTGCCGCTCGAGTACATTTTCTACTCGAGCGTCAGCTTTCTCAACTTTTACGGTCGCAGCCTACTGTGAGCGCCCGCGTAGAGAAATCTCGCCGGGAGGCGTTACAGTGCCCAAAAATCAGGCTAAGGGATGAAAATTCTCGCTCGCCAATTTAAAGGCGAGCAGCATGCAACCAAAAACTACACCACGCGGAGGGTGGCTTAGTTTTGCCATGGGCAAAACTCAGCGGACTCCACCAGCAGAGCAAAATGTTCAACCACCCCTAGTTCAGAACCAGTGCCGAGAGCCATCTGGTCATGAACATAGGGAAGGACTTTGCTGTTGCTGACATAGATGAAACAGGCATGGCAAAGCCAATATGTCTGGTTTTCACAGTCAGTCCTTTGGCTTTGTCAATGCCTGTTTTATTTAGTCATGGTTTTTGCGAAATGATGTTGGAGGGGAAGCTGTTGAGCCTTCAACAATCTAAAACAAGCATTGGCATAGCCAATAGGTCTCGCCTTTGGGACCTTATAAGTGTTTAGCCATGCAACAGTCGCATAAATAAATACTTATAAGTTCCCAAAAGCAAGACCTATTGGCTATGCAAAGCAGCCGTGCGGCCGCGAAAGTTAAAGTGATCGCAATGGCGATCATGATCAAACATGAAAGCGGCCTTGCGGCCGCGAAAGTGAAAGTAATCGCCGTAAAGCGCGGTAAAGCGTGGCGCGCGCGCCTGTGCACATGCACTGTAGCTCTAGGCTGGCCTGGTAGCACTTTTTGGAGCCCTCTCTATAAGTCTCGCCAGACCAGCGCATGCGCTGGGCCAGGCGAGACCTAAAAATACATGGGCTGAAATCAAAAAAACTTTTGGGATCTCAAAGAGCTCACATTACTTTAGTAGTCCCATCCATTTAATGGAACTACTTTGTGAGTGAGTGTGCTCTCTGTGTAAGGCCTGAATGCCGTCACTCACATGGTACTTACCCATTGGCGAAGTGGACTGGCCCATTGCCCCATGCTGTATGTTGTAGTGCAATGACTGAAAACCCCAATAAGTAAGCACACTCTAAAACAAACAGTCACGGCTAATGCGGGACATCTTATAAGGGCCCAGTGGAGCAGAGAAGGCTTAAGAGGGGCTCACTGTTTACATTGTGAGGGAACCCGCAAGATATAAAGAAATGCAGAAACCTTTGAGTCCACTCTCAAAGTAACAAAAGTGATGCAGTTATGGGCATTGCCAGGGTGATCTTCTGGACTCTTGACAAGGAAAATGCCCTGCTTGAAGGTGCCATATCATGCTGGCAGACTAAGCCATGGCCTACTTAGGAGTGGGCATACCGACTCCTCTCCTGCCCTGCTCCACGTGAGCAGAGGAGCCCCGCCCACCCACCCGCAAAGGAAGGAGACATAAAATGATAATAACTAAAAGTGAATATCGTTTTTTTATTTCCTTTACATTGCTCAAAGAAATGGGGCAACGCTCCTCCGCCATAGTAGAGGAGCCGCCGCTGAGAATGTTGTTTACCACCAAAATGATCTCCTAAATTCTCCTACTCCATGATGGTCTGGGTTGTTGGGGTCCCTTGGGAGGTGGGAGATGGTAAGGAAGCTTGTACGTGTTACTCGACCGAGGTCCGGCATCTTCACTACCGGAGTTATGGCAGCTTCTTAACACGCAGTGGGCAGCAGACCTGAAGACACTGAAGAATGAACAATATTACAAGCTGGAGTAGAAATGGGCAAAGTCAGCTGATTGGTAGATGCCAAGGACATGGTCAATGGCCCAATCGGATGTAAGATGCCCCAAGTTCTCTCTCATCGAAGGTAAACAGAAGCAGCACTGCCAGAGACAGGGACATGTCTGAATGTTTGTGGTTATGGTACCAGGGACCTATGTTCCCATTGTATTAAGTATGTTTGATGGTGTCCAGACATGTACGTTTATCAGTTTCTTTTGCTTATTGCTACGCCTTAACCCTACTATATATTACTTGTTGTTAGGAGGAAAACATTTTTCTTTGCAGTTCTCATAAACTGCCATAAGTCCCCTTTTCTGGTCATCCTCCTTTTTGTCACCCTCCTTTAGTTTGTATTATGAGAGGAACTGCTTCCCTTTTTAGGTCTCGCCTTGCTATCGCGTAAGCGATCGCAAAGCGAGACTATTGTAAAAGGGCTTTTCAAAGTGCTCCCAAAAAGCGGATTGCATGGCTAGCACGCGCACAATCACGCGCATCGTGCCGCCATGCACTCCGCTTTTTGGGAGCACTTCAAAGGGACCGCTCCCCCGCCAAGCACGCGCGTCACGCTCCGCTTTTTGGGAGCACTTCAAAGGGTCCGCTCCCCCGCCAAGCGCGCGCGCCACGCTCCGCCGGGCTTCTCTTGTTTTAGCTGTCCCTCGTGGACAAGTCTAAGCTTTGGTGAAAGGCACAGGAGGCACTTTGCATAACAGTTGCTGCCACCTGAAGCCAAGCTATCAGATTTCCGTGTGCATGTTTCTTCTCGTCGTGTGTGCGTCCTGCGTCAGGCTGCTCTGTTGCTTGTCACTGTCACGTTGCTCCAAGCCTGGTCTGCAGACGAGACTAATTATTAACCCTATGGGCCGATTTCTGAACAGATTGGCTTTGGACGAGGGAATTGAATGCAGAGATCTCTATTTGCATAATTGCTAACAAAATCTGTCTCTCCTTGACAGCGACCGAAGACTGTCATTTTCAAAGGAGACGAGCTAAAAATAGGCTTTTAATGTCGCTGCTATGGTAGCGTCTCCATTTCAGCCCACCTTCGGGTTATAAATAGAACAGCTTGTAAACATGCGCTCTCGTGTCCTACCTGCTCTAAGGCTCTACTTCGAGTTGTTTCCTCCAGAGTTTACCATGGTACAGTTCCATCTGTAACTCGAGAAAACAAGTTCTCGCTGTATACGGGGAGTCCACCAGCACTTATGATTGCCTTTTCCCATGTGATTCAGCAATCATTTTCAATTTTTTGCCAATTATTATGCTTTATGCTTTTTACTAACTTAAACTACTCACAGTTTAGTCACGGACTGAAAAGTCTTCAGAGAATGCACACGCAGTGCATCCGACTTGAAATTGATCATTAACAAGTCAATTCCACTGGAACTCCTTTTACGGTGGCGGAGGGTATAATGGCCGGATTGTTAGCTGCTGCTCGGGGCTACGAAGACCGATCTGACCATTTTCACTTTCTTTACCCTGTCACATAATCCGTTTACAGTATGTTACTTGCTGTTCTCAGAGGCTCAGTGCAATCTCTGGGGAACAAAGATATTTCTTTGTCGCTCTGCCTGTATGCAGGGTCGGAGACTGAAAAATTCGACAACTGTTGTTCTGTTCGCTCTGAACAATTGCCTCGTAATTGATTTCTGGACTCTGCCGCCCATCTTTCCAGCCTTCGAGCTGCTGCGCAGTAAGTCGACTCCTTTGAAATCTGCTGCTACTGGGGTCAAATGCGCAGGTTACCAGCAGTTTAACAATCTTCCCACCTGGCATACGGGCCGCGTTTATTTACTGTGCGCTGACATCACCTTAATGAGATCTCATTCATCAAGGTCTGCTGCTCTGCAAGACTGTTGTCGTACTAGGGGATGTCAGTGTGTGTGCCTCTGTGAGTATGTGTTAGTCTGTGTGTGTCTCTCTGACGTGTGATTGTGTGTCAGTGTCTGATTCTGCCCATGCGCCAAAGCCGATCGGTCTTGCTTTAATATACTAATGCATAGAGACACGGGCATGCACAAATGCTTTACCCTCGCCTTAGCAGATTAAACAAGCATTGGCATAGCCAATAGGTCTCGCTTTTGAGACCTTAATAGTGTTTAGCCATGCAACAGTTGCATAACTAAATACTTATAAGGTCCCAAAAGCGAGACCTATTGGCTATGCCAATGCTTGTTCTCTCTGTCTCAGTGTCTGCTTTATTCTCCATCCTTTTGTTTACATCTTGCTATCTCTTACTCATTTCTCTCTTCGTCTCAGTCCTCTCTCTCTATTTGTCTCACTGTCTTTATCTCATACCATTTCTCAATTATTTTCTTTCACTATCCGTCTTTATTTATCTTTTTGCCCTTCTCTCGTTATATCTTTCTCTGTCTTTATCTTTCTCCCTTTCTCTCTTCCTCTCAGTTTGCTCTCTTTTTTATCTCTTTCTCTGTCTCTTTTTAAGGTTGTCACCCACATCTGGTACTTTTTATACCCTTGTGTTTCCTGATGTCTTTCCCTCTGTCCCCCACTTCTCTCTTTCTGCCTCTCCTATATATCTATCTCCTTCTCTGCGTAGTTCAATTTTCAATTTCAGTCTCTTGATCCCTTTCTCTTCTTGTCTCTCCTGTTTGAGTTTGTGGTTGTGTATGTACTGTTTTTTCCCCATAAGGTCATACCACCCCTTATGCACTACTGACTTAGCTTCTGCTCAGTCATACTCAGGTTGAAAGAGATTAAGGGCCAGATGTACGACCCATCCAATTTGAGAGTTGCAATTTGCATTGTTGTATGACCCGAAATTTGCAATTCGCAAATTAGAATTTACAACAGTGTCACAGACACTGTTTGTGATTACTAATGGTGTTGCAAATTGCCTGCCTCATTAATATTCATGAGGCAGTCGCAATTTGCAACCCAATTGGGAAAGGCTAGCACTCCCAGGGATGGTGGCCTGCTGGGGTCTGCAGATCACCATGTCTGTGACTGCTTTTTAGGGCTCGCCTAGGCAGCGCGCAAGCACTGCCCAACGAGATGACCTTTAGAAATTGGTCAGCTCTTTCAAGCACTCGTGCTTGTGCCAGGATCCACCTTGCGGGAGCGAGAATGCTAATTGAAAACAGATGGCCCGCACGCCGCTGCTCGCTTCCGCAAGGTGAATGCCAGCACAAGTACGAGTGGGTGGAGGGGCTGCTCTGCATGGAGTCGAGAGCCTCCCTCCGACCACCTTGTGGTGCAGCCGGGGGCTCTGGTGTCACCCTGCTTATGCTTTTTACCCAGTGGGTGCTGGACAATCTCTTTCAGTGAATTCCCCTTTGCTTGAGCACGAGAACATAGCCTTGCTCACATTTGCAACAAAGATGTTTCCTTTGACATCCTTGCGCTTTTGCTTTCATTTGCGGCCACGCTTGTTAAGGCAGCATGGGCAACAAATGTATGTTCTGCTGAGTTATTTGGCCGCTTGTCCCCCGTGTGTGTGTGGCAGGTCTTCATTAGTTGTACCCACAACTTATTCCCCTGCTGTGCAGCCAACAGTGCAGTCGGGAACCCATTACAGCACTCCTCCTCTTCAATAAAATGACTGAGAACACCGCGTATCTTGAGCTGCCCCCAGCTCCTTCGGCATGTTGTGCCGACCCTTCCTCCGGTCTTCGATGGAGGGGCTGCTCTGCATGGAGTCGAGTGCTCCCTCTGACCTTGTGGTGCAGCCGGGGGCTCCGGTGTCACCCTGCTTGTTCTTTCTTCCCAGTGGGTGCTGGACAACCTGTTTCGGTGACTTCCCCTTCGCTTGAGCACGAGAACGTAGCCATGCTCACATTGGCAATGAAGATGTTTTCTGCTTCAACTACGGGTTCAGTGGAGCTTCTCCGTCCTTGGTTTTCTATTGCTGTTTGTCTTCAGCTACTGCTGTGCTCCAGGTAAGCATGGCTGAACTGCAATTTGTGTCTGCCGCTCCAACGCTCACCGCCTCCGAAGCTGCTTTGATGGCTGAGTGGCCTTCATAACTTGCCAAGTGTCGGGCCCTGACTGGTCCCCTCAAAGGCCTTGGGACAAAGCTGGTTACAGATCCGTTATCTCTTCTTTCTTGCCTCTGGCCTGGTTGACAGGTTATTATGTGGTGCTTAAGGCAACCTTTTCAGGCCTCTCCACCTTTGCCCTCCCAGATGGAGAGAGTAGGCTCGCAATGTCCCTTAGAGTGCATCCCTGTTTGCACACACCCTCACCACCCGGTCTTCAGCTGGTGTAATTCTCGCCCATCTTTGGCTGAACCTTCGATAAATGTATTTGTGTGTGAACAGTGTGGGCTTAAAATCAGGAGAACACACAGCGCCCGCTTTGTTAGTGCAAATGAAAACAAGCACTGGCATAGCCAATAGGTCTCGCCTTTGGGACCTTAAATTTCACCATCCAGATGGCAGCTGTGGTAACAAAAGGTAATCTTATGTGTCTGGTGTTAGCTGTGAAGTGTCCATGGTATAGATCGAACTGTTCTTTGCTTACAACCGAATATTATAAAACATATTGTGCGTGCAATGCTTTAATCTATGGCGACACAGCACCCAGGATAATGTGCTGCATGACTAACCACCACTTATAAGGTCCCAAAGGTGAGACCTATTGGCTATGCCAATGCGTGTTTAATAAAGCAGTTTTTTTTTTAATGCAGCCTGTTTTCCTCAAAGGAAAATGGTATGCATTTAAAAAAGAAAAAAACATTACTGTTTCATTTTTTAAGAGTAGGCATTGGTCCGGGGGACGACTGCCGGCTCTTAAAAAATATTTTCAATGCCAGTTACAAAGGGGATGGGGTTCCCTCGGGACCCCTTCCCATTTGTGAGTGGCTTACAACCCATTTGAAATGGGTGGTAAACTGTGAATGTTTTGCTGCAAAACAATCTTACATTGAGGTGCGAGTTGCTATTAGGAAGGGACGCCCTTGGCATGCCCCTTCCTAATAGCGAGTCGCAAACCCAATTTTGCGAGTCGGTAATAGGTTACCAACTCGCAAAATAGGGTTTGCAAATAGGGCAGACCTATTTTGGGGTCACAAACGGGCTGATTTCCCATTTGCGACTCAAAAAATGGGTGTATATCTGGCCCCTAATTGCTAAGCAGAGCATCTAGAAGCTGCTGGACCACCTTCGAGTTGTGCGGGCTCCAAAGCCTCCTGGAAACACTTCTCTCGCATCCGAACATTGGGCCCGATCCACAAAGGTTAGAGTAGACCTAAAGTTTAAGTTTAGACCTGAAGTTAAGTTTAGATCTGAAGTCTAAAGGCACAATTCACAAAGGTAAACTTAGACCTGAAGTCGAGACCTGATGTTTAAGTTTTGACTACAGGTCTAAACTTTGACTTCGGTTATAACTTTACCTTTTTTGGTATTTGGAAATTGGTATTCAGTCGAAATATTGAAAAAGAAAATAACAGAAAAAGAATATTGTGGTGCAAACATATTGAGTTGCAAATATTTTGATGCACAAATATTGTGCGCAAAAATATTGTTGACAAGAATATCAATTTTAAGGTATGTAATATTGATGTAAACATTGTCTATGTTGTTAATATAAAAAAAAATTGTAAATTCTAATGTAAAATAAAATAAATATTTTATTAGTTTTAAATGATATATGTTTAAATGAACAGATACACATATATGTGTTTGTTTTTGTAAAATAAGTATAACATTTATATATACTTTAAAGTATTTAAATACATTTATGTTACATTATACTACTGTTACTTTTTAATATATTTAATGTTTACCCTATTTAATTATATGTATTGAAAAACAATATTTTCAACATCAATAGTGTACAAAAATATTTATTTTTAATATTTTTGTCATTTGCATTATAAGTATAGGATAACAATATTTTTGTGTTCGATATTTTAAACTTGATATTAATATGCCACAATATTTGTGGTTTTGATATTTTGTCAGTGAACCTTGTCCATTGGGCCCTTAGACTTCAGGTCTAAACTCAGACTTCAGGTCTAAACTCAGACTTCAGGTCTAAAGTTAGACTTAAGGTTTAAAGTTAAACTTCAGGTCTAAACTCAGACTTCAGGTCTAAAGTTAGATTTAAGGTTTAAAGTTAAACTTCAGGTCTAAACTCAAACTTCAATTCTAAAGTTAGACTTAAGGTTTAAAGTTAAACTTCAGGTCTAAATTTAGACTTCAAGTCTAAACTCATGCTTCAGGTGTAAGTTTACCTCTGTGAACCCATGTGTCCAATATTATCCTCATAAATTGCTCCCCCCCCCCCTCTTCGTTGATGGACTGGGTCTGGCTATGTGTTCATTGATACTCCGGGTACCACAGAAAGGATGCTTCCTCCAGACTGAAAGGCAGTGGACGGTGAAGTTGTGCTGGTTTTGTGAAGTTGTGCTGGTTTTGTGAAGTTGCGCTGGTTTTGTTGTCGCTTCTCAGGGATTGTCTTCTTTTCACTAGAACTCTTGGGAACGAATTTCAGGACTTGTTTTCAGTTTTGGGCAGTGCACTTTACTCACTGCACATCCCACGTCTGGATTTATCGACGCGGCCTTGCATTTAAGTGGTGTATGAGTGGTATTTCGGAGTGTGCTGCACTAGCGAGTGCCACACAAGCACTACCTTCCTATCATGTGCACTATTGCTTGTTCCAACTGTCCTCATACTTGGTGTACGTTCACATAGTTATGCGTCCATGGGGCTCTCGACAAACTCTGTTAACACAGCACAACAGTGTATTTGGCTTTTCTTCCCCTTTCCACAGAAAGAGTGTCTGTCCGCTCACCTGCTGCAGCCCTCTCTTCCTCCGTTCCTTTTCCTCTTTGCAGCGGATCTGATCATCTCAACCCCTTGAATACTCTTATTGTAAGGTCGTGTGTCTTTTGTGTGCCAAGA
Organism: Triturus cristatus; assembly: GCF_964204655.1. NCBI lineage: Eukaryota > Metazoa > Chordata > Amphibia > Caudata > Salamandridae > Triturus > Triturus cristatus. Next base: position 16,421,799 of record NC_140592.1, on the reverse strand, counting down.
ATTGTGTCACCGGGTAGGTTATCTGTTTCTCTCAGAAAATTCAACAGTGCGTATGTTGTGCACTATTACACGTACAAAAAGTGTGCCAGAAGAGACAACATTTAGAGCATCATATGGCGGATTTAGGGTTTCTAGAATGTGGCAGAAAAGAACAAGACACCCCCCTCTAGTGCGCCAGCATGTATGCAAGCAATCAGCATGGAATGTCAGTCAACAGGAAATGCACATTCTACTGACTTCCTGAACAAAGTTCAGAATTGGTAAACATTTCTCAAGAAATGTAGTCCATAAAAACCGTCCAGAACTGAAACAATCGTGAAAAAGAGCGCAAAAACAATGAAAATGAATTTGTAAAATGCATTGGTGACTGCTAACGAACAGGGGAGATGTGGTGGGGCAGGGAGGGTGGGGGTGTGAAAAAACCCAGCACTTACCGGGTTCGGCCGGCCACCGCCTCTCCTCCGTCCTCTTCTACCTGTCTCAAGTCCCAGCAGCACAGAAGCACACAGGCTCCCTGACTCCCCTAGCCAATCACAACACTGCTGTCGTGAACACCCTAGTTCTGTGCTCAGGCAGGGAGTGGGAGGCTGTACCATACAGCCGGGTGGAGAACATGCTAAGTGCACATGACTGTTTGGCCGGGCCAAGGCGGCCGGCCAAACCATCAATCGCGCACTTAGAGAGCGCCAACACGCCTCCCCGCTGCTCTGGCCAGCCCAGCCCCACCCTGTATGAAACTAACTGAGCCGCTGTAGTGCGGAAAAATAACATTTTAATAATGTTGCGTTATTATCATTTTATTTTTCCTTCTTGTACTGCTCAGAGACAGTGGGTCGACGCTCCTCCGCACTAGAAGAGGAGATGCTGCTGGTAAAATGTGTAATTGAACAATCGTGATATGCTGGAGTTGTAGCTGACAGTGATGTGTTTCGGTCATGACATTAGACAAGTGGTCATCTCATGGAAATGGAGTTCTTATAGACATTTTCACCAATGCCGTTGGGGTAGGGCTACGTTCCGTAGTGTTGGGCTTTCGTTTCCAGTTCCTCTGTCAAGCAACTTTAAGATTCCCTTCGCACTGCATCTGCACAACGGCGAATGTTTACAGCACCTCAGACACCAGTAAAAGGATAATCCCCAGCCATGTTTTATTTTCACTCAGGAGCAGGGTCACTGGAATTATGCAGCATAGGAGGACAAAATTATGCAGCAGGGTTCACTATATTATGCGGCACGAAAAGGCAAATTTTGCATTGTAATGGTGAACATTTTGTGACACTATTACTTCATTATTTTGACATTTTTACAGCTGGCAACACTATCTAGGAACATGAATTCACCTGTTAAATACCAATTTGGTACCCAAACGCAGCAAGAAGCAACCGAAAGATGACCAGCCAACCTACGCAACGGGCCTTCGGGTGCGCAGCAACACCAGTCACCACAACCTTGATAACCTTTGCTCCGTTTGAGCTTGAATTATCTTTTTTGTTAAAATCTGCAGATTATGCAGCAGATGATGGATTATGTGGCAAATGCATCAGATCCATAACCGTGCAAAATACGCCGCAGCTGCAGAATTGTGTAATTCCATTGGCGCTGCTCATATGGACCTTGGACCTAGCTCCAAGAAGGATAGGGAGCGGCGTCGGGAACACATCTAATATTACAGGATCATGGCGTGCAGCATACACAGTGGTGTGCAGTGCAGGGTTCCGCACGTTCCCCTTGGCAGCCACCCGGACGAGACACCATGAGGTGACACTATACCCCTTATCAAGAGGTGACACTATACCCCTTATCAAGAGGTGACACTACACCCCTTATCAAGAGGTGACATTACACCCCTTATCAAGAGGTGATATTTCACTCTTTTTCATTGTTTGGGGAATTCTGCCTGCATAGTTAACCCATTCAGTCCAAACTCCATAGGCACAGTTTCCTCTGTTCCCTCTACTCTGCCATAGTGGTATAGGGTTTAAACGTAGTAGATTTCAATTCCAACATCTTCATGGCATAGGTGGACTCTCAAAATCACACTGTCAGTGTTGGTCAAACAAACTCTAATTTACGTTTTATCATTCCTTCTTCTGTGTGTATTTCAACATGTTTTTCTTGGTGTTACTAAAATAAAGCACCACTTTCTTGGATTGCATTTTCAAGATTTTAAATTTCAACTGTATTTTGGTGAATGTCAGTGTCGGCATTTACAATAAGTTAGCTGCACGCCTTAACTCCACAGCCAGCTAGCTGCCTTCAGTTTATTCAGGTCATTCTTTTGAGATCGAGGCTCTCTTGTTATGGGGGCTGAGGAGGAGCACTGAGGGTAGATGAACATGAAGGAAATGTCTGGAAAAAAAGACACTCCCTCACACAGTGCTTAAATAAAAAGAAAAAAAATAGTGCCTGAAAAATGAACAGTGGAAGGACACAAGTTGTGTGTCCAAGCTGCATGGGAGGAACAAACACATGAAAAGGATGGAAGCCTTGGGAAACTGACCAATAAGAAGCAAGCACATTGGAGTGACAGTGAAGCCAACCAATTATATGCAATGGGCGGCTTTTAACCCCCCTGTCAGGTAACACTTTCCACCCCAGTCTGCATAGTAGGTGAGCTGTTAGCCTTGTTTACTTTCTCAAACAGCAGACGATGCATCCCAGCTGCACTGAAAATCATGGTTTATCCCAATCGCATGCAAGATTGAGCAGCTGCTCGGCTACTTACTACAGGTTAACACCTCTTCTAAAGTAAACTCCTGAGTTCAAGGCCTAGCCCTGAGAAAGTGACATTCTCCTTTGCAGCACGCCTTTTCTTCAATAAAATAATGTTGCTTTTGTGACTGATCCACCACTGGACACATTAGTTTCACAATCACCAGCGAGGAAGGGAGAGAGCACCCCATCTTCTCCAAGCCCCCCCCCCTTCTGATGATCTGGACATGTATTGGACCCAATGGAGAGCCACCAAGAGAAACGGGGGGAAAGCAAGGTCACAAAAGGTAGATGGTGACGAGCCGGTGATTGTCAGTGTGGAGTGTGACAGAGGAAGGACACCCTGCTCTTAGTCATGTAGTTCCACCAACACCGCCTGGTATTTCTTTACAGACCCCAAAAGAAATTAAAGGGGAGGAGGGCTGGGCAGGGTCAGTTTTCCAGCACTGAGTGCAGGCGGCAGACTGGCAGAGGTAAGATAAGTAGCATGTCTAATGAGGCAAAGGAGTTTAGGTAAGGAGAGACTGAAGAGAGGACTAGGGGTGGACACAGGGGCACAATTGCTTTTTACAGGTCAAGTGCTGGACTCAGACTGTGTCATCACTAAGTTGGGGGAGCTTGTGTACAGGGGTGCTGCACTAACCACTAATGCCTGCTAGTAAATTAATAAAATGGACAAAAATAGAAAAAACAAGAAAACTCATTTATTAACATAAAAATCTAACCTCTCACAACAAGCCCAACCCTCTACCTAAACCCTAAAGAGTGACTAAACTAATCTATAGAAACACTACCCTGCCCCTAACTGTTCTTCCCAACCTCACCTCCCACAACAGCCCCCAGACACAAAAACTGTCCCTCAATGGCCGCCAGCCTCCTTCAAATGTCCTGCGGGGTGCTGGCAACGCCCCACTGGCCTCCCCAGGCTTCTGAGGACTTGCTGCCGGAGAGCGTCGGTGATTCGGAGGGGAGCGGCTGCTTGGCTGAAATTACTGAGCTGCAAAATCTACATATACATTGTCGTACAAAAATATGACGCATTCAATTGATGCCGCACAATTTATTTGACTAGATAAACGGTGCAACATTAATTTAGCCAAACTGGTGGGGCATCATTTTTTGTTAAATTTTTGGACCACTAATGGCACGCCATAATCATTCTAATTGCCCCGCTATTACCCTTCTCCCTCTTTAGTTCCACCCAGAGCCCCACAGAACGACCTCCATTCCAGATTAATTAAATGCACAACAGATATTTAATTCCTTGGCTATGGAGCAAGTGAGTGTTGGTAAGGTACGTGAGGCCCTGGGCTTGAAACGTCAGGCCCTGGGCTAGATTTAGGTTGGGCGATGGACTCATATCATCAGAAGGGTTGGTAACATGGTTCATGGAAGGTAGAAGATGTACCAGTATAAGGGAACCCATGAGAAGAAGACGGCTGGCTGGGACAGGATGGGTGGTCCTAGATAAGAGTGAGCTCTGGGCAACTCACCTTTTCTTCTCCCAATTACTTTCAATGTGGGAGAGGCTGAGACAGAAACATAGAATGGTGGATACTTGTAAAACAATTGGTATCCAGGCTTCAAAACAAGGAGGGAATACCTCAACAAATGCAGCTGTTGTCACGGAGAAGGGAAAGGGACTTACACACTGATTTGATAAGATATGCTTTATGGGCAACATCAAAATAAGGATTATTCATTGATTGATTTAACACTCGTCATCGCCCTCGACAGAGTGGTCATTGCCTCCTTCGCAGCCTGGAGCAGTTGAGGTTCCAATTAGATAAGAATGTAACACACTAACTTAGAATATCAGTAGCATCCGCCACGGTGTTTGAACAAGTAAAAAAAAACTGTCTATTGAATGAGGTATTATTGCTAGAGGTGGGCGGAATATGCGTTGAAAATTCCGCAAACGTGCAAAATTGCTTGTTCGCGATGCTTTTTTCCTGATTGCGAATGCGGATTAAGTGCTCGGGGGGAAATATCTTGCGAACACGCACTTTGAAAGCACAAACAAGCAAAAAGTTCCGCAAAGCCGCGGATCGTGGAATTTTGGGCAATTTCATGTTCTCCGCGGAATGCCAAATTCCCCAAATTCCACGAGCGGAATGGAGTTTACCGCCCAGGCCTAATTATTGCTACAAAAGTTTCACTTTGAAAGGTTTACTGGATATTGTTAAATCAAGTAGTCCACAATTCAATGCTATGAAACACATGTTGAAAGGAAATGGCTAGCAAAGTGTCAGAAAACAATGATTAAAGTAGTAGAAGGGAATGGAAAGGAGGTATGTACAATAGTGTTGAGGGAACGTTTCCTGCCACAGTAGCGAAAAAAATGGGAAAAGAAACCTACAAAAGGAAGAGGTCAGCTGTGGAAGCAGAGGGAATACAGAAGAAAACAGGGGAAACTGGGAAAAATGGACAATACAGAAGTCCATAATGCACACTGGGCGAGGATTGTTTAAAGTAAGAAATAATGATTGTGACTTAGCAGCAGCAGAAATAATGGATGGTTTTGAAGCTGTGTCGCGGGCACCACCATTCTTAGGGGCCTGGGCTTGGACGGTGGTGGCCTTCGTAGCCCCTTTCGTTCTCTTTGGTTGCCCTGAAAGGAGGAAGGATAAAGAGGCCACTGATTGTCAATTAATACCACTGTTTGCAAAAGGGCATTTTACAGGCACAGAACTCCGCTGCCTGACTAGCCAATCATTTTCCTTCCTTTACCTCCACCCTAAAGATAGACTAGTTCCCTGCAAATGATATTGTTCCACCACTCGCTTCATAATTATTCCAGTTTGGTCAGTCTGAAAACTTTGGGCAAAGTCACTCTCCCTTCAGGTACTGCCGAGACGGAGGCTGCACCAACGGCAGAGACACAGACGTCCTCAAGGAAGGAACGTCAACATCTTTGATATCAATCTATCTTCCCAACATGCCGTACAACAGCCTAAGCCTACCTGGCTGACGGTGGAACAGAATCCAGGCAGGACGATTAACTTGACAACCACCCCACTCCCATCACAATGCTCCAGTCCAGCACCATCCATGCCAGGCTGACAACACGCCCCACTACCCTGCTGGACAAGCACGCACAACTTGCAAAGTGGATACAGAAAGCCTAACATTATATTTATATATATATATATATATATATATATATATATATATATGTATATATATATATATTCACTGAAAAAACCATAGGTTTCACACATGTTATAGTTAGAGGAAATTTTACTGATAAAAAACCAGTGAAATTCCCCCGTTATAGTTAGTGCAGGCAACTATAACTCACGCGACCGCAATCTTCTGCTGATGCTAATACTGTATTTAGACACTTATTTGCCCATGTCTTCTTCCATACATTTTTAGCTATACATATATTACAAATATTTTTTTTTCATAAAGACACATATGTCATCAGCAGAAGATTGCGGTCGCGTGAGTTATAGTTGCCTGCACTAACTATAACGGGGGAATTTCACTGGTTTTTTATCAGTTAAATTTCCGCTAACTATAACATGTGTGAAACCTATGGTTTTTTCAGTGAATTTGCAAGGTTTTTTAAATGCTAATTCCTAACTATAACGTGTGTGAAACCTATGGTTTTTTCAGTGAATTTGTACGGTTTTTGAAATGCTAAGTTACTTTACGCCATTCGTGGCGTGCGCGCCCACTTAACGCAGTTCGTTCCGTGCGCGCACGGTGCGCTTCGCGCACCGTGCGCGCACAGTAAGCACGCGGTGCGCTTCGCGCACCGCGCGCCCACTTTACGCAGTTAGTGCCGTGCACGCACGGTGGGCACGCGGTGCGCTACGCGCACCGCGTGCCCACGTTACGCTAGATGGGCAATGTACGCACGATGCGCTTCGCGCACCGTGCGCACATGGAGGACATATGATGCACTTCGTTTTGAAAGGTAATATTTTAATTTTTCGTAATTTTTATAAGCCATGCACAAATGGTGCCCTTCGGGCACCATTTGCACACGGGGTGGATGTGTGGATAATTTTTTCTTTTATTATTTTTGTTTAAAATATTCTAGTTTATCACGCCGTTGATAAGCCATGCAAAATTGGTGGCCTGCGGCCACCAATTGCACACGGGGTGGGGAGAGTGTGGATAGTTTTTTTTTTTTTATAATTTTTTACCGTACGCGTACGGTAAGCGTAATCGGCGAAATTAGCGAAAAAATAAAAATTGCATTTTTGGCCTTGGGGGGTCTTTGGGGACTCCCTCAACATGGCTATGTGTGTGGGAGCTGTATAAACAGCCCCTTTACATGTTTTTTGGCTTTATTTTACAACCTAACTCTCAGTGCGAGAGAGAAAATGGCGGCCGCCGCTTCCTGGTTTCGGCCGATTCGAATGTTTACTAAGATCTAAGAGCCAATCAGAATCGCGCTCGCGCACGCCACCGTACGCGTACGGTAAGCTTACGGTAAGCGTACCGTAAGCTGGCTCAGATATATATATTGATTTAAAGGCTATTTTCTCAGAATCTACTGAACAGATTTACACCAAACCTACAAAAGGCACTTCCTTGACCTGAGGACTACCTCTCTGCCAAATTTCTAGTAATTCTGTTCAGCCGTTCGGGCTGTAGCCCTGTCTAAAGGTCCTATGGAAAAATGCATGGGAAAAACGCGTTTTGGGACCCCCCTTTTATCTCAGCCCCCGCTTGACGAATCCCCCCGAGACTTTCAGGGTAGGAGCGGAGCGTAGCGCCCCACCTATTTTGAGAAATTCGTGAGGATTCGTCGACCGGCGCCAAAGTTATTCAAAATAGAATGTTGCGGATTTCCTATGGAAACAGGGTCCTAACTATAACTACCTACTGGCGACCGCCAGTAGGTAATATATATATATATATATATATATATATATATATATATATATATATTATCTATTGGTGGTCGCCAGTAGATAGTTATAGTTACAACCTAGTTTCCATAGGAAATCTCAAAATTCTATTTAGAATAACTTTGGTGCTGGTTGACGAATCCTCGCGAAATTTTCAAAACAAATGGGGCGCTCCGCTCAGCTCCTACCCTGAAAGTCTCGGGGTGATTTGTCAAGCGGGGGCTGAGAAAAACGGGGGGTCCCAAAACGCGTTTTCCCCATGCATTTTTCCATAGGACCTTTAGTCGCAGCTACAGCCCGAACGGCTGAACAGAATTACGTGAAATTTGGCAGAGAGGTAGCCATAAGGTCAAGGAAGTGCCTTTTGTAGGTCTGGTGTAAATCTGTTCAGTATTTCCTGTGAAAATAGCATTTAAAAGCATATCAATATCTATACGCGCGCACCGTGCGCGCACTGTGCGCGCACCCTGCCGTGCGCGAGCGCAATTCTGATTGGTTGTTAGATGTCGGTAAACATTCGAATCGGTCGAAACCAGGAAGTGTCGGCCGCCATTTTGTCTCTCGCAGTCTGAGGGGGTGAAAAACAAAGGTGGAGAACGTGAAAAGGGGGCAGAGTGGACAGTTCCTGACCCCCTAGCCTTGGTCAGGGGGTCACAGAAGGACCCCCAAGGGAGAAAAAAACATATATTTTTTTTTTTTTAAATCGCGAGGTGCGCGCACCGCGCGCGCACGGCACACACTGTGAACCGTGGGTGCTCGGGGCGCGAAGCGCACCGTGCGCCCACTGCGCGCGCACGGTGCACGCACGGTGAAAAACCTGTAAAAAAAAAAATTATAAATACATAACTTAGCATTTAAAAAACCGTACAAATTCACTGAAAAAACCATAGGTTTCACACACGTTATAGTTACGAATTAGCATTTAAAAAACCTTGCAAATTCACTTAAAAAAAACCATAGGTTTCACACATGTTATAGTTAGCTGGACATTTCACTCGTAAAAAACCAATGAAATTCCCCTGTTATAGTTAGTGCAGGCAACTATAACTGACGTGACCGCAATCCTCTGCTGATGACGTCAGATATTACATCACTGATGGCATATGTGTCTTTATGAAAAGTAAATATTTGTAATATATGTATAGCTAAAGATTAATGGAAGAAGACATGGGTAAATAAGTGTCTAAACACAGTGATGTAATATCTGACGTCATCAGCAGAGGATTGCGGTCGCGTGAGTTATAGTTGCCTGCACTAACTATAACGGGGGAATTTCATTGGTTTTTTACGAGTGAAATGTCCAGCTAACTATAACATGTGGGAAACCTATGGTTTTTTAAGTGAATATACATATATATATATATATATATATATATATATATATATATATATATATATATATATATATATATATATATATATATATAACCTACTGGCGGTCGCCAGTAGGTAGTTATAGTTAGGAACCTCTTACCATAGGAAAACCGCAACATTCTATTTTGAATAACTTTGGCGCCGGTCGACGAATCCTCGCGAAATTTTCAAAATAGGTGGGGCGCTGCGCTCCGCTCCTACCCTGAAAGTGTCGGGGGGATTCGTCAATCGGGGGCTGAGATAAAAGGGGGGTCCCAAAACACGTTTTTCCCATGCATTTTTCCATAGGACCTTTAGACACAGCTACAGCCCGAACGGCTGAACAGAGTTCCTTGAAATTTGGCAGAGAGGTAGTCTACAGGTCAAGGAAGTGCCTTTTGTAGGTTTGGTGTAAATCTGTTCAGTAAATTCTGAGAAAATAGCCTTTAAATCAATATATATATCTGAGCCAGCTTACGGTGCGCTTACGGTGCGCTTACCGTACGCGTACGGTGACGTGCGCGAGCGCGATTCTGATTGGCTGTTAGATCTAAGTAAACATTCGAATCGGTCGAAACCAGGAAGCGGCGGCCGCCATTTTCTCTCTCGCACTCTGAGTGGGGCAGCAAAAATAAAGCCAAAAAATGTCTAAAGGGCCAGTATATTGAGATCATAACCACCCAGCATTGATATAGGGGTCCCCAAACAACCCCCAAGGCCAAAAAAAAATTTTGTTTTTTTTCGAAAAATCGCCGATTACGCTTACCGTACGGGTACGGTAAAAAAAATTTTTTTAAAAAAATTATCCACACTCTCCCCACCCCGTGTGCAAATGGTGCCCGAAGGGCACCATTTGTGCATGGCATATGTCACCTATGAAATTAATAAAGAATACATTTCACAACGATGCGCATAATATGTCCCCCATGTGCGCACGGTGCGCGAAGCGCATCGTGCGTACATGGCCCATCCCGCATAACGTGGGCACGCGGTGCGCACAGCGCACCTCGTGACCACCGTGCGTGCATGGCACTAACTGCGTAAAGTGGGCGCGCGGTGCGCGAAGCGCACCGTGCGCGCACGGAACGAACTGCGTTAACTGGGCGCGCACGCCACGAATGGCGTAAAGTAACTTAGCATTTAAAAAAACGTACAAATTCACTGAAAAAACCATAGGTTTCACACACGTTATCGTTAGGAATTAGCATTTAAAAAACCTTGCAAATTCACTGAAAAAACCATAGGTTTCACACAAGTTATAGTTAGCTGTACATTTCACTCGTAAAAAACCAATGAAATTCCCCCGTTATAGTTAGTGCAGGCAACTATAACTCACGCGACCGCAATCCTCTGCTGATGACATATGTGTCTTTATGAAAAAAAAATATTTGTAATATATGTATAGCTAAAATTTAATGGAAGAAGACATGGGCAAATAAGTGTCTAAATACAGTATTAGCATCAGCAGAGGATTGCGGTCGCGTGAGTTATAGTTGCCTGCACTAACTATAACGGGGGAATTTCATTGGTTTTTTACGAGTGAAATGTACAGCTAACTATAACTTGTGTGAAACCTATGGTTTTTTCAGTGAATATATATATATATATATATATATATATATATATATATATTATCTACTGGCGGTCGCCAGTAGATAGTTATAGTTAGGATCGTGTTTCCATAGGAAATCTGAAAATTCTATTTTGAATAACTTGTGCGCCGGTTGACGAATCCTCGTGAAATTTTCAAAACTAATGGGGCGCTCCGTTCAGCTCCTACCCTGAAAGTCTCGGGGTGATTCGTCAAGTAGGGGCCGAGAAAAAAGGGGGGTCCCAAAACGCGTTTTCCCCATGCATTTTCCCATAGGACCTTTAGACACAGCTACAGACCGAACGGCTGAACAGAATTACTTGAAATTTGGCAGAGAGGTAGCCATAAGGTCAAGGAAGTGCCTTTTGCAGGTCTGGTGTAAATCTGTTCAGTATTTCCTGAGAAAATAGCATTTAAAAGCATATCAATATCTATACGCGCGCAGGGTGCGCGCACCGTGCGCGCACCGTGCGAGCACCCTAATGTGCGCGAGCGTAATTCTGATTGGTGGTTACATGTTAGTCAATGTTCGAATCGGTCGAAATCAGGAAGTGTCGGCCGCCATTTTGTTTGTTTTCAGTGCGAGAGTGAAAAAGGAAGGTGGCGAACGTGAAAAGGGGGCAGGGTAGAGAGTTCCTTACCCCCTAGCCTTTGTCAGAGGGTCCCTGAAGGACCCCGAAGGCAGAATTTTTTTTTTTTTTTAAATCTCGGTGGTGCGCGCACGGTGAAAAAAAACCCCCAAAAATATATATATTTTGTTTGTTTTTAAATCGCGGGGGTGTGCGCACCGTGTGCGCACCGTGAAAACCAAAAAAAAAAAAAAAAAAAAATTAATACGTAGTTTATTGTAAAATAAATATATAAAAAAAATAATAATACATAAATAAATTAGCATTTAAAGAAAACGTACAAATTCACTGAAAAAACCATAGGTTTCACACACGTTATAGTTAGGAATTAGCATTTAAAAAACCTTGCAAATTCACTTAAAAAACCATAGGTTTCACACATGTTATAGTTAGGTGGATATTTCACTCGTAAAAAACCAATGAAATTCCCCCGTTATAGTTAGTTCAGATAACTATAACTCGCGCGACCGCCACTCTATCACAAGGATGATGTCATCAGTGATGTCATGAGTGATGCCACTGACCATGTCATGAGTGATGTAATATGTGACGTCATGAGCAGTGTATTGCGGGTGCGCGAGTTATAGTTATCTGAACTAACTATAACGGGGGAATTTCATTGGTTTTTTACGAGTGAAATATCCACCTAACTATAACATGTGTGAAACCTATGGTTTTTTAAGTGAATTTGCAAGGTTTTTTAAATGCTAATTCCTAACTATAACGTGTGTGAAACCTATGGTTTTTTCAGTGAATATATATATATATATATATATATGATATATATGATATATATATTTGACATATATATTTAATACCCAGTGGAGACTGCCACTGGGTAGTCTGGGTAGTTATATTAAGGATCCTATTTTGATAGGAAATGGACAGTTTTGCTTACTAATAACTTTGGCTCTGTTTGAAAAATCTTTAGAAAACGTTCCAAAAAAAAGTCTCATGCACCTCGACTTTTTTCTGGAAAGTTTTGGGCTTATCTGTCAGATGGGAGCCAAGACACAAGAACAAATGGGGGTCCCAAAATGCGCTGTCATGATGCACTTTTCCATAGGAAAGCTGAACAGTGATACCGCAAAAACGGCAAACCGGACTGACACCAAATTTGGCAGAAAGATAGATCCTTAACCAGTAAGTGTACTTTTTGTGATTTTGTGTAAATCCGTTCAGTGGCTTTTGAGAAATTAAGGTTCAAAATGTATGCATATATGGAAAAACATAAGCTCCGCAGATCAGAGAGATCTAAAGATAAGATCTGTTGGCTGCCAGCGCATCAACAAAGATGTAGCAGGAGCTGTTTTATGACTTGAGGACTCCCCAAGCCATTAAGAGACTCCAGTGGCCCCATCCCTTGGGCGAATTTAATTAATAAGGGGGAGGGAGGTGTGTTGCCCCCTCCCCAAGCCATTAAATGGCTATGGACTGGACAAAATCGCCCAGGCTGATTTCCTAACTAAAGGGAAAGAGGTGTGCAGCCCCCTCCATGGGGTCTGCGTGCCTTTTTAAAGGCTTGGAACTGAAGGACACACACGGCCCTCCCTTAATATATGTTGTGGCCCCAGCCATGCTAAAGGCTGTGTGCAGACTGGAGTTGAAGGCCTGCTGAGGGTTTGGTCACAGGGCCCAGCAGAAGGCATAACCCTGTGGCCAACTCCCTGTGGTGCGTGGCCAAAGGCCATGCGTGGCGTGGGGTTGGCTGCTCAGCGGAGCTGCCTGAGGGGAGTTAGTCGCAGGAACTGGCTGCAAGCCAGACCCTGCAGCCAACCCCATACCATGGGATGAAAGGCCATGCACAGTGCGGAGTTATCCGCCTGCGCGGGCTTTGGCGGCCTCCGGGTGGGTTGGCCACTGGGCCCAGCCAAAAAGACCGAGCCAAAGGCCATGCACAGAGTGAGGTTGAGAGTCTGGGGGGGGGGTTGCCTCAGGGCCTGTCGTGCGCAGCAGGGAGTCGGCTTTACATATGGTAATAAAATATTACTTAACATTAAAAAAGTGGAAATTCAATGAACAAAACCAAAAGTTAAAGTAACCTTATTGTTAGGTGTGTTAAAAAGATCCATTTTTGTTATAAATAAACCATAGAATATGACAGAAAAAAACAAAGGTTAAAGTAACGTTATACTTAGGTGAATATGTCAGGGACAACATTAACGTTTGAACTGAAAAATCACAGAAATCCACCAGTTATAGTTGGCAGAGGTAACGATAACTTGCCCCCCATGCACTGCTTATGACTTCACACACTACATTACTCATGGCATATTCTATGACATCAAATAGAGTTCAGACAATGCGGATTTTGTGTTATGCCTTTAACTCTGTGTGAATCCTCTCATCCATCTCAGGTCCTCTTGGAAAGTTTCGGGTATCCATCAAGTGGGGACTGAGAGAAAGAGGGGTCCCCAAACATGCTTTTTCCGTAGCAATTTCCCAAAGGAAAATTAGACACAACCTCAGCCAAAATGGCTGAACAGAATTGCACCAAATTTGACAGAAACCAAGATCTTTACCCAGGAAGCGTGCGTTTATGATTTGCTATAAAACCGTTCAGTACTTTTTGAGGATTAAGGTTTAAATGTGTATGTATAGATGGGGGCACAGAGGATCACTGCTCCAACATATCTAAAGATAAGACCTGATTGGCTGGCACCACATCAACAATGACGTGGCAGCAGCCATTTTAAAACTGGTGCTCAGTCCACAGTCCTGCAAAAAAAGCTATAGGGGGCAGGCTAGGAATACCCTGGCCCTCTAGGCCTGGTGAGGGACCCCCTCTTCCCCACTCGGGCCATAACCTTTTTTAAGGGTATCGCACATCCACTGTAAAAAAAACTTACATTCCATTCTCCCACCCTTTTTAAATAAACGTGCCGTGGGTGGGCTCGGGCATTGGCACTGGTATTACATTTGGAGCCTGTGAGCCCACTCCTTGAGCCACTGTAAGGCTCTGAGACCCCCTCCACAGGGGCTAAGTAATTTTGGTGGGGAGGGGTCATGCAGCCCCCTTCTGGACATTTCGAAGACCCCTTGGACCACATCCCGAACAGCTGGTGTATACTTTAAGAGACGAAAGGCGGTAGACACCCTCACCGATGCATCCAGTGACACCGGGACCCATCCCTCAGGCCCAAAGTATATTTTATGAGAAGGGGCATGTGCCCCTGCCCTCCCTGAGCGTCTGGACGGCCTCTGGGACCCCATCCCCTACGGCTGATTTAATTTTTGATGGGCAGGGGCGTGGGGCCCCCTCCTCAAGCCATCCAGTGGACCCAGGGCCTGCATCCCATAGGGCCCTTAAAGGGGCAGTGTCCTGGGGTTCCCAACCCCTGGAACACTGTCTTATTCTCTGCCCAGAAGAGTGCAGGAAGAGAAAAAAATCTCATTCCCTGCATTCACTTTCCTGTGCTGTTATGTTATGTTAAAGTCTCTTGTAAAGCACACATACACCGATTGATTTCTTGGCGCTGAATCTGGGTTATGCTGAGGCCCTGTTGGATTAACATATGCTTGAATGTAAGTAATAGGCTTGGGTAAATAGTCATGTTGAGGAGCCTTCTGAATCTCAAAGGTCAATGCAGGCTCTGATGTCAGATGGAAAGGAGTTCCAGAATCTCTGTGCCAGCGCTGCCATCTGGGCTGCTGGAAGATCAATCATGCTGCCTCGTTCTGCACCAGTTGTAGTCTTTTAGTGAGAAACAATGGAATGCCAAAATAGAGAGAATTGGCAAAATCTAAATGTGATATAACCATAGCTAGGACAACCTGTGTCAGTGCTTCCCTTGTAAGGAGGCTGCTGATCTTCCCGATCTTTCTTAACCAAATGGAAATACAGGCAGCTTTGCCCCCACCGAGCAGGAGCAGAGAAAAAGGCTGCCCCTGCCTGGGTGGGGGCAAAGCAACAGGGCCGGCTCCCACTAGCACCCAGGATGGGTGGTGGCTGGAGTGCCAGCAGCGGACCCCCATGTCTCCCCACAGCCCGCAATGATGTACATGTTTTGGGTGCTCCAGGTGGCACCAGGACTCCCACTGAAGATTAATGACCAGCGCCTGCCGGCACCCAGGATAGGAGCTGGCTGGGAGGCAGGTAGGTGCTGTAGGGCCTGGGGACTCCCCCGTGCTCTCCAACATTTACCAAAGGTGTGGATGCCTGGGTGGCACAGGGCCGCGCCTGGTAAGGCACCCACTATGGGTGCTGGCTAGGGAGCCGGCAGGGACAGTGGGGGCCATAGGGCTACCCTTGTGGTCCCAAAGAGAAAAGAAAGTGTGGGTGTCCCGGGTGGGACTGGGGCACCCAAAAAAACCAAAAAGAATAAAGGAATAATAAATGAGCGTCAGGAGCCCTCACTTATTAATCACTGCTCCAAGCCGAGAGCGCCCCCAAAGCCCTGCAAGTCTTTTTATTATATTTGTTGATCCTGGTGATGCCTCGGGAAGGGGGAAGAGCACCCCCAAGTGTTTTATTCAATGCTGTGGAGGGCTGCAGGAGGTGCAGTAGCACTCCAGAAAAATTTAAATTTAAATTAAAAAAAGAATAACACAGCAAGTCTCCTGGATCACTGAATCCATGACCGGGGAGAGCTCACCATCATTTTTAAAGCGCTCAGAGCTGGGACTATATGGGGACCCCTTGTGGTCGGTTTTATAGCTGCATTTTGTGTCCTGAAATTTGTGAAAAAAGACTCAAACATATGTTTATGGCTGTTTTAAAAATGTTTTTTTTAAATATGTTGCAACAATATGAATTTTTAAACATTACAAGGTGTGCATTTATGAAATATTCATTTGATTGTGATTATTGGTAACTTTTTGACAAAGTCAGTAGGTCTGCTTGATATATATTGCTGTGCTCACCTCCTGATAAAGCCCATTGGCTTGTCTTCTTTTATTTATTTTAAAGGGGTTGCGCACCATATACACGTGTTACGACACAATGTAATCTCCGCTGTGCACGGTTGCATGCAGCATCGGATTGGTAACGGGGCAGTCGGGCATTGGCTGATGGGTCGGTGCCGAAGGGTCACCAGTGGGCCGGTTTTTGACAATGGCGCACAGAGCCTTATTGTCTTCCCCACCAGGCCACTGTAAGGAGGGATTGAGGGGGGCAGCATCATGAGCAAGGAGGCTCCGAGGGGGTCGCTTAGAGCAGCGTCGCTAGGCCTATATTGTTCTGTCCGCTGCAGACTTTATCTTGGCCTCCCGAGGGCTCGGCGTAGACACCCAGAAGTAATGCCCCCCTCCCCTGCTGTGGGCCATCATCACCCCGGCTCCCCTGGAGCAGCAGCTCTGTGCTTCTCTTCACCCTCCCCTGCCAGGCCATCACCCGAGGCTAGAGTTGGCTGGGCTGGGGTGAGTCAGTGAATGGCCGTGCTGAGGGCCTGTCGTTGGCACCTCGGCTCTCCTGGAGCAGCAGCTCTGTGCTTTTCTTCACCCCTCCCTGGCCATCACCCAAGGCTGGAGTTGGCTGGGCTGGGGTGAGTCAGTGAATGGCCGTGCTGAGGGCCTGTCGTTGGCACCTCATTCCTTGTCTCTCAGACCTTGGTGGTGGCGGGGGGGGGGCGGGGGTGTATGATTGCATAAACCTCGCTGTGAAGCACCTTTCCCAGCCCAGGGAATTTAGATCACGTAATGTTAGGGCCAGAGCTGTCGAATGTGGAACTATGGAAATAGGTTTGAGTCCCAGCCTCACCTCAACATCCTGTGATTCTGGGCAAATAACTGAATTGCGCAAGGCCTAAAATACTGGTGCTCATAGAATTGCTCCCTTTGGGCGAGTTTACACTATATAAAACTACAATAAAAAAACATAACCTTCTGTTTGCTCATTTTTTAAGAATCTGCAAAAGGCTGGAACTTCATAATGAGAGAGGATCCTTTATTCAATAATAAAAAAGTCTGTATTTCTTCTTAACATGGCTTTTCTTCCCTTTTTTAGTTTTAACTATCAGTCACGGATCACTAAACAAGCTTCGGACCACATTTTAAACTGCTTTCACCTTACGTTGACTGTTCAAACTTTAAAGTACATTCGATCAGGCGAGAAAATACCAGCTTTAGGTGTTTTTCTTCATTTCCGTACTGGCAAGTGCATTACAGGCGCGCAACACCCATTGGGCTCACCGGGCTTCAGCCCCCCCCCCCCCCGTCATATGTGTCAGCCCAGCTGAGACAACCTCGCGGGCTGGCGTCCATCTAATTGCAGCCGCACCAGAGTACTTCACGGGTCTTTAAAAGACCATTTACTCGTTAATGAGGCTTTTGTTGTATTTTCACCCCTTCTTACAGCCATTCTGCCTATGGCTGGAAGACTTAGCCCCCCCGAAATCTTTTTCAGCCCCCCCCCCGAAATTTGGCTCTAGTTGCCCGCCTGGTGCATTACAATACTGGTAATGCCGCTGCCCGCGTCCGACGCAGGGGGACATCAGCAGGGCAGCTCTCTAGTGGCCACCCGTCGGAGCCTCCCCCCCCCCTTCCATCTCTCTCGAGAGGCCACGCCTTGGGGAGGGGAGGCCGCTATGGGCATTGCTGGGGGAGGCGGGCTACTGGCCAGGCCCTATTTATGCCTCCCGCCCCCGTAGATCGCCTGGTGCATTACAATACTGGTAATGCCGGCAGGTGACAAACATAGCCATATCAGGAGTTGTCGCCTTTGGGCCCCTTTATTTCACTTCGCCCGCCCCGCCAAAATGTAGTGATTCTAGTTTTCACCAATGTTTCTGGCTCTATCAGCTTTAAAATACATAAGTTATCAAACATTTCTCTAAAAATGAGCCAGTTGATACTAGCCAAATGCTGTTTTGTGAACGGGAGGGATCCAGGAATGTGGGCCACTTTTTGGGGAGTGGCCGGGCCGAATTGTGATCCCAATCTGACCCTGGTTGCATGCCCTGCTGACCAGAAGTCTCACTTTTCAGTCCGGCGGGAACAGGCGCTGAGTGTTTCACCGCTGCCTCTCGGCGCTAGGGGCAGCCTGGAGCAGGGACGGGAAGCCAGCTCCGGCCGAGACTCAGAAGTGGTTCCGTTTTGTCTTTAGTAACTCTCAAATCATGGTTTGCCTCTCGGCACACACTCTTTCCATTCCAGTTTCTGCCGTGGTGCCTCGTGCGTGTCTTTCCTAGGTCCTTATCTGCACGTTCAGTGACCACCACACTGTCCTTCGCAGAAGCTGCCCTTGTAAAGATGGAAAATGCCTTTAGTATGGAGGTCTGGGCTCTTCTCATCTATGTTCTTCGGGTCATTCCGGCCAGGTTTTCCCCTTGTCCTGTGAGCGCCTGGATGCCTCACACATGCCAGTGATGCGCTACACAGGTCTTGGCTCCTCCCTCTGGTGCTGGGAGCGCCTGGATGCCTCACACATGCCAGTGATGCGCTACACGTGTCTTTTCTCCACACTGGGCTGCTGCGCTGCTCGAGGAGGGCTGCTGTGAAAGTGAGTGAGCAGCCACTACAGAGAATGTGGTACCAGACTCCTCCAGAGCCTGTCCTGGGAAGTCTGAGGCACTGACGGACTGCCTGCAGTCTTGGGCTCACAGGCACTGGGAGAGCAGCAGCCCCAGTCCTGCTGCTGACAGGCAGGAGGGCAGCTCCTTGGACTGCTGCTCACAGGCAGGAGGGGGCTTCGGATCTGCTGCTCACAGGCAGGAGGGCAGCTCCTTGGACTGCTGCTCACAGGCAGGAGGGAGGCTTCGGATCTGGTGCTCACAGGCAGGAGGGCAGCTCCTTGGACTGCTGCTCACAGGCAGGAGGGCAGCTCCTTGGACTGCTGCTCACAGGCAGGAGAGCAGCTCCAGATCTACTGCTCACAGGCGCAGGGGCAGGTCCAGTGCCTGCTGCTCACAGGCGGAGGGGGCATCACCAGGACTGACACTCAGAAAACTTACAAGTTAGTGCAACTTTGCGGCAGTCCCTGCACGAGCTGTTCCTGCCCTCTGCCTGCAAGGACTGCACGAGCTGTTCCTGCCCTCTGCCTGCAAGGACTGAAGAAACTGTTCCTTCCTACTGCCTGCAAGGACTGCACGAGCTGTTCCTGCCCTCTGCCTGCAAGGACTGCACGAGCTGTTCCTGCCCTCTGCCTGCAAGGACTGAAGGAACTGTTCCTGCCCTGTGCCTGCAAGGACCGAAGAAACTGTTCCTTCCTACTGCCTGCAAGGACTGCACGAGCTGTTCCTGCCCTCTGCCTGCAAGGACTGCACGAGCTGTTCCTGCCCTCTGCCTGCAAGGACTGAAGGAACTGTTCCTGCCCTCTGCCTGCAAGGACCGAAGAAACTGTTCCTTCCTTCTGCCTGCAAGGACTGCACGAGCTGTACCCGCCCGGCTGCTGTCAAGCACCGGAGGAGGCTCAAGCCCTGCTTCCTTCAGGAGCGAGAGCCGGAGCCCTGCTTCCTCCAGGAGCCGGAGCCCTGCTTCCTCCAGGCGCTGGGAGTGCGACCCTGCTGCAGTCAAGCACCGGAGGAGGCTCAAGCCCTGCTTCCTTCAGGAGCGAGAGCCGGAGCCCTGCTTCCTCCAGGAGCCGGAGCCCTGCTTCCTCCTGGAGCTGGAAGAGCAGTCCCTGCTGCTGTCAAGCACCGGTGAAGCGTCCGAAGCCCCACGGAGGTCCAAGAGCGGCTGCAGGTTCAAGCAGAGCCCCAGCCCTGCTGCTGTCAAACACCGGTGCAGCAGTGGCCCCAGCGGAGAAGCAGATGCTCGCGTCAGAGGACACTGCTTGGCGCTATCAGAGGCAAGTTCCAGGAGCTATTACAAGAGCACTTCTGTTTACTGCTTGGAGACGCACTTCTAGGCGCTGTCGAAGGAATGGTCTGCAATCCTATTGAAGGAGCTGTTCCAGTTGTTGATTTGGAGAAGCAGTTTTGGGCACTA
Source organism: Triturus cristatus (assembly GCF_964204655.1). Taxonomy (NCBI): domain Eukaryota; kingdom Metazoa; phylum Chordata; class Amphibia; order Caudata; family Salamandridae; genus Triturus; species Triturus cristatus. The sequence continues at coordinate 16,401,781 of NC_140592.1, read as the reverse complement.
TTCAAGGAGCTCTTCTAGGCACTATGCAAGGAGCTCTTTAAGGCACTTTTTAAGGAGTTGTTTTAGGCACCATCCAAGGAGCTCTATTAGGCAAGGAGCTGTTTTAGGCACCATCAAAGGAGCTGTTTTGGGCACTGTCCAAGGAGCTGTTTTAGGCACCATCCAAGGAGCTGGATAAGGCACCATTCAAGGAGCTGTTTTAGGCACTATTCAAGGAGCTCTTTAAGGCACTTTCCAAGGAGTTGTTTTAGGCACCATCAAAGGAGCTCTTTCAGACACTATCCAAGGAGATGTTTTAGGTACCATCCAAGGAGCTGTTTTAGGCACCATCTAAGGAGCTTTTTTAGGCACCATCCAAGGAGCTGTTTAGGCACCATCCAGGGAGCTGTTTTAGGCACCATCCAAGGAGCAGTTTTAGGCACTATTCAAGGAGCTCTTTAAGGCACTTTCCAAGGAGTTGTTTCATGTCCATTGGAGGAGAATTTCCGGGCGCTGTTGCAGACACAGTTACTGGAGGTACAAGGGGAGCAGCTCCAGGCCTGCCCTGCTGCCCCAGAGCACTGTTGGAGGGACACATCCAGGCCTGATTGGAGGTGCAGTCAGAGTGCAACTGGTTATCCATTCTGGCCCTCTTGGGAGGGCACATCCGACCCCAATTGTGATGAGTAGTGTACACTACAGGCTCCACCTACTGTGCACCCAGTGAGTCCCCAGGGCCAGGCCACGTCCACCATGGGCTTCGAGTTGGAGCGCTTTAGCGGGGAGGTGGATCCTGACCTGAAGTGCAACTTGTGTAACCGGGTGCTGGAAGACCCTCTGACCACCCCCTGTGGGCACGTCTTCTGCGCCGGCTGCGTGCTGCCCTGGGTGGTGCAGCATGGCAGCTGCCCTGTAAAGTGCCAGAGGCTTTCGGCCAAGGAGCTCAACCATGTGCTGCCACTCAAGAGCCTTATCCTGAAGCTAGACATCAAGTGTGAGCACCAGGCGCGCGGGTGTGGACGAGTGGTCAAGCTGCAGCACCTGGCGGAGCACGTTGAAACATGCGACTATGCCCCAACCGCGTGCCGGCACCCAGGCTGCGGGCAGGTGCTGAGCCTGCGGGATGTGGAGGGCCACATGCGTGAGGCCTGTGAACAGCGGCCAGCTGGGCGGTGCCAACAAGGTTGCGGCCTGGAGTTGACCTACCAGGAGCGGCGGTTAGGCACGCACCGCTGCACTGCTGCCCTGCAGTCGCATAGCACCGCGTTACAGGCCCGCGTGCAGATGCTAGAGGGCCAGCTCAAGAAGCAAGCACTGCGCGCGGGTAAGCGGGAGCAGTCGCTGCTGTCCCGCCTCTGCTCCCTGCAGAACGAGCTGCAGATGACGGCCTTGCGCTACCAGAAGCGATTCACAGAGTATAGTCAGCGGCTCGACTCACTGACGCGCAACCTGGCCTCACCTTGTAAGGTAAGCAAGCTCTCTAGAAGCAATGAAGTCATGCACTGAGTGTTATGCAAACAAAGTATCTAATAATAAATCACATGTGATATGGCATGGCAGAACGTAGCATTACTTACCATGGACTCCACTGCCTCCTTCCAGCTTGGTATGACATAATGTATCCTAATGTATTGAATCCATAGGGACAGAGTTCTAACTTGTCCCAGTCCATGGTTCTGTCGCTGCACTGTTTAGTTCAATGGAAACAACACAAATAATGTAGGGGGAAGGAGCGCGATATAGAACTGTTCCATAAAATAAATAAATATCAAGGCGCTGGAATAGCATTTCATCCTGCCTGAGAGGTAATTGCATCCAGACAAACAGGCATGACAAGAAATACTAGAGACAGTATGGCTCCCAATGAATAATGCATACATGACGTGACACGGCGGGCGGGCGGGCCCTCTAGGCCGCGCGTCTCCAACCAGTAGCTTGCGAGCTACTTGCCCTTCTCCAGCCTCCTATAAGGTGCCCCCCCCCTCCCCCGCGTGCAGCCCAGCCCACCATATCAGAAGCTTTGGTTTTCAAGTAACATATGTTTTTCCAGAATTGAAGGCGCGCATTTGAGATGAAAATATGAGTACTTTCAAAACTAATAAACTGATGTTTAAAGAAAATGGTTGGATTTCCAAAATATGTGTAAATCTGATCTTTAAATGGTGACTCACGAGGTGTTGGAGAGATGTATTACCTCTGTTTCTGCCTTTGTGCCGGGGGCAGAGCTGCGATGGCTGTCTGCATTAAGCATGTCGAGGCATTTCACTTTGAGAAAGCCTTGTTCACTATACTGCTGGCTGCTCTGCCTGGTGAACCACACCGAGCACTACTGTGATCTGGCATGAGGTGGTGGTGAACACTACTGGAATCTTGCATGAGGTGGTGGTGAACACTACTGTAATCTTGCATGACGCGGTGGTGAACACTACTGTAATCTTGCATGAGGTGGTGGTGAACACTACTGTAATCTTGCAGGAGGTGGTGGTTAACACTACTGTGATCTTGCATGAGGCGGTGGTGAACACTACTGTGATCTGGCATGAGGCGGTGGTGAACACTACTGTGATCTGGCATGAGGTGGTGGTGAACACTACTGTGATCTGGCATGAGGCGGTGGTGAACACTACTGTAATCTGGCATGAGGTGGTGGTGAACACTACTGTGATCTGGCATGAGGTGGTGGTGAACACTACTGTGATCTTGCATGAGGCGGTGGTGAACACTACTGTAATCTTGCATGACGCGGTGGTGAACACTACTGTAATTTTGCATGAGGTGGTGGTGAACACTACTGTAATCCTGTATGAGTTGGTGGGTAACACTACTGTAATCCTGTATGAGTTGGTGGTTAACACTACTGTAATCCTGTTTGAGTTGGTGGGTAATACTACTGTAATCTTGTATGAGGTGGTGGTTAACACTACTGTGATCTTGCATGAGGTGCTGGTGAACACTACAGACAGACTTGCATGAGGTGGGGGTGAACACTACTTGTTCTTGCATGAGGTGGTGGTGAACACTACTGTGATCTGGCATGAGGCGGTGGTGAACACTACTGTAATCTTGCATGAGTTGGTGGTTAACACAACTGACAGACTTGCATGAGGTGGGGGTGAACACTACTGTAATCTTGCATGAGTTGGTGGTTAACACTACTGCCAGGGGCTTTTCGACACAGCGTCTTAGCCTATCCTGGCTGGCAGACTAGAGTCTTTAGGCTTTGAAAGTTCCGTCTTGAGAGGGCTTGTTTAGTTCCTAAAATACCTTACTTTTCAGGTGTTTTGGACTCATGTGAGATCCACGCCACAAGCCCTTACTTCTGGTTTCCACAGGGTTCCATTTTGAGCCCCTTGCTTTTTAACATATCTGTCCTCCCATTGGCAGCCTTAATAGAGAGTTGCAGATTTATCCTTTTTTCATACGCTGATGACACACAGATTATTTTTTCTTTATTGTCGGCTCAGAACCATGACCCTTCTTCACTGAACCTGGGCCTGAGGAAAATGTCCTCATGGATGAATAAAAACGCGCTCAGGCTCAATGGTGACGGAGGTCTTGGTCCTGGGTAGCAACGCCTCCCTGTGGGGCCGAGACACTGGCGGGAATCTGTGGGGATTCCGCCCACCCCGTCTACTGACAGTAAAAATCTGGGATTTCTTATCAACGATAAACTTTCTTTGAAACCACTGCTGACTCAGGTCACTGCCACCTGTTTTTCAGTCCTTAAATGGCAGAAAAAGATTCTTTGTTAATTCCCCTCCCGGCTCAAAGGACTGTAATTGGGGCTCCAGTCGTATCCAGATTGGATTATGAATGTGCTGTACCTGGGTGCACTTCGATCCACCGCTTGCAGGCTCTTTCGATTTCCAAAATATGCTTCCGTCTCCCATCTGTTTCAGGCACTGCTCTGGCTGAAGGTGGCTAAACACACTGAGCTCAAGGCACCGTGATATATATTCAAGGCCAAGCATGGCTCCTCCATACAGTCGGGAACTGGCTGTTCCTTATCAGCCTGTTTGTCCATCGAGATCCTCGAGTCACGCTTCGTTTTCTGTGCCGAGGTTCCGTCTAACCCGCACGAAGGGCCGCTCTTTAGCCTACCCTGGTCCTAAATTGTGGCATTCTCTGCCTGCCATCTTAGAAACTGCAATTTATTACTTGTCTTTCCCTAAAAACATGAAGCCTCGTCCTGGGATACCCTATCTGCATCTATCCTGCATCGGGAAACCTCTCGGCGTCGCTGTGCCTATTACAACATTTCCAAATAACATTACAAGATTTTCAAATAATCAATCAACACCCCACACACACACTTACAACCCCAGAGCGTGATCCGCAGTGACTTCCCCACCTCTTTCCTCAGCTTAACAGCCGCAGAGAGGAGTTTATGCGCCATCAAACAGATCACAGATGTATTGAGATGACAGCAGCTGTAGTTGGCGCAGAGCGGGCGACATAACCTAACGTTTCGGCCCCTCAAGAGTGGCAGTAAAAACCTTTCCCTAGGGATAACGCCGAACTTGCAAAAGAAAAATAAATGAAGTGCATTCTGGGCAGAGCTGAGTCTCAAGGACGAGGCATGAGCTCAGATTCATGGAAAGCTGTCCTAGGTCACGAGACCAGGAAGTGCGCTATATGAATCACATCAAATCTCTGGGTGCTGTGAAGGAGAATATAGACGAGGTTCCATCTGGTCCGGGGCCACCATTGGGGTCCAGTCGGACACTCTTTGCTTCCCCAAGGCCCTGGCTTCCCTTCTCTGCCGGAAGAGGCCAGGAGATCTATCTTTAGTCCTCACTTGGAGAATGATATAATAGTTTGAGGACTATCAAAGAGGTCAGCTCTCTCTAGAGTGGTCTTCCGCATATCTTATTCTTAACCAGGATATCAGGGGGCCTTATCTAAACGTAGACGATCTTTTGGAATGTCCTGGTTCGAGGCTGTTTCATCTCCCGCCCACACAGAGTGCCAGAGCGCGCGTTTATTCGGTGTTTTGTGAGTTATGGTGTCTTCGGTGTGCCCAGGTGCATGGAATGAGGAATGACAGCACACCGGAAGCAGAATAAAGAGCGTCCGGTGCAGCCCGGCAGGATGAGGGGGGACCCGCACTCTGACATGTGTAGTAGGCAGTCATGTGGAAGGAAGGCGAGGGCAGTCTTGAGTGGTGAGCACCAGTGTGTAAGGGATGGCTGGGGTAGACAACTTTAAATATTGTTGTGAAGGGCAGTCTATAACGGACCGGTGTCAGTGACAGGCAGCCTGGAGAGGCGTGGCCGGGGTCGGAAGGCGTGGTGGAGCTGGCCAATGAGGAGGCCGGCCAGAGTCAAGCCTTGGTGAGGGTCCAGGCTGAGCCAGACCTGACATGGGCTGGATCTTACGGGGGTTGAGAAGGCACTCTTGCGGCCCCCAAGGTTTGTGGGCGAGGTGAATGAGAAGAGGATGTCGGGTGGTGCTCAGGTGAGATGCCCCGCGGTGCAGTGATTGAGCGGTAGATATCTTGGTGTTTATGTTGTTGTCACTCTATAGCACGTGTGCTATTATTATGGCCCCGTAATTCGTTCTCAATCTCACGCGACCTTCCCTGTGGACTGGTGAGCGCCATCAACCCCAGGGCTGGTTGTGCGAGGCCTTAGAGAAGTGTTCTGTGCTTACAAGTGGTTTGTGTAGGTTCGTGTGAAGGTAAACTGAGTTTCAACTTGGAAGATCTCTGTGTTGTCTGCATGTGGATGGGGGGCTGAAAGAAACTTTCATTTTCTCTAGGACTAGGTGATGGCGGTCAGGTATTTCTCTTTATGCCCCACAAATAGTCCTAGTGACACATGATCCAATGGTGTGTGCATAAGCATGTGCTGTACTTATGCTTGTGTTTCTAGTGTGTGTGTTGGTACATATAGTGCTGTTGGTTTCACCGTGATTCACTAGTAACGCTGTGTTATGTGCAAGAGCGAGCATTGGTTCTGTCTAGCGGCTGCTTTCTGCGAGGTCCATTTGTAGTTATTTTTGGACCAATGGCGTAAGATGCTGAGTACCACCTACCCTTGGGCATCAATGAGACGCAGACTCTTGGACGTCACACGTGGTTAGGGCGTGTACAGTAAGATGGCGTCTAAGATAATGATTGTGAGTATAAGTTGCTGTGCCTTGGGTGTGGGCGGAACGGCATCCAGAAACAAGCTCGTGAGCTGCTGTACGTGGAGGGTGACATTAACCAAGGCCTCGAGGGTAAAGAGCCTGCCGAGTAGGAGAGAAGCCAGGTGGGCCTGGTGGGCACAGTGGACACGGTGGACACAGCACCACTGCCGTACGCAGCGGCTGCACAGGACTGTGCAGCAAAGGCTGAAGAAACAAACAATGGCTTCCTATTGGCTGGTGCCGTAGGCAAATAAACAGGGTCTGCCATGGACCCCAAAGTCACCGGCAAGGTATCTTTCATAATATCGAGACCATCAAGGAGTTTCACACCTGGTTGAACAACCAGAACAGGTTTCTCAAATTCACCTGCGAGTTTTCAAGGGAAAGCATATCCTTTTTGGATTTAAGGATTGGACCGAAGGATGGCAACCTCAGTACTGAACTTTACAGGAAGCCAATGGCACGGAACTCCCTTTTGCATTTCCAGAGCTATCATCCTAGGGCTCTAAGGGAGAACCTCCCATTTGGACAATTCCTTCGTATTCGTCGGAATTGTTCTGAGGTGTCAAAATATCGTGAACATGCTTCTCTTTTATCTACACAATTGCAGGAGAGACAGTATCCTATGAAAATCATAAAAACATCTATGAAGAGAGCCAGAAACAACCATAGAGGAGCCCTGCTCGAGAAAAGGACACAGAATCCCATTGAAGAGAACAAAAGAATCACCTGTGTCAACACTTTTTGCAACTATTCCAATGCACTCAAGAAGAGCATCCTGAAGAACTGGAGGTTTCTCAAAATAGAGGGTAGTCCTTTACCCCCTCCCCTTTTTGCCTTTAAAAGGAGCTCCAATCTGAAAGACCGACTAGTGCATACGCGCCCCAGGGTATTGAGAAATCAAGAAGCAACTACACTTTGGGGGTTACCACCAGTTGTAGGCCACTTCCCATGCGGGAATTGTGCAGTATGCCCCCAGACTCGACATACTACCGAGGTAGAGATAGGGACGAATAGACCCTGGTCCCTTAAAGCGAACTGCAACAGCGAACGAGTGATCTACCTAATAAAATGCCCCTGCAACAAGAACTACGTGGGCATGACATCACGAAAGGTCAAGGTGAGAATATCGGAGCACAAGAGCACCATCCGGTGTAAAAAGAGTGCTACCAAGCTCACTAATCACTTCATATCGGTGGGACACAAAGAGAACGAGCTTCAGTGGGTGGTTCTAGAACGACCACACATTCCACCTCATATCACTGACATCCAGAAGTTCCTTCTACTCAGAGAGCAGAGATGGGTGCACAGACTTCACTCGGACACTGAGGGTCTGAATGATGAAATTCCATGGCTGTTGTTATAAAATTTACCCTCTTTTTTGGCTGAGTATTGATGTGTTTTTACATGCTTGCTACATAGGGGGTACTAACGCAAAGATGGCTACTATAATGCAACATCGTTACACCTGAGATAGATTCCATAGCTGTTGTTATGGAATTTACCCTCTTATTGATGTGTTTTTACATGCTTGCTACATAGGGTGTATTATGCAAAGATGGCTACTATAATGCAACATCGTTACACCTGAGATAGACAATTCCCCTGTATGTCCTCTTTGGATGTATACATATTAATGACCTGTCCTGGACAGGGTTTTGTCTGTTTGTAGGCACCCTTATGATTTAGGTTACACAATTACCGATTTCTCAGATACTACCATATACTTTCTGAGCGTCATGACTGTTGTGGTGACTGTTGTGGTTACTCTATGTGGGAACAGTTCTGCTCTATAATAAGTGCGTCTGACAGGGGTGCTGTATAGAGCAGTGGTTAGATCCTGCACCCGCGCAGTGCCGGCGTGAGAGAATGAGTCAGTGATCTCTCCGCCGCGCATGCGCTTCACTTGATTACAAGCGTCTCTCCGCCGCGCATGTGCGTTTTTTGATTACAGGCATTGCTTTGGGCAACTAAACCGGCCCGCCTCACCTGTATCCACTTAGGCGTAGCAGGGATAAATAGACTTCGCCGCCGGGTCCGCCGGCACCTCCGGTCTTAACTCAAAGACCGCCCCGGGGTACCGACGGACAGGTGAGTGTTTCTGGTTCCCAGTCCTAGACGTTTTTGACGGGGTGGGTGCCTTACCTTGGTTTTACCAGGCTCGTTATGTATCAGTCCGGTTGACTGTGTACACGCTGTCTTAGGGGGTTCTCATTGACTTTGTCTTCTCCCTCCTTTGCATACCAGTCTAGTTGGCACATGTGGCTTAACTTTGACAACTCTTTTTAGAGTTTTGTGACTTGTTTTTACAATCTGTGTCTGCCTCTTTGTTTCCCGTCTACTGGCACAGCTTAAGATTTACCCAGTATGATAGTGAACATTTAAAGGTCTTGGCACATGTGGCACAGTTTTTGCAACACTAACGATTTCTTAATAACTTTCTCATAATACCATATCTGCCTTTGCATTCTGGGATAGTTTGGTGCAGTTCTCAGGTTTTAAACCATGCTTTTAAAGAGGAGAGTTTTTTCGGGTATTACCTGTTTTCTCTTTCTCCTACTAATTTGTCCTTTTAGAGCGGGGCCCCTTTCCCTGAGTCGAGACCAGGTTGAGGTGAGGGCAGTACCCACTGTTTATGGGTAAGTGCAATTCAAAATGAACAGTATTGAATGCCATACAGCATTAGTTAATGCTATCTTAGGTCATTGAGAATGTTTGACCTTGAATTGAGCTTGTTTTACACATTGGGTCTTTGTTTCTTCTTAAATTTCCACAGGTATCCGGTTTTGATTGCCTCTAAACCTGACCGGTGCGGTAGGAATAATTTATCTACACACCCCACTTTTGTATACTTTATTTACACGTTTTTTCACACAAAAAACCACAGCAGTAATGTAGGTCCTGACGAAAGCCCAGATACTTTTGATCGATTGAGGGCAGAAACATGTTGACCGTACTTGCTATGGACAATAGCATAATGTCAATTTAAATTATGCCATATTGCCATTTTGCTTTTTAAACGTGACAGGGGTCCTCTACTAATAAAGATCTTTTGAGCACCCTTAGCCATTTTTAAATCTCACTATTATGATTTTACTGCTGACTTTTAGGATCTCCCACCTTTGATCTATGGGTAGTACCTCATCCAAGACAATACTCGTGAGAGATCAGGTGACAATCCTCCTTGGTTGCTCCTTCTATGCTAGTGACCGGATCACTGTTTCATGAACTGGTCCTGCTGGTTGGAGTACACAGACCCAGATGATAATAACAATTAACCACCTTAAGTGATTGATGGGTCCTGTTGAAGGGAGTGCTCTCCTATAGAGTTGTCACGTTGAGAATGGGGTTCACCTAGACCATTTTGTGTAATTTCTTTGCTCAATCACAGACCCAGGTTGTATTAGTGTTTTGATCTTTCATAATAACTCATACCTCACATGATGATGATAACATGTATTTAGCACACTCCTGCGTAAATGACATTACATAGGACAACACCACAGCCGCTTCATGTAATCCTATTGAACACAAGAAAAGTTCAGCAAATAACCTATAGCCCCTTGCTTGACTTACAGACGCACCCCACAGACCAGAGCGCAGAGTAAAAGGAGGGGTCATTACCACTTGTTCCTGGGGCTAATTATTCCCCCCCCAACTTGCCCACTGGTGCTTCCCACAGAATTTATCTGATCCTCCTGGGAGAGTTGTCTGCGCTCTCTGTTTCTCATAGTTATAAATGTCTTGTAGCTCCACCTTGGGTTCTTCCACGGTTGTGCTGTTTGCAACATTATGAACATAGTGTCAAGTATGATCTGTGGCACCCGTGTGGCAGTGATCCTCTTAAATGCCGCCTCCCAGAACTGTCTTCTCGTTGGGAATATAGAGGGCATGTGGGCTTGGTCGGCTTTGGACATACCGACTCAGTCGGCTTCGGGGTTCGGACATGTCGGTTTGGTTGGCTTGGGACATATGGACTTGGGCAGCTTTGAACATAGGGACTTGATCGGCTTCCGACATATGGACTTGTCGGCTTCCGACATATCGACTCGGTCGGCTTCCGACATATCGACTCGGTCGGCTTGGGACATATCGACTCGGTCGGCTTTGGACATATCGACTCGGTCGGCTTTGGACATATCGACTCGGTCGGCTTTGGACATATCGACTCAGTCGGCTTTATGCATATGAACTCAGTAGTCATCGAACGTTAGGACTCAGTCGGCTTTAGACACATACTCAGTTGTGTTTGGATATATGGACTCGTTGGTTTTGGACATATATGGAGTCGGTCGGCTTTGGACATATGGAGGCGATCGGCTTTGGACATATGTTTGTACAGGAAGGGTACCCTTCCTGTACAAACTACTGTGCCTAGACACGATGCAAAGCTTTTCCCACTTTGCATACACGCTGCACAGTGCAGCACGCATGCCAAGTGTTAGCGCCTCCTTTGAAGGGGTGTTTAATTTTGGTGCAAAACCATGTCTACAAATCTTTGAAAATATGGTTTTGTGTCACAAGGCATGGGTAGTTGCATCGGAATGCACATGTCCCACCTATGTAACGACCCTCGGCACGGAGCAACGGAAAGCAGCGCTTTGTGCTGCTTTGCGCAACTTTGAGGGTGCCTGTGCTAAACAAGTTTTGCGCTGGAAAGTAAATAGCAAAAACAATATTTTGCGTTGGTTAGCGTCACTTTTGTGGCGCTAATCCAGCGAAAAAAAATTGTAAATCCCCCCCAAAGTTTGCATTTATTCCTGAGATGAGGTATTGGCTGGGCATCTTTGACATTCTAAGAACCAAGAGTGGCAGGTAGGGACCCGGAAGTAACACACGTGTCTTTGCTTCCTAATATTAATGACACTTCCCCGAGGCCCCTCTCTGAAGGTGACGTCACCACCAGCCACCTGGCTTCCTATGTGGGTCGGTGTAAGCCGGGGGACGAGCAGGATACGAGGTGACAGAGTGGGGGGCTTTCTTGAGGGTGGGGGCAGCGTGTGGGCGAGCATTCTCGTTCCCTCACAGATATCCTTGGCATTGAATCTCTGCTAGAGTGTCTTTCTATCTCACTCCCTCCCCACGAGGAGCAGGCCGGGGGAGGTGAGGGGGGGGGGGGGGTCACAAACGGCGCTTCCCTGTGCATTTCTGCTTTGACAGCCTCAAACGTTGCTCTCTGATGTGCAGCGAGCGTAATAGAACCGTTTAAGCCTTGAAGCGTGCACTCTTAAGTACGTGGACTAACCCCAGCTGACCCCATGACCCCGACTGGCCTCGTGCCGTCTTCAGTTGGTGGGGCCACAAGAGTACCTGGGGGGGGGGGGCGCTTTGGGCTACTTCCACCCCCCTCTGGGGGTGGGGGATGCGATAAAACTCACTGCCTCAGAGCCCCCCTGCAGAGGACGGAGGGGGGGTTCGCTCCTCCTCCTGCCTCCAGGAAACCTCGGAGCGTGAACTCTGCAGGTTGGCAGAGGAGCACACGGTTGAGTGCGGTGCACACGTGCTTCCCCCCGACGAGCTGCCCACCTCTTCGGGCAGGCCGCTGGGGTCTTGGGGTGATTCTCCATGGGCAATATCCTTCCTCCACTTTCATTCCTCCACTCACATCCAGCAGGGATGATGGGAGAGCAGGGGGTTACGTCACCAAATAAGATGACGTGTGAGTACGTCACCTCGGTACGTCACCTTGCTCGTCATTAGACACTCGTCTTCATCTCTCGCGCGTTGTGATGAGGGTGGTACATGGGCGAGGGTGTACGAATCTGCTCATGGTATTCTGCTAAATTCCTTTCCTCAAGTACTTTGAATGTTTGTTTTTCTTTTACTTTTTAAAATATTAGTTTGTAGGCAAACATTGGCAAACGCCGAGAGCTTGCACTCTCATTGTAGAGGTGAAACCTATTGTCTGCGCATTGCTTGTTTTGACTCTTGCGGGCTTCTGGTGGGTGGATGTGGGCTGGCCTTTCATTGGTGTTCCTGCTGCCCTCGGGTTGGAGAGTCATCAGTGTTTCTGATCTGTGGCATTGGTCTGTGGGTTTTACGGGTGAGTGGTCAGGTTTGCTACCCCCCCCCCCCCCACTCACACACACACTGTGAGGGGTGGCTTCTGTTACAGGATTTCTTGGACTTTGATGGGTGTGCGGTCAGTTGTTTGTACTTCAATGCCAGAGCTCTGGTGTTGTCGGTCAGTGTCCGTTTTATGTATTTGCATTGATGGCTCTATGATCAGCAGTTCTGTTTTGTTTCCACGTCTAATGCTGGGCTCTGATGGGAAGTTGTCCATTTTCTTTTCTTTTATTCCTTCTTTATGAGATATGATTGATGAATGTTCTTTTTCTGGGTCCTGGCAGGTGACAGAGCGGTATAAATGTTTCTTTTGTGCTCAGCAGTGGGGGGTGATTGGTCGATTTGGTGTTTTCTTTTCTCTTTTTACAAGGATCCCTAGTGCATGAGTTTTCAGTATTGAATGTGTTTTAATTATTTGTGCGCGGCTGCAGTGAGCTATTTTTTGCTGAGCTCGTGGCCTAATTTAAGGAATTTCATGTAACAAGTGTAACCCACAATTCCCTAAATGTATGTGCGTTATGCTGGCGTGGTTTAAATCTTGCCCAGGGCTAAGTTGTGCTCCTTATAGCAGACGTCTCTCATCCCAGGAGCGGGCGCCAATCAAGGAGGTGAATATCTTCTTTAGTGGTGATAAAGTTTGATGACCCTGGATTGGTTGGCGGAGCTCTCGACATGGGATTGGCTGAAGATGCTCGTGCGTGGTGATTGGCTGTGCGGTGACTGCATGTGCCCCTGACACAGTACGTAGCAGCAGCGCTGCCCCGTCTTCCATCCTTGGACTGACTCCAGGGAGGACATCACAGAGAGGTTTACTCTTTCCTTCCTCTGTCTCCTCGAGCCGATGGTCAGGCCTGAGGCAGTCCTGAGGGCCCGGTGAGCCATGTGAGGGGGACTGGGCCCTTCTCCAGGGCAGACTCAGTCTCACTGCATTCTGCTCTCCATTAGGGTAGGGTGACCAGATTCTCAAAACAACAAGCATTTACAATGCAATGGTCTCGGCATTGGTAAAGTTAGAGCTATTGGCATTGCTCATGACATTATTTTTGTTTATGTTTTTGTTTTTAAAACATTTAAAGAAACGGCATTGTTATTTACAATGTCAATAGCTTAATCACTCTCAAATGCGAGACCTATTGCATTTGCACCCACACACAGAGCCACCTACACACACACTGATTAAGCTATTGACATAGTAAATAACAATGCCGTTTCTTTACATGTTTATAAAAAAAAACATAAACAAAAAAAATGTCCTGAGCAATGGCAATAGCTCTAACTTTAACAATGCCGAGACCGTTGCATTGTAAATGCTTGTTCGCTAGCCGAGACCTAAAGACTTAATAAAACATGTTCCGCAGAGGAAAATACAAGCAGCCTTCATTTTGTGTTCAGGCAGTGTTCTTGAGTGTGTACAGTTTTCCCCTTTAATATGGTTGTGAAATCTATGCTTTCAGGCAGCAGAAAGGAACCCCCTTGCCAAACAACACTTGGAAAGAGCAGGGGGAAGTGGGTGGGGGGAGTGGATGCGATGTCCTCGCGCTACCCTTCGCTCCACCCATGCACAAACTTGCAAAGTTATAAACCATTGCAAAGTTATTCCTGTACAGCATCCCATTAACCCCCCCCACTTGTGACCATTGTGCCGCCAGGCACTCTCGTAGCGGATGCATGGGGGACTATGGCAATAAGAGAGGCCATCATGGCAAGAAGGGGCATTACTCTTCTGACCATCAGGTGGCGATCCGGCACAAAAAGAGGCAGTGGTATAGTTGACTCAAGTAACTATACTGCTGAATTTCACTGGTTTATGTCCCAGGGCAGAAGCTCTGGTGTCATGCCCTGGGGCTGGCTATACACTTCCTCTGCCCTCAGCTGCCCTGGTGGGTCATCCTTCACCACTGTGCTTGTTTGATCGTGTCACTTTGAGATTTGGCGGCTGCTACTTCTACATTTTTTCTAGTGCCACCTGTTTGTGGTAACTGGGCGCTCAAAATGCATTGCATGTAAAAAAAGCGAACACGCCCCTTTAACGAAGCGTTCACTGCACGGCAAGAAAACAATCGATTTGGGTATTGACACAGCAGCAGGTTAAACTTAAATAACCTGTTCACGTAATACAGCCGCCTGGTTACCAAAATTAGCCCTGGTACTGCGGCCGACTCCTTCCCAGCCTTTGCAACAGAGGGGCGGCTCGGGTTTGTGTACTCTCGGCCAGACTGTTACATAATAGGCTGTTTGCTCGCGACCGGAGACCCTGCTAATCCGGGCACAGCGCGCGCACTTATGTCATCAACTAGGTGCTAACCCTTTACATGTCACCAGGCAGACGCTCTCCTCACCTGCAGACAGTATTTTCACTCACTTTCGCATAAAATGATAAATCCAATTCACGCACACATGACTATCGCTCTGCAGAGAGGCCAACGATTGGATGAGCATGTAGTGTGAACACCTTATGACTCACTGAGGTGCAAGATGAGACACTCTCCACCTTCAGAGCCCTCCGTCGAACACACCCCCCTACAACCTGAACTCCCCAGACACCTTGAGGCGACTCGTTTCACACCTGGCATCTAATCAAGAGTCCTGTGTTAAATGAAGATTAAAAAAACTATAAAACACATCCGGAAATAAGAAATACTCTTAGGGTATCACGATGAAGCAAAACAGGTGAAATACAAATGAGGACCGCTTCGCTGACATGGATTACCTAATGGATGACGTCGATTAGTGTTTTGGCTTGCAAAGTTAAGGTGGCGAATATAGAGCATTGTGTGTACTCGTATCAAGTCTGCCCAGGCAGGGTCAATGCCTCGCAAACCCTGCTGGAACCTACCCTTACAATAACAAAACGCAGTCATTCGCGTCTACGCGTGCAGTGACTACTAAACCCACCATGCTGCCGCAGTTCCAGAAGGGCCAAACATACCGGAGCGTGCAATCGCCCCCGGACACCAGTGCTGCCGGTGAAAACGTGAGGGGTCCAGAGGGCTGCGGGGAGAGAGAGAGAGCTGGTGTCTGTGTGGAAACCCCCGCCCTCCGGACCTTATCAAGACAGGGCAGCCCGGATAGGCCGAAGATTCCCCGGGAATAAGCAGTTCTGGGTCTCAAAGGTCATGAACAGGGAACTAGAGAGCCGGTCCCCGTGAACTTTGGAAAGGTAGTCAGCTGGTCCGGCCCCGCCACTTTCACATCTAATTACCTCGTGTATCCCCTCCCCTTCAGCCACGCAGCGCCTTCCAGCTGTGACAGTCACCTTGGAGGGCGCATTCCGCAGAAGGGGGGGGGGGGTGTGATTGGCAGCTGCATCGCCACTCGACTCTCCCGACCACAATCCACATTGTGGCGGAGATCAAACCCCTCCGAGACTCTAGCTGCTCCCTGGACGAGTATCTGATCCAGTCCAGTTCCTACCGATGGATTCTGGGACTTGTAGTGCAGAACATAATATTGTAGCATGCGCCACGCTACCTGAACTGTTTACACGTGCAATTCAAATGCCGGTCACAGCATATGCTATTGTCTATATTGAAAAACTTAAATAAAAACATTGAAAATGTTGGTACCAGAATTCAGCGAGAACCTGGGACTTTAATTAGCTAAAAATGCCAATAACTGTCAACAGGGCCCATGGCACGGGCCACCACTGCCTTTTATGTCGACCTCGCTCGGAATGCTGGGACATTTAAGCCTATAGTTACAGCAGATAAAAGTGAGACTTCGAGACGCCGCACACACATTGCTTTTGACTAAAACTTCTGTACAGATCAAGGATGGCAGAATGACACGACGTCAAGTCGTAGTTAATGATTGCTGCCGCAAATACTAACTAAGGGGCTTATTCACAACCCCCCCCCCCCCTTTTTGTGCATATTTATGTAGCGCGAACCTGTTATCTGGACTTAAATCGTGTGAATTTATCAAAACCAGAAAGGTGAAAGGCAGCGTGAACCCTGCCTCAAGTTTACCAAAGACTTCAGGTTGCCAGTGGTTCTGTCTTAGCCTGTGGTCTGAGGGTCTGCAACTCTTTTCCAAAATTAAATAATATTACCAATAATTATTATCAAAATGCTAAAACATGTTTATCCCACAAGCAGACGTCAGGGTAACCCCCCTCCTCCTCCTCCTCCTCTCTACGCTAAAGATGGCCGCTTCGAGATCACAGCGAGGCTTGTCCTTTTTCCATTTGTACACTTCAGCGGAGGCGGGATATCAGGCAAGCTCCTCGGCCCTTAGGCTAAAGAAAAGCTCCAAATACAGCAAAGGTCCGCCTGCTTTGTGATGTAATCTATAGATTGCATTAAAGACAACCGCTCCTTGTATGGGTAAGCTTTTTGTCGGCGATTGAGGAGAGCGACTGCTAATTTCGAACGGAGGCAAAAGGCACACCACCGCCTTTCTCCGAGGCAGAGAAGAAAATGCCTCGGAGGAAGGGAGTGTCCTTTTCGGATTTGGGGGCGTGTTTTGCTGTTGTCTCCTCCCTGAGACTTCTCGCAAAAAACACGCCCCCCGATCCGAAAAGGACGGGGCCTAATCGGAGTGACTGGACCTCTTCTCCAGTGGCTGGCCAGCATTTACGAGGCCAGCCAATGGAGAACAGGAGAGAAGAGGGGCGGGTGCAAGCCCCTCTTCTCAAAGTCACTCCAACTCATTAAATCTCGGAGCGAGACTGCGCAAGCGCAGCCTTTCGCAGCCGAGACCTAAAAAACGGGGACAGGTCATAGACATAGAAGTAGGACTACGGTTTGCAGTAACCATCGACATAAAGCAGGACTATTTGACACTGTCATAGACATAGAAAAAGGACTACAATGACAGCTCCCTCCACAGACCGAGATGAAGCATTACAGATAACAAAACCGCGGTCTTTTATTTGGCACCCCTCTCCTTTACACAGCAGCATTAGTACTTTTTATTACATTTACACTTTTAAGGACTATAGCATATATTTGCCAAAAATCAATAAAACATCACAGGCTAGCAAACGCCAGATTTACTAGCTTTATCAATGCTCGTTTCTATAGCTGCTGCGTCAGCACCACGTAAAGTACAAATCACCAATGTTGCTTAGTTGCTCATGACAGAAAAGCATGGGAGGTAAACTGCGGAATGCTAAATTGCCCAGTGGCAGCCATGGACCAATGTACAAAAAAAAACACTTCCCTCCAGGTATTGCTGCCTTAGGGTCTTAAGGGTGGCAAAGGCTGGCCGACCACACTGTCCTCCCACATTTGCGTGGTCACTGCTGGGATGTCATGTTACCTTTCTGGGGTATGTATAGTACACTCTAGCGATTGGTATCATCTCATAGTGCAATAGTGTTAAGACCTGCGCAAAAAGCTCGAGCAGCGCTGCTCGCCTCTCCCACAGGCGTTAACCCTGCTCCTTTAAGTCCTTTCCAGCTAAACAGTTTGCCGTGATCTGAAAGGTCAGTCAAAAGGTCAAGTTATAGCTTTGATATGGAGAACACAGAGAATGCATCAATTGGTTAGGAATAAAACATGCAATGAGCAATGCATTAATCCTTTCACGGTATGCAGAAGGGCTACTGAAACGTTTGTATGGCTATGAATACAAGCTACAGGACGAAGAAATATTGTTTTATCCAAAGTAGAAACTTTGGCTGGCACGATGACGTAGGTGGCGCTGCGTGTAAAATGTCTCTCTTCAAAGGATTTCTCTTCTTGCTACAGCGCTCACCTCAGTGACGACACATGCCGTAGACAGTGCAAAGAGAGAATGCACGGGCATGCTCAACCGGAACAATGAAAAACAGGGACATTTCTGTGTTTAACGGGGACACTGTTTGAAAACAGGGACATTTGAGTCACTTGGAGAAAAGTGTCGGGACACGGGGACACTTCTCCAAAAACGGGGACCGTCCTGGGAAAACGGGGACGTCTGGTCACCCTACATTAGGGGTGGGCGAAATCCTGTTCCACCTGCGTAACTGGTGGAATTTTGGTCACTCTGCGTTACTCTTTAATGCAAAGTTCTGGACAAATTCCACCAATCGCCGCATGGCATAATTTTTTCCTTTGAGGCTCCTCAATATGTGAGCTGGTGAGAATGAGCGAGATTTGGCGTCCCCTTGTGCGATTTTCTAACACAAGCGGACACCGGAGTTCACGAGCAGTGGCGGTCAGAGGGCTGACGTTCGAGTAGATTTGCTGCTTCTCAAGGTGATTTTCTAGTCGAGCTGAATCAAAACTCCCTTGAATGGTCGCGCGCTCGGGCGCAACGCATGGTGCAGTTCGTGCTGATTTTCAGCATTGCTCATGTTACCAGAGCTAGATTGCAGCGGTAGCAGCACGGGCTGCATTTTCCAGTCCGTTGGCGGAATTCCCCTGAATCTCGTGTAGTTTTTCTGTAACTCCATGGAATTTCGCGTAGTGAAACTCTGCGAGTTCTGCCCACCCGTGCTCTCCGTCAGCTTGTGGCGACCCATCTACCACCAAGAGTTGCTTGACCCGCGCCCCATCACAAGTGCATCAGCTCAGGTGCGCCGCTGCCTCCTGATACTGGTGCCTGCAGCTCAGGCCGCCACCACCCTAGAGGACTCTTTGTGTACTGCAGACTCAGCCGACCTTTCACCTCCCTTCTGGCCTGCCCTTGTGTATGCCTCCTGCACCCCAGCCCCTCACGTTGCATCACCTGTTGGGCGCACTTTACCTTTACATTATTCAAACTGATGGCGCTTCTTTCTTTCGGTGTTAGCGTTCAGTACAGGCGCTGCGCCATTTCCGTTCGCAGACGCGGCTCGTGCAGGTGAGAGCAGTGGGCTCGGGTCAGGGGGGATTTTGACAAACGAAGGCGAGGGAAAATAATTTACTTATTTAATTTTCCCTCGTCGTCTGTCAAAATCCCCCCACCCGGCTCCACTGCCCACGGCTCTTACGTGCTCAAGCCGCAGTTGTCCGTTCGCAGCGTCCAGCTGGCGCTCTGTGTGACCTGAGGCAAGCACCTGAGACTGGAGAGCTCTCAATCAGATGGAAACAAGAGGCGCTGGAATGAGAGTTTACTGTGGTGCCCTGCGTGAGCTGAGGCAAATGCCAGCGTTTGGCAGCAGAAAGGGACACAGTATGCCAAACATAATGTCCAAAACTGGACTCAACGCACCAGGCGTCGTCTCCAGAAGTGGTCTGTAGACATTGGCACAACAGGCCATATGAAATGGGATTCATGCTAAAGATGTGCCCTTTGCTGTGCAGTGTACAAGGTACGGTTTTAACACCTCCTCCATCGCCAACTGGTGTTAACACTCCTTCTCCCCGTCTCTTTTACTGGGCACGTGGCCTCACCATGTTGTTTATCCACTTTGAATTCATTCCATTTGAAAACCTACAGATTACACTACTCTTGTGAGCTGTGCTGTAATTGCTGTGCACGTGAGTGAAGTGAGCACTGCTGTTGTTCTGGCTGTACCTGTTGTGTGCAGTGAAAGCTTGCACTGCTACATCCGTGTCTATATAGAGTGCGTGTGTGTGTGATTGTGTGTGTGTGTGGTCTTGCACCTCTGCTGCAAATGTTGTATCTTATAAATGTATGTGTGTGCGTGTGTTATCTTGCTCGACTGCTGCAAATGTTGTAGCTTGTATATGTATGTGTGCGTGTGTGCTTGTGTGTGGTGTTTGTGTGCGTGTGTGTGCACATAGTCTTGCACCACTGCTGCAAATGTTGTATCTTGTATATGTATGTGTGCATGTGTTCTTGTATGTGTGTTTGTGTGCATGTGTGTGCACGTAGTCTTGCACCACTGCTGCAGATGTTGTATCTTATATATGTATGTGTGTGTGTGCATGTATAGGAAGGGGCTGTGTAGGTGCCTGCGTTTGTCTGTGAGGGATGATTTCACAGGCATGAAGGACAGTGGCCAATGGGCTACTGGTCACTGCGGCTAACCCGCCCCTGAGATGAAAACATCCTGTGGGTGTACGCCACCTTTTTACCCCGAGTCCTCTAATTTATGGTCTCCCGCCACGGCAGAACCCTGCCTTGGCTGTGCAGACCTCCTAGCCCACCCTAAAGGTGTTGCTAGCCTCTTGGAGGTGTACGACTCCTGACTACCTCATTTTCCCACCCGTTGGTCTGGACAGGGCGGGAAGAGCTTTGTCCTCAAGTCGGGGACAAGTCCATTTGCACCTCAAGGGCAGTGAAGCCTTGGAGGCTCATCACCTGGATTGTTGTACACAGTAGCCATCATGGGGAGGTGTAGACGTGACTACCGACGTGCCCAGACCATTGTCTCCATCCTGGGGAAGGGCCAGCACATCCCACCAGGAGGGCAGACTCTTGTCTGGTAGCAAATGGCTCAGGGAAGCCTGCAAGGAACTGGGTCACTGTGTCCTAGAGGGGCATCCTCTCAGGGTGGCACCCCTGTGCATGCCAGCTCACCCTCAACAGGAGAATCATGTTGGGAGGTGAACAAGCATGGTGTTTGACATCAAACATGACACAGTTCGGTTGTTCCATAATGGAGCTGGCTATCTTGAGTTTGCTCGGTAGCCAGCCCATGTCACTCAATGGACCGCCGGTCACTTACAGTAAAACCTTGCTGTGCAGGGTTACAGTAGGGCTATAGGTGTATAAAATATGTATCCATGCCTTTAATATATGCACTCCACCTCCTGGGCTTAAGAGGGACTTACTTACCTTAAGGCAGTGGTGTGGCTGTGCAGTACATGGTGTGTGTAGAGTCACTCTCGAGCAGACAGACTGCTTGTGCAGGGCTGCTATGACAGACACTTTTACTTGGGTCACACAGAGTGTCAAAATATAGTGCTGCAGCCCTGGTAACCCTTTTTACTACCCTTGCCTTGGCTACGACTGGTACCATATACTAGGGTCTTATAAGGAGGCAATTGGGAGTACCAAATCACATTACTTTTAGGGGAAAAAGCGAGGGCGCTGGGGCCTGATTAGCAGGTCTCGGTGCACTATCAGAGTCAAAAACCAGCATCTAGCAGTCTAAAATGGGGCAAGAAGTGTGTGTGGGACATCTGCAAAGAAGCCCAGTTTGCTACATTTGTGCTACATAAAGCTCTATAAATCAATATATAAATAAATAAAAACTATTTCTTGTTCCGCTCTGGTGGGTAAGGTTCTCTGTGGTGTTGCTGTGCTCTGCTGGGTGCTTTGTCTTTTTTGAGAGCTCTTCGGTTCTTTTACTCACAGACATGTCTGTCAGCTCAGGTCCTGCTGGCTGACGAGAGACCAGGACACATATTTAGAGCTGAAGTGTGCTCAGCAGGGCCAAGAAGACAGAGCTGCCTTCCAAAGAGGCACGGGTGTGAGTGCTACACACCCGGGCACAGGGCCACAGTGCAGCGGCGCGTTAGGGTGTTTGGGCGCCACACACTCAGCCAGTGGAGTATGCCGTATGCAGCATTGTGGGGCATGAATACTGCAGCACTGCAGGAGGCCTGCCATACACTGGAGTGGCAAAACCCTTAAGTTTCCCAAGCCTATGCATGTGCAGTCACGCCAACCCAGGGCACTGCTTAGCATGCTGGGACTTGTAGTCAACACCATTATTACATCAGAACTACAGCTCACTGAATGCCAAAGAAAATGATGGCCTCCTCGAGAAAGGAACTGAGAAGCTTGTGATGTCTGGAGGGGTTTGGCACATCACACATACAAATGATCTTGCTGCTGCACAGGTGGCCCTGGCAGGTTGTGGCTGAAGACAACCTTTGTGCACTGTTGGCCAAGTGGCTAACACATGCCTGGAGGGGGCACAATGAGGAATGATCCTGCCTTCAAGGCATAAGCCGAACATCCCTGAGGTGTGTTGAACACCCTGTCATATGGGGGATTGATGTCAAACCTTGGGCTGGTGAGGCAGACACCCCCGCAGAGGCAGTGGTACAAGCCAGAACATAGTGGAAATGAGAAGCTGGCACATGGGAACAGCCCATTCTTCTGAAAACGAAATGTAGTGTTTGGAAACCAAAACAGTTATTTACAGGCAACAATAAGCTTTAGCTGAGAGATATGAGTTTATTCAATTCTTTCCATAAAGTTTTTTTAATTAGACCATTGGTCTTTAAACATGAACAAACATACAAACAGCAATCTTCAATTTAAAAACCAGCTTGAGTTAAAAACTTTATAATACCTGTAAAACACTTCAAATACATAAAAAATGTGTATAAAAGAAATATAATCTATCTAACAATTATTTAGGTTTGCAGTGTCATTAATAAAAACTGGCGTGTTTTTAAGAACGTTTTTAACTGCAAGCTTAAACTTCCCTGTTGCATGTGCTACATCTAATGCGTGCATTTCAGATGACAGATCTGCTGCCTGTGCACGATTCCTAACCTCGTATTTCAGGAAGATTGGTCGTAGCCACAGTTTTCGTGCATCAAGAACATTTAGACAATCTAATAAGATGTGAAAAATATAGCATTTTGTCCCTATGTTACAGGTGCACTTCCCTTCGAGGTCGATCATAGCCCTCTTAATCCCGTCATTCTCATAACATAGATTTATCCCAATCCTTATTTTTAATAATTCTCTCCTTAACCAGCGATTTGGAAGAATATCCATATATGGAAATTGTTGGCCATTTTGCCAGGATTTCATCATGAAACATACAGATCTTTTCCCTTCCAAATATTGCCTCTCCTGATCCCATGATATTTCTTTCCCTGCTGTCCTAAGTTCCTTCTTGCTTGTGGTAGGATGAACGTTCTGCTGGCATGCGTCAGCCCTCAGTTCCCTACACACCGTAGCCACAGTTTCTCTGACCCCCTTTGCTCACTTCCTTTTACTCTGCAGGATCTCACTTTTACACCAAAAGAAGACTTTTTGTTCCTCTTCACGGCCTAGGCGTTGCCAGAATCGTATTAGTGCCATGATTGTCATGCTCTCCCATGAGACCATTCCGGTTTCTACTCTTATTGCCTGGATCATGGAGGATCTAGGTAGGGACAGTAATTTATTTACGCATTTCCCTTCTTCAGCATCCCACTTCCTCTTACCACTTAGGAATAGCAGTTCAGCGCCATATCAGAACAGAGGAGGTACCGTGGCCGTGTAAGCCTTCAGAACTGGTCTATCCGTAGTTTCTCCATAGATGTTAATACATTTTCTCAGGCCGCTAACCGAGGATAGGGCCCGAATTCCTAGTGCATCCAGGTGTACTTTCCACTTCATAGATTTCTAAAACCAGGCTCCTAGGTTTTTATACTCCTTTAACCGTGGGCGTAGTGCGCCGCGTAGCTCCACTACGCCCACTACGCTCAGGGTTAACCTCCTTCCCTTCCTCCAGTTTTACAGAGTCTCGGACCCACTTGAACATCTTCCTCTTTTTGCTGAATCAGGGGATCTTTGTTTTTTCCAAGTTTACTGTTAGTTTCTTACGACTGCGGTAATCACCAA
The DNA here is from genome assembly GCF_964204655.1 of Triturus cristatus. Classification (NCBI taxonomy): domain Eukaryota; kingdom Metazoa; phylum Chordata; class Amphibia; order Caudata; family Salamandridae; genus Triturus; species Triturus cristatus. The sequence goes on along the minus strand of NC_140592.1, from coordinate 16,378,216 downwards.
ACACTTTGAGCTTTCTATGCAGACCTATCTGTTTGGTCCACAATCACCACGTCGTCTGCACAGAGTAAACATGCAATATGTTTCCCATCAATTTTTGGGCTGGCCCCCCGCACCGTTCTCAAAGTGGCGGGCAAATCTGCTATAAATAGAGATAAAAGCAATGGGGCCGATACACACCCCTGTCTCAGCCCATTTTGAATCAGTACCTTCCATGACAGCGTACCCTCTGTATCGTGAATAACCTGGGCCCAGTTCTGACTATGTAGCCCTTGTATTATAGACAGGAGGTCCTTGGGGATATCTAAGTCCCCCAGCATTTCCCACAGCCGTTCTCGGTCTACCAGGTCAAATGCGGCCCGAAAGTCTACGAAACAGCAGAACAAACTACCCCCTGTTCCATCAACTTCCGAGCCATTGCCCATAGCGCAAAACAGTGATCAACTGTAGAGTGGGCCTCCCGGAAGCCACCCTGTTCTGGAGGCACAACTTGATTGTCCTCACTCCACTCCTTAAGTTTTTCCAAAATAATTTTAGAAAACACCTTTTCGCTGATATCCTAGAGATTGACTAGCCTGTAATTTTAGGGTAACAGAATTTCTCCTCGTTTATGGATAGGTCTAATAATTGCCCCTCTCCAATTTACCTGTATTTTCCCAGAATAAAGGATGCTATTGAACATTTTCGTGAAAAATTCTGCCCACCAAGCTGGTCTTGTTCGTGTAATTACTGCCGGGAGATTATCTGGACCCGCTGCCCGGGTTAGTGTTAACTTTGATATAATTTGTCTTACATTGCATACTGTGAAAAGAGACCTAATATCTTGTTCCAACTCTATCCATAATGTATCTTTCTGTCTTTCTTGATGAACCCCTTACCCATATAATTCTCCCAGGTAACTCTCCCATGCCTCTTCGGTCACCACACAGTTCATAGCCACTTGTTTCCTACCGGAGCCATCTTGGACTAATTTCCAGAAAATGTTTACATTTCTTGTTTCTATAGCTTCCAGTAATCTTCCCCAGCACTTCTCTTTATATGTTCTTTTGTACTTTCTAATAGAATTGTTATATTGTTTCCTTAGTTTCTGTAGGCTGTTGAACGTATATAAATCATACTTTAATCTTAGCTGTCTTTCCTTTTTCCTTATACTCAATTTTAATTTCCTACATTCCTCATTAAAGCAATTCTTATTTTTACCCTGAGATCCCCCCTTTCTATGGTCCCTGCGTCTATTTCTTTTTAGGTCCAACATTGCACCACATCGGAAATAACCTTTCCGAACCATCCTGTATTTTCTGTGCCAGGGATTATCTCTGGTGTCTGGACCTGCTGTAACACCGCTAGCTTTCCCAAACACTCCTCCGATAGACGAGTATTAAGTAGTCTGGGATAGTCCACTTTCAGCGGGATAATTGTGTCACTTGATTATTTCCTCCTACAATCTTTAGTGTTAGTGGCCAGTGGTCATTTCCCTCCTCTTTGTTTACCTCAAACGCTCTTATGAGTTCAAAATCCCAAGCATGGACAAAGATATAATCTATGGGGCACAGTTGATTACCTATCCTAAATGTGCGATTTGCTGGTCGATCTAATTCCATCCTTCCATTTATATAGACTAGGCCCAATGAACCCAAAAACCTCCCTAGGGCTATATCTCGTGCTACACATCCCCCCCCCCCCCTAGGAAAACAGGCGGGTGTAATCTATAACGATACCTTCACACTCTGTGGTGGGATACATGAGAATCACTCTACCTGCCACTAGCCATTTACACTTTACTTTCAGCTGGACCACCTTCTTAGCTACTTTAGTCGATATCAATGTTATTTGACCCCCAGACGCACGGCCAAATGTTCCCTTTCTAGCCGGTGTCTTTAGTTGTGCATACCCTTGTATCAGTTTATGACCGTTGATTAGCCTTTTAACCCACAATCAAAAGTGGGTGCATTGGAATGCGAATGCGTGTGGTTTCAAGAAGGTTTAAGCCGATGTTTGAGACTGCCTGAAGGAATCTACATACGATTCAGGTCTGACTTTGGCCAAGATCTTTTGTTTAAAAAAATGATATATATTTACTATACATACATACTGGCAGGCGCTTTCAGTAAACCTTCTTCATCCATTGGTCTGCTCGTCCACCACAACATTCTGCATGGTGCCCAGGGTCCGCCCACTTCACTGATTGGCTGATCTGACTGTGAATGACGACATTCTGGGTTTGCACATTCACACAATGAGTAGCGTCCTTTAGTACCAAGTGCTAATTGTGCAACGTGTGCCTTTACATAAAATACATATATTTTCCTTTTAGTCAGTGCTTGGTTTCGTACAGAAAACATTCACTAAGCAAATATTGACGAACCAGATAGATGCATTGGCTTTGCCAATGCTTGTTTTCAAGGTGCAATCGAAGTGAAAGTTTATGTGGAGTTGGTTAAACATTTTACTAGTGAGATTCCTCTGTGTCGTGTGGTATTTGCTGCAACTGATCTAGTTTTTTTACTCTCATGGAAGCATTTCATCATGTCCGCTGATCCATCTTTATATGTAACCCTCTGATGTCTGAGGCATTGGTGTAACCCAAGATACACAGCAGCTGTTTAAATCTCTGTGGTCACTGCAAACTGCACTGCAGGCCTCGTGTCTGAGCCTGTGACTAATCTGAGGGACAGATCTGCTGTCTAAAAGAGTCTGAGGTCTTCGTAACTTTGAAAGTTTCCACCATGCCTCTTCCGAGTAGATTACCAGTCATAACATATGACTGTGAATCTACTGAGAAGTTAGAAGCAGAACAATGAGAAGAAGAAAGGAAGTAGAAGGTAGAGAAGAAGGTATGTTATGTACCTAAGCCTGGGCAAAGCACTACGTACGCTATGCTCGCGTAGTTTGCGAAGTTTGCGCTACTTCGCACTATGCGAATTGCACGTAGCACAGTGCGAACATGTGTAGCGTAGTGTTGCGTAGTGCAGTGGTAATTTTTTGCTTGCTCGCGGTCCTCAATGTCAAGTTGGCGACTGCAAGCAAGCAAAATGACATCCCGGCGAGACTTTTTCCTCGTTCGCGATCAGCAACATCAAGTTGGCGATCGCGAGCGTGGAAAATAAACCCCCTGGCGTGTTTCTCAACGTGAGGAGGTCAGGTTTCTCATTGCGAGTGGTCGCGTATGCTCGCAACCGCTCGCGATGAGAAACTACCAGTCCGCGTTGAGAAAGCCTCCGCTCGAGTAAAAATCTACTCGAGCGGCAGAAAACTACAGCTCGCACTGTGCAAGATGCCGTTTTCAATGATTGCACAGTGCTGGTTGCTTGCCCGCACTGTGCAATCATTGAAAACGACATCTTGCACAGTGTGAACAGGGTACTACGCAGTTCGCGAAGTGCTACGCGTAGCTCGCGTAGTTCAAAGTGCACTTTGCGTAGCTTCGCGTAGTGCTACTTCGCGAACTACGCCCAGGGTTACAAATATCCCACTGCACACCCAGGTCATTTGAAGTGCTTGTAAAACATAGTACAGTTCAACCACTATTTGAGGAAAGGCGGCCTATACATGTACTAATTTCATATCTGGATTTAAAGGTTTTTGGGGAAAGAATAGGCCATCAACCTTACATGCAGGGGTGGACTTTCTTGGCACAATAGCACAGTGCTGGAATATTTCAAGAGTGCACTTCCAAAACTGTCTGTAACACCTCTGTTTTTCAAACAACGTTTATTTAAAAGTTGTGCTGTAAAGTGCACCATTCAGTCCCATTTTTATAAACTCTTCGTGACAGAGGGCCACCCATCTCTCTTTAAGGAAGTCAGGCTTGCCCGATGTGTTCTATTTATAAGCCGCCCATCTCTCTTTAAGGAAGTCGGGCTTGCCCGATTTGTTCCATTTATAAGATAGTCACACCCCTCCCCCTTTCTAAGTCCATATATCCCCACAAAGCATACAAGCCACTGTCCGACTTGGAGCTGTACCTGAAAGTGATTCAAGTCGTGCACTAACCCTGGGTAGATCAGTCTGAGCGAGGGGGACACAGCAGACACCATCTTGTCTCAGAGCTTGGGTGATACCAAATAAAGCCACGCTGTTGGTTTGGGCACTGACTCTCTCATAGACAGGGGGGCGTGCTTTAGCAAAAGCCTCATAAAACAATTCACAAGCGTTAATACTGTTGCAAATGTAACTTTACCACTAAATGTACCTTTTTATGCTTGCTGGGAGTTGACAAAGAGAGACCTGGCACAAGTAAATCTACTTACAAATGTGGAATCCTCCGCCACGATTGGAGAGAAATCCGCACTGGTAAATTCCACTCAGTGGGTGAGGAGTGGGCGTTCCAAGGCGCAGTACATGTACAGGTGGGGGGGGGGGTCAAAACTTCTCCGTTCGCCCTTTCTCCCTGGAAATGGGGCACGTATCCTTTCAGAGGTAAATGTAAGAGTTCGGGGAGGGCTTTCTCCTGGAGGAAATGCGATTTCCTGTGGGGAGGGGGTAAAAAGAGTGTGTTAGCACAAGTCCCCCCCCCCCCCCGCGGGAAGAGACACATGGCATTCCGAGAAATGCGCCTTGAAACTAGGCCTGGGCTAAAATTTAGTTCCGGAAATTGCGATAATTTGACATTTTCGCGTTCCGTGGAAAGCGCGAAAATGTCAAAATTTCCGCATTCCGCAGCTTTGCGATAATTTGGTTCTTGCTCGCGCTGTAAAATAATACATTCTCGCGCACGCGATCGCCTTACCTGAATCCCTGCGTTCGCCGGCAAGTTTTCTTGATCCGGTCGCGTTCTCCATGAGTTGTTGTATTGTTTTTAGCCATTTGCCTGTCTCGCGACAGTTCGCGCCCGCAGTGACGTCATGCGTCGCGCGATCACGTCTTTCTTCTCGCGATCATGCACCGCGAGACAACTGAAAACAAGATGGCCGCACCCGCGAGCAACCGCATGGGTAAGTTGGCGAGCCGCAACCATGCAGAATATCTCGTGAACATGCGGGAAAAAAACTTCCGCATCTTCGCGATATTTCCGCGTGTTTGCGATAATTTTTAACATTTTCGCGATAATTTGCGAAAGTGGATTTCGCAAATTCCGCCCACCCCTACTTGAAACTGCAGCTGCCGCAGCTTCCAGGCACTTCTAAGAATGCTTCTGAATCCAAACATCCGGGCTCCTGTGTTCTGTGGGGTCATGCATGAGTTGAGTGTCACAGCAGCATCGAGCCATGAGTGCTTTTTCATCAAAATGAGTCCCATCTTCGGACCGGTGCCAAACTAACTAGCGGGGTGAGGTCGGGACAAGACTGGATATCTTAGGGGCGGGGTGAGCTCTGAGTGGAAAGGGACTGCCAGAGAAGATGTAAACACATACTATGAAGTACCTGAGGGAAGGGAGGACAGAAGCAGAGGACGAGAGTAGGCAGGAACAGGCTGTGATCAGGAAACCTACAGTCTGTAAAGAGGAACTATAAGAAAACACAAGTACCACAAGAAAGAGGTACGATGGAGAACACAAGTACTACAAGAAAGAGGTGCGAGGGAGAACACAAGTACTACAAGAAAGAGGTGTGAGGGAGAACACAAGTACTACAAGAAAGAGGTACGAGGGAGAACACAAGTGCTACAAGAAAGAGGTACGAGGGAGAACACAAGTACTACAAGAAATAGGTGCACTGGAGAACACAAGTACTACAAGAAAGAGGTGCACAGGAATCACAAGTGCTACAAGAAAGAGGTGCATGGGAGAACACAAGTACTACAAGAAAGAGGTGCGAGGGAGAACACAAGTACTACAAGAAATAGGTGCACGGGAGAACACAAGTACTACAAGAAAGAGGTGCGAGGGAGAACACAAGTACTATAAGAAAGAGGTACAAGGGAGACAACAGACAAGCTGTCAGATATGATCGTTTCTGTGCTGCAGAGCTAGTGACCTCACTGTGAGGTTGAAAGATCATTCAAACGGCAAGGAGCGGTTCAATAGCTTGGAGTTCCGGGAGACACCCAGCAGCTCTTATGGAGAAAGAGTCCTGGGGGCTCTCTGTGCCAGAGGCAAAAACTTAGAAATCTAAGTGGCACCCGTGGCAGCAATAACAATCAGGATTATGATATAAACAAATTTCACGCACCCCAAAGGACCCCAAAAAGGACCCTACGATCAGCCCAGCTCTCCCACACCGGGGTCCCCCACACCATGAAGACCAGTTCGGGAGGCCGCTCCTTCTCCTTCTCCTTCCTCGCGGCCAGAGCCTGGAACACCCTACCACTCACACGACATCACCCCCCAACTTCACGAGAAACCTCAAAACCTGGCTCTTCGAAAGACCCCTTCCTTGATGGACAGGATCCTGCACCTCCCACCGCCCCAGCACCTTGAGTCCCTTAGGGGGGAGCAGTCACGCTCTCCAAACCCATCATTGATTGAGTGATTGAACAAACAAAAAGACGGGGGGGGGGTGCAGTGTAGGGAACACAGAAAAAGAGCTGGGCTCAGGGAAAAGCAGGACTGGAATCAAGGTCAGCTTCAGGACTAGAAGACACAGAACACATGGCAAGGAGTTGAGGCAACAGGACAGATGAGGAAGAGTGTGGACATGACTAGAAACAAAGACTATCACAGAAACAGGGAGGCCGGATAACAAGATAAAACACAATCAGAAGGCAGGCCTGGAAGCACCGCAGCAGGGGCGTGACTGGGCACGAGGAAACTCAACAACCAAGTCAGTTGTGAGCTGCTGCACTCTGCACTAACAAGGCTAAAATAGCTGGAAGCTCTTGGGAGGAGCACGGGTGCTGGCAGAGAGCCAGGTGCAGGGAGAGAACCGGGTGCAGGCAGAGAGCCAGGTGCAGGGAGAGAGCAGGGTGCAGGCAGAGAGGAGGGTGCAGGGAGAGAGCCGGGTGCAGGTAAAGAGCCAGGTGCAGGAAGAGAGGTGGGTGCAGGCAGAGAGCCAGGTGCCGGAAGAGAGCCGGGTGCAGGCAGAGAGCCAGGTGCAGGGAGAGAACCGGGTGCAGGCAGAGAGCCAGGTGCAGGGAGAGAACCGGGTGCAGGCAGAGAGCCAGGTGCCGGAAGAGAGCCGGGTGCAGGCAGAGAGCCAGGTGCAGGGAGAGAGCAGGGTGCAGGCAGAGAGCCAGGTGCAGGGAGAGAACCGGGTGCAGGCAGAGAGCCAGGTGCTGGAAGAGAGCCGGGTGCAGGCAGAGAGCCAGGTGCAGGGAGAGAGCAGGGTGCAGGCAGAGAGCCAGGTGCAGGGAGAGAGCAGGGTGCAGGCAGAGAGCAGGGTGCACAGGCAGAGAGCCGGGTGGAGGGAGAGAGACAGGTGCAGGGAGAGAGCAGGGTGCAGGCAAAGAGACAGGTGCAGGAAGAGAGCCGGGTGCAGGCAGAGAGCCAGGTGCAGGAAGAGAGCCGGGTGCAAGCAGAGAGCCAGGTGAAGGCTGAGAGCCAGGTGCAGGCAGAGAGCCGGGTGAAGGCAGAGAGCCGGGTGCAGGAAGAGAGCCGAATGCAGGGAGAGAGCCAGGTGAAGGCAGAGAGCCAGGTGCAGGAAGAGAGCTGGGTGCAGGGAGAGAGCAGGGTGCAGGCAGAGAGCAGGGTGCAGGCAGAGAGCAGGGTGCAGGGAGAGAGCCAGGTGCAGGAAGAGAGCAGGGTGCAGGGAGAGAGCCGGGTGCCGGGAGAGATCCGGGTGCAGGCAAAGAGCCAGGTGCAGGGAGAGAGCCAGGTGCAGGGAGAGAGCAGGGTGCAAGGAGAGAGCTGGGTGCAGGCAGAGAGCCGGGTGCAGGCAGAGAGCCAGGTGAAGGCAGAGAAGCGGGTGCAGGAAGAGAGCTGGGTGCAAGCAGAGAGCCAGGTGAAGGCTGAGAGCCAGGTGAAGGTAGAGAGCCAGGTGCAGGGAGAGAGCCGGGTGAAGGCAGAGAGCCGGGTGCAGGATGAGAGCCGGGTGCAGGGAGAGAGCAAGGTGAAGGCAGAGAGCCAGGTGAAGGGAGAGAGCAGGGTGCAGGGAGAGAGCAGGGTGCAGGCAGAGAGCAGGGTGCAGGGAGAGAGCCAGGTGCAGGGAGAGAGCAGGGAGAGAGCAGGGTGCAGGGAGAGAGCAGGGTGCAGGGAGAGAGCAGGGTGCAGGGAGAGAGCAGGGTGAAGGCAAAGAGCCAGGTGCAGGGAGAGAGCCAGGTGCAGGGAGAGAGCAGGGTGCAGGGAGAGAGCCGGTTGCAGGGAGAGAGCCGGGTGCAGGCAAAGAGCCAGGTGCAGGGAGAGAGCCAGGTACAGGGAGAGAGCAGGGTGCAGGGAGAGAGCTGGGTACAGGCAGAGAGCCGGGTGCAGGCAGAGAGCCAGGTGAAGGCAGAGAGCCAGGTGCAGGAAGAGAGCCAGGTGCAGGAAGAGAGGCAGGTGCAGGCAGAGAGCTGGGTGAAGGCAGAGAGCCGGGTGAAGGAAGAGAGCCGGATGCAGGGAGAGAGCGGGTGAAGGCCGAGAGCCGGGTGCAGGCAGAGAGCCGGGTGCAGGCAGAGAGCCAGGTTGCTGGGAGAGAGCCAGGTGCAGGGAGAGAGCAGGGTGCAGGGAGAGAGCAGGGTGCAGGGAGAGAGCAGGGTGCAGGGAGAGAGCAGGGTGCAGGGAGAGAGCAGGGTGCAGGGAGAAAGCAGGGTGCAGGGAGAGAGCAGGGTGCAGGGAGAGAGCAGGGTGAAGGCAGAGAGCAGGGAGAGAGCAGGGTGCAGGGAGAGAGCAGGGTGCAGGGAGAGAGCAGGGTGCAGGGAGAGAGCAGGGTGCAGGGAGGGAGCCAGGTGAAGGCCGAGAGCCAGGTGCAGGGAGAGAGCTGGGTACAGGCAGAGAGCCGGGTGCAGGCAGAGAGCCAGGTGAAGGCAGAGAGCCAGGTGCAGGAAGAGAGCCAGGTGCAGGAAGAGAGGCAGGTGCAGGCAGAGAGCTGGGTGAAGGCAGAGAGCCGGGTGAAGGAAGAGAGCCGGATGCAGGGAGAGAGCGGGTGAAGGCCGAGAGCCGGGTGCAGGCAGAGAGCCGGGTGCAGGCAGAGAGCCAGGTTGCTGGGAGAGAGCCAGGTGCAGGGAGAGAGCAGGGTGCAGGGAGAGAGCAGGGTGCAGGGAGAGAGCAGGGTGCAGGGAGAGAGCAGGGTGCAGGGAGAGAGCAGGGTGCAGGGAGAAAGCAGGGTGCAGGGAGAGAGCAGGGTGAAGGCAGAGAGCCAGGTGAAGGCAGAGAGCAGGGAGAGAGCAGGGTGCAGGGAGAGAGCAGGGTGCAGGGAGAGAGCAGGGTGCAGGGAGAGAGCAGGGTGCAGGGAGGGAGCCAGGTGAAGGCCGAGAGCCAGGTGCAGGGAGAGAGCTGGGTGAAGGCAGAGAGCCGGGTGCAGGCAGAGAGCCAGGTGCAGGGAGAGAGCCAGGTTGCTGGGAGAGAGCCAGGTGCAGGGAGAGAGCAGGGTGCAGGGAGAGAGCCGGGTGCAGGCAGAGAGCCAGGTGCAGGCAGAGAGCTGGGTGAAGGCAGAGAGCCGGGTGCAGGCAGAGAGCCGGGTGCAGGCAGAGAGCCAGGTTGCTGGGAGAGAGCCAGGTGCAGGGAGAGAGCAGGGTGCAGGGAGAGAGCAGGGTGCAGGGAGAGAGCAGGGTGCAGGGAGAGAGCAGGGTGCAGGGAGAGAGCAGGGTGCAGGGAGAAAGCAGGGTGCAGGGAGAGAGCAGGGTGAAGGCAGAGAGCCAGGTGAAGGCAGAGAGCAGGGAGAGAGCAGGGTGCAGGGAGAGAGCAGGGTGCAGGGAGAGAGCAGGGTGCAGGGAGAGAGCAGGGTGCAGGGAGGGAGCCAGGTGAAGGCCGAGAGCCAGGTGCAGGGAGAGAGCTGGGTGAAGGCAGAGAGCCGGGTGCAGGCAGAGAGCCAGGTGCAGGGAGAGAGCCAGGTTGCTGGGAGAGAGCCAGGTGCAGGGAGAGAGCAGGGTGCAGGGAGAGAGCCGGGTGCAGGCAGAGAGCCAGGTGCAGGCAGAGAGCTGGGTGAAGGCAGAGAGCCGGGTGCAGGCAGAGAGCCGGGTGCAGGCAGAGAGCCAGGTTGCTGGGAGAGAGCCAGGTGCAGGGAGAGAGCAGGGTGCAGGGAGAGAGCAGGGTGAAGGCAGAGAGCCGGGTGCAGGCAGAGAGCCAGGTTGCTGGGAGAGAGCCAGGTGCAGGGAGAGAGCAGGGTGCAGGGAGAGAGCAGGGTGAAGGAAGAGAGCCAGGTGAAGGCAGAGAGCCGGGTGCAGGAAGAGAGCCGGGTGCAGGGAGGGAGCCAGGTGAAGGCCGAGAGCCGGGTGCAGGCAGAGAGCCGGGTGCAGGCAGAGAGCCAGGTTGCTGGGAGAGAGCCAGGTGCAGGGAGAGAGCAGGGTGCAGGGAGAGAGCAGGGTGAAGGCAGAGAGCCAGGTGAAGGCCAGCCAAACCAGGAACCACAAGACAATAAACAGGAAAGCCAGGAGCGGAGTACGGACTGGACCCTAAAGAAATTAAGGCCCAAAAGACAGATTTAAAAGGGTCAGAATAACCATAGAATCCAGGAACCAAGCAAGAGAGTTGGAAACCAAAACCAGGACGTGATCTAGAAAGGGCATGAAGACAGAGGGAACTACATGGACCATAATGCATCAGGAAGACCAGGAGTGCATAGTGAAGAGACACTAAGTATGCTAGGTGGAAATGTGTGGATGTAAAGGCTGGCTCCCAAAGGGCCCCGAAGAGCAGGCTCTAGTTGCAGGAAGTTGGAACCCTGACCTAAACTTGTAACAATCACTCATCGGAAAACTGTTGATGATTTCTTTGACTGTTTCTCACGGTTAGGAGACCAACCGTTTTGCCTTTAGTTCCTGACCTCTTATAACTCTGCTCACTTCTTCTGTGTGCTGCCGTAATGATGAGGTGAGACATTTAACAAACCTGAAGTGGAAAAACACCCAGGAACAAAAAGAACAGAAAATACAAAATATGATACACAATTAAACAAAAGCTGAACATTCAGGTAATAAACATTAACTGACAAAAACACACAACCTTCTAGGAGGTTGTCTGAATCCACTTACACCCTTGACTCTTGAAGCCACGGTACCTTCACCATTACCCAGCAATTCTAAGCGATTTCCACACACCCCATTTTGATCACATCTTTGGGCATAATTGTTTAATCTTACAATAAAATCTTCTTCTGTGTCCTCTTCATCAGCTCCGGGATTGTACCCATCAGGGCACTTGGCTACTCTCCTGACATTCCAACCTTTACCATCTTGGGTGACTGCACTATCAGTGAACACGTTAAGAATGTTCATGGCTTTTCCAAATCTGGCTGTTCCATTACTGATAAGCCCCGGCCTTAAGATTCTTACCCAAACCGCTACTTTGAACTCATGTGGTTTTGCCTTCCATTCACCATAACCCTGGGTGTAGTTCGCGTAGTAGCGCTACGCGTAGCTACGTGAAGTACACTTTGCACTATGCGAGATACGCGTAGCACTACGCGAACTGCTTAGTACGCTGTTCGCGATGATTGCACAGTGCCGGATGCTTGTCCGCACTGTGAAATCATTGAAAACGGCATCTTGCACAGTGCACGCGATTGTTTTCTGCCGCTCGAGTAGGTTTTTACTCGAGCGGCAGCTTTCTCAACGCGGACTGGTAGTTTCTCATCGCGAGCGGTCGTGAGCATACGCGACCATTTGCAATGAGAAACCTGACCTCCCCGCGTTGAGAATCTCGCCGGGAGGTTTATTTTCCACGCTCGCTATCGGCAACTTGATGTTGCTGATAGCGAACGAGGAAAAAGTCTCGCCAGGATGTCATTTTGCTCGCTCGCGGTCGCCAACTTGACATTGAGGACCGTGAGCGAGCAAAAAATGGCAACTACACTACACTACGCAATTTTGCACTGTGCTTTGTGCAATTCGCATAGCGCGAATTAGCACAAACTACGCAAACTTCGCGAGCGTAGCGTAGTTGTCCTCCCAGGGTTACATCATACCACAGTTTAGCTTTCTCTTGCTTTCTCCTCACCCACATTGCAGTTTCTTTAACACCATCTTCTTATTCTCTTGTGCACTTTTCCTTGAACCACCAAGGACATAAACTAGATACCAGATCCCATCCTTTTAACAATTTAAAAGGACTAATTTCAGTAATTGTGTGTGGGGTAATGCAATATAGCCACAAGTTCTCTCTAAGGGAGCTCTTCCAATCACCTCCTCGCTTAAATGCTTCTACCATGTACCCTTTCAACACACGGTTGAACCTCTCAACTTGACCATTTCATGAGGTTCGTAAAATGAAGTCATCACGTATTTTAATCCTGTAATGCCTAAGAAAGGCTCCTACTTCTGCTGACGTGAGCTGTACCCCATTGTCAGTGACCAACGTAGAAGGGCACCCCTCGCGTGCACACACCTCTTTTGAGAACTCTAATACTGCGCCAGAGGTGGCTTGAGAGACACATTTCACTTCTGGCCATTTAGAATGATGGTCAGTCATGACTAAAGCAAAGAGGGAATCAATTGGTAAAAAATTAAAACACAACGAGATGATGGACGGAGCGCTGAAACTTTTCAGACACTCACCCGCAGTGACAGATGTGGGTTGAATTCACTCTCGTTCTTTAGCTCACTTTGCCGCCCCAGTTCAGACATGGCCATATGCAGATCAGTCTCACCCTGTTCCTCATGGGAACAGTCCACCCCCAACTGCCAAGCCAGGTCTTCCCTGGACCAGAAACAAGCATCCGGGACCGGTTTCGGGGTAACTCCCCTCATCAGCAAGGCTAGCTTGAATCCAATGGCAAAGTGAGTGTGGGAAACAATGGATTTGGGCCCAGATCTCTATACTGGGGTGAATGTTTGACATTGATCAGCATTCTGTCCATCAATCGTTCTTTTTGCCTGAGATATCTTAAGCAATTTTTTTCCACAGTTCTTTAGGCCACTCAACACTTTTCAAGGGGGGGTATTCATTTTTAGCATTTGTGCACTAGAAGTGCGCACATCACATTCTCTGGCTGTACGATCAATGACCCTATCCAAATCAGGCCACCAAAAATAATTCTGTACCAGACGTTTCATGGCAGACATTCCGGGTGACTTTTATGCACCAGTTTAAGAATTAATTCCTGTATTCCTTTAGGGAGAAAACACTTACTCCCTTTAAACATTATGTTCCCTTCCAACTCCAGTTCATCTGCTACATTGAACATGGGTGGGAATTCAGAACTGACATCCCTCTTTCTTGCCCACTCTTGTACATATTTGGGCGGAGTTTGGGGAGTTGTGCTATGAGGAACTCCGCGAAGTGGCAACAAAAACTCCACCGCACTACGGGGAGCTCCACAAGCGGCAGAGATCCTTTGAAAAATGCTGTTTGCGGTAATTGCACAGTGCGGATGCTTGTCCGCACTGTGTAATCATCGCGGACGGCACCTTGCACAGCGCAAGCGGTCCCTTCTTTCCCTTTTCTGCCGCTCAAGTAGATTTTTACTCAAGCGGCAGCTTTCTCAACGCGAACAAGCAGTTTCTCATTGTGAGCAATCGTTGAGAACTCTCGCCGGGATGTTTATTTTCCACACTTATGCTCGCCAACTTGATGTTGCGAACGAGCAAAAATCTTGCCGGGAGGTTGATTTTCCTTGCTCGCAGTCGCTAACTTGACATTGATGAACGCGAGCGAGGAAAAAAACTTCGCTCCGCTATGTGGAGCGGAGTCTTTGGGAATTCCGCGAGCTCCACGTAACGCGGAGTGTGGGAAATTCCGCAAACTCCGCGAGCAGAGCGGAGTTCACAGCCCAGGCTTAGTAATTTGCCAGCGGTCATCCACATATTCACATTCTTTCCACGATTCTTCAGAAATTTCTCCAAACTCTCCGGGCACTATATCCTTAATGGTGGCAGCCATTTCACATTCATTAATCATTCCAGAGTCATTCTGCTGACACGGGAGGCTAACCGCAAATCAGCAGTTTCATTTTTCTTCCCTGACACATATTCAGTCCTAAAACTGTACTCGTGAAGCTTAGACGCTAGTCTTGCAATCTGTGCTGTGGAATTCCAACCACCCCCAGGAGATAGTATGGTCACCAGTGGCTTGTGTTCTGTTCTTAGTACAAACCTACTGACCCATGCGTAATTCCGATAATGATCGATCGCCTACACACAAGCGATAAATTCCCTCTCAATAACGCATACATGCTTTCAGTTTCATTAAGAGTGCGAGATACAAAAGCAACATTCACTCTTCCTTGCCACTCCTCTGTGATAGCACCAGGCCTGGGTGTAAGCGGAACTGCGGGAAGTGACAAAAAAACTGCGGAGTTCCGCAAGCAGCAGACTGCAGAGTGAACCTCAGGGCAGGCTGATCTCCCTGCCGTTTGGGTAGAAATTCTAACCTACCACAGCACATGCAGAGAATCCGCAGTGAAAGAAGAATGAAGCGGCGCGTGCATGGACCAGGCACAGCACAAGCAGAGAATCCACAGTGAAAGAAGAATGAAGCGGTGCGTGCATGGACCAGGCACAGCACATGCAGAGAATCTGCAGTGAAAGAAAATGAAGCTGCGCGTGCATGGACCAGGCACAGCACATACAGAGAATCCACAGTGAAAGAAGAATGAAGCGGTGCGTGCATGGACCAGGCACAGCACATGCAGAGAATCCACAGTGAAAGAAGAATGGAGCTGCGCGTGCATGGACCAGGCACAGCACATGCAGAGAATCCACAGTGAAAGAAGAATGGAGCTGCGTGTGCATGGACCAGGCACAGCAAATGCAGAGAATCTGCAGTGAAAGAAGAATGGAGCTTAGCGTGCATGGACCAGGCACAGCACATGCAGAGAATCCACAGTGAGAGAAGAATGGAGCTGCGCGTGCATGGACCAGGCACAGCACATGCAGAGAATCCACAGTGAAAGAAGAATGAAGCTGCGCGTGCATGGACCAGGCACAGCACATGCAGAGAATCCACAGTGAAAGAAGAATGGAGCTGCGCGTGCATGGACCAGGCACAGCACATGCAGAGAATCCGCAGTGAAAGAAGAAGGGAGATGCGCGTGCATGGACCAGGCACAGCACATGCAGAGAATCCACAGTGAAAGAAGAATGGAGCTGCGCGTGCATGGACCAGGCACAGTAAATGCAGAGAATCCGCAGTGAAAGAAGAATGGAGCTGCGCGTGCATGGACCAGGCACAGCCAATGCAGAGAATCCGCAGTGAAAGAAGAATGGAGCTGCGCGTGCATGGACCAGGCAATGAGGAGGGTTCAAGGCGCTACAGAGATTACTTCTAAACAGCCACCTCATTCATCAGTCCAACCTCCTCGCGTTCATAATCCTGTGTATCAGCACAAAGGATCCCACGCTGCCACTGAGAGGCTAAAATAAAACTCCCACCAACTGACCGGGGTATTTATTCTGAGTTTAGCACCACAACAGACAGCCCCACAAGTGTTGCCCCCACAAGTCTGTTCACAGCCGGTTCATCGACTCTGAACGGTTCCTGGAAACAATTACATTTCTGCCCTGACATTCGATCTCTCTGCTCCCGAAAACAGCTGCTGTCTTGGGACAGAAAGGTTTCACCCAGTGCTGATGAACTTGCACATTAAACCCAGGTTAGGGTGCACCCGGTGCAACCAAGCTTGTTTGGCCGCAAGTCAACAGTTGTGAGATTCTGGCGCCATGAACTTAAAAAGGATTGCAATGTTATATTGTGAGCAGTACAGTGAGTTCACAGCAGACTTTCCAGCCTTCGGCAGGTCACTCTTCAAGGGCAGAGACAAGAAGGCACTGACCCCTGACGTCATTCCTGCCCCATAGCTCCCGACTGGAACGAGCCCTGTGTAAGGCTTGACACCCATGAACCAGGCGCGAGCAAAGTGCTGTGATGCAGACACTTCTGGGCGCATCGGAATTTGTATTTATTTTGATGTATTATAAAGCGCTAAATTGTCATCTGAGGACTTCTAGACACAAATGATTATTTTGCTTCAGTAGCTCAGATAAGAAGCTCACAGCAGTGCAATAATCGTGAAACATTCCAGTTTTGAGCCCTGCCTGGCAGAGGAAGGGCATCCCTCAGAGATGCCCAAAGGCAGACTGTGTTTGTGACTCAGCTCATGTGGGTGGTAGAGTTAATGTGCTTTGAGGATTCAGGGTGGGTGGGGGGGTAATGTGCTTTGAGGATTCAGGCTGGGTGGGGGGGGGGTAATGTGCTTTGAGGATTCAGGGTGGGTGGGGGGGTAATGTGCTTTGAGGATTCAGGGTGGGCGGGGGAGTTAATGTGCTTTGAGGATTCAGGGTGGGCGGGGGAGTGATGTACTTTGAGGATTCAGGGTGGGTGGGGGAGTTAATGTGCTTTGAGGATTCAGGGTGGGTGGGGGAGTTAATGTGCTTTGAGGATTCAGGGTGGGTGGGGGGGTAATGTGCTTTAAGGATTCAGGGTGGGTGGGGGGGTAATGTGCTTTGAGGATTCAGGGTGGGCGGGGGAGTTAATGTGCTTTGAGGATTCAGGGTGGGCGGGGGAGTGATGTGCTTTGAGGATTCAGGGTGGGTGGGGGAGTTAATGTGCGTTGAGGATTCAGGGTGGGTGGGGGAGTAATGTGCTTTGAGGATTCAGGGTGGGTGGGGGAGTAATGTGCTTTGAGGATTCAGGGTGGGTGGGGGAGTTAATGTGCTTTGAGAATTCAGGGTGGGTGGGGGAGTGATGTGCTTTGAGGATTCAGGGTGGGTGGGGGAGTTAATGTGCTTTGAGGATTCAGGATGGGTGGGGGAGTTAATGTGCTTTGAGGATTCAGGGTGGGTGGGGGAGTTAATGTGCTTTGAGGATTCAGAGTGGGTGGGGGAGTAATGTGCTTTGAGGATTCAGGGTGGGTGGGGGAGTTAATGTGCTTTGAGGATTCAGGGTGGGTGGGGGAGTTAATGTGCTTTGAGGATTCAGGGTGGGTGGGGGAGTTAATGTGCTTTGAGGATTCAGGGTGGGTGGGGGAGTTAATGTGCTTTGAGGATTCAGGGTGGGTGGGGGAGTTAATGTGCTTTGAGGATTCAGGGTGGGTGGGGGAGTGATGTGCTTTGAGGATTCAGGGTGGGTGGGGGAGTTAATGTGCTTTGAGGATTCAGGATGGGTGGGGGAGTTAATGTGCTTTGAGGATTCAGGGTGGGTGGGGGAGTTAATGTGCTTTGAGGATTCAGGGTGGGTGGGGGAGTAATGTGCTTTGAGAATTCAGGGTGGGTGGGGGAGTTAATGTGCTTTGAGGATTCAGGGTGGGTGGGGGAGTAATGTGCTTTGAGGATTCAGGGTGGGTGGGGGAGTAATGTGCTTTGAGGATTCAGGGTGGGTGGGGGAGTTAATGTGCTTTGAGGATTCAGGGTGGGTGGGGGAGTAATGTGCTTTGAGGATTCAGGGTGGGTGGGGGAGTGATGTGCTTTGAGGATTCAGGATGGGTGGGGGAGTGATGTGCTTTGAGGATTCAGGATGGGTGGGGGAGTTAATGTGCTTTGAGGATTCAGGGTGGGTGGGGGAGTTAATGTGCTTTGAGGATTCAGGGTGGGTGGGGGAGTAATGTGCTTTGAGGATTCAGGGTGGGTGGGGGAGTGATGTGCTTTGAGGATTCAGGGTGGGTGGGGGAGTAATGTGCTTTGAGGATTCAGGGTGGGTGGGGGAGTGATGTGTACCAAATAATTTCAATCTTATGGACAGCAACAAAACGATTTAAACCAAGTATTCATTAAAGCGACTGGTGTGGTGTTGGCTGGCAGTCTTTCGACTTGTTCAACGCTTGTTTTGTGTTTTTATGGTTTTTTAACTGGTTATTGAGGGAGCTCCCGAGCCTTCAACAGTAATTATAAAAAGATTGACTAAAAGCAAAAATATTTGTGGTTTAAAAAAGAACTCATTGGCCAAGTAGCACCTGGCACTGAGGGGAAGTGCTCTGTGTTTGGGGAGTCCTTGTCACAGGACAGAATGGCATCACTCACAGTGAAGTTAGCCAATGGTTGAAGTGGGCGGACCCATTTCCCCACACTGTATTGGGCGTAAAAAAACTATGAATGACACAACAGCCCAGTGGATAGTAAGGGTTGGCTAAAAGTCCTGTTAGTCCTTTTCACAGTATTTAGCCCCGGAGACCACTCCACGCTTCCTCTACAGCAGGGCTGGGTGGGCTTTAATCAATCTCGATCACATGCCATCCGAATATTACATATCACTCTGTTCAGACATCAGCAAGTACAGTCAAGGGCACAGTCCCTCGAGGACCCATGTTAACCCCAGTTCTGTTGAACCTGTACCTTGTCCCACTAGCTTGTGCAGGACGGTCTGAAGCCAGGGTTATCCAAGGAGGGTCTGAGCCCTGTGCTGTCCCAGGAGGGTCTGAAGCCAGGAGGGTCTGAAGCAAGGAGGGACTGAAGCCAGGAGGGTCTGAAGCAAGGAGGGTCTGAAGCCAGGAGGGTCTGAAGCAAGGAGGGTCTGAAGCCAGGAGGGTCTGAAGCAAGGAGGGACTGAAGCCAGGAGGGTCTGAAGCCAGGAGGGTCTGAAGCCAGAGGGCCTGAAGCCGGTGATGTCTCAGGAGGGTCTGAAGCCGGTGATGTCTCAGGAGGGCCTGAAGCCAGGAGGGTCTGAAGCCGGTGGTGTCCAAGGAGGGTCTGAAGCCGGTGGTGTCGAAGGAGGGTCTGAAGCCGGTGTTTTCTCAGGAGGGTCTGAAGCCGGTGTTGTCCCCAAGGGTCTGAAGCTGGTGTTGTCCCGAGGGTCTGAAGCCGGTGTTGTCGCAGGAGGGTCTGAAGCCGGTGTTGTCCCCGAGGGTCTGAAGCCGGTGTTGTCGCAGGAGGGTCTGAAGCTGGTGTTGTCCCGAGGGTCTGAAGCCAGTGTTGTCTCACGAGGGTCTGAAGCCGGTGTTGTCCCCGAGGGTCTGAAACCAGTGTTGTCTCAGGAGGGTCTGAAGCCAGTGTTGTCCCCGAGAGTCTGAAGCCAGTGTTGTCTCACGAGGGTCTGAAGCCGGTGTTGTCCCCGAGGGTCTGAAGCCGGTGTTGTTGCAGGAGGGTCTGAAGCCGGTGTTGTCCCCGAGAGTCTGAAGCCAGTGTTGTCTCACGAGGGTCTGAAGCCGGTGTTGTCTCACGAGGGTCTGAAGCCAGTGTTGTCTCAGGTGGGTCTGAAGCCAGTGTTGTCTCAGGAGGGTCTGAAGCCGGTGTTGTCTCAGGAGGGTCTGAAGCCGGTGTTGTCTCAGGAGGGTCTGAAGCCACGGATGTCCAAGGAGGGTCTGAAGCTGGTGGTGTCCAATGAGGGTCTGAAGCCGGTGTTGTCTCAGGAGGGTCTGAAGCCAGGAGGGCCTGAAGCTGGTGTTGTCTCAGGAGGGTCTGAAGCTGGTGTTGTTGCAGGAGGGTCTGAAGCCGGTGTTGTCCCCGAGAGTCTGAAGCCAGTGTTGTCTCACGAGGGTCTGAAGCCGGTGTTGTCTCAGGTGGGTCTGAAGCCAGTGTTGTCTCAGGAGGGTCCGAAGCCGGTGTTGTCTCAGGAGGGTCTGAAGCCGGTGTTGTCTCAGGAGGGTCTGAAGCCACGGATGTCCAAGGAGGGTCTGAAGCTGGTGGTGTCCAATGAGGGTCTGAAGCCGGTGTTGTCTCAGGAGAGTCTGAAGCCAGGAGGGCCTGAAGCTGGTGTTGTCTCAGGAGGGTCTGAAGTCGGTGGGTCTGAAGCCGGTGGTGTCCAAGGAGGGTCTGAAGCCGGTGTTGTCTCAGGAGGGTCTGAAGCTGGTGTTGTCTCAGGAGGGCCTGAAGCCGGTGTTGTCTCAGGAGGGCCTGAAGCCGGTGTTGTCTCAGGAGGGTCTGAAGACGGTGTTTTCTCAAGAGGGTCTGAAGCCGTGGGTGTCCAAGGAGGGTCTGAAGCTGGTGGTGTCCAAGGAGGGTCTGAGCCCTGTGCTGTCCCAGGAGGGTCTGAAGCCGGTGGTGTCCAAGGAGGGTCTGAAGCCGGTGTTGTCTCAGGAGGGTCTGAAGCCGGTGGTGTCTCAGGAGGGTCTGAAGCCGGTGTTGTCTCAGGAGGGTCTGAGCCCTGTGCTTTCCCAGGAGGGTCTGAAGCTGGTGGTGTCCAAGGATGGTCTGAAGCCGGTGTTGTCTCAGGAGGGTCTGAAGCCGGTGGTGTCCAAAGAGGGTCTGAAGACGGTGGTGTCCAAGAAGAGTCTGAAGCCAGTGTTGTCTCAGGAGGGTCTGAAGCCGGTGGTGTCTCAGGAGGGTCTGAAGCCAGGAGGGTCTGAAGCAGGTGTTGTCTCAGGAGGGCCTGAAGCCGGTGTTGTCTCAGGAGGGTCTGAAGCCAGGAGGGTCTGGAGCCGGTGGTGTCTCAGGAGGGTCTGATACCAGGAGGGTCTGAAGCCGGTGGTGTCTCAGGAGGGTCTGAAGCCGGTGTTGTCTCAGGAGGGTCTGAAGCCGGTGTTGTCTCAGGAGGGCCTGAAGCCGGTGTTGTCCAAGGAGGGTCTGAAGCCGGTGTTGTCTCAGGAGGGTCTGAAGCTGGTGTTGTCTCAGGAGGGTCTGAAGCCGGTGTTGTCTCAAGAGGGTCTGAAGCCGGTGGTGCCCAAGGAGGGTCTGAAGCCGGTGTTGTCTCAGGACGGTCTGAAGCCGGTGTTGTCTCAGGAAGCCGGTGTTGTCTCAGGAGGGTCTGAGCCCTGTGCTGTCCCAGGAGGGTCTGAAGCCGGGAGGGTCTGAAGGCGGTGTTGTCGCAGGAGGGTCTGAAGCCGGTGGTGTCTCAAGAGGGTCTGAAGCCGGTGGTGCCCAAGGAGGGTCTGAAGCCGGTGTTGTCTCAGGACGGTCTGAAGCCGGTGTTGTCTCAGGAAGCCGGTGTTGTCTCAGGAGGGTCTGAGCCCTGTGCTGTCCCAGGAGGGTCTGAAGCCGGGAGGGTCTGAAGGCGGTGTTGTCTCAGGAGGGTCTGAAGCCAGGAGGGTCTGGAGCCGGTGGTGTCTCAGGAGGGTCTGATACCAGGAGGGTCTGAAGCCGGTGGTGTCTCAGGAGGGTCTGAAGCCGGTGTTGTCTCAGGAGGGTCTGAAGCCGGTGTTGTCTCAGGAGGGCCTGAAGCCGGTGTTGTCCAAGGAGGGTCTGAAGCCGGTGTTGTCTCAGGAGGGTCTGAAGCTGGTGTTGTCTCAGGAGGGTCTGAAGCCGGTGTTGTCTCAAGAGGGTCTGAAGCCGGTGGTGCCCAAGGAGGGTCTGAAGCCGGTGTTGTCTCAGGACGGTCTGAAGCCGGTGTTGTCTCAGGAAGCCGGTGTTGTCTCAGGAGGGTCTGAGCCCTGTGCTGTCCCAGGAGGGTCTGAAGCCGGGAGGGTCTGAAGGCGGTGTTGTCGCAGGAGGGTCTGAAGCCGGTGGTGTCCAAGGAGGGTCTGGAGCCGGTGGTGTCTCAGGAGGGTCTGAAGCTTGGGAGGGTCTGAAGGCGGTGTTGTCGCAGGAGGGTCTGAAGGCGGTGTTGTCGCAGGAAGGTCTGGAGCCGGTGGTGTCTAGGAGGGTCTGAAGCCGGTGGTGTCCAAGGAGGGTCTGAAGCCAGTGTTGTCTCAGGAGGGTCTGGTGCCAGGAGATCTACTCAGTGTATAACTGATTTATTTCCAATGAGCCCTTGTAATGTTAATCTATCACATGCGCAATGGTGTAACGCAGAATGATGGGCCCCTGCAGAATGTTTTGAGGGTCCCCGAGGGTCCCATTTCACAGGTAGGTTTCTAGGCCGTGGATTGAATGGGGGCTGCCCTCAAAGCTGGGGGCTCCCCTCTGTTCTGGAGTAATGGAGGCACCTGCGTTACCTCTCTGTGCATTCAGTCTCTTGAACATCTGACTTGTCTTGGTCTCTCCAGGGCCAAGGCTGGACCCCCCAAGCCCTGGCCCTGACATGCAAAGCACATGAACATTTGAAACGCATGGGTGTCCGTGGCCCCCACCTGCGCGAGCTGCGGTGAAACTGGAAGGTCCAGGGGGAGAGGGGGGTTTAATGCAGTGTACCAACCAAGGCAGAGCTGGGAACCCGCACAAAAAAAAGCGCTGTTCTGGACCATCTCTGCCAGGCGCTATATGTACATATAGTTCTCTTTATAGGTCGTGTGGTTAGACCCCAGAGTGGGCCAAACTTCCTTGGAATGTTCCCTGGGCCTGGAGAAGGGAAGTTATTTCGGACTGGGCTGGGGAGGTGTGTGTGCACTTTGGCCTTCACAGCTGCGCCTGACTCCGTGGCCTCCTGCTTGAACTTTGCCCCACCTCCTTCTTTCCTGCGGGTCGAGCCGTGCCCTGCCGTGTTATTTTAATGCAGCCTGTGTTTGCGCGAGAGCGCTTAGGTCTTCGAGGCGCTGTGGGCCGTGCCCTGCCGTGTTATCTTAATGCAGCGTGTGTTTGCACGAGAGCGCTTAGGTCTTCGAGGCGCTGCTTGTGTTCGCCTCTCTGCCAGCTGGAGCTGTCCTTGACCAGGGCTGTGTGCTCCTCGGAGCTCTTCATTGGGAGTGTTTGGCAGTTTGTTTGAGCCGGGGCTGAGATGGCTGCTGTAGTTTCTGAGTGTGATGCTGTGCAGGAGTCAAGGACAGGAGCCTTGTGCGTCTGCTCTCGGCCTTGTCTCAAGGTTTATCTTATTTTACTTGTGATGCAGAGTTTTGAGAAGTCCTTTCAGGGTGGGGCAGAGGAAAGCTGCCCCGTTACAAGACACCTATTGAACGCACATAGCCATAGTGTAAAAATATTGCACAATACACCGAATAACATCCGATTGGGACATTTTGTTAGGCCTGGGCTGTGAACTTCACTCCACGGGTGGAGTTTGCAGAGTTTTCCACACTCTGCACTCTGTGGGGCACGCAGTGTTTTTTCCTCACTCGCGCTCGCCAACGTTTAGTTGGCGAGCGCGAGTGAGGAAATCCAATGCTAGACCGGATAGCATGTGACCGCTCGCATTGAGGAAGCATCTGTTTGCGCTGAGGAAGCTGCCGCTCGAGTAGTAATCTAGTCAAGTGTCGGATAGAAGCAGCGCCCTCGTGCGCTGCTCATGGTGCCGTTGGCGCTGATTTTTCAGTTCAGGACAAACACCCGGCGTTAACAACACATGTGAACGGCATGACCTAAGAAACTCCGCCGCTCGCAGAGCTCCGCCTTGCACAGCAGGGTTTTTCCGCAAACTCCGTCCTGGCCTACATTTTGTACACTTTTTGACCTGTGGATAAAATATATATATATATTTTTTTTACATTTTTGTTCCCAAGTATTTTGAATTAGACCAGTTATTCATTACAAAACGCATGTCCATCCCCGTCTCTGCGGAGCACTTATACCTCTTAAAAAGCATTGGCAAAGCCAAGGGGGCTTTTCTAAGCGACGCTGCTGTGAACCACAGCCAAAAGCGAAAAAAGGGTGCAGTGATGTGCAAGCAGCAGCCACACTGCTTTGTACAAGCACGCATCTGAGATGACATGCGCTTGATTCCAGGTGGATTGTTACATAAGGAAAAATAATTAAAATAAGTAATGCAAATGTGTACTTTAAGGCAGAGGCTCCAGCAGCACTTTGCGGCCTGGGCACCCACCAACCAAAAAAATAAATAAAAGATTAAAATATTTGTAAAAAAAAGACGATGGGCGCAGGGGCAATGGAGTATCGGGAGGTGAAGCATTGGAGAGTGGGTGGAGAGGGTAAAAGCAGCGCACGAGGGAGAATCCCATGGTGCACTGTATGAGACGCACACAACACAGAGCTTTCAACACGAGGGAGACATTAACATGCAGCACAGGGGTGCAGGTTTTCAGCAGGGGGAGAATCACAGAGGAGAGACAGCCAGAAAACACATGCACTCTTAAGCAAAAACTAAAAAGAAGTTCCTTTAAAGTGAGCAGTGGAAGGAAAAAAGCTGGGCTAGATGGTGAAGAGGATATGCTTTAAGGGAGGGACAAAGACAAGATGGACAAGCTGGGACAAGGAAAGTCATCAAATAAAAGTAAGGAAATTAGATTGACAATAAAGCCAACCATTGGTAAGCAATGGGCGGGTTATAAATTCTTGGTCACCCACAGTAGGCAACGAGGCAGCTTGCTCTGTCTGACAGTCTCAGCCTAACAACTGCCAACTCAGACCCCTCCAGCTCTACTCAGACCCTCTCTCTCCCTTGGTATTTCTTCCTCTACTCTTTCTCACTTACGCACACATGTTATCTATCAATTGTTTTTAGTGTCTCATTCTATTTTCCTCTGTCACTTCCTCTCTTGCATTCTTTTACATTCTTGCTCTTGACTTCTCCCTCCTTCTTTCTTTCCCTCTTGCCCTTCCGTCAGACTTGTTTTGTCACTTTCTCTTGTCCTCCTCTCCGCCCTCTTTCCATTCCTTTTCTCCCAATCTCTTTCGCTCCATCTCCTTTCTTTTCTCCCCTCATCTACCACCCCACGCCTTCTTTCTGCCTTTTATCGCTCTCTATTTCTCATTTTCATTCACCCTCTTTCTTTTTCTTTTTTCAACTCTCAACTCTGTATACCTTCATTACATTCTCTCTCTATTCCACTCCTCTTGCTACGTATCGCTCCCTTTTCTCTTTCCTCTAGATCTGTAGCTCTGTAATTCCTTCTTTCTCCCCCTCTCTGTTTGTCTTGCTCCCTTTTTTCTATTCCTCTGTGTATCTATAGTTCTCTCTC
Organism: Triturus cristatus; assembly: GCF_964204655.1. Lineage (NCBI taxonomy): Eukaryota > Metazoa > Chordata > Amphibia > Caudata > Salamandridae > Triturus > Triturus cristatus. The sequence continues at coordinate 16,353,680 of NC_140592.1, read as the reverse complement.
TTGCTCTTAATATGTTCACCATCCCATTTCTCAATGTGTTTGCTAACCTTATGTTTAACGTCTTACAGTCATTGTTAAAGAACAAACCTCAACCACATCTGGTATTTAAATGGATTAGTTGTTAAAACATAGCATACTTAACATTGTTTGTGACAAAACAAATTAGGAATCTAAATGTCTGCACAATTAAGCCCCGCTGTTCTTTGCGTTAAATAAGTAAAAACATTGTTGCCCGAACACCCAAAACAGAGGGTTATTTACAAAATAATGCCCCTTGTACATTTTGGTTCCCTGTGTCTTGCAAAATGATGCGCGCCATCCCATGTTCTGAGCTGTGTAAACGGGGGGTGGGGTGGGGTGGGATGGGGTGTGTGTTGGCTCCCTCACCTACCGACCCCTTGTAAGAGCGGTGGATGGGTGGGGGGGTGAGGTGGGGTGTGTGTTGGTTCCCTCACCGACCGACCCCCTGTAAGAGCGGTGGATGGGGGGGGGTGAGGTGGGGTGTGTGTTGGCTCCCTCACTGACCGACCCCCTGTAAGAGCGGTGGATGGGGGTGGGGTGGGGTGAGGTGGGGGTGTGTGTTGGCTCCCTCACCTACCGACCCCTTGTAAGACCGGTGGATGGGGGGGGGTGAGGTGGGGGTGTGTTGGCTCCCTCACCGACTGACCCCCTGTAAGAGCGGTGGTTCCTAGCTTCAAACATACAGTAGTATGAGCTCCCTGAATGTTTTGCCTCCTTCTTTTGATATACTTTGTTGTTGTGCAAACTGCTATTCTTTTTGGATGTCCATATGTTATTTCCCCTCGGTGGCCTCTTCTCTGTCTGAATTGCTGTCTCTTCAGATTTCAGTCTCTTCATGATGTTTCCGGCGCATATATTCACCACTTGACTTGTTTTTAGGTCTCGGCTAGCGAAGGCTGCGCTTGCGCAGTCTCGCTCGCGAGATTTAATGAGTTTGAGAAGAGGGGCTTGCACCCGCCCCTTTTCTCTCCTGTTCTCCATTGGCTGGCCTCTTAAATGCTGGCCAGCCACTGGAGAAGAGGTCCAGTCACTCCGATTATGCCCCGTCCTTTTCAGATCGGGGGGCGTGTTTTTTGCGAGAAGTCTCAGGGAGGAGACAACAGCAAAACACGCCCCCCAATCCGAAAAGGACACTCCCTTTCTCCGAGGCATTTTCTGCTGTGCCTCGGAGAAAGGCGGTGGTGTCCCGGCGTTGCTCCCTCACCTGATCTCCTACTGTACGGCAGGAGCTCTGTGCTTGGCCGCTGAGGTGACGGACCCGCGTCATGGGCAGCGTCCGTGCTCATTCCGTAACCCGGAGTCTCCGCTCTCACATCCAAGGTATCCACACAAAGGCGCTGCCCCCCACACCTGACCCCAAGCACAAAGAGCCCTGCTGAATGGGCAAAGTTTGCACTTTAATTTATATCGCCGTTTTTGACTCGGCAGCAAAACATTTAGCCAACATGGCGATCTCTATCAATTAAACAAGCAGGCGTTATCAGGACTCGGTTCGCATGTAACACCAAGTTCACAATTTTCTGTTTCAAAATTTACCTGACACAAAACAAGAAACAACCACTTTTCATTCAGCAAGAAAAAAAAACGCAAACCTTTCGGTTTAATGGTGGGGACGAGAAAGCTACTCCTAAGTGATATGGCGTAGCTACGGGTTATGGTATTTTTTGTAACTTGTGCCTCAACAGGACAATATGGTGAGTTCTCTTCGGGATTACTCAGTAGAGTGAAGCAGCCTTAACACTCTTCCAGACACAGACCCCCTCTCTCGTCACAGATCGGACCTTTCGTCGAGCCCCTCACACAGCTTTCCTCCCTCCATTTCCACTTTCACCAAAGCAGGCTCCTCACTCAGCACGGTCTCGGTTTGTCCGTCACCGATGTCCCTGCCTTTCCTTCCCAATGGTTAGCGGTGCTCCCGGGCTTGTATATAGATAGAATAGGCAGGAGAGGCAGTGGTATGAGTTTAGCACCCTAAAACACGAGGTGGACACTAGTTGCCGATCCTTGGAGTGGGTCTAGGCCTCCAAAATATAGAATGGTGTCCACAGCGCCTCTACATACCTCAAATCTGACGGGCGCGTGCACCTCGAAACGCACCTATCCGATGTTTCAGATCAGACCGCTCCTGCGACTTCACTCCTCTAGAGGGCGCTGTTCCTTTGTTGTTTGATCCTAAGAGCTACAAAGCTAAACATACACTTATGTGCATTAGGATAACAGTTAAGTGCCAGGGCCACGGAAATTATGCGACAGGGGGCAACCAAACTATGTGTCGGGAATTACTTAATTATGCGCCAATAAAAGGCAAAATATATTGTGGCACATTTTGTAAAAGTATTGCCTCACATATTTTACATTGTTTATATATGTTAACACTTACGGTTTCATTCACATCATTAGAACCAGTCGGACACCCAAATACAGCAACAAGCAACGAATGACGACCAGTCATACTTTGCAAGGGCCTTCCACTGAGCAGCAACACGGGTTGCGGCGTTTTAGTAACCTGATCCGTTTGGCCTAGAAACAGGTTTTTTTTTTTAAATCAGCAGATTATGCAGCAGGTGATGAATTATGTGGCAAAACCATAATTACGTGGAAAACGCTGCAGCCGCAAAATCCCAGCATTTCAGTGACCCAGATTATATATAGCACGCTTCATAAAGTGCAGACTTTGAATGAAGATATCATTGTAAACTAGCATAGTGAATTAAATAGTTTATGCCGAGATCTATGTAGAACTGCTAGCGCAAAGTTTTCAGTTCGAGAAAAGAGGATTGGGCCTTTCATCTATCCGAAGGTCGATATAACGAGCATCCATTTTGATTCAAGGAAATAACCCTTTACAAAAATGTTAAAAGTTAAGTGCTTTCTATAAATTATTTACACTCCTAGAAATCTATTTTATCTCCTACATTTAAAAGCAAATTAGTAAAATGCACCCATTTCACAAGTACATTTAAAACCCGCCTGTTTTAGAGTACCGAAACAGCAAAAGGAAAGGCACCGACCTGAGGCTAAGCAGAGGCACTTTAATAGAATTTTAGTAAAATTATATATTTATAGAAAATTTCTATATAACCAGTCTTAAGGTGCTAATCACTAATAGACCCCACAGATCCTTTCCCATGGACATAAAATAAATAACAGTAAGAAGTACGAGCGCGCCTTTTCTTAGTCCTATGCTAAATGCCTCAGGTGAACTCAAAATTATTAGTTTCAATGTAAAACTGTAGGATTCTTCACAAGGACCGGTCAGCTCTCACTGTCCCCGCCCCAATTTGTGCCGGAAACATGCTGCGCATGCGCACTGAATACAGCACTGGACGTTGGTGATCTGCCAGGAACGATAGTGATCGAGACAATCAAACTCCCTCCACGTGACTTTGGATTGGAGGTTCTTCAACTGAGGACATTCTACAGCACACTTTACACTTTTGAAGCACAAAGTGCCCTGTGAGGCGAGAATAGAGATGAGGGTGCACTATTCTCCCACACACGACACCTGGGAGGAGGGTTGTTATCTCCAGGTATATGGCACCTGAGTGGGGCTCACTTCGTGCACCAGTCCAACAGACAGTGAACCTAGAAGGACAAAGGGCTCTAGAGTGGCTGCACTTCGAGGGGCCTTGGGCGTCCATGCCTAGCAGCTTGATACCACATGTCGAATTAGCGGGCATTTCCCATCATCAAAGTAATCTCTAAATGTACATGGCGGTCTATACTCCATATTATTTTTAAGATCATTGTATGTCTTTCCTTGCGATGCTCTACAAGTCAGCCCCACAGTACGCTTTTAAAAGAACAAACCACGTGCACATGCACCTCAGATAGATCTTAAACAGTTGTAATGGTTCATCAACTATACTCAAAACTAAAATTACCTTCTACAGGACACATTAGACAGAGCTCAGTGCAGACAAACGAAACCGTCCAAACATGCCATATGGTTTCCAAAAGCGCTTACCACCACCAATGACTACCCAAGCCTTCAAAACACCGTGTTAGATACAACACCTCACACACATCCAAAAAATGTAAATGTGAACGGGTGTAGAACTTAGGTGGATATCGACGTGCCCACAGCAGCATTCACCCATTACCCTGTACCATCCATCATCAGAGCTGGCCAAGAAGTACACGGGCAGAGCCGAGAGTCTGGCTCGGCTCTGAGAGCCCTGGTATGAGTAGAGCCATGAAAATATTTGGCAAGTGAACCGTGCCACAAACATCAACAAGCATTTACAATGCAACGGTCTCGGCATTGTTAAAGTTAGAGCTATTGGAATTGCTCATGACATTATTTTTGTTTATGTTTTTAAAACATGTAAAGAAACGGCATTGTTATTTACAATGTCAATAGCTTAATCTGTGTGTGGGTGCAAATGCACTAGGTCTCGCATTGGAGAGTGATTAAGCTATTGACATTGTAAATAACAATGCCGTTTCTTGAAATGTTTTAAAAACAAAAACATAAACAAAAATAATGTCATGAGCAATGCCAATAGCTCTAACTTTACCAATGCCGAGACCATTGCATTGTAAATGCTTGTTTGTTTTTTCTTCTCACTAGAAGTGGCTGGTTACTCTCTCTCGGAGTGACTGATTTCTCTAGCTATGATTCGCCTGTCTCTTTGTCTAGAAGTGGCTAATAATTCTCTTTCGAAGTAGCTGGTTATTCTTCCGAGTAATGGCTATTTTTTTTTTAGATTGAAGTGTCTGATTTGCTGATGAATAACCCCGGGCATAGTGGGCGTAGCGGGGCTACGCGGAGGTCCATGGAGTTGCAAAAAATCTCAGAGGAACTCCGCTACGCTATGCCACGCCACCCGCCTCCACCCCCCCTATATTAACAATAATTTCTACATGACTTAAAATTAAATTAAACCCACTTACCTGGCATGCGACGCCCCGGGCTGCCCTCCTCACAAGAAATGTGCATGCGCGGATGCGCGCACATGCTCAGTTTTCTCGAAGAATTACCCAGACGTCAAGGAAGAGGAGGAGGGCAGCCTGGGGATGCCGCATGCCAGGTAAGTAGTTTTAATTTATGTACCTCCTCATAGTGCCCACCAGGGCCAGCTTCTCACACCTCCCATCAGTTCAGTACCTACCAGTGCCAGCCCCTCACACCTCTCATCAGATTTACCTCCTCACAATGCCCACCAGTACCAGCTCCTCACACCTCCCATCGGTTCACTGCCCACCAGTGCCAGCTCCTCACACCTCTCATCGGGTCTACCTCCTCAAAGTGCCACCAGTGCCAGCTCCTTGCACCTCCCATTGGTTCAATACCCATCAGTGCCAGCTCCTCACACCTCCCATTGGGCCTACCTCCACCCAATGCCCACTAGTGCCAGCTTCTCACACCTCCCATCAGTTCTACCTCCTCACAGTGCCCATCAGTGCCAGCTCCTTACACCTCCCATCAGTTCTACTGCCTCACAGTGCCCACCAGTGCCAGCTTCTCACATTTCCCATCAGTTCTACCTCCTCACAGTGCACATCAGTGCCAGCTCCTCACACCTCCCATCAGTTCAGTACCTACCAGTGCCAGCCCCTCACACCTCTCATCAGATTTACCTCCTCACAATGTCCACCAGTACCAGCTCCTCACACCTCCCATCGGTTCACTGCCCACCAGTGCCAGCTCCTCACACCTCTCATCGGGTCTACCTCCTCAAAGTGCCACCAGTGCCAGCTCCTTGCACCTCCCATTGGTTCAATACCCATCAGTGCCAGCTCCTCACACCTCCCATTGGGCCTACCTCCACCCAATGCCCACTAGTGCCAGCTTCTCACACCTCCCATCAGTTCTACCTCCTCACAGTGCCCATCAGTGCCAGCTCCTTACACCTCCCATCAGTTCTACTGCCTCACAGTGCCCACCAGTGCCAGCTTCTCACATTTCCCATCAGTTCTACCTCCTCACAGTGCACATCAGTGCCAGCTCCTCACACCTCCCATCAGATTTACCTTCTCACAGTGCCCACCAGTGCTAACTGCAGACACCTCCCATCAGTTCAATGCCCACCAGTGCCAGCTTTTCACACCTCCCAACACGTGAACTATATTGTGGTAACTCTAAAGGTAGTTTGATTAGAAAAACAAATTGGAAAATCATATATGAGTTATTCAAGTGCTAGCATACCAGGGGGACGGAAAGCCACATCTGAGTGGGCGGGGCCTCAGTGAGCGTCTGAGGGCAGTGGTCCCCAGTTTATTTTCAGTGACATCAGAGGCAGAGGTCTGTGGCCGCAGGGAATGACCGTGGGACATTTAAGAAACGATCTTGAGAGCCCTGTGTGGATATTTAGGGGGAATGACCGCCAATTCTACTGGTCTAAAAAGTATGAAATGTCAAAGCGCTGTGATTAAAATAGTTATCTTAAAATACAGACACTGAAATTTGCCATACATTTGGATGTTTCTAGCTCATAAATGCTGGTATTCTAAAAGTAAATGTCCCCCCTCCCATGATTAAATCTCAATATTTTTATTTCCATCTTATTTTAGCATTTGAATATATTTTTTCGCTTTTACTTGTTCATTGTAGGGCGAAGACACCAAATCCTTGGCCCTTGTTCTCCATCGTGAATCTGGTTCCCTTGGATTTAATATTGTCGGTGGCCGGCCATGTGGGGTACGTCAACATTTGCAATGTCCTTTGGCAGCGCGCAGACTGAGATGCTAGTGACGTCATAGAGACTGTATGCTTTGTTTTCAGTTCCATGTGCAGAAACGTCCGCTCATTAAGACAGGAAAAATGAAATATTTCTTTGTAAGAGAGGAGGAGGTTGTCATTTTTTTCCTATTATCAGTCATGAATTGCTTGTAAAAAAAACAAGCATTTGCAATGCAATAGGTCTCACATTTAAGCAAGTTGGAGCTATTCACATTGCAAATAACAATACCTTTTATTTTGTTTCTCGTTTCTAACACATAAATAAAAGGCTTTGTCTTTTACAATGTCAATAGCTTAAACTCGCGTAAATGCGAGACCTATTGCATTTGAATTGCTTTTTTTTTACTATGCACGACCCATACAAACATTGGGAAAGCCCATATCTCTGTGTCTTGTTATGAAAGGCGAGACCTATTGCCTTTGCCAGTGCTTGATGTACAAAACATTTAAAAAACTTAGAGGATCCTTGGTGAGAAGTGGTTAAACTGCTACATTGACCGACCAGCTATCCTGATCAGAAGTGTCAGTGCACTGCTCTTTAAATATGCAGTCTTTCTAGAAAGAGCTGACACTGCCCCATTAAAAATACATAATTCACTACTGTTGACAGGTGTGGACAGTTTATCAAAACACTTATATTTGGATCTCTGTTTAGAAGTGCAGGTGTCCTATTAAGCATATAACGATGTCCGCCCTGTCCCAAAGAATGGCAGTCGTGATGATGCCAATACTGTGCCAATACTACTGGGAAGTGTAGAGCCTAGAAAGCAAATCAATGGTGCTGAGCTGTTCTTTTGAAAACATATCAGTTCTACAGAGAAGTGTCCGTACTGTCCATGAAATCTATGGTGGGCGCGCTCAGCAGGACTTCCACCTTATTTTTTAAAAGATGTGAAATGTGGCTACTGCAGCCTGCCAGGACCTAGCCAAGAGCCAATCGGTCCCCACTCCTCGCTCACCTTCCCTCGGCCCTGGTCCTTCCTCGCTGCCCAAAAGGGCCCCCACTCCCCGCAGCTAGCGCCCTCCCTCCTGTCTCCAAGAATTATAGATGGCGCTCATGGTGTCAACCGAGCAGTCACTTAAACAATCATTGAAAAGCCATCAGGTGACCGTTTTATGGGGGATGGCAGTAAATAATGGCGGCGGCGAAGAACTCGGCTTGGCAGCCGCCCAACACGAGCCGGCGAGGGGCTAAGACGGGAGATGAGTTGTTTATGGGTTAGGGCCACGGAAGAGCCTGGTTCTATCGTGTTGTTAGGTATGAGATAGGCTGGGTGGCGGATGGACAGGGAAATTAATCTAGTAATTCCGGTAATTTAATGGTTATCAAGTGGCACCTTGTTACACATGACACTTTTAGTCAATTCTGTTATTAACAGACCTTAAAAAACAAGACAAACAATACTACAATGAGGGGTGGGGGGCTGAAGCAGGAGACGCTGAGCGAGCGGCCATTACGAGCGTGGGGACAGCGCTGCAAATGAAAAGAAGAGTGCTTACTGTCCTTTAAAGGATGGCATGTAAATCCGTCTGTAAAAGATCCAGTCCCGGTGGACGGGGCCAAAAGCGGACAAGGTGGTAACCAGGAGGGACTAAAAAGCCTCCTGGACAATCAGTACACCCCGTTTAGCATAATTGGTGACGTCAAATGACGCACACCAATGAAAATTACGTCCGGAGCCGATAGTCAACTTCGCAAACCGTATTGATTCCAAGAATTCTCGCATGGCAGCAACGCATGCGCGCTGCTAACGCCAGGCGAGACCTAAAAAGTCAGCAGAATACCAAATTCTACTTGTTTGGGCTATCCTGGGCAAATCTGCATTTTTACAGTACTTTTACTATTGGATAGTTGCTTTATTCTCCTAAAGGATATCCCAGGTCTTGAAACCATCACAGAAAACATATTTTTGGTCTGCCTAAATAATGGTTTTTGTGAACTTGATTTGAGTTTATTGATTTGGCGTAACTTAAGCTCGCTTAAGAGTCGTCCTCCAGTGTAAATGTCCTAAAGAAAATGTATCAAGTGCAGCACACTTCCGGTTTTTAGTAAACTTACTAGAATAATCCCGCAATCATTTTCAGCACAATATTAGCATTCGCAAAAACAAGTTGAACTGCAGCAGTGAATACTGGGAAAATATGAATGTGCGAGGCCCAAAGGAAAGCAGAAAACCGTGCAAACCAAGAAGAGGCAAATCAGGAAAGTTTGCTGCTGTAACGGAAACTTCAAGCCAACTCTGTGGCAAAAATTGCAATTATTTCCTTACATTAATCTAAAATATTTCCATATAATTTTAATTAATGTCTTCATTTAATGTTATCTTTGTGCGTCCTCCTGAGGCTTGAGCCGGGGGAGACTCGACTTTTGAAATTGCCGATTTGCACATTGAATTCGTCCTGCATGCTGATAAGAAATGCGCCTTTGCACACGTGCTTTCACTAGTACTTCACTCTGCTGTTACTACTGGGGGGTTGTACAGCAGGCCGCCATTTTGGGAAGGGCGGTTAGTGGGCTAGTTGCTCACTTTAAAGACTAATGACTGGGACGTCTTGTTTCTAACTGAAACTTGGCTGAGAGAGAGCTCGAACCCAGACATATCTCTGGCTATCCCTGCAGGATATAGAATAATCAAGGCCGATATGATTGGCAATAGACTAGGCGGCGGCCTTGCTGTGATTATGAGAGAAGGCTGGGAGATCTCGCACAAGAGAATTGAAGATACCGGGCCAATTGAGTCCATGTCCTTTCTGTATTAAATTCTCTACGATCTCCTCTATGGCAGGACTTTTGGTAACTAGACCCCCGAATGCATTGACTGCCCACTGGCAGACGTTGTATGATACCATTGCCGACCTCTCATTGAGACACACTAACCTCACAGTTCTCGGGGATTTTAACGTCCATATGGACAACATGAACTGTCCCTTAGCGGTTCAACTGGCTGACACCCTCAAAGGGTTAAACCTGTTTCAAAAGGTATTATTACCCACGCATGTGGCTGGCCATACGCTTGATCTACTTTTCACAAATGATCCTATACTACAGGTAGAGGATCCTTCACCCGTGACTTGGTCAGATCGCTGGCAGGTCCCTCTTAAACTAACTTGGGCTGCCTGTAAGAATCAGGTTAGATCAACATTCGAGAACAAGAGAAATTGGAGGAAGATTTCACCTGATTCTATGGGTTGCCAGCTACAAAATATCCCCCGAAGCTTGCAGATGATCCGAGTCATGATGCTTCTGTCTTCAACGGTTGGGTCGATTCAGCCCTCGACAAAATAGCCCAAATTAATACTATGAAATTGGCCAGGAATAAACCTTCTGCCCCTTGGTTTACCATGGAGCTCCGCGTGAAGAAAAGCCTATGTAAGAGGCTGGAGCGGGCCTGGAGCGGGCCTGGCGGACAAATTATGAACCTGTGGCCAAGTGCGAATACAAAGCAGCACTGAGGAAATTTCATAGCATAAGACGTAAGCTCATTAGGGACTATGTCGCAAAGCAGATCAAGTCCTCTGACAATTCCGCAAAAGAAGTTTTTAAGATAGTCCAAGGTTTTATGAAACCACAAGCACTGAAGAGTACTATCCCCCCAGCATTGGAACAACATTTTAGCCATCTATTCCTCCTTTCCATCTCTGGGACTATCTGATTTGGTAACACATACCCCACATTACCTGGGCTTGTGGTTGGCTTTCCGCCCTTTTTGTCCGGAAGCGTCACTGGTGGAATTAAACAAAATAAAATCAGGCTCTCCGTTGGACCCCTGCCCGGACCCCGGACAGATTTTTTAAGTTATTAGCCCCCTGGTTCAATTCTTCATTGAACTCTATCTGGAACTCCTCATTAGAGACGGGGTTTATCCTATCAGCTAATAAAAAGCATATGTCCGGCCAATCCTCAAGAAAGCGGGCGAAGACCCAACAGAGCTAAAAAAAATTAGGCCAATATCTCTTCTCCCAGTCCCGGCCAAAATTCTTGAAAAAGAAGTCCAGAGACAACTCTCGGACTTCCTGGAGTCGAACAACCATCTGCACGACTCCCAGTCTTGATTTAGGTCAGGCTACAGCACAGAGAAAGCTCTGCTTGAAGTGGCTAAGTCGATTCGTGAGACCTTAGATCAAGGTAGCTGCGCGATGTTGGTGCTGTTGGACTTGTCTGCAGCCTTTGATACTGTGTCACATAGGATTCTCCTACACAGACTCAACCATCTAGGAGTGACGGGAACTGTATTAGCATGGTTACATTCATTTCTTGAGGGTCGCTCTCAACAAGTGATTCTCCACCCCCATGTCTCTAGTTCCAGTTCCCTCATGCGTGGTGTCCCTCAGGGCTCAGCTTTGAATCCAACGCTTTTAATGTTTATCTTACTCCCCTCGCCGCATTTGTTGAGCAATGTAGGGTGAAAGTTGTCTCGTATGCTGACAACACACAACTGATGTTCTCTTTTGGGGAACACGAGACAGCTTTCGCCAACTTTAAGCAGTGTTTTTTGAATATCTCATCATGGATGACGGATAGCTGCTTAAAATTAAACACCGACAAAACGGAGGTTCTGTTTTTTAATCAACCCACTCCCCCTCGGATCGGCACTTTGGTGGCTGACTGAGCTAAATCCGCCTCCGATGCCAGTTGCCTCTGCCAGGAACCTAGGGTTTAAGTTTGACTCTCAACTCACTGGCATGGCGCAATTTGCTCAGGTCTCCTCACTATGTTTCTGGAAACTGAAGGCTCTGCGGAGATTCCTTCCCTCCCTGCCTATGGACTGCAGGATGTCAGTAGTGCATGCATTAGTCACCTCTCCACTTGACTACGCTAATAGCCTTTACCTGGGTCTTCCTGAGTATTTGCTCAGAATATTACAGATTATTAACAAAAAAAACGCGGCAGCCAGGCTAATTAGGAATGTGCCACTGCAACATCATATTCCCCCCATTTGCGCCGTTTACACGGGCTTCCGGTAAAAAGAAGAATAGAGTACAAGGCACTGACCTTGGCGCATAGAGCAGTCAGAGGTACTGGTCCCCTATACCTGAAGCGGAGACTTCAGAAATGCAGCCAGGCCAGAGCACTCGGATCAAACGACCAGAATCTACTGGTGATTCCCTGTTTTGCAAAAGCCAGGATTGGTGGCCGTGCTTTCTCGGTGAAAACCGCTACATAATGGAACTCTATGCCTGACCATCTGAGGAAGACTAATTCGGAAACCATGTTCAGGAAAGCTTTAAAAACATGGCTGTTCGGCCTGCCCTAGAGCTCATTGTCTAGTCCGGTTCATCCTCTACAGGTTGGATGCGCTGCCAGCGCCGGGACACTTCCGTCGGAGGTAGCCGTGCGCTCTACAAGCTCCAATAATAATAATAATAATAATGTATACATCCTCTAAAAACAATAATGTCGAAAAATGTTCATGGCATAGTGAAATTAAAAGTGCCTTCCAAACCCATCTCAAAGTTGTGTGCTCAGGTCTCAAGGGCTCAGCCGTGCAGGCTTCTGGGAGCAGTGAATCTATTTTCATTGGCAAGATCTGGGAGACGGGATAGAAGGACCTTTGTGTGCAGTGCTTAAAATGGGAGGGTGCTGTCCGGTACTGAGCGCCTGCACTTCTTTAATTAAAAGGGAGAGTACCTGCACTTCACTGCAACTGTACACTACATTTAAAAGGAGTCAGTAGAGAGTTTTGACAGACGCATTGTTTCATGTAGTATAAATCCACCATCAGTTGTGATCAGTATAAAGATCTCACAGCCGCCATGTTCCTTGTAGTTTAAAGTTACAGTCCGCTAGACTCAGTGGAGAGCTCTTACAGCCGCCATGTTCCTTGTAGTTTAAAGTCACAGTCAGCTAGACTCAGTGGAGAGCTCTTACAGCCGCCATGTTCCTTGTAGTTTAAAGTTACAGTCCGCTAGACTCAGTGCAGAGCTCTTACAGCCGCCATGTTCCTTGTAGTTTAAAGTTACTCTCAGCTAGACTCAGTGCAGAGCTCTTACAGCCGCCATGTTCCTTGTAGTTTAAAGTTACTCTCAGCTAGACTCAGTGGAGACCTCTTACAGCCGCCATGTTCCTTGTAGTTTAAAGTTACTCTCAGCTAGACTCAGTGGAGAGCTCTTACAGCCGCCATGTTCCTTGTAGTTTAAAGTTACAGTCAGCTAGACTCAGTGGAGAGCTCTTACAGCCGCCATGTTCCTTGTAGTTTAAAGTTACAGTCCGCTAGACTCAGTGGAGAGCTCTTACAGCCGCCATGTTCCTTGTAGTTTAAAGTTACAGTCCGCTAGACTCAGTGGAGAGCTCTTACAGCCGCCATGTTCCTTGTAGTTTAAAGTTACTCTCAGCTAGACTCAGTGGAGAGCTCTTACAGCCGCCATGTTCCTTGTAGTTTAAAGTTACTCTCAGCTAGACTCAGTGGAGACCTCTTACAGCCGCCATGTTCCTTGTAGTTTAAAGTTACTCTCAGCTAGACTCAGTGGAGAGCTCTTACAGCCGCCATGTTCCTTGTAGTTTAAAATTACAGTCCGCTAGACTCAGTGGAGAGCTCTTACAGCCGCCATGTTCCTTGTAGTTTAAAGTTACTCTCAGCTAGACTCAGTGGAGAGCTCTTACAGCCGCCATGTTCCTTGTAGTTTAAAGTTACTCTCAGCTAGACTCAGTGGAGACCTCTTACAGCCGCCATGTTCCTTGTAGTTTAAAGTTACTCTCAGCTAGACTCAGTGGAGAGCTCTTACTGCCGCCATGTTCCTTGTAGTTTAAAGTTACAGTCAGCTAGACTCAGTGGAGAGCTCTTACAGCCGCCATGTTCCTTGTAGTTTAAAGTTACAGTCAGCTAGACTCAGTGGAGAGCTCTTACAGCCGCCATGTTCCTTGTAGTTTAAAGTTACAGTCAGCTAGACTCAGTGGAGACCTCTTACAGCCGCCATGTTCCTTGTAGTTTAAAGTTACTCTCAGCTAGACTCAGTGGAGAGCTCTTACAGCCGCCATGTTCCTTGTAGTTTAAAGTTACTCTCCGCTAGACTCAGTGGAGAGCTCTTACAGCCGCCATGTTCCTTGTAGTTTAAAGTTACTCTCAGCTAGACTCAGTGGAGAGCTCTTACAGCCGCCATGTTCCTTGTAGTTTAAAGTTACTCTCAGCTAGACTCAGTGGAGAGCTCTTACAGCAGCCATGTTCCTTGTAGTTTAAAGTTACTCTCAGCTAGACTCAGTGGAGAGCTCTTACAGCCGCCATGTTCCTTGTAGTTTAAAGTTACTCTCAGCTAGACTCAGTGGAGAGCTCTTACAGCCGCCATGTTCCTTGTAGTTTAAAGTTACAGTCAGCTAGACTCAGTGGAGAGCTCTTACAGCTGCCATGTTCCTTGTAGTTTAAAGTTACTCTCAGCTAGACTCAGTGGAGAGCTCTTACAGCCGCCATGTTCCTTGTAGTTTAAAGTTACTCTCAGCTAGACTCAGTGGAGAGCTCTTACAGTTGCCATGTTCCTTGTAGTTTAAAGTTACTCTCAGCTAGACTCAGTGGAGAGCTCTTACAGCTGCCATGTTCCTTGTAGTTTAAAGTTACTCTCAGCTAGACTCAGTGGAGAGCTCTTACAGTTGCCATGTTCCTTGTAGTTAAAAGTTACTCTCAGCTAGACTCAGTGGAGAGCTCTTACAGCCGCCATGTTCCTTGTAGTTTAAAGTTACTCTCAGCTAGACTCAGTGGAGAGCTCTTACAGCCGCCATGTTGCCTGTAGTTTAAAGTTACTCTCAGCTAGACTCAGTGGAGAGCTCTTACTGCCGCCATGTTCCTTGTAGTTTAAAGTTACAGTCAGCTAGACTCAGTGGAGAGCTCTTACAGCCGCCATGTTCCTTGTAGTTTAAAGTTACAGTCAGCTAGACTCAGTGGAGACCTCTTACAGCCGCCATGTTCCTTGTAGTTTAAAGTTACTCTCAGCTAGACTCAGTGGAGAGCTCTTACAGCCGCCATGTTCCTTGTAGTTTAAAGTTACTCTCCGCTAGACTCAGTGGAGAGCTCTTACAGCCGCCATGTTCCTTGTAGTTTAAAGTTACTCTCAGCTAGACTCAGTGGAGAGCTCTTACAGCCGCCATGTTCCTTGTAGTTTAAAGTTACTCTCAGCTAGACTCAGTGGAGAGCTCTTACAGCAGCCATGTTCCTTGTAGTTTAAAGTTACTCTCAGCTAGACTCAGTGGAGAGCTCTTACAGCCGCCATGTTCCTTGTAGTTTAAAGTTACTCTCAGCTAGACTCAGTGGAGAGCTCTTACAGTTGCCATGTTCCTTGTAGTTTAAAGTTACTCTCAGCTAGACTCAGTGGAGAGCTCTTACAGCCGCCATGTTCCTTGTAGTTTAAAGTTACAGTCAGCTAGACTCAGTGGAGAGCTCTTACAGCTGCCATGTTCCTTGTAGTTTAAAGTTACTCTCAGCTAGACTCAGTGGAGAGCTCTTACAGTTGCCATGTTCCTTGTAGTTTAAAGTTACTCTCAGCTAGACTCAGTGGAGAGCTCTTACAGCCGCCATGTTCCTTGTAGTTTAAAGTTACAGTCAGCTAGACTCAGTGGAGAGCTCTTACAGCCGCCATGTTCCTTGTAGTTTAAAGTTACTCTCAGCTAGACTCAGTGGAGAGCTCTTACAGCCGCCATGTTCCTTGTAGTTTAAAGTTACAGTCAGCTAGACTCAGTGGAGAGCTCTTACAGCTGCCATGTTCCTTGTAGTTTAAAGTTACTCTCAGCTAGACTCAGTGGAGAGCTCTTACAGTTGCCATGTTTCTTGTAGTTTAAAGTTACTCTCAGCTAGACTCAGTGGAGAGCTCTTACAGCCGCCATGTTCCTTGTAGTTTAAAGTTACTCTCAGCTAGACTCAGTGGAGAGCTCTTACAGCAGCCATGTTCCTTGTAGTTTAAAGTTACTCTCCGCTAGACTCAGTGGAGAGCTCTTACAGCTGCCATGTTCCTTGTAGTTTAAAGTTACTCTCAGCTAGACTCAGTGGAGAGCTCTTACAGCCGCCATGTTCCTTGTAGTTTAAAGTTACTCTCAGCTAGACTCAGTGGAGAGCTCTTACAGCCGCCATGTTCCTTGTAGTTTAAAGTTACTCTCAGCTAGACTCAGTGGAGAGCTCTTACAGCCGCCATGTTGCCTGTAGTTTAAAGTTACTCTCAGCTAGACTCAGTGGAGAGCTCTTACTGCCGCCATGTTCCTTGTAGTTTAAAGTTACAGTCAGCTAGACTCAGTGGAGAGCTCTTACAGCCGCCATGTTCCTTGTAGTTTAAAGTTACAGTCAGCTAGACTCAGTGGAGAGCTCTTACAGCCGCCATGTTCCTTGTAGTTTAAAGTTACAGTCAGCTAGACTCAGTGGAGACCTCTTACAGCCGCCATGTTCCTTGTAGTTTAAAGTTACTCTCAGCTAGACTCAGTGGAGAGCTCTTACAGCCGCCATGTTCCTTGTAGTTTAAAGTTACTCTCCGCTAGACTCAGTGGAGAGCTCTTACAGCCGCCATGTTCCTTGTAGTTTAAAGTTACTCTCAGCTAGACTCAGTGGAGAGCTCTTACAGCCGCCATGTTCCTTGTAGTTTAAAGTTACTCTCAGCTAGACTCAGTGGAGAGCTCTTACAGCAGCCATGTTCCTTGTAGTTTAAAGTTACTCTCAGCTAGACTCAGTGGAGAGCTCTTACAGCCGCCATGTTCCTTGTAGTTTAAAGTTACTCTCAGCTAGACTCAGTGGAGAGCTCTTACAGTTGCCATGTTCCTTGTAGTTTAAAGTTACTCTCAGCTAGACTCAGTGGAGAGCTCTTACAGCCGCCATGTTCCTTGTAGTTTAAAGTTACAGTCAGCTAGACTCAGTGGAGAGCTCTTACAGCTGCCATGTTCCTTGTAGTTTAAAGTTACTCTCAGCTAGACTCAGTGGAGAGCTCTTACAGTTGCCATGTTCCTTGTAGTTTAAAGTTACTCTCAGCTAGACTCAGTGGAGAGCTCTTACAGCCGCCATGTTCCTTGTAGTTTAAAGTTACAGTCAGCTAGACTCAGTGGAGAGCTCTTACAGCTGCCATGTTCCTTGTAGTTTAAAGTTACTCTCAGCTAGACTCAGTGGAGAGCTCTTACAGTTGCCATGTTTCTTGTAGTTTAAAGTTACAGTCAACTAGACTCAGTGCAGAGCTCTTACAGCTGCCATGTTCCTTGTAGTTTAAAGTTACAGTCAGCTAGACTCAGTGGAGAGCTCTTACAGCCGCCATGTTCCTTGTAGTTTAAAGTTACTCTCAGCTAGACTCAGTGGAGAGCTCTTACAGCCGCCATGTTCCTTGTAGTTTAAAGTTACTCTCAGCTAGACTCAGTGGAGAGCTCTTACAGCCGCCATGTTCCTTGTAGTTTAAAGTTACAGTCAGCTAGACTCAGTGGAGAGCTCTTACAGCTGCCATGTTCCTTGTAGTTTAAAGTTACTCTCAGCTAGACTCAGTGGAGAGCTCTTACAGTTGTCATGTTTCTTGTAGTTTAAAGTTACTCTCAGCTAGACTCAGTGGAGAGCTCTTACAGTTGCCATGTTCCTTGTAGTTTAAAGTTACTCTCAGCTAGACTCAGTGGAGAGCTCTTACAGTTGCCATGTTCCTTGTAGTTTAAAGTTACTCTCAGCTAGACTCAGTGGAGAGCTCTTACAGCAGCCATGTTCCTTGTAGTTTAAAGTTACTCTCAGCTAGACTCAGTGGAGACCTCTTACAGCCGCCATGTTCCTTGTAGTTTAAAGTTACTCTCAGCTAGACTCAGTGGAGAGCTCTTACAGCCGCCATGTTCCTTGTAGTTTAAAGTAACTCTCCGCTAGACTCAGTGGAGAGCTCTTACAGCCGCCATGTTCCTTGTAGTTTAAAGTTACTCTCAGCTAGACTCAGTGGAGAGCTCTTACAGCCGCCATGTTCCTTGTAGTTTAAAGTTACTCTCAGCTAGACTCAGTGGAGAGCTCTTACAGCAGCCATGTTCCTTGTAGTTTAAAGTTACTCTCAGCTAGACTCAGTGGAGAGCTCTTACAGCCGCCATGTTCCTTGTAGTTTAAAGTAACTCTCAGCTAGACTCAGTGGAGAGCTCTTACAGCCGCCATGTTCCTTGTAGTTTAAAGTTACAGTCAGCTAGACTCAGTGGAGAGCTCTTACAGCTGCCATGTTCCTTGTAGTTTAAAGTTACTCTCAGCTAGACTCAGTGGAGAGCTCTTACAGCCGCCATGTTCCTTGTAGTTTAAAGTTACTCTCAGCTAGACTCAGTGGAGAGCTCTTACAGTTGCCATGTTCCTTGTAGTTTAAAGTTACTCTCAGCTAGACTCAGTGGAGAGCTCTTACAGCTGCCATGTTCCTTGTAGTTTAAAGTTACTCTCAGCTAGACTCAGTGGAGAGCTCTTACAGTTGCCATGTTCCTTGTAGTTTAAAGTTACTCTCAGCTAGACTCAGTGGAGAGCTCTTACAGCCGCCATGTTCCTTGTAGTTTAAAGTTACTCTCAGCTAGACTCAGTGGAGAGCTCTTACAGCCGCCATGTTGCCTGTAGTTTAAAGTTACTCTCAGCTAGACTCAGTGGAGAGCTCTTACTGCCGCCATGTTCCTTGTAGTTTAAAGTTACAGTCAGCTAGACTCAGTGGAGAGCTCTTACAGCCGCCATGTTCCTTGTAGTTTAAAGTTACAGTCAGCTAGACTCAGTGGAGACCTCTTACAGCCGCCATGTTCCTTGTAGTTTAAAGTTACTCTCAGCTAGACTCAGTGGAGAGCTCTTACAGCCGCCATGTTCCTTGTAGTTTAAAGTTACTCTCCGCTAGACTCAGTGGAGAGCTCTTACAGCCGCCATGTTCCTTGTAGTTTAAAGTTACTCTCAGCTAGACTCAGTGGAGAGCTCTTACAGCCGCCATGTTCCTTGTAGTTTAAAGTTACTCTCAGCTAGACTCAGTGGAGAGCTCTTACAGCAGCCATGTTCCTTGTAGTTTAAAGTTACTCTCAGCTAGACTCAGTGGAGAGCTCTTACAGCCGCCATGTTCCTTGTAGTTTAAAGTTACTCTCAGCTAGACTCAGTGGAGAGCTCTTACAGTTGCCATGTTCCTTGTAGTTTAAAGTTACTCTCAGCTAGACTCAGTGGAGAGCTCTTACAGCCGCCATGTTCCTTGTAGTTTAAAGTTACAGTCAGCTAGACTCAGTGGAGAGCTCTTACAGCTGCCATGTTCCTTGTAGTTTAAAGTTACTCTCAGCTAGACTCAGTGGAGAGCTCTTACAGTTGCCATGTTCCTTGTAGTTTAAAGTTACTCTCAGCTAGACTCAGTGGAGAGCTCTTACAGCCGCCATGTTCCTTGTAGTTTAAAGTTACAGTCAGCTAGACTCAGTGGAGAGCTCTTACAGCCGCCATGTTCCTTGTAGTTTAAAGTTACTCTCAGCTAGACTCAGTGGAGAGCTCTTACAGCCGCCATGTTCCTTGTAGTTTAAAGTTACAGTCAGCTAGACTCAGTGGAGAGCTCTTACAGCTGCCATGTTCCTTGTAGTTTAAAGTTACTCTCAGCTAGACTCAGTGGAGAGCTCTTACAGTTGCCATGTTTCTTGTAGTTTAAAGTTACTCTCAGCTAGACTCAGTGGAGAGCTCTTACAGCCGCCATGTTCCTTGTAGTTTAAAGTTACTCTCAGCTAGACTCAGTGGAGAGCTCTTACAGCAGCCATGTTCCTTGTAGTTTAAAGTTACTCTCCGCTAGACTCAGTGGAGAGCTCTTACAGCTGCCATGTTCCTTGTAGTTTAAAGTTACTCTCAGCTAGACTCAGTGGAGAGCTCTTACAGCCGCCATGTTCCTTGTAGTTTAAAGTTACTCTCAGCTAGACTCAGTGGAGAGCTCTTACAGCCGCCATGTTCCTTGTAGTTTAAAGTTACTCTCAGCTAGACTCAGTGGAGAGCTCTTACAGCCGCCATGTTGCCTGTAGTTTAAAGTTACTCTCAGCTAGACTCAGTGGAGAGCTCTTACTGCCGCCATGTTCCTTGTAGTTTAAAGTTACAGTCAGCTAGACTCAGTGGAGAGCTCTTACAGCCGCCATGTTCCTTGTAGTTTAAAGTTACAGTCAGCTAGACTCAGTGGAGAGCTCTTACAGCCGCCATGTTCCTTGTAGTTTAAAGTTACAGTCAGCTAGACTCAGTGGAGACCTCTTACAGCCGCCATGTTCCTTGTAGTTTAAAGTTACTCTCAGCTAGACTCAGTGGAGAGCTCTTACAGCCGCCATGTTCCTTGTAGTTTAAAGTTACTCTCCGCTAGACTCAGTGGAGAGCTCTTACAGCCGCCATGTTCCTTGTAGTTTAAAGTTACTCTCAGCTAGACTCAGTGGAGAGCTCTTACAGCCGCCATGTTCCTTGTAGTTTAAAGTTACTCTCAGCTAGACTCAGTGGAGAGCTCTTACAGCAGCCATGTTCCTTGTAGTTTAAAGTTACTCTCAGCTAGACTCAGTGGAGAGCTCTTACAGCCGCCATGTTCCTTGTAGTTTAAAGTTACTCTCAGCTAGACTCAGTGGAGAGCTCTTACAGTTGCCATGTTCCTTGTAGTTTAAAGTTACTCTCAGCTAGACTCAGTGGAGAGCTCTTACAGCCGCCATGTTCCTTGTAGTTTAAAGTTACAGTCAGCTAGACTCAGTGGAGAGCTCTTACAGCTGCCATGTTCCTTGTAGTTTAAAGTTACTCTCAGCTAGACTCAGTGGAGAGCTCTTACAGTTGCCATGTTCCTTGTAGTTTAAAGTTACTCTCAGCTAGACTCAGTGGAGAGCTCTTACAGCCGCCATGTTCCTTGTAGTTTAAAGTTACAGTCAGCTAGACTCAGTGGAGAGCTCTTACAGCTGCCATGTTCCTTGTAGTTTAAAGTTACTCTCAGCTAGACTCAGTGGAGAGCTCTTACAGTTGCCATGTTTCTTGTAGTTTAAAGTTACAGTCAACTAGACTCAGTGCAGAGCTCTTACAGCTGCCATGTTCCTTGTAGTTTAAAGTTACAGTCAGCTAGACTCAGTGGAGAGCTCTTACAGCCGCCATGTTCCTTGTAGTTTAAAGTTACTCTCAGCTAGACTCAGTGGAGAGCTCTTACAGCCGCCATGTTCCTTGTAGTTTAAAGTTACTCTCAGCTAGACTCAGTGGAGAGCTCTTACAGCCGCCATGTTCCTTGTAGTTTAAAGTTACAGTCAGCTAGACTCAGTGGAGAGCTCTTACAGCTGCCATGTTCCTTGTAGTTTAAAGTTACTCTCAGCTAGACTCAGTGGAGAGCTCTTACAGTTGCCATGTTTCTTGTAGTTTAAAGTTACTCTCAGCTAGACTCAGTGGAGAGCTCTTACAGCCGCCATGTTCCTTGTAGTTTAAAGTTACTCTCAGCTAGACTCAGTGGAGAGCTCTTACAGCCGCCATGTTCCTTGTAGTTTAAAGTTACTCTCCGCTAGACTCAGTGGAGAGCTCTTACAGCTGCCATGTTCCTTGTAGTTTAAAGTTACTCTCAGCTAGACTCAGTGGAGAGCTCTTACAGCCGCCATGTTCCTTGTAGTTTAAAGTTACTCTCAGCTAGACTCAGTGGAGAGCTCTTACAGCCGCCATGTTGCCTGTAGTTTAAAGTTACTCTCAGCTAGACTCAGTGGAGAGCTCTTACTGCCGCCATGTTCCTTGTAGTTTAAAGTTACAGTCAGCTAGACTCAGTGGAGAGCTCTTACAGCCGCCATGTTCCTTGTAGTTTAAAGTTACAGTCAGCTAGACTCAGTGGAGAGCTCTTACAGCCGCCATGTTCCTTGTAGTTTAAAGTTACAGTCAGCTAGACTCAGTGGAGACCTCTTACAGCCGCCATGTTCCTTGTAGTTTAAAGTTACTCTCAGCTAGACTCAGTGGAGAGCTCTTACAGCCGCCATGTTCCTTGTAGTTTAAAGTTACTCTCCGCTAGACTCAGTGGAGAGCTCTTACAGCCGCCATGTTCCTTGTAGTTTAAAGTTACTCTCAGCTAGACTCAGTGGAGAGCTCTTACAGCCGCCATGTTCCTTGTAGTTTAAAGTTACTCTCAGCTAGACTCAGTGGAGAGCTCTTACAGCAGCCATGTTCCTTGTAGTTTAAAGTTACTCTCAGCTAGACTCAGTGGAGAGCTCTTACAGCCGCCATGTTCCTTGTAGTTTAAAGTTACTCTCAGCTAGACTCAGTGGAGAGCTCTTACAGTTGCCATGTTCCTTGTAGTTTAAAGTTACTCTCAGCTAGACTCAGTGGAGAGCTCTTACAGCCGCCATGTTCCTTGTAGTTTAAAGTTACAGTCAGCTAGACTCAGTGGAGAGCTCTTACAGCTGCCATGTTCCTTGTAGTTTAAAGTTACTCTCAGCTAGACTCAGTGGAGAGCTCTTACAGTTGCCATGTTCCTTGTAGTTTAAAGTTACTCTCAGCTAGACTCAGTGGAGAGCTCTTACAGCCGCCATGTTCCTTGTAGTTTAAAGTTACAGTCAGCTAGACTCAGTGGAGAGCTCTTACAGCTGCCATGTTCCTTGTAGTTTAAAGTTACTCTCAGCTAGACTCAGTGGAGAGCTCTTACAGTTGCCATGTTTCTTGTAGTTTAAAGTTACAGTCAACTAGACTCAGTGCAGAGCTCTTACAGCTGCCATGTTCCTTGTAGTTTAAAGTTACAGTCAGCTAGACTCAGTGGAGAGCTCTTACAGCCGCCATGTTCCTTGTAGTTTAAAGTTACTCTCAGCTAGACTCAGTGGAGAGCTCTTACAGCCGCCATGTTCCTTGTAGTTTAAAGTTACTCTCAGCTAGACTCAGTGGAGAGCTCTTACAGCCGCCATGTTCCTTGTAGTTTAAAGTTACAGTCAGCTAGACTCAGTGGAGAGCTCTTACAGCTGCCATGTTCCTTGTAGTTTAAAGTTACTCTCAGCTAGACTCAGTGGAGAGCTCTTACAGTTGCCATGTTTCTTGTAGTTTAAAGTTACTCTCAGCTAGACTCAGTGGAGAGCTCTTACAGCCGCCATGTTCCTTGTAGTTTAAAGTTACTCTCAGCTAGACTCAGTGGAGAGCTCTTACAGCCGCCATGTTCCTTGTAGTTTAAAGTTACTCTCCGCTAGACTCAGTGGAGAGCTCTTACAGCTGCCATGTTCCTTGTAGTTTAAAGTTACTCTCAGCTAGACTCAGTGGAGAGCTCTCACAGCCACCATGTTCCTTGTAGTTTAAAGTTACTCTCAGCTGGGGTCAGTACAGAGCTCTTACAGCCGCCAAGCTGCCTGTAGTGTAAAGTTACTCTCAGCTGTGGTCAGTACAGAGCTCTTACAGCCGCCAAGCTGCCTGTAGTGTAAAGTTACTCTCAGCTGTGGTCAGTACAGAGCTCTTACAGCCGCCAAGCTGCCTGTAGTGTAAAGTTACTCTCAGCTGGGGTCACTGCAGAGCTCTTACAGCCGCCAAGCTGCCTGTAGTGTAAAGTTACTCTCAGCTGGGGTCACTGCAGAGCTCTTACAGCCGCCATGATGCCTGTAGTGTAAAGTTACTCTCAGCTGGGGTCAGTACAGAGCTCCTACAGCCGCCATGTCGCTTCGTCGTTCGTTTCCCTGTGGGTTGTGAGTGACGTGAAATATCCGGGTACCGGTCGGGACACATACCCACCGACTCTCTGACACATATCAGGTTGTGAGTTTCCTTAAATACTCAAGTGGGTCCGTTGTGATCCCTTGGGACAGACACGCCTTCACCAGGTGGCACGGACTCGCCTGGGTGCCCTCTCTGCGCTCTCCGTACTTCGCGGGCTGTGTCTCCCGCTGACGCTGTCACTTTGTAGTTTATTGAATTAAATCCGTTCTGTGCCTTCTCAGACCCTCTTTTGGAAGGTCGCGCGAGCCCAGGCTACGTACCCGATCCCTCAGCCCACGGGGCCTCAAACAGATGGCCTCTCCCAGCCGTCCCCTCGTCCTGTAAGGATACGTAGGTGTTCCCACTAACTGCAGAGTCCGGGTGCGTTGTAGCAGCGCCACAGCCTGTGAGTAGATGGTTTTTATGCACGAGTACTCACAGTTACTTGGTTACCACCCATGCCAGTGGGCAGACCTCCTGTGGGGCGAAGGGGCCCCTGCTACTTGGGCAGGCAGCGGTGTGGCTGCAGGAGTCAATGGCTTTACTCTTGTGATGGGGGGGGGGGGGCTGTCTCCCTGTAGGGGGCACAGCCTGTTTCTGTGCTGCTGTTACTCAGTAACTCGGTGCTAATGAGCTCAGGGTAAGATTAACAGCCTTTAATGAGGGCATTAACAGAGAGTTATTCATGACAGGGGATGCCGCAAAGTTCACGCTCTTCATCCATTTCCGGGGTCAGTTTTGGGTCCAGGTGACGTGCCTGTGTGATTCTGCAGGTCGGGGTGTTTGAGGCCTGAGTGCTCCTGGGGTTTCCTTCGTTGCCCCCTCACCCCTCCCCCCACCCACGGGTTGCACCTGTCCGCCTGCTCCCACCTTACAATCCGGTGTGCGTGAGGTGTTGTCTCCCCCTCCCCCCACGGTTTGCATCTGTCCGCCTGCTCCCACCGTTACAAGCCGGTGTGCGTGAGGTCTGCACCTGTGCACAGGTGTGTGGAAAGCTTTGGGGCATCCGAGAGGAGCGCAGCGTTTCCTGCTCTCCACCAATGTGCAGGATAATAGATGGTTCTAGAGAAAACCTGCTCTGTAGTGAACAGCTGGAGTGGGTTTAATCCCCTGTGCCCCTGTGCACAGAAACAGCCGCAACACTTAAACCTGGATAGAAAAATGTGAGCCGTGATTTCCTCTTGAAATTCTGAAACATTCCTGCGCGTGACCTGGCGTGAAGGCACCTCGCTGCTCCGTGGGGTCTTTCACCACTAAAAGCATCTCACAATGTGGAGGGAACACTTTGTGGCGAGAGGCGAAGTAAAACCGAGAACAACTGCAGACTCCACAGGGGCCTAAAACCAGGACATTTGCATAACTCGCCAGTGGAAAACAAACACACAGCACTGAACAACCTGTGAGTCTTTACTCTCTCCCACACTCTTACCACCCGAACCCCTTAATGTTCTCCACCGCACCCCTTACAACAGGTCTCCACATGTCTCAAGCGGGTGCTAAGAGTCCACCTTCTATCGTGCTCTCTCTTACACGTCATCATTTGTTCATCACCAAAGGCCCCTTACACTCAGATGTCATTCTCTCTTCGCCAGGTCCCCTTACACTCTGCATTCATTCTCTTTTCACCAGGTCCCCTTACACTCAGCATTCATTATCTCTGTTTTCGCCAGGTCCCTTTACACTCAGCATTCATTCTCTCTCTTCGCCAGGTCCCCTTACACTCAGCATTCATTCTCTCTTCACCAGGTCCCCTTACACTCAGCATTCATTCTCTCTCTTCGCCAGGTCCCCTTACACTCAGCATTCATTCTCTCTTCACCAGGTCCCCTTACACTAAGCATTCATTCTCTCCGTTCGCCAGGTCCCCTTACACTCAGCATTCATTCTCTCTTCACCAGGTCCCCTTACACTCAGCATTCATTCTCTCTTCACCAGGTCCCCTTACACTAAGCATTCATTCTCTCCGTTCGCCAGGTCCCCTTACACTCAGCATTCATTCTCTCTTCACCAGGTCCCCTTACACTCAGCATTCATTCTCTCTCTTCGCCAGGTCCCCTTACACTCTGCATTCATTCTCTCCTTTCACCAGGTCCCCTTACACTCAGCATTCATTCTCTCTTCGCCAGGTCTCCTTACACTCAGCATTCTCTCTCTTTGCCAGGTCCCCTTACACTCTGCATTCATTCTCTCCTTTCACCAGGTCCCCTTACACTCAGCATTCTCTCTCTTTGCCAGGTCCCCTTACACTCTGCATTCATTCTTTCCTTTCACCAGGTCCCCTTACACTCAGCGTTCATTCTCTCTCTTTTCGCTAGGTCCGCTTACACTCAGTAATCATTCTCTCTCCTTTCACCAGGTCCCCTTACACTCAGCATTCATTCTCTCTTTTCACCAGGTCCCCTTACACTCAGCATTCATTCTTTCCTTTCACCAGGTCCCCTTACACTCAGCATTCATTCTTTCCTTTCACCAGGTCCCCTTACACTCAGCGTTCATTCTCTCTCTTTTCGCTAGGTCCGCTTACACTCAGTAATCATTCTCTCTCCTTTCACCAGGTCCCCTTACACTCAGCATTCATTCTTTCCTTTCACCAGGTCCCCTTACACTCAGCATTCATTCTCTCTCTTTTCGCTAGGTCCGCTTACACTCAGTAATCATTCTCTCTCCTTTCACCAGGTCCCCTTACACTCAGCATTCATTCTTTCCTTTCACCAGGTCCCCTTACACTCAGCATTCATTCTCTCTTTTCACCAGGTCCCCTTACACTCAGCATTCATTCTTTCCTTTCACCAGGCCCCCTTACACTCAGCATTCATTCTCTCTTCACCAGGTCCCCTTACACTCAGCATTCATTCTCTCTCTTCGCCAGGTCGCCTTACACTCAGCATTCATTCTCTCTCTTCGCCAGGTCGCCTTACACTCAGCGTTCATTGTCTCTCTTCACCAGGTCCCCTTACACTCAGCATTCATTCTCTCTCTTCGCCAGGTCCCCTTACACTCAGCATTCATTCTCTCTCTTCGCCAGGTCGCCTTACACTCAGCGTTCATTGTCTCTCTTCACCAGGTCCCCTTACACTCAGCATTCATTCTCTCTCTTTTCGCTAGGTCCGCTTACACTCAGTAATCATTCTCTCTCCTTTCACCAGGCCCCCTTACACTCAGCATTCATTCTCTCTTCACCAGGTCCCCTTACACTCAGCATTCATTCTCTCTTTTCGCCAGGTCCCCTTACACTCAGCATTCATACTCGCTCTTTGCCAGGTCCCCTTACACTCAGCATTCATTCTCTCTTTTCGCCAGGTCCCCTTACACTCTGCATTCATACTCACTCTTTGCCAGGTCCTCTTACACTCTGCATTCATTCTCTCTCTTCGCCAGGTCCCCTTACACTCAGCATTCATACTCGCTCTTTGCCAGGTCCCCTTACACTCTGCATTCATTCTCTCCTTTCACCAGGTCCCCTTACACTCAGCATTCATTCTCTCTTCGCCAGGTCTCCCTACACTCAGCATTCATTCTCTCTCTTCGCCAGGTCCCCTTACACTCAGCATTCATACTCGCTCTTTGCCAGGTCCCCTTACACTCAGCATTCATTCTCTCTTTTCGCCAGGTCCCCTTACACTCTGCATTCATACTCGCTCTTTGCCAGGTCCTCTTACACTCTGCATTCATTCTCTCTCTTCGCCAGGTCCCCTTACACTCAGCATTCATACTCGCTCTTTGCCAGGTCCCCTTACACTCTGCATTCATTCTCTCCTTTCACCAGGTCCCCTTACACTCAGCATTCATTCTCTCTTCGCCAGGTCCCCTTACACTCAGCATTCATACTCGCTCTTTGCCAGGTCCCCTTACACTCAGCATTCATTCTCTCTCTTCGCCCGGTCCCCTTACACTCAGCATTCATTCTCTCTCTTCGCCAGGTCCCCTTACACTCAGCATTCCTTCTCTCTTCGCCAGGTCCCCTTACACTCAGCATTCATTCTCTCTCTTCGCCAGGTCCCCTTACACTCAGCATTCATTCTCTCTCTTCGCCAGGTCCCCTTACACTCAGTATTCATACTCGCTCTTTGCCAGGTCCCCTTACACTCAGCATTCATTCTCTCTCTTCGCCAGGTCCTTTAGAGCTCATCTCCCTCTCCTGTTTCCACCAATCCTCTTACAAGCCACCTCCCTGGGACTAGTAGTCAGTTTATGCAGCCTCCCTACACGCCCTCCTTCTCTCCGAAGCCCCCCGCTTCCAGGCCCCCCGCTTCCAGGCCTCCTGATGGTAGGTCTGTCTGTTCTTCAAATGCCTGTTGTGGACAAAACCAATATTTATAGTGGGTTGTCATCCGCCCATTGCTTGTCATTCGTTGGCCTTCTTGTCAATCTCACTTTCCTGGTTTATATTGGATGGGTGTCCTTAGCTTCTTGCGTCTGTCCCTCCTGTGGAGCGTAGCTCGTTTACCGTCCTTTTGATTGGATGACTTGTCACATTCAGCAACTGCTTTTTAGGCCTGGCCTAGTGACTTCTTGAACTCTGACACCTGATTTCCATTTCCCCTTTGGTCACGACTCTTCAACCATGGCAGTGGCATAGCAAGGGGAGGGGGGGAGTTGACGGTCACCCCCAAAACTCGTGCCACCTGGGGCAAGAGTTTTGGGGTCGGCGCCTCCCCTGCTCTTATCTACAGCTACCGCAGGAAGCTGCAGCATCCCCGCTCTTACCCGTGGCTGCGCCTGTCGCCGGTATCAGCAGCGTGTCCCCCCCGCTCTTACCCGTGGCTGCGCCTGTCGCCGGTATCAGCAGCGGGTCCCCCCTAGTCTTACCTGTGGCTGCGCCCGGCGCCGGTATCGCTAGCATCCCCCCCCTGCTCTTACCTTTTGCTGCGCCCGTCACCGGTATCGCCAGCGTCCCCCCTGCTCTCACCTGTGGCTGCGCCCGTCACCGGTATCGCTAGCATCTCCCCCTGCTCTTACCTGTTGCTGCGCCCGGCGCCGGTATCGCTAGCATCTCCCCCTGCTCTTACCTGTGGCTGCGCCCGTCACCGGTATCGCTAGCATCTCCCCCTGCTCTTACCTGTTGCTGCGCCCGGCGCCGGTATCGCTAGCATCCTCCCCCTGCTCTTACCTGTTGCTGCGCCCGTCGCCGGTATTGCCAGCGTCCCCCCTGCTCTTACATGCCGCGCCTGCAAGCCGCAAGCACAGGGACCACCAGGAGCGACCAGGGCCGGACTGGCCCTAGCGGGCACTGGGCGTTACCCCTGTGGGCCGCCATGGTGGGGTCCGGGTTTGGGCCCCTGGGAGCCGTTTTTGTTACCGGGGGCCTGCAATATCGGCCCCCGTAACAAAATCGTCCAAAACCGGCCCTTTCAAACAGCTTGGCCATCCCCCTCAGCCCCACCAGGGGGACTGGTAGAGCAGTTTGCCAGGGCCGGTTTCGGTTCCCAGTCCGGCCCTGCGGGCGACACATGGTCTACCTTTGCCACTGATCCATTGGTTTGTTCAAGTGAAATTTACACTTTGCTTCCACCAACCACAGCATATAGCATGAGGGAGTGGGTCCGCCCCCTACAACTATTGGCTTGTTTCATTGTCAATTATGGCATTTTGATCTGGCACGTGTGCACACCCACCTTGAGAGTAGTCCACTTCAGAGCAAAGACTGGTATGCCAATTGCTGCTTTCATTTTTTAAATGTATTATCGTGAGGAGTCATCTTTTATTTACTTTTTCGAAAATGTATGAATGCTTCCTTTAAACATTTCTACTTTGAATTTTTTTTATTTCTATATTGTTATAGCCTATTGTATATGTTTGTAAAAAAAGGAATGAGTAAAAAATCCTCAAGCTTGCCACCTTCATATCTTTTTGGACTTTGTTACTGCTCGTGTCCATGGGAGTGCATGTGTTTTCTTGCTGCCTCCTCCACCTCTGTGCGCTGCTTCAATCCTTCCCGCCCCTCTCTCCCCTTACGCTCTCTGTGTTACTCTCTCACCTCCAACCATCTTGTAGCCTCCTCCACATCTCCCTAAGATATTTTTTCTACCACCTCTTTTCTTGCTCCTCACCCCTGCATGCTGTTTGCAGGAATACACTCCCCCCTCTCCACTGTTAGTGTTACATACTCCAGCTATCCCAATTTCATTTAACGTATTTATGTTTTTTCAATGTTTCGGGTGGTCCAGCTGCTGCAGTTTGCTGACAGGACACCCCTTTCTAAAAATGCACATCTGTGCATCATTTATTTATTTTTCATTTAGCGCTCCAAGGGTGGAAGGGTACCTTTAAAAACCTCAAGATGGCCGCCTTGTCGTGCCATTTGGGTGCACGGGTGATAACTGATGCGCGCTCATTTATACGATTGCTCTTTTTGTTGATGCTTTTCATCATTGGCAATAAATAACTCATTATCTCTTGCTTTTTGGCGATGATAAAAATCATAGTGAAAAAGCATTAGCAAAGCCAAAATATCTCAATGGCAAAGCAGAAAGTGTATCTCTATTGGCCTCTCCCAATGAAGATATTGTACTCAGTGTCCACAGCATGACTGGGCTCAGTGCAGACTGGAGGGGGTGGGGTGGGGGGGGGTCTTCATGAGTCTGGTGTGTAATGACCCCGAGCCTGTAAGAGGAGCCCCCTGGGGTGCTGCTGGCACATGTGCTGGGCAGGACCAGTGCACGAGCCCCCTCCCCAATGAAGATAGTGCACTCAGTGTCCACAGCATGAGTGGCCTCAGTGCAGACTGGAGTGGGGGCCGAGTGGGGGCATCTTCATGAGTCTGGTGTGCAATGACCCTGAGCCTGTAAGAGGAGCCCCCTGGGGTGCTGCTGGCACATGTGCTGGGCAGCACCAGTGCACGAGCCCCCCTCCCCAGGGATCCTGGGGGCTGCTGCCCATGGCAGCTGTCCCGACCTCCTCTGAGCTGGGACTGCAGACATAGTTATGGTTTATGAGTTGACCTTTCATAATCAGCAAGCATGGGAGAAGAATGTCACCCCAAAATAGCAGGACAGCCCAGGAGGGCGGCCACAAGCCCGCTCCCAGAACAAGTGAGCTTTGACCCGAGCGTCTGATGTGAAGAGAAGAGATGGGGTGCGCTGGCACGCGACGGACGGCCCCTGCACTGCGGAAGAGGACCAGAGGACGACCGGAAGTGTCCTACCCGGAAGGTGCAAGTCTAGCTGGAGCTCTCTCAGAAACCACTTGCGGTGCATTGCTGGGTAGCTATAGGTCTGGAGAGCAGAGCCCTGGTCACTGGCACGTCGGGTGGAAGATATGTTTCCCATAATACTACCCGCCAGCTCACTGGTTCAGGGAACTCGAGAGCTGCTCTTTGGATTGGGGGGGGAGGGGGGGCAGGGTCTACTGGGAGAGGAGCCAGTAACCTGAACGGTGGCTCACAAAAACCACAAAGGCTTCTCTGGACATAAGTTACATTTTCAAGCCGGAAAAGTCACAACGTCATCAAGAATCACGTGACCTGGTCCCTACGTGAAATGAGGGGTGTAGTTTACACCTACGATTGTTTCCTGGTAGAAGGAAAATTAATATGATGTGCTTGTCAATGCAGTTTTCTCTTGCTGGGCCTCAGAACAGGCTCCGCCTTAGAGCAGGCCCTGACCTTAGCACCGGCGCTGCCTCAGAGTTACAAAACTCTCCAGGT
Organism: Triturus cristatus; assembly: GCF_964204655.1. Lineage (NCBI taxonomy): Eukaryota > Metazoa > Chordata > Amphibia > Caudata > Salamandridae > Triturus > Triturus cristatus. The sequence continues at coordinate 16,322,797 of NC_140592.1, read as the reverse complement.
GCTAGTGAGGCAGCGCCTTACAGAAGGAAACGCCTGTGCTGAGGCAGGACATGCCCTAAGGGAAGGGCCTGCGCTGAGGCAGAGCTTGTCCTCAGGCAGGGCCTGTCGTAAGGTAGGGCCTGTGCTGGGATCGAACTTGTCCTGAGGCAGAGCTCGTCCTGAAGCAGGCCCTGTGAGGCAGAGCCTGTCTAGAGGTAGGGTCTGTGCTGAGGCTAAGCTTGCCCTGAAGCAGGTCCTGTGAGGCTGAGCCTGCCCTGAGGCAGGGCCTGTCCTGAGGTAGGGCCTGCGATGAGGCAGAGATTGTCCTCAGGCAGGGCCTGTGAGGCGGAGCCTGCGCTGAGGCAGAGCTTGTCCCAAAGTAGGGCCTATGTGGCGGAGCCTGCGCTGAGGCAGAGCCTGTCCTGAGGCAGGGCCTGTCCTTGGGGTCGTGCCGGGATAGAGCTTGCCATGAAGCAGGTCCTGTGAGGCAGGGCCTGCGCCGGGGCAGAGCTTGTCCTGAGGCCAGGCCTGTCCTGAGGCAGAACTTGTCCTGAGGCAGAGCTTATCCTAAGGCAGGGCCTGTCCTGAGGCAGAGCTTGTCCCAAAGCAGGGCCTACGTGGCGGAGCCTGCGCTGAGGCAGAGCCTGGACTCAGGCAGGGCCTGTGAGGCGGAGCCTGCGCTGGGGCACAGCTTGTCCCAAAGCAGGGCCTACGTGGCGGAGCCTGCGCTGAGGCAGAGCTTCTCCTCAGGCAATGCCTGTGCTGGGACTGAGCTTGTCCTAAGCAGGATCTGTTCTGAGGCAGAACCTGTCCTGAGGCATGGCCTGTGCTGGGATAGAACTTGTCCTGAGGCAGAGCTTGTCATGAGGCAGGGCATGTCCTGAGGTAGAGCCTAACTGGGGCTGCGCTTGTCCTAAGGCAGGGCCTCTCCTGAGGCAGAGCCTGCGCTGGGGCTGAGCTTGTCCTGAGGCAGGGCCTGTCCTTAGGGCCTGTGCCGGGACAGAGCTTGCCATGAACCAGGTCCTGTGAGGCAGGGCCTGCGCCGGGGCAGAGCTTGTCCTGAGGCCAGGCCTGTCCTGAGGCAGAGCTTGTCCTAAGGCAGGGCCTGTCCTAAGGCAGGGCCTGTCCTGAGGCAGAGCTTGTCCTGAAGCAGGGTCTGTCCTGAGACTTAGCCTGTCCTGAGCCAGAGCTTGTGCTGAGGCAAGGACTGTGCTGAGGCAGAGCTTGTCCTGAGGCAGGGCCTGTCGTAAGGTAGGGCCTGTGCTGGGATCGAACTTGTCCTGAGGCAGAGCTCGCCCTGAAGCAGGCCCTGTGAGGCAGAGTCTGTCTTGAGGTAGGGTCTGTGCTGAGGCTGAGCTTGCCCTGAAGCAGGTCCTGTGAGGCTGAGCCTGCCCTGAGGCAGGGCCTGTCCTGAGGTAGGGCCTGCGCTGAGACTGAGCCTGTCCCGAGGCAGCCCTGTCCGGGGAGACGGTACGGTGACTGGCGGCCCTAATCCCCCATTAGGGCGTCCTCTTGAGGAGTCTGCTAATTGGCGGACCCTGCAGGCGCTGCCCGTTACTCAGTCACCAGCACTGACAGTTTCGGTAAATGATATACTCTCTCATCTCACTCCCAGGCCTCCTGGGGTGGGTTTTTCATCAGTGAGGCGGATGCGTCGCTTTTACGCTTTGGTGAGATCCCTCACTTAATGTGTGATTCCAGACAAGGGCCAGGCCCGAGGAGGCCGTGGAGGTCCCGCCATCGGAATGTGCCCTCCCCGATGCCTCCGGAGGGGGGGGGGGGCACTGCGCTATTGACGCTGAATGTGTGTGACCTGCGGACTCACCTTGTCTCGTGTGCCCTGGGTGAGTGATGGGCATGTCCTGGTGCCCCACAGTGTCTCGTATGCCCTGGCTGAGGGACGGGCATGCTCTGGTGCCCTACATTGTCTCTTGTGCCCTTGCACCTGGAGGTGCATGCCATGGTGCCCCACAGTGTCTCGTGTGCCTTGGCTGCAGGATGGGCATGTCCTGGTGCCCCACAGTGTCTCGTGTGCCCTGGCTGCGGGATGGGCATGTCCTGGTACCCCACAGTGTCTCGGTTGCCCTGGCTGTAGGATGGGCATGTCCTAGTGCCTCACAGTGTCTCGTGTGCCCTGGCCGCGGGATGGGCATGTCCTGGTACCCCACAGTGTCTCGTGTGCCCTGCCCGCTGGATGGGCTTGCCCTGGTGCCCCACAGTGTCTCGTGTGCCCTGGCTGTGGGATGGGCTTGCCCTGGTGCCCCACAGTGTCTCGTGTGCCCTGGCTGTGGGATGGGCATGCCCTGGTACCCCACAGTGTCTCGTGTGCCCTGCCCGCTAGATGGGCTTGCCCTGGTGCCCCACAGTGTCTCGTGTGCCCTGGCTGTGGGATGGGCATGCCCTGGTACCCCACAGTGTCTCGCGTGCCCTGCCCGCTGGATGGGCTTGCCCTGGTGCCCCACAGTGTCTCGTGTGCCCTGGCTGTGGGATGGGCTTGCCCTGGTGCCCCACAGTGTCTCGTGTGCACTGGCTGTGGGATGGGCATGCCCTGGTACCCCACAGTGTCTCGTGTGCCCTGCCCGCTGGATGGGCTTGCCCTGGTGCCCTACAGTGTCTCGTGTGCCCTGGCTGTGGGATGGGCATGCCCTGGTACCCCACAGTGTCTCGTGTGCCCTGCCCGCTGGATGGGCTTGCCCTGGTGCCCCACAGTGTCTCGTGTGCCCTGGCTGTGGGATGGGCTTGCCCTGGTGCCCCACAGTGTCTCGTGTGCCCTGGCTGTGGGATGGGCATGCCCTGGTACCCCACAGTGTCTCGTGTGCCCTGCCCGCTGGATGGGCTTGCCCTGGTGCCCTACAGTGTCTCGTGTGCCCTGGCTGTGGGATGGGCATGCCCTGGTACTCCACAGTGTCTCGTGTGCCCTGCCCGCTGGATGGGCTTGCCCTGGTGCCCCACAGTGTCTCGTGTGCCCTGGCTGTGGGATGGGCATGCCCTGGTACCCCACTGTGCATCGTGTGTCCTTGTTCCAGGATGTGCGTGCCGCGGTGCTCCACTGTGCCTTGGAAGCTGGATGTGCTTGTCATGGTTTCTCACTGTGTCCTGTGTGCCCTGTTGCTTGGCTGTGCATGCCCTGGTGCCCTGTCAGCTGATTGTCCATGCCCGGGTGTCCTGTGTGTCCTGTCATGTGACTGTGCATGCCCGGGTGTCCTGTGTGACCTGTCGAGTGGCTGTGCATGCCCTGGTGCCCTGTGTGCCCTCTCAGATGGCTGTGCATGCCCGGGTGTCCTGTGTGTCCTGTCATGTGATTGTGCATGCCCGGGTGTCCTATGTGACCTGTCAGGTGGCTGTACATGCCCTGGTGTCCTGTGTGTCCTGTCATGTGACTGTGCATGCCCATGTGTCCTGTGTGCCCTGTCAGCTAGCTGTGCATGCCCTGGTGTCTTATGTGCCCTGTTAGATGGCTGTGCATGTCCGGGTGTCCTGTGTGACCTGTCGGGTGTCTGTGCATGCCCTGTGAATGCCCTGGCTCCTGTGTGCCCTGTCGGGTGTCTGTGCATGCACTGGTGTCCTGTCAGGTGGCTGTGCACGCCCTGGTGCCCTCTCAGATGGCTGTGCATGCCCGGGTGTCCTGTGTGCTCTGTCAGGTGGCTGTGCATGCCCGGGTGTCCAGTGTGCTCTGTCGGGTGGCTGTGATGCATGCCCTGGTGTCCTATCAGGTGGCTGTGTATGCCCGGATGTCCTGTGTGCCCGCTCAGGTGGCGGAGTGTGCATTCCCTTGTGCCCACTGGGCCCGGTGTGCTGGCTGTGCAGTCCACGGGGGCTCACAGTACCCAGTTGCTGATGACTCAGAACTCAGGCTTCCGAGATGAAATGACGTCATCTCACTACTTTTAGAACAGACTTTTCACTTGGAATTCCTCTAAAGAAAAGCGACTTGCCCTGTGAGTCCAGTGACAGAAATACACACACTCTGGGCATGTGGTGGTGTCTGTGTGAGACTTTGTGTGGGAGAGTGTGAGACTGCTAACGCCCCAGCCTGCCTGCCCTGTGCCACTACTGGGCATGTGGTGGTGTCTGTGTGAGACTGTGTGGGAGAGTGTGAGACTGCTAACGCCCCAGCCTGCCTGCCCTGTGCCACTACAGGCAGCACATTGGGGAAGCCTTGTGTCTCCTTGCTGCCTTCATTTAAGTGCCTGTAACACCTCACCTCCTTTTAGAGACTGGGGGGCAGTGGACTTGTACCACTCTCTGCAGCCTGCCATTTGTGCAGTTTACTTGCTGCAGTCTGTCCTCTGCAGTGTGCTTGCTGCTGCCCACCCTCTGTAGCCTGCTTGCTTCAGATCACCTATGCAGCTCACTTTTTGCAGTATGCCCTCTGCAGCCTGCTTGCTGCTGCCCACCCTCTGTAGCCTGCTTGCTTCAGATCACCTGTGCAGCTCACTTTTTGCAGTATGCCCTCTGCAGCCTGCTTGCTGCTGCCCACCCTCTGCAGCTTGCTTGGTGCAGACCACACTCTGCAGCCTGCCTGCTGCTGCCCACCCTCTTCAGCCTGCTTGCTGCTGCCCACCCTCTGCAGCCTGCTTGCTGCAGCCCACCCTCTGCAGCCTGCCTGCTGCTGCCCACCCTCTTCAGCCTGCTTGCTGCTGCCCACCCTCTGCAGCTTGCTTGGTGCAGACCACACTCTGCAGCCTGCCTGCTGCTGCCCACCCTCTGCAGCCTGCCTGCTGCTGCCCACCCTCTTCAGCCTGCTTGCTGCTGCCCACCCTCTGCAGCCTGCCTGCTGCTGCCCACCCTCTTCAGCCTGCTTGCTGCTGCCCACCCTCTGCAGCCTGCTTGCTGCAGCCCACCCTCTGCAGCCTGCCTGCTGCTGCCCACCCTCTTCAGCCTGCTTGCTGCTGCCCACCCTCTGCAGCCTGCCTGCTGCAGCCCACCCTCTGCAGCCTGCCTGCTGCAGCCCACCCTCTGCAGCCTGCTTGCTGCAGCCCACCCTCTGCAGCCTGCCTGCTGCTGCCCACCCTCTGCAGCCTGCCTGCTGCTGCCCACCCTTTTCAGCCTGCCTGTTGCTGCCCACCCTCTGCAGCCTGCCTGCTGCTGCCCACCCTCTTCAGCCTGCTTGCTGCTGCCCACCCTCTGCAGCCTGCTTGCTGCTGCCCACCCTCTGCAGCCTTCTTGCTGCGGCCCACCCTCTGCAGCCTGCCTGCTGCTGCCTACCCTCTTCAGCCTGCCTGCTGCAGCCCACCCTCTGCAGCCTGCCTGCTGCTGCCCACCCTCTGCAGCCTGCTTGCTGCTGCCCACCCTCTGCAGCCTGCTTGCTGCAGCCCACCCTCTGCAGCCTGCTTGCTTCAGATCACCTGTGCAGCCCAAGTGCTGCAGTCTGTTCTCTGCAGCATGATTGCTGCAGCGACTCCTCTCCAGCCACTTGTTGCAGCCAGGTCTCTATAACTCACTTGCTTCGTCCCACCCTCTGCAGCCTTTTTTTCTGCAGCCCACGCTCTGCAGCTTATTTGCTGTGACCGGCCCTCTGCATCCTGCTAGCTTCGGCCCACCCTCTGCTGCCTTCTTGCTTCAGCCCACCATCTGCATCCTTCTTGCTGCGGCCCTCCCTCTGCTGCTTTCTTGCTTCAGCCCACCCTCTGCATCCTTCTTGCTGCGTCCCACCCTCTGCAGCCTTCTTGCTGCAACCCACCCTCTGCAGCCTTCTTGCTGCGGCCCACCCTCTGCAGCCTTCTTGCTGCGGCCCACCCTCTGCAGCCTTCTTGCTGCGGCCCACCCTTTGCAGCCTTCTTGCTGCGGCCCACCCTCTGCAGCCTTCTTGCTGCGGCCCACCCTCTGCAGCCTTCTTGCTGCGGCCCACCCTTTGCAGCCTTCTTGCTGCGGCCCACCCTCTGCAGCCCTCTTGCTGCGGCCCACCCTTTGAAGCCTTCTTGCTGCTGCCCACCCTCTGCATCCTTCTTGCTGCGTCCCACCCTCTGCATCCTTCTTGCTGCGTCCCACCCTCTGCAGCCTTCTTGCTGCAACCCACCCTCTGCAGCCTTCTTGCTGCGGCCCACCCTCTGCAGCCTTCTTGCTGCGGCCCACCCTCTGTAGCCTTCTTGCTGCGGCCCACCCTTTGCAGCCTTCTTGCTGCGGCCCACCCTCTGCAGCCTTCTTGCTGCGGCCCACCCTTTGCAGCCTTCTTGCTGCTGCCCACCCTCTGCAGCCTTCTTACTGCAGCCCACCCTCTGCAGCCTTCTTACTGCAGCCCACCCTCTGCAGCCTTCTTGCTGCGGCCCTCCCTTTGCAGCCTTCTTGCTGCGGCCCATTCTCTGCAGCCTTCTTGCTGTGGCCCTCCCTCTGCAGCCTTCTTGCTGCAGCCCACCCTCTGCAGCCTTCTTACTGCGGCCCATTCTCTGCAGCCTTCTTGCTGTGGCCCACCCTCTGCAGCCTTCTTGCTGCGGCCCACCCTCTGCATCCTTCTTGCTGCCACCCACCCTCTGCATCCTTCTTGCTGCGGCCCATTCTCTGCAGCCTTCTTGCTGTGGCCCTCCCTCTGCATCCTTCTTGCTGCCACTCACCCTCTGCAGCCTTCTTACCGCGGCCCACCCTCTGCAGCCTTCTTGCTGCGTCCCACTCTCTACAGCCTTCTTGCTTCAGACCATTCTCTGCAGCCTTCTTGCTGCCACTCACCCTCTACAGCCTTCTTGCTGCGGGGCTCACCCTCTGCAGCCCTCGTGCTGCTGCCCACCCTCTGCAGCCTTCTTGCTGCGGCCCACCCTTTGAAGCCTTCTTGCTGCAGCCCACCCTCTGCAGCCTTCTTACCGCGGCCCACCCTCTGCAGCCTTCTTGCTGCTGCCCACCCTTTGCAGCCTTCTTGCTGCTGCCCACCCTCTACAGCCTTCTTGCTGCGGGGCTCACCCTCTGCAGCCCTCGTGCTGCTGCCCACCCTCTGCAGCCTTCTTGCTGCGGCCCACCCTCTACAGCCCTCTTGCTGCGGCCCACCCTTGGAAGCCTTCTTGCTGCAGCCCACCCTCTGCAGCCTTCTTGCTGTGGCCCACCCTCTGCAGCCTTCTTGCTGCGGCCCACCCTCTGCAGCCTTCTTGATGCTGCCCACCCTCTACAGCCTTCTTGCTGCGGTCCAGCCTCTGCAGCCTTCTTGCTGTGGCCCACCCTCTACAGCCCTCTTGCTGCAGCCCACCCTCTGCAGCCTTCTTGCTGCGGCCCACCCTCTGCAGCCTTCTTGCTGCTGCCCACCCTCTATAGCCCTCTTGCTGCGGCCCACCCTCTGCAGCCTTCTTGCTGCGGCCCACCCTCTATAGCCCTCGTGCTGCTGCCCACCCTCTGCAGCCTTCTTGCTGCGGCCCACCCTCTACAGCCCTCTTGCTGCGGCCCACCCTTTGCAGCCTTCTTGCTGCTGCCCACCCTCTGCAGCCTTCTTACTGCAGCCCACCCTCTGCAGCCTTCTTACTGCAGCCCACCCTCTGCAGCCTTCTTGCTGCCACTCACCCTCTACAGCCTTCTTGCTGCCACTCACCCTCTGCAGCCCTCGTGCTGCTGCCCACCCTCTGCAGCCTTCTTACCGCGGCCCACCCTCTGCAGCCTTCTTGCTGCTGCCCACCCTCTGCAGCCTTCTTACTGCAGCCCACCCTCTGCAGCCTTCTTACTGCAGCCCACCCTCTGCAGCCTTCTTGCTGCCACTCACCCTCTACAGCCTTCTTGCTGCGGGGCTCACCCTCTGCAGCCCTCGTGCTGCTGCCCACCCTCTGCAGCCTTCTTGCTGTGGTCCAGCCTCTGCAGCCTTCTTACTGCAGCCCACCCTCTGCAGCCTTCTTGCTGTGGCCCACCCTCTACAGCCCTCTTGCTGCAGCCCACCCTCTGCAGCCTTCTTGCTGCGGCCCACCCTCTGCAGCCTTCTTGCTGCTGCCCACCCTCTATAGCCCTCTTGCTGCGGCCCACCCTCTGCAGCCTTCTTGCTGCGGCCCACCCTCTATAGCCCTCTTGCTGCGGCCCACCCTCTGCAGCCTTCTTGCTGTGGCCCACCCTTTGCAGCCTTCTTGCTGCCACTCACCCTCTGCAGCCCTCGTGCTGCTGCCCGCCCTCTGCAGCCCTTGTGCTGTGGCCTACCCTCTGTAGGCTTCTTGCTGCAGCCCACCCTCAACAGCCTTTTTACTGCCGCCCACCCTCTGCATCCTTCTTGCTGTGGCCCACCCTCAGCTGCCATCTTACAGCAACTCACCCTCTGCCATCTTCTTGCTGCAGCCCACTCTCTGCAGTGTATTTGCTGTGACTGGCCCTCTGCAGCCTTCTTACCGTGGCCCACCCTCTGCAGCCTTCTTACCGTGGCCCACCCTCTGCAGCCTTCTTACCGTGGCCCACCCTCTGCAGCCTTCTTACCGTGGCCCACCCTCTGCAGCCTTCTTACCGTGGCCCACCCTCTGCAGCCTTCTTACCGTGGCCCACCCTCTGCAGCCTTCTTACCGTGGCCCACCCTCTGCAGCCTTCTTACCGTGGCCCACCCTCTGCAGCCTTCTTACCGTGGCCCACCCTCTGCAGCCTTCTTACCGTGGCCCACCCTCTGCAGCCTTCTTACTGCAGCCCACCCTCTGCAGCCTTCTTGCTGCTGCCCACCCTCTACAGCCTTCTTGCTGCAGCCCACCCTCTGCAGCCTTATTTCTGCATCCCACCCTCTGGAGCCTTCTTACTGCGGCCCATTCTCTGCAGCCTTCTTACTGCAGCCTACCCTCTGCAGCCTTCTTGCTGCAGCCCACCCTCTGCAGCCTTCTTGCTGTGGCCCACCCTCTGCAGCCTTCTTGCTGTGGCCCACCCTCTGCAGCCTTCTTGCTGCGGCCCTCCCTCTGCAGCCTTCTTGCTGTGGCCCACCCTCTGCAGCCTTCTTGCTGCAGCCCACCCTCTGCAGCCTTATTTCTGCATCCCACCCTCTGGAGCCTTCTTACTGCGGCCCATTCTCTGCAGCCTTCTTACTGCAGCCTACCCTCTGCAGCCTTCTTGCTGCTGCCCACCCTCTATAGCCCTCTTGCTGCGGCCCACCCTCTGCAGCCTTCTTGCTGTGGCCCACCCTCTGCAGCCTTCTTGCTGTGGCCCACCCTCTGCAGCCTTCTTGCTGTGGCCCACCCTCTGCAGCCTTCTTGCTGTGGTCCAGCCTCTGCATCCTTCTTTCTGCATCCCACCCTCTGCAGCCTTCTTGCTGTGGCCCACCCTCTGCAGCCATCTTGCTGCTGCCCACCCTCTGCAGCCATCTTGCTGCTGCCCATCCTCTGCAGTTTCCTTTATGCGCCCACCCTTTGCAGCCTTCTTGCTTCGTCCCACCCTCTGCAGCCTTCTTGCTGTGGCACACCCTGTGCAGCCATCTTGCTTAGTCCCACCCTCTGCAGCCTTCTTGCTGTAGCCCACCCTCTGCAGCCTTCTTGCTGTGGCACACCCTGTGCAGCCATCTTGCTTAGTCCCACCCTCTGCAGCCTTCTTGCTGTGGCACACCCTGTGCAGCCATCTTGCTTAGTCCCACCCTCTGCAGCCTTCTTGCTGTAGCCCACCCTCTGCAGCCTTCTTGCTGGGGCCCACCCTCTGCATCCTTCCTTCTGCAGCCCTCCCTCTGCAGCCTTCTTACTGTGGCCCTCCCTCTGCATCCATCATGCTTTGGCCCACCCTCTGCAGCCTTCTTTCTGCAGGCCACCCTCTGCAGCCTTCTTTCTGCGGCCCACCCTCTGCAGCCTTCTTTCTGTGGCCCACCCTCTGCAGCCACCTTGCTTCGGCCCACCCTCTGCAGCCTTCTTTCTGCAGTCCACCCTTTGCAGCCTCCTTGCCCAGGCCCACCCTCTGAGCCACCTTGCTTCGGCCCACCCTCTGCAGCCTTCTTGCTGTGGCCTACCCTCTGCAGCCTTCTTTCTGCGGTCCACCCTCTGCAGCCTCCTTGCCCAGGCCCTCCCTCTGCAGCCACCATGCTTCGACCCACCCTCTGCAGCCCTCGTGCTGTGGCCTACCCTCTGCAGCCCTTGTGCTGTTGCCCACCCTCTGCAGCCCTCGTGCTGTGGCCCACCCTCTCTAGGCTTTTTACTGCAGCCCACCCTCTGCAGCTATTTTGCTTGCGCCCACCCCCTGCAGCCTACTTGCTTTTAGTAAGTAATAAGTCCAACTTTCATAACTGTCCTAACTAGGAATCTAAATAACATTATTAATTAAACACCGACATTAAGGGGCCTATTAGTATGGCGGGCGGGTCGACTTGCAGGCACCGCCATCCATATTATCATGTGCAACTTGAAAGGCCTTTCCATGGCAGCAAAGGCTGCCGGAACATGCTTTGGGGGCCCGTTACAGGCACCTGGGGGGCTGCACTTGGAGGTTACCTATGGTACCCGCTTTCATTGGCATACACAAGGTGGCAGGCACCGTGCGGTGCCTGTCACATTGTGCATCCCAATGCACAACATGCATATTTTACATTGCGGCGGGTGCTGCTTACAGCACTGCCCGCCGCAATGTAAAATATGTGGGATGTGACCGCCAGGGTGGCGGCCGCATCCTAATGGGCCTAGCGGGACCGCCGCACCTCTGGCGGTCGGTCCCGTTTAGTGTTACGTCCGCCCGCCATCGTAATTGGGCCCTAAGTTTCTACCCACCTGTTTGTAGTAATTATTCAAATTTTTATAACTTTCCCAACTTGGAATCTATTTTCTCATTTGCAGGAGGGCAACAAGGTCTCCTCTTTCACATTGAACTTTTCAATTTTAATTTGCTTGCAGCTGTAATCACTCTTTTGATTTCAATCAATTTCCATATCACGTTTTTCCAATCCTTTGGATTTTTAGGTGCATAATTTCCACCATTGTGTAGATCCTTGTGATCTGAAGACTCTGGCCCTGGCTGAGGTCTTGGGGGAGGGGGTAACCCCATCACAACAGTGACGGATCCCGTCCGCTGAAATATAAATCCCGTTATATCCTAATAATGACAAAGTAACCCATCCGCCAAGGTCTAAATCAGGCTCTTGGCGTTCACAGGTAATAAACTTCCAAAAGAGAGTTCCCAGGAGGCTTTAATATTTATAGAGGATGGAGCATGTGATGCCGCTGGAGCTCTGATGACAGACAGTGACGCCATAAAGATCTCAGCCGGGGATTCAGACAATTACTGAGGGCATCACGCCGGCACAACAGGTTTCTCGCTAGAGGTGGTTGTTGACGTTAAGCTGCTACTGATGGAAGGGCTTCTTGGCTTTACCTCCATAACCTGTGGCTTTGAAGCTTGAACGGTGTAGGATTAATGCTGAACTCCTTTTCAGGTTCAAGCAGATCATTATTGACTATTTTTTTTTAATGTATATGTGTTTATTTCTCCTTGAAAAGAAGCAGTGCGTACGTAGACCCAGTCAAGAGATGGCGGACAAGGGGATTCGTGTCCCACCCGGCCTGCTCCACATCTCGATGCTGGCTGCCCCACTGTAGGCTCCACGTGGTCTCCAGCTCTACCTTTACTCACAAGCTGTGATTACCACACAAGGGGTTCGTGACCCTCCCAGCCTCCCCCACTTCTCGCTGCTTGCTGCCCCACTGTGGGCTCCACGTGGTCTCCAGCTCTACATTTACTCACAAGCTGTGATTACCACACAAGGGGTTTGTGTCCCTCTCAGCCGGCCCCCCATCTTGCTGCCCCGTTATGGGCTCCATGTGGTCTCCAGCACTACTTTACTCACAAGCTTGGATTACCACACAAGGGGTTTGTGTTCCACTCTGCCTGCCCCACATCTCCCCAATGGCTGCCCCGCTGTGGGCTCCACGTGGTCTGTATTGCTGATTTCGAGTTGTGAGAGACATAATTTATTTTCCTGAAGAAGGTGGTTGGATCAGTTAAACCCGCCGAAACGTGTTGATGCAGAAAATGTTTATACACTGAATCGACACAACTTTGGTTAAACCAGAGACTTCCCTTTATAGTGGTGGTTTGACGAAGGATTTGTGGCTCGATTAATGGGTCCGAATGACATAATGAATGTCTATGGTATTCTCCCCTTGTAGCAATATGACATTTATTGTTGGTTCTAGGATTGTTTTTAATTTACAACATTGAGTGTTTTGTAATGAGATTTCCTACCTTTTTAATAATAAAACGGCATATTTGATTATGACTTTGAACAGTATTTCTTGGTGATATTGGTTAACTGTTGGATGAATGTTTTTGTGAATTGTGCGTAGGTTTTTATTTAAACAAACCCAAAGGGAATTGTGTATTTTTGACGGGTTTGTACGCATAGCGCCTAGTGCCGTCAGCTGCATTCATTCTAGCAGGTTCTTACGGATGTGCAGTCATCCTGTCGGTGCAGTCCCTCTTATGAGTGTTGCTCTCTGCTACCACTGAATATTATCGCTACCCCAACGCCTTGTTCCCCCCTCTTGAACCTGACACATCCCCTGACTGGGGGTGGTGGGGGCTGAAGTACTCAATTTTACGACACTACACTGCACGCCCCTTTACCACACTAACATAATGAACAGCAGCGACACTAAGGCACAACCTGGCTAAAACATGAAGCAAAACAGAAGGCAGGCCTGTTGTCTGTGTCAATGCTTGTATTACACTCTAAATGTGATTGTGTGCAATGACAACGCACAGCCCTGTGCTCCTGCCAATCAACCCCGCCACATCACAACATTGTGCTACCTCACTTTCTGTCCTGCTGAGACCTGAAGCAAACTATACTCGCTCACTTCCTGTCCTGCTGGGAACTGAAGCAAGGCATGCTGGGTATTTTTTCAAGTTGACCCATCACTGCAAGAGGGGCATTTTTCAATCCAACAGATAGCTTTCCTTACCCCCTCTCTGCTTGTTTATCACTGTACAAAGCCCCCTCTGTGAGGCTGCTGCTGGATCTGAGAAGGGCCAGTCTGTGGTTTACTCCCACCAAGGCCGGGTCTCCCCACCGCCAGGCCGACGGCAGAACCGCAGGCCGCTAAGTGCCCCCCGGGCCCTCCCTGGAGTAAACAGCGACAAGAGGCCGTATGTTCACCCTCATGTATGTTTACACCAGGACCCGGGCCCTGGCACCTCTCAGCCTCCTCACAGACACGAACCCTTTCATGCCAACGCCGGCTGACAGAGCGGCTTTGTGGAGCAGCAAGGCGTGGGTGCTGTGGGGGCTGTGATAGAGAGACATGTACCAAGAGAGGGAGAGGAGAGGAGAGAGAAAAAGAGAGAGGGACGTGTAGAGAGAGAGAGAGAGACATGTACTGTGAGGGTGAGGCGATG